>NC_064615.1:664339938-665589938 GCF_023898315.1 Schistocerca nitens | reverse complement strand
TATCCTCTCATAAAATTAATCGTAAGCGTTTATCACAACCGAAAAAACAACTATTCATAATTGCTACATTACACTAAAACGTTGACTTCAGCTAAGAAATGAATAAGTAGTGATCCTAAGAAAATATTGGATCACTTTCTTTAGTATACCCATCTTCGACTTGCATGTTCTTATGAACACTGCATTGTTTTATTAGACACAGTCCTATTGGCGAATTTTTCGTTGCATACGATTGCTTTCCTCAGGTCTTTAAACTACACTACTGGCCATTAAAATTGCTACACCAAGAAGAAATGCAGATGATAAACGGGTATTCATTGGAAAAATGTATTATACTAGAACTGACATGTGATTACATTTTCACGCAATTTGGGTGCACAAATCCTGAGAAATCAGTACCCAGAACAACCACCTCTGGAAGTAATAACGGCCTTGATACGCCTGGGGATTGAGTCAGAGCTTGGATGGCATGTACACGTACAGCTGCCCATGCAGCTTCAACACGTTACCACAGTTCATCAAGATTAGTGACTGGCATATTGTGACGAGACAGTTGCTCGACCATTGACCAGACGTTTTCAGTTTGTGAGAGATCTGGAGAAAGTGCTGGCCAGGGCAGCAGTCGAACATTTTCTGTACCCAGAAAGGCCCGTGCAGGACCTGCAACATGTGGTCGTGCATTATCCAGCTGAAATGTAGGGTTTCGCAGGGATCAAATGAAGGGTAGAGCCACGGATCGTAACACATCTGAAATGTAATGTCCACTGTTCAAAGTGCCGTCATTGCGAACAAGAAGTGACCGAGACGCGTAACCAATGGCACCCCATACCATCACGCCGGGTGATATTCTAGTATACTGATGACGATTACACGCTTCAATGTGCATTCACCGTGATGTCGCCAAACACGGATGCGACCATCATGATGCTGTAAACAGAACAGGGATTCATCCGAAAAAATGACGCTGTGCCATTCGTGCACCCAGGTTCGTCGTTGAGTACACCATCGCAGGCGCTCCTGTCCGTGATGCAGCGTCAGGGGTAACCGCAGCCACGGTCTCCGAGCTGATAGTCCATACTGCTGCAAACGTCGTCGAACTGTTCGTGCAGATGGCTGTTGTCTTGCAAACGTCCCCATCTGTTGACTCGGGGGTCGAGACGTGGCTGCACGACCCGTTACAGCAATGCGGATAAGATGCCTGTCATCTCGACTGCTAGTGAGGCCGTTGGGATCCAGCACGGCGGTCCGTATTATCCTCCTGAACCCACCGATTCCATATTCTGCTAACAGTCATTGGATCTCGACCAACGCGAGCAGCAATGTCGAGATACGATAAACCGCAATCGCGATAGGCTACAATCCGACCTTTATCAAAGTCGGAAACGTGATGGTACGTATTTCTCCTTACACGAGGCAGCACAACAACGTTTCACCAGGCAACGCCGGTCAACTGCCGTTTGTGTATGAGAAATCGTTTGGAAACTTTCCTCATGTCAGCACCTTGTAGGTGTCGCCACTGGCGCCAGCCTTGTGTGAATGGTCTGAAAAGCTAATCATTTGCATATCACAGCATCTTCTTCCTGTCGGTTAAATTTCGCGTCTGTAGCACGTCTTCGTCGTGGTGTAGCAATTTTAATGGCCAGTAGTGTACCTTACACAGCCAGAAGGAGGGAATCCTCAGTTTAACATGTTTGGCATTTTTTATTTTAAGAAGAGCTGAAACATCAGATAAATGCCAGAGAGAATCCTGAGACCAGCAGAGGATTCACGTCGAGACCTGCGGAGTGATAGTTTGAGCCACAGAGTCACAGTCAGCAAATATACAGGGCGTATTGAAAAGAATCATCCGATTTCGCACGTCTATATTACTGAAACTAATAAACATGTAAAATGAAGTTTGCTATTTTTATGACCGGAAACTCAAAAAGTTTTTTTTCATACCTTTTCATAGTTGTTCAGTGTATCCCCCCTAAGGTGCAAGGCGTATGACTATGTGGTATTCAAATTGTTCCCACATTGCAGCGACCATGTCTTGAGTTACAGCTTCCACAGCTGCTGTTTTGCGATGTCTCAGTTCATTCATTGTTGTTGCTAATGGACGTACATAAACAGAGTCTTTTATAAACCACCACAAGAAATAATCACATACAGACAGGTCTGGGGACCTTGGAGGCCAGTAATGTAAGGCTGAATCATTTGGTCCAGTGCAACCGATCTATCGTTCAACAACCCTTTGATTTAAAATTCCCGCATTTCCAGATGCCAGTGTGACCGTGCCCCATGCTGTTGGTAAACGAAGTCGTTCAAATCAGTCTGCAGCTGTGGTAAACAAAGTTCTCAAGCATATCGAGATATGGGCTTCCTGTAACAGTGTTCTCGGCAAAGAAGAATAGGCCATACATCTTTTCCAGTGAAGCTCCACAAAACACATTAAATTTTGGAGAGTTCCTCTCAAGTTGTAGAACTTCATGTGGTTGTTGCGTACCTCATATTCTTACATTATGACGGTTCACCCTTCCCTTTAAATGGGTTGCTGTCTCGTCACTAAACACTAAGCGTGTTTGTCATTCTCCATCTTGCCAGAAACGAAATTACAGAACTCCACATGTTGTTGTTTGTCACCACACCAAGACGGGGATCGGGTGCATGCTGAGCTATCGAGGTGCACGGCGAACGAGTTTCTGCGGACTCCTTGTGAAACTATGGCGCATGCGTTCGACGTCTGTGTCAGACACTCGGGGACGGACTGGCGATTTGCCTTTACACAAACAACCTGTTTCTCGGAATTGTTCATGCCATCGTCTAATGCTCTGTGCTCTAGGAGGAACCACACTATACCTAGTACGTAAGTCCTGCTGAACAGTTATTACTGACCCGCACTGCGCAAAGCGTAGAACACAAAACGCTTTCTGTTGCCCCGCCACCATTTTTACTAGAACTGAAGTGGACGCACACTGCTGCTACCTAGCGGGAACCATGTAAAACTCGAGAGTTTGCCCTTTACAACGTTACGTTGTTCACGCATATATCTCAAATAACGTAATAGTTATGACCTTTTTAAATCGGATGATTCTTCTTGATACACCCTCGAGGACAGAAATCCGATCCTCGATCACGAAGCCACTCTAAAACCGCTGTGTGAACCACATCGTCGTTGGAAAATCACTCCGCCCCCGATGTTCTCTCAGCTTGCCGAAAAGAAGGAAATTGCACGGTGCAAGATCTGGAGTTCCTGTTCAGCCTCACCCACATCTGTACGGCCTCGGTGAAATTGCTGACACCACTTCACTATGGTTGGATGCGACAATGCATTTGGTTCATACACCGCTAGAATTTCACGGTGAATATGTGTGCAATTATTCGTAAGAATCGTACTGTCCCGTGTTCTTCAAAGAGCCATTTCTGTCGCACACTCTGATCCGTACCGCAGCAGAAATGTGTCTATGGGAGACCTGATTCGATTATCCTATTCTTGTTGTGCAATGGTAGTAGAGTGGGGTGACAAGTGCAAATTATTTTATAAAGTGCCCACGTATTCTTCTGAAAACGTTCAAGAACGTGTAACTCATGAATCAATCAAATATTTACTAAATTCACATAAACTTGTCTCTAAAGTATAAAACCATATTTTCATACCATGCAGCTGAGGTATCTAGTACAATATCTGGTTTTGCATCATCAGTAAACTTGGAGTTAAGGGGATAGTTCCGCTTGAAATTTTTTTTAAAAAGTCGATGATTTTTTTACTTAGAATGTTCTTTGGAATGCCTACTTTATTCTAGTGTTCATGCCAAGATCCACAGAAACTCCGTTACCGAGTTACAAGGCAATTTGTGAAAAAGTGTCTCTGATAACCACTTACAACGGAGGAAAAAATCGACATTGGGGTTAACGTGGCAGCATGTAATTTCAACGACGTCCTAACAGGCATCGTGGAAATTATGAAAGTCTGTTACACAAGTGCGACGAAAAGCGTATCGAGCGGAGAGAGCAGCGGATTACAGAAGCTGGCAAAGGAGCGTCCAGGACCTTCTTTTGGGTCTGAAGGGTACGGTGCACGGATCGGTGACTAGAGGTATGTTTAACTTAGCTACAAAAAATTTAACCCAAAACTTTAAATGCATTTTTCAGATTGGCAGGAAACATAACGTGAGAGCGGAACATACTGTTTTGATAGGAATACAAACAAGTAAGTAAATGCGAAGAGTGTAGGTTAGAACATAGGGTTCGCTTCTTACCTGGTGTATCACTAGGGCCACAATAACCTGTAACTGTACTTTGGGATTTTCATGTAAGCGCATGAGGCTGTAGTAGCAACAGGTAAATCACAATTCAAGGCGACAGTGACCAATTGGTTTGCCGTTTTTGGATGTATATTTGTTTATAAAAGTCAGCTTGTACGATGGGCAGAGATAACAGAGTACCACAGGTGTTACCGTTATTATCCATGATAATGCTGAATACAAATTATTTAGTATTTGATGCCGACATTGTAAACTGAATTCTCTGTGAGCGTACGCAGCCGTTTTGCAATGACTTCAAGAATCTGTTGTCGGTGCCCGCTTTTGTACCGATTTTTTGGGCGAAGAAATTGACAGTTGTTTCAGTAATGCACCGTTTTATTAGAACTTAATGTTTTTGCAGTTACTTTATGCATCGCGACATAATGAAAATTACTTATAGAACTTTATTTTGTTAAAGGTCCAATAGGAGGATTTCAAGAATTCCCACCGATGGCCAATCTTCCGCATGCAAGGAGTCCTTCCACTTGCCGCGGCGGATATAGGGAACGTGTGATGTGGACACAAAAATTGTTTCTTAAAGATAGAAATGCCAGGAATGAAACTAAATCATCAAATTTCGGTTTACTTTTTATTTTAGTTGAAAAAAATAACGAAAATCAGCTATTTTCCAGCGAGTTTAAAGTTAACTTAAGATTTTGCTGCGTCCAGAACCTTGGCACTTCGCCAGCTATTCGTAACTACTCTTGTGTCACGTATATGTCGTTTCTGGCACAAATGGCCGATGTGGCCTTGCGGTTCTAGCGCTTCAGTTTGGAACCGCGTGACCGCTACGGTCGCAGGTTCGAATCCTGCCTCGGGCATGGATGTATGTGATGTCCTTAGGTTAGTTAGGTTTAATTAGTTCTAAGTTCTAGGCGACTGATGACCTCAGCAGTTAAGTCGCATAGTGCTCAGAGCCATTTTTTTCTGGCACAAATGAAACGCTGACCACTGCTAAATTTATATCCAAGTACACAATAGGCTGCTTGTAGAACCCAGGATTTTTCCTGGTTTTAATTGTGTTTTGAGTCTGTAATTAACACTCACCTTCATTCGTTATTCGGATGTGTTTGTTTTCGTCACGGCGTCGTCCATCTGGAAGGAATTGTCATTTTCAAAAGTCAGTAAAATGAGTAAATGTTTTCTGAGTGTTTTCGTGACGATGATTGGTTTTGTTTTGTGATTGCTCGCGTTTTAACGGTCGGCGTGTTCTGATTTCTGAGCACGTGTGTGGGAAACCGCCTAAAAACCACAGACGGACGGAACTGTGTTCCACACCAAGGGCTGGTTATCAGACACGGCGATTCGATTCGGGTCTGGTACAACCACGTATCTCACTAGGTAACGCATTTCAGTTTAAGCCACACGAACAAGTATTGTGTGTACTAAACTCGATGGCCGACCAAAATACGCACTATTATGCCTGGTGAACATTCTGTTACGTATCGAGAGCACTTCGCAGTGTCGTGGCGCGTACGCAGTTTCACGCGGGGGGACGACTTACATAATAAAGATTTTATTTTGTTTTCCGAATTTGACTACGGTTTTCGCATGCCCTCGTCCACTGTCAAAAGGCGCTTGCTCTCACGAGGCGAGGGAACCGTGCGGAGAAAGCGCCTCCTCCCAGACCAGGCTGTGTCCGTGTTGTTAGGTAAGCCACGCACTGGCCCCGTGGGCCACGGCGTACAGGTTAGCAGCGCTTGTGTAACGCACGCCTGTCGCCTCCCAGTGCCCTCGTCACTTGCTGCGGTCGAAGACCCCGCACACACACACCGATATGAACAGAGTATATGTAATTGGGAAAAGCGTATTGCTATTTGTTTTAGAAAAGCGAAACAGTTGCAGTGACGTAACTTGTACTGTACATACCTTCAAGACAGCAAGTGGTGCAGAGAGAGTGCAGTATGCAAATGACAGATGACAGAAAATCGCTTGCAAGATATTTTACCTCGTGACGACATATGTCCTCCAGTTTTGCCGAACCTTTATTCTGAATGAAGTACCAGGTGGCTATAATAGAGATGCAGGTACTCACAGGCGTCCAGTGTGGGCTGTAATTACCGTATGGCAGCGAAACTTGGTACATATTCTAATGCGTTAATGTGGAACAGAATTAGTTCCAATTTTGACCACCAGTTGCAAATCTGGCTCTGCGAACGCAAAAAGACATGTTGAAATGTAATGGTTTAGGAGTGTGACGTGGGCAGGAAGGGTCAAACAAGTGCGGAAAGCATAACGTTGATTTTATTATTAACTAGTACTTACCCAATTTCTTCAATGTGAGCACAGGAGATATCGATGAGATGCTGCATTCGTAAAACGAAGTGATCAAGAGTTGCTCGCAGCAGTTCCCGTGGAACTGAGTGACGTGCTCCTGTATACTTGCATCCACATCAGGCAGAGACCAAACATATCCCTGGTAAACGCGTTGTTTCAGATACCTCAGAGTCAAAAGTCATATGGGTTCGGATCAGGTGATCTTGTAGACTATGCATCTGGAAAACAAATGGAGGTAACATGATCGGGGAAAGCCGTATTAAGCAGATCTTCCTCTTCGCGACTGACACGAGGTGTTGCCCCATCGCCGGCCGCAGTGGCCGTGCGGTTAAAGGCGCTGCAGTCTGGAACCGCAAGACCGCTACGGTCGCAGGTTCGAATCCTGCCTCGGGCATGGATGTTTGTGATGTCCTTAGGTTAGTTAGGTTTAACTAGTTCTAAGTTCTAGGGGACTAATGACCTCAGCAGTTGAGTCCCATAGTGCTCAGAGCCATTTTGTTGCCCCATCTTGCATGAAAACAGTGCTTTCCACACAGTAGTTTACCCACAGTTGCGCTCTTTGAGAACAGAAATCGCATGCTGTACAAAGAGGTCTCGATAGCCTGCAGTCCTCTCGATACACTTGACAGGCCCTCTGTGTGTATTCTGTTCAAAAATCGGAGCGAGAATAATAGTGCTTGTGAATCAACACAACGCCGGTCGCATAAGGGGAGTGCAACGGTTCTTCGTGCACAATAGACGGTTTAACAGTACCCCAAATTCGGCATTTCTGTGTATTAGTGCATCGCGTAGTGTAAAATTGCCTGGTCGCTCTACAGAATATTGCCCGGCCGCATGTCATCAACTTCGATCTGTGCCAGAAACCTAAGAGCAAATTCGGAACGTTGCTGCGGATCATGAGGATTCAGTTGTTACAGCGTCTGGATCATGTACGAGTGCCAGTGGAAATAAGACCACGAAACTTTCCATATTGTTGACCATGGGATGGACAATTCTCGTGACAATGAACGAGCACTAGCAGTATATGACCGAGGGAGGTGCTGCGTTGTCAGTTACAGCAAAAGAAACCTCATCAGTAACTTGCACCGGGACAGGACGCCTTCCTCCCCCAGGCGCCACATCAAGCTCGCCCATGTTTTCAAATTTCATTATCATCTTCTTTAAACCATTTAATGACATCGAGCCTCTCCTCAGACCTTTCAAACGGCGATACTCTCTGAATGCAGCACTGTAATTGCTGCCGTTCACATAGAACAGTTTCATTAACAGCACACGTATCTCTTCTCGATAGCCATATTGTTCACTCACGGTATGGCTTGTCAAGTCACAGTGTGGATGTCATACCATAATCTAAACAATGTACAGCGCTAGATTTGCACCTGGTGGCCAAAATTCGAATTAATTTTTTTCCGGCGTAAATTGGTTCCGCATTAACGCACTAGCATATCCACTAAGTTTCGTTGCCATGCGATAATTACAGCCCACTTTGGACCTGTACTTTAATTATAACCTCCAAGTACAGTAAGCTACCATGCGTCCGCTGGTAATGATCGATTTCTTATTTTAGGTTGCAGACGAAATTTCGTTAATTATATGTTGGATATACTGTAATTTCTGTCTGCCGCAACAGCTTTTGCCCTCTGCGCCTCCGTATAGTACCATAGAAGATCTTCCCTGTTACTTTAACGCATATCGAATGAGGCTATCCCTTTTTATAGTCAGTGTTTTCCATGAAATCACTTCTTCGCCAATTCTTTGAGTCTCCGTGGAAGACCAGCGCAGTCGCGGCCAAAACTTTGAGACTATTATATTTTTTAAATCACCCGGCAGTATACGCAGAAAACATTTACGTTAACTGAAGACGTCAAGTCGTTATGTTCTCTCATACCTTGGTGTTCAGACATAGTACATACAAGTAATGACAGCGAATATCCCCGTTTAATTATTAGAGTTAATGAACTTGTAAATTTAGATACTTGTTTGCTAGCTCATAACTAAAGAAGTACAACTCCTATGAGAGAGCATTTCTTGGTCTTCTGCAGTAATACCTCTCTTTCTCTCTCTCTGCAGACAGGCTATAGGAGACACCGAGAGAGAAAACTACTACTTCAACATCTTTGTTGTATCTTGTGCTTCTTCCTTTTCCCGTTTCATTACGGGGGCGGCATTGTTATCTGGGTTAAGGCATTGGTAGTGGTTGTTGTTACCTGGATGCCCTTCCTGACGCCACCACTCCCCTCCCCCCCTCCCCCCTCCCCCCCTCCCCCCCCCCAGGACGGGAACTAGTATACCCCAACTGCGTCTAGATAAATCTCCTGTTGCAGTGTGAGAGTGTTTTATCGATGTTTGTATAGCATTTATCTGAGGCAGGTCGTGGGTAGCAGGCCAGTATTCACCTAGTCGGATGAGCGAAACCGCCTAAAAACCATATAGAGGATGGCCAGCACACTGTCAGCTATCGCTAATCTGCGAGGTGGGTTCAATCTGGGGCAGGGTAGCCTCCTCGAGTCGAAGAAACAGCGGGTTTTACGCGCTCGTCTGTCAAGGCAGGTCACTCTAAGATGTTTGTGTATTTCATGTTAAATTTTTTTATTGCCTTTTTTGCCATGTGATGAGGAACAAGTTGCAACATTAAATAACCAGAGGACACGTAAGAAACTTTCGCACTTTTCTAGTTTTAAATGATGACAGTATTTAGAATAAATGTAGTCGTTGGGGTAAGTGTGCTTGCGGGAATGCCGCCTTTCTCTCCGAGCAGAAGTTTGACCTGCAGCCATCCTTTTCGAGCGACATTTCTCACGACCCTCAGACTTCAAGAAGAATATAATAATTCCAATACCAAAGAAAGCAGGTGTTGACATATGTGAGAATTACCGAACTGTCAGTTTAATAAGTCACAGCTGCAAAATACTAACACGAATTCCTTACAGACGAATGGAAAAACTGGTAGAAGCCAACCTCGGGGAAGATCAGTTTGGATTCCGTAGAAACATTGGAACACGTGAGGCAATACTGACCTTACGACTTATCTTAGAAGAAAGATTAAGGAAAGGCAAACCTACGTTTCTAGCATTTGAATATTTAGAGAAAGCTTTTGACAATGTTGACTGGAATACTCTCTTTCAAATCTAAAGGTAGCAGGGGTAAAATACAGGGAGCGAAAGGCTATTTACAATTTGTACAGAAACCAGATGGCAGTTATAAGAGTCGAGGGACATGAAAGGGAAACAGTGGTTGGGAAGGGAGTAAGACAGGGTTGTAGCCTCTCCCCGATGTTGTTCAATCTGTATATTGAGCAAGCAGTAAAGGAAACAAAAGAAAAATTCGGAGTAGGTATTAAAATCCATGGAGAAGAAATAAAAACTTTGAGGTTTGCCGATGACATTGTAATTCTGTCAGAGACAGCAAAGGACTGGGAAGAGCAGTTGAATGGAATGGACAGTGTCTTGAAAGGAGGATATAAGATGAACATCAACAAAAGCAAAACGAGGATAATGGAATGTAGTCGAACTAAGTCGGGTGATGCTGAGGGAATTAGATTAGGAAATGAGACACTTAAAGGAGTAAAGGAGTTTTGCTATTTGGGGAGCAAAATAACTGATGATGGTCGAAGTAGAGAGGATATAAAATGTAGACTGGCAATGGCAAGGAAAGCGTTTCTGAAGAAGAGAAATTTGTTAACATCGAGTATAGATTTAAGTGTCAGGAAGTCATTTCTGAAAGTATTTGTATGGAGTGTAGCCATGTATGGAAGTGAAACATGGACGATAAATAGTTTGGACAAGAAGAGAATAGAAGCTTTCGAAATTTGGTGCTACAGAAGAATGCTGAAGATTAGATGGGTAGATCACATAACTAATGAGGAAGTACTGAATAGGATTGGGGAGAACAGAAGTTTGTGGCACAACTTGACAAGAAGACGGGATCGGTTGGTAGGACATGTTCTGAGGCATCAAGGGATCACCAATTTAGTATTGGAGGGCAGCGTGGAGGGTAAAAATCGTAGAGGGAGACCAAGAGATGAATACACTAAGCAGATTCAGAAGGATGTAGGTTGCAGTAGGTACTGGGAGATGAAGAAGCTTGCACAGGATAGAGTAGCATGGAGAGCTGCATCAAACTAGTCTCAGGACTGAAGACCACAACAACAACAACAACAACATTTCTCACTGACAGCTTCTAATGTTCTTTTCCTAGAAATCCTAAACTTGTCATTTATTGTTTATGAAAGTAGTATTTACACCAGCCTGTTGTCGACAAAAGGTAATAATTGATGAGGAAGAACAAAACACAGAGTAAAAGAAATAAAGAAATGTAATATACTGCTCATTACAATATTTGACTGTCATCAGTTGCTTGCAATTTCTATCCATAGTAATGTTTACATTTACCTGTTGTTGAAGAGAAGTTCAATGAGAAATAGTGATACAAAACACAAAGAACTAACTAAATGCGAAATGTATAGGTCAGAACGTAGGGTTCTCGTCTTACCTGGTATATCACTAAGGCCACAACAACCATAACTGTATTTTGAGATTTCAATTGCACTTCGAATTTAAAGTAAGCGTTCTTGACCGTAGCATCAACAGGTAAATCACAATTGCAGGCGACAATGACAAAATTGTATTTGTAATAAGGTAATATGAAAAGCCAATCTCTTATTTGTGAGTAATAAGTTATCTTCGTAAAATATAGGTATAAAACTGGGCATCCCCGATGCCCTTCTGGCTATGGTAGTTAAAAGTCTCCTTTATTTTAAAATTTTTCACAAATAGTAAGTTTTACCGCAAAATCGGTATGCGGTGTCAGAAGCCGGTTAAAAAGCCTGTCTGATGATATATCATTCATCGCTGTACAATTAGTACGCGTTGACAAAAATGGATTTTGACTTGAGAAATAATAGACAGGATTTAAGCAAGTAAGCAAAGAATAGTTAGTGGTACCGGTATCTGATAAACCTGTTAATAAGTCACACATCGAAACCCTCAAGGGATTCACAAGACTAATTTTCTTTGTACCTCATGTTATTGAATTCATGTCGCTTTGTCGAACACAGCAGGCGGCCGTTGTTGTTCTGTTATCTGACTGTTTAGCATTAGTACACTACAGATTTGTAGAAGCATTAAGTTTCAAATTACTGTTATCTGTTGACATACTCCTTGATTCTTCTTTTGCTACTGGTCTGTTATATCGATTACGACGACGAAATTTTTCACCCACCCGCTTCTTTGCTGTTCTTTCCTTGGCGTCTGGTACGTTGTTTTCGTCTTCTTCTTCTTCCATTTCAAGGAATGAGTGTTGGCCAGTTCAGAAACCAAAGGAATTTAACAGAGCTGTTGCCTTTATCTCTCCATTGGCGATCTGTCCCATTTTCCAGTTTGGTTAAAATGTAATACTTGCGAGGAATAGGCGCTGGGATAGCATCTATTTCATGTTGTCACATTTTTTTCCTAGAGCCAAACTCCTTCTGATGTTTTTTTTTTAAGTCTACTTTTTGTCTTATATCTTTCGCACTCTCTCTCTCTTAATGCTGTTTCCGTATTTGTATATCGTGTGTTGTGCAGTTATTGTGGTCTTCAGTCCGAAGACTTGTTTGAAGTAGTTCTCCATGCTGCTTTATTCTGTACAGGCCTCTTCATCGCTGAATAACTATTACAACTTACGTCCTTCAGAATCTGCTTACTATATTCATCTCCAGGTCTCCCTCTACGGTTTTTACCCCCGCACTTCCCTCCAATACTAAATTGGTAGTCCTCTGTTGTCTCAGAATGTGTCCTATCAATCGGTCCCTTCTTATCAGATTGCGCCACAAATATTTTTGCCCAATTCTGTTCAGTATCTGCTCATTGGACACGTGATTTACCCATCTAATCTCCAACAATCTTCTGTAGCAGCACATTTCGAAAGCTTCTATTCTCTTCTGATCCAAACTGTTTATCATCCACGTTTCACATCCATACTGGTCTACACTCCATAAAAATACCTTCAGAAAAGGCTTCCTAACACTTAAATCTATATTCGATGTTAACAAATTTCTCTTCTTGAGATACGCTTTCCTTGTCACTGCCAGTATAGATTTTATATCCTCTCTACATAGGCCATCATCAGTTATTTTGCTGCCCAAATAGCAAAACTCATCTACTACTTTCATAGACTCGTTTCATAATCTCATTCTCTAAGTATCACCTGATTTAATTAGACTACATTCCATTATCCTTGTTTTGCTTTTGTCGATGTTCATCTTATAGACTCCTTTCAAGACACTGTTCATTCCGTTCAACTGCTCTTCCAAGTCGTTTGCTGTCTCTTTAAACTTTGAAATCGGCAGAAACAATCCATAAATCATCACTAACAGTTATAATTAATAATCTTGAGGTATCCGTACATTTAGCTCCCGCTTCAGGTGACAATTTTGGATGTTACATCCTTAGAGAAGCTGCTATGACTTGTTTTCTTATTTTTGTTTCATCTTTCATTTCTGTCATCCTGTGCTGTCAGCGCACTGTACTCTTTCATCGGCCGGATTGTTTTAAATATTTGAAAGCTGTTTTCAGTTATTAAAAAAGTTTAATGTTTTGATTAAGTGACAACCAACAGAAGCAAAGTAATTGAAAAAACACATTTTTAACTATCAGCTGTTTATTTTAAAACCTGTATGTCTACCAATTTCGGTCATGGACCATCCTCACATGATGTCTGTCAACATCGAATCTGAAAACGTATAATGTATACAAAATAATGTAACCTAATAAGAATGTGGTATAACACACATATTTGTACTTACAAGGGAAAAACAGATAAGGTAAAAGCATGTTTCATGTTCCTTTTGAGGCTCATAAACCTCAAAGCTATTATAGTGAGAATCCACAATCAACAGTCAAATATAGCAGTTACAGTAGTAACGAATACGCTTCACAGTGATTCATGTTAGAGGGACGAAGAATGATGGAGGAACATATACACAGCAAACAAGCAAGGACAATCGTCTGTGGCGTGCTGTCACAGATGGTAATGCCTGTGATACATCTGCTGCCAGGATTAGCGTGACTTCGTATTAATTGCAAAGAACTAAGCACAATATTTCTACTGACCTTCTTTGGTGAGATAAGTAGTGATAGAGAAAGTCGTAAGTGTTGACATTACAACAAAACAAGGAATGAAAAGCCGTCGTAATAGTGGAAGCTAATAACTCAACAAGTATGACTATACATAAATCATATCCATGGTGCAAAATAATTAATAATGAAGTTACAGTGAAACCCACAATAAAAATATATGCAGCACTAGGTAGTGGCTGAGCTGTGATAAACAAACCTTACACAATACACATAGGCATGTTACACAGGGGTTAAATAAAGATCCACAACGTTTCTTGCCTGCCAATATGGCATGGTTAAAACAACTAAGACGATTGAGTATATGGTTCTAAGTAAAATGTGACCGTCATTTCAAAGTATTCATGTAACAGGAAAAAATAGCGTGGGAAAGCATATTAGTTGATACTGTAAGGATACAATGTGAAAATATACGTAGACCTCGGACTACACATCAATCTTTACTGGATGCACAAGTGCACAATTGTCGAACACAGTGATGACTTTTGGGTATAGCTAGCTGCCCAAATCTCGATTCACTGACATCACTAGTTAATAACTTGATGATATTTCGGTCATCTGTATCATCACAACCAAAAATTTGTCTCGCAATATCGATGAGACAACTAGCAACATCACATTTCTCACCTTTAAACAAATTTTCAGCGGAGGTTGTTATAATTTTCTTCCAAGAGCAAGCTAGCCTTAGAAAAGCCGTGGATGCATCCAGCACGTTCACTGATTTCAAGTAAGTGACTACGTCTGTACCGTCTTCTAAGCCTTATCCATCCGCTTATGAGTGACAAAAGTGAAAAGTACCTCACAACCTACACTGAAGCGCCAAAGAAACTGGTATAGGCATGATATTCAAATACAGAGATATGTAAACAGGCAGAATACGGCGCTGCGCGCGGCAACGCCTATGTAAGACAACAAGTGTCTGGAGCAATTGGTAGATCGGTTACTGCTTCTACAATGCCAGGATATCAAGATTTAAGTGAGTTTGAACGTGCTGTTATAGTCGACGCAGGAGCGATGGGACACAGCGTCTCCCAGGTAGCGATGAAGTGGGGATTTTCCCGTACGACCATTTCAAGAATCTACCGTATATATCAGGAATCTGGTAAAACATAAAATCTCCGACATCGCTGCGAGCGGAAAAAGATACTGCAAGAAATGGATCAACGACGACTGAAGAGAATCGTTCAACGTGAGAGAAGCGCTACCCTTCCGCAAATTGCTGCACATATCAATGCTGGGCCTTCAACAAGTAAGCGTGCGAACCATTCAACGAAACATCATCGATATAGGCTTTCGGAGCCGAAAGCTCACTCGTGTACCCCTGATGGCCGCACGACACAAGGCTTTACCCCTCATCTGGGCCCGTCAGCACCGTCATTGGGCTGTTGATGAGTGGAAACATGTTGCCTGGTTGGACGAGTCTCGTTTCAAATTGTATCGAGCGGACGGACGTATACGGGCATGGAGACAACCACATGAATCCATAGACCCTGCATACGAGAAGGAGACTGTTCAGGATGAAGGAGGCTCCGTAATGTTGTGGGGCGTGTGCAGTTGGAGTGATATGGGGCCCCTGATACGTCTAGATACGACTGTGACAAGTGACATGTACGTTAGAACCCTGTCTGATCACCTGCATCCTTCATGTCCACTGTACATTCCGATGAACTTGTGCAGTTCCAGTAGGACACTGCGACACCCCACACGTCCAACGTTGCTCCAGGAATACTCTTCTGAGTTTAAACACTTCCACTGGCCTCCAGACTCCCCAGACATGAACGTTATTGAGCATATCTGGGATGCCTTGCTACGTGCTGTTCAGAAGAGATCTCCACCCCCTCGTATTGTTATGGATTTATGGGCAGCACTGCAGGATTCATGGTGTCAGTTCCCTCCAGCACTACTTCAGACATTAGTCTTGTCCATGTCACGTCGTGTTGCGGCATTTCTGCGTGCTCGCGGGGGCCTACACATTATGAATATATCAAAAGTTACTCTAACGTGTATTTATTTACTGCAAGCAGTTTTGCTCAGAGAGCCCATCTTCTAAAAATCTGCATACCATTACATTATGTCAAAGGAACGCTTCTTGATGCCGAGTCGTTTTTATTATCAGATGCAACATCTAAACGAAATAGGTGAAAATGCAACGTGTTTAAAGACTTTAAAAAACCGTATTACAGATGTGTATACACGTTACAGATATACGCAAATCTAACATGACTGTCACTTATACATGGATCTACTATCTTAAACATTTTTCTATACCTCACAAATTAGTCACAAATTGACAGTCCATTGCGTTGTTCAGCACATTGTCTCATGAAATTCGTGTCAGAAACTGGCGACTGAAACAGCTTGAAGTATGTTTTCACACGAGTTCAACGATATTCCTTGCAAGTTAGGATAATGGACCGTAACTTCCTCAGAGCTGCACAGAGGTGTACACATTCGTCTTTAAACTTGCCTATGCTTGCTTACCCCCATCCAAATCACGCTACGCAAAGCCCAAGCATGCTAAAGGACTCTTGCTTGCCTGCCGTCTCACCGCTGTGCTACACTACCTAGTACGTTCATTGTAGTGTTGCGAGTGGGGTTGCTTGAAAGTCTTTTTTTACCAGAGTATCAAAATACGAAGCTCAGTGAAATATCTATTTATTCAGGGTCACTGTAGGCCAGAAAACGGTGGATTTTATTGGTCCTTTTTCCCTTTTTGGCGTATTTCTGGCTTATTTATTTATTTCGATATGAACGGTTTTCGCTGCAACTTCACCGTCTTTGGACTAGTTCTGACTATACGCAGTTCGAAGTACTACCAGGTCACCTCTAATACATGTTTTCTGCAGTAAGCAGAACTATCTCTGAAAGTCGAGATGCTTTGCACCTAGGAACTTAAAGATGTCTATTATACCACAATGCAGACTGAAGTGAGGTTTTGGAAATCTAGTTCCGTGATCTTGATGTATTTCAGCCCAATATGACCCCAGTTATACCAGTTTTAATTACTTTTTACAGTGTGTGATTGCAGGTTCGCTGAATTCATTCTAAGTAACGAAATCCAAGTTTTTTTTTTAATAATCTTAACCTAAAAGTACATGTCTGAGAGGAGTAGCTTTTCTTTCATAATATTCTCTCTTCGCACTGCGTTGCATACCACCAGCACGTGGTTTTTAACATCCACTGAGCCATATTTTGTTGCTATTTCAGTCAATGTTTGCCCTGTATTTAGAAAGCCTATATACTGCTAAATAGCTTCCAGTCCTTAGTGCACATTTTCACACGCTTGTCAGCCACCGAGTCTTTGTCCCCTTTCAAAATATTTATGGAGTGAGGAAACTGATGGTCAAATTCACAAACATGGCATAGAATATTCTAGGGTCTCGTATGAGCGTTTCGTAACTTTTCCACAGTTTGCATTGCGTGCCATCTACCGATATTTTTAAGTTGCCTCATAAAGACATGAAAACTTTTTCCGAGCTGGACTTGGGCTCTAATCGTGACTGTTATACATTCCCCAAATCTTAATTTCTCCTCAATCGTCTTTAAGTTTGATTTGCTCATTTTGCTGCTGACATCGTTATGATAATTGGGCGCAGTGAAACTATTTACGCAGACATATACCTGGCTGTTCTGTAGTCACATTGGGTTGATAGCGCAACCTACTGGCTGGCGCAGTAGGCTGAGCGGGTCCCTCGGAGCTTGCCAGGCTTGCGGAAACCTTAACCGCTGTGCTTCAGTACACCCGTACTCTTGCGTCTCCATTGGGGCAAGCTGAATTGCTTTGTGGTTGCGGTGGAGATAGGTAGAGGCAGGCAGCCTGGAAGGTGAATTTCTACACCTCTGGACATGCGTAAGTTACATTATTTAGGTCCTAGGTTGTGGGCGATGGATGACGTATACATATATCAGTAACGCGTAAAGATAAGGCGCATATGTTCTTCCCTACGCTGCTACCTCGCATTGTCCTACACCGTCGCTCTATAGTCCGCCTTCCTGCTGCGGTTAGCAGTCAGCGTCGTGCAAACAAGACAGTCGCCGTGTGTTGTTTACGCTGCTGCAGACAGCACGTGGCGGTCGTGACGTCCAAGTCACGTGCGTTCCTCGTGAGGCCTTGAAAAGCCTTCGGCATCAGCTCCACAGCTGCCCTCACACTGACTTTGCGATAGAGATGGGCAAACTGAAACACGCAACTGTTTCGAAACAAATGAAACCGTACAATGTAATGTTTCGACACGCTGTTTCGAAACAGTGAAACAGTTTGTGTTTTGTTATCTAATAAACCTACACATTTTATCATCTTGAATGTCTACTGTATAAGTATGTCCATATAAACACAAATGAGATGCAAGAGCGCTAATCATATCGCAGAAAATATGAAACTATCACTTAGGCGTCTTGGCAGTTTCGTATTTCATGCAGCAAATGCGCTGCTTTCGTGTCGTGTGACTTTCATACTTTTCAATTGGCTGAGGACAGCCATAGCTGAAGTCAGAAGAACCACCACGAACGGCACTGGAGGTGGGAGAAAACTGCAGAAACAACGGATGTGCTACTGGGATTACCACATTCCGTTAGTATGGGTAATATACCCATCCTGCTAATTTCCATGCACACAAAGGGAATCATTGTGGATAATGGGCACAGTGACTATAGACTCACAAATAATGCCAAATAATTCGAATAAATAACAAAATATAACAGAAAAAAATTTGTCTTTCAAGGTGTCTCGAACCGTTACTATAAATTCACCATGGTTCCCAGCCCTTCCCGTTCACCATTACACTATCTGTGATATGTCAAACAGATTGCTTGCAATTATACCTACATCAAATTTATGTATATGTCTAATAACTGTCACTTTACGCCTTTTTTTATTCAAAAGTTGTAGACTTACTTGCGTTTCTTAATATGATTACTGTACATGAACAGAGAAGCGTATGTTATAAAAGAAGTGTAATTTAACTGAATGATTTTCACATATTTATTATTTTGAATGTGAATAGTATGCGTTGTTTTATTGTTTGGTTAGTGTTTATAAAGTACATGGTACGCCATTTCGGAATAGGACAGTCAGCTAGAAATGAAGCTTTATTTTTCGGATATCTTAGGCTTCATGCTATTGCTAGTCAAAAAGATTTCGACACTCTTGAAAGTGTTTCACGAAGTGGTATGTTGTGTTTCAGTACCAGTGCCGAGCCCGAATCTCGTCCAACACAGAGCGGAATGAAACATCACTGCTTCGATATAATTAGTCCGTTCCAAGCACAGGTGGACTGAAACAGCCTTATTTTGAAACAAAGATACAGTTTCTGTGTCTGGCTCGAGATCGAATCTGGTCCGGTTATCCGAGACAGGGGCGGAATGAAACACCACTGTTTCGAAACAGTGAACCACAGCCGTTCCGAAACACTGAAACAGTTCCACGTATCGATACACTGTATCGAAACATAGAAACTGTGGCCAAGTCTACTTTGCAACTTGAGAATGGGATTCTAAACATCTCTCCTTACTCTACAAAAATTGGATTTGAAAATTGAGCCTTAGTGTTGGCCGTACATTGAGACGTTCCTCTTTCCCTTTCTAAAAGCGTGATTTCGCGAAAACACGATCGTGCCGCCGTCTACATCGCTGCGACACACGTGATTCCGGTACGTGGCGTATTCAGATCGGTGTCGGCGGAGGAGCTGTTAATCGGGGGGTCCGAACGAGTTATTTGCGCTCCTACGTGTATATTACTCAACTAGTTTTTAATTGGGACGCCAGTCACACTCGAATCTCAAGCCAAGGTTCAAAAGTCACAACTCTGACGCAACTGAGAAACGCCGTGTAGAAATCTGATTACAATCAGACAAATTCCAAGATTCGTCTACTCGACTGGAAACGTAATGTACTAATAATCCACATACATTTTGTGCACGACGAACTAAAAGTGCGATCTATATTGATGATGTATGTCGGTGTGACATGCAACCAGTCTCTTTGTTTTTTTTTTTAATTTGATTCGATTGATTCTAATATTTCCTAGTTTTCGAGCCATTTCAGAATCATGTAAAATTGAGGTACTACAGGGACATTAATTTCTGAACCACATGCAGCCATACTCTACGCTCCTGTCGCAGACGAAAATAACGGGAATTTATGCACAGTTTAACCAACTGTACATCAAAGGAAAAGATCATTACGTTTTAGGATCTTTATATTGCATTACAGTTTCGGGATAATACTTCAAAGATGTGAAGATTAGAAATTCACACTATACCGACTCCGGTTTGCCCAGAATCATTACTGTTGACTGAAGGTAACATCATGTTGGCTGAAACGTCATGACAGATTAAAAGTGTGTGCTGGATCAGAACTGGAACCTGGGACCTTCGCCTTTCGCGGGTAACTGTTCCACCGACGAAGCTATCCAGACATGACTGACACCGAGACCGCCGGCCGAAGTGGCCGTGCGGTTAAAGGCGCTGCAGTCTGGAACCGCAAGACCGCTACGGTCGCAGGTTCGAATCCTGCCTCGGGCATGGATGTTTGTGATGTCCTTAGGTTAGTTAGGTTTAACTAGTTCTAAGTTCTAGGGGACTAATGACCTCAGCAGTTGAGTCCCATAGTGCTCAGAGCCATTTGAACCATTTTTGAACACCGAGACCCCGCCCCTTCACAACCTTACTTCCGGGAGTACATCTCGTGTCTTCCAAACTCCACAGAAATTACAAAGTTCGAGTCCCTGTTCAGCACACAGTTTTAATCAAATGAGCCTACTCTTCGCTGCAGAGTTCAGATTCATTTTAGGTCTTTTGGGTCAGTGACGCACAGACCGCCGCGCATGGGTCGCATCCGGCATGCCGTTGATCTGACGGTGCTCCACCCCTCACCGTTCCTTTTTGTAATTCCTTTTCTTAAAATTCATGTTAAATACCATATTCCAGCAGGATAATATTTATGAAACAAAGTGTGTAAAGTTTTTTTAGATGAATATTGTTATTTTGCGGTCGGAGGCTTTCCCGGCAAATGTGTTGTTTCCAGGGCTCACGGGTGTCCAGACGGATGCGATCGTTGAAGCCCCACGAGATTTCGGCGAATAACCTTTCCGCCATCATCAGGTGGTTCTTATGGAATTGTCAGTCTGCCTGCCGCTTTCACTAATTTTTGGTCTCTGACATGAGAGCCGGTTCACTGCGGAGGGTATTGTCCGTTAACATTTCCTCTTGCCTAGAGTGGGCTTTTGTTTTTCTTTTGTTGGCCAACTTGAGGTATGCCCTGTGTGTGTAGTGAACATGATTTATATATCCTGTGGGAAAGGGTGCCGGTTTTCTGATTTGCTTTTTAATTTTTTGTTATTTTTACTTTTAGGTGTTTTGTGGGTTTTTTATTTGTTTTATTAATTTTTGGGGTTTTTGTGTGTTTTTAAATGTCGTCCAGGGCAAGTATTTTGGGCCTCTTGCACCTGAACTGTAGAGGTCATATTGTCCTAGGCCACTGACAAGCTCGTTTTGTGAGGAGTGTGCCTGCCTATAGAATGCGTGGGAAAGTTCTTTGAAACTCTCTCGTAGGGCTTTTAGACCTGTTATTTCAGGGAGATCTTTGGTGGGGAACCTAGTGTAGCTATGTAAAGCTCTTATAAGGGCGCTGTTTTGCATGGTTTGGAGCTTTTTGATGTGGGATTTTAATGCGTTGGCCGTTGCTCTAACAGTACATCAAGAAATGGACATTTCCCTTCCTTCTCGATTTCTATGGTGAACCGCATGTTCTCGTGGACAGAAGTCTCCACAGTGAGAAATTCAATGACGACATGCTGCTTGTAACGTACATCACTTAACAGACGTCATTTTGGGAAGTTTCTGCAGCTATGCCAACTGCCAAAGGAAACGGAAAATTTGCGCACCCACTCCGGAAACATCTAATAGTGCATACGTAAAGGTTCGCATTCGTACCATTTTTGTTGGCTGAGAAAAAAAGACATGGTGGATTACTCTCTGGTCGATCCTCGTATTTTGTGAATAAAATAACTGAATTATGCAAACATATGAGCAGAAAAGTGTCCGCTACGCCACAGGAAGCCCTCTGAATAAACCCTATATAGGGTTTCAGTTTTAACTCCCACAAATCTCAGCATTGTGAAACGATGTTGTTCTCGCCAACAATGCAACGTATCTTTAGGGTGTATCGCGTTGTCAACAAAAGCACTCCTGCGTTTTCAATTTTTCTCTGTTATTCCTCACATAACATGAAGGTCCCATACTAGATTATTGGAGCTTTCAGGCGGACTAGGTAACGAAAGAATCGAGGGGTACGACTTAGACTCCTTCAACATAAGTGATTTGACGGCATAATTTGCAGCAGATTTGCACATGAGGATAAGCAACAGGGCAGTCAGCTTCACCAACAATGGAATAGATGATCCTAGGGCAGTTCGGTTAATAGAACACATAGAAATAATTATAATATAGGATCTGATAATCGATGGAGTGGTTGGGCTGAAATCCACGTCACATGTACGCGTCAGAAGGTGTGTTTTTAGGCGTAAGTTAAAAAGAAGCGCATACTTCTTTTTTTACTTTCTTGTTAATTCCATATTAGACAAATGTGAGGCCATATTACGTTGTTTCTGATTGATGTCATGTATTGCGTACCGCCATCTGATGGTAGCTCTCAGCACTTAGCATTTCCGTTGTACTCTAGGCTTAGACGTCAGTTACCCTGTCGTAGCCAAAATGGCATTAAACGATGATACGATATTATTCGGTATTCATCTGTTTTGTTCATGTGACACAAATTCTAAGTTGTACATACGTTGTGGTTACACACGTGGCTTGTTACTGTAGTGCCTCGACTTTCGTATGGTATGTTTTTATTTAATTTTACTTATTAGGCGTATCCAATATTGCATTTTGACTTTGGATAGCATCTGTCTATATGAAAAGAACTTTATGAGGTTGATTATCTTACAGTATATTGTAATTATATATTCTCCTTGTGACAGAATGGTTTAAATCATTGTATGATTACCGCTGCCTCATTTTATTGGTACATAGATTTTTTTTTTTTTGGTCGCTAAGTTTTCGTGAATGCGATATTGTGCTTTTATGTTGTTTTAAGCCGGTAGCCTCGGTATACTCCCTGCTATCACAAAGCGAAAAAACTGGTCCAACTAAAACATTCATATTTCTTTACGTACTAAACGAATATGTAATAAAAAATGGGGGTTCTTATTTAAAAAAACGCAGTTGATATCCGTTTGACCTATGGCAGCACCATCTAGTGGGCCAACCATAGCGCCATCTGGTTTCCGCCTTCAACCTAAACAAGTTTCGTTCTTTGTAGTTTTTTCGTTTGACGCTTATTTCGTGAGATATTTGGCCCGGTCACGATCAGTGAAGCACCCTGTATAT
Source organism: Schistocerca nitens (assembly GCF_023898315.1). Lineage (NCBI taxonomy): Eukaryota > Metazoa > Arthropoda > Insecta > Orthoptera > Acrididae > Schistocerca > Schistocerca nitens. The sequence continues at coordinate 665,566,874 of NC_064615.1, read as the reverse complement.
AATATATAAACGGTGTACTATAAAATGTCCTTCAGGCATGCACTGCTGCGAGCTACAACGGTGTGAAATAGAACAAATGTATTTGTAATCGTGAATACGATTAGACTACAGCTGCAAAACTTATTGATGATATACGAAAATTTTTGTCGTACCGGGATTCGATCCCGGATTCCGCGCTTTACGCGAGCGCCAGCCTTAACGACGTCGACTATCCCAGCAAGCCTCGCGGACCGACCCATACCCCCCAATGACACCGTGTGTCCGCGTCTACTCGTATAGTTGCTGTTATTGTCGCGGCTTTTCTAGACATGTAATACTATTTTGAAGCGTCTATGTTTTACGGTGTAATAGACACTGCTACGATCTACAACTGTAAGAAACAGAAGAAATGTAAACAGTTTTTGATGTTGCTAAGCAAGTCACACAATAATTTTTAAATGAACACCCCGCCATTTGATTGTATTGTTGTTTATTTAATTACGACCCAGATTTCGGCCTTTTATGCTATTTTACCGTGATTGAGTTTATGTCATTAAAATATATTAGGACTCAAGGACATGTGTTCATCTTTTATACAGCAAAGTAAACCTGTTTTTATTAAGTATGACGTGTTCCCACTATTATTTATTGATCTATTTACAAGAGCTGGTATTTCGTGGGGAGTGAATATTTTTCTTAATTTATGACCAAGTTTGAGTTTGATGTCGTGCAATATATGTTAATGACATATACTCAATCACTTCAAAATTACATAAAAGGCTGAAACCTGAGTCGTAATTAAATAAAGAACAATACGGTGAAATGGTGCTCTGATCATTTAAAAATAGACGAAATGTATTTGCAGTTGGAAATACGGTTAGACTTCAGCTGCACAATTTATTGGCGACATATAAAAATTTGTGCCGGACCGGGAGTCGGAATTTCCCGCTTTATGCGAGCGGTCGCCTTAACTATTTCGACTATCCATGTTTGCCTCCTTATATAGGCTGCGACAATGATAAATAAGTCTCCCCCTGCGCGGGAATCGCAGCAACTGTGCAAGTACAGGATGTGGACATGCGGTGACGCATGGGGGTTTGGGTCGGTCCAGGAGGCGCGCTCGGATACCAGAAGTGTTTAAGGGGACCGCTCGCATAAGCAGGATTTCTGGATTCGAGTCACGGTGCGGCAGAAATTTTCATATGTCACCAATAAATTGTGCAGCTGAAATCTAATAGTTTTCGCAGTTGGGAATACATTTCTTCTAATTGAAATATTTTCTGGAATATTCGATGTTATGTATGAATAACAGTGCTCTTTTTTCACGAATGTATGTGTTCGATCTTGTGAACATGCCTGGGAACATGGACGAATGAGTTGCAAGACCGTTGTCTACGTCAGTGTCTATTTCCTCGCTATTCAGTACTGTGTATACTACAGACAAAACAACGTGGCTAGCTGTGTATAAGGGAGCAAATGTGCATTTTAATACACGTAGTGAAAGGGGACCAGTGTTTAGAAAGGTTTGAAAAGGTAAAACGCGTTAGTCCAGAGTTAATGCCACCAAAGAAACGCAAAAACAAATTCATAAATACGTTTTTGAATCTATCGACGTGTCCTCAGTCTTATTCGTTATTTCATGCGCTCATCGTCAACTATCGCTGACATATTGTATGTGCGTCCAACTTCGTAAACAAACTCTTTGATCTCCGCGCCAGACGACTGCCGCTGGAGAGAGCTGCAAACACAAATTACGTCGAGAAGCAAGTTCTGAGTGATGTACGAGCACCATCTTGGTTTTTGAGCATGCACCAACTACGTTGAGAGTCATGACTAACGTGATGCACAATGAGAAACATGTCCTGTATGAGGACGACTGTAAAGGGCCTTCTGATAGCCTCACAGTTGTCCTCATGAGGCTGAGTAAACTCTTTACGACCGTGCAGCAGGAATGTTCTAAGCGGCAGCAGTGCTCTGACACTAGTATTGTGATTGGTTGTCAAAAGCGACAATAATTTACAATCCTCTACTAGGACAATTCTGGGAGTTAACAGTGCTCTATCACAATTATACTGACAGGACATCGAAACTGTCGTCGACTTCTTTTGTAATGGTCTTCAATGCGAAGACTGATTCGATGCTGCTCTTCACACTACTCTATCCTGTGCAAGTCTCTTCATCTCCAAGTAAGTACAGAACATATACGCATTTGAACCTGCTTGCTCTATTCATTACCCTGGTCTCCCTCTAAAATTTTTACTTCCTATGCTCCCTTCCATTACCAAACTGACGATTCCTTCCTTCCTCAGGATATGTCTCATCAACCGAACTCATCTTCTAGTCAAGCTGTGACACAAATTTCTTTTTCCCCAATGGTCTCCAGTACCTCATCTTTAGTTACATGTTCTACTCGTGAAATCTTCAGCATTCTTCTGCAGGGCCTCATTTCAGAAGCCTCTATTCCCTTCTTGTCTGAGCTGAGTGCCGTCTACGCTTGACTTCCATATGACATTACACTCCATACAAATACCTTCAGAAAAGACTTTCTAACACTTAAAGCTATATTATATCTTAACACATTCCTCTGTGTCAGAAATTTTGCTCGTGCTGTAACCAGCCACAGGTTTTATCCTCTCTGCTTCGTCCGTCATTAATTAATTTCCTACCCACATAGCATGCTGCCTTTCATTCGATGACACGTCGCCTCATTTCCAGCTCAATGAGTGAAGACAATTTCCAAATGGAATTAAATGAAATCAAACAAACAGCATCAAGTAATGACTATCCTCCTACCTTAGTGGACTCCTTACTGAAAAAAAAGAAACAACGGGTGTACTCTCTACTTTACTCTGGCCGTGATCCACCACCTCAAGAACACAGTAAATTGTGCTCAATCCCATACTAAGGACATATCTCATTGACTGTAGTCAGAAAATTTAAATCCAGAAACGTAAAAACATCATTTTATGTGCACAACACTGTTAGACACTTTTTGTCCAATGGTAAAGACAATACTGCAGCTTTGAAAATGTGTGGAACATATCAAATTACTTGTAATTGTGACAAATTCTGTATAGATCAATCTGACAGGGCAATATGTACCTGCTTGAAGGAACAGCACAGAAGTTGGAAAGTTAGAAAAGGAGACTCTACTTTTGCGGACATACTTAAAGAAAGCCATAGTTACAAGGCGGAACATGAAGTGTTACATCACATCCATAAAGGAAGAAACATGAACTATCTTAAAATAATGGAAACCAATAAATAGATGTCCATCAACCCAAGCTTAATTCTGAATGACCAGACACGGCTTCCTGACTCACCAGTACTGCTGGTGCTGCTCATAATCCAATCCAGGCCACGTTGCAAGTCAGCCCTCTTATTCGCGTGTCCCACTTTCCTTTATTTCAGTTACTGTAATTTCTCTCATTGTGTTAAATAATTTACTATGAATAATCATAGGTGCTTCACTCACGTGCATAATATCACTGTTATATGTTACCTGTTCGTAATTTAGGACCTATTGAAGACGAGATTATTTTTTTCAGTCACATCTTTGGAATATCTCACCAAAGTTTATTCTTCAGTTATTTTCTTCCATGGACAGCTATGGTCTATAGTTCAGAGGTTAATGTGTCACATATTTTATTTTAGTTAAATAATATTACTTCGCATTTACACCGAAATAATCCCTTTCATTTAATTCCCAGTTCTAACATTAACATTTTTCACCTGTGGAAATCGAGATACTCCGTAGATGCGCTAATATAAAATCTTTGATCCAACATAATTTCACTGCACCACATACTTATCTTTGTACCTGTTGATGGCGTAACAGCCGAAAACCGGTTCGAGTAGCAAATAATAAATGTTGTAGATTATTACACTCGTCAATCAATGCAAAACTCATCTACTACTTTTAGTGTCTCATTTCTTATCCAAAATTCCTCAACATCACCTGATTTAATTCGACTACTTTCCATTATCTTGTTTTATTTCTCATACCCAAAAAGTGTAAAAATAAAGGAACACTGGAAAGTCCAACTCCGTTTACTCGAGGTGGTGTGACAAGAGCTTTCTTCATAACTTACAGAAGTGAAGTTGCAGACATGCGCGGAAAAACGGGCTAATCCACAGTATTCAGAAATGGCGAAAGATGGAGTTGTGTAAATGAGGCTGGAAAAACTATATCAAACCATTTTATTCTTACCTTTTTAACGGAAATCCATACAGTGTGGAACAGTTATTGTTTCTTATCTGTCATATCTTGTATATTGGAATATAACATGAAAGGGAATAATTGATAAAGAAGAACAATAATATATAAAGATTTGTTTAGTAAATTGTTAAACATCCACAGCCACAAATTACCATTAAAAGTAGTACAAATTGGTGATAACACATTACGTATCGCTTAAGTGGGTCGAGCCAATGGCCACTATCTCACTCCGAAGTCGCCAAAAAAGGTATCCTTTGATGAAAGCAATGACCATAACCGTATTATAAGTTTTTGAATATTTTGAGTCCGTTTTCAGATTTTACCATGGAAGTTCAGTTTTTCTTCTAGTTCTTTCTTTTTATGGCCGTTTTTCTCACACGGAATTGGCATCTTAGGTGACAACAAACTTGACAGGTGCCACAACGTGGTTTTGCAAAGTCAATATTGAAAAACTGATAAAATAATTCACAGTACATGCCAACGCTAAGAGGTACCTTGTTACTTTCTTTGCAGTTTGCACTATTTTTATGACCGTTTTTCTCACACGGAATTGGCATCTTAAGGTGACAACAAACTTGACAGGTGCCACTACGTGGTTTTGCAAAGTCAATATTGAAAAATTGATAAAATAATTCACAGTACATACCAACGCTAAGAGGTACCTTGTTGCTTTCTTTGCACTTATTTTGATCAACAATGTACATCGTCCTAATGATTCGATCTGCACACAGATACATCATGTTGGGATGCTTTTTCCTGTAGTGACCTGAGTGCGTAGGAGAACTATTTAATCGTTCATGAGCCCATGCAAATTCCTGGTCCTCCTCGCTGCATTTATTTGGGCGATTGTTACGTCTCCCCAGCTTATCCACCTTAAATAAAATATTTAGCTTTTACTGTCATGTTACACATAAATCTGTCAGTGTGAATGTATGTCTAGTGTTTTGTTGTCTAATGAATCACGCAAACTAACTTCAGGAGTTTCAGATGTTTTCTTTTGTTGAATCACATGGGATTAGTGTCCATTGATTATAACGAATATTGCTAGACAAGTTTTCTTACAAATGTGAACATCTACTTCGCCTACAGAAACCTTATAGATATTTCTTATCTGCCTCTTACTCCTCTCCGGACCATTAGTATACCTCCTCTTGACAGAATTCATATTCACACATATAAATATATAAGAATTTTGAAGATCACTGTTACTTAGATTTAGGAAATCACAAAACAGCTTCTCCCGTGTACCTGCAGGTACAATATCGAAGAATTTTCTTGCATAGGCTCAATCTGAACCTTGTTATTTTGTCTTTTTCGCTACACCTTTATAATTACTGTACTCTTTACCACTGTTCATTTCTTCCTCCCAATTTCTTTCAGCCATTTCTGTGGATTACGCTTCCTCTTTCGATAATTTCTACTGATTATTCACACTTTCGTCACCGTTTCCCATTCCTATATCCGCCATGTTTACTAACGGTATTTGTGCTCTGTACAGAGTGTGGCAACTGAACACTTCAAACACTCTAAACTAGGTTCATAAAGCGATTAATGTTACGAATTACAAAAGGATTATATTTCGTGTTCACACTTTTATTAATTCCAATATACAGGGTGTTGCAGAAAGGTACGGCCAAACTTTCAGGAAACATTCCTCACACACAAAGAAAGAAAATATGTTATGTGGACATGTGTCCGGAAACGCTTAATTTCCATGTTAGAGCTCATTTTATTACTTCTCTTCAAATCACATTAATCATGGAATGGAAACACACAGCAACAGAACGTACCAGCGTGACTTCAAACACTTTGTTACAGGAAATGTTCAAAATATCCTCAGCGAGGAGACATACATCCACCCTCCGTCGCATGGAATCCCAGATGCGCTGTTGCAGTCCAGAATGGCGTATTGTATCACAGCCGTCCACAATACGAGCACGAAAAGTCTCTACATTTGGTACCGGGGTTGCGTAGACAACAGCTTTCAAATGCCCCCATAAATGAAAGTCAAGAGGGTTGAGGTCAGGAGAGCGTGGAGGCCAATCCATCGGTCACCGAATCTGTTGTTGAGAAGCGTACGAACACTTCGACTGAAATGTGCAGGAGCTCCATCGTGCATGAACCACATGTTGTGTCGTACTTGTAAAGGCACATGTTCTAGCAGCACAGGTAGAGTATCCCGTATGAAATCATGATAACGTGCTCCATTGAGCTTAGGTGGAAGAACATGGGACCCAATAAAGACATCACCAACAATGTCTGCCCAAACGTTCAGAGAAAATCTGTGTTGTTGACGTGATTGCACAATTGCGTGCGGATTCTCGTCAGCCCACACATGCTGATTGTGAAAATTTACAATTTGATCACGTTGGAATGAAGCCTCATCCGTAAAGAGAACATTTGCACTGAAATGAGGAATGACACATTGTTGGATGAACCATTCGCAGAAGTGTACCCATGGAGGCCAATCAGCTGCTGATAGTGCCTGCACACGCTGTACATGGTACGGAAACAACTGGTTCTCCCGTAGCACTCACCACACAGTGACGTGGTCAACGTTACCTTGTACAGCAGCAACTTCTCTGAAGCTGACATTAGGGTTATCGTCAAGTGCACGAAGAATTCCCTCGTCCATTGCGGGTGTCCTCGTCGTTCTAGGTCTTCCCCAGTCGCGAGTCATAGGCTGGAATGTTCCTTGCTCCCTAAGACGCTGATCAATTGCTTCGAACGTCTTCCTATCGGGACACCTTCGTTCTGGAAATCTGTCTCGATACAAACGTACCGCGCCACGGCTATTGCCCCGTGCTAATCCATACATCAAATGGGCATCTGCCAACTCCGCATTTGTAAACATTGCACTGACTGCAAAATCACGTTCGTGATGAGCACTAACCTGTTGATGCTACGTACTGATGTGCTTGATGCTAGTACTGTAGAGCAATGAGTCGCATGTCAACACAAGCACCGAAGTCAACATTACCTTCCTTCAATTGGGCCAACTGGCGGTGAATCGAGGAAGTACAGTACATACTGACGAAACTAAAATGAGCTCTAACATGGAAATTAAGCGTTTCCGGACACATGCCCACATAACATCTTTTCATTATTTGTGTGTGAGGAATGTTTCCTGAAAGTTTAGCCGTACCTTTTTGTAACACCCTGTAATCTACCTCAGCCTCCAATCCTTTGCGAATTACAGTTAATGATCTGGTATCTGTTTATCGTATGCCACGGTATTGGTTATCCTACTACTCAGCTATCCAGCTTCCTTCCACTGAAGGGAAGCGCCGAAGTGTAGCGAAATGTTTGTCCGTTTGTGATATTACTGAAATCATGTCTAATAAACGCAATAAATTCTCTGCGTTATATTATACCCCAATGTTATATTTGGGGGTGAGACCAATGTTATGTTTGATACTTCCTGTACCCAGCAACAGATGGCAGCACTTTTTGCAGTTTTTATATCTGAGGGTCAGCGTGCTTTTCCGCGCATGTCCTCAGTTAAACACTGTATGCCGGTAGGGCAGTAGATTGGCAACTGAGGAAAAGCTGAATAGAGGTGGACATATTTCTTCGCCATCGACTGAAAGAAATACGGAGGTGTATTTCTCAGAAGTGGAATCTGCCTTTCTGCCAGATGGTATCGCTACGGCCTTGGCAGTAATGTGGGCTGGGTTTATTTCCGAGCGCACAGTAAGGGTATTGATCCCCGGCAGAGGCTTCCGTCCGAGAACGGCGGGAGTACGGTCGATTAGACGCCGCCACCGGGGCTGTCCGCTGACGCATCGCTGCCAGACGCTGTACAGAGGCACTGCTGTCTCGCCTGCGATGAAAAAACGGACTAAAGTGACGAATAAAACATGCTAATCTTTTGCTACGAAGAGCTTCTGACGTGTCAAACAGGGGGAAACAACAATCTTACTGTTATGCCTAGTGTTGTAAAACTATCGTAGGCTATTGTAGACCATCGTAAGTAAGTGCAGACCACGGTAATTTCCCTAGCAGCTTTGGTCACTTAAGGCTGTAACTGCATTACCTGAATGTTAGGTGTGTTGCATACCCAACGGTTGTTACCTCATAACGATTGTTTTCTTTACGTGGGCGATCAGTGATACTCGATTCCTCTAAAAACTAGAAATGGTAAACAGTCTATAAACTGAGTGAGTATATATGGAGGACAGCTTTCTGTCTGTTACTTAAAAATAAACAGTATTTAAAGTAAAGCTGAACTTGTCAATTTTTAGTTTAGGATCTATTAGAAAACTGTTTATCTGTAAAGTGAAACTGAGGGATGATGTAGTAGAAATAAAAATGCATCACATACTGCTGGAAAAGGCAATTTTCTCAACAAAAAGGTAAAATAAAAAAAAAGGAAAACAAAAATACACTCCTGGAAATTGAAATAAGAACACCGTGAATTCATTGTCCCAGGAAGGGGAAACTTTATTGACACATTCCTCGGGTCAGATACATCACATGATCACACTGACAGAACCACAGGCACATAGACACAGGCAACAGGGCATGCACAATGTCGGCACTAGTACAGTGTATATCCACCTTTCGCAGCAATGCAGGCTGCTATTCTCCCATGGAGACGATCGTAGAGATGCTGGATGTAGTCCTGTGGAACGGCTTGCCATGCCATTTCCACCTGGCGCCTCAGTTGGACCAGCGTTCGTGCTGGACGTGCAGACCGCGAGACGACGCTTCATCCAGTCCCAAACATGCTCAATGGGGGACAGATCCGGAGATCTTGCTGGCCAGGGTAGTTGACTTACACCTTCTAGAGCACGTTGGGTGGCACGGGATACATGCGGACGTGCATTGTCCTGTTGGAACAGCAAGTTCCCTTGCCGGTCTAGGAATGGTAGAACGATGGGTTCGATGACGGTTTGGATGTACCGTACACTATTCAGTGTCCCCTCGACGATCACCAGTGGTGTACGGCCAGTGTAGGAGATCGCTCCCCACACCATGATGCCGGGTGTTGGCCCTGTGTGCCTCGGTCGTATGCAGTCCTGATTGTGGCGCTCACCTGCACGGCGCCAAACACGCATACGACCATCATTGGCACCAAGGCAGAAGCGACTCTCATCGCTGAAGACGACACGTCTCCATTCGTCCCTCCATTCACGCCTGTCGCGACACCACTGGAGGCGGGCTGCACGATGTTGGGGCGTGAGCGGAAGACGGCCTAACGGTGTGTGGGACCGTAGCCCAGCTTCATGGAGACGGTTGCGAATGGTCCTCGCCGATACCCCAGGAGCAACAGTGTCCCTAATTTGCTGGGAAGTGGCGGTGCGGTCCCCTACGGCACTGCGTAGGATCCTACGGTCTTGGCGTGCATCCGTGCGTCGCTGCGGTCCGGTCCCAGGTCGACGGGCACGTGCACCTTCCGCCGACCACTGGCGACAACATCGATGTACTGTGGAGACCTTACGCCCCACGTGTTGAGCAATTCGGCGGTACGTCCACCCGGCCTCCCGCATGCCCACTATACGCCCTCGCTCAAAGTCCGTCAACTGCACATACGGTTCACGTCCACGCTGTCGCGGCATGCTACCAGTGTTAAAGACTGCGATGGAGCTCCGTATGCCACGGCAAACTGGCTGACACTGACGGCGGTGCACAAATGCTGCGCAGCTAGCGCCATTCGACGGCCAACACCGCGGTTCCTGGTGTGTCCGCTGTGCCGTGCGTGTGATCATTGCTTGTACAGCCCTCTCGCAGTGTCCGGAGCAAGTATGGTGGGTCTGACACACCGGTGTCAATGTGTTCTTTTTTCCATTTCCAGGAGTGTATATTACACATGGCTTCAATACTTTATCAAACTTGTATACAACATGTTTCTTTTATTCATAAACAACTTTCGCATTTATTAATGATAACAGGAAACTTGTTGCCTTTGATCACGACTAAGAACGTTCTGTTGAGAACAAAATAAAATGTTTCAAATGGCTTCGAGCACTATGGGACTTAACTTCTAAGGTCATCAGTCCCCTAGAACTTAGAACTACTTAAACCTAACTAACCTAAGGACATCACACACATCCATGCCCGAGGCAGGATTCGAACCTGCGACCGTAGCGGTCGCGCGGTTCCAGACTGAAGCGCCTAGAACCGCTCGGTCACCCGGCTAGCTGAGAACAAAATAACAATTATATATATTTTTTATGTTTGTGCATGTGAACTTCACTTGCATCAAAAGTAATTGCTTTGGTTACATAAAGACGCAAAAATTACGCGATGGCAATTGAATCTCAATGTAGACAAGTGTAATGTGCTGCGATTACATAGAGAGAAAGATCCCTTATCATTTAGCTACAATATAGCAGGTCAGCAACTGGAAGCAGTTAATTCCATAAATTATCTGGGAGAAGGCATTAGAGGTGATTTAAAATGGAATGGTCATATAAAGTTGGTCGTCGGTAAAGCAGATGCCAGACTGAGATTCATTGGAAGAATCCTAAGGAAATGCAATCCGAAAACAAAGGAAGTAGGTTACAGTACACTTGTTCGCCCACTGCTTGAATACTGTTCACCATTGTGGGATCCGTACCAGATAGGTTTAATAGAAGAGATAGAAAAGATCACGGAGAGCAGCGCGCTTCGTTACAGGATCAATTAGTAATCGCGAAAGCGTTACGGAGATGATGATAAACTCCAGTGGAAGACTCTGCAGCAGAGACGCTCAGTAGCTCGGTACGGGCTTTTGTTCAACTTTCGAAAACATACCTTCACGGAGGGGTCAAGCAGTATATTGCTCCCTCCTACGTATACCTCGCGAAGAGACCACGAGGATAAAATCAGAGAGATTAGAGCCCACACAGAGGCATACCGACAATCTTTCTTTCCACGAACAATACGAGACTGGAATAGAAGGCAGAACCGATAGAGGTATTCAAAGTACACTCCGCCACACACCGTCAGGTGGTTTGCGGAGTATGGATGTAGATGTAGATCAACTAATTTTTATCACTTGTAAAATGCAGTTTATATAATGTAAGAGTATGAAATACGCAATCGACTAACACTGGGTGATGTGCGATTCTAATTACGTGCAAATCAAACAAAGAAACGAAGAGAAATCATCGGCTCCCAGTTTCTGCCCTACACATACATTTATATTTATTTCTCTACCAATGCTACCAACACTACTGTAATCCTACCATTTACTACGTCATTTATGTAGTCTACCAGAACTACCGACCCAGTTTTGGTACAGCTTAACTCTAGTTGCACATCACCAAAGACGTATGCTCTGTATCTGGTGACTCTGACCAGGAAAAAAGTAGAAATTAACGACACCCGTTAGTTGAAGAATTGCGACGAAACGTAATAGTTTAGACCTAAAATAATGATACTGTAAACTTTTTTTAGAAATAAAGAAAATCTGATTGAAAATGTTTTGTGTTCTGCAGAAGTCAGAACTAAAACAGGCAAAAGTTTCAAAGTTTGCAAGTTATGGATACTATAATCTTCCTCAGAACATGACAGAGGGTAATGAATTCTTTTACTACTTCATTTAAGCAATGTGTACGGCTCTGTGAATCAATGGTAAAGTGCAAAGATACAGAACTTAAAGTCTTGGCCCTAGTCAGTCCTAGGATTTTTATCTGTCACTTTTCGCGTGTAAGGCGTATATCTACCACCGCACTTCAAGTCACAATTCAGCAGAAAAATCATATTAGCTCACAGCTTCGTTGTAGCCGTACGCCCGAAAACTGCTATGAATGTGTGCAACCGTTTCAGTTTCATAACAACAGCGTCTTTAGGATTGTGTTAGTCCGTCGATCCGTCCTACAGCCTAATCGTATGCACTTCTCCGGATTGGTTTCTACAACAACAGTAGGAAGAAACAGTCCAGATTGCAACGACAGCAGAAGCTTCAATGACGCGTTTTGCTTTGATGACATCATCAGAATTTGTTTAGGAATTGCAGCCACTACAATTTATATTCCAAAGTTTGTGTCAGAATTAAAAGTATGGCCCTTTTCTAGCATATCTTCGTAGCACAGCTGCATAGCTGTTTCGTCGAAGGTGCAACCCAAAAGTTTTGGCTTCTTACGAATAATGCGTTAACCGCAGTTCCTAAACAAATTCTGAAGATGCTTCAAAACGGTGAAACACGGCAATAAAGCCTCTACTGTCATTGCAAGCTGGATTTTTTTCCCTACTGAAAATATATCACGGTTGTTGCACCATGACCATAAAGACAGAGAATTTATATTTCTACAGCAGCCTTCGAGAAAACTCGAGTCATTAAAATGTCATAGCTTGTAGGTGGGTGTGACAGTCCTCTCCGGACGATTTACAGTGTATTGTAGATTGCAGTTTTCCGACTATTAAAATTTGCCGTTGAAAGTTTAACTATTAAATATATGTCTCTGAGAAGATCATAAAATGATAGACCCAAAAATGTCAGTGAATGACAAAATGTGAGGAATGTCTCTTCTGGTGAGCAGATTCTGGTAGTGACCTTCCTTGCTCCAGGGTTCAACTGAGAAGTGTCGGTATTAGAACTACTGTAAACGATAAGCCGCAGAACCATTTACAAATATTTCTTTATCTTTCGGTGAAATATCGAACAGAAAGACGAATACTTGATTTTTACGTATATACGATTACTTTACGGTTTCAATAAACATTGTCATCGTCATCCGTTATTTGACACCCTCTGCTGAATAAATGCCTCTTTTAGACTCTCCAACGCATTACGGTCTCCAACAGCTTCTGTGTGTTCGCTGACGTCGTCTACTCACCTTTCATTGGGTCTTCTTTCATTGGGCGTTCCTTATATCTTCGGATCATCTACCGTCTACGACCATGGGTAGGTATACCACGCACATACAACTCATGATTCAGTACAGTCATAATTAAGTGTTCTATTATAGTGCGCCCCCTCATACACTTCTTTATTTTCTTGACTCTCTAACTAAATCTGAATTGTGTGTGTGTGTGTGTGTGTGTGTGTGAGAGAGAGAGAGAGAGAGAGAGAGAGAGAGAGAGAGAGAGAGGGAGAGAGAGAGTATTTTGACCAGCACTATTGTAGATCGTAGACAGCATACTTAATTTTCAGTACTCTCGCAGCTGGTACTTATTACACTTCACACGGTAGGAAGTCTGGAACCACAACACTTCAGGAACGGTTCATGACTTGTAGACAGGAAACGTAGTAAGAAACAGGTAATACCCACTCCTGATTAACAATATCACAGACACACTATATGATCAAAAGTATCCGGACTCCGATTAGAATGACAAAGTCATCAGGGACATTTCAACCTATCTCAAGCTGCCCAAGTCGACGGTTGGTGATGCGACTGTGAAGTGCAAAAGTTAGGAAACATCCACAGCTAAACCAAACCGAGGTACACGCCACGTACTGACAGTCAGGGACCATCGAATAATTACCCGCTGCGAGACTACTGAAAAATAAGTACTGGCACTCCGATTAGTGAATATCTATAAAGGGTGTACCCACCCTTCATCTTTATGACGGCTGTTATTCAGCTATGGACAATTTCAGTGGGGTGTCTTAATGTCTGTGGAGGAATAATCGCCCATTATTTCCCAAGAGACGAAATCAGAGAAGGTAGTGATGTTGGACGCTGTGGTCTGGAGCTAGGTCGACGTTCTGTCTCATTTAGAAAGTGTATCATTGGGTTCAGGTCGGGACTCTGGGTAGGCCAGTCCATTTCATGAATGTTATTGTCCACAAATCATTGCTTGGCACATCCTGTTTTATGACAATGTGCACAGTCATGCTTACTCAAACGATCATCGCCTCTGAACTGTTCCTCTGCTATAAGCAGTTCTCACTGCTGTAAAATTTGTTCGTACCCTTTTCCATTAAGCGTTCGTGTAAACGCAACAATGGGACCAGCCCCAAACTACTGCTGGCACTACACATGGAAATGAGCGTTTGGCGTCATTGGCCGGTAGGCCCCTTACGGGGCAGGTCCGGCCGTCTTGGTGCAGGTCTTATTACATTCGACGCCACATTGGGCGACCTGCGCGCCGGATGGGGATGAAATGATGATGAAGACAACACAACACCCAGTCCCTGAGCGGAGAAAATCCCCGACTCAGCCGGGAATCGAACCCGGGCCAGTAGGACGGCAATCCGTCACGCTGACCACTCAGCTATCGGGGCGGACGGCACGACACATGACAATAGGTCATGTTCTCCAGGCATTCACCAAACCTAAAACCACCCATCGGAATACCAAGAGGTATAGCGTGGTTCACCACTCAAAATGATTCGTTTCCAGTCATCCATTGTGCAGTGCCGTCACTCCGTACACCACCTTAGGCATCGCTTTGACTGCAGTAATGTGTGGCTTTTGAGGAGCTGCTCGACCAATTCACCCCATCCCTTTTTAGCTCTCTACGCATAGTCATTGTGCTCACTGGACTGCCGGTAGCACTCTGGAACCCACTATGATTTCTTCCACTGATTTCATGCGAATTTTTTCAGTAATCCCCCGTAACTGACTCTAAATAACGAAAAGTGAGAGGTCATCCACATGAGTGCTAACAGGAATCCGTTAAACTTCGGTTACACGATAAGTAAGTCAGATCTAAAGGCCGTAAATCCAACTAAATGCCTAGGAATTACAATTACGAACAACTTATATTGGAAGGAACACACAGAAAATGTTGTGGGGATGCCTAAGCAAAGACTGTGTTTTATTGGAAGGACACTTAGAAAATGTAACAGATCTACTAAGGAGACTGCCTACACTACGCTTATCCGTCCTCTTTTATAATAACGCTGCTTGGTGTGGAATCCTTACCAGGTAGGATTGACGGAGTACATCGAAAAAGTTCAAAGAAGGGCAGCACGTTTTGCAGTATCGCGAAACAGGGGAGAGAGTGTCACTGAAATGATACAGGATTTGGGTTGGACATTACTAAAACAAAGGCGTTTCTCGATGCGGCGGAAACTTCTCACGAAATTCTAGTCACTAACTTTCTCCATTGAATGTGAAAATATTTCGTTGATACCGACCTACATAGGGAGAAACGATAACCATGATAAACTAAGGGAAATACGAGCTCGCGCAGAAAGATGTAGGTGTTCGTTCTTTCCTAGCGCTATACGAGAATGGAGTAATAGAGAATTGTGAAGGTGGTTCGATGAACTCTCCGCCAGACACTTACATGTGATTTGCAGAGTATCCATGTAGACGTAGATTCTAACAATACCACCACTTTCAAAGTAGGTTAGAAATCAGATTAATAATGTTGCTTACGCAGCATATGTTCGCTTTATTGGGCAACAACGAAGTTATTGACTGTGGATGGTATCGTCAGAATGGAAATAATGAAGTCACTGTAAAAAAGTCATTAATTTTGGCACTTATCTAGAATGCATTCCCACGTAGATTTCGTCGAAGTTGTTATGGCCCATCTTGTTGATTCTAGGGTGATTCCACTTTGACTTGTAGAAGGTCCAGATCTGTATTTTAGCAATATTTGAAGACCTAACAAATGCGTTTTTCAGGAAATTCTTAATGATCAAACAATCCCAGATCAGAACAATGGTATGGTAGAAATAATTTTTGACATGGTGTTCACGATCCACATTTTTATTCAACTTCTTGTAAATTCACACATACTTCTTCTTAACTGTCACATCATCAAGAAAACAGTTTTGTATCAATCTTCATAAATTTAATTTCCACCTTAACAAAACACAAGACTTGACTGTTCTTTTACAAAGCGAAATAACAACTTAACTTCTGCAAAGTGAAACAAAGACTGCTCTGTGCGCATTCGCGCGAAAACGGCTACAAGTAAGTCAAAGATTAAGACAGTCTCACAGAAATGAATACACACAAGAACCATATCACTGTAATATATCTATACATCGGAGTACCTATACATTAATAAAACCAAATGTGAATATTGTCACAAAAATATGTCTGTTACTTCGCAGAAAAGTAGTACGATATTACTGGTATCGAGAACTGGGGTTGGAGTGCCGTAGTGGTCACGTAAATAAAGAACCATTACAAGATGTAGCTGCAGAAGTACCGTTCGACGGTCCCTCTCTGTCAGTACGTGACGTCTGCCTCGTTTTGGTTTTACTGTGGATGTTCCCTCACTTTTGTACTCCACCGTCACATCACCAACCACCGACTTGGGCAGCTTCCGATAGGTGGAAGTGTCCCTGATGACTTTGTCACTCTGGTGACATCCAATGACTAATCCACTTTCAGAGTCACTGAGTTCAGCTGACCGACCCACTCTGCTGTTACCGCTTCTCCACCGACAGCACAATACTCTTCGCCTCCTTTTACACTGGCGGTCCGTATCTCGTGACATCTAGCGGTCACCTACGCATCTCATAGTGGTGTCCGGATAACTCTGATCACATGCTGTATCGAGGGTGTTGAGTCAGTATATGCTAACCCGAGGAGGGCAAATTTCTAGGGACAAACAGAATAGGTAACATACTGGTGCTTGCAGAGCATGAAGAAGACTGCTGGATCGATCATCGAAAAACTGTGCATGAAAATAGAGTCATCAACTCATTTGAAACCCAGAAGCACATATTAATCCATCACGCCGAGAAAACCTGAGAGTTAACAGAAAATGTGACAATCTTCCGTCATTTACAATTAATGGACAGCGTAACTCAATCACCAATCCGTTCTTTCTTGGAAAAATCGCACGAGTTTCTCTGAGTTACTCT
Organism: Schistocerca nitens; assembly: GCF_023898315.1. Taxonomy (NCBI): domain Eukaryota; kingdom Metazoa; phylum Arthropoda; class Insecta; order Orthoptera; family Acrididae; genus Schistocerca; species Schistocerca nitens. Next base: position 665,549,970 of record NC_064615.1, on the reverse strand, counting down.
CGCTACTAATAAATAGTAAGTCTGTTTCTCCTGTTAGGATATCGTCCGCTCGGTGCTCTCAGGACTGATTTTGTGAAAGTGCTTAACAGTTCAGTCCCACACACTTTTTATTCTGCAGTAATTTATTGTATGAATCCGAAATGTGCTTGTAGCATGTAGAAGTCTGAAAAATCATTTCATTATAGAACAACCTAGTATGTTTTATTTCATTAGAGTAATGCATAATAGTGCTACTTTCTTCTGCTTCCCGTTGCACTTTCGTGATGACTGGGTGTTGTGTGATGTCCTTAGGTTAGTTAGGTTTAAGTAGTTCTAAGTTCTAGGGGACTGAAGACCATAGATGTTAAGTCCCATAGTGCTCAGAGCCATTTGAACCCGTTGCACTCATTCTTTGAGTTACTTGGGTAGATTAACTTTAAGCGTAAATTTGACCTATCCAGCACGTCCGTTAAACGGTAACACGTGTCCTGTGTTCAATATAAAATCACTCAGCAATCTTCACTTACCGTTATTTGTATTTTGCCTGTACTGAGCCTTTAATACGGAGATGTTTCCCACACCACCTTGTGTCGTGGCTTTATTTGTATCAGTGATTGTCTGTGTGTGTGTTCTGTTGTAGTGAATACATACACCGCTGGTGGGACACAGGGTGATGGGTGAAACTGCCTTCACACTCTACGCTTCCGTTGTTATGGCGATCTGCTCCAGCTGCTGCCGATGCTGTATTGAAGCTGAAAGTGATAAAGTTGCGGAGAAATATTCGTCGGGGCTCTGTTGCATAGCAATCAGATTTGCCTTCAGTTCTTAGAAACATTGGTGGCCAAAAAAAATTATCCGTGAAATCACTTCTTTTCCGAAAAAAGCATAAAATTATTTAATTAGAACTGAACGCTCCCGTCGGAATTGTTTTCGAGCTGGTATTCATTAACAGACCACACTTGAGTATACATCGTTTGTGGAAATAACTAGTACCTTTTTGAAATGAACGAAGTTTTATTGACCTTAGTGTCAATGAAATTCTTCTCGCACATGAGTTATCGATTTTCTATCATATATAGCTGACTATCCAAGCTTAATTATCTAAGCGCACTACGCCACAGGGTAATAAATATTATCTTTTATTGCATGATACATCATATATGCTCCTCCTGTGGACGAACGTACACACAACACTAGTTTGATGATTGTTCATGACGCTGTATACTATTAAAGATAACAGGATGAAAGGATACCCAGTTTCAGTTTAACCACGGGCAGCAAGCCCTTCCTACAGTCAACACAATGTAACGATGGCAGAAGCTCGTAATTAAAAACAGTTTGCACAAGTTACATATTTGCAGCTCAGCGAAGCTTATGACGCAGGTGCGTGGGATCGCTTTGTTAGATTTACGAACTGTGCCAACATATTATCTGTTATGTACCTAAACGAAATGACGCACTGTAGAAATTTTAATTTTAGTAGCTTTATATGTGAGTAAGTCAATCACTACGTAAATGAAGGGGACACACTGGTATTTGCAACGAATAGCGTGACATTTTATGGAGTGATTTGACAGTCAGTATGAGAGATATTTTTTACGCTGTTGCTCAAAACTTAAAGAAAAGCTTGACACCTTCCTTGAGTGATCGGTATGACGCATTTAGTAGAAGCAGGTGACGTAAGTAAAGAGTCGAAAGACATGAAAGGCAGGCAGAAATCGAGGAAATGAGACAAGGTTATCGCCTACCTCCCGTATTATTCGATCTGCATATTGAATAAGCACTAGAGGAAACCAAAGAGAAATTTGTAAATGAAATTAAAGATTAGCGAGAAGAACTAAAAATGTTAAGAACCACCGACTACATTAAAATTACGTTAGAGACTGTAAATGACTTGGAAGAGCAGTGGAAATGTCTTGAAAACCAAAAAGAATCAACAACAGTTGTGGTGTGTAGTCACGTTAAATCAAACGATGTTGATGAAATTAGATTACAAAATGAAACACCGAAGATGGTAGATGAGTTTTAACATTTGAGTAGCAAAATATTGACGATGGCCGGAGTAGAGAGGATATAAAATCCAGGCTGGCAATAACAGGAAACATTTATGAACAGGAGATCTATTTTAACCGTGAATATAAATCAGAGCGTTATCAAGTGTTTCTTGAAACTGTTTCTTCGGAGTATAGCCTTGTAGGAACAGGTGGGTGTTGAAATGCTGGACATGTCAACTGTACGAGAACACTACGTGGGAGTACATTTCTGAGTATGAGAAGGCTGAGTGCGTGATGGATAAGTATTTGCTATCTCTAGACGAAACAAACTTGAGCAAGAACGTTTAAAAATCAATAGTGGACGAAAAATATTTCGAAGAACATACCACTTCGTTGTCAATCTGTACACTAAACGTTAATTCATGATAATAACGCTGTAGTAAAATCTTAAGTTGATGAAAATGTAACAGTTTTGTAAGAGGTTAAGTGATGGCGACTGCTTTGAGGAGGTTATAGGAATTGAACATCTGGGAAAGTTCGAAGAGGTGAGAGGGCCGACCGCGGTGGTCTAGCGGTTCTAGGCGCTCAGTCCGGAGCCGCGCGACTGCTACGGTCGCAGGTTCGAATCCTGCCTCGGGCATGGATGTGTGTGATGTCCGTAGGTTAGTTAGGTTTAAGTAGTTCTACGTTCTAGGGGACTGATGACCATAGATGTTACGTCCCATAGTGCTCAGAGCCATTTGAACCATTTTTGAAGGTGAGAGGCTCTTATTATTACGAAACGCTATTCAACCATTTTCGTAGTGAACTGAAGTAGAAGCGACCAAGATTAGCGCATAAAAAGTGCTGTTTTACCAGGAGAAGTTCGTGACGACGACAACATGTGACGAAAGCTGGTGCTTCAGATGAAGGCGCCTACGACCGGGGACAAGGTGGGGCGGAGGGGTGTGTGTGTGTGGGGGGGGGGGGAGACGGCTCCCCCTAGCTCCCAGAGGAAGGAAAAGTATAAAAATATGATGTAGTAAGGCGTTTTAGTTTCAAGTAAATGATTTTAAAGGTCGGTATAATGTAAGTTTTTAACAGGGTGTGACATGGATCCTTTTCTTTTTTGGCTACCAGAAATCGCCATTCGTCTTCCAAAATATTAAAAATACTCCATAAACCCAGGTCTTGCCGCCCCTCCCGTATAAACTATAGTATGGGAGCTCTTGCCTACCCCACATTATAATAGACGGACAGCATCGTCCTAACGTCCAACAACCTCCAAAGAGGCATCATGTCTTCAACCACTTTCCATAGATCATACTTTCGTGAGATAGACATGTTTCAGAAGAAATGAGTTGCTCAGCCAGACAAATAGTATACAGTGAGTTAATGTGCTAACGGCAGAGTATTATCTGGACTACACGCATCGTCTACCGAAGGTGGCTGTAGAGTACTGGGCTCTTACTGCTGAGTGTAAGGAAAACCATGGAGTTGAGCGTAGACCTTGTATGCCTGCAACAGCTCTATGTGAGGTCAGGCCGCAAACGTCCTATTGCACCAGGGAACATATTTATAACTGGACTCCTTAAAACCGAAGCTTCAGGAATCATATTTAATTATGAGGCCCTGATATCATACAGTTCGGCTCCCAATATATACTATCGGCCATTAAAATTGCTACACCAAGAAGAAATACGGATGATAAACGGGTATTCAATGGACAAATATATTATACTAGAACTGACATTTGATTACATTTTCACGCAATTTGGGTGCATAGATCCTGAGAAATCAGTAACCAGAACAACTGCAATACCGCTCTTATAAGCCTGGACATTGAGTCAAACAGAGCTTGGATGGCGTGTACAGGTACAGCTGCCCATGCAGCTTCTACACGATACCACAGTTCATCAAGAGTAGTGACTGGCGTATTGTGACTAGCCAGTTGCTCGGCCACCATTCACCAGACGTTTTCAATTGGTGAGAGATCTGGAGAATGTGCTGGCCAGGGCAGCAGTCGAACATTTTCTGTATCCAGAAAGGGCCGTACAGCACGTGCAACATGTGGTCGTGCATTATCCTGCTGAAATGTAGTGTTTCGCAGGGATCGAATGAAGGGTAGAGCTACGGGTCGTAACACTTCTGAAATGTAACGTCCACTGTTCAAAGTGCCGTCAATGCGAACAACATATGACCGAGACGTGTAACCAATGGCATCCCATACCATCACGCCGGGTGCTCCGCCAGTATGGCGATGTGGAATACACGCTTCCAATGTGCGTTCACCGCGATGTCGGCAAACTCGGATGCGACCATCATGATGCTGTGAACAGAACCTGGATTCATCCGAAAAAATGACGTTTTGCCATTCATACACCCAGGTTCGTCGTTGGGTACACCATCGCAGGCGCTCCTGTCTGTGATGCAGCGTCAAGGATAACCGCAGCCACGGTCTCCGAGCTGATAGTCCATGCTGCTGCAAACGGCGTCGAACTGTTCGTGCAGATGGTTGTTGTCTTGCAAACGTCCCCATCTGTTGACTCAGGGAGCGAGACGTGGCTGTACGATCCGTTACAGCCATGCGGACAAGATGCCTGTCATCTCGACTGCTAATAATATGAGGCCGTTGGGATCCAGCATGGCGTTCCGTATTACCTGTTGAACCGACCGATTCCATATTCTGCTAACAGTCATTGGATCTCGGCCAACGCGAGCAGTATTGTCGCGATACGATAAACCGCAATCGCGATAGGCTACAATCCGACCTTTACCAAAGTCGGAAACTTGATGGAACCCATTTCTCCTCCTTACGCGAAGCATCACAGCAACGTTTTACCAGGCAACGCCGGTCAACTGCCGTTTGTGTATGAGAAATCGGTTGGAAACTTTCCTCATGTCAGCACGTTGTAGGTGTCGCCAGCGGCCCAACCTTGTCTGAATGCTCTGAAAAGCTAATCATTTGCATATCACAGCATTTTCTTCCTGTTGGTTAAATTTCACGTCTGTAGCACGTCATCTTCGTTGTGTAGCAATTTTAATGGCCAGTAGTGTATTTTAACTGTGGCTATCAGTGGTGAGCACCTCTTCAGTTTACAGTATTTGTACAGCAAAGAAATTTATGTAGCTGCAGTTAGGGGCACTGTTATCGTGACGACAGAGTATAGTCCCGCTGCAACCACCAGTGTTTCGGAGCACGCATTTCAGCGGACATTGTTGAACATGGGACTCGACGGTACGCTACCCATACGATTTCCGATGTTGAACCGACGACATCGTCAGTTGTGCTTGCAGTGAACATGAGATCGTTGACACTGGACCTTGCATCAATAGAAACGTGTCGCTGGATCGGATGAACCTCGTTTCTTGTTACACCAGGTCGATAGTCGTGTCCGGACACGCCGTCATCCAGACGAACAGATGTTCGTACTGTGGTGTCACAGCCAGACACCACACTTGCTAGGTGGTAGCTTAAATCGGCCGCGGTCCATTAGTACATGTCGGACCCGCGTGTCGCCACTGTCAGGATCGCAGACCGAGCGCCACCACAAGGCAGGTCTCGAGAGACGTACGAGCACTCGCCCCAGTTGTACGACGACGTTGCTAGCGACTAGACTGACGAAGCCTTTCTCTCATTTGCCGAGAGACAGTTAGAATAGCCTTCAGCTAAGTTAATGGCTACGACCTAGCAAGGCGCCATTTGTACCATCATGAATCTAAAGAGTCTCACTTGTATCATCAAGAATGCTGTATACCAAAGGACGATATAAAAGTTAAGTGTTCTAGTAGCTACGTTCTTTTCTTTATCACATTCATCACGTATCCTGTTCCAGACTTAACGCCAGACGGCGTGAGTTGACGCGTGCCCTTTCGGCTACTTCACTGTGGACTGGCTGCCTTAACAGTCCACTACACGTACCATGCACCGCGCCACGGACGCACGTCGGTGAAGGGGGCCTTATGCTGTCGGGGATTTTCGCTTGGGCTTCTATGGTACACATGTAGTAGTAATTCAAGGCACCCTAACAGCTGTGAACTACGTGCATATTAATGTGGAACATACGAAACCCTTCATGCTTGTCTTCCGCGACGGCGGCATCTTCCAGCAGGATTACTGTCTGTGCCACAATGCCGAAATCGCGGTGCAGCGATTTGGAGAGCATAATAGTGAACTTACTCTGATGTCTTGGACACCAAATTCTCCTGGTCTGGAGCCAACGAAACAAACCTACAACTCTGTCGGGCGCTAGCTCTGCACACATTAAACAACCGGTCCATAATTTGCGGATACTGAGTGACCTGGTGGTACATGCCTCCGGAAACCTACCAAGAACCTGTCGAAACCATATTATGCGCTCCAAATATGAATCGGAACGCTGTTAAGTACATGGTCGTAATGATTAGCTCATCACTGTTCTAGTAACGCCCGATATAAGCCCCATTACTTTGTCTTTGGCCAGCCAACTACGCGAGGTTGAGGACTCCCAACTTGAGGGAGTTCTTAGATAAAGCAGTATTTCTGTGACAATGACCTTACCAACGAGCCGTTTACTACGGCAGAGCAGACGGTAGCAGTGACATAGCCATAATAGTATCCAAAAGAAACCCGTTTTCTTTTTGGGTCATCAGTCTTCTGACTGGTTTGATGCGGTCCGTCATGAATTCCTTTCCTGTGCCAACCTCTTCATCTCAGAGTAGCACTTGCAACCTACATCCTCAATTATTTGCTGGATGTATTCCAATCTCTGTCTTCCTCAACAGTTTTTGCCCTCTACAGCTACCTCTAGTACCATGAAAGTCATTCCCTAACGTCTTAACAGATGTCCTATCAAACTGTCCCTTCTCCTTGTCAGTGTTTTCCATATATTCCTTTCCTCTCCGATTCTGTGCGGAATCTCCTCATTCCTTACCTTATCAGTCCAACAAATTTTCAAGATTCGTTTGTAGCACCACATCTCAAATGCTTCGATTCTATTCTGTTCCACTTTTCACACAGTCCGTCTTTCACTACCATGCAATGCTCTACTCCAGACGTACATTCTCAGAAATTTCTTCCTCAAATGAAGTTTTATGTGATTGGTACACTTCTCTTGCCCAGGAATGCTCTTTTTACCAGTGCTAGTATTCTTTTGATGTTCTTCTTGCTCCGTCCGTCATTGGTTATTTTACTGCTTAGGTAGCAGAATTCCTTAACTTCATCTACTTCGCGACCATCAACCCTGATGTTAATCTCCCTGTTCTCATTTCTGATACTTCTCATTGCTGTCGTCTTTCTTCGATTTATTCTCAGTCTATATTCTGTACTCATTAGATTGCTCATTCCATTCATCACATCATGTAATTCTTCTTCACTTTCACTCAGGATGGCTATGTCATCAGCGAATCTTATCATTGATATCCTTTCACCTTGAATTTTAATTCCACACCTGAACCTTTCTTTTTTTTCCATCATTGTTTCTTCGATGAACATATTGAACAGTAGGGGCCAAAGACTACATCCTTGTCCTTACACTTTTTTTAATCCGAGCACTTTGTTCTTGGTCGTCCCCTCTTGTTATTCCCTCTTGGCTCTTGTACATATTGTATATTACCAGTCTCTCCCTGTAACTTACCCCTATTTTTTTCAGAGTTTCGAATATTTTGCACCATTTTACACTGTCAAACGCTTTTTCCATGTTGATATATCCTATGAACGTGTCTCGATTTTTCTTTAGTCTTGCTTCCATTAGCAACCACAACGTCAGAATTTCACTAAAACCGAACTGATCGTCATCTAGCACGTCCTCAACTTTCTTTTCCATTCTTCTGTGTATTATTCTTGTCAGAAACTTAGATGCATGAGCTGTTAAGCTGGTTGTGCTATAATTCTCGCACTTGTCAGCTCTTGCAGTCTTCGGAACTGAGTGGATGCTATTTTCTCGGAAGTCGGTTGGTATGTCGCCAGACTCATACATTCTACACACCAACGTGAATAGTCGTTTTGTTGTCACATCCCCCAATGATTTTAGAAATTCTGATGGAATGTTATCTACCCCTTCTGCCTTATTTGACCTTAAGTCCTTCAAAGCTCTTTTAGATTCTGATCCTAATACTGGATCCCCACCTCTTCTAAATCGACTTCTGTTTCTTCTTCTATAACATCAGACAAATCTTCCTCCTCATAGAGGCTTTCAATGTACTCTTTCCACCTATCCCCTATCTCCTCTGCATTTGACAGTGTAATTCACGTTGACTCTTAATGTTACGTCACTTGCTTTTAATGTCATCGAAGACTGTTTTGACTTTCCTGTATGCTGTGTCAGTCCTTCCGAGAATCATTTCTTTTTCAATATCTCCACATTTTTCCTGCAGCCATTTCGTCTTAACTTGCCTACACTTCCTATTTATTTCATTTCTCGGTGACTTGTATTTCTGTAGTCCTGAATTTCTCTGACATTTTTGTAGTTCCTCTTTTCATCGACCAGCTGAGGTATTTCTTCTGTTACCCATGATTTATTGGCAGTTACCTTCTTTGTACCTATGTTTTCCTTCCCAACTTCTGTGATGGCCCTCTTTAGAGATGTCCATTCTTCTTCAGCTGTACTGCATATTGAGCTATCCCTAATGGCCGTATCTGTATCCTTATAGAACTTCAAGCTTATCTCGTCATTCTTAGTACTTTCATATCCCACTTCTTTGCGTATTGATTGTTCCTGACTACTGTCAAAAGATTATTCAATCTTTTTCTCATGGTCACCTCCCCCTTGGCAGTCCCCTCCCAGAGATCGGAATGAGGAACTACTCCGGAATCTTTTGCCAATGGAGAGATCATCATGGCACTTTTTCAATTACAAGCCACATGTCCTGTGGATAAAGGTTACGTGTCTTCAATGCAGTGGTTTCCAATGCCTTTTGCGTCCTCATGCCGTTGATCATTGCCGGTTCTTCCGCCTGTTAGGGGCAGTTTCCCACCCTTAGGACAAGAGAGTGCCCTGAACCTATGTCCGCTTCTCTGCCTTCTTTGACAATGCCATTACCAGAATGTAGGTGACTTCTTATGCCAGAAGCCTTCGGATGCCTATGCTCGTTACTATTTAAAATTTAAGTACTGGATAGTTTCGAATCCTCGTCTTAGGACGTTTCTGACTATCAATAAAAGTCGCTACCCCTACTCCACGGGTTTCTTCATAAACTTCTTACCATAATTTGTAACTGAGGAGTGCTTATTGGGCTGGCTAGTTGTGACTATAACACTATATATGCAGAGGCAGCAGTCTAACGTGAGGGTATTTCCCCCTGAGCAAGAGCTTAAGTTGCGCAAGGTATACTTTCAAAAGATGATAGATATAGTGATTACATATAACATAGATCGGACGGAGGAGAGCATTGTATCAAGCCCTACTACAATTCCCACTGTGTGCAGTTATTTCACCACGAACGCACCTCATAATAATGTCATTTAACAAATCAACGCTGCAAGATTCCGATCAGGCGAAAACAAAAACAAAGAGCTCTCTTAGTGCCGAATAAGAAGACTGAAAGCAGCCATAAATCTCAGATTTTTTTGAAAACGAAGATTAATGTTTCATTTCCGTCGACGGCGGGTCATTAGAGTTGAGGCAGAACCTTCACGCATGATTAGTTTGTGTTCATGCAGCAAAACGTAAATCAAGAAAGGACAAGGGTCGAGATTGCATCCATTATGAAGTATTCCACCTTATCACTATCTGTGGTTGTTTTGTTATGAATCCACTGAACAAAACATTTACACAGGGACGACTTCCTAAGTTTTCAAAGATGTCTCAGGTTGTATTAATAAGTCGGTTGATGTAGTCCCCGCGAACCGTAAAACCAACAGACAAATTTACATAATAAATGCCAATGTTCGTGAAACGCTACTGTACTACGGCTTACAGGAGCTACAAGGGAACTTAGCCGGTGTCAATTCAGTTTCACACAGGAACGATTAAATCATGCTGCGACAAATCAGGCGTTTAGTATAGTAACAACCTCACCGACGAAACGAGATCATGCCTGGTACCGCAGGCACATTCTGTCACCCTGGTGGCCTGTGATGTTCGTATGGTTAATGAATCAGCGAGTATCTGATGCACTCCTTTACCCTCCGTTACCACTCTAAGGGACACATGGGTGATAGGAGAGCATTGTAAAATAATAACGAATTTCCCCATACTTCATTTATTGTTGAGAAATGACCAAACCGATTCGGTTGTCAAGTAAGCATATGACCTACGGGTTATCGTATTGTCAGGAAGCTCCAGGCTCCGCCAGAGAAACTGAGAAAGGTAGATCCTTTATGAATTGCAGTACTTGTGCGTGCAACAGCAACAAACTCCCAGTCGCCGTTGAAACTTTCCTTAGAATAGGCAAAACGCCAATACCTTGACAGACAACCTGCTGATATTTAGGACTTCACCTTGACAGAAAATGAAATATCCATTAGTATGTCACCCCGTCTCAGCTAAAACAAGTCTGGATATGCCATTGCTGGACGAATAAACAACACCTAGGGATGTGCCCTGTATGTATATCGGTCACATATCTAGAGTGAAAAGAGTTGGAAGACTAACTATAGTTGGAACTGGAGACAAACTCAAGTTTTAACACTACGGAAAGGATGCGTGATGCTGGAATTCATTATGATGTTGGCCCTCCCTTAGCCTTGATGACAGCTTTCACTCTCGCAGGCATACGTTCATTTAGGTGCTGTGAGGTTTCTTGGGGAATGTCAGCCCATTCTTCACGGAGTGCTGCACTGAGGAGAGGTATCGATGTCGTTCGGTGAGGCCGGGCAGGAAGTCGGCGTTCCAAAACATCCCAAAGGTGTGCAGTAGGATTCAGGTCAGGACTCTGTGCTGGCCAGTCCATTACAGGGATGTAACCACTCCGCCACTGGCCGTGCATTATGAACAGGTGCTCGATCGTGCTGAAAGATGCAGTCGCCACCCCCGAATTGCTCTTCAGCAGTGGGAATCAAGAAGATGCTTAAAACATCAAAGTAGGTAGGCCTGTTCTGTGATAGTATCACGCAAAACATCAAGAGCTGCAAGCCTCCTCCATGAAAAACACGACCACACCATAACACCACCGCCACGGAATTTTACTGTCGGCACTACACACGCTAGCAGATGAATTTCACCGGGCATTCGCCATACCCACACACTGCCATCGGATTGCCACATTGTGTACCGTGATTCGATTTCCACACAAGGTTTTTCTACTGTTCAATTGTCCAATGTTTACGCTCCTTAAACCAAGCGACTCGTCGTTTCGTATTTACCGGCGTGATGTGGGGCTTATGAGCAGCCGCTCGACCATGAAATCCGAAAGAACAGATACCATCTTCATATAGATAAGGCTTAGCGACCAATGACTTTCTTCAGTGTGGATGCACTCACATTGCCCAAACTCTTACGGGAATCGGCAGATTGACTGCCGCGAGTAATGAGTATGGAGGCAGGGGCACTACAAATGTAGTGTGTGGACAGTAAGTTGGAACTGTGGGTCTCACGGGGAGCGTGCCAGAGATAAGTCCCTGCAGGCGTACTATCCTCTGCGCCCTCGATGGCTTAGTCGGATAGAGCTCCTGCCATGTAAGCAGGAGATCCCGGGTTCGAGTCCTGGTCGGGGCACACATTTTCAACTGCCCCCGTTGCTATTTATCAACGCTTGTAAGCAGCAAATGGTCTGGATTTCATTGTAATTTCATACTGGTTAGGGTCGTCAAGTCTGTCGTTCCAAACAACAGGGACAGATAAAACATGAATCAGGTCTCTTTCATTTGGTGTTTGACTCTCTTCATGACTGCGCGCAGTACTTAACCACGACTCCATATGGGATCCACCGGCGATAGAAAGGTCAGTTGTAACTATGGGGAGTTTGGAATTCAGAGCGTATTGCACTAAAGTGTCATTATTTAATAACAAAAACTGTTCCATATTACAAGCAAATGTTATTTCCAGCAAATGAAAGTCAATGTAATGTTAATGAGATACAAAGAAAATTACACAAAACAGAAACTGAAAATTATTTAAGGGAAAGTGTGTGTGTTATGTGAAATCGCTAGTATTGGAAGAAAATAAAACGAAGATAGGAAATGATAGGCAAGGTGGTTGCCCACCACGATCAACGGTCGGAAAAGATAGCCTAGGAACTGCATCGAGCCTTTTTCTTTCGAACTGACATTTCAAGTTTTGTATATGATTTGACTAAATTAGCTACACTTCTGAGGTGACCCTGAGGCAAAAATAGCCGGTCATTGTTTACACACTATTGCGGAATTCGTTTTAAAGGCAATTATTTAGTGGGTGTTGCTGTCTGTACTTTATGGGGCTTGTCAGGAAGGCAGATTTCAGAACAGGGTCACAGAGCTATGCATTTCTGATCAGGATTTAGATATATGTACGTTTATTTGCACCTGTGATTGTATATGTCTCTAATATGTACATATTTGTATAGTTTTATACTTACGTTTGTGTTCATGCAGAGCTATCGTTTAGTAGCATCATTCCTAGATCCGAGCGCGCTTCTCTGGTATGGAGCAGAGAGGAAGGTATAAAAGCCAGAGGATCAGAACGATTCTGCGGCGGTATCGGATGCAGGTTTCTCGATCTCCGCTGCCGGGTGGAGAATTGTAGGGTATCCGTTAATAGGTCAGGCGTGCATACAAGCAGGAAGCAGCTACTAGGTAAGTGGGAAACGTTCGGCGTGTATATGTGAATTTTATATGTTAGAGAAATCCCTCCACAGGCCCGATAAGGTGGCTTCTGAGTCCAGACAGAGTAACATTCACCAAAGCAGATGGGAACAAAAAAATGTTAATATAGCATCAGCTAACTGCAGGAGCGTCTGCGGAAGGGTCCCAGAACTAATCTCATAAACGTTAACAATTCCCACATAATGCTGGGGACAGAAAGCTGGTTGAATCCAGAGGTTAACTGCAATGAAATACCAAATTCCGATTGGAATGTTTATCGCAAAGATAGGTTGAACGGTGGTGGTGGAGATGTGTTTATAGCTATAAAATACGATAATATCTAGTGAGATTAGTAAACACCCAGAATGCGAAATAATATGGATGAAGTGTTAAAGGTGGATCAAAATGTGTATCGAATATCACGCAATAATAATGGCGGAACAGTTGAGGCGAATATTTCGCGTTATTTCCCTGGTAACGTTATAATTTTAAGTGGAGTTCTTAACTTAACCATCTGCAGGCTGGGAGACTCAAATGATTGGGACTTATAGTGGGGCAGAGAATCGAGTGTTTAGCAAGAGCGACAAGAGACAGATTTCTGATTACCTTGAGCAGTTAATCAGAGAACCGACTCGTAAAAATAAAATCTTTGACCTGCTGGTGCCAAACAGACTCGAACATTTCGATTCACAATCAGTCAGCGTAGAACAGGGAATGAGTGGTAATACGGCCGTTATGACATCACTGAATACACTTGTAAATAGGAATGCAAAGAAAGGCAGGAAGGTCTTCCTGTTTAGCAAAAGTGACAAGAGACAGATTTGTGATTACCTGACAGGTCATCACGAAAATTTCATGTACAGCACTGACAATGTTGGGTATCAGTGGAAGACGTTCAAGAGCATCGTACAATACACTTAGGTATGCGGCGATTAAAACTGTGAGGGATGGAAAAAACTCACCGTCTTTCGACATCCGTATTAGGAAGCTGATCCCACAACCAAGAAAGCTGTGAAGTTTGAATGTAGCCAAAGCCTCCCTGATAAGCAAAAATTAAAGGCAACCAAAATTACCGTAAGGAGAACTATACGCGAAGCGTTCAGCGAATAGGAAAACAAAGCTCTAGCCACCAATTTGACAGAAAATCCTAAGAAGTTCTAGTCTTCTGTCAAATCAGTAAACGTATCTAAGGCATTCGTTCAGGCACTCTGTCACCATAATGGCAATGAAACAGAGAATGATACAAGAATGACCGAAATATTAAACGTCTCCCCTAAATCGTCGCACGAACGACAAAATGACAGACATCGAAATAAGTGGCCAAAAGATAGAAGAGAAACTGAAATTACTCAAAGAGGAAAGGCCACTGGACCTGACGGGATACCACTTCCATTCTACACAGAGCATGCGAAAGAACATGCCCATCTCCTAGCAGCAGTGTGCCTAGGTCACTTAAGGAGCGAAACGTTCCTAACGATTGGGAGAAAGCAAACCACTGTCCGAACAGGTCTTGAAGGCCTAACGGTACCGACCGGCCGCCGTGTCATCCTCAGCCATTAGGCGTCACCGGAGGGGCATGTGGACAGCCGTTGTCAGTTTTCGTGACCGCAGAGTAGTCGAATAGAAAGACAAATCTCTGACGTCGGTTAGTTGTAGAACTTTGGAATATGTTTTATGCTCGCGTATAAGTACATTTTCCGAGAGCCACAACCATGGCAACAGTAGTGGCAGCGGTGGACCAGACTGAATCTTAAGGGGAACAGGGAGCTTAGGAACATTAGCAATCACAGACTTTTCCGATATTTTGGGAGGAAGTGTAGGCTATGGACAATTTCCTCTGTAGGAATCAACACGGGAACTAAAAACAACGATCGTGTAAAACTCAGCTTGCTGTTCGTCCATGAGACACAGAAAGCAATAGCCGTCCAGATAGACACCGCGTTCCTTGACTTCCGAAAGGCATTCCATACAGTTCGGCACTGCAGCCTACGGATCAAAACACGAGTGAATGGAAACATCAGACCCGTCCTCACAATCTTACTTCCACGAGTACCTCGTCTCCTACCTTCCAAACTTAGGTCCTGACTCGTGCTTGCATAGCTCAGTTGGCGCCGGCACGGTAGCTCAGCGTGTTCGGTCAGAGAGCCGGTTGGCCTCTGTAATAAAAAACTGAGTGGAAAGACCAACCACCGAACTTGAACAGGATGTCTTGCGACGTCCGAAACGACCAAACACAACGATCAATAACGAACAAAACGCAAAAAAAGAAAAAGTTGGTAGAGCACTTGCCCGAGAAAGGCAAAGGTCCAGAGTTCGAGTCTCGGTCTGGCACACAGTTTTAATCTGCCAGGAAGTTTCTAAATCAGTGCACACTCCGCTGCAGAGTGAAATTTTCATTCTGGAAACATCCCCCAGGCTTTGGCTAAGTCATGTCTCCGCAATATCCTTTCTTCCAGTGGTACTAGTCCTGCAAGTTTCGCATGAGAACTTCTGCGAAGTCTGGAAGGCAGGAGACGAGATACTGGCAGAAGTACGATTGTGAGGACGGGTCGTGAGTCGTGCTTGGGTAGCTCAGTTGGCAGAGCACTTGCCCGTGAAAAGCAAAGGTCCTGACTTCGAGTCTCAAATGGTTCAAATGGCTCTGAGCACTATGCGACTTAACTTCTGAGGTCATCAGTCGCCTAGAACTTAGAAATAATTAAACCTAACTAACCTAAGGACATCACACACATCCATGCCCGAGGCAGGATTCCAACCTGCGACCGTAGCAGTCGCTCGGCTCCAGACTGTAGCGTCTAGAACCGCACGGTCACTCCGGCTGGCCGTCGAGTCTCAGTCCGGCACACAGTTTTAATCTGCCAGGAAGTTTCAGAAAATAGAATGTCATTCTAAGTGGAGAGAAGTCTACAGACGTAAAAGTAACTTTAGGCCCACTGCATGGGAGTGTTACAGGACCGTTCCTTTTCACAATGCAAACAAATGACCAAGTAGATTATGTCCGAAGTTCCATGAGTCTTTTTGCGGATGGTGCTGTTGTGTACGGAGAAGTCGCGACTCTAGAAAATTGTCGATTGACTCTTGGTGAGGGAGTGGCAAATGACCCTCAACATAAACAAATGTAACCTATTGCGAATACAGGAATAACCTTTGTTGCATGATTAAAAATCGCAGAACAATCACTGGAAGCATTTACTTGCGTAAAATATCTAAGAGCAAGAGTACGGAATGATCTGAAGCGGAACAATCACATAAAATTAATCGCGACGGAGGCAGATGCCAAACTGGAATTCATTGGGAGAATCCTGAGGAAATGTAGTCCATCAACAAAGGAGGTAACTTACTAAACACTCGTTCGACCGATACCTGAATACTGCTAATCGGATCACGGAGATTAGTGAGAGCGAAAGCTGAAAGCGTCACACAGATGCTCAGCCAACTCCAGTGACAGCCTCTGCAAGACAGGCATTCTGCATCACGCTATGGTCCACTGTTAAAGTACCGAGACCGTACATTACTTACGTACATATCGTGAAAGACCATGAAAATAAAATTAAAGAGATTCGAGCCCACACGGATGCTTACCAGCAATCGATCTTCCCGCGAAGCGTACACGACTGCAACAGGAAAAGAGGGAAGTAACACAGGTACATAAAGTACCCTCTGCCAAACACCGTAAGGTGGAAAAATTTGGAAATTTCTGGTAAGTTCCAATGGGACCAAACTGCCGAGGTCATCAGTCCCTAGTCTTACACATTACGTAATCTAACTTAAACCAATTTACGCTAAGGACAACGCAAACACGCATGCCCGAGGGAGGACTCGAAACTCCGACGGGAGCAGGCGCGTGAACCGTGGCAAGGCACCTCATACCGCGCGGCTACCCCGCGCGGCCCGTAAGGTGGCTTGCAGAGTACAGATGTAGATGTAGAAGTCATGTCGTCTAAGAGACAATCTGCTTCATCTTCTGTTTCTCTGTCACTGTATGATGCCTTTTCTCTATTACCAATGCTCTCATTCACCGTTACGGTTATGTTTGGTATGGTTGCGGGTGTATACGGCCAGCACTTGAGTATTCTTGAGGTAGTGTCCACTGTTCTGTCTAGGTGTGCCGTTCGTCTGAATTCCTGACATATATGCTGTCGTGTGTCATCCTTTGTCGTTTGGTCTGTGTGTGCGCGGTGCAGTGTAATATTACACGACCGGAGCAGCCAACTTCCCCGCATGCGCGTTGTTGGCTTGGGCGGACGTTCATCTGATGTAAGTATGTTGGACAAGAACCATGTCCGGTTAAGAAATGTGTGATTCCACGGTGTGGGCTGGTGTGTTTTACTCTTAATCTTTTCCTTGTGTTTGGAAAGGAGTCACAGGCTTCCCGGTCCTTATTGCATGCGTCCCACTCCCTTCGCCGTGTGCACAGCCGCCATCTTTTAACATGGCGTTTGTCGGAATTGCCTTATTCTGTGAGGGCTCTAATTTTATCCCTAAAACCTATCTTCCTACAATATGTTGCAGCGCGCTAGCTAGTGGTAATGTCGATTCAAAAGGGCTTGCAGAGACGTAGATAAAGACGACTGATAACCGTAGGAGCACACCCTTCTTCCCACACCGCATACAAGTTCTGTTTGACACCACACACGCGGAGTTTGTGTATCCATGTGCTTGATGCAAAGCATATAATGGATTCAAATATTTTTTAGTGGTGTTTTCGCTTGTGTGTGTTAATGGAAGTCTGTAAACTAATGTGTTCATTATCGCCAGCTTTTGTAGAAGCTTTTCGGTCTTGTCTGCTATAGTCTGTATGTGAGCCTTGAAGGAGAGCCCTTTATCAGCCGTAATTCCCAAGTATCTTGTCGTCTTTTTTCTCGCTAAGTTTTCGTTTCGAAGTTTCGCCGACTGGTTTCTAATGAGTCTTTCTTCAAGTAAGACCTAAAGTACTTTGACTGAGGAATGCATCAGTGAATTTAGTGTCGTTAATGTGTTGTAGAATAGCACTGGATTTCTCCTGCAGTTGTGCACGGAATTTTGCCGAGACTAGCACCAGCGGGTAGACGGCCATAAGCCACGATTCCGTAGGCTGAGTCAAAGCTCTCCACTAGATGTAACAGAGGTTCTGTTGCTATATCCGAGAAGATGCGCCCACAGATCTATCCCTGTCAGCGTCCATTAGTGCGTATTTTGAACACTTTCCGGCTGGCTGCTCGCCACTCATCACCTCTGACCCTGCAGTAATCCTTCCGGCTGCGGTATAGGGTGGCCGATACCCGCAGCTCCGTAAGACGTGCGAACGTTGTCAAATGCGCCTGCAAAGTTTGTCATTATGGTCATGCGATATTTCCGATATGCTTTTCTATTATGCCGAGGGATTGATGTATCGTTTCGTCAGTTGTCTTGTTTTTCAGAAACCCATACTGATGCCGGCTAATTTCCGGTAGTTTCCTGTCTGACTGTAGTCTGTCGCAGGAAAGGCATTCCTGGACGCTAGCAAATGTGTTGCTATTTGGCCGGTATGATTTTGGCTCGGTCATGTGTTGATTAGCACCGTTCTTGAGGACTACATTGTCTCTCATTATTGGACATGAAACAGATACAGAACATACACAAAGTGAGTACAACTGCAGTAATATTAACAATATCACTACACAAACATATATCAATACTTAGATGGTGTCGTTCAGCGGAAATTTTTTACTAAATATGCCATGAATGTTTCCTTTGTAAACATTTATGGTTTTCCCATTAATAACTCCTCCATTTTCTAAGCCTGCTACTTTAAACGAGTTACACACGCGCGAACAAAGCTGACACTCGACGCTGCGAGTGATGGGATCGACCGTTAAGGCATTTACCATTTACAGTCGCTCCCATCACCCACCGCGCCGACTGTAAACTTTGCGCATGTAGTACACTAGCCGGGATGTCGGTTTAAACGACATGCATGACTGTAATGTTGGTTGCCTAACTATCAGCAAATTACCTGCTCGCTCTCTGCCTAACAGGTGATTTCTGTGATAACTGTGAGCATTGGCTGTTATTACGAAGACGATTATTTCTATTACTTTTAGCGTATTGCTGGGTAATCCTTCGTGTAAACCACCTTCAAATCCAGGTTTTAAAATGTCTAATTAGCTTGTTACAGGAAGTGATGTAGTCACTGCAACGCCTTGTGTAGTAACACGTGTGCTGAACGTTTCAAAAATGGTTCAAATGGCTCTGAGCACTATGGGACTCAACTTCTGAGGTCATTAGTCCCCTAGAACTTAGAACTAGTTAAACCTAACTAACCTAAAGACATCACACACATCCATGCCCGAGGCAGGATTCGAACCTGCGACCGTAGCGGTCCTGCGGTTCCAGACTGCAGCGCCTTTAACCGCACGGCCACTTCGGCCGGCTGCTGAACGTTTGCATGGATGCCAACTTTCATTATTTTATCGTAAGTGGTGTCCAGTTTATTGCTGAAAAAGTACGTCAAATCGGCACCATTAGAAGTACACGGGTTTGTCAAAAATCTATTTTCATTTAAATTGTAAATACACCGATGATCCAAAAGCGATACTGCGTGGCATGGATTGGACAAGTACGTACTTGCTAAATTAATAGATATTAGACGTCTACGCTCAGGTCACGCAATATCCATGAATTACAGGCCAGTGGTTTGCTGACGCGACATTAGCGTTCGACACCGTCCCAGAAGTGTTCCATCGGGTTCAGATCAGGCTAATCTGGTGGCCATCACATTAACGACAGTTCACCACCACGCTCATCAAACCATTGTAGCACCATTCTGGCCTCGTGACGGGCACAGTTGTCCTGCTCCAAGATACGATCGCCACCACGGAGCACGTCAAGCATGAAGGGATGCAGATAGTCCACAGTAGTATTCGCGTTGACCACAGATTTCATGGTGCCTTCAGTCATTACCACAATTCCCGAGGCAGCCAAGGTGAAGTACATCAGCGGCACATTTCTGCCTCCACCTGCCTGCGTTCTGCTGGATGTCGGCGTATCCGGACACAATCAATGACAAGAAACCTGAGTTAGCCGACCAGACGAGACGTTTCCATTGGTCTCCTGTTTAATTTCAGTGCACACAGAAATATTAATTGACGATGAGTCGTTAAGTCAACATGAGAACACGTATTGGTCGCCTGCTGTAGAGCCCCATGTTCAACAATGTGCGCTGAGCCTTCTGTTCCGAAACATTTGCGCCTGCACCAGGACTGTAATCTATCGTCAGATATGCTATAGATCGCGGTCCATCCTTTTTTACGGAACAGACAAGTTAAAATTCTGCGAAGAAGTGCGGACGCCCAACATCTTTTCGTCTACTCGTAGGTTCACCGTCCTTCAACCACTTTCCATATATACTCACGGCAGCAACACGCAAACAGCCAATCAGCTACGCCGTTTCCGAGATGTCCGTTCCCAGGCCCTGGACCATAACGATCTGCCCTTACTTGAAGCCGTTTATGTCAGGCCATTTCCCCACACGTGGCCCGTATCATCGTCAGAATGATTTCCCATGTGTCTCTGTTCAGCTTACGTACTTTCCTTATCGCGTCACGTCCCCACACCACGAGGCGTCATGCAAGTGGTAATTATTTTTTGGGGTTATCAATAAATGTTACGTGTACTCGCTGTCTGAACTTCAAGCAAACTGTGAAGTGGAATACAGAAGTAAAAACATCAACATCCAAGATCGCTAATTTTAATTTTATCGCCTTAGCGCCCGCGTCTTCGCTAGCGGAGACTGTATGGTATGAACAGAATTTTTCTTTTTCTCTCTTATACGAATTTGTATTTTGTTAAGCCCACTGCTCATGTGCACATCCACAAAGTACAAAAAAATTAGTGACCCTTTACATGGTTGCCAATATTTGCATAATTAAAGTGTTCCAAGGTATTTAATTTAATTGCATGTAGCCAGTCAAAAAAGCAAAGATACAAATTGAATAAATGGTTCTGTTGTTATTAGCGCCAGTCTTACACCATGTACTGACCTCTCTCTCATCTAAAACGAGTATTACTATACACGGAATCGCATTTAAAAGTGGTATATACTTCGTCATCAGTAATGATTAACTTGCGTAGTAATTACAATAAAAATAATTTTGTAAACGTATATTGGGCCTACTCAAAAATTAAGGTATCCAAGATCCTTTTTTTTTTCTATGCCATTCTGACAAAGGCGATTCGTCGTGGTGACTGTTAAATAGCTTTCTTTGATATAGTTCACAAATTGCAACACTGTCGAACCCGCTTATGACCACAAAGCGATTCTACTTTCATAACGAAATATTTTCATAAAAACTTTCATCTCCCATTTTTGGAAAAACACCGAAACACCTTTTTCTTTTTGTTTCTAACTGCGAATTCAAATATCAGTTATCATTCATGTAACTTTAAAAATGCTTTAGTAGTTCTTTAATTAATACTTATTTGAAACATCTTTCATCTACTGTTTCACCCCCTTAGGGGTTGAATTTCCAAAAATGCTGTAACAAGTATTTTTTTTTCTGACCGAGAAACCAAACACAAATCTTCCTAGCTCTGGCTTCAGATTGCCTCAAGAGCGACATATTTTCAAAAAAGTCTCTGATCTGCTATTTCATCCCCTTGGGCGTGCAATTTCGAAAAATCCTTTCTTAAACGATGTCTACAGCATAAGATCAACACCCTCTGCGTTTTAACATAACGAAATATTCACATAAAAATTTTCATCTCCTGTTTCACTCCTTTAGGTGTTGATTTTCCAAAAAACACTGAAACACATATTTTCCTTATTTCCAACGAAGAAGCTAAAAATAAATTTTGGTAGTTCCAGCTTCAAAATTGATTTGATAGCGATATATTTTCAAAAATCATTTCATCCTCTATTTCAGCCCCTTAGGGGCCGAATTTCCAAAAACGATGAAACATGTATTTTTTAGCTCTAACCGAGCTGTCAATTTTCATAGATGTAGCTTTAAAAATGTTTTAGTAGTTCTTTAATAGTTACTTATTTTTAGAATTAACTTTCAGCATTTAACACCCTAGGGGCTGAATTTCCAAACTTGCTGAAAAAATGTTTTTGACCGAGGAACCAAATATCAGTTTTCGTAGTTCTAGCTGCAAAATTGACACAACGGCGCCACACATTCAAAAAAACCTTTCATCCCCTATTTCACTCCTTATGGGTTGAATTTCCAAAGATAATAAAACATGCATTTTTTTAAATTTCTAAGCGAGAAGTCAGATACCAGTTTACATAGATGTAGCTTTAAAATGGCGTTAGCAGTTCTTTACTAACGATTTATTTTCAGAGTAAAGTTACACCCACTATTTACACCTTAGGGGTGAATTTCGGAAAATTTTGAAACAAGTACGTTTTTATTTCTGTACAAGAAACTAAACACCAATCTTCGTTGTTCTAACTGCAAAATTATCTTAATAGCGACATATTTCCGAAAAACATTTCATCTCCTATTTCATCTTCTTAGCGGAACGCGTTTAATATAATTTCAAGGTTCCATCCCTAGCGGTTTCAGTTGACGGTAACGAGTCAGTCAGTCAGGACACTGTCAAATTGCAACACCAAGGACGAGTTTTGCGATATAAACGGAAGTTGGTAGGTATGTTTCCACATCCGAAAGATGAAGAATATTGAAATTTGGCGCAAATCAGACTTGCTTTCATACGCGCTGTTCCGGCCATGAGCGTTTGTCACCTTTGTGACTGGAAGTAGTGAGTTGATGTTACTGAAGAATGTTTTTAAGACAACGACGACGCCATTATCAACAGCTCATTGAGGTTGAACGAGGTCGTGCAAAAGGCTAAAAGAAGCTGAATGTTCCTTCCGCGATATTGCAGAAAGATGTGGCAGAAATGTAAGCACTATGCACGGCTGCTGGCAGCTGTGGTCAAGGGAAGGTACGGTAGCAAGAAGACCGGGCTCCGGATGGCTACGTGGCACCACCGAGAGGGATGACCGTCGTGTTCGGCGAATGACTGTGGCGAATCGTACTGAACCTGCAGCAATAATTCGAGCAGCACCTGGTACCACACTGACGCGATGAACTGTTACAAATCGGTTACTTCAAGCACAGCACCTGGCCAGATACCTTGTAGCGTGCATTCCACTGACCCCAAACCACCGCAATTTGCGACGTGAGTGGTGTCAAGTGAGAGCGTACTGCAAGGCAGACTGAAGGTCTGTTGTGTTTTCTGATGAAACCGGTCCTGCCTCGTTGCCATTGGCGACCGTCTGTTGGTTAAGAAGAGGCTAGGTGAGCATCTGTAACAAACCTGTCTGTGGCCTAGACACACTGGACCTACACCTGGGGTTATGGTCTAGGGTGTGATTTTGTATGACTCTTGTGGTTAACCCATGCACCCTGACTGCAAATTTGTACGTCAGTCTGGTGAGTCGACCTGTTTTGCTGAAACTCGTGAACAGAAATACGTGGGAAGGGGGGGGGGGGTGTTTCCAACAAGATAACGATTGCCCACACACTGCTCTTTAAATCCAACATGCTGTACAGAGTGTCGTCACGTTGCCTTGGTCTGCTCGGTCATTGGATGTCACCAAACGAGCACATAAGCTACATCGTCGGAAATCAATTCCAGCGTCACCTACAACCAGCATTAACCATCCCTGTACTGATCGACCAAGTGATACAGGCCTGGAACTCCATCTCATGAACTGACATCCAGCACCTGTACGACACAATGCATGCACGTTTGCATGCTTGCATTCAATATTCTGGCAGTTACACCGTTTATTAATGTACCACCATTTCACATTTGCAATGGCTTATCTCTCGCTTTAATTACCCTGTGATATTGCAAAGTTAATCACTCAAATAATGTTCATAGACAAATGTATTCCCGAAATTTCATTCCCCTACATTACTTTTTTCTTGGTGTTGCGACTTTTTTTCGACAGTGTAGATTTTTGATGGCCGGTTTCGGCAAATCCAAATTGCCATCATCAGATCTGTAAAGCATATTGATAGCATATTACAATCACAATCAAATCAGATACAATTAGGTGGGGTGCATTTTTTCATAAAATAAATACATGCAACATACTTCACGCAATTACCTCGCAGTACATCTCCATCACATGTACAGTCATGCTCAAAAGTATCCGAACGACCTGAATTGCATTTTGCCTGATTCGCATGCAACCCACATAACGCAGCTGTCTAGCAGGTCCTCTAATCACTCCTTGGTACAATCGTTTGACCATTGAAAATGGTTCCAACAAGTCACCACTAGAAAACACTACTCTGTATCGCAATAACACAAGATGTAAAGTAATACTACGATACTACAAATATCAAGGAACACCTTATCACAGGTAAGACTGTCCTTAAGGCTTGTAAGCTCACATTTATTACAATAAATGACATACCTGAAATGTTACCACTCTCATTATTACGTCAGATAGGTAATGCACGTAGTAAGTTCGTCGTATTCATGATTTCCTCTTCAAAGTAACATACCGTACTTATTATTTAATACAAAATGACATTAAAAATTTAAGTTATTCACGAGCAGCTAATTGAGAATATGTATGAACTTCAAATGACACGACGAACCATCTCGTTCTGCATAGGGATTCAAACCCAGGTCATGCAGACTAAGCAAAGATTTCGTGACTGAACTGAAACTAACAGTCATTCCTGATTAGGCATACAGAAAGTGATATACCTCGATTTTAGACGGCATCAGTTAGCAAATACCAACTTTAAATTACATAACGCAAACATTTTCAACGGACGCGAATTCCTACCCAGCACCTATTGTCCCTGTTAACGAACTACGACAGATGTTAAATATTGCTTCTTAACAAGTAACTTGAAATGCCCTGAGCTAAAGCTTTGTGTTGGACAGGGATTCGAACACACAACCTAATAAGATAGATATCGAAGCACAATCAACTGTGATATATCGCATTTTGTCGGCAGTAGCTAGATGTTTTTACTGAAATGACGAGACGAAGCATTAATTTTTTCCTTCCCAGGACTCCAACCCAACACCTATCGCTGTTTTATTCTAGAGAAAACGAACGTTAAATATGGGTTTGTTGCACCAGCAGCGACATGTGAGCATGTTTGACCTAGAAATAATATGACGAAGAGTTCAGTGCTCACTGGGAATAGAGCTCCACACATATCGTTGTAGACTACACACAAAGAGACGTCAGCTACCGAATTTTTCTCCGCTAGCAGCTCGGAATAACATCTTGAACATGATCTCGCAAATAGTTCTGTGTCTCACTGGGAGTCAATAACGTCAAATATCGTTAATGTTGACAACGAATGAAAATACATTAAACATCGAAATTATTATCCACCAGCAGATAGGTGTTCTCATGGTAGAGCGTGATAATACATAATGAAATCTTTAGTGCAGGGCCAGGATTCGAACCCATTCACGCGCAATATGTGGAAATGTTGAGGAACCTGCAGTTTTGAACAAACAACAAATTGTAGCCGAGCTGTATTGTCACGAAGGGAACAAATTCCGCGTTAAGGGCGGTGTGAGTTGCATTCCCAGTTCAGAACCAATTTTATCGACATACAGAAGCTCAGATAAAAGATGGAATAAGTGTCCTGTGAGCCTATATAGCGTTTGTTTCGTCACTAGAAATAAATAACTAGTATAAGAAAGGTTAGTGGTGATAGAGAATCTACATTTCGCCGCTCCAGACTTTATTGTGGCTCAACCTAACGTCTACTTGGTAGAGAAGGAATATCATTTTTAATGTGAATTTCAGACCACAGTGCCATTAATCTTCTTCACTTGGTGTAGCCAGAAAAGAACGGAATCTGTCTCTCCCTATCTAAAATCACTGACCGAAGTTGGAATCGAACCCTGACCATAGAAATATGAACCTATCGTCAGCCCAACAGGCCACCAAATCCTCTTCTCACTGGCTCATTTTTTGCACATGGAAATCGCAACTCATCTCGTCCTTCAAATGGAAGCCACACTGGCTGAGAATTCTGACACACTGGCTCCCTGTATCAATTTGCAGCATGTTCAGTAAATTCATTTACTTGGTTGACCGAATCACCATGAACTAGCTGCCTCGGCTACCCAGCACATACATTCAACTTTATTTTGTAATCACCAAAATAAAATCACGTAACTGCCACCAACACAGAACTGCCAACAGTTTAGGATGCAGAAATTTAAATAAGTAGTGTTCCTTTCCACTTTAGCTACTCTATTGCGCTATCTGTTTGTTGTCGTGCAGTGGAAAAGAAAAGGTATAACTGTTTGTCTCTCATAAGTATTGACCTGGCCATATGCATTAGCCCACAGTGCTGTGGAATGCAGAAGCTCTGGAGGAATTGTTGTTGACTTCTGGAGCTGTTACAGCTCCGTGTCAGCCAGTAGCATAATGGTAACTATCGCGCACGGTAGACAAGATGTCGCGAGTTTGAGTACATTTACTGATATATTTTTTAAAAAGCAATTCTCCTGTCTGCTAAAGTTATCAATCTAATGGAACTAGTAACATAATTCCCTTCACTTCTCCACCCAACATAGTAGTATGTGGAAAAAGGGCTAACTTCTGCGACGTTTTATTCTTTTCAGGTTTAATCGACAACCAAGCAGCAGACGCATCTCGAAACTTTTGTATTAAATATGGGGAGATCGCATCGTGCCAAAATACGTCGGAAAAGTATTTTCTACATTAGCTGTCGTCTGGTAGTGGCATTTTATTCTTCTTCAAACCTTGTTTGACAGCTTTAACTCAGAACAAGTTTTCTACATGCATGTAATCAATAAACTGCATGTGCATTTTCAGACTGTTATAGATAAGATCAGAGAATTCACTTATATCGTTGATGATTAATTTCTCTCTCATGTTTAATATTGTTTTAACAGCACTAAAGGAAACCTTACTAAAATTGTGAGCAGTATTATAAGAAATGTAATAAAACTACCCACACTAAGGTTATGATGAAAGTCTGTTTTAATAAAACTGAGTATCTGTACACAAGTGTGCCCCTATCGACACGAATTGGTAAAATACTACTCACTTAGATTTTGATTGGGTCTGTGTTTAATTGGTATGCTGTGTTATACTCAAGAGGTATGCAAATGTGGCATTTCATAAATAAAGTTATGTATTCCTAGAAACCCAAAATTTGCTTGTCACCAGCGGCAACATGCGTTACCTGTTGTGCAGCATTGTAAGTTTTTCACCATTGCACTGTGAGCCGAAAGTATTTTCTTGCGATTTCCTTATCGATGTTTGATCTGACTGTTTGTAGCTCTTTCACAGAAGGGATAAAAGCGGTACACTCAGTGAGACTGGAACTGCGAACCATAACAGTCGCTTTTCCACAGGTCAGCACGTTACCACGGAGCTGGTGAAGAAGTATGTGTATTAACTTCCTATTACGGGATCAATAGGGCATAGAACTCGTAAACTTCTATTTGAAGGACGAGATTAGTTGCGATTTCCAAGTGCAACGACTTTCCTGGGCTGAAAACCGTAAATTTACAATCTTTTGTTACACCTCAAGCGATAATAATTCAGATTATTCAATGGAAAAGACAGGTACAATCAAGTGAACTTTGAGGCTTAATTCCGTGCACACCAGGAAGTAACACGTCGAGCACAGGGTTGCCAAACAAACATTGCCTTGTTGCCAAATTTCAGTTACAATACCAGCAAGAAGAAGACGATCTGATGTGATCTTACAGCGGGCTGGGAAGTGACCATAGCTGGTGTCTCCAAGTCTCAGCTGCAATGGCTAATGAGTAATGCGTCTGATTCGCATTTCTGTAAGTAGGTTTAGGGACTGGAGCGTAGTTACTAATAATACTCAGAACTGACTGCAAACTAAGCATCATAAATCAGTAACTCTCATAGTTATTTTTATATTTTTTTCGTAAGTGTACTCAAAACTAAGAATCTCATTCACAGACGTTTTCGTGTCTCACAGATAGTCAAGAACAACAAACAAATAAAAATAAAAAAAGAATGTGTGTGTGTGTGTGTGTGTGTGTGAGAGAGAGAGAGAGAGAGAGAGAGAGAGAGAGAGAGAGAGAGAGTAAAAAATTGTAAAGAAATTTAATCATGGTATGTAAAGAAATCATTCATTAAAATGACACGTTCCACATCATTATGAAATATCGTATTCATGATCTATGAAACAAGAATTAATCTAATGTAATCTAATCTAATCATATCATATTGATGACTAGCCATGAAGAATCATGAATTATTGAAATTTTTGCTAAAACCAGTAACCAAATCTAAACTTGAAAATAAAAGACGACAGTTTTTGTAATAAACCGGGACTTCTATCAAGACCCTTTCGTCTCTGTTAACTAACCATGAAAGATGTCTGATATATCTCTATTCTGAAGTAACATAGTGTGCATGCATTTAAAGATGAAGTGCATGATGTGAAGTTCTGTGACGGAGATACGAACCCAACACGTAATCGAATTGTTAACTAAGTATAATTAAATGTTTCGTATCGGTTTTTCTTACCAGCTGCTAGGTGTTTGAATCTAAAATAAGGATACAAACTTTTGTGCCTAAGCGACAATCTAACTGCACACCTACCGTGCATCCACGAATATAGCTTAAGTATCAGTTGCTTACTCACCAATAGTAAGATGTGTGCGTGTTTGACCAGAAATAACGACACCTATTGCGATTGTTGGCAACACATGAACAGACATTAAAAATGTACGTTAATTTTCACTGACAGGCCGGTGTGCACGTGATAGGGCTTGAAATGAAATTATGAATATTTTTGTACTGGATCAGGATTCGGACCCACATACTTACCTTTGGAGGAGACCTAGAGAAGATTGCAGTCTTGAGAAAAGGAATGAAATGATCGAACTATACTGTTCCGAGAGATTCAGATCCTCGAAAGAGGAGATACGAATTCGAATCACATTCCAGCACCAAATTTTTTAACGTCTCTAGTTCAATCAAGTACAAGTAAAGTAAGAGTTCTGTTCCTTTAAATGGCTATCGGTTCATCAAATAAAATAAATTTTCTAATGAAAGTAGGTTTACTGGCGACTGTATTTCTGTTTATCATGACTTCCGCTATGTCATTTCCCAACGTAAACCGGCTCTGCACAGTTGGTAGTTAAGGAACGTGATGTTTAATGCGGATTATGGATTATAACGTCTTTCTCTTGATGTTACCAGGGGTAAAGTAAATCTGTTTGTGCCTCTTAAAAGTAAGTGCCTGTGCACCTGTGAAAGTTCGTTCCGCCAGACCATTGTGGCCACATTTCCCAGCCCCAGGAGTGTGCTGTAACAGATGATGTGCTTAGCTTACAAAATTAGTCACGGTGGAAAAAAAACGCGAGTCTATTAAATGGTTAAGTAGAAGCAAGCTTCTGAAGCGGAGATTATGCTATTCTCATGTCAGCAGGATGTAAAGACTCTTCTAGGCATCATAGGCTCGATGTGAAGCCATTTTGAAATTTTCACAAATTCAGCAAACTTCTTAGTTCGAGAAAATCCACTGGGAAGTGTGAAGTTACAAGATAATTCGATTATTACCGTCATTATTACTATCATTTTCTTCATACCGCTGCTGGAACACTGTACTTGAAGATCATTTGATGCCTTTTCGTCACTACAGAAGTAGTTTCCCAAGAACAGGTTCCTTCCCTGTCTACGGAATCCTTTTCATGTTAATATCAAACATCAGTAATTACTCGTAGATTACATTAAAACTAAAGTAATTTATGAAGACGTTACTTGATAACAAAAACGCGCTGCCTTTCTTCATTTACTTGCGCCAAGAAATGGCTATCGAGTACTGCCAAACCAAAAGGCAAGAGATCTTACTGCCTTTCTATATTCGTCTCTGTCAGTTCTTCCATATGATTTGGTCGACATGACTTGTTTCAAGTTGTGTATGACAGACCATGTTTTAGAAAATCAATTGTTTTCCTTTGCAATAAACGGAAAGATTTTCATTCTAAGCTATCCAAGTAGCAAAACCTAAGTGAGCAGTATTTTACCAATTCGTGACGATAGATGCACGCTTGTGTACAGATACTCAGTTTTATTAAAACAGACTTTCATCGTAAGCTTAGTGTGGGTAGTTTTATTAGATTTCTTATAATATTGCTCACAATAGTAAACATGAGAGAGAAATTAATCATCAACGATATACGCGAATTCTCTGATGTTATCTATAAGACTCTACACTCTACACTCTACCATCCGGTGAGCAAGATGTATGAGACAGGCGAAATACCCACAGACTTCAAGAAGAATATAATAATTCCAATCCCAAAGAAAGCAGGTGTTGACAGATGTGAAAATTACAGAACTATCAGTTTAATAACTCACAGCTGCAAAATACTAACGCGTATTCTT
This sequence comes from Schistocerca nitens, assembly GCF_023898315.1. Taxonomy (NCBI): domain Eukaryota; kingdom Metazoa; phylum Arthropoda; class Insecta; order Orthoptera; family Acrididae; genus Schistocerca; species Schistocerca nitens. Next base: position 665,519,948 of record NC_064615.1, on the reverse strand, counting down.
TACAGACGAATGGAAAAACTGGTAGAAGCCGACCTCGGCGTAGATCAATTCGGATTCCGTAGAAATGTTGGAACACGTGAGGCAATACTGACCCTACGACTTATCTTAGAAAATAGATTAAGGAAAGGCAAACCTACATTTCTAGCATTTGTGGACTTAGAGAAAGCTTTTGACAATGTTGACTGGAATACTCTCTTTCAAATTCTAAAGGTGACAGTGGTCAAATACAGGGGGCGAAAAGCTATTTACAATTTGTACAGAAATCAGATGGCAGTTATAAGAGTTGAGGGGCATGAAAAGGAAGCAGTGGTTGGGAAGGGAGTGAGAGAGGGTTGTAGCTTCTCCTCGATGTTATTCAATCTGTATATTGAGCAAGCAGTAAAGGAAACAAAAGAAAAATTCGGAGTAGGTATTAAAGTCCATGGAGAAGAAATAAAAACGTTGAGGTTCGCCGATGACATTGTAATTCTGTCAGAGACAGCAAAGGACTTCGAAGAGCAGTTGAACGGAATGGACAGTGTCTCGAAAGGAGGATATAAGATGAACATCAACAAAAGCAAAACGAGGATAATGGAAAGTAGTCGAATTAAGTCGTGTGCTGCTGAGGGAATTAGATTAGGAAATGAGACACTTAAAGTAGTAAAGGAGTTTTGCTATTTGGGGAGTAAAATAACTGATGATGGTCGAAGTAGAAAGGATATGAAATGTAGACTGGCAATGGCAAGGAAAGCGTTTCTGAAGAAGAGAAATTTGTTAACATCGATTATAGATTTAAGTTTCAGGAAGTCGTTTCTGAAAGTATTTGTATGGAGTGTAGCCATGTATGGAAGTGAAACATGGACGATAACTAGTTTGGACAAGAAGAGAATAGAAGCTTTTGAAATGTGGTGCTACAGAAGAATGCTGAAGATTAGATGGGTAGATCACATAACTAATGAGGAGGTATTGAATAGAATTGGGGAGGAGTTAGTGGCACAACCTGACCGGTTGGTAGGACATGTTCTGAGGCATCAAGGGATCACCAATTTAGCATTGGAGGGCAGCGTCGAGGGTAAAAATCGTATAGGGAGGCCAAGAGACGAATACACTAAGCAGATTCAGAAGGATGTAGGTTGCAGTAAGTACTGGTAGATGAAGAAGCTTGCACAGGATAGAGTAGCATGGAGAGCTGCATCAAACCAGTCTCAGGACTGAAGACAACAACAACAACAACAATCTATAACAGTCTGAAAATGCACATGCAGTTTATTCATTACATGCATGTAGAAAACTTGTTCTGAGTTAAAGATCTCAAACAAGGTTTGAAGAAGATTAAAATGCCACTACATTTTGGCACGATGCGCTCTCCCCATACATAATACAAAAGTTTCGAGATGCATCTACTGTCTGGCTGTCTGTTAAACCTGAAATGAACAAAATTTCGCAGAACTTAGCCCTTTTTCCACATACTACTATTTTGGGTTGAGAAGTGAAGGGAATTATGTTACAAGTTCCATTAGATTGATAACTTTAGCAGATATTTGCTAACTGATACTGTCTAAAATCGAGGTATATCACTCTCTGTATGCCTAATCAGGAATGACTGTTAGCTTCAGTTCAGTCACGAAATCTTTGCTTAGTCTGCATGACCTGGGTTTGAATCCCTATGCAGAACGAGATGGTTCGTCGTGTCATTTGAAGTTCATACATATTCTCAATTAGCTGCTCGTGAATAACTTAAATTTTTAATGTCATTTTGTATTAAATAATAAGTACGGTATGTTACTTTGAAGAGGAAATCATGAATACGACGAACGTACTACGTGCATTACCTATCTGACGTAATAATGAGAGTGGTGACATTTCAGGTATGTCATTTATTGTAATAAATGTGAGCTTACAAGCCTTAAGGACAGTCTTACCTGTGATAAGGTGTTCCTTGATATTTGTAGTATCGTAGTATTACTTTACATCTTGTGTTATTGCGATACAGAGTAGTGTTTTCTAGTGGTGACTTGTTGGAACAATTTTCAATGGTCAAACGATTGTACCAAGGAGTGATTAGAGGACCTGCTAGACAGCTGCGTTATGTGGGTTGCATGCGAATCAGGCGAAATGCAATTCAGGTCGTTCGGATACTTTTGAGCATGACTGTACAGACAACAAGTGTCGGCGCAGTTGTTAGATCGGTTACTGCTGCTATAATGGCAGGTTACCAAGCTTCAAGTGAGTTTGACAGTTGGCGTTTGGCCAACAGCGTACCTGAGGCACCAGTATCTGTAATCCTCTCCTTACCGGCAATGAATGTCCGCTGCAGCATTGGCATCCTAGTTCCGTCAACCTTGAGTGACTATTTCATTTAATAAGGAGACACCCACAGTGCTAACGACTAGGAAAAGGCTCTCCGACGATAGTACGACAGGCACGTACACTGGGGTACAAAACTTAAGGACGAAAGTGACTTTTGCATGATGTGTCACGTCCAAGTAACATATCTCGATGAAATTTGGGCCATACTTAGGCAGAACGGCTACGGTATAGTACAGAAGGTAACTGAACGAAATACGAAATGAGACGAGCAGAAACGACACTTTAGTTCAAAGACAATAATTACGCTGAAGTCTCCGCGAATAATGATAGTTCCTTGAACGTAACGAAAGGAAGGACTTGGTTCTTAGCACTCACGGCAATGCATGCTCTGCAACACACACCCATGCTGACCCCAAGGTTGGTAGGTATTTCTTGTGGTAGGACATTCCATTCCTTCGCCTCCGTCGTTAACATCTGCTGGATGGCCGTTGGTGCATGTGGACGAGCTGCTATACGTCTCCCCAACTCATCCCATATGTCCATGACGGGAATGATGTCGGCGGAACATCTACATCTACATCCATACTCCGCAAGCCACCTGACGGTGTGTGGCGGAGGGTACTTTGAGTACCTCTATCGGTTCTTCCCTCTATTCCAGTCTCGTATTGTTCGTGGAAAGAAAGATTGTCGGTATGCCTCTGTGTGGGCTCTAACCTCTCTGATTTTATCCTCGTGGTCTCTTCGCGAGATATACGTAGGAGGGAGCTATATACTGCTTAAGGTATGTTCTCGAAACTTCAACAAAAGCCCGTACCGAGCTACTGAGCATCTCTGTTGCAGAGTCTTCCACTGGAGTTAATCTATCATCTCCGTAACGCTTTCGCGATTACTAAATGATTCTGTAACGATGCGCGCTGCTCTCCGTTGGATCTTCTCTCTCTCTTCTATCAATCCTATCAGGTACGGATCCCACACCAGTGAGCAGTATTCAAACAGTGGACGAACAAGTGTACTGTAACCTACTTCCTTTGTTTTCGGACTGCATTTTCTTAGGATTCTTCCAATGTATCTCAGTCGAGCATCTGCTTTACCGACGATTAATTTTATATGGTCATTCCATTTTAAATCACCTCTAATGCCTACTCCCAGATAATTTATGGAATTAACTGCTTCCAGTTGCTGACCTGCTATATTGTAGCTAAATGGCAATAACAGCGGTCCAAGACATCATGTCAGACGGAGGAAGTGAGTCACTTATTCGGAAAATGTGAGATACCAGACGCTCAGTTTGTAACTGCCTATTTCCCGTGTGCAAGGATCGCTTATTTGTCTTCCTGGAAGAGGGCGCTCCAGAAAGCCTGCTGGCCAAGAGACAGATTATGGTCTTGAGAGAACGTTCGAAACGCAGTGACAGTAACTGGATACCAACACATACGACGCATGAAGGCTATAAATTTTTCAAGAATACATTTCCAATTGCTCACTAGCTACTGTTCAGGTTGCCTATTGGTCAGGTTTAACTGTTTAATTGGAAATGCCATAAATGAAATTCCTATAATAAGCACATGTTTCTTGCTAAAATCGCATATCTTCGTCATAGTAAATTATAACTCGACACCTTTTGGTATGCAGATTAATGCTAAAAAATTACCTGCTGTAAGTCTGTGCAGTTTTCTGATAATGGACCATCTCTCGTGTCTGTTTACCTGTGGCGTAATGGTTTGTGGAATAGAGTGGAAACCTGAAAATGCATAGTTTATTTACCGTTTCGACGAACGAATTCACTAGAATGAAAACGACTGCGAAATTTAGGAGAATGTTTATCAGATTATATAACAGAGTGTAACAGTAAAGATATAACAGGCTGGCTACTTTGAAATTCAGTTATTTTTCTTCTTCAGAAAGTAGCGATAGATACGTTCTCTTATCTCACAAAAATTATACAACTACCAAAAACACGGCTGGTCCCAGAGGAGGTTCGAGTCCTCCCTCGGGCATGGGTATGTGTGTTTGTCCTTAGAATTATTTGGGTTAAGTAGTGTGTAAGCTTGGGGACTGATGACCTATACAGTTAAGTCCCATAAGATTTCACACACATTTGAACATTTTTGAACGAAAAACACGGTAAACACACACATGTTGAACACAAAATGTAAAGTGCAAGTGGTGTGTTGAAACAAATGCGAGCGAAATAACGCCGGAAATCGTCGAACTGGAGCATGGAGACTAATGAACACATCTCCAGAACCACATACATGATCTAACAGCTCTAGGAATCGCCAGTGAAGATACTTCACAAATAAAAGAAGCTAAACGTGAATGGCAATAAATAAACTGCCTTCAATTAGTTGGATAAACGGAACATACCTCCGTAAATACTAAAATAAAGTTTCAGAGAGTGATTAAAAAAAAAAAAACTCACCCCTTGTTTACTTTTCACTTATACCATTACTCCCAAACCCTATGAAGTAAATTCATTTTAAGTCCTTTGAATGAAATCGTGACATACTTCTCTTTCACGTCTTTTGCGTTAAGAAATAAGCAAAATAACATAAACGACGACTATGTCATAATTTCACTTATATTAGGGTGAGAAGAAAGAGCTTTTTTTTGCACTTACTCCCTCCTCCCTATTCCTTCATAACTCCCCCCCTTCCTCTTTCCCAGCTCTCTCTCTTCTGTCTGTATCCTTTCCCCAATCCTCCAGCGCGCGCGCACACACACACGCACGCACACACGCACACGCACACACACACACACACACACACACACACACACACACACAAGAGATAAGAAGGTATAAGAGAGGTCTTAGCATCCAGAGAGATGCAAGACACAGTGATTAGTTGACACATCGGTTTCTCAAGAGATTTATGGGAATTGGAACACTCTGGTAATTTGCAGTTCGTTCAAAGAAGACGAAACTTGGAGAGGCAGTGTAATAGTCCTTAAACCAGTTTCGAAGCAACAGGTAACACATCCATCGCTTCCAACTGCTGCCACATTACCACTGAACTATCAAACCACTACCGTGATCTCTATTCTTTTGTTGTCATACTGTTGACTAGCGTGGATAATTCGTGACGTGAAACACGAGATTAGTTCAATTTTCTACACGGAATGGTCTCCCTGAACTCAACACCATTAATTTAGTAACCTGATGTCACACTTTACGCAAAATTACACACATTATTTAACGGAAATGAGTAGAAAATATCAATTGAATTTAGCTGAAGAATTCTGTGCCACTTCAGGAAGTAAATCGAATATCACAGAGCCACAAAGATGATCTGAAATTCTGTCTATTAAACTAGACAAAGGAAGAAACGTTTCCACAACCGATGCATTTTTTGTGCGGGCTTGTAAGTAATGAGTGCAGCTCGCGTGGTAAAGATGTGGTCACTGAGTTTACCTAGGACCGAAATACGAAACGTACAAGCTAGTGGCTTTTAATTCGATTTCTGAAAGTAGACTTAGAGTTAGGGTGTAGATACTGACAACACTCAGATTCACTGACAACAAGCTGAATAGCATAAATCAATAGCTGTCATAACAACTATTGTTTTCTTAAGCGTACTGCAAACTGAAAAGCTCATTCACCAGGCGTAATTTATGGATAATAACTTCTACCCTCAACGATCGCAAAACAGTTTATGAAAATGAAATTCCGCCAAGAACTGTCCGATATGTAGTCTTATAGCTGTGTGAATCTATTGAGCTATTCAATTTGCAGTTCGCTTATGACTGAGAGACTCCGAAATAGCGAAAAGGGTTTCACCTAGCTGAGCATAGAGCACGTTTTCAAATCAGTGCCTCGTAGCTGGTGCAATTTGATATTGTTTATTGCCTGATGGCTTCACACCATCGATGTCTCTAGACTGTCACAATATGTGTATGAGATCATCGAGAAATAATGGCTAGAACAGACTGCCACGCTATGTGATAATTAGCAAATAAGGTAGTGTTAATTTTTTGATGTCAGTCCTTGGAGCGTTCCGATAAGCAGAATCCCATGCATTGCGCTGTATTTCCAGATCATTAGCTTATGAAAGCGGTAGAATATCCAGAAGATTATCAACTTTATTTGTGAATAAACTGATATAATTATAGAATTATTTACCATTTACTTCATTATATTTGTTACTAGTCAACATCAAGTACTTTTATGGTCTGTTGTGTCCTGCTGTGTACATTGTATGTGTGGGATCCGGTTTCACTTTGCAGCGGAGGGTGCACTGAACTGCAACTTGTTCGCAAATTACAACTGTGTGGCAATTGGTGTTCGAACCCACAACCTTTGTACTACGAGTGCAAATACTTTTACCGACTGAGCTATCCGGTCAAGACTTTAGACTCACCCTCAGAATCTTGCTTTCACCAGTACCTCTGCAGCGAAAGGTTCGAGTCCTTGTTTTAATCTGCTCTTCATGTTCTTACACATTTATTTAATCGGATGCAACAATTGTGTAATAAGGTGCTGGGCACACAGTAAGTTGTCGCTCTAGCCGAACCACAAATTGACGTTCTCGAACTGTACTGACAAATTCAAAGCATTGATTCAGGACTTTGTGCGAATGCGATCGTCCTCGTTGACGACAAATCTTCCCGCAAAAAGGAAACGTCTGGTTGCGGTTACTGATTCGCCACAGCGTTTTAATCTCTCAGCAAGTTCATGGACAATGTACGAGGGTGAGTCAAATGAAAACCTTAAATTTGTAACAACAAATCGAAATTTCGCGCCGTTATCCTGTAAGTTGGTAAGCGTGCTACAAAGAGCGTGCCTGTAGGTGGCAGCATAGTGCGGATGCACAAATACCGTCGCAATATCAGTATAAAGATGGCCGCCCCCACCTGCGACTTGCACCAGGGAAGAATAGAGTTCTATTATTCGGTTTTTGCGTGGTGAAGGTGTGAAACCTATTGAAATTCATCGACGAATGAAGGTTCAGTACGGTGAAGCATGTTTCTCACAGCAGCAAGTCTACGAATGGAGTAGGAAGTTCGCAAATGGTGTGACTTCAGTGGAAGATACTCCTCGTCCAGGTCAGGCACGGGTTGTGACTCCACAGAACATTGCAGCAGTTGAAGCCACGGTGAAGGAAACCCGCCGAGTGAACTGACTGACATTGCAACATGTTTACAGATTAGTCATGGGTCAGCACACCACATTGTGCATGATGTGCTCCAGTTTCACAAAGTGTCTGCAAGATGGGTGCCACGGCAGCTGACTACTGAAATGAGAGAACGACGTGTTGATGCTTGTGAAGAACTTCTTCGGCGCTTTGAACGAGAATGTGGTGGCTTCCTTGCAAGATTCGTTACTGGGGACGAAACCTGGGTTCACTTCCACCAACCGGAAACGAAGAGAGCGAGCAAGGAATGGCGCCATTCCTCATCACCAAGTGATTTCCATATGTTTGGACCACTCAAAGACGCAATGGGAGGAAAGAAGTTCCGTTCTGATGAAGAGGTACGCCACGCGGTGCATGAGTGGTTGTGCGGACTACCAAAAGAATTTTTTTCTAAAGCAGTTTATGCACATTGTAAGCGCTGGAGGACTTGCATTGGGCGTGGGGGAGATTATGTTGAAAAGTGATACAGCTTTCTACCACTTCTGCACAATAAATAATATTTAAAAAATATTTAAGGTTTTCATTTGACTCACCCTCGTATATTAATTTAGTGAAGAGAGCGATCGCTGTGTAATACTATAATGGGCAATCAATACATTTCCGTTTGGAGGCGTTGCAGCAGCGTATATGAAACGTAGCATCACTCTGGTGCGGCTGTATAGGCACCAACATGCAGGCAATGAATTAGTGTGGCATTCGTCTCTTTCAATCATGCGTGCGGTAAATGCGCAAACGTGAACTATGGCGATGTTATTTCCAAACGCCTCCCAACAGGACCAACGTGCTGTTTCCTTTCTTGGCTGCCGAAGAACAAACTCCAGTGGACATTCGTCGGAGAATGAAGAATGTGTACGAGACAGCACATCTGCTAAAATCTACCATTGCGGAATGGTGCGCCAAGTTCGTGCTGGTCGCGATTGGACACAAGACATAGGTCGATGTCGCAACGCAGAAGTCAACGCTAACGTAAATGGGAGACACTCCAGCACCCGCCCTGTAATCCTGATCCCTCCTCATGCGATTATCATGAATTCGGTCCCTTTAAAGAGGCCTTTGAAGGGTCGTCGAGGACGAGAATGTGCAGCAAGAGGCAGTTACGGACCTCTTCACCCAGCAGGACACGATGTTTCACGAAAAGGGTAATTTGAACCTGGTGCGTCGGTGGGTGATTGCTTCAACGCTCACGGCGATTTTGCCTAATTGGCATGCCAATTCTGGACTGTACGGCCTTCGAAGGAAAACTTACTGATCGTCTCTTTACAGATCTTGAAAATAAATTGTTGATTGCATGAATACGACAGTAAATTTGCGAAGAAAGTAAGATGACTCGTCTCGTCAACGATGAGGTGTTAAAAGACGGAGCATGATTCCACTGAATCACACTTTGACGTCTGTCTTTGCTTCAGTTACTTATCTTTATTCGTGCAACTTAGAATCCCTCTGCACGCGTAGTCCCACATATTTGATGGATGTGAATGTTTCCAGCGATAGTTCACTAATTATGTAATCATACAATAACGGATGTTTCTGCTTGCGTATGCGTAATACGTTGCATTTATTTCAGTTGGGCGTTAATGACAATTCCTGCAACCTGCACGGCTTCCTGCGTGTCGCTGCAGCTTTCTAGCGTTACGAGTTCTCCGTACACAACAGCATCATTCGAGGAGAGCCTCGTCGTGCTCCCACAATTATTCATTGGATCGCTTACATATTTTGTTAGAAGTAGAGGTGCGAACGAAGCTATTTTTGCAACTGGAGATTTATCTCCGTAATGAATGACATGCTGTTCATTCTACTCTCAAAACTGATCTGATGTACCATACACTCGTATTTTGTTCACTTTGCGGCAATGCCGAACTGTAGAAACAGCTCGAGCTCAGACTCACGCGATCGCTGTTTGCGGAATGCATTTTGGTTACTATAGATGAGATTTTCAGTGCTCAAAATGCTCATAGCCGGCTAACATAAAACGTGTTAAAAAATTCCGCCAAGAACTGTCCGATATGTAGTCTTACAGCTGTGTGAATCTATCCTGCGATCATTCTTGAAAACGGAATCTTGTCTGCAATTTTGCAACCTCTGCAGCTACTTGCGGCACACTACTGCTAGAAGGAGAGAAAGTTCTTTCGTATAATTTACGTAGAATCGTAGAGGTATCCCATCAGGCCCAGTCGCCTTTCCTCTGTAAAGTGGTTTTGTATCTGGAGGTCACTTATTTCTATAACTGTCATGTCGACCTTTGTTCGTCGCTTCGCTCGATGTGGTTATTTCGGAGGCACGAACTGCGCACTGCCGTCATCTGCGATCGACGCACGTGACTGGGCCGCGAAATAGACAACAAATGGAGTGAGGGATGCGATGGCGGCCGCTGCAGCTGGCGGGCCGCCACGAAGCGATGCCAGGGCCAGGTGCGCCGCTGCGAATGCTTCGCGGGACGCTGGGCCGTCGACCTCCGCACGCACAACAAAGGAAGCGCGTTGGCTGCTCACCAGCAGTGGTAAGCGAACCTCGATCCTCAGCGTTCAGGGCGCTGCTCGTCAGTCTTGCGAGGAAACGGCGTAACTACATCCACGTCTATAATCCACAACCTTTGTCACTGTGCAGGACGGACGACACTCCGGAACCACTATCTTTTTCTCCTACCATGTCCCATCCACGAATCGTACATTTCAAGAACCACTATCAGACTTCCGTGTGAGTTATAATTTCTCCCATTTTCTCGCCGTGGTAAATTGGCGAAATGTATCTGGGAGGAAGAAATACGTTGCTCGACCTTTCCTGGAAATTTCAGTAGTAAACCTCTCCGTGAGGCACAACGCTTCTCTTGCAGCCTCTGCCATTGTCTTTTGTTTGCCATTTCCGTGAAGCTCCTGTGCCGACTAAACGACCCCATATCGAAAAGCACCTCTATTCGCCTTTGTGAGGGTCACAGACTGGTGAGCAACACTTACACATAATTCTAATAAGTGTTTTGTAAGTCACTTATTTTGTGGATGAATTATATTTCTTGAAGATTATGCCAATGAATCTTAATCGCCCATAATCTAGCCTCTCACATCAAAGATAGCAACCACTACCTTCACCGAATCTCCACCCCCCACCTACCCCCACCCATCATTTTACCTCCTGGATCCCTACTCGTCACTGTTGTCACCACCTCCCTATACACCAGCATTCCTTGTGCCCAAGGTCCTTCAGACTCCAAACCCATTTCCTCATTCCTCACACACCTTACTAAATTTATCCTAACCCACAACTACTTCTCATTTGGAGGGAAGGTATACAAACAAATCCACAGCACAGCCATGGAGACCTATATGGCACCCTCCTATGCCAACCTGTTTATGGGCCATCTAGAGGAGACCTTCATTGCCTCCCAAAGCGCCAAACCCCTAGCCTGGATCATGTTCATCGATGATACCTTCATGATCTGGACCCATGGCCAATACACCATATCCTCATTCCTTCACAACCTCGATGCCTTCTCTCCCATACACTTAATCTGGTCCTCCTCGACCCAGTGTACCACATTTCTAGACATTGATCTCCTCCTCTCTTATGGTTGTATCCGCACCTCTGTCCACATCAAACCCACTAACAGCCAACAGTACCTTCATTTTGACAGCTGTCTTCCCTTTCACACCAAAAGATCCCTCCCATGCAGTGTGGCTACCTGGGGACAGCATATCTCTAATGACTAGAACTCCCTTTCCCGTTATGCTGAGGGTCTCACAGACAGCCATTCTCCCTGAGACCTAATCCACAAACAGATCTCCCAAGCTATTTCCCCTCACACCCCCAGTCTTCCCACCACCCCCAAGAACCAGCCACAAAGAAGTGCCCCCTTTGTCATCCAGTACCACCCTAGACTGGAACATCTGAACCACATCCTTCGCCAGGGCTTTGATTGTCTGTCATCATGTCCTGAAACGGACACCCTACCTGAGATCCTTCACACTCCTCCTTAAGTGGTGTTCTATCGCCCACTCAGTCTCTACAACATCCTAGTCCACCTCTATGCCACTCCTAATCCCAGTCCCTTGCCATAAGAAGCACATCCCTGTTGAAGACCTAGGTGCAAGACCTGCCCAATCCATTCACCCAGAACTCCTTATTCCAGTCCTGTCACAGGTTTATCCCACATGGCAGGGGCTGGGCCACCTGTGAGAGGAGCCACGTCATACACCGTCTCTATTGCTATCATTGCACAGCTTTTTATATTGGTATGACTACCAAACAGTTATCCACTAAGATGAATGGCCACTGTCAAACTGTGGCCAAAATGAAGGTAGACGATCTTGTGGTATAACATGCAGCTGAACATAACGTCCTTGATTTCAGTGTCTCCTTCACTATCCAAATCTCGATCCTCCTTCCCACCACCAACTTTTCTAAACTGCACAGAGTTATTCTTACAACACATTTGACCTATCATAACTACGAGGGTAATCCCAAAAGTAAGGTCTCCTATTTTTTTGTAAAGTCATGACAACCGTTTTTTGGGATCGGAAAGGGGTATTGTTGGTCGACTTTATGACCACTGGGACCACACTTAACGCTGACAGGTACTGTGAGACTCTGAAAAAACTCAAACGGGCAATTCAAAACCGGAAAAGAGGAATGTTGAGCAAGGGCGTACACATTCTCCATGACAACGCTCGCCCACACATCGCTCGGCAAACCGTTGCTCTCCTGCAACAGTTTCAGTGGAACATAATCAGCCACCCACCCATAGTCCTGACTTAGCACCCAGTGACTATCACTCGTTCCCTAAGTTAAAAGAACATTTATACGGAAAGCGATTCAGCTCCGACGACGAGGTGAAAGAAGAGATTCATAACTTTCTGAACAGCATGGCGGCGAGCTGGTATGACATGGGCATACAAAAACTGCCACAGCGTCTACAAAAATGCATCGACAGAAATGGTGATTATGTCAAAAAATAGCTAAATGTTCACACAGTAAACTTATGTAAACCGTTGTAGAAATAAACAGGTCTATGTACTTATAAAAAAGTGGGAGACCTTACTTTTGGGGTTACCCTCGTATCCTGGCCTCAACCTACAGTGAACATAGTGCCCTACACCCTCCCAACAGTTTCCACCCCTCTGCCCTATCACCTCTTCCCCATTCTCATCTCCTACACTCCTTGTGTGCCACCCTCTGCCACCGCAACTGCCCAGCTTTCCCCACTTCCCTCCTTTTTCACTCTATTTTCCCCACGTCCCTGCACATAACCTGAAGCTGCGATCCTTGGCATTCTAGTCCCTCTACACTCCGCCAGATAGCGCTCCTTCGTTCCCCACCCGTACACTTTTATCCCTTCCCCATCCACTACCGCACCCCCACCCCCAGATTGCTCTACCATCCCACGTGACAGTTGCATTCTAGTCCTAGGTGATGGAGTTTGATATCAGGTGTGCGTGAGGCGTGCTTGCTTGTGTGAATGAGTGATGTGTGTTTCTCTTTTTCCTACGAAGGCTGTGGCTAAAGGCTTATGTGTATGTGTCTTTTAATTGTGCATGCCTGAAACTTAGCATGTTATCTTATCAGTAAGTAGCAATCTATCTTTTCCTACATTGTTGTTGCCATGGTAACTGGTTTTCACACAACTGAGTAGCTCAAGTACAAGAGGTATAAGTGACATTGCACAATAAAATGATCGAAATGCACACTGTAAAGCTAAAGTGTTGATTTCTGTTCTGAATAAAAGAAGTACAAGCGATTTTCTGCGTATTACCACACTGTGTGATGGTAAAGTTTAAGCTCTAAGTCAATGCCTGGACTGCATGTAGACTACACTAGTATAAGTGAAATGGTGGACAGAAGATTCAGATAAGTATGTTTTTGAAAGCACAGCAATAGGCTAACATGAACGCTTTTAAAAGTACTTACATTAACATTTAATGCGTGTTTAAAGAAATCATATTTTGAGATGTTGCTTGTACATCTTGAGACAAAGTCAGATATTGACACAACAGATCACACGGTCCTTCAACCTTGCCATACATTGCGATTAAGATTTTAGTCTCTCTGAAAAGACAAAGATAGAGTGGAAGCAGTGAAGCAGAAATTTTTCCGTAGTGGAGCTGAAAACAAAAACCTTTCGTTCAGTTAAAGTCGTGTATTCCGAAGCAAAGGATACAGTTGCTAAGGACACAGAAGGAAACAAAATACAACGGAAGAATAACAAGTGGATCTGAATCAGCAAAGAAAATCCTCTGACAACTCTAACAATACAGTTGAAGTATTCACTAGTTCGTGATCTTGAGTTTCTAGAAGCTGATTGTAGGAGGCTCAATACTGATCCCTCATCAATGCCTCTTCTGCAGACTTTGAATCAAGATGAATTTGAAATACAATTTGAGAAATGGAAAAATCTTCAGGAGGTGAAGAACTACATTCCTCCATTTTAGCATGAGTTCTGTAATAATGTTTCCCATTCCCAGATAGCGATTTCCAGGGCTGTAAGAAGAGGAAAAATTTATGAGCCGATCAAAATACAGACTGAACAGCTAAAAACCAAGATTGCTAATCATTTGACCAACGAGTTGCGAGCTGATCTAGAAACCACAACAAGCGAAACTACAGCCTTGAAACGCGCCATTAGAGGTATTTCTGAATCTGTAGAGAAATTGACTGAAAATCTTAGTATTTTGCAACTAGAGCAAGACAGGTATTAACCCAACTAGAACATCTCTACATTGGCTATGCAATGAAATTAGATGAATTTTTAAAGGAAAAGGATGAACAAATTACTGGAAGATTGGAATCAGAGTTACGGAAAGCAATGAAGCAAACTATTACCGAAGTGTATACCGAAAAGAGCACTCCAACACAAGCTGTTAGAGATGAATTAGGACACATACAAAAGGCCTTAACACAAGATTTGCCTAAATGGCAGGAAAGGGTCCAAACTCATCTTAATCATCAGATATGTAACGTTGAAAAGAACTACACATAGTACCGAGACAGGTTAGGAATGACACAATCCCGGAGGCTCAGGTAGCTAACACTTGCGATGTTTATCATAGTCCAGTATCCAATAAAAATACTTACGTTGATGAAATGCATTATAGTAATCTATCGTCACATCTAGGACTGGGAGTATGGGAGCAGAGCCAACTTTTTCTGTTATTCTACCAGACAAAAGTCTACTCATGGAAAAACGATTTCGCAAGTTCAACGTCATGACATGCAGCAATAATGACAATGAGGAAAAATACAACAGCAGTTGTGATGCAAGTTATTTCTTGCAGCTGCATGTAAAGTTTTGCTGGTGCACTACGTCACAAGACGAAGACGTAAAGTCTGTGACGCAAGCGATCACTGGTGCGCTACCTTATGCTCGACACACAGAGAGCAGCCGTCTTTGTGTGAATAGAACAACATTGACGGAAACCCTAACGGCTACCGTCCTCTCAATTATGACACAAAACACTGAAATGAAATACTACACATGCTGGTATTTAATGGCAAATCCAATCAGCAAAAGGGTCCTCTACGCACAATGATATTTTAAGAAACATTTCCATACAATACAGAAGTAGCAAGTGAACAATGGGTTAAGAAATTACAACTCATTATATGAGGACATACTTATTACTTGTTCAGTTGGGCAGCGCCGAATGCTGTCAAATGATTGCTGAACTATGGCAAAACAAATGTGGACAGTTATTTACCTACTCTTATGAAGTGAATAACGTACTTGGTTGTCTCTGAGATGCTTTACCTATATTCTGCTGAATGAATCTAAGTACTGTTTTGTAAGTAACTAGAATACATTCAGTAGGAACACATTTGTTGTAGTGAGTAAGGATAGGGATACGACCACTGTAATTTTTAGGATAAGTTTTTAAAAGGGAATCAAGGTCAAACGACAAGGCCCAAATAAGTGTTTAGGTGCAGATTGGTCGAGAGTATGAAATATATGGGACGAATAGATCGACCTTCCACAAAGAATGGAACTTAACAAATGTAAACAGGAGTATAACGATCTTTATAAAATGAGTATGTAATAAGACAGATATTGTCTCATGTAGAACAGGTAATGGTATCTATGTATGTTTTCTAAAACAGAAATACTAGCAGTCTCAGAGGTCTGAATGAGTAAGTAGTGTGGTATAGCAAACGCCTATACGGATTTACGTTTTACTGTGCAACTGATATAACAAATGTGAAAACTCTAGTCTGAAGCCTTGATCATGGAACTTCAAGCATTGCTCATTTTTCGAAAATATTCCATTTCTACATTATAGATCCAGGCAAGCTTCTTACCACATAATGACACAAGTATAAATCCAGTATAGTGGGAGTAACTTAATGAATGGAATGTGTTCTTCTGGTGATGTAATAATCCGTTTCTGTAATATATAAGTAACTACCTCATGTTTACAAAGTTGAAAAAGCATTTCTAATGAACCCTGACAATAATCTGTTTGTCTTAGTAATGTAATTATAATCTAAAAAGATTTTAGACCTCAAAGTCGCCAAGAATATACACTCTACCAAGAAGACTAAAGCCAAAGAACTCTGTGCTACGAACTTAAAACGACCTTAACCTAGTGGAAAGTTTGGTCACAAAATGGTCTGAGGACAATGGACATCATAAAGAGGTACCTTGGCCGGATAATCTCACCTCCAACCCCGTATACAACAGGTGACAAAAAACTTTTCAATTAGTGTCAGGTAGTAAACAATAGAATGATGCTTGTATAGTACTGTATTGAACTGGAGGTCAGAAACGACGGAGAGGCTTCGTCCCCTCCGTAGCCCGCAGTGTGCACAATCCTACAACAGGCTACAGCAGTCCAAGCACCCCACCGCCGCCCCACACCGAACCCAGGGGTACTATGTGGTTCGGCCCCCCTGTACACCCCCCGGGAACGTCTCACACCAGACGAGTGTAACACCAATGTTTGCGTGGTAGAGGAATTATGGTGTACGCGTACTTGGAGAAATTTGTGCAGCAATCGCCGACATAGTGTAACTGAGGCGGAGTAAGGGGAACCTGTCCCCATTCGTCGAGGCAGACGCAAAACCGCCTTAAAAACCATCCACACACTGGCCGGCACACCGGACCTCGACGCTAATCCACCGGGCGGATTCGTGCCGTAGGCCGGCACGCCTTCCCTTCCGGAAAGCAGTGCGTTAGTCCGCACGGCTAGCCGGGTGGGCTATGATGCTTGGTATGTTACACAGATGCTTCTGACTAAATTTTCAAGGAAGTGTGGTATTTTGAACAGCACAAGAAAACTGGACTAAGCCTATTATCCTTAATTCGATTAAAATTTTGTAAATATATACACTACTGGCCATTAAAATTGCTACACCAAGAAGAAATGCACATGATAAACGGGTATTCATTGGACAAATATATTATACTAGAACTGACATGTGATTGCATTTTCACGCAATTTGGGTGCATAGATCCTGAGAAAGCAGTACCCAGAACAACCACCTCTGGCCGTAATAACGGCCTTGATACTCCTGGGTATTGAGTCAGAGCTTGGATGGCGTGTACATGTACAGCTGCCCATGCTGCTTCAACACGATACCACAGTTCATCAAAAGTTGTGACTGGCGTATTGTGACGAGCCAGTTGCTCGGCCACCATTGACCAGAAGTTTTCAATTGGTGAGAGACGTGGAGAATGTGCTTGCCAGGGCAGCAGTCGAACATTTTCTGTATCCAGAAAGGCCCGTACAGGACCTGCTACATGCGGTCGTGCACTATCCTGCTGAAATGTAGGGTTCCGCAGGGATCGAATGAAGGGTAGAGCCACGGGTCGTAACACATCTGAAATGTAACCTCCACTGTTCAAAATGCCGTCAATGCGGACAAGAGGTGACCGAGACGTGTAACCAATTGCACCCCATACCGTCACGCCGGGTGATACACCAGTATGGCGATGACGAATAGACACTTCCAATGTGCGTTCAACGCGATGTCGCCAAACACGGATGCGACCATCATGATGGTGTAAACAGAACCTGGATTCATCCGAAAAAATGACGTTTTGCCATTAGTGCACCCAGGTTCGTCGTTGAGTATACCATCGCAGGCGCTCCTGTCTGTGATGCAGTGGCAAGGGTAACCGCAGCCACGGTCTCCGAGCTGATAGTCCATGCTGCCGCAAACGTCGTCGAACTGATGGTGCAGATGGTTGTTGTCTTACAAACGTCCCCATCTATTGACTCAGGGATCGAGACGTGGCTGCACGATCCGTTACAGGCATGCGGATATGATGCCTGTCATCTCGACTGCTAGTCATACGAGGCCATTGGGATCCAGCGCGGCGTTCCGTATTACCCTCCTGAACCCACCGATTCCATATTCTGCTAACAGTCATTGGATCTCGACGAACGCGAGCGGCAATGTCGCGATACGATAAACCGCAATCGCGATAGGCTACAATCCGACCTTTATCAAAGTCGGAAACGTGATGGTACGCATTTCTCCTCCTTACAAAAGGCATCACAACAAATTTTCACCAGGCAACGCCGGTCAACTGCTGTTTGTGTATGAGAAATTGGTTGGAAACTTTCCTCATGTCAGCACGTTGTAGGAGTCGCCACCGGCGCCAAGCTTGTGTGAATGCTCTGTAAAGCTAATCATTTGCATATCACAGCATCTTCCTCCTGTCGGTTAAATTTCGCGTCTGTAGCACGTCATCTTCGTGGTGTAGTAATTTTAATGGCCAGTAGTGTACATATACCTATTTGTAGTAATAAGTGAGAATCTCATATAAAATAGTTTTTAGGACATCATGTGATATCTGAATAAGAAAGAAACAAAGTTATGGTTTCAAAATGGCAGCTGAAGAAAGCCAGAGAAGTAAGAAATGCACACTTCTATTAATATGTCAGATTTCTTTCCATGGACAAATAAGTAAATGAGAGGTGCTATAGAACTCTGCACTTGGGTGACAAAAGTCATGGGATACGATATGCACGTATGCAGATGGCAGTAGTATCGCGTACGCAATGTATAAAAGACAGAGCATTGGCAGAGCTGTCACCTGTACTGCGGTGATGAACGTGAAAAGATTTCTGACAAGATTTGGCAGTACGGCGGGAGCTAATATGCTTCGAACACGGAATGGTAGTTGGAGCGAGACGTATGGGACATGGGACATTCCATTTCGGAACTCATTAGAGAGTTTAATATTCCGCGATCCACAGTGTCAAGAGTGTGCAGGGAATAGCTGTCACAACGGACAACGCACGGGCCGACGGCCTTCACTTAATGACCAAGAGCAGAGGTGTTTCATTAGAGTTGTCAGTGCTAACAGACAACACTGCGTGAAATAACCGCAGAAATCAATGTGGAACTCACGATGAAAGTATCCGTTAGGATAGTGCAGCGAAATTTGGCGATAACGGGCTGTGGCAGCAGACGACCGACGCGAGTGCCTTTGCTAGCAGCACGGCATAGCGCTCAGCTCCTCTTCTGGACTCGTGACCATAACGGCTGGATCCTTCACGACTCAAAAACTGTGGCTTCGTCAGGTGAGCTCCCGATTTCAGTTGGTAAGAGCTGATGGCAGGGTTGAAGTGTGGCGCAGACCCCACGAAGTCATGGACCCAAGTTTTGAACGAGGCACTGTGCAAGCTGGTGGTGGCTCCATAATGATATGGCTGTGTTTACGTGGAATGGACTGGTTCCTCTAGCCCAACTGAACCTATCATTGACTGGAAATGGTTATGTTCGGCCACTTGGTGACCATTTGCAACCATTCATATACTTCATGTTTCAAAACAACGATGCTCCATGTCACCGGGCCACATTTCTTCACAATTCCTTTGAAGAACATTCTGGACAATTTGAGTGAATGATCTGACCACCGAGATCGCGCGATTTGAATCCCATCGAATATTTATGACCCGTAAATGAAACGTTAGTTCGTGCACAAAATCCTGCACCGGCAACACTTTCGCAATTGTGGACGGCTATAGAGGCCTTTGGGCCTTCATGGCCTGTGCGGAAGGAGTTTAGATTTAGTTTATAGAGGCAGCATGGCTCAGTATTTCTGCAAGGGGATTTTCAACAATTTGTTGAGTCCATGCCGCGTCGACATACTGCAGTATGCCGGGCAAAACGATTCAAATGGCTCGGAGCACTATGGGACTTAACATCTGAGGTCATCAGTCCCCTAGAACTTAGAACTACTTAAACCTCACTAGCCTAAGGACATCACACACATCCATGCCCGAGGCAGAATTCGAACCTGAGACCGTAGCGGGGCAAAAGGAGATCCGACACTATATTAGGCGGTATCCCATGACTTTCGTCACCTCAGTGTATGTATGAGTATCAAGTAGATAAATTTAAGAGCTTTCACATAAAAAATTCGGAAGCACTACTTTTCAACATGCTCTCGTAGCACAGTGTGAGATATACTGAAACGCATTTGAAATAATAGAGACTTCAGCATACAAGTTCATTAGATCAAGTGTTGGTCACGTCCTTAAAAATGCACAGTGACCACTTTGGAGCGTTGTAAATGGTGTGTGTATAATTTATACCAGGCGAACAGATGACTCTCCTCGGCTGGCGTATAGTGTTGCAGTAAAATGTAAATGTCGTGTGACTAGGGCCTTTCGTCGGGTAGACCGTTCGCCGGGTGCAAGTCTTTCGATGGGACACCACTTCGGCGACTTGCGCTTCGATGTGGATGAAATGATGATGACGATTCGGACAACACAACACCCAGTCCCTGAGCGGAGAAAATCTCCGATCCAGCCGGGAATCGAGCCCCGGCCCTTAGGATTGACATTCTGTCGCGCTGACCACTGAGCTACCGGGGCCGGACAGTGTTGCAGTGAAGTCGCATGTGTGTGCCAGTCGCTTGCCTGAAATTAGCTCATTAAGATCGGTGGACATGGAGACTTGACAAAATGTCTAAAAGGAGCTGTCGTGTTCGTATGTTCCCTTGAGCACACCGTGGATGAATTTGCCTGATTTATTTGGCTATCATTGTGGACTAACCAACATTTCTGCAAGGAAGGATGTACCGCTCCTGTAACATGGCATCAGAACAGTGCTCGTTAAAATATCTTAACCGACTGTGAGCGGAGACGAGTGGCAGGCCTTGCCAGGGGCAGTCTGTTTCAAAGGCGACTGGAATTCTTGGTATCAATGAACACAGGACAATATTAACCCGTTTCCCAGGTAACGCTGCGAACGGAACTGCATGCAGTGGACATTTGGAGTTGAGTACCTCCAAAATGACCATTCTTTATTGCAGCACGTAAGGGTGTACGTCTGCTATGGGCCAAACAACAAATACGCTGCACATTAGCTGACTGCGGCCGTGAAATGTGGTCTGATCACACGCGAGTACCGCTTTTTTTTGGTTCCAAATGATGCAAGGTACAGAGTTCGCTGACAGTTCAGTGAGGCGTTTAACCCACAGAGTGTGGAGGATGTAGGCTAGGCCGGAGGTGGTTCTGTGATTATTTTAATCTCATATTGTCCGTTATCGTTCGTTGCCTTTGTTCGGTGCGGACGTCCCATGACATCTGTTCAAATTCATCGTTGATCCATTCACTCAGTTTTTTTTTTATTGCGGAAGGCAGCTAATCCTCTGACCGAAAACGCCGAGCCATCATACCGGCCGTTTTTTTTTTTTTTTTTGGGGGGGGGGGGGGGGGGGGGTTCGTACTAATCACTCATATTCCCTTGAACATGAACAAGGGTGTTTATTTCATTCTCAGCGACAAAGTGTTGTCCTTTCTTCTACCGCTTCTAATGCCCGACACCTCAAAATATATCAAATATCATAAAACAATTCAAAATATCTTTCAAAACGTCGTTTTTCACAACCAACAAGTTTAGGTCAATTTTCTTCAAGTGCTCAAACAACTGAAAAAGATTAGAAAAAGTTTATCATTTCTAACGCGAAAACTGAAAATAATTATTTTGACTTTTCTTTTTCCTTGACTCTGAATACGTTTTCTTCACACAGCAGTCTTGACGTACTTAATATTCCTGACAGATTTAAAAAGATACTGGGTTCGTCTACTGTTGAGTTTTAATACTAGTAGGAAAAGTCTCAGGTGTTCATATTCACTGTTAACATATTTATTCTATACTTTCCAAATGATTATACTTCAAATTAACAATTATAAACACAACGCAAGATGTGCGTCACACAAACCCTGTTTCCATATCTTTCCCGCCAACTATATACAACAGAAACTTCTGACAACTAACTCAGAAGAACAAAGATAATATACCTATTAAAGAAATTCATCTTTTAACAAATGAATTTCTTATCGATATTTTTTTGAAGTTTTTTTTTAAGTTTATAATTAACAATCGCAATGTCGATGGCTAAATTCTGGAATAAATTCAGTATATGAGAAATTATCTGGTTTTAGAAAAATAATAAAATTAATATTATTTATGTTAGATCCATGTTCCAACACATGTTCTGTATATAAATTTACAAAAAAGACTATTTTATTGGTGTCGTTACAACTACACGCATTGCGAAATTACAGTTTCGAACTTGTCTGTATCGTATAGTAATTTCATGGAGTGTAATCCCTTTTTTTAAATATATCGACAAGTATAAGAGGCGATCAAAAAGTTTCCTTTTTAGATGTTGCTGTAGGTTATATGCAACGTAGCGGTGAATACGGATACGTGAACAATGGCGATGTTATTATCAAATGCGTCTAAACAGAACCAACGTGTTGTCACTCTTTTCTTGACTGCGGAAGCACAAACGCTGGTAGACAACTATCGGAGAATGAGTAATAGACATAGGGCAGTGGTGTCGTCCATCGTTTCCTCGTCCAGAGAAGTTCAAGAGCCAGCCATCTGCTGGAAAGGTCATGGTTACCCCGTTTTTTTCTTTGATTACTTTGGTCCGTTGCTTATTGATTTCAAGGAGCCTGATGTCTTCATCACTGGGGAACGGTGCCCATGTGATTATCACACCTTCGGAAATGACTTGAAGGGTCGACCACTCCTGGCGAAGGAGGATGTGCAGCAGGCAGGTACAGACTTCTTCATGCAGCAGGACACAGTGGTTTACCAAACGGGTATCTTCAACCTGGTGCGTCGTTGGCGATTTTTCCTGATTGGCCTTCCGATTCCGGACAGTACCGCATTCGAACGGAACCTTTTGATCGCCCCTTACTATAAACACAGCGAAAGATGAACTGTTGATCAATTCCGAACAGCAGTGACCGCATGTGCGAACGTGTATGTTTCTGGTTTGTCGTACAGTCAGAGGTTGTATCGCATGTCGACTGGCCGATGAATCACTCGATCTTAATTCCATATAAAAGGCCTGAGTCTGTTTGTAACACCGAGTGAAACGCAATAATCGAAATCCCCCAATGTGATAACTTTACGGCTTCAAATCGTCAATGAATGGCTACAGTTGTGTATGACACAACTGAAGAAAGTTTGTAACTCTCTTACTCGCCAGAATGAAGTCATTATCCGGGGCTAGGTACTGACGTCATGTCTCCTGGGTGACAGATATGGTTCAAATGGCTCTAGGCACTATGGGACTTAACATCTGAGGTCATCAGTCCCCTAGAACTTAGAACTACTTAAACCTAAGTAACTTAAGGACATCACACACATCCATGCCCGAGGCAGGATTCGAACCTGCGACCGTAGCGATCGCGCGGTTCCGAACTGAAGCGCCTAGAACCGCTCGGCCACACCGGCCGGCGGGTGACAGATATTTTGGTCGGTGGGCTTGACTCGAGCCATGCTGCCTGCAGAATTTCTCACGGCCATAGCAGTTTGAATATCAGAGGGTTCATACAGCACGCACAAGTCTTCGTGTAGTATAGCATGAAACTGAAACGTGTATGAAATCTAGAGCTTTAAGCACATATCTTGCTTGTCATCTCCACCTGTCAAGGCACTTTTGCTTCATTGAACTTTCATTTGTTGATTTATTTCAGTCATCTGTTAACGTTTGGACAAACCGACGCAGGAAGGCAAGATCGTTACCTATCGGTTATTTATCTCAGGTGGGAAACAGTACTCCTTCACGTCAGTTGAGAGGGCTCGACTAAGTAGCTTAGTAGAGAGCAAGAGGAGCGCTCAGCTCAACGTGCAAACGCGGCAGCGACCACATCCGGTGCAGCGCTCCGCCACGAGTGCAGATAAGGCGAGCAAACAGCGGACGAGTGGCGGAGGCGGTGGGGTTGCGACTCGCCGGATATGGCGTACGGAGAGATAAGCACGTGCTGGAGCGAGAAGCAGGCGCTTTCCTGTAGGTAACGAATCCTCTGTGTGGTCGCTGTGTTAAACCCACCGACGTATGAATTAGTCTCCTGATACACAATGCTACGTCTTAATATCTTTGGCAGTAGTACACTGCGGTGTATAAGCAGAATGTACAAAATTCGCAATCACAACATATGCCTGTTTTGTATCTGAAGAAGATCTTGTAAATGCTAGATTTCAGCTATCAGTCGTCGTTTTTAAATTTTATTGGCAGATATAGATTTCAGCTAGAGACTAGCCATTCTCAATGCACCATCATTTTTGATCAATGCGTGCAGTGCCTGTTAGTCGGGATTCATTCACAGTTCATTGAATGTATTCAGTGAACTGTGGATGAAGCCCTACCTCCAGGCATTACATGCATTGATCAAAAATGATAGTGCATTGAGAATGGCTAGTCTCTAGCTGAAATCTAGATCTGCCAATAAAATTTAAAAAGGACGACTGATAGCTGAAATCTAGTATTTACAAGTCAGTATAACAGTCGCTAAGTGCAACAGCCTTCTGAATGGAAGGTAACCTGATGAAGAAGATCTGTTGGAGGGTTTCTAACATTCTGCGTGGTGTCTGTTTGTTCTATATCGTGTCTCCCTACCACTTTCGCGCAACGACGCTCTGAGCGTGTTTTTTAGGGAATTGACTAGTTTGAACCTGGGACCTGTTGCTGGTAAGAAGACGCCAGACCACACATGACATGTAGAGTTCAGAAGAGTTCAGTGAGACTAGCGATGATATAACCAAATACTTAATGATTTCAGTGCCAGCTCCACTGCACTCCCTGTAAAAGAATCTTAATACTAACTAAATTTAGTGGAAGGGGTTCAAGGCTTTCCTATCTTTAGTTAGCTGGTAAAATAACGCCGAAAAAGCAGTTAAATTTACCATTGGAAATTTTATTCTACTCACAAAACGTTGTTTATAAATTGCACTATTGATAAAAGGAAATGTTTTAATACAGGATGATAAAAACCAACTGTGTTCAACAAAAATGTGAACGAATATTCCCTGAGTGGGTTTCCAAGTTCTACAATGGATCGAAGGATGACCTACGCCGTATCACATCTATTATCTAGGTTTAAATTAAGTTTCACAAGAGAGAAAACTATCAAAATGGTCTACAGTGACCCTCAATTATCTTTAATTACTTATCCAACTTGTCGTAAATTACAGTGGCTGATGTGGCTTCTCAATAACTATATAACAGATTTTTACTTCAAGTGGCAAATGTGAACACCATGAGCTTTAATTGACGATCGACAGTAGTATTACGCGAAAAGGGGGTGTAACAGATGAGACTTCTGCAGTTCTGAGTGAAGCTTTATGCGCTGTTATGCGGCATCGCGTGCTCTGACGAACACCGACAAGGTAATGGCTCTGAGGACTATGGGACTCAACTTCTGAGGTCGTCAGTTCCCTAGAACTTAGAACTACTTAAACCTAACTAACCTAAGGACATCACACATCCGTGCCCGAGGCGGGATTCGAACCCGCGACCGTAGCAATCGCACAGTTCCGGACTGAAGCGCCTAGAACCGCTCGGATACCACGGCCGAATATCAGCAGTTTACTTCGACTGTAACGCTGCGTCCGTCACAATCATACAAAAAAAACCCTGAACGGACTGTTAGTAGGAGAGCCTACTGTTCTCAAGACAGTGAAGTTGGCAGAGAATCGCAGAGCGCTATCTCTCCTATCCGCCGCTGCTCGTGTAGAAAAATAGCGCTGGTTGAATCTGTATACTGTGCATGATGCTGGTCCACCACACGCTGTAACGTCCTCATTAATGTTGAACAAGAAAGGGTACAAAATGTTTGCTGTACACAGGTCTTTGCTTCTCCTTAATAACTATCTGCGGCTAAACTGAATATGAGAAGGAAATTTAAGTAAATCATTAAAGCCAGTTTGTACCCCACGCTCCCACTCCCCCAAAACGATACGCTCCCGCTCCCCCCCCCCCCCCCCCGACCGCCACAGCGACTGCGGGGTTGCCGGGACCGTTATTTACGTCACTGTTCAGAATATAATCATAAACTCCATGCGTTTGTAATACTCAACCTGTAAGGTGTCAGGCAAATCCAACACTTTCCATGAAAACCCTGAAATGGTAAGCAAATCCAGTAGTATGTCACATAGCTCCGAATAAATCGTGACATTAAATTAACCAAAGTATTATGAGTAACGAGTGAGCAAATGGAATACCACAGACTAACACAAGAATGCCTAAATGCATGTCATACCTTCCCAACGTGAGACAGACGCAGTTCCGAGGGGAGAAACGAGAACAGAAGCCGAGAGCAGAACCGTGTTAAGCTGGAAGTCCCTAGGATAAGGAACGGACACCCACGTCGCCAGCTAACCGCTAGGACCACCCCCCAACCCATGTTAAAAGCTAGAGCACTCCAGAAGAACAGTATAGATCTTACGATAACACTAAAAGGACCACACCAGCTGCAAGTTTTAGCGTGAGACTTTTTCGCGTCTCTGTTACGTTGCAAACTTTAGAAACACTGCTCCACCACGAAAAGTATAACGTTTCTCATTGGACAGACAGAATTTTTGTAGGCAGAGCTTAAGGTTAACATTGAGACCCTGATTGGTCAGATGAAAACACAGCCAGATAGTTTTTTTAAACCAACTTTGGAAAAGTGTAGTAAGGAGAAGTTAGGAGGGAGCTGCTTCCAAGACGGCGAGGTGAGCGGAGGTGTGCTCCTCAGAGCCATTTCAACCATTTTCAAAACCAGCTCAAAATGTACTGAAAGATGTCTGGATGAAAGAAAAAAAACTACAAAGTATCTTGCTCAAGGAAGAATTCTTCCCCAAAGTTCTTAGCAAGCACTGAAATGAGAAGAATTGCAACATTCACAATACTGCTAGCTTCTCTGGCTCAAGCTTTTAAGGAAGAATGGGCTGCCATTCCTCCACAGACTTTCAGAGACCTCACTGAAAAGAGTCGCCAGCAAAATTGACGACGTCATAAAGGCGGAGGGTGCACACACCAACATTGATGTCCACTAACATGTGTGCGGCTCACTTTCATCAGATTTCGTTGCAGCATGCTTACGATGCAAGCACAGGATTAACCCTTCGTTCCCTTCAGTACTGTCTCGTGGTTGAGACGTCGCTCGCTGTGTCTGTGTCTCTGCCAGACAAAACACTAAGGCAGGCGTGCCCTGGCGAGGGCCAGAGCGGCCGCGCCACTTGGCGCTCTCAGCCAGACGCGCAGGCACCAAGTATCGGGCAGGCGGGGCTCTGAGGAGCCGGAAATAACCGGAGCTGCCGGCCCGAGGCCGCTGCCAGCTCCTGGTCCACCCCGACACGTGACGCTCGCCTGACAACACAGCAGCGCAGCGCGGCGCGCGCCACAATAGCGTAGACGTGCCCTCCTGTTGTCTGCATTCACTGTGTACTGCTTCCAGGCCAGCTCATCACAATGAGCACTGTTAAAAGGCTGTGCCTACGAGGATGTTTTCTAAACTAAATCAGACCTGTTCACTCTTGGAGTCCGATTGGCGGTCTATCTTTTCGACGCCGTTTTTCACGCTACGTTAACCCTGTAGGACAGGGGTTCCCAAAAAAATTTCCTGGAGGACCCCCTCATCGAACATGATTGGTACCTTGTCATATCACAGTGTCAAGTACCTAAGAAAACAAATTAAGAGTCTTTTTATACGTTTTCTATTTTTGGTACTTAGAAAAAACATTGACATATTCATTATTGAAAAAATATTGAGCTTAAAATTTTTCAATTTATCCATCATTGTTATTGTTAAATTTTTGATTATTGCTCAAAATCTTTGTCTTCAAATCCGGGTGTTTAGTATAAAAAACTCCTTAAAAAAATAAAAATTGAGTATGAACTGAAAATGACAGGAAAAAATTAAAACTGAGTGAATTGGTCTTTCAAGTGTACTACACTGACATTGCATAGTAGTGTGAAAAATAAGAAAACACAAGTTTCATACAAGGTATTAATTATTTGAAAAAATACAGTTACAACTGAGTACTTCATCAGTATACAGTAAGTTTTAATTTTCAGTTCTTTATGAGATGAGTTCAATCTGACCTTTGAGTCCATTATTTCTCAAATATATTGTGTGCTAGTGTCAGTTGGCAATAGGAAGACGCTAGACGGAGAAGTTAGCGTTCGCTAAAGCTCTGCTCATGCAGGAAGCGGCCAAAACAAAAAATCTGTTATCATACGAAATATATTTAATATATTTTTTTTTTCTAATAGCATGTTGCGTACCCCTCTGGCATAGCTCGCAGACCACCTGTTGGGAACCACTGCTGTAGGACAACTGTCTGCGCGCGAATCCGAAATATTCAACGTTACTGACGTTCATGTCGCACTGTATTGGCTAACAGATTCGGTACGACGTCGTGTGGACAACAGTCACACGGGATTTGCAAGGCTCTGTGTCAGCGTAATATCGTGATTAGTAACACATTATGCCTTACAGACAAATAGGCCACTGTCATCCTACCCTTGTAGCTCAAAGCGCAAAAACGCAACGCATTATGACGTTTTTCGAAAATGAAAATCTCCTTTTAGCAATTTTTTTATAATTTTGTGCTTTTCCTCATTAGAGACTTTTCTCCAACATAATAATTTACTCGGAAATTACTATACAAAGAATAAACGTTCTTAAATTATATTTTCAAAATATTCCCCCAGGTGTTTCGATCTTCTGTGTCCTCTTCCTCTGCGCCCATTCTCCTCATTGTGTGTTGTACATTTTGGAGCCAGAGGTCATAGGTCGTCCTCTTCTTCTTCTCCCCTTCAGTTCCCACTCCAGTATCAATTTTGGTATTCTGGCTTCCTCCATTCGTCGTACATGCCCGTACCACTGTAATTTCTTCCTATCCATTACGTCATATATTCTTTCTTTTATTTCAATTCTCCTTATTATGTCGGTGTTACTTATCTTCTCTTTTGTGGAGAGTCTTGCCCATCTTCTCCAAAAGTCCATCTCTAGAGCTTGCTATTTTTTAATGTGCTTCAGGTTAATTGTCCAGGTCTCCGTTCCATACAGAACCACACTCTCTAATATAGATTTGTATATAATTTTTTAGTTCTGCTCATTACATTCCTGCTGCGTAAGACTGAGTTAAGCATCCCAATGATCTTCCGTCGGCTACTAATTCTTTTATTGATTTCTGACTCTGATTTTCTCTCAGTTTCTAACATGGATCCCAAATAACAGCGCCGGACGAAGTGGCCGTGCGGTTCTAGGCGCTGCAATCTGGAACCGCGAGACCGCTACGGTCGCAGGTTCGAATCCTGCTTCGGGCATGGATGTGTGTGATGTCCTTAGGTTAGTTAGGTTTTACTAGTTCTAAGTTCTAGGGGACTAATGACCTCAGGAGTTGAGTCCCATAGTGCTCAGAGCCATTTTTTGAACCAAATAACAGCAAGTGTTTATCTTTTTGATTTTCTTTTCTTCAATGTATAGCTCATCTGAATTATTAGTCAAGTATTCTGTTTTTTGGTAATTAATCTTCAAACCCAAAGTTTTGTATGCTACTGCCAGTTGATTGCACATATAGTTAACATCCTCCCCATCTTGTGCTATGACTGCTTCATCATCATCAAACAATAAATGATGTAGGTAAACCCCATCTCTTATTACCTTTTAGTAATAAACACGTATTTTGCAACCAGAGATTTTGCGAATCAACAGTTTGCTCTATTCGCTCATGAAACCCAGTGTCGTAGATAAAGGCGTCCAAATTTCTGTTGTTTTCCTTGGTTTCCAGAAGTTATTCGATGCAGTCCTGCAATGCCGTTTATTGAACTAAATATGAAGTTACCGAGTATTGGACCAGATTTGTGACTGGATTCAGGACATCCTAGCAGACAGAACTCAATACGTTGTTCTTATCTGGACGAAATCGACAGAAAGACGGAAAGGTAATTTCTGGAGTAGGCCTACCCTTAAGCCGTCCTCACACGGGACGAGGCAGCTGACGTTGAAGTGGACGCGGACGAGACTCCCGACCTCACGAGGGAAGCCGCCGTCGGCACACGAGACGAGCCGGTTAACGTGATTTCCGCCCTCAGCGCTCTCCAGCGGCCGTTGTCGGCGTTATTTGGCTCACAAACCACACATTTTCGTTAGGAAAATGGGCGCCCATAAAATACCTGCCCTAACTCTGTTACCAATTTTCAAAAAAGAATGGAAAAAATAGCGAAGAAGTTTTGGACTCGTCGATGGCATGAACAACGAATTGCTGATAGAGGAGCACTATATAACATTGCCCAACGATCTGAGATACATACTAGTAGAAGTTACTCGTTACTGTTAACTCATCTGAATTTTCATCCCAATTTCGGTTTTAAAAAAATGGTTCAAATGGCTCTGAGCACTATGGGACTCAACTGCTGTGGTCATAAGTCCCCTAGAACTTAGAACTACTTAAACCTAACTAACCTAAGGACATCACACACACCCATGCCCGAGGCAGGATTCGAACCTGCGACCGTAGCGGTCGTGCGGTTCCAGACTGTAGCGCCTTTAACCGCTCGGCCACTTCGGCCGGCCTTTCGGTTTTAAATTGATTATAGATAAAGAATAGTGTCTAATACCAGTTTGCGCTTGCATAATATCCATATTGTCGATGTTGTATTGACTACCAACATTGTGAAATTCCGCACTTCATCACATAGATTTCAAGATCGAGATTCATTTCGTAATTTAATTCAAATGGAAGAGGAGATTATTCCGAAGCTGCTGTCCATAACTGAAAAAGATATGTAACGGCAAGGTACAAACATAAGCGGTCCATAAACCCAAAGGTAAGTATAAATGTGTTACCGAAAGTTTCACAATAGTAAATATTCCATTGTGTAACTTGTCTTTACTTTCGTACACTGGCGGTCACATTAAGATTTCTGGCGACTGCGGGAACATTCCAGTCGCTGGCCCCTGCAACAAGGGTTGCAGCAAATACATTACTTGTAATAAATAACATCGACTTTCGAGTAAATACTTCTACTAGATGATTAAGAAAGATCAAGAATCTTTATGAAAACAAAAGGTTAAAAAAGTTCACTTCTCAGCTGCAGAGCACCCGTCGCTATCACATGCACTACGGCTTCTTTTTTTTTTTTAAAGAGTTTATTCAGCAACAGTTACCACAAAACTTTTACATTGGCTTCGACGTTGCAACCGGGTCTCCGTATACGGCATACACTGCCTAAAGAGTGTATCAACAGAAGTCATTATTTGACATTTAATACGCAAATTGTACCAAAAAGACGTACTTTTGGTAGACCATCATTGTGCGTTAACACTGAAACTACTTTTATAACACACAAGTTATAGTCCTAAGAACATCGGGTATCTGAAGCCTTTACTTGCCGATATGTAGTTTTCAATCGTTTTATTATAACAAATCGTAGCTAAAGCGACGCCTTTTCCAGAGAGCTTCAATTTAATGATGCTTTGAAATAGCTTATATTCATACCACCTACTCTACGAGAAAGAAAACCCACCAAATACGATGCGGCTCCTATGTTTTGCTTGTGACATATAACGATGTCGCATCTCATTGCACACGTTACTCTCCACGAGGCAAAAATCTGACGTCCCAAATTCTTTATTTTACACTCGGCCGTGTAGTCGGTTGTGGGATCCCACGCTGTCACGTCAACAGCTTCTCGTCCACGTGCGTTTTCACGCCCCGCTAGAGCACAGCCTGGGAAACTCCAGGGCGATGTTTGAAGACGATACTGTGGTCGATAGGAATGTTGCCACACCAGTAGGCAATACCAAATGCAGTAAGATCTGCGGAGGATTGATGAGGTGCTGGGACTGTAACTTGACCATGAAGATAAGTAAATTAGAGTTTTGATCATAATAGTTAATGTTCGAGAGATTACACAATAGGCGATAAATCTCTGGAAGCTACCGTAAATACCTAGGAATAAGCATCCGGAGTGACCTAAATGCGGAATGACCAAATAAAATTATTTACGGAAAAAGCAGTTACCATACTGAGATTTTAAGGAAATGTAATTCATCACAAAGGAAGTGGCTTAAAAACATTTCTAAGGCCGGTTCTTGAGTACTGCTCATCAGTGTGAGACCCTTACCAGCTTGCATTAATAAAAGAGATGGAAAATATCCAACGAAGAGCGACGCGTTACGTCACGGCATCATCCATCGTCGCGAGAGCGCTACGGAGGTGCACAACAAACTCCAGTGACAGGTGGTACGAGAGAGGCGTTGTGCATCAAATGGTTCAAATGGCTCTGAGCACTATGGGACTTAACTTCTGAGGTCATCAGTCCCCTAGAACTTAGAACTACTTAAACCTAAGGACATCACACAACATCCATGCCCGAGGCAGGATTCGAACCTGCGACCGTAGCGGTCGCGCGGTTCCAGACTGTAGCGCCTAGAACCGCTCGGCCACCTCGGCCGGTGTTGTGCATCTCGGAGAGGTTTATTGTTGAAATTCCGGGAGCTTGCGTTCAGAAAAGAGTAGAGCAACATACTACTTCCTCCCATACATGTCTCGCCAAATGACCAAGACGAGAAAATGAGAGAAATTAGAGCTCATACGAAATATATCGACAATCATTCTCCTCATACTTGATCCGCAAATGGTACGCCATAAAAATGGCCAACGAATGCTACAACTGCCTATACCACATATTTGTAAGAAGAAGCAAACGCGGATGGTCAGATGGTCGCCACAACCATATAGGAAGGTTTACCACTAGCAGATTCCTTAAGCCGGCTACGTTTTAACCTATCCGCTGTAGACGTCGGCGAACGTATACGGTTTCTAATCACGCAGGCCTCTTCCTTATTTATACCGACAAAATTTTGAGGACTGTGCCTTCAGCTGATTGTCAGGAAGGTGTTAAAGAAGTAATATCTAATTTGAACTATAAAAGAATGGAGGAAGTGCCTTAGGAAGGTCAAATGGTCATTTTCACCAATCACAGGATAGCCCCAGACATGATATTACTTTCACCAGTTACAGGATAGCCCCAGACATGATATCTTTACAAACCAAGAACTACAGCATAATGTTACTGTATGTCCTGCGCGTTAAATTATGAGCATATGGCATGACGTTCAACTACCATTGGCAGACACCCGTTAAGAAGCTGGAACAAAAAAATCTTTAAGAACGATTAACATCTTAAATGTTTATTAAAAGACATTTTGTTGTACTCCATGAGCTGATGTAAAATGTTTAACTTCCAGACCGGTATTCGGATAGGGAGCCAAACAGCAGTGGAATCTACAACATATTTATCCACAAAGCTGTAAAAATGGATCTATGTATGTGTATATGTTCCACATTTCCTCCTAAGCCACTGCACCGATTTAAGTTCGCATTAAATTTCGCAGACAGTATCCACTTACGGCGCTAAATGCGCCTGCAAAATCATATCATCGAATCACACATAATTCGGGAGATATGACGTCATAAACACTGAAATGCTTGAAAAACTTCCGCACTTTCCACTTCTCTGCTAATAACTTTATTAGGAACATATTTCACAGGCAGTATCCACATATGCTGCTAATTGTACTGTACCTACTTAAATATATCATTGTACGACACGTAATACAAGAGATATGACGTTATAAACACTGAGATATGTTAAAAATTTCCGCATCATGCATTCGATTTTAATACATATATTCTTTACCACGAAGACACTCGTGCAGCCGAGTCAAATTAAGGAAATCACTGACACCTGGTTGCGCTTCTGACAGCTTCCAACTGCAAAGCGCAAACGGCTGTAGGTGGAAACAGTTGCCATCTATAGAACTATGAAGAGGCGTTGCCATAGAGATGTTTACAAAATCGCGTTGTAAACACGCAAAGCAGCTACACCCAGTGTACAGAAACTGTCCGGGTCATTTTTATTAATTTGGATAATGTACTTATACATTTGCGCGTTTTGCATATTTCTTCTACGATGGTTTCATAATTTCAAAGGTGTTTTCAGGAATACATGGAAATGATATTTTTTCGATACGTCACTACAAACACAGTTCATTTTTTGTTTTCGTTTCTAATAGAAAATTAGAAAAATCAATAGCCGGACAATGACGGGTTTGTCAACTAATATTTATGTACATAACAGTGGAATCGTAAGTTTAGTTTCATATTTATACAGCTCCAAATCAAATGACGTGCATGCCAGTCATAAAATGTCCATGATGTCAAAACTGATGTGACTTCGGCCTGTCCACCAGTTCCATCCCTTCATTCCGTGTAGAATCTAGTGTGACTCTGAAGTGATCTTTAAACGTTTCTCAGTTGTAACATGTACGCACGTCGACCAGTGTCCTATGAGCTCGCCGGCCGGAGTGGCCGTGCGGTTCTGGGCGCTCAGTCTGGAACCGAGCGACCGCTACGGTCGCAGGTTCGAATCCTGCCTCGGGCATGGATGTGTGTGATGTCCTTAGCTTAGTTAGGTTTTACTAGTTCTAAGTTCTAGGGGACTAATGACCTCAGAAGTTAAGTCGCATAGTGCTCAGAGCCATTTTTGTCCTATGAGCTCGGACAGATATTGGATCATCCCCTTATCACACAGACCTGGTTACAATTAGATTTTAAATATACACGGCTTTATAAGTCTTCAAGGTTCACATCAGCAGTGACGCACTATTTCTAAAGAGCAGGCTGTGTGCCACTATGTTCGGTGAACTCACGAACCTCCTCACATTCTCTGACAGTTGGCTGGCACGGGAGTAGAGTTTCTCCCTTTCTTTCTTTAAATCAGCCTCCCTTTCTTTCTGTCAGTCAGCATTCATATATGACGACACCGACGTCACACTACCAGAAGTAACAGCACAAACAATACAAGAGGGAGCCTGTCTCAATATTTCATTGTGTTACTTACGAAACATCCGACTTCTAACGGAAGCGGTGACGTACGGGTGTAGTGCGCTGAAAAACGTATACAATCAAATGAAAGTCTATGATTCCAGACCTTTTCAAGTCTCAAATATCTATAATGGATACATGCAGACAGAAGCACCTATGCTTGGGTTTCAGGGAGGATCTCTTTCGAAGCTGAGGTGGTATTCCAATACGTCTGGAGAGCCTCTGCAGTACTGTTTGATTTTAGAGGGAATACCATAGTGGGCTGAGGCGTGAATGGAAATTTGTATTGAGGAGGGAGGAGTGCTAGGGTGGTCCGTGCACTTGTGCGAAGCCACTGTGGCAGGGTGGCGTAGTGGTCAGCGCATTATCCTAGTGAGCTGGCGGCTGAGTTTCGGATACCGGCCTTGGTATAAATTTTCATTCATGGCTTCAGTCTGCATATACAAAGTGCCCTAAAATTTCCCTTGCGAACTTCTAGAACTTACAGAGGGGCTGAGTAGACAATATTTTGAATGGGAATCATTTCCGGAAACGTACCGTTTCCTTGCTACAGACGTATGAAAACGTGTTCGATAGATAGGTATGGAACATGGTGGTCATGGGGGAGAGGGGGAGGTGCTTACGTCGGATCCGCTGATGTCATTTGACGTCTGTCCTACCTCTCTGACCTAGTAGGAGCCTCATTAACGTGTTGTTAGAGCAACATGGTTGAGAATCCGTTTATAGAATACACCGATATGACGCTTTAAGTTTAGCTATAAACAATAGCGTTTGTGAAAACATTAAGTTGCAATTTTCTTTCTTTGGTTGTTAGTAAAAAAAAAATGTCGTGTGACTAGGGTCTCACGTCGGGTAGACCGTTCGCCGGGTGCAAGTCTTTCCATTTGACGCCACTTCGGCGACTTGCGCGTCGATGGGAATGATGATGATGACAACACAACACCCAGTCCCTGAGTGGAGAAAATCTCCGACCCAGCCGGGAATCGAACCCGGGCCTTTAGGATTGAAATTCTGTCGCGCTGACCACTCAGCTACCGGGGGCGGACTGGTTGTTAATGAGTGGAGCTGTAAAACAAGTGATGCACTGGGTCACGTCTAATAAATTAGTTGTAAAGTGGTCGCGTTACCAGCATGGTTGAAATGGGTTCCAACTCAAAATATTATCTACTCAGTCCTCTCTACAAGTTCGAGAAGTTTGTACGGGGAATTTTAGAGCACCCTGAATACATCAAGCACATAAAAGTCTTGCGACGGCTGACGGCAGTTTGTTTACGACCTGCGATCTGAGAGGCGGGTAGCAGCTGTGGTACACTTTCGCCAACCGTCGCCTCCGGCTGATCTTCCACTTGGCTGTATAAGCGTCTGGCGAAGTTGGCATGGGCTGCGGCGCGGACGGAATGTCCACTGTCCATTTCTACAATGGCAGTTTTTAGACCAGCAACAGAAATAATACTGTTGACGACTCCGCGGCGTAGCCCTCTACTGTTTAAATAGGATAGGTTGGGACCAGGATTAATTTTAACAGCCTATACCGGCCAGTCGACCAAAGGTGAAACAGTCGCGCCATTCACGGGATCCTGGCACCACTTCCAAAGCATTTTGGCAGTGGAGTTGCGCATAAAAAATTTCACCTGTACCTGACACAAAAAAGAATCATGGTAGAAAAATGCCGTCATAGGTATTCAGCGCAAGGTCTTATTTCAGTTGCAACAGGGTTTCCGTTAGTGATCAGTACCGTCTGTGAACTTATTTCCAAATCTTTGTGTAGTAAGTTATAATCCATAAGAATGGGCATAGTTCGGTTAGAGTCAATACTCTAGCTAAATCAAAAAAGGTTCACATGGCTCTGAGCACTATGGGACTACTGAGGTCACCAGTTCCCTAGAACTTAGAACTACTTAAACCTAACTAACCTAAGGACATCACACACATCCATGACCGAGGCAGGATTCGAACATGCGACCGTAGCGGTCGCGTGGTTCCAGACTGTAGTGCCTAGAACCGCTCGTCCACCCCGGCCGGCTAGCTAAATCATACAGAACTAAAAAAGTAGATGGTTGTCCAGAATTCACAGTTGAAGAGCGGAAACGGAGATAGTTGTAAGAGCTATTTCTCACATATAGCAGGAGAATCAAATTACAGTTTATCTCTTTTTGTATATAATGTACTTGTATCAAAAAATTGAGTAGGTACTTTCATAACAGGGGTATAAGCTGCTCACCTCATCACCTTGTAAAATAATGAGGCGTATTAGAAAATAAATAATTTATTAAGAATGTTCTATACGCCATATCACGAGACTGACAGGTTCTAAGTGCCTGGTAGCGAGGCACTGCGTATTATTTGTGCTGATACAAGCACAGAAATTCAGCAGTACTCTTTTAACTGTTAGAATTGTAGTCAGCAAAAACCACTTCTCATTCATTTTAAAAATTTTTACGCCAGAATAACATTCTTAAATTCTAGAAAACAATATTGCATTGTTCACTTCTGTTTCATGAACAACTTTATTATTGGGATCAGTTGCTGTCAAATTTATTGTAAAACTCCCTGTGCTGCTCTGAAAGAAATGGCAACATCGACAATAGGTAGTTATGTTATGTAATCTGCCATGGTGAAATACGGCATGGCATACATGTGCCTTAATCTTTCCTTTTTTGAATGTATTGAAATTTTTATATGTTTCTGTTTCAGTGTAAGAATTTTTATGTAGCTAGGTATATGAGACGGATGAGTAAAACACACACTTCTATCCTACTACTTTTGGAGATCTCACACGCCTTGTCTGACAACGGTGCTTCGGCATCATTTTTAAAATAAAAAAATCAGTTGTATGCCCTGGAATTACATGATACGTGTTCAAAGCTTTAGCTGACTCAACACTCTTGTGTAAGTCTTGCGGAGGGATGATCTTACTTACCTTTCTTCGTTTCACTATAATTGCAAAATATCTGTCACAACTCAAAAAGCTGTGCCTACTCACCAAAAACTTCAAACCACCAGACTAAATGGAGGAGACTTTGACGCATGGCACTAACTCCATTGGAAGCTGTGCTTGGCACGAAGACCATGTCACATCTATTAATGGACGTTTGAAATATTTCTTCCGTACATTCACACTTTGAACAAGTGTAGGGACATGCAGCAAACTACATAAAGAACAGCATTTGGAACGTCATCTCTTCAGTTAAAGACGTGGCACCAAGTGTATCGAGAACAGCAGTAAGGTAGCTAACTATATAGCAATTTAAGACTGGTGATTTATGTTACACGGACACCTGAAAATGGGTTCAGAGTCAGAACTGAAGAGAAATGAAAACGAAACAAAACGATATTTTAGTCCATCTAATGGCAGCCAGAGCGTCAGAATTTTATCATTCAGGCGAGATTTATCATTAACGGACAATACCGATAGTTTGTTACAAAATAATTTCGAATTCACAGTGACCCGTCTCCGTTACGGAGATCGCGAATGCACTGGAGCTTGCCCCGCAAGCAGCTGATTCGAATCTTCATGTTGCAAGAAATTTTCCCAGCAAGAATTTCGCCGACGAGAGGACAGGAGATGGCAAACTATAGCTGGGTCTAATAAACGGCAAACTACGCACCAGTGATCTGGACAAATTCCCAACATCTCATGAAGTGAGTACTGGGACACCGTTCACGATGATCCGCCATTGCATGACGACGTTCAACTCGCGCTATTCGACAGAAACTTGCAGAATTTCCGTTAGCTCTTCATTTCGTTCCTTACCTACCCATAAATTAACACAACGCTACGCTATGTGCTCATCAGTCGCAGCGTCGATACAGGTACGAGACATACAAGTTATACAAAGATCAAATGAAGGTAACGTCATAACATATGATACAGTCCCGGCAAGAAAAATTGGTCCAAGCGCTCGTTGATGAGTACAAGAGTTAAATGAAATTCGGGTTTAGTTATTTCCTTTACTAAATCAAAACTAAGAACAGCGTTTTGTTTATTGCTACTATTCAGTGCGGCTGCATTTTCAGCATAGCATCTGACACGTTAGAAATGAGCAGTCTCTATTGTGTGGATGTACCTTCATTGATTGATATTTTGAAATATTTTTACTTTCTTGTGATGCTTGGAAATAATTAGCATTTTGTTGTCTTGAGTTTAATTTCAAAAAACAGAAATGTAATGTGCTACTAGAAGGTATTAAATAGAATTACTAAGGAAGACCTTTTATATTTACGATACTTTACCGGTTTTTACATTAATGGGCTACAGGGGCACACTTCCAATGTATTTAACGAAGACCAGTAATGAACAAACAATGATATGCTAAATGAATACAGATTCGATGCCGTTACAGCTGAGAGACGTAACCAAAATTACGGTGGCATATGGAGGTTCAGTCCGAAACAATCGCACACACAAACTTCTTCGCCCTCTTTTTCCTGGCCTTTATCTTCATGGGGTCGGAATGTTAATCTGGACTTGACAGTACTAGTGCTAAAGGGTGACCAGAAGCTTTTCCTCTGTCCACCACTCAGCGCGTATGTAAGTGGACAGAGTTGCAGTTTTCTGTGACAGATAGAACGGCCAGTAAAGTGCATCAATGTTTCTATATAAGGGGCATGAACGTAGTTGAGTGATCACTGTGAAGGACATGGAGATACCACATAATCGTATGAGATAGAGTTATCAGCACCTGCCAGCATTTGAAAGGAGCCTCACTGCGGTTCTCCATTTGGACAGCTGGTCGAATTGCTCAATATCCAGATTCGTGGGGAATTTGGATGTGACAGTGGCCCGACATTGTAATTCTTGTGAATATGAGGGCAGACACACTTGTCATCAAGTTTCCGGTCGATCACGTCTGACCAGCACACAGAAGGATCGCCATATTGTGGACCAGGCACACAGTAGCCCCTTTATATCTGCAACTGCCATCTGAGAACAACAAACTGGACTCCCTACATCATTCTGTGACATCCCACACCACTTCTCCGAGACTATCAGCAGCCGCAGTAGGAAATTACAGCCCCATGCATAGGCTGCCGTCCCACAACACAGGCGATCGCGTCTGGAAGTTGCCAGGTCCCGGGAGCATTGACTGCTGATGAATGGTGTCACATTGTATTCGACAACGAAAAGCGGTTTTACAGCGACTATCATCTGCAGGTATGGTGGCGACCTGGGAAGAGGCCCCATTCTTACAATGTTTTGGAGGGACACAGTCATGTTATTCCTGGCGCCATAGTGTGAGGAACAAACGGATATGACTTAGGGTTAAGGCTGGTAGTGATGGCAGCCAGTGACAGCACAACGGTACGTCACGGACATCCTGCATGCTAGTGTGTAATTTCTCGTGCGACAGTATCGAGGTGCCATTTTTCAACAGGTCAGTGCTCGTCCACACACGGCACGTGTATCTGTGAACTATCTGCATGATGTTGAGGTTCTCCCTTGCCTAGCAAGATCGCCACATCTGCCCTCAACTGAACTTGTATGGCGCCAGCTCGGGTGTCAACTCCGTCTCAGTACCCATATCCAGGATATCATGGAGCAGTTATAATAGTTGTGGACCAGCTTGTCTCAAGAGAGAATTATATTATGAACCAGTACATGTATCCACGGGTACTGATTATTGGACTCATACAGCCAAGGTCTTTTTAATATGACGAGAGTTTGCAGTCACTGAAATAACCATTTTGACCCATGAAGTTTCATTCCATTTCCTCTCTCCCTGTTGAGTGCTTCACTTCTTTTTCCAGACACAGTATGTTAACTGGCATGCTAAGAGAACAAGCAATTTTAGTTGGATTTTGACTGAGAAAATCAGAAATGGGAAGAAATGTATTGTGCGTGTGAAATGCCTTGGCCGCTCGATGCGCAGTCACCTGGAGAAGCGTGGTGGGGGATCGCTCAGAACACTGTAGGGGACTCAGCGAGCGCTGGAGAGGAAGTGCCGTCCTAAACTGAAGTCCACGTTCACATTATTTGCAAAACCACACATCAAAAAGTTTTGCATCACCCCGGTTCCCAGAACTCCTCAAGACAGACGCTGACTCTTCAGACACGTCAATAAACCCGCCCAAAGATGTAAACAATCATGTATGAGCAGGGTCTATTACACAGAGGGGGTCCGACAGCCGATCAGTTCCAGTCATTCCACCAGGAAGGAGGTACACGGCTCGTGTTGTCTGGAGTTCAACCATGAATAGACGGTCAATACCGCGGTTCGATCGCGTCCGCATTGTTACTTTGTGCCAGCAAGGACTCACAACAAGGGAAGTGTCCAGGCATCTCGGGGTGAACCAAAGCGATGTTGTTCGGACTTGTAGGAGATGTAAGGTGTCAGGCAAATCCAACACCTTCCATGAAAACCCTGACATGATAAGCAAATCCAGTAGTATGTCACATAGCTCCGAATAAAACGTGACATTAAATTAACCAAAGTAATACGAGTAACGAGTGAGCAAATGGAATACCACAGACTAACACACGAATGCCTAAATGCATGTCACACCTTCCCACCGTGAGACAGACGCAGTTCCGAGGGGAGAAACGAGAACAGAAGCCGAGAGCAGAACCGTGTTAAGCGAGAAGGCCCTACGATAAGGGACGGACACCCACGTTGCCAGCTAACCGCTAGGACCACCCCAGCGGCAAGTTTTAGCGTGAGACTTTTCGCGTCTCTGTTACGTTGCAAACTTTAAAAACATTGCCCCACCACGAAAAGTATAACGTTTCTCATTGGATAGACATAATTTTCGTAGGCAGAGCTTAAGGTTAACATTGAGACCCTGATTGGTCAGATGAAAACACAGCCAGATAGTTTTTTTAAACCAACTTCGGTAAATTGTGGTAAGGAGAAGTTAGGAGAGAGTTGCTTCCGAGACGGCGAGGTGAGCGGAGCTGTGCTGCCCGCCGCCCCCTGACGAACACCGACAAGGTAATGAACGCACGAGATGCCGCATAACAGCGCATAAAGCTTCACTCAGAACTGCAGAAGTCTCATCTGTTACATCCCCTTTTTGCGTAATACTAGTGTCTATCGTCAATTAAAGCTCATGGTGTTCACATTTGCCACTTGAAGTAAAAATCTGAAACGTGATGATTTTTCTGTTATATAGTTATTGAGAAGCCACATCAGCCACTGTAATTTACGACAAGTTAGATAAGTAATTAAAGATAATTGAGCGTCACTATAGACCATTTTGATACTTTTCTCTCTTGTGAAACTTAATTTAAACCTAGATTATAGATGTGATATGGCATAGGTCATCCTTCGATCCATTGTAGAACTTGGAAACCCATTCAGGGAATATTCGTTCACATTTTTGTTGAACGCAGTTGGTTTTTATCATCCTGTATTAAAACATTTCCTTTTATCAATAGTGCAATTTATAAACAATGTTTTGTGAGTAGAATAAAATTTCCAATGGTAAACTCAACTGCTTTTTCGTCGTTATTTTACCAGCTAACTAGAAATAGGAAAGTCTTGAACCCTTTCCACTAAATTTAGTTTGTATTAAGATTCTTTTACAGGGAGTGCAGTGGAGCTGGCACTGAAATCATTAAGTATTTGGTTATATCATCGCTAGTCTCACTGAACTCTTCTGAACTCTACATGTCATGTGTGGTCTGGCGTCTCCTTACCAGCAACAGGTCCCAGGTTCAAACTAGTCAATTCCCTAAAAAAACTCTCTCAGAGCGTCGTTGCGCGAAAGTGGTAGGGAGACACGATACAGAACAAACAGACACCACGCTGAATGTTAGAAAAAGGCGACACTGCCAGGATGGTAAAATACCATGATTGAAGGTCGACCACATGCCTAACTAGGTCAGAAAAATATCCTGTTGAAAAATTTTGGTAGTAAAAATTTTTTTCTTAAAGTTATACATAGTCGAAAACAGTAGCTGCAGCGATAGATAGTAAGAAAGCATTCAATAGAAAGTGAGACATTGTAGCAGAGACAATAGCATAATTAAGTTATGCATTTAATATTGTTAGAATTAAGTTTTCTCTCCAATGCAAGTGCACAGGTGGCGGATACATCGTTGACAAGTTTGTTCTGACCCAACAAGTAA
This sequence comes from Schistocerca nitens, assembly GCF_023898315.1. Lineage (NCBI taxonomy): Eukaryota > Metazoa > Arthropoda > Insecta > Orthoptera > Acrididae > Schistocerca > Schistocerca nitens. The sequence goes on along the minus strand of NC_064615.1, from coordinate 665,477,336 downwards.
GTGAATTGATTGTCAAGGCGTGTGTGCAAAAAGTTTATGAAACGCGTGAGATCGTATGAGCGCATGTTGACGGGAAGTAGGGCGCATGAATTGCTTTTAAAACAGAAAATAAGGGATTCGGAAAGATTAGCAATGGCAGATCGAGACCTTGACCGAATTGAGGTAGAGACTCAGCATGAAAATGGACAGAGAATAGAGGACAGTACAACAGACGGTACAGTATCGCGAGAAATAGGACATATAACGCACCATAACGAGGATAATTTACGTCAAGGCATAGAAAACGTAAGTCAGCATACGACAGAGGAGCAGGAAAGTAGAGAGACAGTCGATGAGGATTTTAACTTGCGTCTTGAATGCGTAGAACCCATAGTACAAGTAATCAGAGCTCCCTCACTACAGAGTACAAGGAATGCGAGCAGAAACGTGTCACAGCACAGTTCAATGCAATCGGTTGCGTACCAACACTTGGGCCAGAACACAGAGCGTAGGATGTCGGAAGAAAACGCAATAGGACCCACCAATCTGGCAGAATTATTACAACAAATTACGGAAACCATGACAAGGCAAAATAAAACATAGCGAACCAAATACAAATTCAGAATGCAGAAACCACGAGACAAATGCGTGAGATTAAAGAACAAAACAAAAAAATTCAGTTACATCTAAGTCATATTGAAGACGAGGCAAAAGAATCTCGAGTAGTGATAGGAAACTTAATAACAGGTTACAATCAATTGAGAACAGACATTGACAAGGTACAAGTGGACGTAAAAACATTGCGTAATGACATTCAGCACGAGATCAAAACATTACGTAACAACACCCAGGGAGAAGTCAAGAAACTAGAGAAACAGATAAACGAAATTACTAGACAAGCAGCAGGCACAGCGCATGAAGTTGTTGAAAACAGTGTGTTACACAAACGTATCACAAAAGCAGCGCTGAAAAGATATGATAACCGCATAGTCAAAATAGAAGCGCAAACGAAGCGACAATTTCAGAAATTGCGAACAGAGTTGTTGCAAACCATTGAAGAGCGTAGTGAACAGGATCGAACAAGCACAGAGTCTGCAACCAAATCCGTATCTGTAACAGCACCGGAACAACAAGCAATTAACGAAGATATTACGCATTTGCGATTCCAATCACAGGCGGAAAGTAACATACGTGAAATCAGACAGCCTGCACAGCAACAAACACGTTTCGAAATTCTTGATGAATAAACGTCATCACAAACACATGCGGAACCACAAATGTATGTTTCAAGATAGTTTGGATCGTGCAATGAAGCAGCAAGGTTAGCCAGACGAGATACCCAACCAATACGTGACAATGGAAAGCCAGGTCGCGAAGAGTACAGTGCAATGCATTCAGCTACACGTTCACAACCGATGGAAGAAAATTATTGCGTACCACTCCAACGATACTACGCAAGGGTAGGCGAAAGTTACAGTGGACAATATCCAACGGAGCTACCACAACCGGAAAGAACGACGGGAGAAATGATCAGAAACAAAAGTGGCGAAGAATCGCGAATTTCATATGGAACTATGACGAAGTACCACAACGATCATTTCCTCACAGTCAGAAAATTTCACCACTTTCGAGAAGGAAACTCATTACATCCACGCACTTTTATTGATCAATTCCGAGTAGGATTACCAGAACACTGGACGCTAGCACACAAATTAGACTTTATATGTGCACACATGTCAGGAACAGTCGCATAAACCATGCAGAATGTTGCAGCGACATGCCGATCGTACGAAGATTTCAGAGAGAAGTTTCTCTCACGATATTGGTTCAGCGAAGCACAGAACAGAGTGAAGTACGAATTATTACAGAACCCATATTTTGAAAATTCAGGAGAGAAGAGTGCCGTGAAATTTTTCGAATCAACGGCAAAGAAAAATCAATGCTTAGATGTACCATACAGTGACGAGGAGTTGATTAAATTATGCGCGATGAAGCTACCATTGAAATACCAGCAGTCATTAGTAGATCGCGGAGGCAATGACGTCGAAGCATTTAAAGGTATTCTAAGGGAACTAGAGTTCATATTTTCGGAAGATGATGCAAGAAAAAGACGAAGCGCACGTGAAAACGAAAGCAAAAAGCAGTGGAATCCACAAGACACAGTACGAAGAAACAATAATTACGAACCATGTGATAACTTCACACCAAGAAACGACAATAGATTTCAACAAAGAACCGGTTATGGATTTAGAAGAGAATATGGCAATAACTATAATTCACCCAGGAACGGCAACAACTATTACAGAGGGAATAACGACAACCAGAACGGGTACTGGTGAGCCAATAGACCGACAAATTATCAACAAAGAAACCACTATCAACAAGCTGAACAAGAAAAGAGAATACAGATGGAAGAGGTGGGGGTAAGACCACCAAACCCCGATAAACGTTCGAATTGACAGCTAAGCGCCCATGCCAAAGAGAATGACGCACCGACCCAAGACAGTTGCAGCACCTTGAACAGAGAAGTAAAAATCTTATCAGGAGAAGAAAAGAAGGAAGAAACAAATCCGCAGGGACCAGATGAAAACGAAGACAAGAAAATAACAATATCGTGTTGGGACGAAATTAATTGGCAGAATACTGACGAGGAAGATGAATTACCAGAGGCATGCACAACGAATGTAGGAGGAAAGGACGAAGTAATGAGTATTGCAGAGCTATTTGAAATGGAAACCAGGGAAAGCGAATTCAATGAGGATAATGCGCAGTCGACAGAAGTTGAAAATAAGTTACGAGTGGGCACACAACCCAGCGTATATAATGAAGGAAGTTATGAAGCGATAATTAGAGCATTTAGATGCGATTATGTGGAAGTAGCGACGAAGAAGGAGAAGATAGACGAGGATGAGGAAAAAGTAGAGGACGTTGAAGAAAGCGTAAATGATGGAAGAAATAGAGAAGAGGACATAAAAGAGAGAGAAGTAGCAGTCGAAGCTTATCCTACAGAAAGCTCGAATTCACAAGGGAAATTCCTAAAAAGACTCATGTATGATTCAGAGGAGGATTCATTGATGCAAGAAGAAGAAGAACAGAACCAACCCTTTCAAATTCAACCAATTGTGAAGGCCATGGTAAAGCATATCCCAGTCAATATTGTAATTGATAGCGGAAGTGAACTGACTGCGATCTCAGAAAAATTTATTCATGCAGTGGAATGCCAATCAGGAATTGCCAGTTCTGAAAATACCTAAGATTAAAGTAAGAGGTCCTATTAGAAACAATGCTGCGGAAGTTACGAGACAAACAAGGTTAACTCTTTCCTGTCAAGGTCAAAAGATCGAAGCCAACTTCGTGATTATACCTAAACTAACTGTAGATTTGATTATAGGTGCAGGTTTTTTAAATGAGAGACGAGCGATAATAGATATGGGGAAAGGTAGCGTAACATTCGGGAATGTCACATTTCTCTTTGAGCAAAAGCTAAAATTAGAAGAAATACCAGTTATAAACAAACAATTAAGAATGACGCGAGATAAAGAGGATGAAGAATTAGAATGGTATGCACAAAAGGGGGAATCGCCTCAACTTATGTTAGAAGTCCATAAAGAAATCGACGAAAAATTGCAAGAAGTTCATGGTATTTCGGAACGCAGTAAAAGAGAATTAGAGGGTATTTTACGAGATAAAGCAGAGGTATTTTTACCTAAGACTGGCTGTATTAAACACTTTCAGTACAAGTTTGAAGTAAAACAGCACGAACCATTATAGTGCCACCCTATACAATCCCATTAAGCTACAGGAATAAAGTATTCCAGGTGATATCTAAAATGTTAGATGACGATATTATTGAACCAGCTACCCCCACATATAAAAGCCCGCTCCATATTGTACAAAAACGAAATGGGAGCATCAGGTTAGTGCTTGATTCCAGACAGATCAACACAATCATAATCACTGAGACAGATCGCCTAGAAAAATTAGAGAAATTTATACAAAACTTCCACGGTGCTAAGATATTTTCATCAATTGATTTACGGAGTAGTTTCTGGCAAATAGAATTGGCCCCAGAATGTAGAAAATTTACAATATTTATCGTATTCGGTAGACGCTACCAGTTTAAACGATTGCCATTTGGTTTAAACATATCATAAGCAGCGTTTGTTAGGGGATTTAATACTATACTCAGTCCTGAAATTTTACAAAAAATTACTTGTTATGTTGATGATGTGATTATAGCAGAACCCTCTTGGGAACATCACAACGACACATTAAATCAGTTTTTACAGATCATGAAAGAGCATGTGGTCACAGTAAATATAACAAAATCCAAATTTGGAAGGCGAGAGGTCAAATTTCTAGGACACATAATTTCAGAGAAAGGGGTAATGCCCAACCCAGAAAAACTAACGGCAATCAAAGAATTCTGTACTCCATATAATAAGAAAACTCTCAGAGGATTTCTAGGTCTCACCGGATTCTATAAAAAATTTATTTGGATCGACTCTCTCGCAACACCACGCCTATGTGCATTGACTGGAAAAAACACGCCATGGGTATGGGATCAACAAGCCAATGAAGAATTTTTAAAAGTGAAAAACGCACTAACAACAGTACCGATTTTAGCACATCCTGATCTAACACAAAATTTTTGTATGACCACTGATAGCGCGGAAATAGGTTTAGCAGTTCTTTTATTCCAAGAATACGAACAGGCAGGGCTAAGATCATATAGAACAATTGCATTTGCCAGTCGGGTACTCACAAAACGCGAGAAAAACTATTCAGTCACGGAGCTGGAAGCATTGGCCATTGTATGGGGCTTCCAACGTTTTCGATACTTCCTATTCGGAAGAAAAACAAAAGTATACACTGACCACAAAGCATTAGAATTTCTGTTATCCGCCAAACTAACTCATGGGAGGTTAGCCAGATGGATGATAATACTACAAGAATTTGACTTCACTATTACACACATACCAGGACCAGCGAATGTATTAGCAGATGTTTTATCACGATGTCCACAGGGTGCATCCAATAACATAGGTTTGGAAGCAGCAGAAGACCAGTTTACAATGTACTACATTATGACAGCATTGAAAAACATAGGCAAACAACAGGACAAGGATCCCGAAATACTAGGAATCAAACACAAGTGGAGAAGTAAGGATTTTCCAGACATTCGACAGCACTATCTCGTAAAAAACAATGTTTTATTTTTTAGTCGAAATGTTGCAACGAATGAATGGTTAATTTATATCCCAGATGAACTAATTAATAAGTACATATGATATACACAGTTAAGTAATGGCCACTTTGGACCAAACAAACAAGCCATTTTCCTAATATGGAAAGACGAATTAGAACAGTATTAGTCAAATGCAAAAAATGTATGAGGGCTAAACACGTCACTTTCCAAACCAAACCACCTATGTTTCCAATAATCCCTAAAAGATTAAATCAAATAGCTGCAACAGATTTGATGGGGCCCCTCCCACGCACAAAAAATGGATTAATTTTCATATTTGTCGTTTTGGAACTTACTTCTAAATATGTTACCTTGACACCATTAAAACGGGCAACAGGTCTTACTATCAGTAAAGCATTTAGACAAGATTTTCTCAGACAAGTAGGTCGAGTGGAACGAATAATTTTGGATAATGGCCCACAATACAAATCAGTGCAATGGCAGAACACGTTAAAACAACACAAAATAAAACCCATCTACATATCTAAGTACAAACCTAGCGTAAATCCAGCAGTACGATCTATGAAGGACATAGGCACTTTATGCCGATTATCAAAAGACACAACACTTGGGATATATACCTTAAAGATTTTCAAGAAGTAATAAATGAAATGCCACATAGCACTACACTACTACCTCCAGTTACTGTACTTAAAAATATTGAACACCCAAACATAACCAGAGAAAATGTTAAATTTCCTATTGTACCATGTAGACAGCACAAACAAGTCATAGCAACAGCACTCTCCAACATCAGAAAGGTAGCCATTAAAAGAAAAGAAAGAGGAGATAGGACAGCAATTAAAAGAACATTCTTTGTAGGCCAGAAAGTATTTGTAAAAACACACCAACTCTCCAGCAAACAGAAACACAAAATACATAAGTTTTACGCTGCATACAAAGGACCTCTCATAATTAGCCAAATTGCTCATGATAATGCTGTGGAACTAATGAACCCAAAAACAGGAAAAACCTCAGGACTTCACCATGTGAGCAATATCAAAAATTTTGAAGATTAATCTTATTACTGGTAAATAATCAGCACAATATTTCAAGATTATGTTGCAGATAAGATCGTCAGGAGAAAGAAGAATGAAGAGAGAGGAAGGTGGGAAAAAGAAAGTAGTTTCAATAAAAACAAAAACAAAAATAACACCAATAGTACCATAGATTAAGGTGAAGGGATAAAGCGTAGATAGTCTAACAGCATGAAATACTAAAATGCTATACACCACGACACTACACAAAAATAAAAAAGAATTTGAGGATTCTACATCTTGTAGACGTTAAGACTCAAAATATCTTAGAATTGTAACATGGGAAGGGCGTTGAAATTTGTAAAGCTTTTAAGAAGGCGTAAAACAATGTAGGTACTGGACATATGTTAGATGATTATAAGTAAAACTTTTTGTAAGAACCATTGTGAAAACTCCAGCAAGGATGAGATGCAACGACCCACAAGTTGCAACGCGACAAGTATCAAGAAAGGAAAGGACGTAATTAGCAAGACACGATTCCTACAAGGCAGAAGCGTCGAGAGAAGGGAAAGGACAGCGAAACCAACAGAAGGCCCTTGTAGCCGGAGTGGGCAGTAAATAAATCTGCTGCCAGGCTGAACCACAGGGTAGCGGAACCCTGCTGGGACGGAGCACGGAACCACACAGTGGCGGAGACCTGCAGAGACACGACAGGACGCCGAACGCCAGAAGGGTCTCCGAGTGCCCCGACTCGGCGGAGCGAGCAAAAATCGGCCCGACGAGAAGACCGCTTGGGCAAGCCACCACTGGCAAAAAAGTCACACTACTGCTATTAAACAGCAAGCTGATGCATGAAACTGAAGAAAACTTCCACAAAGTAAAAATGACACGCCCAAATAATTTATCAAACTGTTACAAAGAGGAGAACTTCAAAGCGACTAGTTATCAATAAATATTTCCATATCCTGCCCAGAGAAGAACCAAGAAGCAAGTAAGAAGCAGAGAAAAAGCAGGAAGAACAGAAGTTGAAGATTCGCAAGATTGAGACCAAGAAAGAAGATGCATGAAGAATAGATGACATACCTTCCCAAATCCCTATCCTATTGTAAACTAGTCATCTGAAAGGATTACAACGAAGAACGACCGTTTTCAGCGACACATAACGATGACTTTCACGCATACAAAGCCAGTAAACCACGAGATTCTGCACTCACAGCTCCATTCCATTATGGGACCTCAAAACAGCAACACACACTTGCAAAGCCAACAAGGAATGACGAATGAAGCTGTACATAAAATACTTGCCCACATCCATCTCGCTCAAGTCCATCACCTTCGTGCAAAAACATTCGCCAACCTCATGCTTAAACATTCATAGGATTGTGTGAATGTGTGAAATCAAATTATGTGATGTAGGAATTGTGCAAAAGAAACGTGTGAAAAACTAAATAAGTTAAGCACACCAGACAGCTAATAAACTACAAAATAACAGTCATTGACTATGGACTTAAGTAAAAAATCGACTATCGATAAAAATAAGTCATTAGTTCTGAAATGGACAGTATATAAAGAACAAAAGTAAGGCATAATAAACACTAAAAGTATATGCCACTTATTTTCTCCTCATAAAAATAAAAGAATAACTATATTTTACTTATTTTCTCCTTATAAAAACAAAGAATAAAAAATTATCTTGTTGGATGTTTTCCCTTTTTTTGAACATTTGTACCATTTGTTAGGATAATATCTCAATACTTGTGTATGTATATTTCTTTGTCAAAGCAATTCTTGGAAATAATTCTTATTTGTTAGTGTAACAATGTTGAAATGAGTGTCTAGAAACAAAAACATTTTACTTGTACATGATATTTAGAGAATGTGTTAGGAATAGATTTTACTTAATTACTGCATTTATAAAAAAATATATTTCTAAGAAAATCGATGTGAAAGACTCCTCACTTTCGATAAAAAACTTCTTAAAAGCAAACTTCACAATTAAATAAAGAAAGAAAATAATTAAAAATTAATAATAGCATAAAAATATTCTTCTCTTGAACCAGAATAACGTGGCTGAACAGTAGGCAACAAAATTCAGAAAAAGGAATAATTTTTGACTGACTTAGACAACGATTCAATCATTGCCTAAATTCAGTGCAAAAATTAAGTTCGAAGGGTGGTGATATGTAAGGTGTCAGGCAAATCCAACACCTTCCATGAAAACCATGACATGATAAGCAAATCCAGTAGTATGTCACATAGCTTCGAATAAATCGTGACATTAAATTAACCAAAATAATACGAGTAACGAGTGAGCAAATGGAATACCACAGACTAACACACGAATGCCTAAATGCATGTCATACCTTCCCACCGTGAGACAGACGCAGTTCCGAGGGGAGAAACGAGAACAGAAGCCGAGAGCAGAACCGTGTTAAGCGAGAAGGCCCTACGATAAGGGACGGACACCCACGTCGCCAGCTAACCGCTAGGACCACCCCAGCGGCAAGTTTTAGCGTGAGACTTTTTCGCGTCTCTGTTACGTTGCAAACCTTAAAAACATTGCCCCACCACGAAAAGTATAACGTTTCTCATTGGATAGACAGAATTTTTGTAGGCAGAGCTTAAGGTTAACATTGAGACCCTGATTGGTCAGATGAAAACACAGCCAGATAGTTTTTTTTTAAACCAACTTCGGTAAATTGTAGTAAGGAGAAGTTAGGAGAGAGTTGCTTCCGAGACGGCGAGGTGAGCGGAGCTGTGCTGCCCGCCGCCCCCTGACGAACACCGACAAGGTAATGAATGCACGAGATGCCGCATAACAGCGCATAAAGTTTCGCTCAGAACTGCAAAAGTCTCATCTGTTACACCCCCTTTTTGCGTAATACTAGTGTCTATCGTCAATTAAAGCCCATGGTGTTCACATTGGCCATTTGAAGTAAAAATCTGAAACGCGATGATTTTTCTGTTATGTAGTTATTGAGAAGCCACATTAGCCACTGTAATTTACAACAAGTTAGATAAGTAATTAAAGATAATTGAGGGTCACTGTAGACCATTTTGATAGTTTTCTCTTTTGTGAAACTTAATTTAAACCTAGATTATAGATGTGATATGGCATAGGTCATCCTTCGATCCATTGTAGAACTTGGAAACCCATTCAGGGAATATTCGTTCACATTTTTGTTGAACGCAGTTGGTTTTTACCATCCTGTATTAAAACATTTCCTTTTATCAATAGTGCAATTTATAAACAATGTTTTGTGAGTAGAATAAAATTTCCAACGGTAAACTGCTTTTTCAACGTTATTTTACCAGCTAACTAAAAATAGGAAAGCCTTGAATCCCTTCCACTAAATTTAGTTAGTATTAAGATTCTTTTACAGGGAGTGCAGTGCAGCTGACGCTGAAATCATTAAGTTTTTGGTTATATCATCATTAGTCTCACTGAACTCTTCTGAACTCTACATGTCATGTGTGGTCTGGCGTCTCCTTACCAGCAACAGGTCCCAGGTTCAAACTAGTCAATTCCCTAAAAAAACACTCTCAGAGCGTCGTTGCGCGAAAGTGGTAGGGAGACACGATATAGAACAAACAGACACCACGCAGAATGTTAGAGAGATACAGAGAGACAGGAAGGAACTGTCGATGACATGCCTCGCTCAGGCCGCCCAAGGGCTACTACTGCAGTGAATGACAGCTACCTACGGATTATAGCTAGGAGAAACCCTGTGACAGCAACGCCACTATGTTGAATAATGCTTTTCGTGCAGCCACAGAACGTCATGTTACGATTCAAACTGTGCGCAATAGGCTGCATAAAGCGTCACTTAACTCCCGTCGTCCATGGCGATGTCCATCTTTGCAAACACGACACCGTGCAGAGCGGTACAGATGGGCCCAACAACATGCCGAAGAGACCGCTCAGGATTGGCATCACGTTCTCTTCACTGATGTGTCGCATATGCCTTCAAACGACAATCGTCGGCTAACTGTTTGGTGGCAACCCGGTCAGGCTGAACGCCTTAGAAACACTGTCAAGCGAGTGCAGCAAGGTGGAGGTTCCCTGCTGTTTTGGGGTGGCATTATGTGGGGCCGACGTATGCCGATGGTGCTCATGGAAGGCGCCGTAACGGCTGTACGATACGTGAATGCCATCCTCTGACCGATAGTGCAACCGTATCGGCAGCATATTGGAGATGCATGCGTATTCATGGACGACAATTTGTGCCCCCATCGTGCACGTCTTGTGAATGTCTTCCTTCAGGATAACGACATCTCTCGACTAGAGTGACCTGCATGTTCTCCAGACATGAACCCTATCGAACATGCGTGGGATAGACTGAAAACGGCTGTTTATGGACGCCGTGACCCACCAACCACTCTGAGTGATCGACGCCGAACTGCCGTTGAGGAGTAGGACAATCTGGACCAATAGTGCCTTGATGAACTTGTGGATAGCATGCCACGATGAATACAGGTATGCATCAGTGCAAGAGGACGTACCACCAGGTGTTAGAGGTACCGGTGTGCACAGAAATCTGGACCACCACCTCTGAAGGTCTCGCTGTATGGTGGTACAACATGCAATGTGTGGTTTTCATGAGCAATAAAAAGGGAGGAAATGATGTTTACGTTGGTCTCTATTCCAATTTTCTGTACAGGTTCCGGAACTCTCGGAACCGAGGTGACGCAAAACTTTTTGTAAGTTGCATGGTGACCAATCGAAACGATATGCTGTCACCTCTGCTTTCATTAGTATCTAAAGAGAACTCCGCCGAAAACGCAGCAATTTATTTTCGCCGGGTTGTTAACCATTTGTAATATTCAGAGAAGCGCCATGAGTGGCGAATTTTGAATAAAACCTGCACATTTCTCTGGTCGCCATGTGAAAATTTCCTTCTTTTGCCAAAACACAGCAGAGTTTACACTGTCTCACTTCACTAAAATGGTTCAAATGGCTCTGAGCACTATGCCAGCCGGCCGCGGTGGCCGTGCGGTTCTGGCGTTGCAGTCCGGAACCGCGAGGCTGCTACGGTCGCAGGTTCGAATCCTGCCTTGGGCATGGGTGTGTGTGCTGTCCTTAGGTTAGTTAGGTTTAAGTAGTTCTAAGTTCTAGGGGACTTATGACCTAAGATGTTGAGTCCCATAGTGCTCAGAGCCATTTGAACCAAGCACAATGCCACTTAACTTCTGAGGTCATCAGTCGCCTAGAACTTAGAACTAATTAAACCTAACTAACCTAAGGACACCACACACATCCATTCCCGAGGCAGGATTCGAACCTGTGACCGTAGCGGCTCACCTCACTAACATGTCTAACATGTTGTGCAGGTATAATTGCGAGCAGAGTCCGAAACAGTGGTTTAGTAAGTTTATTAAGTGAGTAACTGAGGAAAAGTAAAGCCAGTAGCTTACAAAAAAGTACATCCTCGGTACAAAAAAAGTGTAATGTCTTCACATATGTTATTCAATAACTCATAGCAATTCTCGTTTGACCAGCTATAGATGACTCTTAAAAACCACATTCTTTCACTGAAAAAGTCTGTTCTTTCTGGAGTTACACGGTAGATAATGAAGTTTTACATAATATCGATATGATAAAATACTCTCCTCTTTGTATGCTATCGTTTACCAAAACCTCATTTCGATATCTGAAGCCGTTTATGAAATATAAGGCTATTTCAGTCTGGCCTTATCGCTGGCACGGCGCAATCACAAATGAGTGTGCCACATCAGATCAGTTTTCTCAAGATTGGTGACAGGTAGATACCTCCACCCAAATCTAAAGAAAAATTCAGTATATTACCTAAACTTCATACACAACAACACATTATGTAATATGTACCATTCGCAAAATCATAGCGACCTTTATTTTTCATTGATCACTTCTCCGAATTTCACGTAGTGTCTTACTTTCATAAATACACTATGTGATCAAAAGTATCCTGACATCCTCAAAAACATACGTTTTTCATAGTAGGTGCATTGTGCTGCCACCTACTGCCAGGTACTCCATATCAGCGACCTCAGTAGTCATTAGACATCGTGAGAGAGCAGAATGGGGCACTCCGCGGAACTCACGGACTTCGAACGTGGTCTGATGATTCGGTGTCAGTTGTGTCATACGTCTGTCCGCGAGAATTCCACACTCCCAAAAATCCCTACGTCCACTGTTTCCTATGTGATAGCGAAGTAGAAACGTAAAGGGACACGTACAGTACAAAAGCATACAGGCCGACCTCGTCTGTTGACTGACAGAGACCGCCGACGATTGAAGAGGGTCGTAATGTGTAATAGGCAGACATCTATCCAGACCATCACACAGAAATTCAAAACTGCATCAGGATCCGCTTCAAGTACTATGACAGTTAGGCGGGAGGCAAGAAAACTTGGATTTCATGGTTGAGCGGCTGCTCATAAGACACACAGCACGCCAGTAAGTGTCAAAAGACGCCTCGCTTGGTGTAAGGAGCGATTGAACGACTGAACAGTGGAAAAATGTTGTGTGGAGTGACGAATCACGGTACACAATGTGGCGATCGGATGGCAGGGTGTGGGTACGGCGAAAGCCCGGTGAACGTCTTTTGCCAGGGTATGTAGTGCCAACAGTATAATTCAGAGACAGTGGTGTTATGTATGGTATGTTCGTGTTTTTCATGATGGCGTCTTGCACCCCTTGTTGTTTTGCGTGGCACTACCACACCACAGGCCTACATTAATGTTTTAAGCACCTTCTTGCTTCCCACTGTTGAAGAGCAATTCGGGAATGGTGATTGCATCTTTCAACACGATCGAGAACCTGTTCAAAATGCACGGCCTTTGGCGGACTGGTTACACAATAATATCCCTGTAATGGACTGGCCTGCACAGAGTCCTGATCTGAATCCTATAGAAAATCTTTGGGACGTTGTGGAACGCCGTCTTCGTGCCAGGCCTCACCGACTGACATCGCTACCTCTCCTCAGTGCAGCACTCCGTGAAGAATGAGCTGCCATTCCCCAAGAAACCTTCCAGCACCTGATTGAACGTATGCCGGCGAGAGTGGAAGCTGTCATCAACGCTAAGAGTGGGCCAATATCACATTGAATTCCAGCATTACCGATAGAGGGCGCCACGAACGTGTAGGTCATTTTCGCCAGGTGTCCTGATACTTTTGTCACGTAATGTATCACAACAACTATGACCGTTAACGAGATGATGGTCACATCATCATGAACCTGACGTATAAAGCTGTAAGTAAAGGAAAAGTGAAATTTTTTTACAGAATAGTTTCTGTAAAATCGTTTGAGAAAAATGGCAAGGTGCGCGGCTCGATTCCGTCATCGCTGAGCGCCGAAAGGGGGAAAAACACTTATCGGCCTCCTCATCCGAACAAACGAATGAACTCGCCCAGCGCTTTGGGCGAAAACTGGTCACTGCGCATCGTCCACGGTATCCTGTGAGAGCTGTACCATGACGCATCGTTTCGAGGCAATTCACTATGGTGCTTTGATGGATCTTTTGTATTTCCTCTGAATACATGTAGCTGGAAATGGAGGAGTACAATATCTCCGTGCAGCGGAAGCGAAGATGCTGAGGCTGTCTACCGAAGTGATGGTCATATTCATTCAGTGTTAAAAAGGGATTTTATCTTTAATGAATTTCTGACACAAAGGACTTAATTAGGAGGTAAGAGAAAAAAATGCAGGAAAAAAATCTCTTAAGACACTTCATCAACGACGGAAAACATTTAACACGACAACAGCGTCGCAGAAATGCTCTGACATAAATTTACGATCGGAGCCGCTGTTAACACAGTTTTGTTGAGCTGCATTTTGTTTCTTTAAAACCTACAAAAAATTGTTCAAATGGCTCTAAGCACTTTGGGACTTAACATCTCAGGTCATCAGTCCCCTAGACTTAGAACTACTTAAACCTAACTAACCTAAGGATATCACACACATCCATGCCCGAGGCAGGATTCGAACCTGCGACCTTAGCAGCAGCGCCGTTCCGGACTGAAACGCCTAGAACCACTCGACCACAGCGGCCGGTTAAAACTTACACCGCTGACCATCAAAAAACGCCATATTGGCCTGAATAGTAGGACATGCTTGGATATGCAAGTGATTGTTATTTTAGCGCAATCGCACAAAATAGAGAGGAGTAAGGCAGTCTTTATTTTGTATATAAAGAAAGATTTCGCAGCGGGTTTCTCACTATGAAGTCTCATTTGACTGTTGGTTGCGCATGAGAAGATCGTGTTATGCCTCGTGTCGACCAGCACGTGTCGGAAATCGGCAGCGACAGGATCGAGACCTATCGAGAATGCGGTTTACCGATCCACGTTATTGCTGCTCGTATTGAATGGGATCTCATGAATATTATGTGCATACGGAATCAGTGGGTTCCGGGGGAGTAATATTAAACGCCTGGAAGTACCTCAATGGTCCCACGTGACTAGCGCCCGAGAGGACAGAGACCCACTAATGTCACATACCTCTAATCAAGAAATGGGCTTGTTTGTTGTCATGTGAATACGGAATCAGTGGGTTCCGGGGGAGTAATATTAAATGCCTGGGAGTACCTCAATGGCCCCACGTGACTAGCGCCCGAGAGGACAGGGACCCAGTATGTCACATACCTCTAATCAAGAAATGGGCTTGTTTGTATCAAGACAAATATCCATGCAGACAGCGTGACGACGTCTGGAATACTATAGACTGTCATCAAAGTGACACGTGTTGTGGCTTTCCTTGATGCAGCAGCAGAGAGAGCTGCACTGATGGTAATACACCCAACACTGGACATAAAATTGGCATCGCGTTATCTTTTCAAAGGAGTTCCCATTCTGCGTACAGCATCACGGTGAAATAATGTGTGTGTATGGAGTCTCTGACGAGAACGGACGTTACTAGATTACGTTCCTCTTCATCCGGTGGGCCGCGCATGTAACGTGATGTTACGAGATTTCATTGAACACACAATCCGATCACCATTCATTCGCATAGCCGCTAATTTGGACATCAGCGTTACACTTCTGGATTGTGAAAGATAATGACCGTACCCTACCTTCGACGTCTCTGTAACGTTGTCTTTCAACAAGATATCGCAAGGCCACGTGTTTTCCGTGCTGTCCTGACCTACATCGGTACTGAGGGTGTTGGGCAGTTGCCATCGGCTGGACGTTCTCCAGATCTCTCACGCACTGGAACATCTAGTTATGGGTTACTGAGACACTGCCATGCCACCGCTCACCAGCCACTACGGTTGATGACCCCTGGCAGGTAGGTGAAGTAGCGTAGAATGAGGCACCCGCATCTGTTGACACAGCTCAATTCGACCCAATCCCCAGCCGGGTTAGAAGTGTTGTCGCAGCTAGAGGTGACAGTTCTGTGCACTACTTTCCACACTCTTTATAGTCCCAAATCACCTACAAATTTAACCATGTTTTCTTCCTGTTATACTTGACATTCAAAATAAGAAAATTTCGTTATTTTTTCGTCTTTCTGGTTGTTGCAGTTTTAGTAATGGACAGTGAGTATAACGTGACACAATTTATTGTTCAGAATATATAGACCAAAATTACAGAATAGACTGGTTTGCGTAGGTAAACACTTAACTCGAAGGTAATGTACATAACATTATTTATTTGTCGTTTACCATGTGAGGAACATCGTAAGGCCGCCAAGTTGCTATGTCTCCGGTAGGGTAGGTGGGGGTAAAGCCCCGCAATTTTCAGTTTTTCTAATACTGTGTTAAAATCAGGGGCAAATTTTCTCCCGATTTCAAAATCCATCTCTGTCTGATTATTAATTACAGAGAAATTTAGGATTTAGCTAAAAAAAATTGTAGGGTTTTACCCCACGAAATGGGGTAAAACCTGGTAGTGTGGGTCTTTGCCCCATGTGAGATAAATATATTTAAAACGGATTACTGCGTAATAAAAACACTTGAAATAACCCTTTGTAACACTGTTGTATTGTAGCCAAGTTACCCAACCCAACATTGAACTGAAGTGTCTCGTAAATTTGAACATAATGCTTCAAAATTCTTGTACAAAAATAATACTGTCTTCTCTACGAATGGAGAATTAATAGGGTAACCAGAAAGAAATCAATTACTGAGGTTAAGACACCTAGCTACCTAGTAAATGGTGTACTTTGTTAAGTCCTCTGACTCTTCCACGAAGTCCCAGGCTCTTTATTAGTCTTCGTCTTCGGATAATTCTTCGCCAGATAGTAAATCAATATCTACATCTGAGCTACTCTCTTAATGTAAGAAGTATGCTGTTTTCTTCATTTTCTTGGGACTGATGTAATGAAATCCACCTTCCGTCGTTTTGTTTTTACAGCACACTCTTTTTTTCCTTTGGCATGTATTTCCTTCTCAGTAGCAAGATTTTCTTTTCCCAAGCATTTTTCTTTATTGGGTGTTGATGTTAAAAGCACAGATTTCAATGGTTTGCCAGAAAGTTTCTCCTAAATCTTTCTTTTAGACAGCGTAGTCATATCTTCAGGAGTTTACACACGCTGTGTGTGTACAGAGTTATCTTTTGCCGTGGTTATCATTGTAGAATTATCGTCACTTTGTTGGATGGGTGGGAATTTGCTTCAAAACACCTGCAGGGATTTACTCCATTTTGCCATTTCCTAAGTGGTGGTTTTGCGGGCTAACCGGAACAATTATTTCCTTGCGTGGGTGAAACTTAAATGCAGTAGTGTCAACGAGAAATTTGTTTATTCTTCTTTTCAAACTCTACATTATACAATAGAACGTTCGAATAAAACACCAGAAAATTTACATGTAAGTAGTAAAAAACGGGTTTACCTAATTTTCTCATCTCTGGAGCGGCCTGTCTGGACGAACTTTCATGGAACACTGAGTTACAATAAGACAAACCCACCATCCGGTGGTCAGCTCCTGAATCGATGGCAATCAGTTCAAAAATTCGAACGGGTTTACACCCTAAGCGGGCCTCTGCCGCCACCTACACTACCGTGGAATTGAAGTTTCCGTAGCGCTATGTTTAGCAAGAGTTCCTATTCTCAGTGAAATTTTCACATGCTAGAGTACCAGGTTCGTACGCAGTTCTTTCACGTAAATTATGGTAAATTATTATATTATGTACGAAGAGAGAAACAGCTGGGTATTGACATGTGAACTGTTTTGCACAATCTGCCGACTGTGTACGACAGCAGATTCTCCGTTATACCGTATGGAATGTGGATACTTATCGTGTAATTCAATTTTGCGTAATGTAGAAAAGCAATAAATAAACGGGCTCTGTACTGTTAGAAACCTTGCGACCGATAAATTTCGCAGATTTGGTCAGTGGAACACCAAATTCACGAACAAACCACCCTAGAAGACGTCTAGGTGCAAGGTTACTTTAGACCATCCAGCGCTATAACACTTGCATAGAATATTATCTGCAATCCAGTTCTTTCCAGTTCTCGCTGTCAAATCTGCTTTGTTGTTCCTGATACAACTAAGCTCCGCATATCACGTATGAGTAATGTGTTTTGACGTGCTCCGTCTTGCGTATCACTGAGTAATTTGTCATCATATTACGAACATTATGATAAGAATTCCGAAACGTTACTTCAGAGCTGGTAAGAAGAAACTGTAGTTCTTACCACGTGTTGCAGGAAACAGTACAATCTTTCAAAAATGGTTCAAATGGCTGTGAGCACTATGGGACTTAACTTCTGAGGTCATCAGTCCCCTCGAACTTAGGACCTAAGGACATCACACACATCCATGCCCGAGTCAGGATTCGAACCTGCGACCGATGCGGTCTCGCCGCTCCAGACTGTAGCGCCTAGAACCGCTCGGCCACACTGGCCGGCTACAATCTTTCAACTTGGGAAATGTTTTCCAGCACATTTTCATCAGTATGGGGTGTACAGATATTTTAGATCACATCAGCATAGCTCGGAAGTTGAAATTTGGTTCAAATGGCTCTGAGCACTATGGGACTCAACTGCTGTGGTCATAAGTCCCCTAGAACTTAGAACTACTTAAACCTAACTAACCTAAGGACAGCACACAACACCCAGCCATCACGAGGCAGAGAAAATCCCTGACCCCGCCGGGAATCGAACCCGGGAATCCGGGCGTGGGAAGCGAGAACGCTGTCGCACGACCATGAGATGCGGGCAGTTGAAATTTGATCTGACTGCAGGGTCTGAGTAAGTTAACGTTTCCAACAGACTTGAAGCAGGTAAGCCATCAGCAATAGAATTTCAGAACCAAGCTGTCAGGTTTCCTTTTCGCACACAGTACTCCTTTTGTTCTGTACATGTGTTCTCCACAGTAGTTTAAAGTACCCGTCTACTGCAATGTGATACTGACGTGTACTTCACCACCAGCCATGCGTCATCTACTGCTGGATTAATGCCTCTTCCAGATTCCTTCATTTCTGGTTTTAAACCATATGCATGCATCTACGTTGTTCATAATCATTTTTTGAAATTATTTATCCATTATACGGTCTGTCGCCGCCTCAGTATGTTACCCGATCCATTTGTTGTCTTCCAGTTGCTACTAGTAATTTTCAACAGGCACATCGCCTTCGGGACAACCTTAGTTCTTTGATGGTTTTCGCAACGAAAGTCTACGTCCTACTGCTATAACCCAAAACCAATAACACACACTTACTGGTAAATTTCAGTTCCAGGAGCATCGGGAACTTAATTTTGAACCCTTTGTTTAGTTTCTGTTTTGAAACAATAGTAGAGGTGTGCAACAGAATAATTTTACTGTACATGTTTAAATTCTTTTAGAAAAGGTTTACCAGGCAAGCTCAGAACAGATAAGGCTAACTCTGAGCTGGTGTGCCAGTGGGAATGTCAGAAATGTAATACCGCTGACATAACCGACATCAGGGCATGAAGCGACCACTGGCACACAACCTCAGAGCGAGGAAGGCAGAGACACGAACGTTGCCATCCTACATAATAAGACACAGAGGAGTAAAGCTACGTAACTTAAACGTCAAGGCGCCACAGCAAAGTGAAACAGGCAGGAAGACCCAAGCTCAGCGGCCCAGACTAATTACTGCATTACGGCAGTGAGGCAGCGAGCGCTGATGGGACCAATAAACAAGGGCAAATGCACTCATACGCCCAAGCCACCACGTCAGAGGCACAGACTCACCCTTTTAAATAACGGGACTTTCGGAGCGCGAAGACACAGTCAGTCAGGCTGATATTCTGTTTGTATGGCTAGCACCAGAGAGAAGTACAGTCTATTGAGTTTCAGTGAAACCATGACAAGCTGATCAATAATGATCTGTTTGCTAACGCCGGCCGGAGTGGCCGAACGGTTCTAGGCGCTACAGTCTGGAACTGAGCGACCGATACGGTCGCAGGTTCGAATCCTGCCTCGGGCATGGATGTGTGTGATGTCCTTAGGTTAGTTAGGTTTAAGTAGTTCTAAGTTCTGGGGGACTGATCACCTCAGAAGTTGTCCCATAGTACTCAGAGCCATTTGAACCATTTGTCTGCTACCTGCTTACTGATTTCAGCACTGAGATGCAGCCACCCTGATGCATACCACACCTGTGATCTGCCATTGCTTTCTATTGGGACGTCACAGATGAGGAAAAGGCCGGTGTGCGGCCAGCCCTCCAACACTATGGGGCATTGTAGATAACCTGCAAGCTGCCATCCCCACACTGATCAGGCATGGAGCATTCGTGGAGCCCCCAGGCCAGCTCGTGAACATTTAAAGCAGTCTTGGCTGATCTATGGTGGATGAACAGTGCCTAATATCTACGACAACTGACATCCTGTACCAAAGTCGCCAGTCTCCACTCGAACGCGCAGCGGGCTGTCTTCGGGAGTACTGAGGCGGGAGCCGCAGTGTAGTGCGGAATGTTAGGCAGACGATGTCTCTTCATCCCTATGCTTCTGCCAGCACAACACAGGGCCGTGACTTACTGAACTGCAGTGTGACGTCACGTCTCGCTGTTGAGGCATCAGCATTTCTTCGTGGCCCGCTTACGCCCGACTGTCGCCCAGAAGACACACACTAACTCTGTGAACTCAGCACGATAAGTAAATGATATTACAGACACCATTGTATCACTTACGCCTCTGGACGTAAACAGAACCATTCATTCTCTGCTCGGCCTGCAGTTCACAGCGCTACTACTCCACATCCCTAGGTATCAACATTGATGCCAGGAAGTGGATGGAAACGGTAGTGAGCCCGCCTCTGGAGACTGTTCAGTTTATGATTTTACACAGCTACAGTCAAATGAACGAGTTTGTTAGAAAGAGAACATGACATACACGGAGAAACTATGTTATCACGTTTCGCGGATTTTAACCTCAACTGTGCTGAATAATTTTTAACTAACACTGATAGAAGTTACCGATAAATTAAGAATATACGGCAAAAAATTAGTTCTTTTTGGGGACATCACGTTAATACTGTGCGACATAGCCACTAGCCTAGGTATTGGCCTCACTTCAGCGAGAATGGGGATTTCTTCAGGTACTCGTCATCCAATATAGGACACTCATTCATGATTGCATCCCGCAGAACTACTAAACTGGCGGATACTGCCTGCAACATCTCATCCGCTGTTTCAAAGTTATTCGAGGCGCGACGTACTGCTTGAGTGTTCGTTAAATCAGGAACATGTGCATGCATCCTTGTAAACACCGCTATCATCATCCTGCATCCTGAAAACCGAGATTGTCCATAGATTACTAATCGTCTAAATTGTAGAAAAGAAGGGCCACAGTTGTTCATCAAGAAATAAACATTCCGGTTCACATTCACGGTACCGTGAGTAAGTGTTCCAGATCCTTGGCACGAAAAACACCTCCACAACATCGCAGAACTACCTCCAGCCTGACCTACACCCTCCACATAGTTCGGATTGAACTCATCATTGGGTCGTCGGTGCACTTGACGCCTTGCATCTTTTAAAGGAGGCAAAATCGTGACTCTTTGGAGTCCTCCACGTCTCCAATTAGCTACTGTCCAGTTTCTGAATTGATCCCCCAGAAAGTCATAGAGATGTACATGCATTCATATTCTTCTCTTCTGTCATTATCAAGGCGCGGCACTCGTGTCGGCTCCCTGTCAGTTTGAATCTTTTTGCGCCCACTGTTCTTAGTCGTGTTGAATGGATGCGAGTAGTACACCAATCCCTGTAGACATGCCGGACAGACTGTGTGGATGCACAAATGAATCAGGCAGATTCGTACAGTGTGATCGTGAGCGTTTCCAAACACGACAGCTTCTTTGCGCCATTCTGTCACATCTCCCCATTGACCATCTTACTGCACTGGTTCCGTCATCCGACTGGCATATACACGCCAATTCATGCCACGAGCTACATTAGCGGTGGAGGGGCACACCACCGCCTGAAATCACTTCTACGACTAAAGAGTCTCTTGGTGAAGTTGATAACGTAATGCTACAAAGACGTCAGGTAGAATACTCGGCCGCCTGGAAGTAGAACGGACACACACCGAAGTATCAGTATGCTTGGATGTGCCGTACGTCCGGACGTGTGCATCCCGCTCACTCGAGCACAGAGACGGGCTCGTGTACTGTGGAGTCGGCAACGTCAAAATTGTACCATGAATGGATGGAATCATGTTCTCTTCACAGGTGTATCACGTTTCAGAGTGCACAATGATTTTCGTCGTACATTACTCTGGAGAGAACCTGGTAGCTGATGCAACCCCAGGAATACCGTGGACCTGTTTGGTGGTGATGCTGTCATGCTATGGGGACTGGGGTGGCATCGTTTTGAATGACCGTACGGAGCTGCACATCTTCGTTGGTGGCCAGAAGTATACTGTAAACGCTCAGAGGTACAGAGGCGAGGTGCCTCTACCACATGTTCACCTTTTCAGATGTGCAGTTGGTCCAGACTTCCTCATTATGGACGAAAACGCCCGTCAGCGTCGAGTGCTCTGGAGGATGAATTTCTTGAAGGCGAAAATATCCGTCACACGTTCTGGCCACCGACGTCCACGGATCCGAATCCTATAGATTACAGAACATGCTTGGGATGAAATAGGGAGGCGAATTGAATCCCGTCAACTTCTACCAAGGACACTTCCAGAACACCACGCCGCTCTTGCTCAAGAATGGGATCCACTGCCAAGACAACTCTTGAACTATCTCATAGAGAGCACGTCACGTCGCTGTACAACATATATGGCTGTTAGGGGTATCATATCCCCTATTAACAGCATCTTTTGTTGTGGAAAAGATTCCCCAGTTGTATTATTTCATAGCAAATGTGTAATTTACCTAGTAGAGCTTTTCTAACATTATGTTTCAGGCACTGTTATATGCCAAATGTCTTGTGATTATGTTGCTTGGGGCTTTCCCCGACGGACTAGCTGTAAATACGGTTCTCGGAAGAGACGTCGGATGTCGTTGTGAAAATTCCACAATATTTCGTCAGCGCAGCCGACCGACATCTTCACGGCGAACACATTGATCAGGCTGTGACCGAACCTCCTATTTATGGCAATCAGAGAAGAAACTGCACAGGCGCGAAAGCGCCAAATTTCAGTGATCACTAGCGCAAATATGTAGGTCGGTAGCCAAAGAGACAGCTACGCCACCTGTCCGACGCAGAGGCTGTCAGTCACACTGTGCGCTGCCGCCTGCCACCCCAGCGCCCTCTGTCGGGAGCCCCTGCCGAAATACGCTGATGTGCTTGTCCTCGCCGTTGTCAACCAAATATCAGTGTCACCACCGTAGCGTCATCCAGTGGCGGCTGCTGTATAAGAGCACAAGAGCACGTGAAAACCCTGACTTTTAATACCTTGCTGATTTATTGGCTATTTTTTCTTTGAATACTGTAAACGTAATGTAGAGGCGGTAAACTGAGATACACGGCACTAAATCTACTGTGCAGTGCTAGATATTGCTCCACTAAACTCTGTGAAACTTAGCATCAGGGTCATGAGCACACCTTCATTTGTGCAAGTTTTAAGCCCCAACCCCCCCCCCCCCCACACCTCCCTCCAGTACATCTCCTGCAGTATACCGACGACACTGCCTTCCTTGCCCTCGCTCCTACCCTTCAACTATCCGAACGCCTTCTCCAGAATCACCTTGACCTTTCCTTTTTGCCGCATGGTGTAACCAGTGGCTCCCAAAAACCAATCCTTCAAAGACCCAGGCAATCATCGTCGTTCGTACCACTCGCTCCTTCCGGCTCCTTGATTTCTCCCTTACCATCTGTGCCTGTCCTGTCCACCTCACCCCCACTCTCACCTACCTTGGCCTCACCATTGACTATCACCTCACCTGGATCCCTCATCTCCACTCTGTCCAATCTAAAGCCCATACTGCCTTTGAAACCCTCTACCATCCCCCAAACCTACAAATCCTTAATCTGTCTCATCCTCTGTTATACCAGTCCCACCTGGATATCCTCCACCCCCCCCCCCCCCAATTCTACAGGTCCCTCCAGATCCTAGAACGCCATGCACTTCGCCTCGCCTTCTGTATACGCCTCCTGTCCCTCACGAGGATCCTCTATGACCTGATTCGTTTCCCCCATCTGCTCCTTTTCCTCGAACATATCTGCCTCCTCTACAACTCCCGCCGCCTTGATCCCCCTCATTCCCCAGTTGCTCATCTCCTCTCCAACCCCTGCCCTCTGCCACGCCTTCATCATTGTATCTCCCCTACCCTTCACCTCTACACCCTTCATCTCCTTTCCCAAGGTGGCTTCCGTTGGCTCCCGCTCCCGGATGGTGCCCTCTCTTCCTCCATTTATCCCTCCTATCAACTCTGATCCTCACCTCCCCCTCCATTCCTATGTCCTTTTCCCGGGCTCCCTCTTCCCCCCCTCCCTTCCATCCTGTTTTTTCCCCGCCTACCGTCTCTCTGCCTCCCTTCTCTCCCCTGAGTCCTTTTTGCTCTCCCCTCCACTGCATTTCCCACTCCTTCTCGCGTCCACCCAGCCCCACCCTTTTCTATGTCCCCTCCCTCCATCGGCCTCCCCTTTTTTTCTTTTCCTCTCCTCCCCCCTTTTACCCTCTCATCGGTCCAGGTCCTCCCCCCCCCCCATCTGCCGCCGTGTTACCTATATAGTGCTGTTATAAGTGAGTGTTCAGTGTTGTGCGTCCTCTGTCAGTGTTGCGAACAGCCACCATACTGTTGCTAGCTGTGTTTTTTATCTCGTGCGAACAGAAACCAAATTGTCGCCATGTTTTTTAATTGTGCCTGTCTACTTCTTGTGTGTCTTCATCCGCATCGTCACTGCAGTGTTTTAATATTTTAAATTCCACAACTTTCCGCCATTTTACAGTTTTTTACAATGTCACAGCTTTATCGCCTGTTTTCTTGTATGTTTATATTCTCATTATGTTTTTTAACTTTTCTGTAGGCTGTAGAGCAGCATATTACGCTGCTGCCAGCCCTAATAAAGAAAAAAAAAGTTTTATGCAGCTTCGCGCATGCGCAACTGGCGCGACGTGACTGCCTTAATACATATGGATTTGATTATCAATATGCACGGCGTGCACTGCTAGCCCTTACCAATCAACTACTAGTTTACGTCAATGACACCAGGTGTAGCACACTGCAGCAGACTTTAATCTACGTTCGCCATAAATCCCGCTAGGTGGTAGCACACTCCAAAGACATGCGAATTCACACACTGTATACTAAAATTAGATCGGACATCAGTATAAGTTATAGTTATACTGAGAGAGAAATCTATTTTGTGTGATTCTGAGTGAGACGTGGAACACAAAGTTTTGAATTTTATCACAGAGTAATCCATTTAAAGGGCGCTGAAGACCATAAAGCACATTATCGTCGACTATGAGACAGTAGCATTTATTCATGCTTCTGACATCTGTTGATCTTACGATTTATCTTTACCGTAGTCCCACATTGTAGATATATTTGAACATTTACGAAAAGCTATCTCACTGTACTTTTTTTTAGATATTCACTTAAATAGGGGGGGGGGTCGAAGATGGTGCGCTTTTGGCCCATATGGCTCTGAACGCCTCATTTTTGTTCTAGTCAAGTGACATTGCTAGATAATACTACTTGAATTTAATCATCTCAGCAAACGGCAATTTGTGATTAGAGTTGGTTGTCTATTGTGCAGGATTCGGCTTTTCTGTAGAGTGTCAACATAAACTCTGTTGAACCTGTATTAAGCGCTAACAGCCGGCCGCGGTGGTCTCGCGGTTCTAGGCGCGCAGTCCGGAACCGTGCGACTGCTACGGTCGCAGGTTCGAATCCTGCCTCGGGCATGGATGTGTGTGATGTCCTTAGGTTAGTTAGGTTTAAGTAGTTCTAAGTTCTAGGGGACTGATAACCACAGCAGTTGAGTCCCATAGTGCTCAGAGCCATTTGAACCATTTGAAGCGCTAACAGAAAAGAGAATTACCAGGAAAAGTTAGCCGCAAACAAACTAAGGCATTCCAGACCACATTCGTCGCCTGAGAAAGTAACGAAATCAAATAAGCGTGACTACAAACGAACATTTGACAAAGAAATGCATAATAAGCGTTATGTGGCCCGAGTTTAAACCCAGAAGTTAATTCGTTAACTAATATGTGAATTAGGGATCTCGTACGTTTGTCCGAAAAAACAACCAAGCACGAAAACTCCCACTTACACAAAAATGCGAAAGGGAAAGTAACGAAAGTTAAATACTGTTTCGTTATTGCCATAAACTATACTTAATTATGTGCAAAACAACAATATTCCACAAAACCAGTTCTTCCTTTTTTGAGACAAATAATAATTTGGATTTTCCAGCCCTGTAAAATATTTTGAAGATATGTTACACGAGAATCAGTATTTTTCAAATCCATACAGCCCCTCGGAACTTATTAGCATTTGCTTGATTAAATTGCTTGAACATTTAAGACATATTATTTTGGCTGGAAGCTGTAAAGATGATATCGAAGCTTTTGAGGGAGTTATGCAAGAACTGGAAATCGACACGGACCATCGCATGATGCG
The DNA here is from genome assembly GCF_023898315.1 of Schistocerca nitens. NCBI lineage: Eukaryota > Metazoa > Arthropoda > Insecta > Orthoptera > Acrididae > Schistocerca > Schistocerca nitens. The sequence continues at coordinate 665,451,167 of NC_064615.1, read as the reverse complement.
AAAACAGGAAAACAACAATTGTAGGTCACATCCGTCACAATTTCTTGACGACAGAAATAATAACCGTACACGACAAGTCTACCGATATAACGCAAATCATGACCAAAACAGACATCACCCGTATGACAACCGTTGGCAGAATAACAATAATTACAGAGACAGATCACATTTCCGTGGTAATGACAATGACTGAGACAACCGTAGCAGGAGACAATATGGGAACCAGAATAATCAGGGGCAGTGGCAAGGGGGGGGGGGGGGGGGAGGCTATGGGGGCTATAACCCCACATGGAGTATCATATTACACTGGATAAAATGAGTTCAGAAATCAGCGAATATATTACTCCAACAGATTCAATCATTTTTTAATAAGTATGTAGCAATATAGATTGCAATGTATGCTAAACACATTTTAACAGAAGAATAAGAGTGGTAAGTAGCTTACTACCTAAACCAATAAATATCATTTAACTTAAAAAAGGCATCTTATTATTTATTAACACACATTTTTTACTCTGAACTCCAAAACAGTTACCAAAAACTACTTCAAGCAACACCACTCCCTCCCTCCCATTGACCGACTTCTAGAATAGCACCTGAGAATAATTATTAGCAAGGGAGACAAAAGTACTTCAGACGCAACAGTCCACCCCACAATTACGATTTCGGGAGAAATTCTCCACCACTCAATCGACAAGGAAGCAAGTACAGAAATTGCCGACAAGATGACAGACTCTTTAGTCAGGATAACAGACTTGAATTTAAGCAGCCGGCCGGGGTGGCCGAGCGGTTCTAGGCGCTACAATCTGGAACCGCGCGACCGCTACGGTCGCAGGTTCGAATACTGCCTCGGGCATGGATGTGTGTGATGTCTTTAGTTTAGTTAGGTTTAAGTAGTTCCAAGTTCTAGGGGACTGATGACCTCAGAAGTTAAGTCCCATAGTGCTCAGAGCCATTTGAACCATTTGAATTTAATCAGAACTGGCGTGATTCATATAGGGCAGGGCCCTCTCGACAAGTTGAAATTGTAGAAATTAGACCTCCAAATCCCAGTAACGATGCACGACAACAAAGACATAATAGTCAGTGACTCGTACCTCAGGCAGCTACAAAACGTACTTACAAGGCTGACGGCGTAGCTGCCATGACTATCAATTAAGACAGTAATTTTACGATTACACTATTACATGGAACAGACGACACAGTCTTACTGTGAGTACATTTTCGCTTTTCAGTTGCACGATTACGTCACGGCTATAATGCTCACATTTTTTGAACATATGCAGATAATGAGGTTTTACTGCAACATTTTGGTTTAACCGAAGAAACCTTTTTTATTTAAAGTACTTTCCGAGATGTCACAGATGATACGGTACTTGGTTTGTTTGACAGCTTCACGATGATATTACGACGCTATTAATGAGTGACACAATTTTCATTATTGCTTTTGCGCTGTATCTGTTTTATGTCTGCACAGTTTTTTTATGTTCTTCTGGAAAGTAAAACACGTTTCGGTAATGACTTTTGTGGCATGGGTACAATGAGACATTTATTTTTGTAACTCAACAATACGTTACAGTACAGTACTTTCAAGGTCACGGCAATGAACGTAATAACTACGACATTTATATGCATACCACTTTACTTTTGTATATGACAAGGTAAGTACATTGATTTTGGAGAACTTTGCTGCAGAGTGAAAATCTCATTCTGGAAACATCCCCCAGGCTGTGGCTAAGCCATGTCTCCGCAGTATCCTTTCTTTCAGGAGTGCTAGTTCTGCAAGGTTCGCAGGAGAGCTTCTGTAAAGTTTGGAAGGTAGGAGACGAGATACTAGCAGAAGTAAAGCTGTGAGGACGGGGCGTGAGTCGTGCTTGGGTAGCTCAGATGGTAGAGCACTTGCCCGCGAAAGGCAAAGGTCCCGAGTTCGACTCTCGGTCCGGCACACAGTTTTAATCTGCCAGGAAGTTTCATTATTAGAAGTATTTTTGAACTACAGTGATACAGAGAAAGTTTTCGATGGTATATTTCATTCCACAGTTCCAATCTGTAAGATCTGAGGTATAATTACATTACCCCTCATGAAGGTATGCTTACTTTGTGTATCATATGTGTGGCAAACCCCCCCAAGAAACATGGACCTTGCCGTTGGTGGGGAGGCATGCGTGCCTCAGCGATACAGATAGCCGTACCGTAGGTGCAACCACAACGGAGGGGTATCTGTTGAGATACCAGACAAACGTGTGGTTCCTGAAGAGGGGCAGCAGCCTTTTCAGTAGTTGCAGGGGCAACAGTCTGGATGATGGACTGATCTATCCTTGTAACACTAACCAAAACAGCCTTGCTGTGCTGGTACTGCGAACGGCTGAGAGCAAGTGGAAACTACGGCCGTAATTTTTCCCGAGGGCATGCAGCTTTACTGTATGATTAAATGATGATGGCGTCCTCTTGGGTAAAATGTTCCGGAGGTAAAATAGTCCCCCATTAGGAAAGAAAACTGGCGTTCTACGGATCGGAGCGTGGAATGTCAGATCCCTTAATCGGGCAGGTAGGTTAGAAAATTTAAAAAGGGAAATGGATAGGTTAAAGTTGGATATAGTGGGAATTGGTGAAGCTCGGTAGCAGGAGGAACAAGACTTCTGGTCAGGTGAATACAGAGCCATAAATACAAAATCAAATAGGGGTAATGCAGGAGTCGGTTTAATAATGAATAAAAAAATGGGAGTGCGAGTAAGCTACTTCAAATAGCATAGTGAACGCATTATTGTGGCCAAGATATACACGAAGCCCAAGCCTACTACAGGAGTACAAGTTTATATGCCAACTAGCTCTGCAGATGCCGAAAAAATTGAAGAAATGTATGATGAGATAAAAGAAATTATTCAGATAGTGAAGGGAGACGAAAATTTAATAGTCATGGGTGACTGGAATTCGGTAGTAGGAAAAGGGAGAGAAGGAAACGTAGTAGGTGAATATGGATTGGGGATAAGGAATGAAAGAGGAAGCCGCCTGATAGAATTTTGCACAGAACACAACTTAATCATAGCTAACACTTGGTTTAAGAATCATAAAAGAAGGTTGTATACATGGAAGAAGCCTGGAGATACTGACAGGTTTCAGATAGATTACATAATGGTTAGACAGAGATTTAGGAACCAGGTTTTAAATTGTAAGACATTTCCAGGGGCAGATGTGGACTATGATCACAATCTATTGGTTATGAACTGTAGATTAAAACTGAAGAAACTACAAAAAGGTGGGAATTTAAGGAGATGGGACCTGGATAAACTGGAAGATATATTGGTGGTGTTTTAACGTCCCGTCGACAACTAGGTCATTAGAGGATAAACTGGAAGAACCAGAGGTTGTACAGTGTTTCAGGGGAGCATAAAGGAACAATTGACAGGAATGGGGGAAAGAAATACAGTAGAAGAAGAATGGGTAGCTTTGTGAGATGAAGTAGTGAAGGCAGCAGAGGACCTAGTAGGTAAAAAGACGAGGGCTCGTAGAAATCCTTCGATAACAGAAGAAATACTGAATTTAATTGATGAAAGGAGAAAATATAAAAATGCAGTAAATGAAGCAGGCAAAAAGGAATACAAACGTCTCAAAAATGAGATCGATAGGAAGTGCAAAATGGGTAAGCAGGCATGGCTAGAGGACAAATGTAAGGATGTAGAGGGTTATCGCACTAGGGGTAAGATAGATACTGCCTACAGGAAAATAAAAGAGACCTTTGGAGAAAAGAGAACCACTTGTATGAATATCAAGAGCTCAGATGGAGACCCAGTTCGAAGCAAAGAAGGGAAAGCAGAAAGGTGGAGGGAGTATATAGAGGGCATATACAAGGGCAATGTACTTGAGGACAATATTATAGAAATGGAAGAGGATGTAGATGAAGATGAAATGGGAGATACAATACTGCGTGAAGAGTTTGACAGAGCACTGAAAGACCTGAGTCGAAACAAGGCCCCGGGAGTAGACAACATTCCATTAGAACTACTGACGGCATTGGGAGAGACAGTCCTGACAAAACTCTACCATCTGGTGAGCAAGATGTATGAGACAGGCGAAATACCCTCAGACTTCAAGAAGAATATAATAATTCCGATCCCGAAGAAAGCAGGTGCTGACAGATGTGAAAATTACCGAACAATCAGTTTAATAAGTCACGGATGCAAAATACTAACGCGTATTCTCTACAGACGAATGGAAAAACTGGTAGAAGCTGACCTCGGGGAAGATCAGTTTGGATTCCGTAGAAATATTGGAAGACGTGAGGCAATACTGACCCTACGACTTATCTTAGAAGCTAGATTAAGGAAAGGCAAACCTACGTTTCTAGCATTTGTAGACTTACAGAAAGCTTTTGACAATGTTGACTGGAATACTCTCTTTCAAATTCTGAAGGTGGCAGGGGTAAAATACAGGGAGCGAAAGGCTATTTACAATTTGTACAGAAACCAGATGGCAGTTATAAGAGTCGAGGGGCACGAAAGGGAAGCAGTGGTTGGGAAGGGAGTGAGACAGGATTGTAGCCTATCCCCGATGTTATTCAATCTGTATATTGAGCAAGCAGTGAAGGAAACAAAAGAAAAATTCGGAGTAGGTATTAAAATCCATGGAGAAGAAATAAAAACTTTGAGGTTCGCCGATGACATTGTAATTCTGTCAGAGACAGCAAAGGACTTGGAAGAGCAGTTGAACGGAATGGACAGTGTCATGAAAGGAGGGTATAAGATGAACATCAACAAAAGCCAAACGAGGATAATGGAATGTAGTCGAATTAAGTCGGGTGATGCTGAGGGAATTAGATTAGGAAATGAAACACTTAAAGTAGTAAAGGAGTTTTGCTATTTGGGGAGCAAAATAACTGATGATGGGCAAAGTAAAGAGGATATAAAATGTAGACTGGCAATGGCAAGGAAAGCGTTTCTGAAGAAGAGAAATTTGTTAACATCGAGTATAGATTTAAGTGTCAGGAAGTCGTTTCTGAAAGTATTTGTATGGAGCGTAGCCATGTATGGAAGTGAAACATGGACGATAACTTGTTTGGACAAGAAGAGAATAGAAGCTTTCGAAATGTGGTGCTACAGAAGAATGCTGAAGATTAGATGGGTAGATCATATAACTATTGAAGAGGTATTGAATAGGACTGGGGAGAAGTGAAGTTTGTGGCACAACTTAACTAGAAGAAGGGATCGGTTGGTAGGACATGTTCTGAGGCATCAAGGGATTACCAATTTAGTATTGGAGGGCAGCGTGGAGGGCAAAAATCGTAGAGGGAGATCAAGGGATGAATATACTAAACAGATTCAGAAGGATGTAGGTTGCAGTAGGTACTGGGAGATGAAGAAGCTTGCACAGGATAGAGTAGCATGGAGAGCTGCATCAAACCAGTTTCATGACTGAAGACCACAACAACAATGTGTGGCAAGTGCAAGGAGCCCGAGCTAATATGGCATTTCCTTATATAGTTTTACACATTGGTACCACACTTCTCCCACACAGAGTTACACGGCTATATGGTCATTTAACAGAGAGAAATGAACATTTTTACTACATCACTAGTCACTGACACTGACACATGTCTACGTAATGACAGAGTTGGATTACTTTGCATTTATGATATTGTACTTTGTCTGCATTTTGTGAACTATTCACATATATTTTCGGAACTATTGTGATACTGCAAGAGCTTTGAGTGATGTCTATTGTATGGGATCATGATTTTTGAAGTCCGTTTGAGCTAGCTGACACTATCGAAACGGGCTGAAAGCTTTTTTTTTAAAGAGGTTTCGAGATTATTGAAGGAAGCTACGACGATTTTGAGATTGAAGTTTTACAGTGATATTATTATGATGACGATGTGTATAATGATGTTGAGATATGGTTATGATCAGTGCTATATGAGGAATATAATTATGCTATGTGTTTATTATGATGAAATATTGAAGAAGTATCGACAAATATATGTAATGGTAATGAGGCGACAGAAATTTTTGGAACTGATGAGATTTCGTTTCTACACACGTCTCCTATAATTCTTTAACCCGTGAAATCTTTTTATTTGTATGAAACTGCCATTGTAGCTGAAATTCCTGTCGTAAATATTTTGGTAATGAGTATATGTGACCTTGACCTATGCTCTGCTGCATTGGGCTGTGTGCTAGCCGCCTTGCAATATATCCATTGTTGTGTTGCCTTACAACTTTACTGCTGCCACTTCAGCCGCTTTGAAGTTCGCTGCACTCCCGCAAGCGCTCACATAGCTGTAGAAAAGAGAGGCCATTGACCTCGCTACTGACATTTCTTAGGCGAACACGCACAAACACGACGTACACTACTATTTGTAAACATATGATTACAATTTGGAATTTGAACTTTGTGATACTCACTGAAACTCTTATGAATTGATGAGAAATGTTCTTATGTTAACACACCTCATTATGACAAGTACCTCTACGAGAGTTGAGAGAATTTCTACTGACTTATCAAATGCCACATGGCTACTGAATGATGTTTTTATGCTCTGCTTTGTAAGTATTTACTTATTTGATATCTGGTTTCTAGCTGTGTTGCAGCATTGGTTTTAAAAAGTAAAATTTAATACCTGTGCTAATATGAACGCTTTCTGTCAACAGGTCTATTAAATAATAATTTTATGATTCCCATTCTTAAAAAAGAGCACTTGGAAAGGAAAGAACAATAAGAAGGAAGAGGGACTAGTAACAGGAACTGCATACATAATTTTCTTTTCAAGAACAAGCTAATTTTTTTCGGTAGAATAAGTTGTTGCGGTCCACCACTTAATGTTAAGATGTGACATACAACGATTGCATTTCACATGGGGGATAGTATAGATCTCGTTCCTTGTGCTGGCGCTTTGGATAATTCTGGTGATCACAGATGCACACACGCTATTGTAAGCATACACATATATTTCCCTTATCTGCATTGCTGTCTTTACTGTAATATTTTTTCTGCTTGTGCTTTGTCATATTTAGGTATAAGTTATTGCATTTGCTGCTGCTATTTGTCAGGCAGTGTCCTACTTAATTTTACTTTGTATTACCGTGCTAAGCCAGTTTTACCACTGATTCATTTTTCTTGTTTGTTGGATATTGCCTAATATTAGTTGTAATGTTGCATTTGCTTTGCTAATTTAGATATGCTTCTACTTGCTTTGCCAATTTGCATTTTTGTTAGTGTTGTTTTTGTTAATTTTTTTGTGCTGCTGCATTGCCTTGTTCTCTAATTTATGTATCTGAGCTCAGTAGATTTAAGATAGCTTAAGAGGGGTTATGCTATATAAGAAAATGAGTTGTGATGAGTTGACAAGCTATAAGGAAAAGGTCTGGCCAAACAATATTGTATAATGAGGAACAATGATTTTGAAAGAGGAAGTGAACAGATATAAGTATGGTATAGTGACAACAGGTTTAGATAGGATTTTCTTGGAAGCAAATGATAAGGGGAGTAAAATATGGAAATATAAGCGTAGGTTATAAGTATAAATACAGACAGCATGCTTAGGTAGGATTTTTGTGGAAACAAATATTGAAATAAGAGAGGTCTGTGAGAATTAAATGAAGTTTTGGTTGGAAATGAAATAGTTTTGGTTGAAAGTAAAGGATGTATGAGCATGAAGTATATTAGGTATAAAATGCACACCACAAGTACTGCAGTATCAAATGTTACACTTACACTTACACTTTGACACATTTACACTTTGAAACAACTCCTGTTCTTTCCTTTTGTATTATTCCGATATGTTTATGTGTACCCTTGTGTCTCTGTGTTCTTCCTATCTCTTTGTGTTTATCTGATAAGATAAATTTGGTATAATATTTTTCCTTTTAATATTAGGTTTCACTCACTATGATGAGGAATACTGTTATCCTCAAACCTAATCTCTGTTTTTGTATCATGTTCTTTATTTTAGGAATATGTTCAGACATTATTTATTCTGTTATGTTTTCTTTTAATATTCATGTGTCAAGTTAATGTTTCTACTGATATTCTCAGTTTTTTTCATTTATTTACTTATGTCATAATTCCTGTAATACTCATGTATATGCTTATTTCTGTTCTTTTTGTAAACCCTGTATTACTACAAATGTTATTTGTATTGTCAAATTATTTACTATAATGATGTTTTCTTTACATTTATAATTGTATTCTTATGCTGTAAAATTGTAATTTATAGACTCCAGTAATCCAAGTTAGATAAGTAGTTTGGATTCTTTTTACTGCACACATTTGTCTGTTGGTCATATTATGTGTATCAAATCTCAAGGTACTATATGAATGTGTTAGTGCTTGCACATGTTGATAATTCAACAAGGGACTGGTTAAATGCGTTGACGATGGTAAGGACATCGTAAAAAAAAAAAAAAATTGTGAGCGCGCAAGTGATGATTCAGGGACTTTTAATATGCAACGATACTAACTACGCAGTAGTGGCTCATGGACTTGTTATGTTATGCTCAAGACTCTTCAGTTGTGACTGTGGACCAGCACAGTCGCAACAGATGGCTGCTGGCCATCTCTACAAGGCCTGCAGTGGGTCTGCACCTTTGGTGGTCCGCTACTATCGTAATCTCTACTAAGACTACACTGTGTCTGCTCTGTGGTGATTCAACCATTCCACCAATATTCCTCGAGACTTTGACTGATACTGCTGTTGGTCTGTTCTGTTGTGGCCCGTTACCAATATTACGATACCATTTCAAGAGTCAGCTCTGTGTTTCCATGGGGAGGACAACACTACTTCTTGAAGAATGCATGGTTGTGCGCTGCTTTCTTGTGCATTTTTATATGTTGCTCGACCTTTGTGCATAATACTGGCGTAGACCTCTCTTCTGATCAATTACTAGGAATGTCTTTAGTGACTGTGAGGAGAATTTTTACTTTATTGACCAACAGCATATTACTTAACCTTTGTGTGCATCTGCTCTATTTACTGTTGTTAATATAAAAATTTTAACAACGTGGTCTTGGCCACTGCCGAAAACACTTTGTAAAATTTTTTGAGGGTAGCAGGGGGGCTACGTAGGTAACCTGTTTGTATGTTGGCAGCGCTATAGACTGTGTTAATGTCAATGACAGTGCCCTGGGCCCTCAGCAAGAGATTCTGTGGTTGGACGGACTAGCAGTTAACGAGTGGATAGGGAAGTGTGTGGACATGATATTCTTAGTGGGGACTCTGTGTTGGTAGGACATGCATTGTAAAGTGAGATGAAATGATGTGTTTATAAGAAAATTTGCAAAGAAATATATGAAGATGGATGTTGTTCATAATGTTTGGGTAGTGGAATTATTGACAACTATATAATTTTTGGAACTGGATGTGACACGAATAAGATAAAATTTTCTAAATACATGGTTTGCTCTTCAACAAAGTCTTTATTTTGCTAACCATATGCCTCCTAGCAGTTAGAGTGTATAGTAGTTAGAATCTTTTTATTTAGCTGACTGTTGTTGCTACTTGCTCTAATTGCTGTAGTTCGTGTTACGACGATTTTCTGTGTGGTAAATAACTTATAAAAAAGTGGGCTTTGCACTATCGGAATTCGTGATTGAAATGAGTTTAGGCAATTAACAGAGCTCGAGGTAGTTTCATATTTCTTTAATTTTATATTTTTTTGATTTGAATTATTATTAGGTTTTCTTGCAATTCAGGGCCGTTCTTTTGTGTTAGTTATTGGAAGTCATATTGTGAAGGTATAGCAGTCAGATCGCGTTGGGCTTATATATTGTGGGTAATAAATGAATAGCATAAGTTTGAGTTGTTTTTGTTAGAGAAAATTCTGTAGGTCAGTGTTTAATAAAAAAAAAAAAAAAAGAGAGAAATTAAAGACTTAGTTTCAACCTGGAGGTTCGACCACACTCAAGTATTACGGAGATGCTTCGCGAAATCAAATGGGAATCCCTGGAGGGAAGACGATGCTCTTTCCGCAAGGCACTGTTGCGCAAATTCAGAGAATCGGCATTTGAAGCCGAATGCAGAACGACTGCGCTGCCGCCAACGTTCATTGCGCGTAAGGACACTGAAGAATAGATGCGAAAAATTGGGATTCGTAGGAAGACTTTTAGACAGTCGTTTTTACCTTGCTCTGGAATAGGAGAAGAAATGACTAATAGTGATATAAGGTGCCCTCCGCCATGCACCGTATGGTGGTTTGCGGAGTATGTATGTAGATGTAGTTCATTACGGTTCATATTGTATCAAATGCATGAGAAATACGCTGTGAGCTACTAAAACCGTATACATTTCACTTCATTCTTCTTTTAATTTCGAATCAGCCAAACAGTAGGAAGTTTTCTGGCGACTTTGTGACGTTGTGGGTGCATCAGATAAGTTGAATAAAGGAAATTTTAAAGAAACCACACTGATCGAAGTGAGTAGTTGTAATTTGTACTTCGTTCCCACTACAAAAGGGACCCACTTTTACATTGGGTCTTCTGACCGAGTATTCCACTCGAGTAATCCACTAAATTACAGGGCCATATCGTTAACTTCGATATTCAGCAGGATTTTAGAACATATATTGTGTTCGAACATTATGAATTACCTCGAAGGAAGTGGTCTATTGACATACAGTCAACACGCGTTTAGAAAACATCGTTCCTGTGAAACACAACTAGCTCTTTATTCACATGAAGTGCTGAGTACTATTGACAACGGATTTCAGATCGATTCCGTATTCCTGGATTTCCGGAAGGCGTTTGACACTGTACCACACAAGCGGCTCGTAGTGAAATTGCGTCCTTATGGAATGTCGTCAGAGAGGTCATAGTTCGTAGTAATTGACGGAAATTCATCGAGTAAAACAGAAGTGATTTCTGGCGTTCCCCAACGTAGTGTTATAGGTCCTTTGCTATTCCTTATCTATATAAACGATTTGGGAGACAATCTGAGCAGCCGTCTTCGGTTGTTTGCAGATGACGCTGTCGTATATCGACAAATAAAGTCATCAGAAGATCAAAACAAACTGCAAAACGATTTAGAAAAGATATCTGAATGGTGCGAAAAGTGACAGTTGACCCTAAATAACGAAAAGTGTGAGGCCCTCCACATGAGTGCTAAAAGGAGCTCTTTAAACTTCGGTTACACGATAAATCAGTCAAATCTAAAGGCAGTGAATTCAACTAAATACCTACGTATTACAATTACGAACAACTTAAATTGGAAAGAACACAGAGAAAATGTTGTGGGGGAGGCTAACCAGAGACTGCGTTTTATTGGCAGGACACTTAGAAAATGTAACAGACCTACTAAGGAGACAGCCTACACTACGCTTGTCCGTCCTCTTTTAGAATACTGCTGCGCGGTGTGGGATCCTTATCAGTTCGGACTGACGGAGTATATCGAAAAAGTTCAAAGAAAGGCGGCACGTTTTGTATTATCGCGAAATAGGGGAGAGCGTGTCACTGAAATGATAGAGGATTTGGGCTGGAAATCATTAAAAGAAAGATGTTTTTCGTTGCGGCGGAATCTTCTCACGAAATTACAATTATCAACTTTCTCCTCCGAGTGCGAAAATACAGTATTTTGTTGACACCGACCTACATAGGGAGGAAGGATCACCACGATAAAATAAGGGAAATCAGAGCTCGTACGAAAATATATAGGTGTTAATTCTTTCCACGTGCTATACGAGATTGGAATAATAGAGAATTGTGAAGGTGGTTCGATGAACCCTCTGCCAGGCACTTAAATGTGATTTGCAGAGTATCCATGTGGATGTAGATGTAGATTGTAGTGGTCTCCCTGAACTAATTCGAAAGAATATTAGGGCTTCTCCTTCAACATAGAAAGACAGCTTCCTTTCAGATACTGATACAACAAGGGCAGTGTGACAGCACTCTCACGAGATCGATATCGAGAGGTCACGAAATATTAGTCGCATCCACTCATTCTGACTCTGAGAAACGTGATACTATCGAAGGTGGTGCACAAAGAGAGCAAGGTTTGTGCGTGTCAAGTAGGACGTTAATTGAGATAAATGACCTTCGCAGAAAACTTAATGATGTGACACTGCGGTTGAGATACATTGCGAGTGGTTCACTGCTCTGCGACCTCACGTTATAACCTCACATCATACGTGTTGAGGTCGTCAAGTCTGCATGAACGTCTATACATGAGCAACCTCTGCAGTGCGGCGTGCCACCGGCTGTAGCACAATCGACTGCGATATGTCTCCTAAAAATTTGATAACCAACAGCCTCCGTATTGTAATTCATGAGAGCATCTCGGCTGCAGTAGATGTTGGTTTTGAAAATGTAGAAATAACAGTGGCCTTTTAATCGTTTCACTGTCACTGCATATCCACCTCTGTTTGTCACCAGGCATCGACTTTTTTAGTGAATGTAACATCTCCGCCTAATGTGATTTGCTTTGGCCAGTCCTTTCGAAGTCTGTGAGTGCTTTGAAACTCCAGAGCTCGACTAGCAGAATGACACCTGGCTTCGAACTGGACTGTGTAACACGTTGACTTATGTTGGATCTTAATTACTGTAAAAGTACATGGCATTATTGGTAATGAAATCCTGGTATGCTCTGGTACTTGCGTACTGATCCCTGTACGTACAGGCCGTCACGCAACGAGGGGATGCTGACTGAAAATACGAAATTACATCACTACTCGTATTATGCCCATGTTGCCCAGGTATGAACGGTCTAACAAAAGATGAGATTACACACATTAAAGCTTACTGTATCCATATTACTAACTCTTTTAGAAAAGCATTAGCGTAGCTTTACAGACATCAGCATTTTTAGTATGTTGCTTGTAACAACACAGATGTCTCATGCTAAATCCACCTACAAACATCCTTCAGCTGCAACAGAAATGTGAAGCTTCCTAAGTGTCCTGCCAATAAAACTTATCTAGGCCAGGAATTCCCTTTTTTGTACCAGTTCTAGTCTGCTTTTGATGTCCTCCTTGCTCCGTCCCTCATTGGTTATTTTACTGCCCAGGTAGCAGAATTCCTTAACTTCATCTACTTTGTCACCTTCAATCCTCACTGTTCTCATTTCTCACTGTTTCTCATTTCTGCTACTTCTCATTACTTTCGCCTTTTTTTGGTTTACTCCCAGTTCGTATTTTGTACTCATTAGACTGTTCATTGCATTCAGGAGATCATGTAAGTCTTCTACACTTTCACTTAGGATAGCAACGTCATCAGCGAATCATATTATTCGTATCCTTTTACCCTGAGTTTTAATTCCACTTCTGAATCTGTCTTTTATTTCCATCATTGCTTCTTCGATATACAGATTGAACAGTATAGGCGAAAGACTACATCTCTGTCTAACACTCTTTATAATCCGAGAACTGCATTCTTGTTCGTGCACTCTTATTATTCCCTCTTGGTTCTGATACATATTGTATATTACCCGTCTCTCCCTATAGCTTACCCCTATTTTTCTCAGAATTTCGAATATCTTGCACGATTTTCATTGTCGAACTCTTTTTCCAGGTCGACAAATCCTATGAATATATCTTGATTATCAACGGCAAAGTCAGAATTGCTTCTCTGGTGTCTTTACTTTTCCTAAAGCCAAACTTGTCATCATCTAACTTATCCTCAATTTTATTTTCCGTTCTTCTGTATATTATTCTTGTCAGCAACTTGAATGCATGAGCTGTTAAGCTGGCTGTGCGATAATTGCCAGCTCTTGCCGTCTTCGGAATTATGTGGCTGATATTTTTCCGAAAGTCAGATGGTATGTCGCCAGACTCATACATTCTACACACCAACATAAATAGTCGTTTTTTGCCACTTCCCCCAATCATTTTAGAAATTTTTATGGAATGTTACCTATTTCTTCTGCTTTATTTGATCATAAATCCTCCAAAGCTCTCTTAAATTCTGATTCTAATACTGGATCCCCTATCTCTTTAAAGTCGACTCCCGTTTCTTCTTCTGTCACATGAGACAAATTTTCCCTCTCATAGAGGCCTTCATGTTCACCACTAGTATCTTCGCGTCGGAATCGTCGTGGACTTTATAACAGATTGTAATCTACATGTATTTAGTAAACTGACTACTGAGGCATCATTACATGAACTGTCTGTAAGACTGTAGGGAAATATCTACATACAGTTTCATCTTCACGTTACGTAGTCCATCGTACAATCAGAAGAAGACTTCATGAAAATAATGTATTTGTTTACATTCTTTCCCTCGCTGTGTATTTATTTACATTGAAGAGCCAAAGAAACTGGTACACCTGCCCAATATCGTGTAGCGCCCCCGCGAGCACGCAGAAGTGCCGCAACACGACGTGGCATTCACTCGACTAATATCTGAAGTCGTACTGGAGGGAATTAACACCATGAATCCTGCACGACTGTCCATAAGTCCGTAAGAGTACGTTGCAAGGCATCCCAGACATGCTCAATAATGCTCATGTCTGGGGAGCTTGGTGGCTAGCGGAAGTGTTTAAACTCAGAAGAGTGTTCCCGGAGCCACTCTCTAGCAATTCTGGACTTGTGGGGTGTCGCATTGTCCTGTTGGAATTGCCAAAGTCCGTCGGAATCCACAATGGACGTGAATGGATGCCGGTGATGAGACAGGATGGTTACGTACGTGTCACCTGTCAGAGTCGTATCTAGATGTATAAGGGGTCCCATATCTCTCCAACTGCAGACGCACTACGCCATTACAGAGCCTCCTCCAGCTTGAACAGTCCCCTGCTGACCTGCACGGTCCATGGATTCATGAAGTTGTGTCCGTACACATCCATCTGCTCGGTGCAATTTGAAACGAAATTCGTCCTTCCAGGCAACTTGTTTCCAGTCATCAACAGTCCAAAGTCGGTGCTGACGGGCCCAGGCGAGGCGTAAAGCTTTGTGTCGTGCAGTCATCAAGGGTACAAGAGTGGGCCTTCGGCTCCGAAAGCCGATATGGATGATATTTCGTTGAATGGTTCCACGCTGACACTTGTTGATGGCTCAGCATTGAAATCTGCAACAATTTGAGGAAAGGTTGCTCTTCTGCCACGCTGAACGATTCTCTTTAGTCGTCGTTGGTCCCGTTCTTGCCGGATGTTTTTCCGGCTGCAGCGATGTCGAAGATTTGATGTTTTACCGTATTCCTGATATTCACGCTCTTGAAATGGTTGTACGGGAAAAACCCTACCTCATCGCTGCCTCGGAGATGCTGTGTCCCATCGCTATAACACCACGTTCAAACTCACTTAAATCTTGATAACCTGCCTTTATAGAAGCAGTAACCGATCTAACAACAGTGCCAGACACTTGTCTTATACAGGCGTTGACGACCGCAGCGGCGTAATCTGCCTGTTTACATATCTCTGTATTTGAATACGCACGCCTATACCAATTTCTTTGGCGCCTCAGTGTGCCTTCTTCCCCATCATTAATTAAGAACAGTTGTATCTGTGGTTAGTTACCACGATGCGTGGTTAGTTACCATGATGTGTTATATGGGCTGTTGTCAAATATTATGAATATTCACACACCTTTTGTTAATCACCAGATGTACCACTTACGTACGATGGGGTTTAAAAAAGTAATTTAGAAATTATTATGGCAAGCCAAGCAATTTTTACTGAATGCTGCACTACACTTCAAAATGGCACAGGTATATGACACTGTTTTTCAACATCGTCACCAAGTCTCCATAAACAACGGTCAGAAAGTTCTGCCAGTCGTTCAGTTCCTCAACGATAGAAATCCGCTCCTTGGTCACGAAACCATTCGAGAACCGCTGTGTGGTCGTTCTCGGCGTTAGAAATCTCTTTATACCCATACGTTCTTTTATCTTGCAGAAAAAATTGCCTGGACATTGTCGACTTTCGTCGATATCAATGGGCTTCCTTCCCGATCACCATCACTCACTGCCCGGTCAAATTATTGGCGCCGTTTCACTGCGACTGGACGAGAAATTGCATTTGGTCCACATCTCGCGTTAATTTCATTCTGAATATGAGTGCAATTTAATGCGCCTGGTCCACAGAAATCGTACTATCCCGCGTACTTCAAGTTTGGAACACGTTTCAAGTTGCTGCGCAGTTTCACCAACACACTATAATGCACCTGTTATCCGTAACGTATGTGTGTGCAAGAAACCCAGAGCATGTCCTCTCTTCTGACAATGCTCACTCTTGTTGCGCAATGGTCTTAGCGTGGGACGACATGTGTAGCTCACTTTCCAAAGTCCCTATGTAACAAGGTGAGAGCTACAGTTCATCTGCATCTACATCTACATATATACTCCGCTAGCCACCAAGTGGTGTGTGGCGGAGGACACAATTCGCGCCAAAGTCGTATTTCCCCCCTTCTGTTCCACTCGCGGATCGCGCGAGGGAAAAACGACTGTCTGAACACCTCAGTACGAGCTCTTATTTCCCTTATCTTTGAATGCTGATCATTGCGCGATCTGAAAGTTGGTGGTAATAATATATGCTCTACATCCTCGGTGAAGATCGGATTTCGGAATTTAGTGAGCAGCCCCTTCCGCTTAGCGCGCCGTCTATCTGCAAATGTGTCCCACTTCAAACTTTCTATGAGATTTGTAACGCTCTCGCGATGGATAAATGTACCAGTCACGAATCTTGCCGCTCTTCTTTGGAACTTCTCAATCTCTTCAATCAGACCCAACTGCTAAGGGTACCATACAGACGAACAATACTCTTCGACTGGACGAACTAATGTATTGTAAGCAGTTTCCTTTGTTGAAGGGCTGCATCGCTTTAGGATTCTACCAATAAACCGCAATCTAGAGTTCGCCTTACTCGTTACTTGTCTAATCTGATCGTTCCATTTGTGATCATTTCGAATAGTCATACCCAGATACTTGACGAATGTTACCGCTTCCAAAGACTGGGCATTTATTTTGTACTCGTACATTAATGGGGATTTTCGCTTTGTTATACGCAGTAGGCTATACTTACTGATGTTGAGAGATAACTGCCCTGTCATTACACCACGCATTTATTTTTTGCAAATCCTCACTGATTTGTTCAAAACTTTCGTGTGATACTACTTTCCTGTAGACTATAGAATCATCGGCAAACAGTCTAATGCCGCTGTCAATACCATCAACCAGATCGTTTATGTAAATCGTAAAAAGCACGGGACCTTTCACGCTGCCTGGGGCACACCTGATCTTACGCTTGTTTCTGTTGAAATCTCCCCATTCAGGACGACATACTGCTCTCTGTCTGTTAGAAAGCTTTCTGTCCAACCGCATATGTCATCGGATAGACCGTAAGCGCGCACTTTTTGAAGCAAGCGACAGTGTGGAATTGAGTCAAACGCATTTCGAAAGTCGAGGAATATGGATGGCATCAACCTGGGAGCTGGTATCTGGAGTTTGTTGTATATGATGCACAAAGATGGCCAGTTGTGTCTCGCATGACCGCTGTTTCCTAAAACCGTGCTGGTTTCTGCGGATGAGCTTCTCTGAGTCTAGAAAGGTCATTATGACTGAACACAAATTATGTTTCATGATTCTACAACAAATCGATGTCAGTGAAATTGGCCAGTGATTATGAGCATTCAATTTTCTACCCTTTTTATAGATTACTATGACCTGGGCCTTTTTCCAATCCTGTGGAACATCAGATGCACGTTAAATCTCAAAGATAATATTTTTTTAAAAAATAGTCTTACATTTTCGTCCGCTCAAATCATGAATGAAACAAGGCTGGTATGCAGTTCGCCACCTATGGAAATATTCGTTGAAGGAACTTGGCAGCTATAGAACTTCTTCTATGTCATTTTTGGATACGTCGTCAAAGTCTTACATTGTTGTTCGCCCTTCTTCATTTTTTTCAGTCTTGCGAAATCGAATTTTTTGACCACCTTATAAGGAATATGGTTAATTTTCTGAATTGATTTGTTACTATGGGTCGGACGCGACCAGGGAGGAAACAGCAATTGACACATTACGTAGAAATCGGAAACCCTGCGCCAAAAATACGCGAAACCTGTTCCATCTGCCGATATGGTAAAGGGCAGCGTTTTCTGAGTTGCGCAAAAGGTTGTCCTTACGAGTTGTTCTGGAAAGATTAATTTATTAAAGTCTTCTGAACTAAACGTATGAAATAATGTATGTGAAGATACTTGGATCGCAAAAGAAATAGAAACATTGTTCATGGACACAATGAACGGGTCCACAAGGATGCATTGGTCGCAGGAGAACGGAAAGATACGGAACACAAATCGCTGGACAATACTATTATCACATCTGGCTGCCTCAGACTTCCTCCTAAACCCACATGTGAAGAAATTCGTGGCTATAAAGCGTTCTGAATCCAGCGATCAGACTGCGACAAACGTGGACAGATAATATGTAGACCTCCCAGAATCGCATTTCAGGGATGAAATCTATTCATTGCGAAAATCTATACTAAGCACATTTATCTAAAGCGAAACCACGCTTAAAAACAAATGCGTTTTGAGTGACGGATACAGCCATGCGCTAGGGGTTCGGGAATTTTCTCCTTGACTCTTTTGTTTCTTTGTCTTTAGTTTTTCTTTTTTACGGGTTAATAGTCAACATGTAGCTCAATTCTGTTTTTTTGGTTCACGACATGCAGATAGACCAGTGGGGGAGGGAGGCGGGGTCATCAGTTTTCTGATTGGTTTGATGTGTCGTGGAATAACATTTCTCTCATATCAGAGCAGCACTTATATCCAATGTCCTAGATTATTAGTTGGATGTATTCCAGTTGTTTTTTTCCAAAAAAATGGCTCTGAGCACTATGCGACTTAACTTCTCAGGTCATCAGTCGCCTAGAACTTAGAACTAATTAAACCTAACTAACCTAAGGACATCACACACATTCATGCTCGATGCAGGATTCGAACCTGCGACCGTAGCGGTCGCTCGGTTCGAGACTGTAGCGCCTAGAACCGCTCGGCCACTCCGGCCGGCTGTTTTTTTTCCATTACGGTTTTAGTCATATACGTCTCCCTCTAGTGCAATGGAAGTGATGTACAGTCTTAACATGTATCTCGTCATTCTTCGCCTTCTTCTAGTCAGTGTTCCGCACTTATTCCATTCCCACCTATTATACTGAGAGTCTCTTCTAATCTTATTTTATCAATCGATTTAATTATTAACAATCCACTGTAATTCCAAATCTCAAAAGCTTTGATTCTCTTCTTTACTGGTTTTCTCACAGTCTGTGATTCACATCCATACACTGCTGCCTTATAGGCGTACATACTCAGAAGTTTCTTCGTCAATTTTGAAGTCTGTATTTGATAGAAAAATATTTTTTTTTGGGGGGGGGGGGAGGGGGAAGTCCTCTTTGTCTGTGTTAGTCTGCTTCTTACATCCTCGTCCGTCATGCATTACTACGCTTCCAAGGTACCCAGAGTCGCTTCACTTCTACTACGTGTGCAGTTCGTGACTACTTAAATTTGGATGGCTGTACGAGATTCAAACTCCGGCCTCCCAGCACTCCACTGCGCCACCTCGCTCGTTGCTTTTACATTTTTCTTTGTTCTTTGTAATTCTGAGATCAATGGTCTTACTGTGCTTTAAGACTTTTTTTCAATAGGCAAGCGAATGGCTTCGCAGTGTAATGATAATCAAGTGTTGCATTTAATACAGTAACAATTACCATAACTTCAAAGTTTATTCTACAGAGTTCACCGCTGGCGGAAGACACGTGTCAAACTAGCTGGCACACGTGTGACCCAGTTTTGATGCAGATGGGATGTTTTCTCGCACCTTCCTCGCCCGTACGTGACTGCAGGCAGCGCTCTTTGCAAAAGGTTGCAGTGGAGGGCGTTTGCCTTTAGCCAGATCGCGAAGGGCACTGACGTGGGGTTGGAGGCGGGAAGGCGGGGGACAGGGTGGGTGGCGCTATCGCGGCGGCGCGGCGGGTCGATGTGTCCAGAGGGCAGCCCGCCGAGCTCTTCCTTCGTGACAGCGGCGAAACGGGCATCAGAACACACACTGTGAGAATTCAGTGGGAGAAATTCTGACCTCAGGACCCGACCGTCGGGCAACATTCAGTGTCTAACCGGAGTCACAGAGATATCTACATCTACGTCTACACCCATACTCCGCAAGCCACCTGACGGTGTGTGGCGGAGGGTACTTTGAGTACCTCTATCGGTTCTCCCTTCTAGTCCAGTCTCTTATTGTTCGTGGAAAGAAGGATTGTCGGTATGCCTCTGTGTGGGCTCTAATCTCTCTGATCTTATCCTCATGGCCTCTTCGCGAGATATACGTAGGAGGGAGCAATATACTGCTTGACTCCTCGGTGAAGGTATGTTCTCGAAACGTCAACAAAAAAAAAAAAAAAAATGGTTCAAATGGCTCTGAGCACTATGGGACTTAACTTCTAAGGTCATCAGTCCCCTAGAACTTAGAACTACTTAAACCTAACTAACCTAAGGACATCACACACATCCATGCCCGAGGCAGGATTCGAACCTGCGACCGCAGCGGTCGCGCGGTTCCAGACTGTAGCGCCTTTAACCGCTTGGCCACCCCGGCCGGCCGTCAACAAAAGCCCGTACCGAGCTACTGAGCGTCTCTCCTGCAGAGTCTTCCACTGGAGTTTATCTATCATCTCCGTAACGCTTTCGCGATTACTAAATGATCCAGTAACGAAGCGCGCTGCTCTCCGTTGGATCTTCTCTATCTCTTCTATCAACCCTATCTGGTACGGATCACACACAGGTGAGCAATATTCAAGCAGTGGGCGAACAAGTGTATTGTAACCTACTTCCTTTGTTTTCGGATTGCATTTCCTTAGGATTCTTCCAATGAATCTCAGTCTGGCATCTGCTTTACCGACGATCAACTTTATATGATCATTCCATTTTAAATCACTCCTAATGCCTACTCCCAGATAATTTATGGAATTAACTGCTTCCAGTTGCTGACGTGCTATGTTGTAGCTAAATGATAAAGGATCTTTCTTTCTATGTATTCGCAGCACATTACACTCGTCTACATTCAGATTCAATTGCCATTCCCTGCACCATGCGTCAATTCGTTGCAGATCCTCCTGCATTTCAGTACAATCTCTCGATATACTACAACATCATCCGCAAAAAGCCTCACTGAACTTCCGAAGGTATCCACAAGGTCATTTATGTATATTCTGAACAGCAAAGGTCCTACGACACTCCCCTGCGGCACACCTGATATCACTCTTACTTCGGAAGACTTCTCTCCATTGAGAATGACATGCTGCGTTCTGTTATCTAGGAACTCTTCAATCCAATCACACAATTGGTCTGATAGTCCATATGCCCTTACTTTGCTCATTAAACGACTGTGGGGAACTGCATCCAACGCCTTGCGGAAATCAAGAAACACGGCGAACCCGTGTCTATGGCCCTCTGAGTCTCGTGGACGAATAGTGCGAGCTGGGTTTCACACGATCGTCTTTTTCGAAGCCCATGCTGCTTCCTACAGAGTAGATTTCTAGTCTCCAGAAAAGTCATTACACTCGAACATAATACGTGTTCCAAAATTCTACAACTGATCGACGTTAGAGATATAGGTCTATAGTTCTGCGCATCTGTTCGACGTTCCTTCTTGAAAACGGGGATGACCTGTGCCCTTTTCCAATCTTTTGGAACGCTACGCTCTTCTAGAGACCAACGGTACACCGCTGCAAGGAGGGGAGCAAGCTCCTTCGCGTACTCTGTGTAAAATCGAACTGGTATCCCATAAGGTCTAGCGGCCTTTCCTCTTTTGAGCGATTTTAATTGTTTTTCTATCTCTCTGTCATCTATTTCGATATCTACCATTTTGTCATCTGTGCGACAATCTAGAGAAGGAACTACAGTGCAGTCTTCCTCTGTGAAACAGCTTTGGAAAAAGACATTTAGTATTTCGGACTTTAGTCTGTCATCCTCTGTTTCAGAACCATTTTGGTCACGGAGTGTCTGGACGTTTTGTTTTGATTCACCTACCGCTTTGACATAAGACCAAAATTTCTCAGGATTTTCTGCCAAGTCAGTACATAGAACTTTACTTTCGAATTCATTGAACGCCTCTCGCATAGCCCTCCTCTCACTACATTTCGCTTCGCGTGATTTTTGTTTGTCTGCAAGGCTTTGGCTATGTTTATGTTTGCTGTGAAGTTGCCTTTGCTTCCGACGGTCTCTTGTCGGACCGTAACAAAAATGGTGTGGAATGTTTTTAACGTACCGCTATTAGATTTATGTTCTACAGATACACATTTCTGCAGCCTTCTTCCAATACTGTTTCTCTATATTTTCAAGCTATAATACACCGAGGTGAAAGACGGTCATGAGATAGTGATGTGCATATATACAGACGGCGCTAAACAAGGTGTAAAATGGCAGTGCATTGGTGGAGATGTCATTTGTACTCAGATGATTCATGTGAAAAGGTTTCTGACGTCATTATGGCCGCACGACAGCAATTAAGAGACACTGAACGCGGGAAGGTAGTTGGAGCTAGACACACGTGACATAGGACATTCCATTTCGGAATTAGGGAATTCAATATTCCGCGATCCACAGTGTCAAGTGTGTGCCGAGAATACCACATTTCAGGCATTGCCTCTCACCACAGACAACGCAGTGGTCGACGGCCTTCACTTAACGACCGAGAACAGCGGCGTTTGCATTGAGTTGTTATTGCCAGCAGACAAGCAACGCTACGTGAAATAACCGCAGAAATCAATGTGAGACGTACGACGAACGTATCGGTTATGGCAGCAGACGGGCGATGCGAGTGCCTTTGCTAACAATACGGCATCCCCTGCACCGCCTCTTCTGGGTTCGGTTGCACCCTAGACAATTGGGAAATCGTGGCCTGGTCAGATGGGTCCCGATTGAAGTTGGCAAGAGCTTATGATACGGTTCGAGTGTGGCACAGACCCAACGAAGCCTTGGACCCAGGTTGTCAACAAAGCGTTGTACAAGCTGGTGGTGATTCCATAATGGTGTGGGCTGTGTTGACATGGAATGGACTCGGTCATCGGGATGCCCGGCTGCCCGGAGACCATTTCCAGCCATTCATAAACTTGCAAACTTGTGGTAAGCTCCTATGGGACCAAACTTCTAAGGTTGTCGGTCGTTAGGCTTACACACTACTTAATCTAACTTAGACTAACTTACGTAAGGACAACACGCACACTCATTCCCGAGGAAGGGCTCGAACCTCCGACGGGGGGAGCCACCAAGGACTTTATTTTCCGAAACAACAATGGAATTTTTACGGTGACAGTGCGCTAAGTCACTGGGCCACAATTGTTTGCGATTGGTTTGAAAAACATTTGGACAATTTGAGCCAATCATTTGGCCGCCCAGATCGCCCGACTTGAACCCCATCGAACATTTACATGACATAATCGAGAGGTCAGTACGTGCACAAAATCCTGCACCCGCCATATTTTCTCAATTATGGACGGCTGTAGAGGCCGTATGGCTCATTATTTCTGCTGCGGACTTCCAACTACTTGTTGAGTCCATCCCACCTCTAGTTGCTGCACTACGTCAGGCAAAACGGGGTCCAACACAATATTAGTAACTACCTGATGACTTTTGTCACCTCAGTATACACTCCGACAGCTTGCTTCAGTTGACTGCATGTAACGCTGCCTGCTGAGTAGGAAAAGGGCATCGATTTCGAAATGAAGCAAAACTTTTTCAGAATGGAAAATGAGCACTTGCTCACCGTCTTAGTATCTGTCATGCCATTTTTCTGCACGCAGACAACCAAAAAAACCACTCAAATAAGAAAGCATAAGGGCTAGTCAGATGAAAGCGACACGGATACAAAAAAAGTAAGTAAATTGCTTATTAATTCAAAAGTAATCACCATAAATTTTAATATATTTATCTCCCTGTGACGAAAGACACTCAGCAGAGAAATTTCTGTCTTCCAGATTCACTCTAATAATGCCGGTTTCACTGTTAAAGAAGTGCTCGATACCACTTCTTGTCGATATTTGCGCAATTCTCCTTATTTACTGGGGTGCTGTTTTTTATTATATGTATTAATTGCTTCTATATCTTTATCCTACCGGATGATTATGGAAATATGTGGCATGCTTTTTATGCAAAAATATGTGCATACTGGAAAACTTGTCATCCAGGTATTTTTGCTTTCAACTGAAACAAATTCGGATAAAAATGATTACTAATGTAAATACCAATCATATTTTATTCTAAAGCATGAATCTCTAGTTTTTTAATGTACGAAATTAACGTCGCAGAATCGATCAAAGTAACTTCTTTGAAAATCATCTCTGATATATGAGAGGTTTTGATTATAAGTTGATTCCAAGTGCGGCAGTCTGTGTTACGTAATGATAATGGCTTCGCTCATTTAAATTTCGTCTCTGTTCCGTCAAATAATGTATTTTAAAAGCATGGAATGTGATTTAAGTACTACTATGTAATGAAACGTTTGACAAATATTTTGTTCGGATTCCAGAAAAAGAGCGAAATAAATTAGCAACAGTAAACAAAATTAGTGTTTCAATCATTTTAAAAAGCTTTGTTAAATGTATTTAAACTCCACACACTAAAGGCGCGAAACAACAAGATAAGAACCGATCGATGTACTTATAAACCTGTGTTCCACTAAACTATTTTTTTAGCTTAAAAATATACGATGATTCAGTAAAACATAGTTGGATATTTTTCACAATTATCGGCAATAAACCATTGTGGAGGGTAGTTAATACCTGGCGCGCACCTCTTCGTCCGAAGCAAATCGGTAGCTATGAATGACTTTATTCAGGTCTCCAAAAATACGGAAATCCCTCAAGGAGAGATCGGGACTGTATGAAAGATGTGTAAGGGCTACCCAGCGAAACTTCCGCAGCGTTGTCGAAACAACCTAGGCAATATGTGGGCCCAAAATTGCGCAGCCTATCTCCACTTTATCAACAGGGTGCGCTGTTTTGTTCAGCTCCTGTAATGGCGTGCTACGTTACTGTGATGCGCGGATTTGAAAGTGTATCAGACCTGCAGACATTACCTGCAAACAAACAAGAAATATTTATTTAATTTTGTTTTTAGTAGACGCAGAATGTTCAAAAGTGAGTTGTTAAAAAATCTCGAAATGCATAAATGATATTCTATGATATTATTTCAATAATGAGGTCAGAACGACTCAGGTATGTTACAGCATCGAAACGATTCACTGTTCTTTGTACACACAGAGTGCTAAAAAAAAAAAAAAAAAAAAAAACTGCTTATACGCTTTAATAATTTGTGTTTTACATTTGATATACTCTTAAGTAGGTAATGGTTTGAAAATGAACAAATATGTTCGAATTAGCATTCATTAACCCATCTGTGAACGTAATGAAGGCAGAAAATTAAATAATTAATAAAATGGTTAAAAACTTTAAATACTCCTCATATATGATACCGTAAGGTGACAAAGTTTTGCACCTTATAATGCTTTCGAAGCACCAAACGACATGGTATTAGATTGAGTTTTGATATCATTTGATAGGAACTGGGCCGTTTTATTACGAGTACAGAACTTACTGACATCGACAAGTACACCTAGGCACTATTCAATCGAATCTCACTTGCATATTGCATGAACGGTCTTAAATGTAGTGTTGCTTGGAAAAGCTCGGAAGCTCGGTAGAGAAACAGCGGCATCTTGGCCCGAGGGCAGCCAGAAGCGGGCGAACAGGAGAGACAGCGGGGAGTCCGCCGACGGCTGGGCGAACAAATGAACAAATGCTCTATTTCCTATTTTGCGGCTGCGCGTCCCACTGGGGGGAGGGGGGGGGGGGGAATCTGGAGATGCAACAGCAGCACGCCGATCCCCGAGGTGTGGCTGGCGCCAGCATTCACGAAGATGCGACTGGAAGTAGGCGGCGTACAATGATGGCTGGCAAATTTGTGAAAAATGCAGAAGCTGCCTGGAATGCGTTGGGGAAAGGGAGGGCGCCACCATCTATTAGGAAGGAGACAACATTTTTAATGTGGACGTTTGCTATTGGTAGATTTGTATTACGCGATGAGAGAGGAAATTTGTTCAAGAAGGTTCAACGGCGGAAACAAAACTTGAGTCTGTGGTTGGCCAGAGCTTTTTAGAGTGAGGAGAGAGGGAATACGAACAGAGCACACTAAAACAAGGATTCACCCACTCTTACTTAGGAGAGAGGTAACCACAGGTGGCCAACAGCCTTGCCGCAGTGATAACACCGGTTCCCGTCAGATCGCCAAAGTTAACCGCTGCTGGGCTTGTCTAGCACTTGGATGGGTCACCGTCTGGGTCTGCCGAGTGCTGTTGGTAAGCGGGGTGCGCTCAGCCCTTTTGAGGCCCATTGTTACTTGATTGAGGAGTAGCGGCACCGCTCACGAAAACTGACAACAGCTGGGAGAGCAGTATGCTGACCACATAACCCTCCATATCCGCATACGGTAACGCCTAAGGGCTGAGGATGGCACGGCGGCCGGTCGGTACTGTTGGGTCTTCAGGACCTGTTTTGATGGTGCTTGCTTGCTAACCAGAGGCGGCTGGAGAGCCTGCAGTTTTGAGAGGAGAGGGCGGTCTGAGCCACCGAGCTGGGCAGTCTTCTGCGTGAGAGACCGATCTGTTCAGACTTCTGTCAGAGCCCTTGGGCTGGATAGAACTTCTGTTACAGGCGGTAGCTCGAGAAGAGAACTTTGCTGTTCGTTTAAGACGATTTTGCACTTCGCCTCTTAGCTGGGAGTTCTCAGCGTGTGTCTGGCACACAGTTCTTCTGGAGATCTCTTTCTCTGTTCCGATTAAGACGTTTCTGAACTTCGCCTCATTGGCAATGTTTTACGTTGGTTGTTGGCAGCGAAGTTATTTAGACAGAGCATGGACTTAGCGCATTTTCTGGGCTGTAGTCTGTTGTCTGATGATTTAGGTTGCGGCACTGGATACTTCGTGATTCATCACAGTACATCTCGTCCGGCCCCGGTAGCTGAGTGGTCAGCGTGACAGAATGCTAATCCTAAGGTCCCGGGTTCGATTCCAGGCTGGGTCGGAGATTTTCTCTGCTCAGGGACTGGGTGTTGTGTTGTCCTAATCATCATCATTTCATCCCCATCGACGCGCAGGTCGCCGAAGTGGCGTCAAATCAAAAGACCTGCACCAGGCGAACGGTCTACCCGACGGGAGGCCCTAGCCACACGACATTTCATTTCATTTACAGTACATCTCCAGCACACTGACTGAGATGGTAAAATCGCCACCTAATCCAGCATTCAAGGCAGATAAAGTTTAAATTAATGGGATCACTTGTAAAAAGTTTATCCACTTAAGTTTCATCAGAGTAGATTCTTCCGATTTTTCAGTATGGTAGCGAGGTCAGTCAATCTTTGTAGAGAATCTCAGATCATGTTATTCGCGACTGGGCAGAATTAGAAGACAGCCAATATTAGTTTATTGTAGTCACTTCATGTTTTTATGTGTCATCTGGAGGTTCTATAACTTATTCATTGTTCATGTTCATGACGTGGGTTTCACTCCAGATAAATTGTTTTGCCAAAACTAGGATTTGTCCTTCCAGTAAAAGCATAGATCACACTATATCACTTAATTTGTTCATATGTTGTGTATTTATTAAGTATCGGTATTTGATCTCTGTTGGCACAGTCTGAGACTGAATATTTGATTAACCTTACACTGATTCGAAAAATTCATTGGATACATATATGTTGCAGTATACTTTTGTCATCGTCTGACCTTCTGCATCTGCACAGTGAGTGTACTAATGTGTGCAAACTTAGCTTACCACTTAGCGCGCAAATGGACAAAATATCTGAACTGTCTTCTCAAGCTCAGGGTGTCAAACAGACATTCTAAATAAATATGAACTTGGCCCTGTAAGGCAGCTAATATCAGGTGTGGATGGTAACAAAATCATTAGAAATGCTGCTGCCACTTAACTAGAATGCATGAAGTAATAAAAAAGAAAGTTTGGGGTCAGTTAGAGAAAGACAAAACAGCTGTTCCCTTTTTTTATTCTGCATGTAATTTATCAACTGTTCTTTCAGGGGTCAAGTGATACACAACCATCATGTTCAATTACTTTTGACACTTAATGACAAAATATTTAACTCTTGGACATATTGAATTGACGATTATTAAAATCGTTATCTCTCCACATAATTTTTTTTATCACAGGAAAGAATGATTAAAGATCTTCATCAACTCATTTACATCTATGTTGTCATAGCTGGTCAATGCACTGACTTGGTGGAGAATAAATTTACATTTTGTACCAATGAAAAAACTCTCATGTACTCAATGTGAGGGTAGGTTAGTATCCTAGCTTTTGATATTCAATGGTCAAAACGTACACAAGTTGGAGTGAGCAGTTCTAGACTCAACATTTACTGTGGCCTAATACATGATGGTACTTTACCAAGTGGCATCTGCAACGGCGTTGTCTCCGTGCTGGACCTGAAACGCTAAATCTCTACTCTGGTCTTGACTGAATTCACTCAGTCTCAACTTTCCTGCATACCGCAGAACGTTGATCTTTCCCTAATCGAAATAATGGCTAAGGGTTGGAGCGATGTGCACAATTTCTTTGCCTGCAAAAATCCCTGCAGGAATAAT
Organism: Schistocerca nitens; assembly: GCF_023898315.1. Classification (NCBI taxonomy): domain Eukaryota; kingdom Metazoa; phylum Arthropoda; class Insecta; order Orthoptera; family Acrididae; genus Schistocerca; species Schistocerca nitens. The sequence goes on along the minus strand of NC_064615.1, from coordinate 665,422,610 downwards.
TATCTACCTCTTTGCTATCTGTCGCCATGATACGTGAAGCGTATTGTCCTCATTTCACAGAAAGCAAAGCTCTCAATGCCCTTGCTTATTTCCACACACTTGTGCAGTCTGTCGTAAGACAAGACAGGGATCTAGCCATTTTAGTTCTCAAAATGCTTTTGTGTAATGGGAATCTCCCACCGTGTCGTGTCCGCGTCACGCGGTATAGCTTCAGCCAATCACCGCCTCACTAGAGGTGAATTTTATTTTTCTTGCTGGGGTGCAGCCTAGCCCTCTTAATGCTGTGCAGCCACTTACCTTCAGTCCCGGCTGTAGTTACGTTAAAAGAAATAATGTATTGTTCTGGCCTTATCCCTTTCTACGCTGAAGCTCACCATTCTCTTGTTAAATGGGGTTTTCCAATGCCATTAACCACCTGCTCGGTTTGTCTCCAAAATATGTTTCACTTTAACTTGTTTTTTCATGCCCCTGTCCATATATCGGTAGATATTGTTTGTAAGTTTTTGGTACATGAGATTAACTGCAATTGCTTTCTGATGATATAATGTAATTATTATTTTCTGAGGGTCTCATACTGTATTGCACTGTTGTTATGGATCAAGCTCATGTAAGATCCGTAAAATCCAGAGGCCTTACACTTTTACTGGGCAACAGTTAATATTTATAAGTGACAGGACCACCTTCTAAGATGACATTTTAAAAATTCCATTTTATAATTAATGCACTGAGAAATACCTTTAGTTCACATATCTCGCAATTGTGCAGTAGAGAGGTAAATCAATACATAAAGATTAATAAGTACAGTGAACAAGTGGGTGGGGGAGGGGGGGCGGTGTTAGAGTACTTCAGATGGTTGAAGGAAATCTTTAACAAATTACAGAGCACATAATTGTTTCCAGAATGAATTTTCACTCTACAGCAGGGTGTGCACTGGTATGAAACTACCTGGCAGGTTGAAATTGAGGAACTGGTGGAAGTAAGAGTGTAAGTCGTGATTGGGTAGCTGAGTCGGTAGAGCATTTGCCCGCAACAGGTAAAGGTTCCGAGTTCAGTCTCGGTACGGCACATACTTTTAATGTACCAGGAAGCTTCACGTAATTGTTGATAACATAGGAAAGCATAGTAACTGGCAAAAAAGGCATTTGCTTTAGACTGTTTAGGGAAAAACAGGTGAAGCATAGTACACATATAGTAATTAGTTGTGAAATGAAACTGTTAGATAAGGTTCTCGTTATTTCATGGTTTCCATAAGTTGAAGATACAGCGCTGTCACCTCACGGGCAGTCCGACAGATGGTGCAGGCGCCCCTCCACACAAATAGACTGCAAAATATTCGTGTAGGCGATAATCTCTAAAAGTCTATGATGATCCGTAAGTTACCGTATTTTCCGATGTGAGGACAATGATGATACTCGGATACTAGTGGGAAATTGGTACCTAAATTTTCTTAGTCTGTTATTGATCGCGGTGTGCGTGCAAGAAAACGACGGGTCATCTGAATCACCTTATGCCGGCCGGAGTGGCCGTGCGGTTCTAGGCGCAACAGTCTGGAGCCGAGTGACCGCTACGGTCGCAGGTTCGAATCCTGCCTCGGGCATGTGTGTGTGTGGTGTCCTTAGGTTAGTTAGGTTTAATTAGTTCTAAGTTCTAGGTGACTGATGACCTCAGAAGTTAAGTCGCATAGTGCTCAGAGCCATTTTGAATCACCTTATGGTGTTGAGTTTCGTGAACAAGTTGCGGAGTCTGAGTCTTCTCGCACGGAGGTGAATGCGAAACTTACGGGGATAAAAGCGCATCTTTATTGTCCTGCCTACCGGATGTACTACCCGATCTTCTGCGAAGGACAGACTGCAGATTAAAATTTTGGCTGTCTCTGTGGCATCAAATTTCTTCCTACTCTTTTTCCACCCTTTACACGCGCTTCAAGTTTCTGAATGCGGTCCGATGCACTTAAGTCAGGGTTGAGCAAATGGCCGCAGTGCTTTGCGTCCTTTGCGAGGGTGTCGACGCACCCGTTAAGGCTTCCTTGGTGCAGGGATATCCAGAGAAAGTCACCGACGTCCCAGCACCTTTAGTTCGAAATGTTGTACTCGCAGGCGTAGCAATCATCTCTTTGATTATAACCACACCGAAAATGTATTGGTCATCTTCTGAAAACAGCACATTCGTCGTTTTCGGGCAAAGTACGGAACGAACTGAAACCCGGGGAGAGACGTGATAAATTGGCAGAAATCAACCATTGTCCTTGGACGTGACCATGACACATCGTGAATGAAAGTGTCCGATATGTTGGTGTAGGAACGCGGACGGTCCAACGTGTTTACATGGAATAATGTACCAGTCGCAGACATGGAAAGTGGCTTCCCAACTGACAAGAGCCAGAGACGAATGTCACGCCTTAATGGAAATCGCTTTCCAGTCTGACAGGAATAGCTACCGCAAGTGACTGCAGGGTCTCTCAGCGTTACCGGGCGAACACTGCGAAGCAAACCGCATGCAATGGACATTTGGAGTCGGTTACCTCGCAAAACGCCTTTGCTATCTGTGATGTGCGTACTGTAAGACCTTCGGTACACACACCATCAGATTATTTGACTTGTCGCTCTAGCGAAGTAGGCGAGTGTCAGCAATATGTCTCGTGGTCTTATCGTGGCGTGTTTATCTTCTGCCGTTAGGTCTGACGATAGAAATACCACTTGCACGCTTAGAGTAGCAGATTGACGGTGACCAACTTTAAACAGAACTTGATTAATTTTCACACACATTTATTAAAATAATAACAATCATAAACCTTACTTAACTTTGTTCTGGATGCTATTTACAATTGACAATCTGAAGTTCCTTTGGTCTTGGTACGTTAAACTTATTCTCACATATCTCTGATACTTGACACAGTGTCTATACATTTATCTTCATGGCTATGTACAGGAATATGGTAATCTTGTTAGGCGCAAACTGAAACTTGACTGTAGACTGGTACAGAGAAATGCAGACTGATTAATCGGAGGTCTGTACACTCGTTATGATACCTCGCGGGTTCAGGTATCACTGCGCGAGTGTGATCCCCGAGGAGAAAAGGTTCTACGTTAGCAGAAATCTCATTGGCTGTGTTACATATTAATACGCGTATCGGCGGAAGCAGCATTTGGTCCGTCTTTATGGCAGCGCCATCTCGTAGAGCGGAGACGGACGAGCGCTGCGCCTGCGCTGTTGTGCTTAGCGGGGCGCGCTCTAGTGGGAAAGTTGTGTACGCGCTGACTACGCGGAACTATGTACATACCACTATCACCGCTGCATAAAGCTGCACGTCTTTAATGGGCCAATCAACGCAGGAATGGGAGCACGTAATGTGGTTCGATCAGCCACGATTTCGCATCTGTTCTACGCGTCGAGAGCACTGACGAGTCAATGATGCGTTTAACCTGCAGTGTGTGTAGGTTGTCGTTCACGCTGGAGGTTTTTCTATACCGTTTTTGGAACGATTCTTTTAACGTGACTTGCGTTGACTCACGCGTCTTAGCATGAGCATGAACCAGGATAATCATTTAAACGTTCTCGGTGACCAAGCATTGGCCTTTCTTCTGTGTCTTCATGAAGAGTATGCCGCGAATACTCCACTCTCTCTAAATAACAACAGTCGTCTTCACAGGTCTGCATGGATACGTTACTGGTTTCATGAACTGTCATTATCAATGAATTAATACCATAGAAAATATCTGGAACCATTTGGAATAGCGGGTGCAACGCAGGTGTAGGAGGATACGGCTTATCTGAAGAAATGTTTGCACTCGCTCTACCGCCGACTTGAGGCCGCTTTCAAGGCTAGAGGCGTGATGCCTCCTGGGGGTCAGTAATCTTTTGTCCGGGGTCCTTATCTTGCCACAATGTAACACCGGTTCGCCTCACCTCATCGAAGTTAAGCACTGTTGGGCTTGGCTGGCACTTGGATGGGCGACAGTCCGCTTCTGCCGAGCGCTGTTGGCAAAGCGGGGAGCAATCGAGGTGCTACCTAATTAATAAGTAGTCGCTCCGGTGACGAAAGCTGACAACAGCCAGGACAGTAGCGTGGCGGTCGCACGCCCCTTCATAACCGCATCTAGTAACACCTGTTGGCTAAGGATGACACGGCTGTCAGTCGGTACCATTGAGCCGTCCTAGGCATGTTTGCACGGAAATTTCGCAGGCTGGGGTGGCCGAGCGGTTCTAGACGCTTCAGTCTGGAACCGCGCGACCGCTACGTTCGCAGGTTCGGATCCTGCCTCGGGCATGGATATGTGTGATGTCCTTAGGTTAGTTAGGTTTAAGTAGTTCTAAGTTCTAGGGGACTGATGAACTTAGAAGTTAAGTCTCATAGTGCTCAGAGCCATTTGAACCATTTTTTGAACGGAAATTTCAATTCTCATCTTATGACACAGTTCTTACTTGCTTATAACAGTTTTCTTAAATTCCGAATTAGTTAAGATGATTAGATTGTACTTCTTCTACACTTAGAAGTTTATGACTATCGCTATAAAACATATGTACATCCGTTTGATTCGCTCCGCAATATTTATATGTAACACGCAGTTTTAGGTCCAGTAAACAACGTTAAATCAGACTGAATACTGTTAAACTCAACATAAACCTTTGAGACTGTTTACTTTGAACATAGGGGCAAAGCTGGATTATGTGGATCTCAACGAAATCTCCAATTACTCTTTCAACATGTTCCTTTGTAGACTACTTATTGCTTTCTTCTCCCTTGAAACCCTCCTCCGCCAGAACAAACATTCTTCCCAGCAACAGATTGCCGGTCACATCCTGTTGCATGGGTCCCACGGGTATTTGCTCAGACAGCACAGGGTCTCAACAGCACTGTCCATCAATTCTCAATGTACTTCCTGTCAAGGAAAAACCTACATTAGCACGCCAGCAAAATCTGAACCTAACGTTTTGCCAGCACGGTCGAACATGTTGAAGCGCACTTTCTCTATATCGACAGAAAAACGGAAAAGAACCTCTATACCAGTACTGATATAAATGGAAAATATATTCATGCTAATTACGAAATTCTGAGTATATCAGTGTTGTAACTGAAGACAAGAATAAAAAGAATTTCAAATTAACTTTCGAATGTTTCAGAGGAATGCATGCTGTCGATTATGGTCTAGTTAAAAGATGGTTAAAAAATTTGATAAACTTGGTATTTCCATATCTCGCGTGTGAAATGGATTAGATCCAGAAAAAAGACTGATGTATATTATAGTTTATGTGATACAAAGGGGGAGTCTGACCTATACCGTGAATAATCTGTTCGGTTTGTTACTCCAGTTACCATTATGATGGTATGGCGGAATACCTTCACAACAGGGCATCAGATCAATCACTATGATCCGTTCATCGTAAGAATAAACCAGATGTAAACAAACAAAGACGCGAAGATTGGTCAGAAACTGTAGCGCAAGTACATTGGTGTTGTTACGCTCTTGGAAGCAGGTCCTACTTATATGTATTAGATACCTTATTACTAAGTTACGTTAAATGAAACTTTAAGATATTCAAATGTATTAACAGCTATCAACGTTTTCCTTAATCACGCTTTAGCTACGTGGGTTTTATTTCAAAAATCGTGTACAGTCACATCCTCTGCAGCGTTGTGCTCTGATTGCAGTATGCAGTATGAAAATTGCTGAGGCTGCTTTCTGTTCAGTAGTGGAGCACGCGCGTGGAACACGGTTTAAAAGTGCCGAGAAATAGGCTGTTCTTAATGTTTTTCATAAATTTACGGAGGTAATCGGCTTTGAAGTTTTCCCAGCGCTGTATATACTACAGTTTTAAAAGAAATGCACATTAAACGTGTGGCGCAGTCGGTAATGCAATTGGGTATGAACCACTTGTGGATATTCGTGCATTAGTTCAAATATTCCCAGTACCATTTTTTTTCTCGTTCAATTTGAAATACCTACATCTCGTAATTATAAAAGTCATCATTTTTTTATGAATAATGCACGTCTTCTTGTTTCTGATTATATATTGGACGCGAAATTCCTGTTTCCATTTCAAATACAAATTATTAATTATCGATGTCTTATGAAAGATTGTTCATAAAAGTTGTTTAAATTAAGAAAACATAACAGTTTAATTTTTAAGGCAAAAATGAAAAACCAAATCCTCTTTATTTGGACTATATCCATTATTTTATACCACAGAGGTAGATAAGTATCGTAGAAACATGAAAAACAATCGTTTTCACAGCATCGAGCCCATCATACAAATGCTGCATTTTTACATTTGCTACTGTACCATTACAATATGAACCCAACAGACACAACTGATCTGGAGCCAAGCTGCGGGATTCGGCACGAGAAGTAACAAGACTGTTACGCTGCCACACGTACTGGAACTAACGCACGCAGCTTTTTCACATGTCACTGCCAAACGCTGGCGGGGTATAGAACGGCTCGTCATAAAAGAAGAAGAGAAAATGCTGCGCCTGGTTGGCTTCGTGGATTCTGTTGTTGATAGGCTCGTTATCAACGTAGCAGGCGACACTTCCAGAACTGAAATGTATTTCTGGGATTCGGATAAGGAAGGAGCTAAGAGATTACCGGACGACTGACTGTAAGTAATACCTTCAGTGGCTGCAATATTTAACTATACGGTGACATCCTTACGTTACGCACAGCTTGTGCAGAAAAATTACCCTGTGGTTAAGTCAAGAATTTTCATAATTTTTGTTTTTAATTACAACAGTATGTTAGCTAAAAACGATAACGTGTTGCGGTTTTCGTCTAGTCAACTAAGAAGCGTATTGTGGGAGATTTGCAGTATATTATTTCATTCTGTTTAAAAAATAAATGACATTCGAAGCTGTATTGCTCCCCTGTTCATCTCTTTTTACGTGTAAGCTGCAGCTGGCCGCGTCACTGAAGGCTAGCTGTACCAGCTGACCGGCCAGTGCTGTCGAAGTTAAATACGTCGGTAAAGCTGTTGTCTCGTATTGTCGCCAAGTCACAGCACAAAACGTACCCTTAACTATCATACTTGACAATACTCGAGACAGCTTGGCTGCAGTCCCACGTGAAACTGAAATCCAATGAGGTTCCAGCAAACGCGGAAGAATACATAATGCAATGTTTACATTAGGTTTATTCTTATGATGAACGAATTGTAGTTAGGAGGCATCGCTCTTCACGCTAGTCTGTTCTTTTTCTGTCTGTATATTTATCTCTCCATAATTTCCGTAGCACGCATCTCGTGGTCGTGCGGTAGCGTTCTCGCTTCCCACGCCCGGGTTCCCGGGTTCGATTCCCGGCGGGGTCAGGGATTTTCTCTGCCTCGTGATGGCTGGGTGTTGTGTGATGTCCTTAGGTTAGTTAGGTTTAAGTAGTTCAAAGTTCTAGGGGACTGATGACCATAGCTGTTAAGTCCCATAGTGCTCAGAGCCATTTGAACCATTTAATTTCCGCAGTATACGCTCATTTGAATCTGTTTAGTATATTAAAAACCTTTTTTCTGCAGTTTTCACATTCCGTCTTCTCCCATCCCTACATTAACTATTCCTTGGCGCCTCAGAATGTGCCATATCAACGGATCCCTTCCTGAGATCATCAAAGGCTTCTCCTCCAAGATTCCATTCCGTACCGATTATTGTTTACCCTACCTACTTATCTATTCTTGACCTTTCCTGTGTAACATAACATTTCAAAAGCTTTCTCTCTCTATGTCTGTTTCACTTCCATGTTCGGTCACGCTTCAGAAAAATACTTTCAGAAAAGACTTCTTGCCAGTTAAATTAAAATTGACTTCAACTGGCTTCTCTTTTTCAGAAACGTTTTTCTCGCTTGTTTCGTATCCCTGTGCACTTTGATTTTTCTATACACTTTGACTGAATGTAAAAGAATGTTATTCATTTGTTTGACAGTAATAAAATCATGGACTGAACTTTTATAATCTTTGGCTATAGTACAGTTTATATGGCACAGCACTTTAAATAAACCATATGTTGATTATCGTTGCAAACACGAAACATAAAATGTAGTCCTCACTAGTGGTTACTGTAGTTGAAAATTTAACTTTGTGCACTCTGATATATTATGTGGTGATACGCACTACACTAAAAGATTTCCTGCTGTGAGTGAATGATCTTTAATTTGCCAAACTATGGTCTTATAACTCTGATCTGGCTTGTTAGAAATGAAACACTGTATCATTACTGTAACTGATTACGAAATTAAACATGTCTTTCTCTACTTTAGTCTTTGAAATGCACTGAAAATTACTCTTATTACACGCACAGAAGTTACAATATGCAATGTTTGACAAATATAAAAGCTGCATTGGATTTCTTTTGTTTGAACACTATTGATTGCCACGGCTAACACGAGAGCGTGAAACTAAAAATGATTTTAATATTATTAGCCAGATCATATTTCAACACAGCAGTCTTTGATATCACACAAGCAAAGTTTTAACTCTCTGATTTACGTAAATTATTTATGTCACTAATATTGTACTAGCAGTTCGCCTTGTCCATCTGAAAATGACATAATAAAATCTGCAGTTCTCCACTGTGGTCTCCGGGAAGCTGAAAGAAATAATTTTAATGTACAATTACCTGCCCGCTTAGTTGCGGGAAAACTGCTTTCATTCAATTATAGTTTGAATTTGCCGCGGCAGCGGCTCCCGCGATCGTGGCGCAGCACTGCGTCACAAAAAAATGCTAAATTCGCTGAACAGGGCTAAAAATGCGGGACGAAATACTAGGCAAGCGAGCTACAAATTATTACAAGTAATTTTAACAATTTCTATATTCAGAATTAACATAAAATTCAAAGTACACAACGTTTTTACACATCACGATCAAAAAAAAAAAGAAAACAAATTAAAAAAACCTAAGCGTTCGTGAGAGCGCCACAGGCTCTTACAACATTCACGGCTACGAGAAGACAGAGACAGTAATGTCTAAGCCTCCGCTATTTATAAGCAATTTAATATGCTAATATATATCTTTGTTATATTTTTAATTATCATTATCTGCGTCGGTTTCCACACTCTCTGACCACAGACGTTATTTGCAAAACTGACATACATAATATTATACAAACATAAAAATGCTATATGATTTTTTTTTATACAGAATCCACATAATCGATAACTGTTCATACAGAAATGAAATATAAGAACACAGATAAATGTTTTTTTTTTCCATATATTACACAGATGTTACAAATGTCTTGCCCGGAGACGTCACACACTGTTGCCAGACTACATTTTATATCCTCTTTACATCTGGTATTTGCTATCCAAACAGCAAAGCTTGTCTAAAAATTCAGCTTACTTCTTAATGGAATTCTCCCAGTATCATTCAACACACTCCATTTTCTTCGTTTTATTTCCATTGACAATCAGCTAATGATCTGTTTCAAACACATTATCCATTCAGTTTAGCTCATCTTCAAAGTTATTTTCCTTCTCAGACATAAAAATGTCGTAGGTTTCTTTAGTGTTTGTACAGTGTACAGACTGAATAACACGTTTATAAACTACTGCGTCCCTTTCAGGTCGTTTGACTCATAACAACGATCTGGTTAATGTATAAGGGGCTATCAAAAAGTCTCCTTTTGAGGGCTTTGCAGCAACGTATATACAACTTAGCACTACTTCGATGCGGGCATTTAAGCACCGATATGTAGGCAAGGGATTACTGTAGCATTCATGTCTTTCCAAGATGCGTGTGGTAGATGCGGAGTTAGTTAGTTAGTTACATGTTCCGTGTATAATTTTGCACGTTAGATTGTAATGATGTGGAACGAGTCATTTTACATTCACATCGCATGTGGAGTAATGAGTGTTGTTTTTCCTTCTGGCAGTGTAATTATGTACCTCATTGTTCCTTTTGAACTTTAGTAGATTATTTACAACATATTTCTTGAGGAAATAAATATGCTGTGAAGCAGTAGTCAGAACGCCCAACTCCATAAACAGATGTCTGCAAGATGATTGGGGGTAGCACCACGTATTAATATTACAGAACGTTTTTGCGCAATGAAGACTTTGTTTCCTAAAAATTAGTTACCCCAGAACATTATACCTTGTGACATTATTGAATAAAACTATGCAAAATATGTCAACTTAATGATTTGTCTCTGCCCAAGATTTGCAATGATTCTAAGCTCTAATGTGACTGTACTAAGTTGGTTTAGGAGTTCCAAACTGTGTTTTTTTTTTCAATTTAAATCCTTGTCGATTTGGACCCCTAAGTATTTTCAAGTTTCCGCTCTATTTATTATTTCCTCAGCGTGTGTTGCATCTATAACTGGTGTAGCACATCTAGATGTGCAGAATTGAATATCTTGTCTTTTTTAAATTGAGGGTGAGACCATTTACAGAAAGCAGTCAATGATACTTTTAAGAATTTTGTTTACCATTTCTTCTTTTTCTGTACGTATGCTTGGATTGTTTACAATACCAGTGTCATTTGCAAAACGAGGTAATTCTGCTTGTTGTATAGTAGATGGAATATCGTTTGCATATATGAGGACAGTAGTGGACATAAGATTGAACACTGGAAACGCCATCAAAAGCAGACGATCTTTTATTTTTTGCGAGATTGTATAATTTTCTTAATTTCAGAAAGAGACGTTGTTGATACATTCATATACTGAAATTTATGGAAGTTATATTTTCAACACACTGCTGTGATTGTGTTCTTGAACTGTTTGTCCCTATGCTTTGTACTACATTTAAGAAATGAGTATTAAGAGCGTTTGCTATCTGTGACTCGTCATTTATAACCCTTCCATTCGGATGGATAGTGGTGTTGCCTTGTTCTGTGACTGGTTGTCCTGTCTCTCGTTTCACTACATTCCATATAGTCTTAAGTCTGTTATCAGAAGTTCTGACTTCTGACATTATGCGCATGTTCCTCAATTTTTAATAATCTTTCTTAGAAATTTTGAGTAGCTTTTGTAGAATGTAACTATTGCAGGATCGCTACTTGTTCTTGCCAAAAGATAAATTTCCCTTTTTCTTTCACAAGATACTTTAATACCTCTAGTGTTCCACAGTTTTTTATATACCTGTTTAGTATCCTTTCTCATTACCTTATGTGGAAAGCTGTTTTCAAATAATGACATGAATTTATCATGGAATAGATTAAACTTTATGTGGTTCATTATAAATTACATCCCATGTCAGCTCCTGTAAACTGTTCTTGACAACATTTACCCTGGAGTCATTAATTATTCTAACTGATTTCCACTGAGGAGTATCCATACTGCAAGGCGCTATACTATTTATTTTGACTGTGCATCATGATTAGGGAGAGCATTTATTACGGTGTAGACAGTAATTTTCTTGCTTTGAGCTTCGTCAAAGAAAACGTTATCATTTAGGGTCCTGCAGCCTTTATCCACACATGTTGGAAAGCTGATTATTGAGGCGAAATTGCAGGGTCCAAATAAAGTTTCCAGATCAATTTTCTTATCAGAATCCCTTAGAAAATCTGCACTGAAGTTACTACATACTATTGACTGCTTGCTGCTGTCAGACAGATAGGTCACCAAGGAATCCAGATTCCACATAAATAGTTCAAAATTTCCGAGTGGGAACCTATGTGCAGTTATAATTCAAAGTTGACTATTTTTCAGCATTAATTGACAAGCACACCTTTCTGTGTGCTTATCGCTACAAAATCTACTTATCTCAAAGTTTTTAAACTTGTGTTCTGTCTTAATATATGTAACAACTCCTCCTTTTCCCATGTTATTTCTGCATGAGTAAGCTGCAATAGTGTAATCTTTTGTAAGTAACTTACCTTACACTGTGGTTATGTGGTGCTCAGACAGGAGTCGGGTCTCTATCTTTTCAGAGCTCTCTAAATTTTCAAACAGACAGCAAACTCATCTAACTTATTACTCTATCCTCCAATATTTTGGCGAAATTGAGCTAACCTTACTTATCTGTGCATTACTAAGCATTTTGTGGGGCCTCCCCTGTTATTTTCATTTCGTTCAGAACAGGGTGCCTAAATCCTGATTCTAACCTAAAAAAGGTGCCACTCTGACACCAGTAACCATAGGGACCTTGCTATATGTGATGGTGGCTCGCCCGTATATTATCTCCAAGAAGCTCAGCCAACCTATCCTTCCCCCTCCTGTTCACTTGTAGGCCGAGTATAGTTTATCCCTGTCTTCCAATTGTACCAACTGGTACTGTACTCATATGAAATTTCGTCTCAGTCAGAAGCAGCCTGCTCAACTCAGTGTTCATATGGCTCACAGGAATGTTTACCCAGGGCTGGTCATAGCGCTGCAGGACATCCACTAAACTCACATTTACGAGGGTTGACTGAAAAGTAATGCCTCCATCTTCGCAACTCTTCAACAGTTGGCAGCATTGGTATGCGGCAGGTACTAGCTTGTTCTGTAGCCTCTTCTCTACAGCTCGAGTAGGCGGGAAACCTTAGCATTGGACAGTTGTGTTGTTACAGTGTAAAGTATGGAACCCTGCGCAGACGGTCGGTCAGTGCGATTTAAGCAACATGCAGTCACTGAATTCTTGACAGCAGAAGGTGTCACCGCAAAGGAGATTCATCAGAGAATGAAAGCAATTTATGGTGATTGAGTTGATGTCGGTACACTGCGTCGTTGGGCGAATAAGTTTGAAGATGTTGAGGCGGGAACATCTGACCTGCGTGACAAACAAAGAGTTGAACGTTCTGTGACAGCAACTACCGAGCTTCACAAGTAAAATGTTGACAGATTGATTCAGTACGATCGTCGTATCACTCAGAGAGAAACTGCAAGCACAATTGGCTTTTCACAAGAACGTGTGGGTCACATTATTGCTTTGTTTGGCAAACCACACACTTTACTTGCCACCACAGCAGAACTTCAGAGACTGAAGAGATTTAGCATCGTCTGACTTCCATCTGATCCCAATAATGAAAGACGATCCCCAGGGACATCATTATGCTTCTGATGAGGACGTTGAGAGAACTGTGAGACTGTGGCTGCAGAAACAGAGTGTCGACTTCTTTCGTGACGGCTTCAGAAAACTTGTTCATGGTTGGCAGAAATGTATCCAATTGGCTGATGATTATGTGGACAAGTGAATATTGGTAATTCAAGATCACATTCTAAGGATTATTTCTGCTTTTGATTTATTAAAATATTCCTGTCCAAACCCAATTAACGAAGGTGGAGGCATTACTTTCCATTCAAACCTCGTATGTGTGTAGTTGCCACTCGTATTTCATCCAGGTCATCTCTAATGCTATAATTACTCGTCTTAGCCGGGCTGTTCCCTGCTCCACCAACTATAGAAACCTGATCCTCTTTGCCAAAGCCTTTGCATAAATTCACAATGCCCTCTGTCATCTGACTAATATTAGGTAGCACTTGGCTCCACATGCTTGTGACCTGGTACCCTGCCCTGTAGCATTTGGCCTACATCCCTTTCTTCCTATGCTCTTTCGGCTCCGACCTACACTGAGCTTCTTTGCTGGAGATCTGCTGCATCCTACTGTGACCTGCACTGGATAGGCTCTTTCCCTCCTACTTCAGGTAACAAATCAAATTTATTTGGTACTGTTAGCTCGAATGTAGATGAAGTTGAAGAGCTGTTATTCTTCGCCCATTGCCTGTTACCTTTACCCAGTTCCCAAGATCTCCCCCCTCCCTTAACCTGTCTAGTTCACATTTCGCTTGATCGAATTCAGCCTGAAGGGCGCAGATCTTTGCCTCCTGCTCAGCGATTCTCTTGACTTTTAGCAAAGCCTACAGTTCCGTGGGAGAGTCTCGTTGAGTTCCCCTTTCAGTTCCCCTCTACAGTCACCCTAGTGAAATTCCAACCCACAGTGTACATATACCACTCCCTCTGTGACTCTCCTACGGCAATATCCACACTTAGCACGCATTGCAGCCCAGATTACAGGCTTAAAAATAGAATTAAATCACTTAACACACTTTAGACTACACGAATTTTCGTTACTTACTAGCAGCAAAAATTACGCCTATAAGTTAGCGTTCAGATATATGATGTAACGTAGAAAGTTTTTTATTTTCGCTTACAACAAGAAAACAAGAACTTAGCACTCACTTAATTGCAGTATCCGTTAAATTATCTTCATCATAACAGGATATAGCTATATTGTACCGAAACTGCACGTAAGCAACAGACTAGTGCGAAAGGTTCTAAATCAAACAAATTACGATTTAAGCTACTTTCCGGAAATACATACTTGCCAGCGAATGGACACGCTCAAATTAAATTGTTAGAAAGAAAAACAGAACAATTAAGCTGGACTCTGAGTTAATTGTGCCAGAACGTAAAGAAATATATTATTACAACCCAACCTTACGATCTTTTCGCGTTTTCTGGGCGAATACGTAATTGAAAGTCATACCTTTAACAGTAAGCTTAAAAAATCACTGATACAGATGTTTAATGAGTTATTTTGTGCTAAACTAACTGTTATTACAATCCAAATAACTTATCTTTACGAGAGCGCGAAAACTGGGATGTCTCGCTTGGCACAGGGCTGTCAACCTGCCTTAAACCTTGTGTTATGATTGTTAACAATGGACACGATATTACCAAATGCGTCCAAATAGGACCAATGTGCTGTTATTCTTTTCTTGGCTGCCACAGGAGGAACACGAGTAGACATCCGTCAGCGAATGACGAATGTCTGTGGGGCAGCATGTCTGTGGGGCAGCATGTCTGTCGAAAACAATTGCTGTGGAATTGTGCTCCAAGTCCTACGCTCGTCGAGGTTTGACGCGAGACGTCATCCGACCTGGGAGACCAGCCTCGACCATCATGGACCAGTGGGAGGCACTCGAGCACCCGCCCGATAGCTCTGATCTCCCCCCATGCGATTTTCACGCCTTTGGTCCCTTAAAAAAGTCCTTGAAGGATCGACGATTCCTGTGTGACGAGGATGTGCAGGAGGCAGATACTGACTTAGGATTTGGTTCTCCTCAGAGCCCACAGTTTCAACGTGTTTGAAGAACGAAAACACGGTCCGAGCAGGCTGTAATGTATCTATTGTCTGTGCTGTTACCTAATTTCGACCGCCAGTCATTTTCAAGCACTTATTACAAGCCGCTAGCCTCACATTTTAACAAAATAGCCAGTACATGTCTGACAGCACATATCGTTTTCATGTTCGTGTGATTGTATTTGTGTTGTAACATCACAATAGGTACCGTTACATGATTAAAAAATGAGTGATGCAACTAATTAATCTCAGCCCCAACAACCGAATGCCTGTAGAAGCAATATTTTTTTCATTCTTATGTGCACGTACTGTGTCCTGATTTCCATTTTTCACCTTTGCTGAAAGTGTATGGTCAAGTGTGAATGATTTGAATGTAGTAGCAGACGAACCAGAGAAGTGGTGGGTTTCTTAATCTTCTACCAACCTAAACGGTGTCGGTGGAAGGCAAGGAGCAGGATCAGGAGAGCTTGGCCTAAGACGAGTAAAGCAAAACGTTTTCCTAGCAGAGGTTGGTCATGGGCCTCCCCCACCACCTCGAGCGGCTCGCAGAGACGTACAGATGGACGGTTACAGATGGAGTTGTTCTGAGGACAGGTAAGCGACCAGACGTTCCCTCAGAACGTCTGTGCCGAACAAGGGACAAAAGGTATCTGAATCTGTTAATAATAATTTGTTAATCTCAACAGTTTATTTTCCTAGCTAATTTTGAATTACTATTTAGGTCTGGTTACAATTTTTGGTTCAGTTAATCAGTGTCATAATAGTGTGATTTCCGCTAGGCGCAACCATGCGGTCTATAGATTCAGAGCGCAGCCCAAGCCTTAAAAGTTACTGTCTGCCATATTATTTTATTTGTGCGGGACATTTTAAATTGTCAATAAAACTGTACCGGGCGTATATTCGGCAAGATGAATCGACTTCATTCTAAGCGCTTCACGCAAAGATATGCAGCCACCAAGATCCTGCTCGATGCCAGCCACGAGATGCATACAATTCTTCCCACTAATAAATGCTGTCTACATTTTGTTTGCAGTGTGAATTAGTGCATGTGAATGTCGGTGCTACAAACTTGAGCAGTGACCACGTGCTCCCCAGATTCTCCCACCCCACAGGACTCTACAGACTAAGGCCAACGTGGCTTGTTATTATCGTATGAGAAAGTCGTAGGATCGTATATAAATGTACCAGGAATGTTTTGTCCATCTATTAAATACAAAAAGATTACTGTTAACATGCGACGTATAAGTCAAAAATAAATATTTTGTCATTTGAAGCTATGTCCGTGAACGTTAATTTATTTTTAATACATCTGAAAGTAGTGTCACATTTGTGGTATTCATGATTACGCTCCTAAAATCAAAAGTGCTTGGCTCAAGTTTAGCTAACGGTACGTAGCTTTCTCTGACTGCCCCAAAGAATACCATTACGTTATCCGTTCGACCTTAATAAATTCAATCAGTGAAGGAACTGTTCCTAAAATTTTGATGGGCCTAAATCTATTTCAAATAACGGGCAAAACTATTCAGGGAACGTTACGTCGCCAAAGAAAAATAAGAGCGCATGTGGAAAGGATATGCCATCATAGCAGTCTGGAACAAAAGAAATAATAATAATCAAAAGATGCTCCTGCTATTGAAAGTAAGTAACCCTCCATAGGCTGCCACTCAATGAATAGTGAGAAAACCAGTGGTGAGTTACAGTGCTACATACAATATGAAAATGATCTGTCCTTAGTTATGCACTGGCTATTTAGTCAAATACGATACGAAGCTCGGAGCTTGTGATAAGTGCTTGAAAATGACCGACGGTCGAAACTAGCTAATAGTACAGACAATACTGTAAATACATTACAGCCTGCTTGGACTATGTTTTCATTCTTAAAAAGTTGGGGGCTTCTTCATGCAGCAGGACACGGTGTTTTACCAAACGAATATCTTCAACCTGGTACGTCGTTAGGATGATTGCCTCAGCGCGCACGACGATTTTGCCTGATAGGCATACCGTTTCTGGACTATTCGCCCTTCAAACGGAAACTTTTTGATTGTCCCTGATACAAGTTGTAGATTAACATTTAGGTCCCTCTATTTTATGCATGATAACTTGAAAGTTTTCAGGAGTGTATTATAGTCAAAACCATCCAGAGACTTTTCTAAATTTACAAATGCTGTAAATGTGGGATTTGGTCATCAGTCCATATTCTAAGATAAGTCGTAGGGTCAGTATTTGCATCACGTCTTCCAGCAATTCTCCGGGCCCCAAACTGATCTTCCTCTTCCATGTTAGTTCAGTATATATACCCGCACAACTATGATCTTAGAAAACGTTTGTATCTCTAACTGAAGATCTTTGTGCTATACGCTTGTTGCACAGCGCTTCTTGCGTGGTGACCGGTTTCTCGTGGCGCACTGGGTTTGAAAAAATAATAGAAACAAATACTCAGTAACAGTGATTCGTACTCTGTTCTCCCACTGAAGGGCAATGCAAATGGGCGCTGTCTGTGGGATACTAATACCTACACAGTTCAGACTAGCGCAGGAAGTCAGCAAGCTTGACCCTTAACCAGTGTGGTCGGAACTTTTAACACTAAACACTACGTTCGTTCTTTACTATGCTTGTCTTGATAACAGACTGCACTCGCCTGAGCACTTGATGCGTCTCCGCACTATAGTAAGGTATTGAATAGTGCATGCTCCCTGATCAACAATTACGAAAGTTACTACAACTTCATACTTCCCTGGTGTCTGAGGGACTCTGCAACGCCGGTTAAGGGTTAACTTTCGCCATGCCTGGCCAAATAACTATCACACAAGGCGAAACATTAAAAGCTTTCCTGTCTTCAGTCCCAGTGAAACAAACACCAGTATCCAGCATCATGTTCAAAGTGTGGTTATGTAAACTTCTGCTCGCCTCATCTGAAGATGAGCCCGAACTGGCTCGACAGCTGCTACTGCAACTGTTTGTAATTAACTGTAGGTATCAATGAAACCGTTTCCTTAACAGAGACGATACACATGCCATATTATAAAGAGTAGTCAAATGAAAAAACGTTTGCGCTTGCCTACGGAACCATGACTGTACACAGGCGAACACCTCTCCGTCCGAAGTAAACCGGCGGCCACGGATGTGTTTCTTCAGGGCTCCAAAAATACGAAAATCGCATGGGGAGAGATCAGGACTGTATGTACGGCCTTCCCAGTGAAATTTCTGCAGCGTAGTCGAAACGACCTTGGCATCATTTTTTTTTCCTTCGTACATCCACAATTAAAATGGATGATGGTGGGACGTCAGCTGGTATAATTTTTATTAAAAATGAAACTCCTCCAGCTGTACTTAAGATTTCATATCTATTTGGCTACTAATTTCGACGTTGCGTCAACGCCATCCTCAGGCCCATAAACTTTGATGATATCAGTTGTGTGTGGCTGAGTGCTAGAAGTCCGCGGTGAGACCAGTACGTGCTCCACATGGATGGCGAGCAGTAACTCATTTGGTTGGTCATTATTCTGCAGCAGAATGGCGGTGTCCGTCAACATCGCTGGTGCGCTACAATTCCTGCAAAGTGTGTGCCTACAGCTGTGCGCTCATTGTGGCGCCGTGTTCCAGAAAGTCGGTGAGCAGCTGGGTCTTGCAGTCGAAAAGAAAAGTCGTCATGACTCCCGGAGCTACCGTCCACGGCTTTGGATTTTTTCGGTCGCGGTGAATCCATGTGCTTCAATTGTTGGCTCTGAAGCCAGCTCTCCGGCTCCAAATGATGACACTAACGTTCTTCTCTGAGACGGTACGGGACAGGATCGACATTCTTGCGGTACCGTTCCAGGTGCTGCAGTGATGTCGAAATTTTGTTCAACTTCTGCTCCTCCGTCAGGTTGTGTGGAACCCATTGCGGCCAGATTTTCCGAAACTTTTCAGATGCTCGGTCATGACGACGTGAGCGGTACTGCTACTGACGCCCAACACGAGCCGAAGTGTCCGTGCGGTTAAAGGCGCTGCAGTCTGAAACCGCAAGACCGCTACGGTCGCAGGTTCGAATCCTGCCTCGGGCATGGATGTTTGTGATGTCCTTAGGTTAGTTAGGTTTAACTAGTTCTAAGTTCTAGGGGACTAATGACCTCAGCAGTTGAGTCCCATAGTGCTCAGAGCCATTTGAACCATTTGACGCCCAACACGAGCCGAATGTCTCCCACCGTCTGCCATCGGTCATTTCTGACGGCAGCATTTGCCGCGGCAGTGAGTGAAGGGGTAATGGCACGATGGCCTGTCCTGTCCTGTCCGACTGCTGTCTTTGAATGACAGCCATCTCGAAATCGTTTATTCCACGCTAACACGTTTGCAGGTGACGTACTGTGTTCGACAAACAAAGCAGACATTCGGGCACTAATTTCACTTCTTGACACTCCTTTTGGAGTCAAAACCCGCACTACACCTCGCTGTTCATCTGTCCCGACCTCCATAGAGAAGTCGGACGCACGCACGACTCGACGTTAAGGGAGCAATTCTGACAGAACTCGACTATAAATACTGATCTTTCTGTGGTCGGAGGTCGTGACGGTAGGTCACAAAGCACCTGGCTCTGCTGCTAATGTCACCTTCGTCAGGAGAGCGCGGCAACTGCCGTAATCCGATTTCCCAGAAACTTCGCTCAGTGGAAGAGGAGTCAAAATAAGCGAACCAGTGTCTCGGCTTATCTGTAGATAGTCGACTGATTCCAAGAAAGCAACGCTGAGAGTTATCGACCTAACTTAGATGCCGTTTAGCGAGAAACGCTTTCAGCCGAAATGGTGGCACAGTGGCCATGGTCGCGATCTCTCACTTTTGCGACCTGTGTTCCAAACTTAATTATTGGTTTTATTTTATTCATTTGTCGACCCATGTGGTTCAAATGGCTCTGAGCACTATGGGACTTAACATCTGAGGTCATCAGTCCCCTAGAACTTAGAACTACTTAAACCTAACTAACCAAAGACATCACACACATCCACGCCCGAGGCAGGATTCGAACCTGCGACTGGAGCGGTCACGCGGTTCCAGACTGAAGCGCCTAGAACCACCCATGTGCATAGAAGTTTACTGTATGAAGGTAGGGGATACAAGGTGTTATATTAATTTTACATTCCAAATTCCAAATAAGTGTCATACGTTTATTATGTAACATGTTTGTATATGGTATTTTCAGGAGGTTACAACCTCTGAAAATGCTCATTTCCTTATGTTTCATTATTATATCGATTCTTATATTTTATACATACGTTTATCCTACAGGAAGATTTGGCGCATTCTTTTGTAGGACAACGATCGTAGAAACATTCGAAACATAGAAATTCTGAATATCACGAGCATCGCGCGAACACATGTTTGCCACAGTGTTATTTCTTCGTATGAAATTCACGTGGGAAAGAAACGTAGTTAACATTGCTGAAGACTTAACGCGTTGGCGATAATTTCGCGCTAAACGACCCGTAACGGATCACTTTGCCGAAAACTGATGCTTGCAGTTGATTATGAATCAAGATACACTGAAAACAATTTCACTGAAAGCAATGTCAAATAACTACACTGATCAGCTAAAATAGTATGACCACCGACCTACTATCGATGTAAACCAATCCAGGCGATAGCAGCGTCACCTGGTGAGCAATGACGGCTGGTCAGACACCCGCCCGGTGCACGTAGTATCAGTGAGAATGCTGTCCGTGTGTAGAGTGGGGAAGGCGCGCGATGTATCTGAGTTTGACCGACGACAGGTTGTGATGGCACGGAGGCTCGGCACGAGCATTTCGGAAACTGCACGACTTGCTGAGTGTTCGAGGAGTGTTTGGTGAGTGTTTTCAACACGTGGCGAAACCGAGATGAAACCACGTCCAGACGTCGTGGGATAGGGTTGCTACCCCCCATTACAGATGTCGGACGACGTGGCCTGGCAGACGGGTAAAACAGGTCTTGCGGCGAACGGTGGCGGAACTAACCTCGGACTTCAATACTGGGCAAAGTGCTATTGTGTCTGAACACACGGTGCAACGAATACTGCTAAAGATGGGCCTCCGCAGCCGATGATCCATTATCGAGCCACTGTTAACATCACGACATCGGCAACTACGAGGAAAATCGGCACGTGACCAGCGGCACTGGACAGTCGCGCAGTGGCAGAGAGGTGCATGGTCTGATGAATCCCGACACCTTCTTCATCATGCCGATGGGAGGCCGTGAATCCGTCGTCTTCCAGAGAAACAGCTCCGTGACACCTGTACTGCGGGTTGAAGACAAGCTGGCGGCGACTCCGTTATGCTCTGGGAAACATTCACCTGGAGATCCATGAGTGTAGTGGAGCTCGTGCAAGGAACCATGACGGCCAAGAGTACCGTACACTGGTTGTACGCCGTCCGGAGTGGCCGAGCGGTTCTAGGCGCTACAGTCTGGAAACGCGCGACCGCTACGGTCGCAGGTTCGAATCCTGCCTCGGGCATGGATGTGTGTGATGTCCTTAGGTTAGTTAGGTTTAAGCAGTTCTAAGTTCCAGGGGACTGCTGACCTCAGAAGTTAAGTCCCATAGTGCTCAGAGCCATTTGAACCATTTTGAACACTGGTTGTACATCACGTACACCCCTTAATGACGATCATGTTTCCCGATGGCAGTGGCATTTTTCAACAAAATAATGCGCTATGTCACAAGGCCTGGATTGCGGCGGAGTGGTTCGAGGAACACTGTGGCGAGATCCAGTTGATGTGTTGGCCCCCTATCTTGCCAGATATGAAACCGCTCAAACACATCTGGAATGTGACTGAACGTGGCGTCAGAGCTCATCGCCCCCCTCCATGGAATTTGCAGAAAGTAGTTGATCTGGGTGTGCAGTTGTGGTGCCAGCTCACTCCAGCGACCTAACAAAACCGTATTGCTTCCATGCCACGATGCGTCGCCGCTGTTATCCGTGGCAAAGATGAACATACCGGCAATTAAGCAGGTGGTCATAATGTTCTGGCTGACCAGTGTATCTCATTCAGTTATTCCTTTTTCTTTTTTTAATTCATTCACCAGACATACATTTAGTAGACGGATAAGAACAACGCTATTTCAGTACACACTGGAAAACATTCGCGTCGTAATCTTCTACGGACATGGATAGATAAATGAAAACTGAAAAATAAAAATAATAATGACGAGAGAGATATACAATAAAAATAATATATCAACAGAGGTAAAGATAAGCCACTACAAGGCAAAGATGAGGAATGCAGTATTATATGTTGCTGAGACGATGACACTAGGAAGAAATGGGGCAGGACAACTAGAGAAAGAAGAGAGAAAAATACAGAGAAAAAAACTAGGTCCCAAAAGAGGTGGAGAGAGATGGATGCGAAGACCTAGGGAAGAATTTTACCGGAACACGAAAACAATATCCGGGGAAATCAGACTCAAAAGGGCAAGGTTTGCTGGACATGTAGTTAGGATGAGTATGGACAGAATGACGAAAAGAGTGTGGGAAACAACAGGGAGGACAAGGGGAAAGACAGGAACCAAGTGGGTTGTTGAACTTCGGAAGGACTGGTTGGAATTGGAGATCAAGGTCGAAGGAAAGGAAAGTTGGAGGAACAAAATACACCGACCAATATGCCGAAGATCAATGACAGAGAAGAATACAGGAAAAGATTACAGTGCCACCAGTGGAGCCGACAGGAGAAACGGACACTGAAGATCTCGGAAGAAGAGCGGGAGAGAAGAAAAGAAAGAATGAAGAGGTTCTGGGAGCAGAAGAGGAAAATGCAGTCCACGAAGGGGCTACCCATGGTCCTACAGAGACCGCAACGCAAGAAGAAGAAGAAGAAGAGGAATTGTTTTCGAATGCGGGGCGCAAAATGGGTGAAGCTGTGACGCTAGTCGCTGTGCAACCGTTCCGGTGAATAATTTACTCACTAACGGCACATAAAGTAACTCGAAAACTTTGTCCGTCGTTTTCTCAGATATGGCCGAGTGTCTACGGATAAGCCAAGACTTGTGTTCGCTTATTTTGACCCCTCTTCCACTGAGCGAAATTCTCCTCGTCAGTGAGTCGTTCTTAAAGCTGGCCGTTCTTTACAAGTCTTGTGATAATGACTGCTATGTATTTGAGATATTGTGACATTTGTTACGCAGTATTTATGTTTCTGGACTCTGTTCAGACAGAACGTAGAGGATGTACGCCTGTGAACATATATATGAAGTTTTAACTGACAAGAGGACCTTACTGACTATCCCTGGTCGATTTTCTTTACATTTATAGGGTTTGAAACTCTGTGTCCAAGCATCAGTTTCCTGAAGTAGCGCAACGCAGTTTTAAAAAAGAGAAACTCGAAAAATTTGTCTCTAAAAATGGGATGATTTCCGACCACTACTAACTGCAAAACAATTTCTCCCTTTTCAACGATGTCTGTTCAAAAAGGGTTCAAATAGCTCTGAGCACTATGGGACTTAACATCTGAAGTCATCAGTCCCCTAGAACTTAGAAATACTTAAACCTAACTAACCTAAGGACATCACACACATCCATGCTCGAGGCAGGATTAGTACCTGCGATCGTAGCCGTCGCGCGGTTCCAGACTGAAGCACCTAGAACCGCTCGGTCACAACGGCTGGCGAACGATGTCTGTAGCTGAATGTGTATCGTACATGTCCAGTAATGGAAAAGTGTGTGGTTTGAATCTCCTTTACACAAAGATTTTTTCCTTTTATTTAAATTCTGTATTGTGAAGTGGATATTATAGTAAAGAAACATTACTGAATCAAACCGTTATTTTTATAACCTTTTATTTAGGCTACCAGCTTCGACTCCTCAACAGTCATCTTCAAGCCCTGTAACACGAATGACAACAAGCATCCTGTCGTACAAGTATACAACACGGAACCAATATTTTACGTCATGAGGAATGTGTGCTCTTCACACATGTAACAACTGTCCAGTTGTTAAATGCGTGAAGCGAACACATTGCTCGTGATGTCTTCCACGGAAACCAGGCGCAAAATATTGGTTCCCTGTTATATACTTCGCCGTTCGATGTGGCCGAGCGGTTCTAGGCGCTACAGTCTGGAACCGCGCGACCGCTACGGTCGCAGGTTCGAATCGTGCCTCGGGCATGGGTGTGTGTGATGTCCTTAGGTCAGTTAGGTTTATTAGTTCTAAGTTCTAGGGGACTGATGACCTCAGATGTTAAGTCCCATAGTGCTCAGAGCCATTTGAACCATTTGTTATATACTTCTACAACTGGATGTTTTTTGTTGTTCATGCTACAGGACTTCAATATGACTATTTGGGGGTCTAAACTGGTAGTATAAATAAAAAGCTACTCGAATATTATATTGCATAATCCAGCGGATGGAATATTATTTTTACAAAATCAGATCAATCTGTCAGCATGTTTCATCAACAATACTGGTGCATTTCATATACTCGTTTCTCTATGGAATGAGGAAAGAAGAAATTAGTGGGCTTTAGCAGTAAATAGAATAGATACGGTACAGAGTATTATTGATGTACTGTATATAAGCCATTTCACGGGTCTGTGCCAAATTTTAATTTGTTTCATATGCTCCATAACTGAAAATAAAATGATGTTACTTTCGTTAGAAAATTATGATTCACTTTTTTTTCGTTGTAATTTCCACTTGATTAAAATACGGAATTGAAATAAAAGTTTAAAAAACTGTTATAAAGGACATTCGAACCAGAGAGCATTCCATCAGTAGTCTTCAACACTATATATTTCTTTTAGCACAGTTTTATTTATTATTCAGTATGACTTACGTAATTGTTTTCTATTCAGTTTAACTTACATTATTATTGTCTAACATAAAGGATATTTGTCTTTAATATTGCTTTTAACTAAAACTTTTCCTTAATACAATGAATAAAGAAATTGGCAAATCTTCTTTATAGTTTCTGATGTGTTGAAGCTTATGGTGCTCTGTCTCGAGGTATGCCTAAACGTCCTGTTCACTGTGTTCTTCATTTGCCAGAATGTAATATACAGTGTGACATTTAGCCAGTTCACTGTTTTCCTCTTCATTTAAATAAAAGAGGATTCGTTTGGGCTGAGAAACTCCGCTGTTGTTATTCCACGGGATGCAGTTCTCTTCTATCTCACCAGCGTCGTTCAAATTGTAGTCCATATTGCCCTCGGGTTTACAGTTGTAAATGTGTGTTCCTCACTGTCGAAAAGGTTACATGTGTAACGAGTACAATTTGGAATTCGTTGCAATTTTCCGATTACCTGTGGTATACCACTAGGCTCTCGCACAACAGGAATCTACGGAGTATCTGCCAAATGCTCTACAGTGGTCGGAAAACATTTCATTTTTGGATACAATTTTTTCGAGTTTTTCGTTTTTGAAATCGTGTTACGGTGCTGCGGGAAACTGATGTCTGAGCACAGACTTTCAAATGTTGTAAATATACGTAAAGAAAATCGAACAGGGCCTGTCCGTAAGGTTCCCTTGCCAGATAGAAAACGCTCATATAGACAACCTTCTGTACGTGCAGGGTGGACACACACAGAGAGCGTAACAAAACCGACACTTAACTCAAATACATTGCAGTCGCTTTCTCAAGGCTGAAAACGAAGGACCAGAGCTTTAAGAACGACTCGCTGTGTGTGACATCTACCAGCAGCGCGAGGTACTTGGTGGTCTGTCAAGAGCTGCGAGCCGCAACCTCAGAAATCTCAAGGATTTAACGTCGAGGCTAGGCCCTTGCTGCGTGTTTCACCCGAGCAAAATTATTATAAAAAGAACATACGCTTAGGCGGAACATCAGCGCTCCAGATTGAAGGTAATCTTGAATTACGAAAGGAAGCCGGCACAGGGACCAAGAATTCTTGCTATGAAGAGACACACCAAACAAACAGGTCGTAGAGTTCGGATCATCCCACGAACTGTGACCTCTCTGACAGAAAATCACCAATCTAGTCACATAACTGTGAGGATATTCCATAAGCACGCAATTTCACTATAAGCCGCTTGTGTGGTTCACCATCAAAAGCCTTCTGGAAATCTAGAAATACGTAATAATTTTGAAATCCCTTGTCAATAATGCTCAACACTTCTGGTGATTAAAATGCCAATTGTGTTTCAGAAGAACGACGTTTTCTTCGGGGTAATTCATATTGTTCGAACGCAATATATGTTCCAAAATCCTTCTGTATATTGACGTTAATGATACGTGCCCGTAATTTAGCGGGTTACTCCCACTACCTTTATTGAATATTGGTGTGACCTGCGCAACATTCCAGTCTTTGGGTACGGATCATTCGTGTAGCGAGTGATTATATATGATTGTCAAGTATGGTGCTATTGTATCAGCTTACTCTGAAAGGAACCTAATTGGTATACAGTCTGGACCGGAAGATTTGTTTTTATTAAGTGATTTAAGTTGCTTCACTACTCCGAGGATATAGACTTCTAAGGAACTCATGATAGCAGCTGTTCTTGATTCGAATTCTGGAATGTTTACTTCGTCTTCTTTGGTGGAGGAATTTCGGGAAGCTGTGTTTAGTAACTCTGCTTTAGTAGCACTATCGCCGATAGTATTTCCATTGCCATCGTGCAGAGAAGGCATCGATTGTGTCTTGCCGGTATCATACTTTGCATAAGACCAAAATCTCTTTGGATTTTCTGTTGGGTTTCGAGACAAATTTTCGTTGAGGAAACTATTACAAGCATCTCGCAACGAAGTCCGCGCTACACTTCGAGCTTGTGTAAAAGATCGCCAGTCTTGGAGATTTTGCATTCTTTTAAATTTGACACGCTTTTTTCGTTGTGTCTGCAGCAGTGTCTGACCCGTTTTGTGTACCAAGGGGATTTGTTAGTTTATTTGGTATAAATCTCTCAGTTGCTGTCGATACTGGTACTTTGAATTCAAGCCACATCTGGTCTTATGTTTTTCGTTTATTTTTGGAGTATTTGGGGGTTATAATATTCAATCTCGCTACGACAACTCTGTTTCAGTTATTTCTGTAAACGCTTTAATGCTCACTATTAGCTCAGGATTATTTGTTGCTAAGAGGTCAAAAAAAATGGCTCTGAGCACTATGGGACTTAACTGCTGAGGTCATCAGTCCCCTAGAACTTAGAACTACTTAAACCTAACTAACCTAAGGACAACACACACATCCATGCCCGAGGCAGCTAAGAGGTCAAGTCTGTTTCCACAACCGTTTACTATTCGCGTGGTCTCATGGGCTAACTGCTGGAAATAATTTTTAGAGAATGCGTTTAGCACAATTTCGGATGATGTTTTATGCGTACCTCCGGATTCAAACGTATTTTCGCCAACATATCGGGGGTAAAGTCACCAACAGCCATAATTGTGTGAGTCGGGTAGGTGTTAGAAATTAAAAGAGAAAACTAGCACTGGGAAAAAGGGCATTCCTGGCCAAGAGAAGTTTCTAGTATCAAATATAGATATTATTTCGAGGAAGATATATTTGAAAATGTTCGTCTGGGTCACAGCGCTGTAAGGCAGTGAAACATGGAATGTGGGAGAACCGAAACAGAAGAGAATCTAAGCATTTGAGAGGTGGTCTACAGAAGAATGTATAAAATTAGGTCAACTGATAAGGTAAGGAATGACGAGGTTCTCCGCAGAATCGTCGAGGAAGGAATACATGGAAAACATTGACAAGAAGAAGGGACAGGGTGATAGGACATCTGTTAAGACATCAGGGAATGATTTCCTTGGTACTGGAGAGGTCTGTAGAGGGTAAAAACTGTAGAGAAAGACAAAGAATGGAATACATCCAGCAAATAATTGAGGAAGTAGGTTCTAAGTGCTACTCTGAGCTGGAGAGGTTGGCACAGGAGAGGAATTCGTGAGAAGCCTCATCAAACCAGTCAGAAGACTGATGACTCGAAAACAAATTTGGATGTTGTTATGCATTTGTGACCATACGTTTCCGTTGTCATGAAAAACCGTCATTAAAATTGGCCTCTTAAAGTAAAAGGAGTATACGCAAAAGAGTATACTCTACGTGGCTATCGAATTAGTAACCTTCCCAATAAGTTTGATTCTGTTTAGCCTGTAGTTTGAAATAGTTCACCGTATGACTAGTACATTCCTTTAAGCATATTTTCGTCATTATTAACATAAAACTGTTTCAGATTTATGCTGGTACACGTTTTTATGATCAGATTCCGACTTTCTGTAATTAATAGAAGCATGGTCCTGTGCACGATGTCACGGTAAAGACTACTCTGCAGCGATAATAAGAGCGAATGTAGTTTCAGATTTTCTTTCCATTGCAGTGTGAAGTCTTATATCGATCAGTGTGTGCCGTTTGCGCTAGTTCGGTGCCCTACACAATCCTATAACTTACTTTCCGACAGGACGGTGAAACGCCACCGACAGTCATTGTCGATGCGAAAAGCATGTTCTATTATCGTTGCATTAGACTTCTTACGAATATGTTTATTCCATAGCATGCGGAATTTCCATGAAACGTCTTCTGTCCTAGATACGTTCATCTGCCGTTCATCCGCGAGAGGCTAAACTACATGTCTGGATTTTATGCCTCGCGAGCGTATATCAATCTTGTCCCTATCTGACACTGATACTGTAGAAGTGATACGTCGACGAGATGGCTAATCGCTTATCGACGCCGACACTGACGCACTGGCC
This sequence comes from Schistocerca nitens, assembly GCF_023898315.1. Lineage (NCBI taxonomy): Eukaryota > Metazoa > Arthropoda > Insecta > Orthoptera > Acrididae > Schistocerca > Schistocerca nitens. The sequence continues at coordinate 665,393,987 of NC_064615.1, read as the reverse complement.
TTCTGCCTAATGACACGCTCTGTAGCAGAAATGACTTTCATATGTTTGCTTTGGCCTCGCTGTCTCACACGCAAGTGATATAACCTGCTGACCGTGAGTAATCTCCATTGTGACATGTCATCGAAAGGTGACTTTATCGTCCGAATGTGATAGCATTATATATTTTGCGAACAGTTACGTCCAGTGTAAAGTTAAAAACAGCTTGTCATTCGCATACTTAAGGCTGGAAAGAGAAGTAAAAACGGCCGGCCGCGGTGGCCGAGCGGTTCTAGGCGCTTCAGTCCGGAACCGCGCGACTGCTACGGTCGTAGGTTGGAATCCTGCCTCGGGCATGGATGTGTGTGATGTCCTTGGTTAGTTAGGTTTAAGTAGTTCTAAGTTCTAGGGGACTGATGACCTCAGATGTTAAATCCCATAGTGCTCAGAGCCATTTGAACCAAGAACTAAAATCGGAATTACTATCGCTATACCAACAACATATTTTTCTCTAACCGGTACTCGAATTTCCTTGTCAGAGCAATTAAGAAACACGTCTAGAGCTACCAGGACATTACCAGGAAAATGAAACAGAAATGCCAGATGGTTAGGATACCCACAGAGTATTACTGTGATGAAACTTCTTCTGTAGAACTCCACGAGCCGTTGCGTGAACTTCGCGATTAGCTTCAACAGCGCACGCGGCAGTTACTCCGAAGAATATGGCGTTTCTGGATAGACTTACAATTGAGCGAACACGACCTGGTATTCTACAATTTCGAAACATGCGAGGCGCACCAGACAGAAGGGAGTGGGAAAAGCAACACTAACATCCCTCTGTTACAGAAAGGAGCAATACGCCATGCAGAAGGTACAGTTCACCTTGCTAAATATACCACTCTCCAGCAATGCAAGCAGACGAGGACGGAATGTTTAGGTCCGTGATTCTGAAACAGGAAAGTGCTTTCGCGCTGGACAAAGTGAAATTTGTTCCCGGCGCTCGCCTACTAGGCAGCCAGTATATGACGACGTACATTATCCGACCGAAGTATCCGGACACCCCTGAGCAATGGACAGTTGACCACTAGACGTCACGTGAGGTGGGATCGCCAATATGAAAGGGGGTCGGTTGCATTGTTTTGTCAGTCGGGAAACAGCTGAAACAGAATGGATAGCTCAGAAGAGCTCAGTGATTTCGAACGTGCACTAGTCACTGGTGTCACCCAAGTAACAAGTCCACAAGAGACTTTTCAACGCTTGTAAAGCCTCTGAACTAAACTGTTGATGACATGACTATGTAGCGGAGACACGAAGGAATAACCAACACCTGTCCGCAGCTCGTGGTCGTGCGGTAGCGTTCTCGCTTCCCGCGCCCGGGTTCCCGGGTTCGATTCCCGGCGGGGTCAGGGATTTTCTCTGCTTCGTGATGACTGGGTGTTGTGTGATGTCCTTAGGTTAGTTAGGTTTAAGTAGTTCTAAGTTCTATGGGACTGACGACCATAGATGTTAAGTCCCATAGTGCTCAGAGCCAATAACCAACACCAGGCAGTCATCGTGTACTGTCGGACAAGGACCGTCAAGCATGGCAGGGAGCAGTTGTAAAATATGGCATGAAATCAGAGGAAGGAATCACTCGTGAGTTCCAAAGTGCTACCAGCAGGCCAGCTACGACAGTGACTGAGCGTAGGGACTTAAAAACAGTGAGGTACAAAGGCCTAGCAGCTCCTTATAAGCCACACATTTCTGTAGCCAGTTCTAAGCGACTCCTGAGATGGTGAAAAGAGCAACACCATTGGACAGGGGAAGACTGGAAACAAGTGATTTGGACTGATGTATCACGCTGTACACTATGATAATGCGATGGAAGTGTTGGGTTTAACGATACCTGCTGGAGACTGTTACCTGCCATCCATCATGCGTAGTGCCACAGTGAAGTAAGGAGGAGGTGGTCTTTCGGTATGAGGGTGTTTTTCATAGTTGGGGGGGGGGAGGGGGGGGTGGTGCCGTTAATGTGCTTAACCCTCAAATGGAGTTGTGGGGTCCTTCCCGATACCAGTGAAACTGTACGGGCCTGCCATTTCCTCTCTTGGTCACTCTCAGTGGCAGCTCGTGAGTATACATTCTGGGGGTTCACAAATTTTTATATTCAGATAAATTTGAGAGTGTGAAATTAATAGCTTCTGCTGTATGACAGTTATGCATATCAACAAGTTTATGCAACTACAGTCACTGCCAAAATAATAACAGTAATAATAATAACAAAATGCACAACTTAGCTGACAAAATAAAGAATTGTTTTTGTGGAATTGTGTTGTTTTTTACACGATTAAGTACAGTTTAGGGCAATAACGAAATAATGTGTAAGCTTTCGCAACTCTCCATTTCGCATTTTTGTGTAAGTGGGAGTTTTCGAGCTTTTCCATTTTTTTCGGACAAGTGTACATGATCCCTAACAGTATATTAGTTCGCGAATTTACTTCCGAGCTGAAAATCAGACATTCTTCCGCTGCACCCACACAACATGTCCTTGATAAATGTTCGCCTGTAGACACGCTTACTTGATTTCGTCACTCTCTCAATCAAAGAATCTGTTCTTGGAGCCGGCCGCGGTGGTCTCGCGGTTCTAGGCGCGCAGTCCGGAACCGTGCGACTGCTACGGTTGCAGGTTCGAATCCTGCCTCGGGCATGGATGTGTGTGCTGTCCTTAGGTTAGTTAGGTTTAAGTAGTTCTAAGTTCTGGGGGACTTATGACCACAGCAGTTGAGTCCCATAGTGCTCAGAGCCATTTGAACCATTTTTTTGTTCTTGGAGGCCATGGATCGTTTGCGGCTAACTTTTCCTTGTGATTTGCTTTTCTTTTCCAAGAATGAGATTTTTCACTCTGCAGCAGAGTGTGCGCTGATATTAAACTTTCTGGCAGTGCGCAGAACCGAGACTCGAACTCGGAATCTTTGCCTTCTGCAGGCAAGTGCTCAACCGACTGAGCTGCCAAAGCACGACTCTCGACCCGTCAGCACAGCTGTACTTTTCTCTTAGCATTTAAGAGAGATTCGACAGCGATCATATTTACACTGCAGACGAAACCTGATTCGCGCACGGTAAACAATCAACTCCAAACACTAAGTCCAATTTGTGGAAATGACACTCAATTGTAACGCCCAGCAACATGGTCACTTAACTAGAGTACAAATGAGGCATTGAAATCCATAAGTGCCACAAGCACACTGCCGTCGAACCCACATTTAAGTGAATATCAGAGGAACCAGTGATTTTTGTCAATTTTCAAATACACAATATGTGTCTACAACACGGATAAACTTGACTCACCGTAACATACACAGATCTCAGAAGCACGAATAAATACTACAATCTCACAATCGACGGTGATGAGCTTTGGGCTCTTATGATTCTCAGCGCCTGAAATGGATTACTGTATGATAAAATTCATAATGTAATATATCGTAACTCATTCAGAAACCCACAAAATAGGTTTAGTGCCAGCACAACTTCAGTGTATGCTGACGTCTGATCTAATTTTACTACAGCAAGTAGTGAGTCAATCAGCATATCTCAGGAGTGTGCTACCATCTAGCAGGATTTATGCCAAACGAACAGGGATAAAAGTCTGCTGCATTGTGCCTGGTGGCACCGGCATAAACTTCTAGTTGAGTGGCAAGGGCTAGCTGTGCATATCGTGGACCGTGCAAGTTGATTATTGTTGAGCAATCGGCTTTCTCAGTATACAACTGCTAAGTTTTGGTCGTGTCGTCATTGACCCCATGACACCCGTAAGTGTTTCTGTTTTCTATGTGGTCAAAATTTACTTATCAGCTAAATATAATTTTATTTTTAGATTTAGTATTTTCATTTATTATCATTTTTATTATAGCTTCGAGCTCTCATCCATCTGAATTCCAGCAATCTAAGATGGATGGTGACAGTTCAACACTGCACTACTTCACAAATGACGTAACATTAATTTATCATGTTTCTAAAAAAGGAAAAATGTCATTTTGTTTTCCGGTATGCATCATTAAAAAAGCACAAATCCAAGAACAGGCAACCAATAATAATTTCCTTTTACAGTGCGGTAGCACAAAAGGTGAATTAGACTCTCTTCACCATAAGTGTGGATGCTGCAGCATAAGCAGACGGACACGCACGTGGCTTCTTCCCGTTTTTTATCTGGTTCTGAACATAACTGGAGATAACTCATTTGTTGCACAAATGTCCAGCAAGAGATACACAACTGTTTCCCGATTTAACTTCACCAAAACTTTGGCCAGGCACCTCAATGAACCGTACCTCAACGAGAAACTACCAAAAGAATTAAGAACACTCACACGAGTTTTGAAGAGACATCTCTCAAAATCACAAATATGCATTCTGGATTCAAAGAGAAAACAATGTGCTCTGTGTCCCAGACTAGCGAGAAAAAAATCAAGCAGTATTGTAACCACTGCAGTCATCCGTTTTGCCAAATATCTCGTTCAGTGATGTGTGAAGAATATGGAGAGGAGAACTTCGGTGAATATCGAACATTTATGAAAACTGTTTATCAGTTGATACGTGAAGTTCATTATATGCTACTTAGTTTTGGCACCCTATACGTTCATCTTACAGCAATCTGTTACTGCTTCATGTTATTTCTAATAGAAGAAACCAGTTTGAATTTTTATGTTTTATGTCACTTCACTGTTGTGCCAGTTACAAAAATTTATTTTGAGTTCTTTGTTCAGTTCTAAACTGATGTTCTGTATTATAATATATGCAAACATGAAATGTATCAATAAATAGTTCTGATGAAAGTAAAATAAATTATTTTTCATGGATAAAACAAAGTGGTATCGTTTAGGACCTCAGAACACAATCTGTGGTACAAAGGAGTCACAACTCCATTTGAGGTTAAGAAAACGCTAAGTGCAGAGGGATATGAACGTACATTGTGTACTGTGTACAGTAGAAGAACAGTTGAGAGGCGATAATTGTTTGTATTAGCATGGCAATGCACCCTGATATATGGCAGCATCTGTAAGACAATTGTTGGAGGGTAGCAGTAATATTAGTGAAGCAGACTGGCCTGCCCACAGTCTCGAATTGAGCACAAAGGGACACGTTCGGATTGACTTAGAACGTCGACTTCTTTCCAGACCGCAGCGGCCAACATCACTACCATGTCTGGTTTCGGTTGGTGAAGAAGAATGGGTTTCCATTCCTCCACAGACATTCAGATGCCTCTTTGAAATTGTTCCCAGCAAAGTTCAAGCTGTCATAAAGGTAAAGTATTGACATGCCCCATATTAATGTCAGTCCTAATGGCTGTTCGGATTTTTGTGATCGGATAGTCTACATACATGGTGTATAATGGGTCTCCGCAGAAATCCAGGAGAGGGGGGGAGTAAGACTCTAAAATTGCGACTTTTCATATAAATGATTTGATCAGTTTCAAGACGTGTCATGCTACAAGAATTAAATTTTATAGGTGACTCAAAAAACGTATTTTATCGCAGAGGACAGATGATTATCCATAGTGTATGCGGATTGCAGCGTAGGGTAACTTGTTCTTTTCCTCCACCGCTTGTCCAGCAGACGACAATCATTTTCAATTCTGTCTCTGAATGCCTTTTCCGTCGCCACACTCGTCATTTACTAACAGTTTGTTGAGGCGTGTAATTTATCATCCTGTGATTGGTGAGAACTTCGTCGCGTGGTGTTTTTATGTTTTAATTGCTTGTGTGTCATGTTTAGAAATGTACACGGGGCACCGGCCCAGCATTTCTCTCCTACTCCTTGATGGTATCCAATAACCCTATAAAAGCAGTAAAAGATCTCGGCATAGGATTTGGATGGGCGTTTAAACTGCGAAGACTGCCCATCACAGCGTGCATAAATCTCTCTCTTGCCTATATGTGATCCAAAAAATTAGAGTAATATTTGCATAACTAATTCAGTCTTTAATCCAGTCGAATCTTTCAAACTAAGATATACAGGAGGTTACAATTAAAATTCCACCACTTTCGCCATTTGAGAGGGCTCCCATGAAAAACGAGCAAGAGGATAATGAAACTTTGTGGAAACATTTATAAGAAAGTATGGAACAGAAATAACGGACAAACCATTAAAAGAAACACATTTTAATTTTCACAAGAGAGGATAATACAGTGAAGCGCCAAAGAAATTGGTATAGGCATGCCTACTCAAATACAGAGCTATGTAAAAAGACAGAATAAGGCGCTGTGGTCGGCAACGCCTACAGCATATAACAAGTGTCTGGCGCAGTTGTTAGACCGCTAACTTCTGCTACAATGGCAGGTATCAAGATTTAAGTGGGTTTGAGTTTATAGTCAGCGCACGAGCGCTGGGGCAGCATCTCCGAGGTAGCGATGAATTGGGTTGGTTGGTTGGTTGGTTTGGGGGATTAAAGGGACCAGACTGCTACGGTCATCGGTCGATGAATTGGGGATTTTCCCGTACGATCACTTCACGAATGTACCGCGAATATTAGGAATCTGGTAAAACATCAAATCTTCGACATCGCTGTGGCCGGAAAAAATCCAGTGAGAACGGGACCAACGACTACTGAAGAGAATCGTTCAACGTGACAGAAATGCAACCATTCCACAAATTGTTGCAGATTTCAATGCTGGGCCATCAACAGGTGTCAGAGTCTGAACCATTCGACGAAACATCATCGATATGGGCATTCGAGCCGAAGGCACACTCGTGTACCTTTGATGAATGCATGACACAAAGCTTTACCCCTCGTCTGGCCTCGTCAACACAGACATTGGACTGTTGATGACTGGAAACATGTTGCCTCGGTCGGACGAGTCTCGTTTCAAATTTATCGATCGGATGGACGTGTACGGGTATGGAGACAACCTCATGAACCCATGGACCCTGAATGTCAACAAGGGACTGTTCAAGCTGCTGGAGACTCTGTAAGGTGTGGGGTGTGTGCAGGTGGAGTGATATGCGACCCTGATACGTCTAGATACGACTCTGACAGGTGACACGTTCGTAAGCATCCTGTCTGATCACTTGCGTCCATTCGTTTCCATTGTGCATTCCGATGGACTTGGGCGATTCTGGCAAGACAATGCGACACTTCACACGCCCAAAATTGCTATAGAGTGGCTCCAGGAACACTCTTCTGAGTTTAAATATTTCCACTGGCCACCAAATTCCCCAGACATGAACATTATTGAGCACATCTGGGATGCCTGGCAACGTGCTGTTCAGGATAGATTCCACCCCCTCGTACTCTTACGGATTCATGGTGTCAGTTCCCTCCAGCACTACTTCGGACATAAGTCGAGTCCATGCCACGTCGTGTTGCGGTACTTCTGCGTGCTGGCGGGAGCCCTACACGATATTAGGCACGTGTACCAGTTTCTTTGGCTCTTCAGTGTATTTCTTAATGTATACCATGTTTACGTTTCATCTGCGTCCCTGGCAGCCTGGAACCACACTAGAGATACCATTTCACAACTATTCGGAGCACTTTTTGGACTGTGGGCCGTGGAATGTTCATCTGTCGCGACACAGCTCGTGCCCTACTTGAAGATCTCACAAGCGTCCACCATTCTCAGTCACGGCAACAGTAACTTCTTCAATAATTTGTGGCGCAATTGGCGGTCGGTCTTTCCCAGGAGAAATTCCATAATCATCAGTTAATTCGAACTTCCGAGTCATGTTCTTCAATACCTCTGCCGAAAGAGGTCCTCTCCATATTCCTTTAATGATTCAATAATCGCAAAGAGCAGCAGCACTGTTGGTGTTGTTTTGATAAAACAGCTTTACGAGTAAAGCCCTGCTTATCTTTTCCAGACCCAAGATGACTCTCTGCAACTGATTTTTAAACCTACGTCTCCGTACTAATGCCGGGGCCTAACTGTAAGTTATGGCACTAACACTACTAACAACTCAAATCCTACAGCGCAGTATGAGCAACATCCCTATAATGTTGGGTACCTGTCTGGTAGATAGTTTACAGTCTACACTGGCTCAAGTAACGAAAGCTTAATTATAACCATCCCGTACTACCGCAGCGACGACGGACATCAAAGGCAAAAAAGGAGGAATATTAAGCTTTAGCGTTCCGTTGATGACGAGATCGCTAGAAACGGATCGCAAGCTCGATTAGGGCACGGATGCGAAAGGAAATGCACAGAGTCCTTTTCCCCTCATTGGTATTTACTTCGGGCAGCTTAGGAGGCTGGCCCGACGAACATTAATCCGCCGCCCTCCCGAACGCGAGTACAGAGTATCAACAACTGCGCTGCCTCATTGACGGGGTCACTAAAGGCTAGATGTTCTCCAAGTAAACAGAAGATGGTCACTGTCACCCCGCCTGAAACAAAAACTGAGAACGTTTGGTACAAATCTGACAAACGTAGAGGAGCTGTATGCGTATCGAGTGATGAAATAAAAGACGATAAATATCCACCTAGGTTTAATCACACAATTTAAAGAACGTTGCGAAAATTGTTACTCTCCAAGGTAAAAATAGAAAGTACTAAAACACGTGCATCAGTAAAATACGCTACTGGCCATTAAAATTGCTACACCACGAAGATGACGTACTACAGACGCGAAATTTAACCGACAGGAAGAAGATGCTGTGATATGCAAATGATTAGCTTCTCAGAGCATTCACACAAGGCTGGCGCCGGTGGCGACACCTACAACGTGCTGACATGAGGAAAGTTTCCAACCAATTTCTCATACGCAAACAGCAGTTGACCGGCGTTGCCTGGTCAGACGTTGTGATGCCACTTGTAAGGAGCAGAAATGCGTACCATCACGTTTCTGACTTTGATAAAGGTCGGATTGTAGCCTATCGCGATTATGGTTTATCGTATCGCGACATTGCTGCTCGCGTTGGTCGAGATCCAGTGACTGTTAGCAAAATATGGAATCGGTGGGTTCAGGAGGGTAATACGGAACGCCGTGCTGGATCCCAACGGCCTCGTATCACTAGCAGTCGAGATGACAGGCATCTTATCCGCATGGCTGCAACGGATCGTGCAGCCACGTCTCGATTCCTGAGTCAACAGATGGGGACGTTTGCAAGACAACAACCATCTGCACGAACAGTTCGACGACGTTTGCAGCAGCATGGACTATCAACTCGGAGACCATGGCTGCGGTTACCCTTGACGCTGCATCACAGACAGGAGCGCTTGCGATGGTGTACTCAACCACGAACCTGGGTGCACGAATGGCAAAACGTCAATTTTTCTGATGAATCCAGGTTCTGTTTACAGCATCATGATGGTCGCATCCGTGTTTGGCGACATCGCGGTGAACGCACATTTGAAGCGTGTATTCTTCATCGCCATACTGGTTTATCACCCGGCGTGATGGTAGGGGTACCATTGGTTACACGTCTCGGTCACCTCTTGTTCGCATTGACGGCACTCTGAACAGTGGACGTTATATTTCAGATGTGTTACGACCCGTGGCTCTACCCTTCATTCGATCCCTGCGAAACCCTACATTTCAGCAGGATAATGCACGACCGCATGTTGCAGGTCCTGTACGGGTATTTCTGGATACAGAAAATGTTCGACTGCTGCCCTAGCCAACACATTCTCCAGATCTCTCAACAACTGAAAACGTCTGATCAATGGTGGCCGAGCGACTGGCTCGTCACAATACGCCAGTCACTACTCTTGATGAACTGTGGTATCGCGTTGAAGCTGCATGGGCAGCTGTACCTGTACACGCCATCCAAGCTCTGTTTGACTCAATACCCAGGAGTATCAAGGTCGTTATTACGGCCAGAGGTGGTTGTTCTGGGTACTGATTTCTCAGGATCTATGCACCCAAATTGCGTGAAAATGTAATCACATGTCAGTTCTAGTATAATATATTTGTCCAATGAATACCCGTTTATCATCTGCATTTCTTCTTGGTGTAGCAATTTTAATGGCCGGTAGTGTACAATAAGCGTGAAGCCTAAACAATTTTCATTCTGGTGAGAGATCTATCAGAAAATCCATGAATTTCTGATCCTTTGTAAAGATAATGAATGATTCCAAGATTTCCAACCATCTCTGGATGAGTCTTTCGTTGAAACCGGGGGCAGTAGACAGAAAGCCGAAATGTTAAATTCCACATTTAAAAAGGTATTGACACCTGAGGGGACAAAATACCAATGTTTGACCACTTCGAAATGTCAGATATTGAGATAACTGATCGTGGAATATAAAAACAGCTATAACCGCTTTGTAATGGAAAGGCATCAGGACCAGTTGAGATACCTATAAGATTCTACAAAGATTATGCGAATGAATTTGTTGCCCTTCTAGCAGCAGTTTATCATAGGTCGATCGAGCAACGAATGCTACCTAGCGACTGGAAAAAAACCGGGTCATTCCCGTTTTCGAGACAGGTTCGTGGGACAGATACGCACAATTATAGGCCTATATCGTTGACGTCAGTCTGTTGTAGAATTGTGGAACATGTTTTACGCTCATGTAACATGACATTTTTGGAGAACGAAAATCTCCTCTATGAAAATCAACATGGACTGCACAATCAGAGATCTTGCGAAACTCCGCTAGCTCCGTTCATACACGAGGTATCCAGCGCTGCAGACATCGGCGTTCTGGTTGGTGCTGCGTTCCCCGACTTCAGTAAGGCATTTGGCACTGTGGTTCACTACCTTTAAGGGGAAAAAATACGAGCTTATCGCGCATCGGACCACATTTGCGACTGGAACGTAACAGGATCGACAGACGTAAAAGTAATTTCGAGTGTACCCCAAGAAAGTGTGACAGCACCGTTACTATTTACAGTGTACACAAAAAATCTAGTAGAATACATCGAATGCTCTTTAAAGCTGTTCGAAGCTGGCGCGGTTGTCTATAAGAAGGTAGCATAGCCAGAGGAAAGTGTCGATTTGCCGAATATCCTTCAGACGATTGAGGAATGGTGTAGGGATTGGCAGTTGACCCTGAACGTAAATAAATGTAACATATTGCACGTAAGTAGGAAAAGACATCCACAACACTGCAACTACGCTATTGATGAAAAATTGATGGAAACAATAACCACTTTGAAATATCTAGGAATATCTATCTAGAGCGATCTTAAGTGGAATGACCCCATAAAACAGATAGTGGGGAAAGCAGATACCAGTCCGAGATTCATAGGAAGGATCTTAAGAGAATGTAATTCGTCCACTAAATCTTGCAAGGCGCTTGTACGACCTATTCCTTGGTATTGTTCATGACTCTCGGGACCATAGCAGGTAGGAATGATAGAAGAGATAGAGAAGGTCCTACAAAGTGCGAAGAGTTTCGTCACGGGATCGTTTAGTCCGCGCGAGAGCATTAGAGAGATGCTCGACGAACTCCAGTGGCAGATATTACAAGAGACGCGTTGTGCATCACAGGGAGGTTCAGTGTTGGAAATTTCGAGAGGGTATTTTCCGGGAAGAGTCGGACAGCATATTACTTCTTCCCACATCCGTATTGCGAAATGACCACAAGGAGAAAATTCGAGAAATTAGATATAATACAGAGGCAATCCGAAAATTATTCTTCCCATGTGCCATCCGCGAATGGAACGGGGAAGGGTAGATCAGTTAGCGGCACCAGAAAAGCTTTCCGACACACACTATCTGATGGCTTGTGGAGGATTGACGTAGATGTATGAGAGAAAGTAAGAGAAACAACCGTATTACTGAAATATAACCAAGACTGCTCAAAGGGACTACGATGTCATTTACAGTGAATACCATAATGAGATTCATAGCTCATATTTTTCCAGAAACACTCACGAAGTGAACAGTGCCGCGTGACTTCTTTGGATGAAAAGGCCAAAACAAGGTATGTACAGAATGTTACAGACCATTCACCCCAAAAGTCCAACTGTTGCGAGGTTCTAGATCACATTTTAAGCTCCAGTTATGTGACGCCCCGGAGGAAAAATAACTTAAAGAAACAGCACGGGTTCAGAAAAGAGAAGCGTTCAAGTAAAAAGACCCTCGCCTTCCTCACATACGTTGTCTTGCAAGCAGGAGACGTGGCTTAACAGGTGGATTCCACTCTTCTCTATTTCCGAAATACGTTCGGCATTGGACACATTGTTCGTTGATAACGAACATACGACCATACACAATATCTTCATAGGTATGTAGCTGGATCGAAGAATTTTTTGTTGGTTGAATACAAGTAGTTATTTTGGACAAAGAATGTCCGACAGAATCGAAAGTGACATCAGGTGTGATCCCAACAAATTGTAATATGATCGCTAATACGTAAACGTAAGTAAAAGAATTCTCACATAGGGTCAGCGACACTCTCAAGTTGCTCGCTGACTGATACTTTTCTCTAAGTGAATGCAAAGTTTCTGGGTTATAGTAAGAAAATGCAGAATGGCTTGAACAGTTTTTCTACTTGAGCAACAGCTTTCTTTGAAAATGGATCAATGCAAAATAATTTTCGTAACATTCAGAATCTATACTTCCCAATTATAAGATTAGTAATGAAATTCTAGAGCTGTTCATATCGTTTATCCGAGTGTAAGGGGAATCAGTAGATGTGATGTATATGTAAAGACATACAAATGACTACAGTTTCAGAAAAACTGCCTGTTTTGTTCGAGAGAAAGAGTTTTGCAAATTGAGCAAGTCAGTAACTCGTTGGTCCACCACTGGCAAGCAGATATTTGGCTTGGCATTGATGGATAGAGTTATTGGATGACATCCTGCGAGATATCGTCCCACATTCTGTCCAACTGGGGCGTTAGATCGTCATAAATCCGTGCAGCTTGAGGGCCCCAGCCATAGTGCTCCAGACGTTCTCAATTAGGGAGAGATGCGGCGACCTTTTGGCCAAAGCAGGATTTGGCAAGCACGAAGATAAGCAGTAGAAACTATCGTTGTGGGCAGGCTGGCATTGTCTCGCTGAAATGTGAGCCCAGGATGGCTGGCCATGAAGAGTAAGAAAACGGAGGGTAGAATATTACCGACGTGCCGCTGTGCTTTAAGGGTGTCGCGGATGACAAAGAGGTCCTGCTATGAAAAGAAAAGGCACCCCAAGCCATCACTCCTTTAATCGGGACGTTTGGCGGGCGACAGTGAGGTTGGTATCCCTCCGCTGTCCAGGGCGTGTCCAGACACTTCGTCGCTGGCCATCGGGGCTCAGTTACGAGCAGACCTAATCACTGAACACACCTCTACTCCACTCAATGAGATTCCAGAACGACGGCGTGTCTGGAGACGCCACGAACAGCGGTGGGATGCCAACCTTACTGTCGCCTGCCTAAAGTCTGACAACCATGAATGATGGTCTGGCATGTCATTTCTTTTCATATCAGGACCCCTTTGGTTGTCATCCGCGGCACCCTTACAGCACAGCAGCACACGACGATATTCTACGCTCCATTTTGTTACCCTTCATGGCAAGACGTAATGGGCTTACACTTCAGCAAGATAATGCCCCTCCCTCCCCCCCCCCCCACTCCACACACACACACACACACACACACACACACACACACACATACTGCTTGCCAAACCCTACCTTGGCAAGAAAGTCACCGGATCTCTCCCTGATTGAGCATTATGGGCACGGCCCTCCAGTCAGCTCGGGATTTTGGCGATCAAAGGCACCAGATGTACAGAATTTGGTACGATGTCCTTCAGGAGGACATCCAACAACTCTGTTAATCAATGTCAAGCCGAATAGCTGCTTGCATAATGGCCAGAGGGGGACCAACGAGTTATTGACTTGCTCAACTTGAGAAGCCCTTTCTATTTAATAAATGATCCATTTTTTCTGAAACTGTAACCATTTGTTTGTCTGTACATGTACATCACTTTTACCAATTTTCGTCACATTCGGATAATTCTTTTTTTTTTTCTTAGACTGCACGATTATATGAGGGGTGGGTTTAGGCTCAGTGCCGTACCGAGGCCATGGTGAGATTGGCCCCCGCCAAGGGTGCATGCCCAGAGGGGGCGCAAAAATCTGACCAAAAGAAAAACAATGGCGAAGATGATTTAAGAATTAACCTGGAGAGGTACGTTAGTTCCCCTGACCCATATTTAGACCCTGTTTAACTTCTGCCGGCGAAAGGAGGCCTTTCCCTCGTCCCAAGACCGATAACCCATCATAAAGAAATGACTACTGACTAGGCATCATTTGGGGTGTGTGTGTTACCTAGAGATGGGCAAAACTGTTCTTTTCAGAGATTGGATTAGAACTGTTCACTCCCTGAAATGAATTAGATCTTTTTCATGACTCACCACTCATTTACAATAGAAAATAAATGGAAGGCACATTGCCCTTTAAACTTGGTTTATTCCAGTACTATACCTGTATTTTGATCTTATTTGATATTATTTTGAAGTAACACAGATAATGAGTAAGAATTTTGTATTGTTTATTGAAATTTCCACGATATGACAAAGTTTTTGATTATTGATTTATTTTGCACTATCGTGGTTTTTTGGGTATCGGAAAATGTTGTAACTTGAGATTTACATTAGCAATATATTTGGCTATAATGTATTAAAATTTCATTAACCTCATACAAATACATCGCAAGCCATATATTTTTAAAGTGAACGTTTCCTTCCGAAGACGCCTAAAATCGCAAAATCCGTACCAGAATAAGAAAAAAATATATAAATTTGACTGTAAAACGAAAGTGCTGCATATAGCCTTACGCAGAATAAAACAAGGAAAATATTGGTGTATCACATTTTGCGATACGTTTATCGGTTCGCTCGTAATTAAAGCGTAAATTCGAGTGTCCATAATAAAAATCCTATGGTAAGAGGATTCATCAGGAACCTAATCTAATCAGTTTAAACAAATAAAAATAAAATAAAAACGATTGATGTATACATAACATAATAATGTAATATACATAGCGGTATTACTACGAAGAACAATATCCAGTGGGGACGAACTCCGATGCAGAGGCGCTGAGTCGAGCAGGTCGAGCCGCGAGCTGTATTACTGCATGAGCTGAGACCGCAGAGACCAGAGTGACACCTGAGTCGCTTTGCTCAACGCTCTGGCTGGAGTCGAGACGGTGGGGTGAGCGTTGAGCGGGCGAGTTCCGAGGGTGGGGGGAGCGGTGAACTCACCCGCTCCGAGCCAAATCGTCCATTCCCTTGCGAGCAGGTTTTTGCAAGTAGTTCCTATGTTATCCGCTAGGTGGCTCTCTGTCCTGTTGCTCGCATCAACTGCCCAGAGGGCAGGACGTGCGACTGAAACGATCGCCGACAGAGTGCGATGCGAAGTTAAGCTGCGCCAGACACTGCACACGGCAGACGACGCATAGAGACGGCACGGCATATGTGAAACACAAAATCCAATGGGGCACTGCACAATGCAGGCAGCCAAGGCAGAAGCAGGGCAGAGGCCGGCGCTGGCTGTGTTGTGTGGCGTGCACTGTGCTCTGACCAGCAGAGACGCTGCTGATATGCTCCGTCTCTCTCTCTCTCTCTCTCTCTCTCTCTCTCTCTCTCTCTCTGCCGTGGGAAACGTTTGAACGTTTGGAGCTACCGTTCTTTTTTTCTGAATCACTGATTGTTCACTCCTTTGAAAGATTCAACTCTATGAATTAGGTCAAGAGCGGATCCCCCATCTCTAGTGTTACCAGTGCAGCTACCGGTAACCCAGCTAGCTCTTGTTCAACAATGGAGTTTCTGCTGCTACATCGCCACAGTGTTGTAGGGTCTCAAAGTCTGGGGAGGGACTGCTGAAGCAAATGTGCTTTATGACGAAGGCTTTCGTTTTGGTCGATTTCTCCCCACTGAGGACTGTAGTAAAACAGTTGAAGCTAGAGTGCTTGAAATTATTTGATAGGACAACAGCGGCAAGTGAAAGGGAAAACAGATCTCACATATAACACACCATTTCATCTCACCTTTATTTTGTCAGAACTCCTTAAGTGAAAGCTCTGTATCTTATTTTGAAAAATATGCAGCAGAATATGGTGGAAAACATAGCAGAAATATCGATACAACTGAGCTATTTGACGAAATAGGTTCTTTCAAATTCCAGAAGAAACAGGTCATGAAGAGCATCGACACAGCTTCCCATTTGGATGTTTTAAAGATTTTTTTCCTTTCTCCAAAGTATGGGTTACAAGATGCTTATCCATACATCGAAATAGCTCTGAGAATATTTATAATAATTCTAATGACTGAAGCATTTTGTTAGCGGAGTTTCAGAGAGTTAAACATGATAAAAACTACGGTCGAGAGTAGGTGAAGCAGACTCAGAGGCGGCTACCTTGTCGATAGAATACGACATAGCCGCTAAATTTTTCAAAGCAAGGAAATGGAAAGTACATTATAATAAAAACATGGTTTTTGGAAAGGAATATGTTTTCAATATTAATTATACCCCTTTATCTTTTATTTGTAATCTAATAATTTATGCATTATTAATAGTTTATCAAAGAAATAAAATCTGTTATTTATTATGTATCATACTAAAATCAGTGTACAGTAGTTGCCGTAAACATTAACACACAGATATTGTTTTACTTTTACTTGTTTTAAGTAGTTACGCAGTTTTTTATTTATTTAGTACAATGATGCATTTAATTTCTTGTGATATGCAATATTTGTCATCTGTATGGCTCATTTAAGCTATGTTATTAAATCTGCGTTACAGATTACAAAATCTACAATGTCTTAGCAGAGAAACTATAGAAAGTAGTTATTCTGAGGGGGGGAAGGCAGCATTTGCAGTTCTACAGAGGACGCAGATCACTTCGGCACGGCTGATTAGGCTATCCTATGGAGCTATGTCAAATGGGAGGAACAGGTGGAAACAGTGGGTAGGGGCAGTGAATTGACGCTTTAGAGTTATTCTTATGTCCTCGTGAAAAAGGAAGCATGAAGGCCAATTTCCAACGAATGGAGATGCACTTTTCGGATAGTCTGTGGAGCCAAGGGAAAGTGAAAGGGAAACGCGCAGGGAACTTAAGCGGACTTCTCTGGAAAAAAGGTAACCGTTTTCTCGCAAAATCTAATTGGATAAGTGTAGAGAATCGATACTCGAGGAAGACTGCACAAAATACTTCCCTGCGCATACCGTATTTCATGTAAGAATCATACAGAAGGACTAGGCGTATTGCGTTACAGTAGAGACTGTGGTAAGTGAGTAGTGGGACACAGTGAGCAATTGATTATGTAAAATCTATGACAGTCACGATGCCATCATAGTTTTGCATATGTAGCCTACACTCTCTGAGCATTGAGAATATTGTGAAAACGAAATGACTCAATGACGTTGGAGTATTGAAACTGCATTGCGTTTTACTATGTTCCTCTGCAAATGTGTGTACTAAGAATTTGTACTTCCTCATTTTGTAGAAACCAAATATTGAGATAATAAGCAGTTATTATGGCTATAGTCTCTGCATATCATATGAAATACAGAATTATAACTTCTTGAGTAACTTCTTTAGTATTCAAAGAACTGTGACTGACGCCCGAACAACAGGGAACTGACATGTATCGAGACTAGAAAATAGTGCATTGATAATGGCTAGGCACTAGCTGAAATCTGGATTTGCCAAATAAAATCTACAAAAAAGGACGACTGATTGCTGCGCTCTATAATTTATAAATAGTATCACAGTCGCAAGAGTGCACCAACTTTCCTAATGGAAGGTAACCTGACTTCTTTCTGTGAGCATTGAATTTTGTCGATTTGGTTTGGCTCAGAGTGAGCGATTTTTTCTGGGGCACAGTGAACATATATGCAGAAAACAAAAATGGTTCGCTACAGAGAGAGAAAAACCTTTTAGATCTAACACCTGCTGAAGAAATGGTGAAGGCTGTGAATAGTTCAGTGCAAGATGGTATAAAAGTTCTGACAGCAGCAAAACAATACAACATATGTAGACAGACTCATGAAAGGTTAGTTATCTTCGCAATATGATGGTAAAAAAAATGCAGTAGTTGGAAATGCACCAGAAAATACAGATAAAGGTATCAACAGGGCTGACATAACACACACCAAGAACACAAGCATCATTCCAGTTGTAAGTCTGCCTGCAACCAGCTACTGTTCAAAAAGTTGAAGACCCTAGACAGCACTGAAGGAAATTCGATCGCTTCCAATAGCAACCACATGTAGGCGTGGAAGCTCAGTGCGGATGAAAAAGAGGAAGGACGCGAAATATTATTGATACCTCAGACAAGGAGGAGCTTCTAGCATGGGAAAATGGAAAGAAAAACAATTGTCCAAACTCTCGAAATCAAACAACCAACAAGCCCATTCCTAAAAGTTCCAGAAGGAAACTTGAGCTAGAGAGCAGCTCTTGAAGGCTCTATTATTGTTCGGATGAGTGACAGTGATGATAATTTGAGTTTTCACGACGAAAAAGAATTTAAAATGATAGGTGAGCTAGAAGATAACGACTATGTTATTGTGAAATTGGCAACCAAAAATAAAGAAATACCATTTCGTAGTGCATACCAGTTCGATTAATAAAAATGAAAGTACTCCAGTTGTGACTTATCTGGAGAAGTCATGTAAGTGGACAGACATTTTTCTCTTGCTGCTGATTCAGAAGCTCGAGAAATTAACTCCACTGGTGTCACTGTAGACTACCAAATCCTTTCACAGTTGGCGACACAAAATGAACTGTAGCAATGTTTGTATTTCCTATTGACATGGATACTTACAATGACCAGTGACTTTATTATGTGCGATTTCAATGTATCATTTAATGTTTAGTACGAAAAATAATGTTTTCAATCTGTCTGTGGATTTTTCTTACTGTTACCTACCGTGCCCTACGCCGATGCTCAAAGCGCCCCACGACGGGGGTAGAGTGGGCATTTTCTCATCACTTTGCTGTCAGCTATTCAGTTTAACATGTAAATTAATACAGGTACTAGAGCGGGCGCTACGAAATTAGACACCTTAGGTGACACCCGCTGGCTGTAGTCCATAGGCGCTAAGGACTATGATTTGTCCACCTCAAAAGTTTGATGCCACAATTCCACTTGCCAGTGCAGTCGGCCAGAGCCGACTGTGTGTTTCTGTCCGATTCCATGTGTCCACGTGTAGTTTCAGTCTTCCGTGAACGATGCATTGACTAATTTTTGGTAACGAGCGAAATGCAGAAGCAAGGGTCTGCGCAGAGGACGAAAAGACATTCGAAAACAATTTAAAATTGTCGCATCGAATGTACTGAAGTATTTTACTAATCTGGTAACACTGAAGAAACCACGAATAGTATAAATTTTGTTTGTGTTCATAAAATGACAACGAAACCTTGTGGTATTTCAGGATCGACTGTATTCCATATTAATAGTGCTGTAATGTCGGCAGAATTTCTATATATATGTGTTTTGAGTCTTCAAGAGAGGGATATAAATGTAAACGGAAATCTACTGAAATTGGCGATTTCGAAAGTAAGTTAGTGCGTATAACTGTGCTTAGATACCTCGGCTGATGAGGGTTTCCGACGCCAAGAAAAATCTCGTTGAAAAGATCTGTTTTCTCTGTCTTCTCTGATGACTTAGTTTTTGATTCAGAAAGTCTAATGGTGGAAGAAAATTTTTCATGGAATGCAGAGACATTGCAGCTGCAAGAACGAAGCTTTGTGAAACTTCTTGGCAGATTAAAACTGTGTGCCGGACCGCGACTCGAACTCGCGACCTTTGCCTTTCGCGGGCACGTGCTCTACCATCTTTTTCATCTCATTTTGTTCTATATTGTTCGTTGAATTTGTTCGGGGCGGATGTCCGATGACACGCGTTCAGGTTCTTCGTTGATCCATTCACTCAGTTTTTTTATTACAGAGCGTAGCTAACCCTCATTATCTGAACTACCCCAGCACGACTCACGACCCATCCCCAATTCTGCCAGCATCTCGTCTCCTATCTTCCAAACTTTCGCGAACCTTGCAGAACTAGCACTCCTGGAAGAAAGGATAGTGCGGAGATATGGCTTAACCACAGCATGAGGGATGTTTCCAGAATGAGCGCACACTCCGCTACAGAGCTAAAATCTTATTCACGAAGCGCTGTGTACAAGGCAGCAGTCTTGTAATATACTTCAATTAAACTTGGCTGTCGCAAAACGATATGCACACATGTGTTTTGCTCTTCTTCAACGAAAGTAGTGGCCTGAAAGTACTTACAGTTACTTTTGTATAGTGTATATCGGCCACCTGGGTGATGGTTGCTATATCAAAGGATCAGTAAGAGTTGCAAATAAAATTTTTCCTGAGATAGGGAAAATTCTCGGTCATGCTAAGGCGAGCCGATAGAACAAAAATCCTCTGGGTGGCTTGCAAGTACCTTCTCGCTGTGACGCGCTTAGTCTCTCGCAAATGAAATGCATTCATAGGTGACACGATACAATAATGATGTCTCACAGGTTATCAAAATTAATTTTATAGTTTTTTTAACAACTTTCTGTCTGGAAGTTTCTACAAGGTAGAACAAACGCACATTCATCAGCGACAAAATTTTTCGTTACACAGGCGGAACAATAATTTTATGTTTTCACGATAAAATATGTATCACACGAATCTTTAGATTTTATCAACAGGATCAAGCAAAAAATTGTTTTTCTTCAAAATTACTTGTATTATTATTTATTTTTATTTCTCTAGCAGCTGGCAAGAATTTTCTTTTAAAAAGTACTGCATCATATTCTAGATTAAAAATAGACATGTTTAATATTTTTTCGGGATTTTTAATAACATTTGAAATTATCAATAACTGGCAATGTTGTAAGATGGTGAGATGACCTGAGGTGTCTGTTTTCGTGACGGCCGCTATAGATGGGATAGACTTCCTGCATGGCATGAAATAATCCACAAATATTATCAAATTTCATCGAAAAACACCCTTAAGCAAAAAATGTGCCCACTGTGCCCCAGTTTCCCTAGCATTATTCCCCACCTCCATACGCGAATGAAATAAAAAAGGAAGTCGCTGATACTGTTACGAACTACTCCCGCCCGTTGGCTTTATTTGGTTGGTATCCATTTCC
The DNA here is from genome assembly GCF_023898315.1 of Schistocerca nitens. Taxonomy (NCBI): domain Eukaryota; kingdom Metazoa; phylum Arthropoda; class Insecta; order Orthoptera; family Acrididae; genus Schistocerca; species Schistocerca nitens. The sequence continues at coordinate 665,373,009 of NC_064615.1, read as the reverse complement.
AAATCTTGTACTGCCTGTTTCTCTAGTGCTGTTCGATGGAACGTGCAATGCTTCAGACTGGTATAGGTAGTAAAACTAGAAAACGAAAGGAAAATTTATTTATCGACGTAGTCCCCTCTTAGGTCAATCCCCTTCGCAACATTTCTCTAAGAAGGGGAAAATCTTGAAAACAGACACTTGTGGCTCCTGTAATCTCTTAAAAGGACACAAAACGTATACAACGTACAGATTCTGTGTGGATGTGGCAATATGTGAAAGTATGGCGATATCAAAATTCAATGATTAGGATGAATATTCTAACATTTATGGTTGTCAACTTTTTACTGGGAAAATAAGGGATCGGGAAAGAAGCCTACAAAATAAGCATTTCAAATAGGATTCTCTTTTAGAAAGAGGAGTAGGAACACATAATGTGCATGCATGTTTTCTTTTACAATATGGCTTGTATTTATTAATAGTCTTTGCTTCTTTTTGTAAAGATTCATTCGATTTTACATATGTAAAGCATTATATACAGCTACAAGTAAAATTCACTGCTACTTGCAGCTCTGCTTTCATAAGCTTGTTGCACAATTCGGTCTATTTACGGTTCGTTAGGGAAAAAAATGCTTTTTGCCTCAGCATTTGATCTAGGAATAATTTTCAATACAAACTCAACTACTTTTAGCAAATTTGGAACCTCAATATTTTTGGCTCTCACGATACAGGAAACATTAAGCCTCCTTCTGTTTCCATTCCCTTCCATGCACAACCCTTGATTCAAAATATCTTCTTCATTACAATGTTCATCATACGAACAATCTTCAACTACATCATCTAACTGAAATGAATCAATTACTACTTGAAAATGCTTATAGTTTAACTTTGACCATAGGCAAAGCGTCATCCAAAGTTGTACTGCCAATGGCAAATGATCTTCAGATTTCAAATTCTTGACTAAATATGTTTTCAATAAGAGTTAAAATCATGTAAGATTATCTTGAAGGCGTTTTCTGGAACAATTAACTTATTAAAAACTTTATTTGCTCCACTACCAAAATACTTCATTCTTTGCTCAGTTTTACTAATAATCAGAGTCTTGGCTGCATCAAAAGTTTCTATTATACTAACATCAGAGCGTTCTAAAAAGTCAGAATATTCTAAAACAACTGCACCAATATAGGAAAAACGTTGAATAAATATCCGAGGTTAACTGTCTTTCAATGTCGTCAGAATCATTTGAAAATAACTTCAGAGCTTTGGGACAACCATCACTACTTCTGATGTGACTTTTAATGGGTTCCCAATTTGTAATGATTCTGACAACTTCTCATCTTAAAGAAAGCCATCTAGCTGGAAAATGTAGGAGAATTTCACTTCATTCTAAGTCTACAAATTCAAAAAAGGACTTTCCTTCGCTTTGCAGAAACGGATAAGTCACCATACAGTTTCAGGAACTGTTTACTTGTTCACCACAGGGGTAGAGATAGTAGGGAAAACCGTGGCGTGTCAGGCGAAATAAATTGTTTTAACAACCATTGCAAAAGTTAGAAAAATACGGAATGAATTCGAAATGATACGGGACACGGGATTTGACTATAAAAACAGCCAAAGTACGGGATTTCCCGGGTAATACAGGGTAGTTGGCAACCCCTACAACAATTAGTACTTGAAGAGGTAAAAATGATGGATGCCACATTTTTGTCGAAAATGAGTCAGGAATGGCAATGCATAACTGAAGATATTACCGTAGAATGTATATACAGCGTTATACGGCAAGAACACTGCAAGTCGTTGTGTAGTAATGATCTGAAAATTACCTGTGAACGGAACATGCTACCTGTCAAATGTGGCGTTGGGGAAAATGATGATTGTCATTCCCGCATGATTCTGAATCTGTTTCTTTTATTCCGTCTTCCTAGCAAACTCTGTTGGCAACCCTGCTTTTATTGTTCTCTGTCTTTTGTTTTCATTATTATTATTCTGTTGATGTTGTTTATTTGCAAGATGATGATATGGAAAGTGTGGAACATGACGTTCAAAATGTATCTAACACAGAGAAGTCTTCTAAGAAGGGAAAAATCTACAGCAGAATGTTCGAGGTAATGAAGACACAGCATTCTACATCTACAAACTCAAAAAAGGACTTTAAAACTTCCCTTCACTTTGCAGAAACGGATGTCACCATAAATCTCACGAGGCCGGCCCAAACCGTTAAGTGTAAGGGATTAAAATGCTTTGTAACTATGACTGCTGAACAGAGATCACAAATTCTTAAAGAATTTAATGAAATGAGAAGTTATGATGAGCAGAATTCCTATGTATTTGGATTGTTGTCTATAAACCCAGTGAAACAGCGTAGACCTAGACAAGATCCGGACCACGCAAGGTTCCATAGCAAAGCGTATTCTTATAAAGTGCGTGTCAGATGCTCAAAACATGACCGAGATATGTTAAAGCCTTTATTGCTATTCATGACAACACGTCGTGAAGAGTACGGATTTTGCAAATATGTTAGGGACAGCACCGAAAGTTATGCATGGGAAATACGATCATTTACATAACAGAAAATGTCCTGAGGTGTTTGAAGCAGTTAAACGACACATTCCGTCTTTCAGATATAGGCCACGTCATTAAAGCAAGAGTGTAAGTAAAAAACTGTACCTCCCTGCGGACTTGCATGTTAGAAAAATGCATCAGATGTACAAAGAGAAGAGCTCCCTGACGTATAATCAGCATTACAGAAATGTGTCGGTTCACAGTTCAATACAAAATTTGGTTTTCCTAGACGTGATACCTGCAGCATTTGTGATAGATTTCGAGCAGAAATGCAAGTCATTACCCAGAGACTGAAGAGCCTACAAATGAAGAAGCGCTACTGAAACTTCAAAGAGAACAAATGCTGCTACACACGGAAAATGTTGTATACAAGACGAAAGCAGAAACTTTCCACAGAATTAAGAAAGGCGCAAAAATTAGGAGTATGAAAGAGAAAGATTATGAAGGTATGGTCATGAATTTTCAAGAAAATCTCAATATGCCAAACATTTCCATCAATGAGATGTTTTAAAGACGCCAATTATCTCTGTATTTATTTAGTATTCATGTCCTCTCTAATAGTGACTCTGTTTTCTACTTTATGATGAGACCATTGGATGGAAAGAATCTAACGAAGTTGCATCCATGTTGCACCACTTTCTGTTCACAAAGCTGTTAAGCATCTGGATTTATTCTGTCATGCATGCAGTGTGCAGAATAAAAATTATACTGTTATCAGATTCTTACATTATGTTGTCAACAACACAAGAAGACTGAACGTTTCCCCTTAGAGGTCACTCCTATACGGAGTGTGATCGTAATATGTCCTTCATAAACAATAAGACACCTGCTGAAATTCCTGACCGTTGGCTGAGTCCTTTTTGTGCAGCTAGGGTGAAACCTTCACCTTTTGATGTCAATGGAGTAGATCAAGCACTTCACATAATTTGGAACCGTTTTTTATCACCTCTGTACAGGATGAAGTCTCGTTTTGGCTTTCAGCCAGTGAAGGAGCTTTTGTTACAACAAGAAATGGGACCCCTTGTTCAGTTCCGAAGGTCTTGCAATGATGCATGGGAGAGTTCATCAGCAAATCAACCTGTCTGTGGGCTCTTGTCCCCACGAAGCCGAGAATACAAATAGTGAACTAAATTCTGATGAATTCTTCTTTCTGGGTTATTTGTATAAAGGTAAGATGATTACTTTCATTCACGCTCTTAAAATAAAACAAAATATCAGGCAGTGTGGCTTTAATATCAATCTTCCATTACAAGAAATCAATTTGTGCAGTTATGAAGAAAATAATTTCCTTTATGCTCTGTTGCCGATCTCCCCCCACTCTCACTTGAAAAGTTTAGGGACCTCCAACACTTGATGCAGTTTTGCGGCACAGCAACAAGGTATTTCTATATTAAACTCCTTCTGTGAGACAAAAAGGCAAAATGCAACTGTCAGAAAAAAGCATATTATTCGGTTCAGCAATGAGAACTGAAGATATTGCCCTAAATGTAATATTTCAGTGTAACTTATCTGACATTCATTGTGTACTAACAACTGAAAATTGACCGTAATGACCATAATATTAAAATAAAAATTATGAGATGTATTAACAGTAGGAGACAATAAAGCACTCTAACTGCTGGTGCACATAGCTTCACACTATATACCCAAGCTTCGATCACAAAGCGTTTCAAACTTCTGCTGAAAAACTGATTCCATCATTTTTCCCGTTACTTCTTCACTTCTTTCTTCAGTTTTCCCACTGCCTGATCACTTTGGTTGCGAATGCATTTGTCCAATGTAAGATGATTTTTCTTTCTGAATCTAGGCATCGTCCCACGTATGTGTTTCCAGTAAATCAAAGCCTGCTGATCGCTTTACCCAGCCTACTAGTGCGCACGTGCACTCGTTTCGCTTCATAAACCCACGCGTTTTTGCTCCCTGTTTTTTTTATGACGCGATTGGTTCCAGTTGTCACTCGCCTTGTAGTTAAATCATTCTTATCGTCGAATGGACAAGCCTGACATTTCGTAAAGATCTGAATAGAAGATACTGTCAAAATTCTATTTGGTGAATACTTTCCCGTACTACCATATGAACTGCATAATGTTTGAGATTTTAACTGGTACATTCAGGACAAGGCAATTTTTATAGGAAGGCATAAGTGTCAATCAAATGATAATAGAGAGAGCTTCATGATAGAGTATGGTGAACTAAGGAAAGCTATTCTGAAATGTCTTAGAAAGAATGTTAGACCGAAGGATAAAAATTTGGTAAAACAAACAGTTGAAAACTAGAGTCGATGAAAGGAACAAAACAAAAATTAATTGAATGGGCAACAAATTTCATCAATGATGGCAACGCCCAATACCATAACCAGAAGCAGAGAGCAAATGATGCAAACAACTTAAAAATTCTTTATATGTCTGTTCCACTCAAGAGAATGATAAATAACTGAGAGTCAATAAAAGAATTACGGTAGGGAAGTTGTTCCATATGATGTACCAATAGGGGGCTGTATAGAACCATTCAAGATATTAAGGGAGGAAAGGCGTTTGGGGCCTATAGGAGGTGGTGTTTCAATAGTACTGATTATAGCTAAGAGGAAAAGTAATGCACAAGGAACTTTTAAAATTGTGTATGTAGAATGTCGGATATCTATGTCCTGTTTAACTGCTCTGCTAAGTACATATTCCAGTAGAGCTTGTCAATAATTTGATTCGAGTCACCCTGCCTCATTACACTGCCCAGAGGAAAGGAGGAACGTAGTGTTTACGGTGTGACACGGGTATCGGTAAGGGCAACAAAACAACCACACACAGATTGAATTTTTAACCTTTCGTTTTTCCCAACAAATGGAACAGAAACCATTGACGTAGCACGGATAGACAAAACAAAAAAAAAAAAGCATTCTACTCATTGAAACCGAATTCAACACACAATACTTATTTACTATCGCCCAGCAGGTGGAATCGAACCACTCTGACGTTAGTCAGCCACAGGTTTGAAGCCTGTACACCGGACCACCGGAGCTCAGCTGGGCGAACTGGCGCGGTATAGCGTCGTATTTAAAGGAAATCTAAGAATACAAAGTTAGTGCGAGAACTTCTTTAATTTTCTTATTTATTTTATAGAATTTCTCATAAAAGAAGTTTATTTTCCCTTTACGAAAATTCATGCAGTTCTTCGCTCGAAATAAACATGTAAAACTAAAGACTTATCAGTCGTATCACTGCGCCCCGTTGCCACCCCAGCCGCGCAGGCTCCCAAGCGCGCCGCCCACAGCAAAGCGTTGACGGCAAGGCGTGCGACTTGCCCTGACTATAACAACTTGTTGATTACATGCAATGATTGGTCACATGTTTAGTGAGAAAGGAACTGTAGCACTATATAACTGTACTGGGGCTTGAATATTAGGGTATGTGCAACCTAATCTACTCCTGTACAAAATGGAAAACGATTTTTTTTTTTTTTACACCACTAGGTAGTTCATCTATTATTTCATGTTTTGTAACTGGATTGGGAGCCAGAGGCGATGCCTTGGTGCAATGCATTTCAGACTATGCAAAGCTCGCGAAATCTCCATTTAGTCACCTCCTACAACGAGACATAAAAGCTGTTCTTTAAGTGCAGTAGTCGCGCTGGAAAGTGACATGCAGGTCTAAAAATTTTTCGGGATCTCGGAAACTGCAGGAACTTAACCCTTCCTCTCGTCCCTTCCTCATATAACCGTCCACATCCGAAGAGCCAAATAACGGCAATGAAAATTAATAGCAAGCCCATATCACGTTAAAATAGCAATCGAAAATCTATACTGTCTATACAGGGTGTCCCAAAGAAAACATCAACAATCTTTGGGGACAGGTTGCTTACCCCACAAAAAAAAGGTCTAGTAAACATGGACTCTAAAATGTATACTGATACCTTTTTTTCAAGGGGTGGGGGCAGGGACACACACACACACACACACACACACACACACACACACACTCTCTCTCTCTCTCTCTCTCTCTCTCTCTGTATATACATAGATTGTGTAGAAGCTTTTCTGTTTTAATGTTCTAGTATGATAACGGAATATTCCGTAAATGTCAATGTATGCCTTTGTACCATGTGGGTGCAGTATTGTATTATATTTATTGGGCCTGTTGTCTACAAAGCAACTTATGCATAAGACATTGGACAAGTCAAGTTATCAGTATACAGCTGAAAGTAATTTCTTGGCATACTTATTTAAAGTTACAGTAACACACTTTATACGTAAGTATTTATATAAAACACTTCATAAATTTAAATATTCTTCAACGGAATAAAAGCAGTGATGCCATAAATATGACATTAGAGATTTTCCAAAGGTAATGACTTCAGTAATAGCTTATATGTTTTCAGCAAGATTGTTATAGAGCTTAACTCCCATGTGAAAAGTACCTTTTTAGCACAGAGCTGTGCTGATTTGGGTTATATGTAAGTTTATGTTATGTCTGGTTAAGTGATCAGTTTTTTTGCAGTCCACAGTCCTTTCCTATTACATTTATTTTTAAAGAATAAAAGGTTTTCCATGTTTAAAAGTGGTATTAGCTGTTTTAGAGTTTCCCCAGAAAGAAGAGAATCAAAGTATGCATGCTATGCAGATGTGAAGCAGAGAACTTAAGTATTGAAAAGTTTTTTGAAGCAGGTGCTGTCCAGCTATATGGCCTGATGAAAAAAGTAATAGTCATAACGGTGTATAGGTCACCCTGTGGAAACATAGAAGTCTTTTTTGATAAATTAGAATTGTTACTAAATACTATTTACAAAAAAGAAACTGTGATTATTCTTTGTGGTGATTTCAGTATTAATCTTCTAGTTGAAATCCAACAAAAAAGGCAATTTTTGGACATATTAAAGAGTTTCAACATGTCACCACACATAAACAATTCAACTAGAATAACAAACACCTCCAGTAGCCTCATAGATAACATTTTCTCAAATATGTCAGCAACTGACATAGAGGTAACAAACATAGATTTAGGATTGTCTGACCACAATGCTCTCACAATTGAAATCCCTTTAAGGTCAAAGGACGATAAAGGTGTAAATAATATTTACAAAAGAAACTTCTCTGTGGACAGCTGTCATCAGTTCATAAGTATCTTAGAAAATGAAAATTGGTTAGATGTTATGAAACAGTCAAGTACAGATGAGGCATATAGTGTATTTGCATCGATTTATATGATGAACTTTGAGATGTGTTTTCCAAAGAAACTGACCAGAATCATGTCTACTGGACACATAAAGTCAAGTTCTTGGATGACTCTTGGCATTAAGAAATCATGTGAAAACATGAAAAAACTGAATTCAGAGTTGAGGGAGTGTACAGATACTGATTTTATAGAATATGTTAAGAGGTATAGGAAAATATACCGCAGAGTAATTGCAAATGCAAAGTTATTACGTAATAATATGGAAATAAAACCGTCCAGATATAAAACTAAAATAGCATGGGAAATTGTGAGAAAAGAAACTGGGGTACCTATCAAAGACAAGGAAATTATTCTAAAATATGAGGAGAATAAAATGGTAGATAAAAATGTCATGCCTAATTATATAAATAAGTACTTTTTAAATGTACCCCAGACATTAAGCAGGAATTTTGGGGAGCAGATTAAGATGGAAGCACCCAAGGCAGCCAGCAGTATGATGGCAGTTCCAACAAACGAAAAGGAAGTTTTAAAAGTGATAAAAAGTCTCAAGTCCAAGATGCCAGCTGGAGTAGATGAGGTGCCAATAATATTAGTAAAGAAAACAGCTAACCAGATAGCGAAACCATTGGCGCACATAGCAAAGTTGTCAACGGCTGAGGGCGTGTTTCCACAAAAACTGAAAATTTCTAAAGTCATTCCCCTGTTGAAAAAGGGTGATAAACTTAAAATAGAAAACTACAGACCTGTCTCACTCCTCCCAACTTTCTCTAAAGTTTTAGAGATACTAATGAAATATAGAGTCACACATTATCTTAATATGCACAATCTGATAAACAGTAATCAGCATGGATTTCAAGCTGGGAGAAGTACTGAAACAGCTGTACTAGAATACACAAAAGAAATAATCACTAAATTGGAAGAGGGAAAAAGTGTAGTTGGGATAAATCTAGATTTGTCAAAAGCCTTTGACACTGTTGACCACAGCATACTTTTGAAAAAGCTTGAAGCTATAGGTATCAGAGGACCAGTAAAAAAGTGGTTTGAGTCTTATCTAGAAAAGAGGATGCAGGTGGTTGAAATTACAGCACTAAATATTAATCAAAAAATTAAACTAAGATCAGATCCAAGGGAGGTCACAGTAGGAGTACCCCAAGGAAGTGTATTAGGCCCCTTGCTGTTCCTCATTTACATTAATGATATTCAAGTGTCAGAGAGAAAAGCTAGAATCATGTTATTTGCTGATGATACTAGTTTAATAGTTAGTGATATGAAGCAGTCATTGCACAGTACTGTGGACCATGTCCTACAAGATATACAAAAATGGTTTAGTGCTAACAAGCTAACACTGAAAAAAAAAAATAAACTAATTATGTGCAATATGGAAAAATAAGTGAAAAGGACGACCTAAATCCCACCATGGAGGGCAAACAACTTGAAAGAGTACAGTGTGCAAAATTCCTGGGTATGCACATTGATGATAAGATTAATTGGAAGGACCATGTGGTGAGCTTAGCACTAAAACTAAATTCAGCATGTTTTGTGCTTAGAATAATTTCAAGAGTTTGTAGTAATGACTGTACCAGATTAGTATATTTTGGCTATTTTCAGTCCTTTGCATCCTATAGGATAGTATTCTGGGGAAAAACAAATTGTCATCTAAATGAGATTTTCAAATTACAAAAACGTGCTATTCGGATAATGACCCACAGCCCACCTCAAACACATTGTAGGCCCCTTTTTAAAGCACTGAAAATTTTAACAATTCCATCATTATACATTCTGAAATGTCTGTTGGTGATCAAAAGAAATGAGTACAAAATGAAAACCAATACAGACTTCCATAATTATGATACACAGCAATGTAAAGATCTCCACATGCAAGCTGTAACAAGGACCCGAAGCCAGAAACATGTATGTAATCAAGGCATCAAACTTTTTAATGCACTACCAAAACATATCAAAGAGCTGGAAAACGAGGATATATTTAAAACTGTTATAAAGAACCACATGCTTGACAAATGTTATTACAGCATAAGTGAATATCTCTGCGCAACTGTATAACAATATATGTTTAAGTTAATGTGACAAATGAAATTACATCAGTGCACAAGAAATTATGTTATAAAAACACTTATTAGTTGTATATTGTATTAAACATAAGATAGATTAATATGAATTCAGCACAGATAAAAATTTTGTAAAGATATTATATAGTTGTTAAAATGTACCCTGACAAATCCTATATCGCAAATGTGATAATTGGGATGATAATAAATAAATAAATAAATAAATTACTGTTTTCTTACTGCATCATGATTTTAGTGAGCAAAGAAGGTAACATGTTTTGCTCAGTTCTGCGCTGAGAAATTCAATATGTTTATGCTTATCCATTACGGATATTTTAGAACCGTGACTGTATATTAATGTAAATAAATTATACACAACTGCAACCAGTCACTTTTTTCATTAATAATGCTTTATTACATTAACCGGTTTTCGAACCCTTTCAGGTTCATCTTCAGATGATTTCGGGAGAATCCGGGAAGCTACATCATTATTGGTAGTAGCATAATGCTGGGTGCTGGTTCTATGGCAGAAAGATGGGTCACACTTTAATGTATCGCCATGACTATAGATTATCTGTCGATATGGGTGTGAATTTAGTTTTTACTTACTGCGACAGTATAGGCGGCTTTTTTATGTTTATTCCATTTTACACTGCTCTGCAGCCCAAGTCCTAATAATTTGGTTTCAGTACTGTTACCAACTAGTTACTCATTGATAGAGGCCGATGGGATGAACATGTCCTTGTTAGGAGCATAGTGGAATTTTAGAGTAGTAACTATTATTGTGCTGAGGTAACATGTTTATCACATTTTGTAGATTCACATTGATCCAATGTATACTGTACCACAGATGAATAAATCAATCAATCCACAACTCACCCAATACCAAGTGAGACTTCCATATTTATTTATTTATTTCAAATTCCATGAATCCACATTGTGCTGGACCACAAGGATGTGGAACAAGTCAGGTTTACATCTTTATAGATATACAACAAACATTACGACAATGACAAGAATATAACAATCTGGTGATATAAGCTTGAAGAGTGAATTAAAAGTAAACAGATACGGTTCAAATAAACACGACAAACTACTGAAAATAACCTTTGGTGCAGAAATAAGAAAATTGGTGCATTGCTCATCTTAGGTAGTGAAGACAAATTACAGCTAACATAATATAAACAGAGACTAGAATATAAATAGGAAATACAATTAAAAAAAATTACAAAAACAATCATCGATTAGGCCTACTCTGCAAGTATTCACCCAGGGACAGAAGGACTTCTCCGTAAGGTGTTTTCTTAATTTAAATTTAAATGTAGGTACATTTTATAAGACTACTTTACTTTCAGTAGTGTAAAAAGTCTAAAATCTGAAAGAAAGCTACTTATGTCGTCTCTTTTCACTTGATGTTTGTTTCATGCACTTAACACCTGCAGAAAATATACAACTACTAAAAACGTTTGCTTGTCAGAGGTACATGACCAATATAATGTTAAATTTGTCTTCAAGATGCTGCATAAGGAACCACAACATTTTGCACATTAGATTGAATTACATAATTCAAAACTTCAAAGGTTTTTGTTGTTGTTGGAAACAAATAACATACCAAAATTGGAAATAAAAAAATCTTTTCTCCAGTTAGGAGCTTTCATAAATTTCTGCTTCAGATGAAGGCCTTGTGGCTGAAAGCTCAAATGTATAGCAGTCTTTTTGTTGTGACTGTCTGGGACTCAACATCTTCTCTATGTGGTGAGCAGCAATCTATCCTTTCCATAATAATGTTATCATTTCATCCTGAGTTTTCCATTGTTTAATTTTCTGCAGTTAGGGAACAATACTAAAATCTGTCAGATAAGTAATTCAAAAATGACAGTGATAGGAGTTGCAAAAACTGGGACAATGATCAACTAATCTGCATTCCACTTTATCCTGCTGCAGAACATTTTAGAAACTCTGTTTCTTGACCACTTTGACTATCCTAGTATACTGCTTATGACTAGTGCCACCGAACACTAACTAAGCAGTGGATCTTAACTTTTTGAAAAAAAAGTGAGCTACAGAATATTTAAACATCTTCTTGTTTCTCTTTACTGTTTGCTGGAAAGTTTTTGACTGTGTGTTCCATGATTCAGCAGTTCTTAGGCCTCTTGTACCATTAAGTTTGTAACAAAATGAAATAATTATCCACTTCAATAGAATGGATATGTACACAGAAACTATATTTATATCTACATATGTACACCCCAGGCCACTGTATGGTGTGTGGCAGAAGTTACCATGTACCACTACTAGTCACTTCCTTTTCTGCTTCACATGCAAATACACCAAGGGAAAAAAAAAACTATCTATATGCCTCCATATGAGCCCTAATTTCTTTTATCTTGTCTTCATGGTTTTTATGCAAAATGTATGTCGTTGGCAGTGTAATCATTCTGCAGTCAGGTTCAAATGCCGGTTTTCTGAATTTTGCCAGTAGTGTTCTTACAAAAGAATATCACCTTCCCTTGAGGGCCTCCCATTTGAGGTCCCGAAGCATCATTGTAATACTTGCATGTTGTTTGGACCTTCCAGTAACAATTCTAGCAGCTCACCTCTGAACTCCTTTGATGTCTTCATTTAAACTGACCTAGTGTAGATCCCAAACATTCAAGCTGTACACAAGAAAGGGTCACACTAGTGTCCTATATGTGGTTCCCTTACAGTTGAACCACAATTTCCTAAAATTCTCTCAATAAACCAAAGTTGAACATTCACCCTCCCTACTACAATCCTTACATGCTCATTTCATTTCATATGGGTTTGTTACATTATACCTAGATATTTAATCTCTGTGACTGTATCAAGCAGCACATTAATAATGCTGTATTCAAACTTTATGAGGTTGTTTTCCCTATTCATCCTCATTAAATTACATTTTTCTACATTTAAATCTAGCTGCCATGCATCACACCAACCAGAGATTTTCTCGAAGTCATGTTGTATCCTCCTACAATCACTCAATGATGACACCTTCCTGTACACCATAGTACTATCAGCAAACAGCCACAGATTGTTCCTCACCCTGCCTGTCAGATCATTTATGTGTATAGAAAATAAATCTCTGGGAATCCCTGAGATGATACCCTTGTCTTTGATGAACACTCACTGTCAAGGAAAACGTATGGGTGCTGTTACTTAAGAAGTCTTCAGTACATTTACATGTCTGGGAACCTGTTCAGTATGCTCATACCTTCATTAACAGTTTGCATTTGAACACTGTCTCAAATACTTTTCAGAAATCTAGGAATATGAAATCTGCCTGTTGCTTTTCATCCATAATCGAAAGGATGTTATGTGAGAAAAGGACAAGATGTATTTCATATGAGTGACACTTTCTAAAACCATGCTGATTCATGGACGGAAGCTTTTCTGTCTTAAGGAAATTTATTAGAATACATTCAAGAACTGTACAGCTAAATCACATTAAGGATATTGATCTGTAATTTTGCAGGTCTGTTCTCTTACCGTTCCCACAGACAGGAGTCACCTACAATTTTTTCCCACCATCTGGGACTTGGTGCTGAGCAGGAAATTTGAGGCTTGCAATAAATACTAGCCAAGCAAGAGGCTGATGCTAAAGAGTGCTCTTTGTGAAACAGAACTGGGATTCCATCTGGACATCACAACTTATTTGTTTTAAACTCTTTCATTTGTTTCCCTATGCCCAAGATGTCTAGTACTATGTCCTCCATATGGGAGTCTGTGCAGTGGTTCAACAATGGTATGTTTGTATGATTCTTCAGTGTGAACGATTTCTCAAATGTAAAATTTAAAATTTCAGCTTCCTTTCCCTATCTTCTGCTGTCACATCAGATTGGTCAATAAGTGACTGGCTAGAGGTCTTATTGGCACTTAGTGATTTTATGTAGGTTCTTGGCTCCATCCTTTAGCTTCTTGTAGTATGTTCCATTAGTCTAAAATAACAGTAATTTTTCCTTGTCATTTGTCTTCCATTTTCCAAAATAAAATAGCTTTTAAGACAATGTTTAAAGAAGCTCCATGAAGACAGATATCTTTGTATGTCTTGTATACACTTAATTTTATTTATTTGTGTGTTTTGTAGTCCATAGATCCATGTTGTGGTTAAATTACATGACATGGAACAATTCAGTTTTACAAATTTGTTGTGGTTGTTACAGTATAACTTTTTATGGGATCAAATGAATAGTACTATACCAGGGAGATACACTCCACATAATAATAAATTATTAAACATTATTTCATTATACAAGAATTGAAGTAATCATAAATGTTGTAGCTGCTGTCTCACCTTTAATGAATATATAGATAGTGCAGACACAGAAATCACTTACATGTCCTTTAGTCCAAAAATAAACAGAACAGTTTCTGTTAAATTAGCCAATCGAGTTTTGAGCATCAGTCACTGAAACTGTCAATACATCACTTTCACAGTACTGGAAATTTTTAACATATTTATTTAGTACTTATTATTAGTAATTTGTTGTCTTCTCATGAATCAGAAATATGGTGCAATGAATGCAATCCAGTAAATTGGTTGGTTAATACACTTTCATATTAGAAAGGGCATGAACGCACTCATGGTACTTTCTTATATCTGTACCTACTAGGCTAATATTCATTCAACAGAAGTATGCAGTAATGATATTCTGTAATGTCGATAACTGAAAATTTGCAGTATTCTCTTCCAGGTACCTTGTTTTTCTTATACTCACACATTGTTGTGATGTGTTTCACACAAGCTGAGGAAACTTGGTCCTGCACTGCCTCTGGCAACTGGCATTCGAGTAGTAGCTACCCACACCACAGATTGAACTGTTGGACCTGTGGCAAGTGGGGTCACCTAGGAGCTGTTTATTAACTAGCGGCCTGCCACCCATACACTCAGGTGCAGCACAGGGACAGCACATCAGTCCACACCATCATGCCACCATGGCTGCAGAGCAGGATGCACCCCTTGCACTGTGGAAGCTTATGTTGGACCTGACTTTCTGGCCATTCTGCTGTGAAGTTCCAGCTGGACACTAGCAGTGCCACATCATTAATCAGTAACGACATGTATCATTGGCTTGGCTCACCTTCACTGCAAAGACCCTGGTGCAAGGTTATGTCCTTTTGCTATAAGTCCATTCCACTTCAAGAGACCTATCACTGGCAGCTAAGTACAAAAATGTCAGATGTGTATTAACCTTCTTAGTTGTACACTCCCCTATTGCTGCTTACATTTTTGGCTTGGACACCTTTACTAGTTTTGGTTTCAAAGTTGCGAACCACATCATTTAGTGTTCAAAACAGTGCCCTTTGACATTGACACTCTGTGCAATTGGTAAAAGGAGAATTTTGAACCAGTGCATGTAATTCTACACCTTACATCTCTATAAAACCTTCAACAGTACTAAAATTTTTTAGAGCTTGCGTGCCACCATTTGTGGTGAGAGAGGCTGTTCAAGTGGAAATTGCATGACTTCAGGGCCCAGATGTCAGTTCCCCAGTGTCAATCAGTCAATAGACAATGCCTATGGTTGTCCTTAAAAAATCCTAACAGATCTTTAACATTTGTGGTGATTTTAAGTCCAATATAAATGCTCTGTCCAATGTTGATCTCTGTCCTATGCCTCACCTAGAGGACTTGTTTAATAAACTGGTGAGGGTCCACTATTAGTATATCCACATCTGCCACTCCATGGTGCATTGTGTCAGCTGATACTCTTATACAGGTATAATCACTTTTCTGCTTGGGGTTGCCAGTGGACCTGCCACTTTACAAAATTATTTAGAACAATTGATTCAAGGAATTCTGCACTGTATTAATTATTCAATTGATAGTATTGTTACAGGGTCAAAGCACGTGGAACATAGCAAGAATTTTAAATCCCTTTGTGCTTTCAATTGTAAAAGTGCAGTTTCTTCACATCCCACATCAAATACCTGGGTCACATTCATCACAGGCGATCACAATATTGGGTCACTAATGTACCAAACCCTACTAACCTTAAACAGTTGCTTTCTCCTGTCACTGTACATCCATCTTTTGTTGGGAATTGGGACTGCAGCTGCTATATTTACTTGCAGTATTGATAATACATTCAGCTGTATGTATTAGTATTTTTTTTGTGACAAATTTTGCTGATACAATCCACCATCATCAGGCCCCTAGATTCAGCAAACATATCATTTGTGATTCAATACAAAAGCAATGTCATAATGTCTGTAAGTGTTCTATCATATATCTGTATCCCATAACAAGCAAGTGACACATTTGATGGATTTATATGACTGGTACAAGAGGCAAAAATCAAACAATAGGAAATCCAGGATGGAATGTAATGATTATAAAAAGGAAAGTTGCCACTCACAATATAGTGGAGATGCTGAGTTGCAGATAGGCACAACAAAAAGACTCTCACAATTAAAGCTTTTGGCCATTAAGGCCTTTGTCAAAAATAGACTACACAGTCAAACACACACACATGCACACACGCACACTCATGCAAATGCAACTAGCACACACAACTGCTGTCGGTGTGTGTATGTGTGTGTGTGTGTGTGTGTGTGTGTGTGTGTTGTCAACTGTTGACGAAGGCGGTAATGGCTGAAAACTTTAATTGTGAATGTCTTTTTGTTGTGCCTGTCTGCGACTCAGCGTCTCCACTATATGGTGAGTGGCAACTTTCCTTTTCATGATTGATACAAGAGGCATGCAGAGACATGCAGGTTGTTGTACTCTATTAGGTTTTAGATCCTGTTAAACAACCCTATGTACCTACAATATAGGCTATCTGGTTTTCCAATAATTATTGCAAATTTGCTGCAGTGAAGACACTATATATAGTTGATGTCTTTCCAGTTTTAATAAGGTATTGGTCTCTCTCTGTCTCTCTTTCTCTCTCTCTCTCTCTCTCTCTCTCTCTCTCTCTCTCTCTCTCTCACACACACACACACACACACACACACACTTATGAAATTAAAATTGGTATTTGAAGCAGTAAGTACAGATATTATGTTGTTATTTTTTGTACAGTACGATAAATTATGTGTTGGTTGTCATAAAAATATGTAATGAAAATTATTTCAATTTAATATAGTCACTCTTTCACCATTTAAAGTACTATGTATAGATATTATGTTGTTTTTGTATAGTATGATAAACAATATGTTGGCTTATCTAGGGGCCTGATAATTGATGACTGTATCACTGGAACAAGTCACAAAAAATACTACGTTCAGCTGAAGGCATTATTATTGAAAGTAAATTAATCAGTAGCAATCATTCCTGGGAAAAATTATATACTATGCAGAGTTATTTCCTCAAGTGAAACAGATCGCACACACCCTTAATAAGCTGTACAAGAAGGATGTCAAACTTGTGGAGTCAATATGCTTTTCAGTGTCTTACGGATGGTTTCAAGGTGGCACAATGTCTGATGCCACATGCACTGGGCCTGCCATTTACACTCAAGAGTGGACGTAGCCCAGTATGGAATTGTGGTGGCTTTGTCCCATAACTTGTTGGGTGGTTCCGAATGGTCTATTGCCTTCATCTCCAAAATCTTGACTGCAGCGCAGATCAGCTATTCACACTGAGTGAGGTAGCACAGTGGTTAGCACACTGGACTTGCATTCAGGAGGACGATAGTTCAGACACCTGTTTGGTCATCCTGATGTAGGTTTTCTGTGATTTCCCCTAAATCACTCCAGGCAAATGCCAGGATGGTTCATTTTAAAGGGTGTAACCAACTTCCTCCCTAACCCAATGGGACCGATGAACTCACTGTTTGGTCCCATCCCCCAAATCAACCAACCGTCAGTTATTCATAAACTGAGAAGGAAGCTTTAGCGACTGTTCACGGGCTTAAAACATTTCATGTGCATTTGTGTGACAATAAATTGCATGTACTGACTAACCACAAACCCTTGATTCCATTGTCCAGGCATCATTCTAAGGTCCCAGATAGTGTCTGCAATGCTGAGCATTGTTTTTAAGTGGGTACTTTCATCTCACTATCCAACACGCCAACGCAGATGCCCTATCCTGCCCCCCTCTTGGGGCCTGATGAGGAATGCAAACATCAGGAAACATTTTGTTTCACTGTGGACCAATGCATGGTATTCAATACTTGAGAACATGTCGCAAACATATCTGGATGTAGTCTCATAGATAACAAGAGGCCTGTAATATAGACTCTTTAGCCCTTGCCACATTTTTGCTTCATGACAGTAAGGTCCAATGTTATCTGGAAGTGTATTTATTTATTGTCTGACAGCTCTAACATGTATTGTACAATCACCCATGTACTGTGGAGATGGGACAGGTGATGGATCCTATTGTGATCACATATACATGGTTATAATTAGATTTTAAACATGCACAGGATTCTATATTTTCTAGATTCATATCATTTTGGCACTGTTGTGATTTTGTAATGGATACACACATTATTTGATATGAATGTGTACAATGTGTAAGGACTATATGCATGAATACCAGTTTGACAATTATATATTCTACCTGAAAATCATAGTGTAAAGAAAAGTGTATTTTGTTAAAATTTATCTTGACTCAGTCTACATCCTTGAAGATTCTCCTTCTTGGTGGTGTCTGTGGGACACAATGAATTTATGAATGAAAGAATATCATTCTGTAGTCACTATACATCAGAAACCTGAAACCATTATTTGTGTGTTGTATTTGCTTCTCATGTTTTAGTTGGGAGCAATATAAAATACCTTGTGGTCTGCAAGGGTCCGCAATAAATAATGGATAGCAGTAGTGATTGTTCAACAGCACACAATTTTGTTGTAGTAGAAATTCCATTTGTCGCCAGATTGATGCTGATTTTTTAACTAAGTTTTTCAAAGTATATCACATGTTACATAGATTTCAGGGATTTGAATAAGTAAATGTACACATTAACAGGGAAGAATATGTTTCACAAACTATTTCTGATGGTTGTGTTAACAGTTAACTATCATCAATTCTCTTATCATTCTTTTCAGCATAAATACTTTTAATCAACATCTTGTACATATTCTCAACTGAATTATTTCCACAATCCTGAGACTTCTCTCTGTGGGATGTGTGGGATATTGTTGCTACTGTGAGAAAAGATGCTACTTTTCCAGTTATGCTCAGTCATTGTAGTTTAAATATAATTGATTACTTAACATTATAGGAGCGCTCTGACAAATGTCAAAGGATGATAGCTGTCTATGGAGGATAGTTTACAGTGGGACTTATGATGTCAGGTAATTTAGTAATTAATGCTCCATTGAAATTGGGATTTTAGAAATTGAATACTAGCTCGGTGGGATACTGATTGTATTTTATTACTTATCTAACAGGGACTTATAAGGCCCATATATGCACGTAGGTAAATAGCTTTCAGGAGGACCTCTTAAGATAAAATTTTAATTTAATTTGGAATTTCAGGTGCTGGTGGTCCCAGTCATTCACCTTGTATTTGCAAATTCCGTGTAAACACTTTTGCACGAGAAGAGCTCTGTATGAAATACAGAGATACAGCCAGTACCATTCTTTCACACACTAGGTTTTGTAAAACCCATAATGAAGGACAGCCTTCAGGTATGTGGAAGAAGGCAGGTTGGATTCAGTTTACTGCCTGATGTATGCCAAGAATTTGTTAAAGACTTTTTCATTGTGTCTTTAATCTCTGCTTTCACAAAAATACTAGAGATGCTTATCCATAGCAGAATGACCACTTTCATGGAGGGACATACTTTTCTGATTCTGGCACACCATGGTTTCTGAAAAGAGAGAACTCAGGTCTAACAGAATCTGTTATAAATGCTTTTCGAAGGGAAGCATTTTGTAGCTAACAGCTGTATACATTTGACTTTATTCTTCACCAGTTTCAGTTTTTACAACCACCATCACACATTCTAATGTGTACAGCTGATAGCTATAAAAATGCATTCTTCAAATATTTAACACTTGTAGCAAGTTACCCATACAAATTAATGTTATACACTGGTGTCCAAAATTAAAGTAACAAACTGGTATTTCGCCCTCCTGTGTCTAATTCTTGATGTAATCATATGAATTGTCAACAAGATGTCTGTATGATTGTGTTCTTCATGGAAGATGGCATTCTGGTCAATGGACAACCATGCCAACAATGATGTCAGGGCACCTACGAAATGAGATAGTGTTTGCCGAGTAGCACCACATCCACAATTGCTGTCTACAAAGTCACAGATGATGCAGTGTGGCACAGAGAAGGTGCCTATCAGACTCTCTGCAGTAGAGGGCCATAGAAAGAAAGGGCACAGGACAGTCAGAAACTGATTTGGCCTGGTGGCTTAATCTGAATTGTTCTGTTGTCTCTCGGATATGGCAATGGTTTATGGAGACCAAAACTGTGACCGAAGACCAGGGCAGGGCCAAACACATGTTACTTCAAAAGAGAGGACCATTATTTGGCTGTAAGGCACGACATTACCACCTTAGACCTGGACGGCAACTGGTATGTGAGCTCACAGCATCCACTGGCTGTGTTGTATCAGTGTGCAGAAGGCTTTGGCAGAGTGGCCTTTATTGTCAGAGACATGCTGTATGTCTACCTCTGATATGACCTCACAGAAGGGTACATCTAGAGTGGAGTCATCAACATGCCACCTGGATGGCCAAACATTGGGCCAATGTTTTCACAGATGAGCCCTGATTTAGTCTGGAGAGTGATCCCGAATGGATTCACATCTGGAGGAAATATGGATATGATTTCAGGGTCCAAACATTGTGGAAAGAGACTGAGATGGGGGGAGATCCCTATGGTATGTGCAGGAATTATGTTTACTACTTGAACCACTCTTCATGCAATTATATGAGTGAATCAGCAAGATTTAACTGCTGTCAGGTATCATGACGATATCTTGGGACCTCATCTGCAGCTGTTGCAAGATGCTGTGGTCCCAAACGTTGTACTGATGGACGATAATGCTCAACCTCAAATGGTACAGGTGGTTGATGTTTTCTTGGAAACAGAAGATACTGCATGCACGGCGTGCCTGCTCACTCTCCCGACTTGAATCCCCTAGAGCATGTCTGGGATGACTAAGGAGATGGCTTGCAGCATGTCAGCATCCACCAACCACTCTCCAAGATTCTGAGCAGCTCTGCAGGAAGAATTGGCATTACTGCCTCAACACGAAACTGATGACATCATTCACAGTATGCCCCATCATTGTCAGGCCTGTATTTCTGCCAAAGGTGGTCACACAACATACTGAGCACATTAACCAATTGTTGGAATGTGTGTACAAATCAATTAAGTTAGGAAAAATGAAGAACATTTTTATCTATCTTTATGCATGTTTCAATCATTTGCATTTTCTATTCTTTACCTTGTTTAAACTTTACTATCCCACGTTTACACTGTTTTGTGGCAAAATAAATGCAACCTTGCAAAATTTGGTTTTGTTGCTTTAATTTTGGACACCAATGTAGATGCATTACACAAAAGAGACTCTGTATCTGTCATGTTTCTGGATTTGACATGATCAGCCATACATCACTATTTGAAAAACTTGAAAGCTGTAGCAGTGCAATGGATAAAATCATATGTCAGTAACAGAAGCTGTATGTGAGTACAGAATCTGGGAGTAGATCTGAAATCAGGGATATTAAGTAAGGAGTACTTCAATGATCTGTACTTTGTTCAGTGTTTTATAAACAATATCAAAGTCAGTAAGAGGGATCAAAATGTATTGTATGCTGGTAGCATGACATTAGTAAATGTAGAAAAAAATCTGGAAACACTGGAAAGAAGCACATTTATGTCAACAAATAGCATATTACAGTGGCTCATACAGAATGCCTTGTTATAGATCTAAAAAAGATAATACTCATGACATTCAGCAGTAAAGAAAAGGAAGATCACATAGATATATTCATAGGTAAAACAAAATTGGAAGCAGTAATCTCTTTGAATTTTTTGGGAATTGCATTTTACAATAAGTTCCAATAGAAGCAATGTATAGACAATGTCTGTTGTACTTAAGCACCATAATATTTATTATTAAACTGAGTACACATTATGATAACAAATAGCTTCTATGTACAGTTTACCGTGCTCTTTTTGAGCCATACTTACAGTATAGAGTTACTGCTTGGAGAAATTCCAGCAGCAATTCTACAAAAAGAATCTTTGCATTGCAAAGAAAAGATCCATTAGGTGCATCTTGAATAAAAAACAAACTGTCCCATGCAGAACTGCCTCCCATAATATAAAAATATTGACATTTCTATCCATGTAAATATACAGAACAACAATTTCATTAATAAAAGGCAGTCCATTACTAGAAAAAAAGCAGATGTTCATCCATTTTAATGTATTTATTTTAATGTATAAAATGTATTACTATAGCCAGAAATAAGTATGTCTGGAAATCACTTTCAGAAATATACTTATAACTTAACTTGTCGAAGGTCTTATACAAAAGATGATTTTTTAAACAACAGGACCAACGAAAAATAATACAATACAAAGACACAGGAAATAAAAATCACATGAGAAGGATACCACACAGACTGAGAACTGCTAAAAGTGACCCTTGATACTCAGGTAAACTACTGGTAAAGAATCTTCCTAAGAGTCTACATACAATATGAGTGGGGAAAAAAACGTTCCAGAAACTACAGAAGGGTTATTTACAGATAAAAGAATTTTATACTGTAGGGGAGAATAGACATATGTATAAGAATTAGGAATGCTATTATTACCTGTATGTATGTACTATAATCACTTGAGTATATTGTACACATCATATGTTTCTGTATGTCTGTCCTGTAGTTAAAGAGAATGTAAATAACTTTTAGACATAAATATTAACCGAGAGAAAAATATATGTAACATTAGTATCTTAATTGCCAGTTTGATGTTTTATATTGTAATATGTAGTCCAAATATTTTAAGATATTGAATTAAACTGACTTGTCCTAAGTTACAAGTGTACATTCTGTACATAAAGCAACCAAATGGGACCAAATAAAAATCAGTCAGTTAATTTGCACCCAGGTGGTTCTTATTGAGGCATTTAGACTTGCTGAGGCACGCTTAGTGAGATATGTAACAAGCTACATCCAGGTCAAGTTTTCAGTTTGTCCTGCATGAATTTGTAATTACTCATTTTACCTTACTGCAAAATATGGATCAGTGGTAACAGCTCAAAATACTTGATTGAACTACCAAGATGTAAGAGAGATACACAAATTCATTTTATTGGCACAGAGTCATAAACCACATAAAACACATACACTATCATTCACATCGACTTCTTGCTCTATCAGTATGTGACAAATGATGTCATCACAAATCATCCACTGAGCATTTGAATAATAGTGCTTCAAATGGCATTTTCCAGTGTCTTATTTCTAAAGCCAACTGTTTTACAAGTAGTAGGTGTGAGCCCCATAAAAAATAATTTCTCTCTTCCTGATCGACAAATGGGAGCAATAAAGCAACATCATCAATGAGGATTAACTGTAAAATGAAATAACAGTTTTGCAGAATGATGAGTCCCGTGCCACTTACACTTTTCAGAGAGAATTTAAGGGATTGAAAATGGGAAGGCATTTATTGCGGACATAGATTAGATATGAAATTTAATTCTTTCTTAAAAATATTTTTACACCACTACGTATCAGGTTTTCCTTTACAATAGATCAGGAAAAATTACATTGAAAGCCAAGAGAAGAGTGGCTAACATCCTGGGTCAGAGTAGTTTGTTCAAGGTAGAGAGAGCTGTATTTATTGCAGAATGCCAACGTAACCAGTACTGCAAAATTCAGTAGCATGTTAAGAAAGGGACAAAAACCACTCACTATGTACAAAATATTCAAAGCTACAAGAGCAAAGCAAACACAATTTAGAGCATTATTGATATGGAACAAACAAATGAGTTAGGCAAAAAACGTTCAGTATCAGTGTGACAGAGAATATTGATTTTAATCATTAGCTACTAAATTCAATGAATTCTTCCTAACAGTAGATGAAAGTACAGGGCCAAAAATTGATCATCATAAACAGGCCCATTAGGCTTATTTAGATGTTGTTGTTGTTGTGGTCTTCAGTCCTGAGACTGGTTTGATGCAGCTCTCCATGCTACTCTATCCTGTGCAAGTTTCTTCATCTCCCAGTACCTACTGCAACCTACATCCTTCTGAATCTGCTTAGTGTATTCATCTCTTGGTCTCCCCCTACGATTTTTACCCTCCACGCTGCCCTCCAATACTAAATTGGTGATCCCTTGATGCCTCAGAACATGTCCTACCAACCGATCCCTTCTTCTGGTCAAGTTGTGCCACAAACTCCTCTTCTCCCCAATCCTATTCAGTACCTCCTCATTAGTTATGTGATCTACCCATCTAATCTTCAGCATTCTTCTGTAGCACCACATTTCGAAAGCTTCTATTCTCTTCTTGTCCAAACTATTTACCATCCATGTTTCACTTCCATACATGGCTACACTCCATACAAATACTTTCAGAAATGACTTCCTGACACTTAAATCTATATTCGATGTTAACAAATTTCTCTTCTTCAGAAACGCTTTCCTTGCCATTGCCAGTCTACATTTTATATCCTCTCTACTTCTACCATCATCAGTTATTTTGCTCCCCAAATAGCAAAACTCCTTTACTACTTTAAGTGTCTCATTTCCTAATCTAATACCCTCAACATCACCCGACTTAATTCGACTACATTCCATTATCCTCGTTTTGCTTTTGTTGATGTTCATCTTATATCCTCCCTTCAAGACACCATCCATTCCGTTCAACTGCTCTTCCAAGTCCTTTGCTGTCTCTGACAGAATTACAATGTCATCGGCGAACCTCAAGGTTTTTATTTCTTCTCCATGGATTTTAATACCTATACCGAATTATTCTTTTGTTTCCTTTACTGCTTGCTCAATATACAGATTGAATAACATCAGGGAGAGGCTACAAGCCTGTCTTACTCCCTTCCCAACCACTGCTTCCCTTTCATGTCCCTCGACTCTTATAACTGCCATCTGGTTTCTGTACAAATTGTAAATAGCCTTTCGCTCCCTGTATTTTACCCCTGCCACCTATAGAATTTGAAGGAGAGTATTCCAGTCAACAATGTCAAAAGCTTTCTCTAAATCTACAAATGCTAGAAACGTAGGTTTGCCTTTCCTTAAACTTTCTTCTAAGATAAGTCGTAAGGTCAGTATTGCCTCACGTGTTCCAGTATTTCTACGGATTCCAAACTGATCTTCCCTGAGGTTGGCTTCTACTATTTTTTCCTTTTGTCTGTAAAGAATTCATGTTAGTATTTTGCAGCTGTGGCTTATTAAACTGATTGTTCGGTAATTCTCACATCTGTCAACACCTGCTTTCTTTGGGATTGGAATTATTATATTCTTCTTGAAGTCTGAGGGTATTTCGCCTGTTTCATACATCTTGCTCACCAGATGGTAGAGTTTTGTCAGGACTGGCTCTCCCAAGGCCGTCAGTAGTTCCAATGGAATGTTGTCTACTCCGGGGGCCTTGTTTCGACTCAGGTCTTTCAGTGCTCTGTCGAACTCTTCACGCAGTATCGTATCTCCCATTTCATCTTCATCTACATCCTCTTCCATTTCCATAATATTGTCCTCAAGCACATCGGCCTTGTATAGATCCTCCGTATACTCCTTCCACCTTTCTGCTTTCCCTTCTTTGCTTAGAACTGGGTTTCCATCTGAGCTCTTGATGTTCATACAAGTTGTTCTCTTATCTCCAAAGGTCTCTTTAATTTTCCTGTAGGCAGTATCTATCTTACCCCTAGTGAGATAAGCCTCTACATCCTTACATTTGTCCTCTAGCCATCCCTGCTTAGCCATTTTGCACTTCCTGTCGATCTAATTTTTGAGACGTTTGTATTCCTTTTTGCCTGCTTCATTTACTGCATTTTTATATTTTCTCCTTTCATCAATTAAATTCAATATTTCTTCTGTTACCCAAGGATTTCTACTAGCCCTCGTCTTTTTACCTACTTGATACTCTGCTGCCTTCACTACTTCATCCCTCAAAGCTACCCATTCTTCTTCTACTGTATTTCTTTCCCCCATTCCTGTCAATTGTTCCCTTATGCTCTCCCTTATAGATAGGCTTTACATACTTCACCATGAGGCATCAGCTTTGCTAAATCATCTGTCAGAAATATCGCCAAAATCATTAGGTCGCTGTTCTGGTATTTCAACCAGCGTACTGCAATCTTGCGCTGACTTGATAGTGCAAATGTTGAGTAACCTTGGTACTCCATCAATTAGAGATGATATATTTCCTGAAAGACTGAAGTATGTGATAGTAACAAGTAAGTGGAGATAAGCTAGGGTGACCTCTTGAGAATACTGACCCAGCTTCCTGAGAATAATCTTTTTTATATTTATATTCCTTTTTCCATGTAGTCACCATATGATGGCTTTTGCAAATTTCATATTCTTACAAAGATATAGCACATGTTATATCTGTATTTAATACATATCATCTTTAACCTTAGCTTGCATTTTTCCAGTCAATATGGATATTTATTATCAAGAAAATTTTTAAATTTTCTTTTCAATGTATCCCCAGTAATACTCTTATTGTGTCTGATAATTTGTTGTACCACATTAAACCACTGATATATGGACTGCAGTGTCTGTTAATTTTAATTTTTTCTGTATCTGTAATAACTGTTCTTATTTTGTGTTGTGATAATGTACATCATAGGATTTGAGTGTGTCACCCTGATGGCTTACAAACAAGTGATGAGTTTATATCTACATATAATGAGTGTACAGTGAGATGTTTATTTTTTTAAGGGCATTGAAATGGATTTCTCTGTATTACACACCATGTATCAGCCAAACGGCCCTCTTTTGTAACACCAGTATTCTGTTCAATTGGACATCTGTGGCACACCCCAACAGCTCTATCCTATAACTTATGAGTGGGAAAATTGTACCATAGTATACTGTTTTTAGTGTTTTATTACATACCGTTTTGGACAATTGATTAAGCAAATACAGTGCTCTGCTTAATTTTGTTCATACATGGTTAACATGGTTTTCCCACCAAAGATTGCCATCAGAGTGCAGAGCAAGAAATTTACAGTGTTCATTGTCCACAAATATTGCATAGTCATCTTGATATGAGTTACCTGCTTTGAACTCCAGTAACTGTGGTTTTGTGGTACTTACTTTTAGGCCTTGATTACTAAAATATTTACTTCCCTCAGATATCCCATGTTCTGAACAATATGTTATATCCTAATCATTATCACCATAAAACATTGGAGACATGTCATCAGCATAAGTGATTATATGGGAATTAGAAAGATGAGTAATATCATTTACATATACACTCCTGGAAATGGAAAAAAGAACACATTGACACCGGTGTGTCAGACCCACCATACTTGCTCCGGACACTGCGAGAGGGCTGTACAAGCAATGATCACACGCACGGCACAGCGGACACACCAGGAACCGCGGTGTTGGCCGTCGAATGGCGCTAGCTGCGCAGCATTTGTGCACCGCCGCCGTCAGTGTCAGCCAGTTTGCCGTGGCATACGGAGCTCCATCGCAGTCTTTAACACTGGTAGCATGCCGCGACAGCGTGGACGTGAACCGTATGTGCAGTTGACGGACTTTGAGCGAGGGCGTATAGTGGGCATGCGGGAGGCCGGGTGGACGTACCGCCGAATTGCTCAACACGTGGGGCGTGAGGTCTCCACAGTACATCGATGTTGTCGCCAGTGGTCGGCGGAAGGTGCACGTGCCCGTCGACCTGAGACCGGACCGCAGCGATGCACGGATGCACGCCAAGACCGTAGGATCCTACGCAGTGCCGTATGGGACCGCACCGCCACTTCCCAGCAAATTAGGGACACTGTTGCTCCTGGGGTATCGGCGAGGACCATTCGCAACCGTCTCCATGAAGCTGGGCTACGGTCCCGCACACCGTTAGGCCGTCTTCCGCTCACGCCCCAACATCGTGCAGCCCGCCTCCAGTGGTGTCGCGACAGGCGTGAATGGAGGGACGAATGGAGACGTGTCGTCTTCAGCGATGAGAGTCGCTTCTGCCTTGGTGCCAATGATGGTCGTATGCGTGTTTGGCGCCGTGCAGGTGAGCGCCACAATCAGGACTGCATACGACCGAGGCACACAGGGCCAACACCCGGCATCATGATGTGGGGAGCGATCTCCTACACTGGCTGTACACCACTGGTGATCGTCGAAGGGACACTGAATAGTGCACGGTACATCCAAACCGTCATCGAACGCATCGTTCTACCATTCCTAGACCGGCAAGGGAACTTGCTGTTCCAACAGGACAATGCACGTCCGCATGTATCCCGTGCCACCCAACGTGCTCTAGAAGGTGTAAGTCAACTACCCTAGCCAGCAAGATCTCCGGATCTGTCCCCCATTGAGCATGTTTGGGACTGGATGAAGCGTCGTCTCACGCGGTCTGCACGTCCAGCACGAACGCTGGTCCAACTGAGGCGCCAGGTGGAAATGGCATGGCAAGCCGTTCCACAGGACTACATCCAGCATCTCTACGATCGTCTCCATGGGAGAATAGCAGCCTGCATTGCTGCGAAAGGTGGATATACACTGTACTAGTGCCGACATTGTGCATGCTCTGTTGCCTGTGTCTATGTGGCTGTGGTCCTGTCAGTGTGATCATGTGATGTATCTGACCCCAGGAATGTGTCAATAAAGTTTCCCCTTCCTGGGACAATGAATTCACGGTGTTCTTATTTCAATTTCCAGGAGTGTACAAGAAAAAGAAATTGTCCCAATATTGACCCCTGTGGCACACTCTGCATTACTGTTTCAGTAAAACTGCATGTTGATTTTCCTTACCTCATTTTTATAATTTATTTGTACATTTTTATGGTTTTTAGGCAAATATGTAGGAATCGAAGAGATATGTGTGTGATACTGCATGCCCTCAGTTTATGTAAGACAATTTTGTGGTTGACCAAGTCAGAAGCCTTTGAGATATCTTAAAATATGCGTACAGTACATTTTCCTTCATCTAGATAGCTATAGACTTACTGTTGTGGTGTTGTGATCTTTTCGAAATCCATGTTGGATTTCTTCAAGGAGATCATTTTCGGTGAAAAAAGGCACTAAACCTATATCACTGATCCAAAAATCTTACTACATGTAGGCAGTGCTGTTTTTCTGGGGGAATGCTAGGGGATGTGTACCCCTAAATTTTATCATCGACAAAGTAGTTTTTTTACTATGTTGAGAACTTGGGAAAGTGCCAAAGATTTATTTCACGGATGTAAATTTTTTATTTCATTTTTTTGTGTTGGTAATTGTAATATCAACAATACCAGTGCAGTTATTGGTGGGAAAAGCGATGTCATGGACTGCTTCAAGAATTTCAAAGCTGCGGCAACTGTTCTCGACAACTGAATCGCTGGCAGCCAGTTCGACAAGCATGTAGTGCCTCCGCCCGCTAATGTGGGCGATGGTAGTGCTAAACAGATATGCGTACACTCAAACGCCGAGCTACCGATAGATGTCTCTATGATCCCCCTACCATGATCGTTCGTGATTCATTGCCATCTTTGTTTTGTTGTTCTTTATTCGTTTGTGTTTGATGTTCTGTTCTTGTTGGTTGTTCGAAGTTTTACAGTGTGTCCTGTCTTTTGTTGCAACTTGTAAGTTAAGTTGGAGGTGAGAGATGAGCAGAAAACTATTTTACGTGTTCTCCTGCTATAGTAAAGTCAACTGAAGAGTCCGATACCTTTTTTTTCTTTTTCTTTGTGTGTGTGTGTGTGTAGTTCAACATGTTGAAGACGTCATGGCTAAAAGCAGATGGGTGGCATCCCATGCTTCAGTTCTAACTAATTTTCGCTGCATTACATCCAATGTCGGAGTAAGCTCAAACTTTTTTTTAGAAAAAAAGCACTGCATGTAGGAATCAAAGATTTTGGTCTGTAATTCGATGCTTCCTCCTTTGATCCTTTTTTATTTATTGGTCTGACAATATTCCTTTTCAGTGTATTAGGAAACAAGCCTTCTTTGATGCTACAATTGGTGAGATATGTAACTGGTTTGACCACAACATTTGTGCATTTTTAATTATGTGCTGGAAATATTTCAACCACTTGAGTGTTTGCTTTTCAGCTGTAGAATGATTTTACTTATCTCATGTTCTTTTACTTCCTCAGATTCAAAGTCCTTATCTTTTGCGTAGCAGTGTATTGGAATCTTGTCTGGATCTGTGTCTGGAGTTATGGTGCCAGTTGGTTAAGGATATTACAGATAGTTTTGTGGTGTGTTTGCCTTCATGTCTGATATTTAATGCTTCCCCTTTTGGGTTCATACATGTGCTGTTGCTTTACTGTGGACTTGTTTTCTAAGATTTAGGAGTTTTAATTTGAAACTTTGTTTAGCACAGCTATATTTTTCTTTTGGTAGAACTAAACAAGGAAATTATCCTGTTGGTATTTTCTGCAATCTTGCCAATGCCTGCAGTCATGTATATCACATTTTTTTAAACGGGGAAACTAAGATTGTAATGCATTAACACCATTTCCCCTGGCATGGATAGCCTTACCTTAACAACAGAAACCAGTATCATATTAACAAAGGATAGGCCTATAACAGAAATGAGGCTAAATTCATAATGGGGAAACACTAAATATTATGCCCTGCAAGGTTCAGTGCTTGGAGTGACCTTGTTTTTGTCCTATACATACAAATCAATCACCTGAGACATTAGAGGACTTTTGAAAAACTAATGTTTTCTGATCACACTGGCATACTGATAATGGATCCAAATATGTCCATAATAGGCTCAGCCAGAAGAATAAAGGAACTGGCCCACAATGGGTTCACAGCAAATAGTTTACCCATCAGTCTTACAAAGACTTATGTTATCCACATTCCAATCACATCAGAATGACTTACTAATGCCAGAACTAGAGGTTAATGGGGGTTCACTGGATGAGGCTCCATGTGTGATTTTCCTAGTTGGGAAGATGGGTACTATAAACTCAGATGGCATCAGCTTGAAAGTAAGTTGACAACAAAGCTTAGTTCTACCTGCTTTACTTTTAAAAACCTCTCTCATTGTGTAGTCCTGCAGATGACATTAGTAGAAAACTTAGTAACTTTACTCTCAGTGCTGCCTTGGTTTGATCTTCTGGAGCAATGTAGCCAAGATAAATGAAGTATTGGTTCTACAGAAGTGTGCAATGCACATACAGTGTAATGTACTGAACTGAACATGTTGTAGAAGCCCCTTCGTGGATCTAGGGATTCTTACATTTACCTGTGTATACATATGTTATGAACTGTGTTTGTAATTAATAATAACAATGAAGAATGACATCAGAATTCACAACCATAATGCAAGAAGTAAAAATAATTCTATGATTAATTTCCATAAAGACTGTGCTCTTCTATCTAGTGTTCAGAACAGAGTTTTATATTCTGATGCAACAATCTATTACATGTTAATGACAGACACAAGGCAGGAAACTGAAAATCCCAAAATGGTAAGAAACAACAACAACAGCAATGTATTCCAACCCCAAGATAATTTATTATAAAATACAACACCAAAAAGTAAGATAACTTGGATCATCTGACAGAAGCTTGTGATTTAGACTAAAAACCAAAGTAAATGAGTACCTCATTAGCCACTCATTATACAAATTATGAGAACATTTGGACTCAGGTATGTGAATTCCACATAATACTAACAATATTATGAGAAGGAAAGTTGCTACTCACCATATAGCAGAGATGCTGAGTCACAGATAGGCACAACAAAAACACTCTGCCTATCTGTGACTCAGCATCTCCACTATAGGGTGAGTAGCAACTTTCCATCTCATAATATTGTTACTGAATTTTCCTCATGATACTAATATTTATATTAGATAGGTATTGAATTCGTCAGTATGTAGACAGCTGATAATGCTGATTGAAATCTTGTATAAAAACAGCAGCTAAGTACTGTAGAAGAAGCAGCAATGGCTTCTTTCAGAGTAGCTGATTTGCTCCTTAGTACATAAAGTATGCTGATTAGAAACATTGTGACAGGTCAAAACTGTATGCAAGATTGGTACTTGAACCTGGGACCAATCTGGATATAAAAAGTAATTTACAAATAATTCCCTTGATTATCGGTATGAGTACATTATCACTAGTCATACTTTATTACAGCTCACCATGCCTGATTCTGCTTATTAACTGTAACTGACTCATTTCACATCCCTGAAGGTTCATCTTCATAATGGTGCCCATAGAACAAGATGTGTTTGTGAATTAATTAATCAATTGATTAATTGACCAAAAGCTACTGAATAGTAATCAACATGACTTTTGAACAGATCAATGAACAGAAGCAGTAAGAATGAATTATAGTAAAGAAATAATTAAAACTATAAATTACCAGATTTGTAGTAGGAGTCAATTTACACCCATCTAAAGCTTTTGGCTTTGTTAGCTATGTAGTTATTTGATACAAATTGGCATCAGTAAAAATTCAAGATGCAGGAAAAATAAGGTTCAAATTATATCTATAATACAAAGCGTAGATTGTGGAACTCACACTGCTCATTCTTCTCATGATATCTAATGCAAATGTAGCTGAAATAGAAATATTATGAGATTGTGAGCAGTGTACTTCACTGTTTCTAATTTACTTGAATGACATATTCATTTATCTTCAGTCATTCATGGGGACCCATCAAGAAAGGAGAATCTTCAGAGGTATACATTAAGAAAAAATAACCAACTCATAGAAACTTAAACTGTACACTCTATTAACAATAATTAAGCACTAAGTAGCTAAATAATATTTGTGTTTACACCAGCAAGTTGCTGCTTCCTCACTTATGTTAAATAGATCATGCTTATCTTCTATTGGTAGCTTAATATTTATTTGAGTACATTTATATTTTCCAAAGAAACTAGTTACCTAAATCTGTAATAACAGAGAAATAGTAACACACATTGCATGACTACCTGTAATGCAGATTTACATTATCACTGACACTTGATATTTAGCTAACTATCAAGTCTTGAATATAAGTAATCAAATAATTTCTAGAAGGATTGGTTGATGGAGTTTTTTCTTATTTTCTTTTACCAATTTCATGCTTTGTTGAGTGTATTGAATGTCTTTCCACCAGAGTAAAAACACCAGTTTGAGCTCTGGCTGAGAGAGTAAAGTCTGTATGAAAATTATTTTTGTTCCATGTATTGTGGTTGTTCAAACCACAGAGTAGCTGATATCATGCGGTTTGCATCTGACCTTACTCCAATAGCCATGTAAAGAAATTTTTGTGTGAAACTATCATCTCTTTAGATGAAGTGTACATATTTATCATTGTAATGCTGGCAAATACCAATTCAGATTAGTTGAAAAAATTTGAGATTTGGCTGAATAACTGAAGGTTGTGAGTGTGAAAAGGCAGTCAGAATTATGTTACTGCAGCAAGAGGATAATGAATGCAAATATAGATACCAAATTTAAATCTGTTGCATGGTATTGTTAAATGAAATACTTCTGCTGTCTGTCTGACTTTATTGCATGGAATACTTTTCTTATCATGCATGTGGATAGAGCATGATCAGTGGAGTAAACCATGCTGATTATCCAGTTCCTTAGCTACTGTAAGTCCTGCAAAAATCGGGGTATGTAAAGCATGTCCTTTGCACCTCTCCAAAAGAAAAAATCCATTGTTGTGAGGTCAGGTAAACTGGGGACCATAACATGAACTGCATTCCAGCATGACCAATTCAGAGCTATGGCAGAATTTTGTTGAGGTGATTGTTTTCATGCTTATCCCACTGTGGTGGGCTTCATCCTGCTATGAAATGAAACCAGGTACCTCTTCTAGGCAACACCTAGAGAGAAAGCATATCAAGACAAGTTATGTCTTAAAATAGATCTGTATATTTTGGAATTTTGCTTAATTACTGAAGCCTACAATACCACTTGGGTTTGGGAATTTATAAAGTTTATTTTGCACTCTGGCAAAACTTTGGTTTTTATGTGTATTTTACCAATGACGTATCAATAAATTCATACATTACCAGATTATACCATGAAAATAACACATAAAACACAACCCCCATTGTTGTTTCATAAAATCATTTAATAATTTATTAATTTTTTATACCAATTTAGCAATCAAGCATGTCAAATTGACGATGCAACATAACATATACAATTTTGAAAATTAAGTAACTGATTTTGTCACTTTCATAAATATCTTTTATTTTAGTAATTTAGATGTGCCCTCATTTATTTCAGTTGGGACACATGCTTTATTAGGCTTCAACACTGTTCAGCTGATATTGTTTTCACCAAGATTTTCTCCATATTTTTAAATATATTTGAAAATAATATCCCCCTGAAAAAATGTACAGTGAATATTAGTAGTAATTACAAGAAAAGGAAAATGAAGGAATGGTATAGACCACAGTTAGGACAACTGAAAAATAATGTTATGCTGTATTCCAGTCTGTACAAAACAAGTAAGTCAGAACTGTATGCTAAAGCTAAATACAATTATAGGAAGGCAATAAATGAAGCAAAGAAACTGCATAACATAGTAAACATTGAATAATCTAACAATAAACACAAAAAGGCCTGGAGTGTAATAAACTCCATTGCACACACTAAACACAAAGAGGAAATCACCATTACTCCAGAAGAATTTAATAAATATTGCACTCAGTCCATTGAAGAAAGTAGTTGCTCAATAAATAAACCCCCTGAAAATGCACTTAGTATTACGGACAGCTGCTTTGAAAAGCTTCCCCCAAGCACCTTCACTTTCACAGAAGTGAGCGCAAATAATATCCTAAAAGTAGTCAAAAATTTCAAACCTTCAGTTAGTGTTGATTACTATGATATGTCATGTAATTTGTTGAAAGATGCTATTGATAGTGTGATTTATCCTTTAACTTTTTGTATTAAAAAATGCCTAGTTGAAAGTAAGTTCCCCTGCATACTAAAAATTTCTAGAGTTGTATCCATATATAAAAAAGGGGAAAAGAACTATCCCACTAGTTACAGACCTATATCCATAACCCCAGTTTTTTCAAAAAATTTAGAAACAATTATGTATGAGAAAGTTAGTGTCTACATGGGTAAACTAAATATAATTAGTGATAAACAGTTTGGATTTAGGAAAGGTAAATCCACAACAGATGCAATGGACTCTCTTGTAAAATTAGTCCTAGGTGTTTTCTAGTCTAGGGACTCTTCCCAGGCTACATTTTCTAACCTGAGCAGAGCCTTTGACTGTGTAGAGCATGACACTGTGCTGAATAAGCTAGTTTACTATGGTTTTGATGACAACAGTGTAAATATGTTCAGGTCTTTTCTAGAGAACAGCCAACAAGTTGTGTGCATAGGTAGGGAGAAATCAAATTTGGTTAATGTTAGGTACGGAATGCCTCAAGGGTCGGTGCTTGGACCTTTACTGTTTATACTAATGATCAATGACCTGCCCTTATTCATAAATTCTCACACAATATTGTTATGCTGATGACACAACTTTTCTACATAAAAGCTCTGATCTAGGTACACTGAAAACACTGACTGAAAATACCCTTGCTCAGTCCTCATTATGGTTCAAAGATAATAACTTCTTACTAAATGAAAACAAAACCCAGACACTTTACTTTAGCCTCAAAGAGATTCCTAAGTACCAAGAATTAGAAACTGTCAAATTTTTAGGTGTTACTATTGACAATAAATTGACATGGGAACCACACATTAAAAATACATTGGCTAGGCTTTCAAGAGTTATTTATCTAATTGCAAATTTAAAAAGACATGTTCCCAATGACTATGTGAGATCAGCGTATTTGGCCTTCTTCCAAAGCATCACCTCTTATGGAATCTTACTGTGGGGTAGTAGCTGTCACGTAAATGACATTCTACTTTTTCAGAAGAAAGTAATAAGAATAATAACAGTTTCTGATAAAACAGAACATTGTAAACCTCTGTTTATTAAATTGCGGTGTCTTACAGTAGTCAACTTATTCAACTACAGTGTTTTATTGTACATTAGACACAATGACTCTAATTTTGTGTTGAGAAGTGATATTCATAGCCATAATACTAGAAACAGAACATCTGTAGATGTGCCATATCATAGATTATCAAAATTGCAGAGCTCCTATCTAGTTCTTGGACTCAGAATGTTTAATAGAGTAAGTGCTGACTTTAAAGAACTGCCTGTAAATATTTTTAAAGCTAAATTATATAAGCTACCAGTGAACAATCTGTTTTACACCACTGATGAATTTTTTGAAGATGAAAATACTGTATTCTAACGTGTACCTATTTTATGTAAACCAATTTACATCAATATAGTACTTTATGTAAAAATATATGCTTTTGACTTTGTCTGTTGCTGTAATCACCTGAATGACAATAAAATTATTATTATTATTATTATTATAAAGATTTCATATTTGCGAAGGGCACTGAATACTTTGCGAAAATGTAGTATAATAAAAACAGAAATGGATAAACTGTTAAGCTGGCTCATCAATTGTTCAAGAAGCTTGAGAACTATTAGCATGGCTTATATTATCATTGCTTGTCACATTTTACATCAGACTTATTTTGCTAATGAAAAGGTAAAAATCATGTAAAGCTCTTTGGAGATGATGGTTTTGAGAAATACAATGAAACTGTTCTCAAGTCTTTATGTACAGTCTGAATCTGTGTTTTCTTGTGATATTAAGTGGTGATTGTGGTTGTGGGTTGTGTAATCTACAATGTAAATAAAACCACATATTTTGAAAATATAAATTATTTCTTCGTGCCTGTAATAACAACAACCCATGATCTGATTGTTGGTATTGATACAACACTGACCCCTAGAGGTACTGATGCTGTATATAAGTTAAATAAATACATCTTATAAAATGTGACAATATCTTTGATGAAATGAATATACATTTCCATTACTGTGCTGTGCACTCTTATGAAATGTCACTAGAAATAAACATTTTCTATGTACTTAATTAGGAGAAGATCACTATAACTGGGTGCTCTTGTTGAGATCATAGACTTTTTTTTGGCTGAAGCACTAATAATTTACTCATTCCCGAGAAACGTCACAAGAATAAATACGTATGATGCTCAAAGTAAAATGCTGTGAAGAAACAAGGATTTTTGATTTGAGATTGAAAAAGAGTTTTTCTCCCAGACAAAACAAGAGTACATGAAAGCCAAGAAAGAACCAGATAACCTCTAAATGAGACTATGGAAGAAAAGAAAAGTGCACAATATTTATAAAATTCAGGTGTCGTTGGGGGAAAGTACTTTATAATAGAGTTGGAATGAGTGAAAATTAAGAAGCAGGAAGTGAAGCTGCAGGTAGTGGGGGGGTTCTTAGATGTGAGTCAAGTTATTTTTAATGATTTAATTCTGGTGGATGTTGGTGAGAAACTATACTTAAAAATTATGGAAATGTGTGTTACGACAAATAGGAGAGTCAGGCACAAAGTTAGGAAACAGAACCTTCAAAAAAATCTAACAGTGACTCTTTAAAAACAGAACTACAAGATATAGTGAAAGAAAACAACTGTCATTTAGCTTAAAAACTGAAAAATGTGGACTTTAGAATGGAAGGAATAGAATCTAACATGAATAGACAACCAACTCATGGAAGCAAATAATTCTTTGACAGGATGGTAAATTAAATCAACTGCAAACTCAGTACAGCTGTTAAAGAAAAAACATTTAGTTGAGGAAACTAGTGTTGATACAACTCCATCATTCATAAGCTTACCCAGTGAACTTGGGGTGTTATTGAAGATGAACATTTAGTTGATGAAACAGGAAGTATTCTTGTTGTATAGGAAACCTTTACAGATACAACCTTACCACCTTAAGTTTACCTGTAGTGGAACATAAAGAAACTTTAATTTGTACTTACAAGAGAGTAATATTCAGAGGCAAAGGTGAATTAAAAGCTGAACCCTTTATTGAAAATGTCTATGAGACCATGCATGACTATTCTTTTGCCTGACTAAACTCCAAAATAATACAACATCAACTGTAGTAGGTTTTAGTAAAGATAGTAGTTTTAGTAATGGTTTAACTAATTTGCAAAATGTAATGTGCAAAAGACATTATTAAATCAATTCTGTTAGTACCATGATGTGGTGTAAAGTGGCAGAAAACTGAACTAAGAGGAAATTTGGGTATTATTCTCAGAAGTGTGTTGTGCAAGTAATAAACAGACAAGTGGCAAAACTGAAGTTTGCTATTGGAACAGGAAAATGGTGCTGAAGAATTGTAGTAAAGCTAACCTCAGGGGGATGCAAGTGGTTTTGTGACAGGAGTGTTGGAAGCTCAGGACCCTTACCTTAGTATTATTTCAGATGTTTAGATTTCCACATTGCATGTTTTCCTCACACTCATCTTTTTATTTTTTTGCTGC
Source organism: Schistocerca nitens (assembly GCF_023898315.1). Classification (NCBI taxonomy): domain Eukaryota; kingdom Metazoa; phylum Arthropoda; class Insecta; order Orthoptera; family Acrididae; genus Schistocerca; species Schistocerca nitens. The sequence continues at coordinate 665,334,759 of NC_064615.1, read as the reverse complement.
TACTGTCTTCTACTGTCTTTGTATAGAAATCGTGTAGTTATACAGAGGTATTACATTAACCTGAAAATCTGGGAAATGGAAACAAATGAGATTTATTGTTCCTTATGTTGAGAAACATTTTGATGATAGTCACAAAACAATATTTTCTGCAGTTTGAATTTTCTTTACTGTGTCTATTATATAAACAAGGCGTGTTATGTTCTATTACCGAAGGTAAAAGACGATGAAATTTTTATATTATTGTGGAACTTTGATGAATTTGGCTCTTACCTAAGGGAAGTAAGACTTGAAATATTTTACTGGTTCTTTAAAGTATAGTCAGTTGTTGTTAGCATGATGAAAACATCCCATGTCTTAGCAAGTGGAAAATGTCAAAGGAAAATGAAACTTTCATATTTTTTGCAGAGCATGTCCATTCTGTTACCGCTGAAGTGTTATTATGAGAGAAAAGTGCAATAGGGGAGTATGTTTGTCAGTCCAGAAGAATAAGTAGGTAAACAGAAGCTCATATATACAGTGGGATGCTTTGAGAGATCAACTGAAATGTTATATGTTTCTTGGTCCAAGATGTAAGCTGGATTATCATGGATGAGGTATATGAACTCATTCAGAGCATTTTTCTGCTTGGGGGTATGCAATTGAGATTTGTGGTGTTGTGATGGTCTTGTGAAGGATTTTATGATATTATGTGATTAGAAGAGGTTTATGATATACTGTGATGTTAATGGTGATGATGATGATGATGATGTAGAGATATTGATATGTTAGGAACTTACTGGTGCTCTGTTTTGTAATGTTGTTTACTTTCATTTGTCATGTGTGTTATATATGATCTTGAAGAATGAATACGTGTAATTTATGCCATTTATTGATGACTTCTATGCAATGCGTGAAATGGATCTGGCATATTTGTGGTATCTGAATTGAGGCTGTAAAATTTATTGTAATTACACAGTTTTGAAAAGAGATTATTGAAATGATCCGTACAAAATACTAAATATAATGTTGTTGCCGACTATAAATATTTAACACCTGTAGAGTATACTTTGAAACTGTCTGACATACTAAATACTTATGAATATAATAGAGGGAAACATTCCACATGGGAAAAATATATCTAAAAATAAAGATGTTGTAACTTACCAAACGAAAGCATTGGTATGTTGATAGAGACAATAACAAACACAAACACACAAATTTCAAGCTTTCGCAACCCACGGTTGCTTCATCAGGAAAGAGGGAAGGAGAGGGAAAGACGAAAGGATGTGGGTTTTAAGGGAGAGGGTAAGGAGTCATTCCACTCCCGGGAGCGGAAAGACTTACCTTAGGGGGAAAAAGGGACTGGTATACACTCACACACACGCACATATCCATCCACACAAATACTAAATACTTAGCTAAACATAAATAAAAAGTGGGGGTTATCCAATTTTAAACACAATGGGGGAGTGTTCTTTAAAGATATCAAATATATGACTGTAATGAACCTGATGGATAAGTTTTGCATTACCTATTATACTGTGAGGATAAATACATAAAGTAGAAAGTAGAAATATTTTTTGCCTTTTTTCTGTATTATTGTATGCATTAGAGTCACTTTGTATGGAATAGGGACTTAAGTCAATTTCTCTTTAATGCAAGTTTATTACTGTCAAACCATTGCATACATACCTACCTTGTCTTTTATAGTTAAAACTTTTAAATCATGTTAAACTACTATATCAGAATTATTTTAACTAATATACTGATATTACAGCAACCTGCTGTTCAAACCCAAATATTATCTGCAGTACAATAATTTTTTTTGTGACATTCTGTTAATGCTTCACCCATTTTATTTGTCAATAAATGCAAAACAAAGATATTTTATGCTAGTTGGAAAGGGATAAAAGAGGAAGAATGCCTTCACTATTCACTACATTTTTATAAAAACATACTTGTATTATAAGTCAAAATACAAGGATTTTAAAGAAATGTTACAATGTAATACATTGCGGGTTAGAGATGATTTAAAGAAAATTTTTCTTCCACATAATTTTTTAAAATTTTTATTCCTGTGTTTGTATATGTCACTTATAAAACATGTGAAATTTAATATTGATCTTATGCCTGAAATATTTCACATACACATATTTTTTACTACTTTGATTGGTGTATTATGGTATCTTTATGTAAATTATGCATGTAATTTGATTATTTTTATTGTGTAATGACTTATATTCGTCTTACTATGTATTTCTAGTTGTCAATTTGTGGGCATTAAACAAATATCAAGAGTGGAATTCCAAACAAAATTTTCAGGAATAAGGTTTCTTATGCTATTGTAGGAGAACTACCATAACCGTTCTGTCAAAGTTGACTGGCAGTTGCTGTTGGACGCAACTCAGTTTATTTTTATACCATCCTCCTTTTTGTATCCTACTATCTTTTTATTCTTGCCATTCTTTCTTTCTTCTTATACTGATGAATGGTAGTTTTGGCTCAACTTCTGAAGCAGTACAAATTTTGTGTCATTCTTTCCAATAATTAAATTGAGGTATCAAGATTGCCTTGGTGCAGTGTGATTGAACAATATTTTACTCTTGAAATCTATGATAGCGTGCAAAGTTGTCAAAAAATCTTCAATCAAAATCTTATATTTTTCTGTGTTAAAATATGGGGGCTGCTCAAAAAATCATCACTGCACACACTTGTGTTTAATGTGTAACTGCCAAAAGTTCCAGTGTTGTACATCTGTTAGTTATTGTTCAATGCTGTATTGAGTAGAACATTGTGTCACACAGTGGGTGAAGTTTGAGATGGCAGAGTTAGAGGAGTAATGCATTGACATTAAATTTTGCATGGAACTTGAGAAAACCTTTACAGAGGCACACCAAATGATGCAGGGAGCCTATGGTGATCAGTGCTTAAGCTGTACTCAGTAATATGAATGGGTTATGTGGTTTAAAAATGGCCGGATGGAAGTTAAAGATGACCCTTGGTCGGGTTGCCCTTTGATATACACTGATGACACTCATGTCACGAACGTCAGTGAAACTGTGTGTGCCAATTGGGGACTGACTGCCCAGGAGATTGGAGAACAACATTTCAGCTGAATCAAGGCATGAAGTCCTGACAGAGCATCTTGGAATGCATCATGTTGCTACCAAGTTTATCCCACGGCTCATAAGTCAGGACCAGAAAGACCTTCACCACACAATCTGTGAAGAGCTTATAGGTCACTCAAAAGAGAATGAGATGTTCCTTAAGAGAATCATAACTGGTGATGAGATGTGGGTCTATGGTTATGATATTGAGACCAAGGTTCAACCTTTACAATGCGTTGGGAAAGGTTCTCTAAAACCAAAAAGCTCATCAGGCCGGTCAAATTCCAAAGCCATGCTGATAGTTTTCTTTGACAGTGAAGGATTAGTTCATCATGAATTTGTGCCACAGGGACAAACTGTTAATCAATGGTACTCTCAGGATGTGTTGCAACATCTCAAAGAAAAAAAAAACCATGTTGGACATTTGTTTGGCACAGAACGTGCCATGGACTCCACAGTTACAGATTGTCAAAAGATTATTGACCTTTTTTATATACAGTACTTAAAAATTTTGTTTAGCCATTTATGAATCTGTTTGATACCATAATAATAGTAATGGTTACTATAAAATATTTTTTATATTTTGAAATTCTGCTTATTGTGAAAAATCAGTGTCATTTGATATAATGTTTACTAAAGAAAATGCAGTTTTTTTACATGATCTCTGTGGTTTTCATTGTCAATAGATATTTCTTGGTCAACTCTGGTTGCTTAAAAATTACAGTTTTTAAAAATATTATTAAAATTTTCACATAAGAATATTATTTAAAGCACATATTTTATGCCCAATGTGTTGTGAAGGTGATACTGCAATAAACTGGGGTCTTCTGGAATTTTGCTTAATTACAGAAGTCTATGATACCCCTTGGCTTTTATCCATGTTTACATCTGTTTAAAATTGTAAAGTATTGTATTTATGTTTTTAGAAATGTACAAAGTTTATTTGCACTATGGTGAAGCTTTGGTTTTTAAATATTTCTTATCAATTACATACCAATAATTACAACCACTACCAGATTATACTATGAAAATTAGTTTGTCTATAAATGTCAATAACAACATGTAAAACCAAACTCATTATATTTCAGGTTTTGTAGGATCATTTAAACAGACCCATGAGAAATGTCAACTATTTTTTATTAATTTACCAATCAATAGTATCTATGTTATGTCAAACTGATGATATGACATAACATCCAAAATTTTGAACACTATGTAATGTATTATGTTACTTTCATAACTGTGTTTTATTTTGATGAAAACTGAAAAGATTTTCTATTTGTAAAGAACAAAGATTACTTTGGAAAAATGTAAAATATAAAAAATGGAAGATGATAAACTGTTAATTTGAGTCATCAATTGTTCTAGGAGCTTCAAGAACTATTGGCATGCTCTATATTGTCATTTCTTGACACCACTGGGTTCAGATTCATTTTAATTTTTGCTGTTGAAAGGTTGAACATCATCTTTGGAGATGGTGGTTTTGAGAAAGACAGTGAAACTGTTCCTGAGTCCTTTTGTTCAGTCTGAATCCATTTTTTCTTGTGATATTGAACTGCGTTTGTGATTTATGTGTAATGAAAATAAAATGATATAATTTGAAAACAAATTGTTGCTTCAAGCCTCTTGTAATAACAAGTGTGGACCTGATTGTTGGAATAATATGACACTGAAACCTAGACAAACTGATGCCATATACAAGTTAACTAAACTATGTTCTATGAAATGTGGTGATGTCTCTCTTAAAATTAATTTACACTCTCTCTACACTGATGTGCACTGTTATGAAATATTGCCAAAAGTAAACATGTTGTTATGTACTTAATTATGACAAAATTATTACAACCTGTAATGGTAGATGTTGTCAAGAAAGAAGGACTGAAGACACTGCAGTTCATTATGGTGGAGAAACATTAAGTTCATGTTTGAGAGAGGCATGTGAGTTTAAGCAATCTATTCAAAGATACATCAGTGTTGGACCTCCAATTAGTCAATATGCCTGGAGCCAACATAAAGTTATGTTGCCACATATCAATTGGTAAACTTCGACCTTCCCTGCGTATCACATTCCAAAAAGGAGCACTTGATAGTCTACATAATCTCTGTAATCCTGGAGTTCAACTGACAATTCCCCTAACCTCACACTGATTTGTGTTACCAGGCACTTGGAAAGACTACACAGAATTGCCACTATTGTGCATCAAATGTCAGTGCAGTAAAGTAACTGCCATGCGTGAGCACTGGTGGGAAACTTTCCAGATATGACTGCTCACTTTGTGCACATCCATATTGAGATCATAGGTCTGTTAACTTTGTCAAATGGCCAATGGTAATCACAATGATTGATCAATTCACCCATTAACTGGAAATACCACAGTAGATAACATTTTGCCAGAGACTTTAGCTTCCACCTTCTTTTCCTCCTGGATATCGTGATTTGGCTGTCCTCTACACATCATGATGGACTGCAGATGTCAGTTAGAGCCCAAACCATTTTCCCAACTTACGAAATTCTGTTGCACAGTACCCAATAAGACCACAAGCTACCACCCAGACAGTAATGGAACAGCAGACATTGTTCTCTGAAGGCACCATAATGTGCCACAATACAGATTGGACCACCACTCTGTCAATGGTTTTTCTTGTACTGAAGAGTACCTACGAACCAGATTTAGACTCCTCAGCAGCTGAATTGGTATATGGTGGAATTTTACGCTATGAGGAGAGCTTTTGGATGCGCATTCACTACAACAGCCTAACCAGGTCGACGTATTCGCTTTCCAGTATGCTTCTTGGACGATGCTCCACTACTCTATTGCATATTTACATCATGCTGTACAGATTTTCTCACTAACTGCTAGGGGTGCTGTGTTTTGCAATTACATACTTATTCTGTGGCTGAATTTTGTACCTTCTGTGTGAAAAATGGTTACTAGTTACAGGCTTAATTTAGTTTAATGCTTACAGGAATAATACCACCAAGAGGTGGAAGTTCCCGTTGTTGTATTCTCCACTGACAAACTCTTCCTTCCCATATATAATTCAATAAAGTTCAAGAATTGTTCTCAAATAAGAGTGTTGCATTTCATAATCCAGGCATCTTGATTACAACATGCACAGTAATTAATTGGATAGTTTCTTATTCACAAGTAACTGAACAAATAGAGAGATATGTACTATAACTAATTTCTTAGTACTATAAACCAACATACAGTAGACTACTTTTGTAGCAAAACATCTGGCTTCATGTATGCAAATATATTTTCTTTCTCCTTTGGACCAAGGCATAGTAATCTCAAACAGGATATCATTATTATTGTTAACTACCAGAGACAGTGTGACTTCTTCTTCACTTTATGCATCAGTACATAGAGCTTGTGTAGCACCACAACAAGCAGCCTTCACTTTCACATATCACAGTCTATAGTGGAGGTACACTAACTCTAAAATGTTCCCTTGTTGTTCATCTCTGGTAACTACAATATATATATATACATTCTAGTTAGTCAGTTTGTGATATATCCAAAGCAATGCCCAGTATTCAGTCTATCTGATATTTGTATATTGTACAGCATAGGTTACTTAACCTAGGCACTAGGAGTAGGAATTATCCTCTCTTCACAAGTGTCAAAACATACAAAAGTTACTTACATAGACAGCTTACAAGTTATGTGTTTTCCATGTGTATGATCCTTTTCTGTGAATCACAAGTTATACTACTTACTAAAAGACAATCAATTATTCATTTATTTTCATTACAAACGGTAAGAAATGACTAATAATATCATCAGTGAAGATATTTTTTGAGATTGTGGTGTGAGTATCATCCTTTTAAATTGTGGGTTCTAGGTTGGGCCAGCAAGTAACTTCCTTTGTGAGAACTCCTGTCTATTTTGTATGGACCTGTATAAAGTGGTTACTAAATTTATGATGCAGTAATGAAGATTCTGAATGAGTTTTCAAAATAATGCTTTCTCCTATGTGATATCTTTGTATCTGACATCATTTCTTGCTAATGTTACTAAATAAACACTGACATAACATTCACCATAGCACCTGTGTCCAGAACAACTGCAGTTGGCACTTTCCTTAAGTGTGCTTTTTCTGTGAGTATGACCAAGGTTCACCTTAAATTTTCTTTCCAGGAACATCTCCTCTCTGAAGATGTGGAAGAGGATCTATCCATTTATTCATATTTCTTGCTTACTGGTTCAAAAGGAGTGTACAGTGTTGTGCACAGTGCCAAATTATGTACAGTCTCTTTGAATATTTCTAGATATTCTACCTAACATGTTTGCTGATTAGCATAAGCATGTTAATACCAGGGGAACATTTCCACCAGAATTGACTGCTACTAGCAAGGGGCTACAATATAGTGACATCAAGGGTTCTTTCATTTCCCTCTCCAGTATTTGCCATATTTCCTTAGTGACCACTGATCACACAGTCCGCGGGATTGAGTATGTGTTCCAAAAGAATATTTTGTGTGGGTGAAATCCCATGTCTTTGGTATGTACTAATAATACCTCTTTTTTTTAAAAGCATGTGATACTTTAAAAGCAAGTCTTTTAACTCTGATTGTTGCAAGGAGTCAATGGTTGTAGACTCCACAATCTTATCCTTTACTTAATTTTCATTATTCTCATCCAGACCACGGTGGGGAGGCATACCCTTGGTGTATGCAACTTTCATTCTAAAGAACTTGACCTTTACGCCTTAGCAGTATTTACCATACTCAGCAGCAATTTGTTTGCTGTCATTGTTTGGTAAGCATTTTCCTGAGGAGAAGTCACACTCTGCCCTCACTTGGAATTCTATGCTGACTATGTATTGTATGATTAACCATCTTACCATCAGAAATGGGCAGACTATGGCTCCATTTCCTGTTACAACTTCAACCTGCCTACATTTTGACATTTCGTGACCTGATGCTGTGTAGGGGAACATTGGTACTCTTGTGATCTCACCAATATTACTAAATAAACTGGCTGATGTAACATTCAACATAACACCTGTGTCCAGAGCAATGGTCGTTTGCACTTTTCCTATAATAGCACATACAGTGGCTTGAACTATTGCTTTTCTATGATCACAGCATCTGTAGTGGCCAGTAGTTGATTTCTCGTGAAAGTCCATGTTATTGTTAGATCACAATAGATTTATTTCATTACTTACTCTATCCTCTACCCTCCATCCTGCAACCATCATTGGCAGCCAAATTTAATTTCTTGAAATTGTCGTTGTGGCATGGAGCTCTTCTACCATTTCAGTAATATTTACAGTGGGATTTTGTGTTTGCCACGTTGTATCTGTTGTACAGTTTTGTACAGGTCCTTCTTCCTGTGAGTGTTGATCATCTATGGCTGATTGCAGTTTCCCACTTTGGGATTCCACCAATTGTTATTGTTCTGTCACTACCCTGTCCCATTACCATAGTAACCAGGGTGATCTATGTTATCACTTCTCCTATTTCTGTATAAAGTTGGTGGAATACATTTGGCTTGCCAAGCATTGTGTAGTGCAGGCATCTTCAGCAGTGTCACAGGATTGACACAATAGTCTTTTGATCTGCCGTGACTGTAAAATTGCAGGCACGGCAGTGGGCACTGAGCAGCCCCCTCTTGTTATTGTTATTATTAGCCATACTGGTTGTAAACACCCTAAATAATTTATTTTCAAACAATATTTCACTTAATAAAGCTGACTGTAAAGAGGGTGCTGCCCTCACACCATAAGATATATGCTTGAGTGATAGACCTGCTTGATTATTTTTTTTTGTTTCCATACATTCCACCATGTGATGTGGGGGCTACTATTTTCACCAATTATTTTAACAACAGAGGAAGGTGTGTTATGACTCCAGTGGACAACTCCTGTTGTATGACATGAAAATATTTCTCCATTCCAGTTGATCATTAGACAATGCAGTACCGGTACTTCAGTTTTAACTACTACTTCTGAAGTACCTTTCTGAGATAAGACGTCAGCAATAAAACTACTGCACTACATATGTCTGTCCTGAATCTAATCTTTCATTATGGCAGTTCAACACCTCAGAGGACATTGTTTCTTGTTTAGGCAATGCATCAGCTAGCTTAGTTAATATTTCATTTTGGTTAGATAATGTATCAGCGTAGATGACATTTTATTTCACATTTCATTTAGTTTAGAGGACAGCTCATTATGCTTGGATGATAACTCATTTGACATTTGTACATAGTTTGTCTTTATTAGGGCTTATAACTTAAGATAAAATACAGTTAAGGGATCTGGTGTGTAGCTTGTGTTTGGATTTATTTTCTCACTTATAGCATTCAATTCAATTTCACTAAATGGAGCTTCCATGTTTTCAATGGCTGCATCAGTGATTTTCTATAACTGACATTCAATTCTATGTCATTACACACTTCTGAATTCGTTTTTGTGGGCTTCCCTATTTTTACCCTAACAGAAAATATGGCCGAATTTACACATGTAAAATCAAGTATTTCACTTTGACATCAGCAAACGGATAACAATATTACTGAAATGAACTTTCTGGAAAGACAACACTAGTTTGTTGAAACAATAAAGAAGAGCTGACCCTACCACATGCTCATGATGCAAAGTCAGCCATCTTGTACAATCCAGTTGCTAATTATTACACTTAACTTCAAAAATTTAGGTAATTACTTTACTGACAAGAAACAGGCCTTGAAAGATATATTTAGTAGCCAACTAACACATTACACCAAGGAAACGTAGAATAGAAAATTTTGTCCTTACCTTGTATGTATACGGTACTGAAGTTGTGACGGTCATCTGCTTTATTTCCTCATTGATTGTCCTCTGTGTCAATGTACTGTGTTGCTATACTGGCTGAAAAACGGGGCTGGAAGTTCAACACTGACTACTTTAAATGGTGTAGCCAACAGGTGCGCAGTTGCGTTTCACAGTTCTTAACTTTCACTGTTCAAACGCCCCCCCCCCCCCCCCCCCCCCACAATATACACATTTAATATGGCCAGTTAACTATTGTTTAACTTTCGATAAGCCTCATTAATAGGTTTCAGGCAAACATCCACATACTGCTACAATATTGTTGAACATCTACAAGCAGTAAAAACCTAACCACCCAGTTCACAGTTTTTTCGGGATAATAAGGTATATACTGAGCAGACGCTGTCATTGTTTTAACACTCGGCCTATTTATATTTCACAGTTAAGTTGATGCACTGTTGATGATCTAACCAATACGTGTTCGTTGTCTGAAACTCAGCTTGCTTCATCACAACAGTTATCATACTGTAATTTGTATCTGTGACCATTTGATGCTATAAACTCCTTATTGTTAAATCTTTTACACTGTCTACTGAATTTCACCCTGATGGATCTCACTAATATCCCATATACTAATAACACAATCATTAAGAAAATTTTATTTCTTACTAAACTTCCTATTTCCTTTAAATTTATAATACTTGTGTGTGACTTCTATTGCAATATTTGGCATTTATATACATGCTCTACATTTTACAGGCCTTTGATTTCACCAGTACTAGAACCTTTGAATATCACGACCTTGGGATGTTTGATTTAAACTATTTCTCATGGTCTTTGGTTTCTCATGTGAAATTTTTCCCTCTGCCAAATTATACATTTTCTAATACTTATTCTTATCAGTCTATCAAGTTTTTACACTAATAAAAATTATTCCCCCCCATGAACCATGGACCTTGCCATTGGTGGGGAGGCTTGCGTGCCTCAGCAATACAGATAGCCGTACCGTAGGTGCAACCGCAGTGGAGTGGTATCTGTTGAGAGGCCAGACAGACGTGTGGTTCCTAAAGAGGGGCAGCAGCCTTTTAAGTAGTTGCGGGGGCAACAGTCTGGATGATTGACTGATCTGGCCCTGTAACACTAACCAAAACGGCCTTGCTGTGCTGGTACTGCGAACGGCTGAAAGCAAGGGGAAACTACAGCCGTAATTTTTCCCGAGGGCATGCAGCTTTTCTGTACGATTAAATGATGATGGCGTCCTCTTGTGTAAGGGAGGTAAAATAGTCCCCCATTCGGATTTCCGGCCGGGGACTACTCAGGAGGACGTTGTTATCAGGAGAAAGAAAACTGGTGTAACACGGATCGGAGCGTGGAATGTCAGATTCCTTAATCGGGCAGGTAGGTTAGAAAATTTAAAAAGGGGAATGGATAGGTTAAAGTTAGATATAATGGGAATTAGTGAAGTTTGGTGGCTGGAGGAACAAGACTTCTAGTCAGGTTAATACAGGGTTATAAATACAAAATCAAATAGGGGTAATGCAGGAGTAGGTTTAATAATGAATAGGAAAATAGGATTGCGGGTAAGCTACTACAAACAGCATAGTGAATGCATTATTGTGGCCAAGACGGAGACAAAGCCCATGCCTACCACAGTAGTACAAGTTTATATGCCAACTAGCTCTGCAGATGACGAAGAGATTGATGAAATGTATGATGAGATAAAAGAAATTATTCAGATAGTGGAGGGAGATGAAAATTTAATAGTCATGGGTGACTGGAACTTGATAGTAGGAAAAGGAACAGAAGGAAACGTAGTAGGTGAATATAGAATGGGGATAAGGAATGAAAGAGGAAGCCGCCTAGCAGAATTGTGCACAGAGCATAACTTAATCATAGCTAACACTTGGTTCAAGGATCATAAAGGAAGGTTGTATACATGGAAGAAGCCTGGAGATACTGGAAGGTCTCAGATAGTTTATATAATGGTAAGACAGAGATTCAGGAACCAGGTTTTAAATTTTAAGACGTTTCCAGGTGCAGATGTGGACTATGACTACAATCTATTGGTTATGAACTGTAGATTAAAACTGAAGAAACTGCAAAAAGGTGGGAAATTGAGGAGATGGGACCTGGGTAAACTGAAAGAACCAGAGGTTGTAGAGAGCTTCAGGGAGAGCATTGGGGAATGATTGACAAGAATGGGGGAAAGAAATACAGTAGAAGAAGAATGGGTAGCTTTGAGAGATGAAATAGTGAAGGTAGCAGAGGATCAAGCAGGTAAAAAGATGAGGGATAATAGAAATCCTTGGGTAATAGAAGAGATATTGAATTTCATTGATGAAAGGAGAAAATATAAAAATGCAGTAAATGAAGCAGGCAAAAAGGAATACAAACGTCTCAAAAATTAGATCGACAGGAAGTGCAAAATGGCTAAGCAGGGATGGCTAGAGGACAAATGTAAGGATGTAGAGGCTTATATCACTAGGGGTAAGATAGATACTGCCTACAGGAAAATTAAAGAGACCTTTGGAGAGAAGAGAACCACTTGTATGAATATCAAGAACTCAAATGGATACCCAGTTCTAAGCAAAGAAGGGAAGGCAGAAAGGTGGAAGGAGTATATAGAGGGTTTATACAAGGGCGATGTGCTTGAGGACAATATTATGGAAATGGAAGAGGATGTAGATGAAGACGAAATGGGAGATAAGATACTGCGTAAAGAGTTTGACAGAGCACTGAAAGACCTGAGTCGAAACAAGGCCCCGGGAGTAGACAACATTCCATTAGAACTACTAATGGCCTTGGGAGAGCCAGTCATGACAAAACTCTACCATCTGGTGAGCAAGATGTATGAGACAGCCGAAATACACTCAGATTTCAAGAAGAATGTAATAATCCCAATCCCAAAAAAGAGCAGGTGTTGACAGATGTGAAAAACACCAAACTATCAGTTTATTAAGCCACGGCTGCAAAATACTAACACAAATTCTTTACAGACGAATGGAAAAACTGCTAGAAGCCAACCTCGGGGAAGGTCAGTTTGGATTCTGTAGAAATGTTGGAACATGTAAGGCAGTAATGATTAAGGAAAGGCAAACCTATGTATCTAGCATTTGTGCACTTAGAGAAAGCTTTTGACAATGTTGACTGGAATACTCTCTTTCAAATTCTGAAGGTGGCAGGGGTAAAATACAGGGAGCAAAAGGCTATTTACATTTTGTACAGAAACCAGATGGCAGTTATAAAAGTTGAGGGGCATGAAAGGGAAGCAGTGATTGGGAAGGGAGTGAGACAGGGTTGTAGCTTATGCCTGATGTTATTAAATCTGTATATTGAGCAAGCAGTAAAGGAAATGAAAGAAAAATCTGGAGTAGGAATTAAAATCCATGGAGAAGAAATAAAAACTTTGAGGTTCGCCGATGACATTGTAATTCTGTCAGAGACAGCAAAGGACCTGAAAGAGCAGCTAAACGGAATGGACAGTGTCTTGAAAGGAGGATATAAAATGAACATCAACAAAAGCAAAACGAGGATAACGGAATGTATTCAAATTAAATCGGGTGATGCTGCGGGAATTAGATTAGGAAATGAGATGCTTAAAGCAGTAAATGAGTTTTGCTATTTGGGGAGCAAAATAACTGATGATGGCCAAAGTAGAGAGGATATAAAATGTAGACTCACAATGGCAAGGAAAGCGTTTCTGAAGAAGAGAAATTTGTTAACATCGAGTATAGATTTAAGTGTCAGGAAGTCGTTTCTGGAAGTATTTGTATGGAGTGTAGCCATGTATGGAAGTGAAACATGGACGAAAAATAGTTTAGACAAGAAGAGAATAGAAGCTTTTGAAATGTGGTGCTACAGAAGAATGCTGAAGATTAGATGGGTTGATCACATAGCTAATGAGGAGGTATTGAATAGAATTGGAGAGAAGAGAAGTTTGTGGCACAACTTAACTAGACGAAGGGATAGGTTGGTAGGACATATTCTGAGGCATCAAGGGATCACCAATTTAGTATTGGAGGGCAACATGGAGGGTAAAAATTATAGAGGGGGACCAAGAGATGAATACACTAAACAGTTTCAGAAGGTTGTAGGTTGCAGTAGGTACTGGGAGATGAAGAAGCTTGCACAGGATAGAATAGCATGAAGAGCTGCATCAAACCAGTCGCTGGACTGAAGACCACAACAACAACAACAATTATTTGTGTCTTGTGAACATTATCATACCGAAATGGTTATAGCCATAGTGAATGTATAGAATGTATAGAATGAATAATTTAAGTAAGGAATGATTAAAACTTTATGATCACCTATTAAATTTCCTACTGAAGAGGTTAACAAAAACCTTCCTCCTTTACAGGTTCACCTAATCCCCCCCACAATTCCAATAACATTTACTCCTTTCACTAAGTACGATAGGTACTTGCCTTGGCATCTAACTTGCTCAAAAATTTCTCTATTCAACTCAGATATATCATTACTTGAATGCAGGGCTATATCCAAAAATTGTTCCCCAATATATCCAGATACTAAAGGTTTGGTAGACTCACTTTCTGTGGCCATTTCCCTTTCTTCTTATAACTCTTCACATGATCTTTGTTCTTCTCCTAACATCTATAATCATAATCTTCCTGGCCTAAAACTGTTTACTGTTAATGCTACCGGATGCCCTCTCCTTTGGGACTTTTGTCACTTTCACCTATTCAATTATTACGTTTCCCACTGGATATTGTTATTTAGCTGAATCCATCTTTTCTTATATCATTGATAGTCTTACCTGGAATTTCCATTGTTTGCTTGTTTTGGTTTTCATAGTTGCTGAATTGTGCCCTTTTTGCCTTTCAATATTGGCTATTCCCTACCTCTGAATCCCTTTCCAAATTTCCCTGGTTCTCTGAAAACCATATTTACTCCTACAAGACCATTCTTCTTCCCTCTCTTCCTCTAAACCATCTAACTGTTCTAGGTATGTCAAAATTTCGTTTATCTTGGTTACATCCTTCCCAAAGATCATTTCTCTCACATGAATTGGCAGTAGATTAATCAGTATTCCCACCATTTTCTTTCATCCAACAGTTTCTCTAATAATTTCACCTTATTTATATTCCATTCAAAATATTTGCAGCTGCCACCGCCCCCCCTCCGCCACCAACCAAACATCCATTTTCTTCCAAAGGGTCTCAGGTCTGTCAGCTTCTTAAATAGGTTTTGTGGCCCTACTGTAGACTGGTATTTCTCTTTGAATAATCTACAGATTCATCAGAACTAGTAAATTCTGTTCTACATAAAGCTACCCATCCAGATACTTCGCCCACCACGAAACCAATAGCGAATTGAAGTTGCCTCTTGTCATCCACCATGGTGTGAAAACCAATTTAAATGTTTCAAGAAAGACTCTCAGATGTATCCCATTACCTGGTTCAAATGGAATTCATTCATCACATCATTAGTATTTTCAAATCAACATTCTTCTATGTAAATAAGTCACATAAAACTGCAACCAGTCACTTTTTTAAATAATTATGTTTTATTCCATGAATCGGTTTTCCAAATTTTCTGAAAGTTACATCATTATTTTTAGCATAATGCTGGGTGGGATGCTGGCTTGTAACAGTATGGGTGGCTTTTTTCTGTTAGTGTCCATCTGTCTGCTTCCAGTTTGATGGTCAGTTGGTATATCACTTCACACACTTTTACACAAGGTATATTAATTTACACTCTGACAGCGAAACTTTTGAAAGTTTCACTGCCAGTGTGTAAAGCCACCCATACTGTCACCATCCAGCACCTGACATTATGCTAGAAATAATGATGTAACTTCCAGAAACCAGCTAAAGATGTACCTGAAAAGTTTCGAAAACTGGTTCACGGAATAAAACATCATTATTAAACAAATGACTGGTTACAGTTTTATGTAACTTATTTACATTCAATTAACTCATTTTCTTTAGCTCCACTTAGTTTAAATGTACGGAGCTATGAAGCGTACTACATGACATGGATTGAGGAGGAAATATCTTAGATATAAAATGGGAGATGACAGACTTACTGGTCTTGCTCTAACAAGTGATCATCATGATCTGGCAGTGCAACTAGGTTCTGAAGAAACGATAAATAAGTTGGCAGTAAGACATAAAAACGTAAATATAATACTTTAAAGTAAAATCACTTTTGTTATTTATTAAATTACAGTAACTTATCACCTAAAGTTACATCCAAATGCCACAGTGTTACAAACTTAAAAATAAACAAAGGCTACTGCAATAATATTGTCATATTTTGTTGTATAATACAATTAATCACACAATTTAATAATATATAAATACCTACAATTTTAGATTTGTTTGTTTCATCATCCATAAGCACCTTATTACATACATTACATATTTTTTATTTGATGGTGCCTGGATTAATTAGTACTTACCTGCAGCTTTACTTGCATGTGACATCGATTCTAATGTGTTTATAGGATTTTTAATTGATTGATTGATTGATTGTTTATTGTTGTAGAGACCTCAGAGATCATCTGAGGCATTACAAAAGTCAACATTACATAATATAAATGTTACACAAATAATTACAAAAACAAGAAAAATATTACACAATATAAATATTACACAAATAATTATGGTACCTTCACACAAAAAAAACAGAGAAACTTCTGGTACAAATTGATATTGCATAGTAAATTTAGCCAATTACAGACTTACTCATATATAGAAGCATATAAAAACTGATCGCAAAGTGTAGTCATACCATATTCTTTGCCTCCCTTAAAAATTAATCAGTTTCATAAATGCTGAGCTCAAGAAGAAATTCTTTTACTTTTTTTTTGAATTGTTGAATTGGAAGATCCCTGATATGTTGGGGTATGGCATTAAAAAATTTTATGGACTTGTATAAGAAGTATTTTTGTGGTTTTTCGTAGTTACATCGGAAAGAAACTAGGTCTTGCTTGTTTCTTGTGTTATAATTATGTCGCATGTCATACTGCTGATAACTCGGATAGTTTTCCTTAATATGCATTACACACTGTAGTATAAATATTGACGGCAGGGTCATAATCTGTAATTTTTTAAAGCTTGACCTACAGTGAGCTCTGGGTGCCAAGCTACAATATCAGTCTTATTGCCTTCTTTTGTAGTTTGAAGACATTAGCTGCCTTGTTTTGATGTCCCCACAGTATTGTACCATAGGAAATGTGACTGTGTATTAAAGCAAAATAAACCACTTTAAGTACTGGCACATTTAGACAAAGATACAGCTTCCTTAGATCAAATATTCCTTTGCTAATGCTGCTTCCCAATTTTTCTATATGGCTACCCCAGGATAATTTTGAATCAATTGGGATTCCAAGGAAATTAATAGCATTTGAGCTCTGCTCATGTTCAGTGTTATTATTCCACGATACATACAGGTCTTTTTTTTTTTTTTTTTTTTTTTTTTTTTTTTTTTTTTTTTTTTGACACAAAGGGAATTAGCTTTACACCAATTTTCAACTTTGACAGTGCACTGGTCTGCTTCATATTTCACCTTCTGTGCTGTTTCTGTAGTTATAATTTCCAACTGATTGATTTTATTGTGGGTAAACAACAGTGTCTTTTTATGGTCTGAATGAAATTATGGGCAAAATCTAGTTTACCTTCCTAAAGTGCAGTGAAGAACACCCCCTTATTAAAAGCTACAGGTATGTCAGTACTTGCAACTTGCATGTTTTCGGAGAGAATATCGCAGCCTTCAAAACATAGGAGAACACTACCATTTCCTCACAGAACTTGTGAAGTAAGATAATGTCATCTTGTCACCATGTCTCCTTAAAATGCACTGTCAGTCCATTATTAAAGCATATGTGATGTTATTTCCTCTCCTATATCACCCAGCGAGGTGACGCAATGGTTAGCACACTAGACTCGCATTCGGGAGGACAATAATTCAAACCTGTACCCGGTCATCCTGATTTAGGTTTTCTGTGATTTCTGCAAATCACTTCAGGCAAATGGTTCCTTTGAAAGGGCATGGCCAACTGTAAACAACAGTACACATTACAAAACTAAGAACTATCTAAAACGGTCATTTAACAGCAATGAACTTCATTGCTTGGTAGAACAACTAATTAAAGAATAAGCACTAACAGTAAAAGAGTAAAAGCATAATTTAAATGAATGGTGCCAAAATATTACTTTAGAATAACAGATTTCACATTTTTTTTGTACAATGCAAACTCTGATAATATTTACAGTGTAGTGCAAAATTAATTATTCTTCATTACATGAAACATTACGAACTTTCCAGAAATATTTTGTTGCAATAGAAAACAGGTATCTACGAACATTTCCATTTCTAAAATCAGAAACACTTAGCATTACAATGAATAATGCGACTCTGTGTGTCTTTCAAAAGAGAAACTTCAAAAGAGACATTTTCTCCCAATACAAATGCAGACTAGCATGAGGTACATACATGAAAATAACTGATCATTGTAGAGATAAATGAGTGTCATCTTCTATAGCAAAAACAACAAACCAACAACATGCATGAAGTGACTCAGAATGCATCTGTACAACTAAAAATACTGTATAAAACAGCACTTCAGAAACCTGTAGAGAAAGAAAGACCAATACCCTAAGCAGCTGCCACAGTATCAGTCAGAAATTCATGTGGCAGTGTCAGAAAAATTCTTAAAATAGGCACTGGCGATGACCAATGGCTGCTGCATGGAGAGAAAATGGCATGATTCCATTTAGTGAAAAATGGCACAACAACTGAAAATATAATCAAATTTCTTGAGAAAATATTTCCAGGATATAGCAGCTTTCAGTCTGATAAACTAGAAAGTATAGGTGTAAACAACAACATTGGTGTTGACTTCCATCTAAAGGTAATGGACACTGCTATATGACCCAAGAATATTGTAATCAGGCGCTTTTTATTCCAGAAATCAACCAATGCTGAAATACAATAGAGTCTGAAAATATAGATCAGGACTACAGATTATCATATAGAAAGAACATTAGTGATGACAGTGATATGCCTATAGTTGTAGCAAGTGTTAATGTGCAGTGTTTAAGAACAAAGGTGGACCTTTTATCATTCTTTGTAGAAGAAGTGAAACCAGATGTTTCATGTATCAGTGAGTATTGGTTGGCTGAAGCAGATGGTGATTATTACAGATTTGTTGAATATTTAGATATGGTAAACTCATGGTATCGAGTCACTATAACTCATGGGGCGTATTAGAGTATGCAAACAAAAATATTAGTTTGAAAGAAACTGATTTAAAAAATATTTTTTACAGACCTGGATCTTGAACTGACTTCACTAGTGTTAACAAATACTGATCTCATTGTTATCTCTGAGTCGTGTGTGTGAGTTGTGTGTGTGTGTGTTTCTGTCGTCTATTGATGACGAAGGCCTTAATGGCCGAAAGCTTTATTTGTGCCAGTCCTTTTGTTGTGCCTATCTGCAACTCAGCATCTTCGCTATATGGCGAGCAGCAACTTTCCCTTTCATAATGTTGTTATCTCTGTGTACCATTCTACAGATCATAAATTTGAAAACTTTCTGCACAGATGGAGAACATTTTACCTTACCTTACGTGTTTTAAGTCTAAAACTGAATTGTGCTGACCTCAACATGTATATTGGTTATGGAAGTACTAAAGAGAAAGTCTTCAGGAACTTTATAAACAGCTATGAGCTGTTTGTAGCAAACAAATTCCTGACAAGGGATTATGCCTATATAGACACAGTTACCATCAAACTCTATATTTTGGATTACAGTATTATTGTAGTTGAACCAATGATTGCACACCACAGTATATTGGTAATGGAACTCAGCATGTAGAGTAAGGGTAAATTGCAACCAGGTACATGGCATTCACGCTACACATCCAGTAGAAGGGTTATTGAAGAAGAGAGATTAAATGACATTAAAGCAGCACTGTCTGGTGTGAACTGACAGCAGAAAATTGCAGAAATGAGGACTAGTGCTGCATCTGAATGCCTGTTCCACACTTTGAAAACAAAGCTTGATGATATGTTCCCAATAATCCTCAAGAAGTATCTTGCAGGCAAATCACAAGAAAGGGAAAACCTATTGAAGGGAAGATATAGTACCACATCTGAGCTAAATAGATTAAAAGACATTGTATTAATATTCAGGGACTGTATGAAGCCAGCTTTAGACCTTCCAACTAGAGACCTGCTTCATTGTAACTATTCGAGAGCCAAGAGGATTTACAGAAAGGGAATGGAGTATGCAAAGAACAAATACAATGAGAAGTTCATTAAGGAGGTACATAATCCATGTAAAGCAGCTTGGAATCTAATAAGTGAGCCCAGTAAAAAGCCTACCTCTGCCTTAAATTCCTGCAGTCCTGATGCCTTCAATCAGTACTTCGTAAAGACAGTAAGAAATACTGTAAATGAAATTCCAGACTCAGACTTAAGATCCCACAGCTAAAAAAAAAAAATGTAAGGTATTGCACTATTAAAACATGGAAGGAAGTGAAGTCTAAGGACATTGTAAAAATAGTGAATTCATATAAACATTCAGAGTGCAGATATCTACGGCATGTCCCCCATAGTCCTGAAGAAGATTGCTCCACGAGCTTGTTCAACCACTAGGCATAGTAACCAAATAAAGTTTATGCTTTGGTGTCTCCACAGAATTCCTGAAACTGGCATGCACAGTACCAGTCTACAAAAAAGGTGAGCCATGAGAAGTGTACAGTTTCAGACCAATTTCCATAATGCCCACTCCATCTAAAATTGCTGAGTCTGTAATGAAACATCAGCTACAGGATTTTGTGACGGTACGTCACATAAATATTGACATTTTTAGCGGTTGTAAATCGTAGTTTACGTATTTTATGAATATAATTAGTGTAAAAGATAAAGTTAATGTTCTTGAAATAACTGATATGCAGCGATAGTATCTTTATTTAATGTATATGAAAATAAAGAAGGATCGAAAGAGACGCGATTGTACGGCCGAGGAGGAAGGACGTATTTTGTGGTACACACACTGTTTTGTTTCGCTATACGGAAGGCAGCCATTGAGCGGCTACACATATTTTATGTAAGTTATTCGTATTTCTGCTTAAATAAACTTGTTATTATTATTACAAAATGAATTTCTTTGTAATAGTTGTCACCTCAAATGCTCGCAGTGGCTAATTATTTTTAATAAGCATTTTTCAGTAATTTGCGCTGCGAGAAGCTCATCTTCCGATGCAGCCTATGGGAGCCTTTATATTTTATGAAGTAACAGCTTTTTCATGAGATGAGAAAACATTTTATTTTCCAAGTACAGATCAAAAACTAACAAGAATAAACAACTCGTAACCAAGCCGACTACGGCAAAGATAAATATCTATCAGCTGCAGCTTTCACCCGCTGTTTTTGGCGCAGTGGATAAATGGCGTCGCCACATCAACCCCCCTCCTTTTGAAACCGGGTGCACCAGGTATGTGGGGAAACTTGCACTTGATTTTTCTACCAGCTCTCGTGAAAACATCTGGTGCAGGCAATGGCTGCTCCTGTTCTACACTTGCTGCTTCGTTGTCCTCTTCTGAAACCGAGGGCTCAGCGAGACTATCTGCTGTTTCTTTGGCCTCCACGTTTGAGGGTGATTTTGCAGACCGAGGAAGGAGTGTACCCTCTTCGGTGTAAGCAGGTTTAAGCCGCTCAATTGAGACTGTCTCTTCTTTACCATCCTTATCGATTTTGAAGCTGTGGCTTCCTCTTGTGATTACCCTGTATGGTCCAGAGTAAGGCGAAACAAGCGGCGGGCGCACCGTATCATCCCTAAGCCACACGTGGGATGTTGCTTGCAGGTCTTTATGTACAAACACTCTCCGGTCTCCATGTCTGACAGGGTTAGTGGGTTTGATGTTTCTCATTCTAAAGCTGAGTTGTCTCGCGAATTGCGTGCATAGCTCAGGGGCGAACGGCTGTGTAGATGCTCGAACGATAAATTCTCCAGGAACCCTCAATTGCTCGCCATAAACCAATTCTGCGGAAGAGCATTGTAAGTCCTCCTTCACGGCCGTTCTCAATCCGAGTAGGACCAGCGGTAGTGCTTCAGGCCATGAAGTGGAACTGCACATTAATGTAGCTTTGAGCGTGCGGTGTAGTCGTTCCACCATTCCATTACTAGATGGATGATAGCTTGTGGTGCGTAGGTGGTTGCACCCGCACAGTAGTAAAAGTTCATTGTAAAGTTGGCTTTCAAACTGCCTTCCGCGATCTGTTGTTATGTTTTGCGGAACGCCAAACCTGGAGAACCATGAATGCAACAGTGCTTTTGCAACCGACTCCGCAGAAATGTCTTGTATTACAACTACTTCTGGCCACCTGGTAAAACGATCAATGATTGTGAGCAAATAGCGTTGTTCTGAAGAGCATGATAGCGGGCCCACAATGTCCACATGTATGTGTGAAAATCTTGCAGATGGCGTCGGGAAGTCAGCAATAGGTGCAAAGACATGTCTGCTGATTTTATTACGCTGGCATGTTAGGCATGCACGCGCCCATGCACGACAATCTTTTTGTATTCCAGGCCACACTACTTTGGAGGAAACTAACTTGGCTGTAGCTCGTACTCCTGGATGTGATAGGTTACGTAATGTACTATAAATCTCGCGACGATATTGTTCTGGTATGTAAGGTCGCTCCTTTCCTTTTGCTACATCACACCAAATTCCGTCTGGAACATTTGGGACAGACACACGTCTGAGCTGCAGCGCAGTTCTCTGTTCCTCTATTAGACGGCGCAAGAAAGGGTCTTCTCGTTGTTTAGACGCTAACTCGGTCCAATGAATTGAATTTAAACTGGCACAATTCCTAGACAGGCAATCTGCGACCAGGTTGTCTTTTCCTGAAATGTGACGCACGTCAGTTGTGAAATGTGCAATGTACTCGACTTGCCTGCACTGACGTGGTGAATTGAGCTGTGTGTCTCGTTGAAATATAGCTACTAACGGCTTGTGATCGGTAAAAATTGCAAAGTGCCTCCCTTCGACAGACGTGCGAAAATGCTTTATGGCTAAGTAAATAGCAAGCAACTCACGGTCAATAGCACTCCATTTTTGCTGCTGTCGAGTCAGGGTTTTAGAGAAAAATGCGAGCGTCTGCCATCTGCCATCAACTTCTTGCTGTAGCGCTGCACCCACTGCTGTTTGGCTCGCATCAACCATGAGCGCTAAAGGAGCGCTCAATCTTGGATGTCCCAGTAGTGTTGCCCGAGAAAGACATTTCTTTAAGTCATGGGAAGCTGCTTCAGCATCTGGACTCCATGGAATTTTACGATTTCCTGTTGTATTTTTACCTGCAAGTAACGTTGTGAGTGACTCTTGGGCGGCAGCTAATTTAGGTAAGTGACGTCTGTAATAGTTGAGCATGCCTAAAAATCTGCGAAGTCCTTTGTAAGTTGTGGGAAGGGGCATCTGTTGTACTGCTTCAACCCGCTCAGGCAAAGGTGACAGGCCTGCTGCTGAAACCAAATATCCCAGGAACTTAACCTCGCGTTTTCCAAACGTGCACTTTGTTTCGTTAATAATTATGCCATACTCTGTCAGACGGCGGAAAAGCTGCCGCAGATGTTCGACATGCTGATATACAGAACCAGAGAATACTAAAATGTCGTCCATATAACAAAATACGAATGGTAATTCTCGAAGCACCTCATGCATGAATCTTTGCCATGTTTGGGCAGCGTTTCTGAGGCCAAATGGCGTAAAATTGTACTCAAACAAACCGAATGGTGTGATAACTGCTGTTTTTTTAATGTCAGATGGAGCCATGGGAATCTGGGAAAATGCTTTGGCGCAATCGATCACACTAAATATTTTGGCATTGCTAATCGTACTGTTAAAATCAGTCACATTGGGTACTGGGTAGCGGTCGGGAATTGTGCGTGCATTAAGCGCCCTGTAGTCTCCACATACTCTCCATGAATTGTCTTTTTTACGGACGATGTGAATTGGAGATGCCCATGAACTATCAGACCTACTTACAATACCTGTTTTTAGAAGTCTGTCGAACTCAGCTCGCGCCGCGAGCAGCTTCTCTGGAGGCAGACGCCGCGGGCGGAAGGCAACGGGTTGACCTTGTGTCGTGCTGATGTGGTGTTGAGTATTGTGTCTGCATTTCCTGGTTGCGTTGACGGGTTCGGTAAGTGCTGGAAAGTCTTGAAGCAGTTTACGAAAAAGTGATTCCTTCGACAGTGCTCTGATATTGCCTACAGTATACGAATCGTTACGACTGTCGGGTGTCTTCTTGCGTGACGCACACGTGTGCGCCCCGCTTAGTTGCGGGTACGAAATCGTATCACAATATCCCGACGCGGATGACGCGGTAGGCAAGATCCCTTCTGTGGGAACTGTCACCAAACGACGGTTAACCAGGTCGGTCATAAGTCGGTAGTTCCGTAAAAAGTCCGCTCCAATTATAGGACTCGGCACATCAGCAACCACAGAAGTCCATTTTGGATGGAAGTTGGAATTCAGATGTAATTCCAACTGTTTCTCACCATAGATAGATATTCTGGAATTGTTTGCCGCAGTCAGCACATGTTGCGTTGTTGTCGTGAGTATATCACCTCTCTTTCTTGGATAAACACTGACTTCTGAACCTGTGTCAATCAGAAACTTCTCACCTGAAGAGAGGTCCAACACGAACAATCGATGTGATTGGTTGACTGCAGATACCGTGGCGTTTTCACCTCTTTGAATCACGCTATGACTCGGGCGCCTATGTTGTTGTTGACGAACGTTAGCGCCCTTTAACGCCCGCCTTTTAAGTTTGGGTAGCTGCAGGATTGAATACATTGACGGGCAGTGTTACCGAAGCGTCTGTGGTACCAGCTCAAATGGCTCTGAGCACTATGGGACTCAACTGCTGTGGTCATCAGTCCCCTAGAACTTAGAACTACTTAAACCTAACTAACCTAAGGACAGCACACAACACCCAGCCATCACGAGGCAGAGAAAATCCCTGACCCCGCCGGGAATCGAACCCGGGAACCCGGGCGTGGGAAGCGAGAACGCTACCGCACGACCACGAGGTGCGGGCGTGGTACCAGCACCATTGATCTGTCAAATCCTGTTGGATAGCATTTCTTCGTCTTTTCCAACTGCGACTTCGCAGCTGCTGGTAGAGTGAAGTTACTTGCACGTTGAGTTTTGCCACTTGTGCTGCCAGTTGCTGTATGGTGGGTTCGGTCGATGAGCACTGTTGTTGGGAAGTATTATTGGATGTTCCTGGCTCACTGATGTCAGATTCCATCACACTACACGTTCTTGGGCCTCTATCCTGGCTGTAGTTGAATTCCGAACACGCAGAAACTTCGGTTAAGGTGTTTGCGATGGTGTCTGCCTTTTTTGCTGAGACTTGCAATGGTAAGTCTGTTTCTGCTGCAATGACGGCACGGATGTTGGCAGGAAGTTTACGAAGTCATATTAGACGTAAAGACTCTTCAGGTAGGAGTTCCGGGCCGGCTAATGTACGTAAGGTTTTGAGTACTTGTGACGGAGTCTTGTCGCCCAAATCTTCGTATGCGAAAATTTTTTGCAGTCGCAAATCTGGTGACAACGTATAATGCTTTATGAGAGCTTCCTTTAGCACAAATTAATTTTGTTGCGACAAGGTTTCTTCTACTTGCTCTATCACTTCTAAATTTAGATGTGAAACCACTATATTAAATTTGTCAATGTTGTTACACACCCCACGCTGCCTAAATATGCATTCAGCCTGCGTAAACCAAAGCTGGGGGCGCGTCGGCCAGAACGCGGAAAGCTTAACATTTCCGTGTCGCGCGTAGGTACTCCCATCTCTTACGTTAACCTCTGTCGTTCCGTTTTGTGGCGAATCAAAGGGCGTGGACCGCGATCCTTGGTCGAACAGACTGTAGTCTTCAATCTTGATTCCACTGCCCCATGCTTTTGTCTCTGAATTCATTATTCTCGTCGGAATATATTTTCTTTATGCTTCTGCTATGATTTTTTCGGGGTCACCACTATGGGAGCCTTTATATTTTATGAAGTAACAGCTTTTTCATGAGATGAGAAAACA
Organism: Schistocerca nitens; assembly: GCF_023898315.1. Lineage (NCBI taxonomy): Eukaryota > Metazoa > Arthropoda > Insecta > Orthoptera > Acrididae > Schistocerca > Schistocerca nitens. The sequence goes on along the minus strand of NC_064615.1, from coordinate 665,308,841 downwards.
TTTTATTTTCCAAGCACAGATCAAAAACTAACAAGAATAAACAACTCGTAACCAAGCCGACTACGGCAAAGATAAATATCTATCAGCTGCAGCTTTCACCCGCTGTTTTTGGCGCAGTGGATAAATGGCGTCGCCACAAGCCTCTGGGCGGCCATTACGCGCCGAACTATTAATTTATTTATCAAAGTTTTAACAGTAAATGTAAATGCGAGAGATTTCGTTGTACGAACCATTTAAAATTGCAACAGATAATTAATTTACGTTAAAGTTCATGTTTTTAAACTATACAGATTCCATGAGTTCATTAAGTTTTATCTTGGCCGCTCCACGGCAACAATCGAAATTCTCTCAAGCCTTGCTTTGCAATCAGTAAATAGAAATTAACAAAATTGCATTCAATTCAGTTAACGACAACTATATTTTAGTCATCACGTTCAAAATCTAAAGTTGGTACATGAATAACTGAGGCCCTTCAAGAACCCGTTTCATATTTACTTATGCACGTAAATAAAAGTGATAAGAAAAGACAATATCCATGAGAAAAAGAATCATGCTGATAAATTAAAATAAAAATAAAAGTATATTAAATATATATGTAATTTCCGTTGTATGTGACGTCACGAATCCCAGACGGATGTCACAATTACTTCAAAGACAGTATACTCTCTCAGGACACACAGCGTCATTTTTGTAAGGGAAAGTCGACCATTACTCCAGCAATGGACTTAATTAGGAAAATAAGGCAAGGGTATGAAGACAGAAAAAGTATGGCACAGACACTCTGTGACCTCAGCAAGCCATCTGACTGCATCTCACACAAAATATTGCTTACTAAATTAAAGTTCTATGGTACTGGAGGCGTTGTGCTGGCTACTTTTCAATCCTATCTTTAAAACGAAAAGCAGGGAGTATCAGTTCATGGTGCAATCTTCCAAGAACGAAACTTGAGCATGGTGTTCCACAGGAGGTAATCAGATGACCTCTCCTGTTCCTTATTTAAGTCAACGTCCTCTGTTGTAACAACCAAATGTTACAGATTGCTGATAACACCGCTCTTTTGCGAAAAGAAAAGCTGTTGCACAAGCTCTGCAAGCAATAAATATGCTCATCATCAAAGAATGGTTCATTGACAATAAAATGAAAATGAGTGAAAAAAACGCAACAACTGATATTCAACTTTATCAAAGCTGGATACAATGATAACACGGAGGCTGTCAAACTGCTGGGATTCATGACTGACAGCGAATTACAGCAAACTATCAATGAATGAGCACACAGCGTATGTGTGCTCCAAGCTCTCCCATGTAGTATAGCTTCTGAGGAGACTAAAAAGTGTATTAACTGACACATGCCTTATGACAGTGTACTATACAATATTCCATAGCAACATAAATTGTGGCCTACTATTATGAGGACACTATGGAGGACGCAAGGATGTATTAATACTGCAAAAGAGAGCAGTCCGAATCATTGCACCAAGCAAAGGACTGGAGCACTGCCCTACGTCTACATCTACATAGATACTTCGCAAACCACCGTACTGTGTGTGGCGGAGGGTGACATGTACCCCTACTAGTCATTCCCTCCCCTATTTTACTCGCAAATAGAGCTATGGAGAAATGACTGTCTATATACTCCCGTATGAGCCCTAATTTCTCGTACCTTATTGTCATGGTCCTTATGTGCAATGTGTGTTGGCGGCAGTAGAATCGTTTGGCAGTCAGCTTCAGATGTCAGTTATCTAAATTTTCTTAACAGTGTTCCTCGAAAAGAATGTCGCCTTCCCTCCAGGGATTCCCTTTTGAGCTCCTTAAGCATCTCGATAACACGTGCTGTTTGAACCTACTGGTAGCAAGTCCAGCAGCCCACCTATAAACTACCTCGACGTCCTTCCTCAGTTTGACTTGGCACGGATCCCAAACACTTGAGGAGTACTCAAGAATAGGTTGCATCAGCGTCCTATATGAGGTGTCTCTTACATGTGAAGCACACTTTACTAAAATTCTCCAAATAAACTGAAGTCGACTATTCACCTTCCCTGCCACAGTTCTCATGCGCTCTTTTCATTTCATATCGCTTTGCAACGTTGCGCCCAGATATTTAAATTACTTCACTGTGTCAAGCAGGACACTACAAATACCGTATCTGAACATGCCCTGCCCATCCCCATTAACCTACATTTTTCATATTTAGAGCTAGCTGCCGTTTATTACACCAACAGAAATTTTGTCTAAGTCGTCTTGTATCTTCCTACAGTTACTCAACTTTGACGCATTACCGTACACCAGAGCATCATGAACAAACAACCGCAGAATGCTGCCCACCCTGTACACCAAATCATTTTCGTATTTAGAGAACAATAGTTGTCCTATTACACTTCGCTGCGACACTCCTGATGATACCCTTGTCTCTGATGAACACTCGCCGTCGAGGACAACATGCTGGGTTCTATTACTTAAAAAGTCTTTGAGCCACCCATATATGTGTGAGCATACTCCACACGCTCGTACCTTCGTTAAAAGCCTGCAATGGGGCACCATGTTAAATGCTTTCTGGAAATCTAGAAACATGGAATCAGTCTGTTCCCTCTCATCCATAATTCACAGTATATCATATGAGCAAACAGCAAGCTGAGTTTTGCATGAGCGATGCCTTCTAAAACCATGGTGATTCGTGGACATAAGCTTCTCAGTCTCAAGTAAGTTTACTATATTCGAACTGAGAATAGGTTCAAGGATTCTGCAGCAAACAGAAGTTATGGATACAGGTTCAAATGGTTCAAATGGCTCTGAGCACTATGGGACTTAACTGCTGTGGTCATCATTCCCCTAGAACTTAGAACTACTTAAACCTAACTAACCTAAGGACATCACACACATCCATGCCCGAGGCAGGATTCGAACCTGCGACCATAGTGGTCACGCGGTTCCAGACTGTATCGCCTAGAATATGTGGGTGCGTTCATTTACCCTTCTAATATACGGGAGACACCTGCGCTTTTTTCCAGTCGCTTGAAACATTGTGCTGTATGTATTTCTATGCCTCATCCGTGTAAAAGAAAACCACGGGATTTTCAGCATGATCCCAATAAGAGGAAAATTCAAACTGTCGACAGTCTGGAACACAAGATAATTTTCAAGTAGTTGCTTTAAAAATGTTCAACTCATTACCCCGAAAAGTGCAATCCCTGCCACCAAGACCATTCAAAAGGAAAATTTGCAGGACGTGAAAGACTATCCATTAATTTGCATTGAGGAATTACTATTTTATATATATATATATATATATATATATATATATATATATATATATATATATATATATATATAAATGGATAGGTTAAAGTTAGACATAGTGGGAATTAGTGAAGTCTGGTGGCAGGAGGAACAAGACCTCTGGTCTGATGAATACAGGGTTATAAATACAAAATCAAATTGCGTGAATGCAGGAGTAGGTTTAATAATGAATAACAAAATAGGAGCGTGGATCAATTTCTACGAACAGCATAGTGAATGCATTATTTTAGCGAAGATAGACACGAAGCCCATGCCTACCACAGTAGTACAAGTTTATATGCTAACTAGCTCCGCAGATGATGAAGATGAAGAAATGTATGATGTGATAAAAAAATTATTCAGTTAGTTAAGGAAGACGAAAATTTAATAGTCATGGGGGACTAGAATTCGGTAGTAGGGAAAGGAAGAGAAGAAAAAGTAGTAGATAAATACGGAGTGGGGGTAAAGAATGAAAGAGGAAACAACCCGATAGAATTTAGCACGGAGCATAAATTAACCATTGGTTTAAGAATCATGAAAGACGGCTGTATACAAGGAAGAGGCCTGGAGACAATGGAAGGTTTCAGATAGATTATATAATGGTAAGACAGATATTTAGGAACCAGGTTTTAAATTGTAAGACACATCTTGGGGCGGATGTGGAATTTATTAGTTATGAACTCTAGACTAAAACTGAAGAAACTGCAGAAAGATAGGAATTTAAGGAGATGGGACCTGGATAAACTGAAACAACTAGAGGTTGTAGAGAGCATTAGGGAACGATTGACAAAAGCAGGGAAAGAAATACAGTAGAAGAAGAATGGGTAGCTTTGACAGACGAAATAGTTAAGGCAGCAGATGATCAAGTAGGTAAAAGGACAAGGGCTAGTAGAAATCCTTGGGTAACAGAAGAGATGTTGAATTTCATTTATGAAAGGAGAAATAAAAATGCAGTCAATGAAGCAGGAGAAAAAGAATACAAACGTCTCAAAAATGAGATCGACAGGAAGTGAAAAATAGCTAAGCAAGTATGGCAAATGTAAGTACGTAGAAGCATATATCACTATGGGTAAGATAGATACTGTCTACAGGAAAATTTAAGAGACCTTCGGAGAAAAAAGAACCACCTGTATGAATATCAAGAGCACAGATGGATACCAGTCCTAAGCAAAGGAGGGATAGCAGAAAGATGGAAGGAGTATATAGAGGGTCTATACAAGGGTGATGTACTTGAGGACAATATTATGGAAATGGAAGAGGATGTAGATGAAGATGAAATGGGAGATACGATACTGCATGAAGAATTTGACAGAGCACTGAAAGCCCTAAGTCAAAAAAGGCCTCGGGACTAGACAACATTCTATTAGAACTACTTATAGCCTTGGGAAAGCCATTCATGACAAAACTCTACCATCTGGTGAGCAAGATGTATGAGACAGGTGAAATACCCTCAGACTTCAAGAAGAATATAATAATTCCAATTCCAAAGAAAGCAGGTGTCGATGGGTGTAAAAATTACCGAACTATCAGTTTAATAAGTCATGGCTGGAAAATACTAACACGAATCCCTTACAGACGAATGGAAAAATTGGTCGAAGCCGACCTCGGGGAAGATCACTTTGGATTCCGTAGAACTATTGGAACACGTGAGGCAATACTGACCCTACGATTTATCTTAGAAGATAGATTAAGGAAAGGCATTCTTACGCTTCTAGCATTTGTGGACTTAAAGAAACCTTTTGACAACGTTGACTGGAATGGGTTCAAATGGCTCTGAGCACTATGGGACTTAACATCTATGGTCATCAGTCCCCTAGAACTTAGAACTACTTAAACCTAACTAACCTAGGGACAGCACACAACACCCAGCCATCACGAGGCAGAGAAAATCCCTGACCCCGCCGGGAATTTGACTGGAATACTCTCTTTCAAATTCGGAAGGTGGCAGGGGTCAAATACAGGGAGCGAAAGGCTATATACAATTTTTACAGAAACAAGATTGTAGTTACAAGAGTCGAAAGGCACAAAAAGGAAGCATTGGTTGAGAAGGGAGTGAGACAGGGTTGTAGCCTATCCCTGATGTTATTCAATCTGTATATTGAGGAAGCAATAAAGGAAACAAAAGAAAAATTTGTAGTAGGAACTAAAATCCGTGGAGAAGAAATAAAAAAATTGAGATTTGTCGATGGAATTGTTATTCTGTCAGGGAGAGCAAAAGACCTGGAAGAGGTGTTAAACGGAATGGCCAGTGTCTTGAAAAGAGAATGTAAGATGAACATCAACAAAAGCAAAACGAGGATAAGGGAAAGTAGTCGAATTAAATCAGGTAATGTTGAGGAAATTAGATTAGGAAATGAGACACTTAAAGTAGTAAATGAGTTTTGCTATTTGGGGAGAAAAATACACTACGTGACCAAAAGTATTTGGACACCTGTCTGAAAATAACATACAAGTTCGTATCGCCCTCCGTCGGTAATACTGGAATTCAATATGATGTTGGCCCACACTTAGCCTTGATGACAGCTTCCACTCTCGCAGACATACGTTCAGCCAGGTGCTGGAAGGTTTCTTGGGGAATGACAACCCATTCTTCACGGAGTGCTGCACTGAGGAGAGGTATCGCTCTCAGTCTGTGAGACCTGGCACGATGTCGGCGTTCCAAAACATCCCAAAGGTGTCCTATAGGATTCAGGTCAGGGCTCTGTGCAGGCGAGTCCATTACAGGGATGTTCTTGTCGTGTAACCATTCCGCCACAGGCCATGCATTATGAACAGGTGCTCGATCATGTTGAAAGATGCAATCGCTATCCTCGAATTGCTCTTTAACATTGGGAAACAAGAATGTGCTTAAAACATCACTGTAGGCCTGTGCTGTGATAGTACCACACAAAACAACAAGGGGTGCAAGCCCCCTCCATGAAAAACACGACCACACCATAACACCACCGCCTCCGAATTTTACTGTTGGCACTACATACGCTGGCAGATGGCGTTCACCGGGCATTCGCCACGCCCACACCCTGCCATCGAATCGCCACATTCTGTACTGTGATTTGTCACTCCACACAACGTTTTTACACTGTTCATTCGTCCAACGTTTGGGCTCCTTACACCAAACGAGGCGTCGTTTCATATTTACCGGCGTGATATGTGGCTTAGGATCAGCCGCTCGACCATGATATCGAAGTTTTCTCATCTCCCACCTAACTGTTATAGTACGTGCAGTGGATCCTGATACAGTTTGGAATTCCTGTGTGATGGTCTGGATAGATGTCTGCCTATTACACATTATGACACTTGTAACCTCCCCACACGAAATTGTATAAATAATAATAATAATGATATGATTCTAATTTTTTTTGTGTAACCTCAGAACGAAATTGGTTCCCATTTATAATCTCCGTGCAGAAATGCATTCACATTTAATGTACCCACAAAATTCTTTTCTCATTTAATGTAAGCTCGAAACAGAAAAATTCTTAAACCTCATAATAAAAAAATAAATTCAGTAACCTGGTAAATTTTGGACGACAGCAGTGCTGCGTCACGGCCCTGTAAGATCATTCTGAATAAAAAAGGAAAAATTCTTACCTCAATAAAGTCGGCAACTATCTGCTCTTACAATAGCTTTTTTCGGCGCAGCTCTGTGCAATGCTGGCCTATACATTTGTGATTTATGAAAGGAAGCAACTGATTTTTCTTTTGCAACAATCGGAATGATCATGGATTGGAGAAATTAGTAAATTCTTTAAAGTGAAATGAATGGTTGTTAGAAATTACTTTATATGACAAAGATTATTATTAGGACATTTTTAAAAGATTTACATGGGAGTTCACATAACATTACTAGATATGCGCGAGGCTGCTTTTACCTTATACTATAACGCTGAGGCTCCGCCATCGCTGCACCACGACCGGCCCAGCCAACACGATACACCAGACTGCTCGCTAGCAACAACTTACTGCTACACAGTTCCTACTGCATACAACACTGCTCTTTGGTCTCAGATTCTCTTATAGCTTACATATCGCAGGCAGCGCGTGAGCAATCCATCTGCTCGAGTGCGCTAGCAACAAATTCCTTAATCATGGACTTCTTACATAAGCCTCCACTGGGGGGGCAAAAATTTGGCAGCGATGGTGAGTCAATTGGACTTGCCATGAGCAACAAATTTTTCTATAATCTACTTAATTAACTAAGTTGACAGTCACAGAGTATATACATATATATATGTGTGCAGAACATGAAATGAAATAGAGTGCACATGCACTGAGTACAGAACATATCAAGAAATGACAAAATGTATATGCAATGAGTACAAAAGATATTAACAAATGACACTGTGCACACGCACTGTATAAGTCTTTAGCATTTTTAAATAACATATCATGAAGTGAAATAAAGTGCACACGCACTGAATACAAAATATATTAACAAGTGACATAAAGTGCACATGCACTGTATAAGTCTTTAGTATTTTTACAAGAACTGATTACCCTAAAAATGAAATAAAGTGTACGCGCACTGTAGAAGTCTTTAGCATTTTTACACAACATATCATGGAGTGAAATAAAGTGCACACACACTGTAGAAGTCTTTAGCATTTTTACATAACATATCATGGAGTGAAATAAAGTGCACACGCACTGTAGAAGTCTTTATCATTTTTACATAACATATCATGGAGTGAAATAAAGTTCACATGCACTGTAGAAGTCTTTATCATTTTACAAGAATTTAAACGCACTGTATAAGTCTTTACCATTTTACAAGAACTAGGAAAGGAATGGGAAGGATTGCATCATGGTTGTAGCACAGCAGGTTGCACGTAGCTGCACTGAAAGTCCACATCTTTCTACAGGAGCACAACACCAAGTGAGACAATCTGAAGTTCTCTTCCTGAAGTATTAATCAGTGTAGCCTAGACACTGAAATGTTGTATTAATATTGTATGTTATCATTTTGGTAGTATATTAGTTACACCAAATAGTATAACCATAATAACATCTCCGTTGTTCAAGGTGGTGGACAGCATGATGTGTCAACACCACACTCTTTCATCAACGTAGAATTAGTGCAAAAACCAAATATGGTGCTCCATGATCATAAGGAAGGACAGGACAAACGGATATTGCCGTAGTTTCTGGTAATTAGGTCAGAAGGTGAAGGACATTAAGTCTTATGCTAGTCGTCATTGAGAATTACACTAGTCTATCAACCGATTTGAGTAATTGGTGGCACTCATCGCCTAGTTACTAAACATTTCTGTACTATGTATGAAGTATTACAGAATAATGTTCATAAGTCATCTGATTACAGTGAACATTGGCACTCATTGGCCAGTTGCAACCCATCAAAAGTCATCATTCAAAACAGGAGCTAATGAGTGTAGCACCAGCCTACTGGTATTCATATATAATAGCATGTAAGTGACATAATACAAATTTAAAATATAAGAAACAGTGGCATTCATTGGCCAGTTACTAAACATATAGCAAGTATTGAATATTACAAAACATTTTTCATCATTCAAGTGACATACGACATATTTAAAATAATTATTGGCACTCATTGGCCAGTTACAAACCATCAGAAGTCATCATTCATAATGAGAGTTAATTATTAGCATAGCATTTATAGAGTATAACAAAAATATTATTTACAGAAATTATTGGCATAGCATGTATGCATTATTACAAAATATCATTCACTATTACTCAGAACTCATCATTCAAGTGACATATGACATATTTAAAATGTAACACACTGTAACTATTACTCAAGGTCTGTGATTAGAAAACATCATTCAGTATTACTCAGATCTCTCTTAAACTGGTAGCATTATTTGGGACTGGTAATACATTTTTTTGTGCTAGCAATGCATTGCGTTGGGATCGATAATTAATTGCTGGGGCATAAAAATATTTGCTTTTGACTTATTGCTGCAAATAAGGATTAGTAACGTCATTCGTCATGAGTCAGCTGTAGCAAGGTTATGAAACAAGTAGAGTATATGTGATCACATTCATGAATGACACACACAAATGGGTAAAAAAAAGTGCAAGTACTAGAACAGGTTTAATGACTAACTGCTTATAGCACATTAATTTCATGAATAGCTTCTCCTAGAAAAAATACAAAATGGATTATTAAGCTGAAAGAAGGAACACATATTATGCTGAAAAGTAGTGAACTTCGAATTAACAGGTAATGAAATGTGTACTCAATATATATGTACTCTAGCTGTCCTTTCCAAAACATTCAGTCATTATACCATGCGACATAAGACATACTGTCAAAACGAACTGCAACAATTACTTAAATAACTACATAGCATTTCTTAACTAACAGTAAATATATAAACTTCATCATTATTCTCATCTGCAAAGAAAAACTTAAAAGTGGTGCGTTAAGTGGTCATATAAAATTTATCACTATCATCACCTGCAAAGAAAAACTTCATTATTCATATTACCATATTCTTCATCACTATTCATCATCATTCATCATCGTCTGCAAAAAGACACTTCATTATTCATTATTCATATTACCATTTACTTCATACAACTATTCATAGTATAGAGTTTCTTATTTCTAGTATATTCCATCACTAAAACTAAGATGTGTAGTTCTGTCGGACAGCCTGCATCAATCGCCTCGTATTCTGAAAGAAAAAATTAGTTAAGACTGCTATCATACGATGTGTATAGTATATTCTTGTTAATGTTTGTTAATTCTGATCCATTTACTCTTGGTGACGAGGTATTGCATCTTCTTTCATTCATTCCGAAGGTGAAATTCCCATTTCATAGTAATCCACTGTGGTTTGTTTAATTTATTTCTTTTACACGTTATTGCTTTCTGAAAATGATGAATAAGGATTAATATATTGCATTTAAATCATATACCCATTAAATAAAAACCGGTTTCTAGTGATACAATTAAGCATACAGCATAGCATGACAGAAAACATAGACAGTGTTCAGGTGCAAAAATGTACACAGAGTATCATAATGTAGTAGCAAAAAAATGTAAAATAGCCACGATGTTGAGATATCATAAGGCAAAATGTCAAAGTCAACTGGTGTTTGTTACATCTTAAACATTTCATAGTGCATACAAACAAACAGGAAAACAATCATACATACATGAAAAAAATGAAAAATGTACACAGTCTGATATATAACGACAAGAAATGACTTTCTTTGTGTTCAGCTTGTATGTTGTGTAGGTGATAGAGGCGAGAATTGAAAACTTTAATGGAGAAAGAATTTGATAAAACTAATATGTCACTAGATAGAATTGCATAATTGGTCATAAAATATGTAAGTTTATCTGGAAAAATGTGCACGGTCTTATGAATAACGACAAGAAAAGCGACCTGCTAACCTTACCTTGCCGGGCACTTGCCAAAAAAAAAAAATGACAATCATCAGTAAGTAGTCACATAAATATAATTGCATCATTGATCAAATAAAAATCAGGAAATGCCATTACAGTGTGATAAATCATAAAGTATGTTCATTCAATAAAGGGTTTAATATTAGAGACATGGTGATTGCCTTTACTTTTTCTGGTTCTCAGAGTTTCGACGTGTACTACATTGGGGTGAGGAATGCTGCGAATTCGATATGGACCTGCGTATAGAAGCTCAAATTTACTACATCTACTCTTTCCTCTGTTGGATAGATAGTGTGTACCTACTAATATCTTCTGTCCAAAGTGAAAGTCACGGCGTGTACAAACCTGTTTTTGCTGTCTTCTCCGGCGCTCTGTGGCATGTTTGATGTTGTTCAGCGCAATGTCAATTATTTCATGGTGTCGTAGTCGACGAGATGTAGGAAAGGATACTAATTCTTTAATTTTGTTAGGTGGTTCAACATTTTTCATTATAACAGTCGGAGATACCATAGTAGATTCATTTGGTATCGAGTTAATTACATCCTGGAATGACAGTATGTGTGTATCCCAATCAATATGTTTTTTATGGCAGTATATTCTACATAGTTTACCAATTTCTTTCATTAGTCGTTCACAAGGGTATGAAGAAGCATGATACCTGGATATATAGATCGGAGAAATGTTTCTAGCTCGTAACATACGTGTCCATATAGCAGATCGAAACTGTGATCCATTGTCGGAAATTACTTTCATTACATGTCCTACATGAAATAGAAAATGTTTTATAAATGCTTTCGAAACAGATTTAGCAGTAGCTTTGCGTAACGGATTGAAGGTAACAAATTTTGAAGTGAGTTCAACAGCGACAAAGATGTAGCAAAAACCTCTATTAGTTCTGGGAATCGGACCAAAAATGTCTACAGCGGCCATGTGTCTCAATTTAACAGTTACAATGGGATGTAATGGAGGAATATGTGAAGTCGTATCTGACTTAGCTTTCTGGCAGATTTTACATGACGCTAAAACTCGTCGAATACGTTTCTCCATGTTGGCAAAATAACAGTTCTGTCTCAGTATAAGAAAACATTTTCTGGCTCCGTAATGTGCGTAACTTAAATCAGTATACCAAATTAATTTGTTAACAAGCTCGTCAGGAATGCATAGTAACCAGTTGTTCTGTGAGGGTGAGAGCGGCGAAACAGATTATTATTGGGTACAGTGTAATGGTTTCTGATGGTAACATTATTCCTATCTTGCCAAAGGTGTTTAATTTCTTTCCATACGTTGTCTTTACTCTGCTCTTGCGCTATGTCTCGTAATGACGACGAAATGAAATTTTCAAATGCAACTTGTTGAATATACAGGACGCTGAAGTTTGCTTTGCAGAAGTTGGTTGCGATGTCTTGCTGATTGTTGCTGAGAGAACGGGATAGTGCGTCTGCTACAATATTTTGTGTACCGGGAATGTGAACAATTGTAAAATTAAATTCCTGCAAGTAAAGTTTCCATCTGCTTAATCTGTCGTGTGTAAATTTAGCGGAAAGTAAAAACTGTATAGCTCTATGATCTGTGTAAACGGTAGTGTGTCTTCCATAAAGAAAATGCCGAAATCTCGTAAATGCCCATACAACACATAATGTTTCAAGTTCTGTGGCAGAATAATTGCGTTCAGCAGGTGACAGAATGCGACTCGCAAAGGCGATGTTTTTAATTACTGTAGTACCATCTTCTTCAATTTCCTGAAAAATGTGTACGCCTAAAGCGGTGTTAGAACTGGCAATGGAAAAATTTCTAGTAAGATCTGGATGTGATAAAAGTGGTGCCTTCAACAAAGCTTCTTTCAGGTTCACAAATTTAGAATGTGCTTGGCCATCCCAGGACCAAATAGTGTTTTTATCCGTCAATTGACATAATCTAGGGGTGTCTAAAGCAGAGTAATGAATAAATTTACGAAAAAAGTTAATTAAACCCAAAAAGCTGCGTAGTTGTTTCTCCGTCGTAGGTACAGAAATGTCACGTAAAGCTTGAAGTTTTTCCGGGTCAGGCGCAATGCCTTCTGCTGAAATTACATGTCCAAGAAATTTTATAGAAGTCTTGCCAAAGTGCGATTTACTGAGATTAACTGTGAGTCCTTGTGCACGAAAAGTTCGTAACAGTTGTTCAAGAATCAGATTGTGTTCAGACCAGTTAGCTTCTGCAATAAGAATGTCGTCTACATACGTTGTGATTCTTTCATGCAAAAGTGTGTATCGGATGTCGTCAAAACTAATAACATTTTCGTGAACAAGATTCTGTGTGTCAAAAGTATTGCTTGCGTTGCTGGAAGATGCAGCCTGTACTGTATCTAGTCAAGTTCTTTCTGACGTGCTATTATTTGCGGGAGGATGCTGTGGCATTTCCACTATTTGTACTGTTCTGTTATTTCTTCCTGACGTATTACGTTCGGGATATCTACTGTCTGGTTCATTCATGATAATCTCTTGTTGCGGATGATTTTGCTGCTGATAAGACCGACTGTTACTAAACGTACGCTGAAAATTGTGCTCATTACTTTTACGTCTGTCATGATAGTCATTGCTATACGGCGCGTTGCGATACGAGTTAAAATGATGTGTTTTCTGTACGTAGTTATTTCCTTGTTGCTGTGCCTTACTACTATTTAGTGGTGCCGACGCTATACGTGTAGGCGGCGAAACATTAAAGCTTGGTTGACCTTGTACATTACATTGTTGGTTAGGTATGCTAACCGGCTGTTTTTGATGCTGTTGCGGAGAAAAACCTGTATTGTTACCAAAATGTGTTTGCGACTGCTGAAAATTTTGTACATACTGATGATTAAAATTTGGTTTGTTATTAAAATTACGGCGGTAGTTGTCATTTCGGGAGTGTCTAAAGAAAACTGTCACTTTCGGTAAAATTTGTCATATCAGGTTTTCTTTACTCATTCCTAATTCTAGATAGATCGATAGTTGAAGAGCTGTTTTGACAGATATAAAGGATAGTACAAGAGAAGGCAGCAGTGCAGAAAACTAAAGATGAAATAGCACTACTACGGCTCGGGGCCCTGTGCACGCTACGGCACATGTTCATCGAAGCGTAATGAATCCCCTGAGGTCTATTACGCGCTGCAAATAAATTTTAGTTTCTGCGTTACGGGCAATGCTGGTGAAAATTCAAAAGCAAATTGTATCCAGGCCAATTCTAGTTTCTGCATTACAGGCCAAGCGGGAAAAAATACAAAAGCAAATTGTCGTATCCAGTCCAAAGCGTAAATCTGTGTTCTGTCATTTTTAAATACTATGAATTTCCTCACGGATAGAAAGTGCTTGTAATCAAAATTATCGTCTCTACATGACTGAGCAGGTTCAGGTTTGTGTAACAATCTGTTTGTCTGTGACTGTTCGGAATCTAACTCACGTACTCTCTGTAAATTACCTAAATTATACTGGCTGTGTGAGTCTGACAAATGTTCGGAAAGTGGCGTATGCTGTGATGTGTTAAAGGCTGAAATATTTTTCATCTCCGTCACTTCGTGCTGTAAAGATGACAATTTTCTACGTAATGTATTATTAGACGAACCTATCTCACTGATCGTCTGCTGTAAATTTTGGAATTCGGGTGTTTGATTAAGCGAAACTGGTGACGTATCGTCTGATTTGGTGTCATTATTATTTTCGATAACATCAATACGAATGCCCAATTCATCATATTTTTCAGTCAGTACTTTTACCTGATCATCGTTTTTAGTATCACAAGCATTAATTTGTTCTTGTATTTTACGTGTGGTTTTGTTTAATTTCTTAACGTCTGCTTTGATGGCATCGGGATCCTGAATTAGTTCTAATTGTTCAAGTCTGTCGGTCACTGTCTGAAAGTCTGCTGTGTGTGTGTCTGTTTTTGCTTTAAGATCGGAGATTTCATCATGCAATTCGGTGTTCAACTGTTTGATAGTATTAATTTCGTCTGATACTGTAGCAATATTGTTGTCTACGTATGTTTTTGCTTTCGTAAACAATTTACGCTTATCTTCCTGTCTCTGTGCAGTAATTGTTTCCATGACTTGTTGCTTTACTTTATTCTGTTCCTGTATAAATTTACGGTAACGCGTTTCACTGTTTTGTAGGTGGTGATTAAAACGTTCGTCAATTTGGCTGTTCTGTTGGTCAAATTTCGCGTCTACTTTCGCATCTAGTGTGCGTGAAAGTTCTGCTGACATTAATTTAAACTCGTCGCTTAACTGTGTTGCGTTCTCAGAACATTGTTTAGCGACTGCACTAATTTCGTCTCTAAGTAATTTAGTTGTAGCTGCATGTGTATTATTTAATTCTTGTGCCACAGATCTAATTTCTTCATTACTGTTCCTAGCACAAGCCTTAATTTCCTCACGTAATTGTTCTTTAGTATCATGACATTGCACGGCAACGGCTGTAATCTGTTAACTAAGCTGTTTGAAATTGTTGTCTTGTTTTTCATTCGACTGTTTGGAATTGCTGTCTAGTTTTTTATTTAGTTGTTTGAGATTTTCATTATTTTCATTAATTTGTTGTTTGAGATTTTCATTAAGTTGTATCATTAATGCTATAACTCGATCCATGCCAAAATTAGCTACTGTATTCTCTGTGCTGTGTGATGGTGTATCTGCTTTTGTCGCGTTTTGTGTAACCATTTGGTCATTCTCCGATTGACAAAAAGGTTTGCCAATCGGATGTGCACTGTTGGTCACTACACCGGAATCAAATAAATCTGACATGTTTTGTGAATATTGTTCACCTTCGTTAGAAACAATTATCTGTTCACTACGTAAATTTTGTAAATTAGGCGTGTCAAACAGGACAGCGTTCATTGTATCAGAACGTGCCGCGTCATCAACTGTCGTTAAATTAACAGAGGACACAATTGAATTTGTTTGCTCATCAGTAGCACTAAAATCAATATTAGTGGTCGGTACGCACTGATTGTCTGTAAATGGAGGATTATCATTATTATTACACAGAGTGTCGCAAGTATTATCGGTCAAATTATTCGAGTCGGCTATTTCACTCATTACACATCGCGATGTACTGTTAACAGTTTTTCGTGGCATTTTTCACAAATCAAAATTAAGCACAAAAATGAAACAACGACAAAGCAAAAAAAAAAAAAAAAAAAAAAAAAATGGAACAAACACAATTACAACAAAGAGCAATAAATTGCCGATGATCTGTGAAAGAAAAAGTGGCAAATTAGTAAATGCGTTGCGCCAGATGCAAACTACATTTAAGTAAATAAGAGCAGATATATGACTACTTCTCAGAGATTCACAAAGAAATACGATCCTGGCCGGTTGTCGCCAAGTGTAACCCCCCCATACGAAATTGTATAAATAATAATAATAATGATATGATTCTAATTTTTTTTGTGTAACCTCAGAACGAAATTGGTTCCCATTTATAATCTCCGTGCAGAAATGCATTCACATTTAATGTACCCACAAAATTCTTTTCTCATTTAATGTAAGCTCGAAACAGAAAAATTCTTAAACCTCATAATAAAAAAATAAATTCAGTAACCTGGTAAATTTTGGACGACAGCAGTGCTGCGTCACGGCCCTGTAAGATCATTCTGAATAAAAAAGGAAAAATTCTTACCTCAATAAAGTCGGCAACTATCTGCTCTTACAATAGCTTTTTTCGGCACAGCTCTGTGCAATGCTGGCCTATACATTTGTGATTTATGAAAGGAAGCAACTGATTTTTCTTTTGCAACAATCGGAATGATCATGGATTGGAGAAATTAGTAAATTCTTTAAAGTGAAATGAATGGTTGTTAGAAATTACTTTATATGACAAAGATTATTATTAGGACATTTTTAAAAGATTTACATGGGAGTTCACATAACATTACTAGATATGCGCGAGGCTGCTTTTACCTTATACTATAACGCTGAGGCTCCGCCATCGCTGCACCACGACTGGCCCAGTCAACACGATACACCAGACTGCTCGCTAGCAACAACTTACTGCTACACAGTTCCTACTGCATACAACACTGCTCTTTGGTCTCAGATTCTCTTATGGCTTACATATCGCAGGCAGCGCGTGAGCAATCCATCTGCTCGAGTGCGCTAGCAACAAATTCCTTAATCATGGACTTTTTACACACACAACTGTCGGCGGCCTCAGTCACTCAACAGACGAGGTCGGCCTGTACGGTTTTGTGCTACACGTGTCTCTTCATGTTTCCACATCACTATCACATCGGAAACTGTGGACCTAGGGCTGTTTAGGAGTGTGGAAATCTCGCGTACAGACGTATGACACAAGTGAGTTCCGCGGAGGACCCCATTCTGCTCTCTCACGATGCCTAATGAATACTGAGGTCGCTGATACAGAGTAGGTGGCAGTAGGTTGCAGCACAATGCACCCAATACGAAAAACGTCTGTTTTTGGGGGTGTCCGGATACTTTTGATCACACAGTGCAACTGATGATCGTCGAAGTAGAGAGGATATAAAATGTACAGTGGCTCTGGCAAGTTCAAAATGGCTCTGAGCACTATGGGACTTAACATCTATGGTCATCAGTCCCCTAGAACTTAGAACTACTTAAACCTAACTAACCTAAGGACATCACACAACACCCAGTCATCACGAGGCAGAGAAAATCCCTGACCCCGCTGGGAATCGAACCCAGGAACTCGGGCGTGGGAAGCGAGAATGCTACCGTACGACCACGAGCTGCGGACGCTCTGGCAAGGAAAGCATTTCTGAAGAGGAGAAATTTGTTAACATCGAGTATAGATTTAAGTGTCAGGAAGACTTTTCTCAAAGTATTTGTATGGAGTCTAGCCATGTATGGAAGTGAAACGTGGACGATAAATAGTTTAGACAAGAAGAGAATAGAAGCTGAGAGGTGGCATGAGCCCCCTCTCATATTTCTATCTTACGACTCTCCTCTCTATTTGCATGCGGTGGAGGGCTGCTATTCCTTCACACGCGGACTTCACACGCAGCGTCTCTCGTCACCCGGGTGGTCCGGTGACAGGCGGGTTAAGCCGACGTGTGTGAGGCAGTCGAGTGAATGCTTTGCAGACGCCGACATTGTCAAGAGACACGCCCGCTGGGGTGTGAAGTAGCGGCTGGGCTAGAGGTTCCGTTACTTCGGAGAAACTTAGCGAAAACACTTTCTGGCGGGCTACCAGCGAGGCGTGGGAATGACTTGTGTACCCTGGCAGTTGTGGCGGGAAAATTCCCGCACTTTCTGCAAAATAGTAACGGTGATTGGTTTGCTCAGAGCATAGCGCCGTGACGTAGCAAAATCAGCACAGAAATTGGCGCCAAGAATCTCCATTGGTGGAATGGTAGTGCTCCGGCAATGGAGTGGAATTTCCGCCGGTTTTCGAGTTGCTGATTGGAACGTTTAACCTCGGCCACTGTCGTGGGGGCGGAAATGTTCTGTGTTCGGCCTGTACGGGTGCTCTTGTGGGGAGTCGGCAGTCGCCTTTTCGGTCGAGGACGTCGAAGCAACCAGCCCTCGCCTGCGGTACGCCAGATCGTGTTCTGGGAGATAAGAAGACCGTTTGGTAATGTACGTCCGCAGCACCGGCAGATAGGGATTTTCCTAGGTGACAATCAGAGCTCAAGCAGAGCGCGCCTGTTCATCCTTTTCTAACTTTGTTCTGTTTCGAGTAGCAGCAATTACTGTTGGGTTAGCTGTGTGTCTCTCTTGAGATTTGAGTGGAAAGGAATTGGCTCCACATACCACTTCGTCTTAAACCTCACGATCTAAGTTAGGGACAACTTCACCTTTATAGTGTTTGTATGAATCTCCAATTTTAGCCAATTTGATGTTTTATAAATACTTCCTGTATTTCTTTTACTATTCTGTGTTTAATCTTAATAAATCATATTGTTATTTTGGACAGAACTTTCATTCTGTTAATCGATAGAGCAACCCTATCATTCCTCACTATGCTAATGAAACCTTGGTTTATTTAACTTATTTATCAAATTAAATTATTGCAGGTGCCAAACTCTCTTCTACTCGACTAGCAGGGTTGATTAGAGTCAGTTCGCGTATTTCTTTTATCCTTGTGCAACAGCAAAAGTCGGAGTTAGAATAGGGGGGGCTTAGAGCATGATTTACATATGTGGATTCTAGTAGAACTTAGTGATAAATACACTGCTAGCCCCGGCACCTCGCATAATATGGCGACCCTGCCAGGATCTTTCCTGAGAATCACTGATTAACAAACAGTATTCTTAGTACGAACATTCAAATTTTTTTCTCTAATTTTTTTTATTGATTAATACCCAAGTTTTTTTCTGGTAGTTCCGCGTTTAGTTTTAAGTAGCGGCGCATGATTACAGTTTTTGTTTTCAGTGTATATATTTTTTTTGTTCATTGTTTTTTGTGTTTCGTTGATGTGGTGTCCGTACCACATCGCACTTTGTCGGATTTGTGTGCGGTTTCTGTATCACATAAAATTGTGCTTGTAATTACAGCGTTGGAACAGCGTTGTTGAAATTTTATGTCTATGTGTAAAAAATACAGGGAGTAGATTATTTTTACTGTGTATTTTAGATAAATTTTGTCTCTCATGAATGATCACGAGAAGTAAGGCACGACTATTAGCGAGCGAAACTAAAACAAAAGAGAATAGCGTAATGAATAAGAGGCAGGTTACTGACGAGGATAGGTTCAGAGATGAGATGGGCACATTTTTAGCAGCACAGGACGACAGGGTCATTGATGAGGAAGGTGATTTGGACGCGATCTCAGAGCAGCGTTGCGGCCGTGATTATGATAGTGAGGTAGAGGATGAAACAGAGACAGGCACACAGGTCGAGACGGTAGCAGAAGTTTATAATCAAACGAACAAGAGCAGACAGGGGCCAGCTCGGTCACGTCAGAGCTCTAGCGCCCAGGAGTCCAGAGTTACATCGCCCATGTGTGACGAGGATCAAAATGATGACATTAACCCAATACTAAGCTTCCTACGATCAATGAAAGAAGAAGCTGACGAACAACGTAAGAAGGAGAAGGAAGAAGCTGACGAACAGCGTAAGAAGGACACTCAGGCAATAATTTCGCATATAGGGAAAATTCGTGGGGAATTACTAACAATAAAGAAAGAATGTGGAGAAGCAAAACAGATGTCACTGGTAGCACAAAAAGTAGCAGGCCTAGCCAAAACGGCAGCAATGGGGGCAATGAAAGTTGCAAAAGTAACTTCTCAACTCGCAGGTCGCTTGCGACGTGCGACACAAGCCCACTCAAAATCCCTAGCGTTCTTAAAAACCCAAGGTAATATTGCGGTTACGAACATCACGAAACAAATGAAAGAAGTAGAGAGTCGGATAGCAAAACTAGAGCGAAACGGGCACACGAGCACTGCGCGTTCGGATACCAATGATGGAGTACACAGAATTGTGTCTCCGAGGAAAAGCCCGCCGTGCTCCAGCCCAGTGACAGAGTGCGGAACTAACAATGCACACGCAGAAACACCTAGTAATAGTTCAAATAATGGTAGTCCACTTAGGAGAGGGAATTCGGAGTGCCACTTCCACTGTGATACAGAGGTAGCACATCACAGTTATCAGCAAGATAGATCAGGACACTCAACAGACGTGCAAGTATCGGAAACGAGTGACAACACCAGTGCGAGGATCGGACGGGATTTTGATCACAATCACTTCCTGTCGATACTAAAATTCCAAAAGTTCAGAGATAATGGAGGGTCGATGCATCCGAAGAGCTGGGTGACGCAGTTTACTAATTCATTACCGTCATCATGGCCAACCCACGCAAAATTAGAATTCATGTGTGGACACATCGAAGGCCAAGCCGCGGAAAAGATGCGGGGTGTGGCAGCGACGTGTCGGACCTATCAGGAATTTGTTGGTGCATTCCTGCGTACCTACTGGTCAAAGGAAACGCAAGACAGGATTAAAGAGGAAATAATATTTTGTCCTGAACTGGAAGTGTCCGGGCATAGGAACGCAACCAAATTTTTTGATGATTTACTCAAGAAGAATCAGTTTTTAGATAGTCCATATAGCAACGGAGAAATCATTAAATTTTGCTTTTCCAAATTGCCTATTAGGTATCAACAGACACTTGTCGGGAAGTGTGGATCTGACACAGAAGCATTCAAGAGTCTATTGCGCGAACTCGAAGTAGTCTTCGATAAACAAGACGCAAAGGACAGGAAGAAGGCGCAAAATAACAAATACCACGGGCCAGCAAGGGCAGACGACAACAGATCGCATAATCGCGCTCGTCGGTTAGGAAACCAGGGTTACGGAAATCAAGGTTACGCAAGTCAAGATTATGGAAACCAGAGACACGGAAACGAGAACGTTAGGGAACAAGGTCAATCTAGACAAGGAATCTGGGACAGGAGGAATGACGAACGGCAAAGCGACCGTAATTGGAGAGAGCGAAATCAAGGACAACAGGAGAACCAGGAGATTGAAATTAGACCTGCAAATCCTAATGCACGTCAGAGGAGGGGGAGTCTAACAAGGGATTGGCGCTAGTCCATAGGATTCCACCACATCTCTCACACAAAGAAGTTCGTGGAATAATAGTAGTTTAAGTGGTGTACATAGTAGAATAGGCAAATATATGAACCTTTCTTCGGGGAACAATAATTGTTGCATTAATAGATTAAGATTGTTAAAAGTATTAAAACGCTGCATTGTCTCACATAAGAATGTACTGCTGCTATCCTTTTTTTTTTGTTTATGTTCGCGACTTCCAATGTCGATGGAGTAGGAGACACTACCTTTCCATGAGCAATGTTTTAGTCCTTTCCTGTCTGGTGTCCATGTTGAGGGATAATGATGAGTGACGAGATGTTGCACAAATGGGCGC
This sequence comes from Schistocerca nitens, assembly GCF_023898315.1. Classification (NCBI taxonomy): domain Eukaryota; kingdom Metazoa; phylum Arthropoda; class Insecta; order Orthoptera; family Acrididae; genus Schistocerca; species Schistocerca nitens. The sequence continues at coordinate 665,287,309 of NC_064615.1, read as the reverse complement.
ATACAAGAACGTGCTCTTAGAAGCGTTCTGAGGAGTCGTGATACGCTCCATAGCGGCCACAACCAGTTCGTGAATCGTTCATACCAATGCTTGCAGGCACGCGTCAATGCACTGCAAGATTGTGCTATATTGCGCGATTTCGAGGATGAATATGGGCAGTATAGTTTTTTTTGCAGAGCTGCGCCAGCATCGTTGTCTTGCAAGTCGGGGTGATCCTGTGAGCGTTTGACTCCAATGGTGCCCTAGACGAGAGAAATGCGAGTATAAAGCCTACCATGCCAATGTGCTGGTTGGGGATTTAGCGTGCTGCTCGTGACTGTCACAGATGAATAACCAGGGACTTATACTAGGATATTCGTGACATACTGTGTAGCTGGCGTGTGTTGGGCGACTGAATCCTCAACAGGAACCACCCCTGGCTTGGTCATATTACATTGCTTCTGGAAAGGTGTGCTTTGATCCCGAAAACCGCATCAGATAGAGAAGGAAGTTGCAACTATAAATTTATTGTCGTGTATAGCCATGGCTAACCCAGTCTCTGGAGTTTCAGTGAGGCGTAGTGAGAACTCGGAGGCCATGTCGTACGGCGCGCACATCACTGTCGTCAATAGCGGCGAGCAGCGAGACATCTCAACGTAACAGGAATTATGTGAGAGTATTGTATAAAAAAAAAGGTAATAATAATAATAATAGAGTACCATATTCTAGGATAAATTAAACTTTAGGATTTTGACAATAACTAGATTAATATTGTGGGGGTTTTCTACCACAAGTGTTGTGTTTGGCGCGCGCCTGTTGGGATGTTATTTTTCAGATCATGAAACCACAGACCCGAGATGGAGGGACGACCGGCGAGCGAACGTACAATAGTTGCATGTTCGAACGTACAATAGTTGCATGTTCTTTATAGCTCAGTAAAACTTCAGCCTGCATAATAATATAATTTATTTAGAAGACATAGAATGTAGATCGTTGGCATATGGTAGTTAATTCTTGAGCATGTCTACTGTCGATCTATATAATTAATAGTAATATTAGTGCGGGCCCGCACATTTAGTTGTTCATCCATTACAAAGCATCAGTTATCACACACCATGTACAATACTGAGATCGGTCTCTACACATATATCAAAATAAATTATTTCCATGTCTAGATTAGATGTTATAATGATTGCCATAGATTAATAACTATAAAAGTAAAATAAGAGTGTCTGAAATGACAGACCATCAATGTTTCATTATGTAAATTTATTATAACATAGAAGGTCATGGGAAAAAGTTAGGCATAAGATTTTTGTAAGAATTGTGCAGATGACGAGGATCGTGGCAATGCGGAGGCCGGCCGGAGCGGGAACAAGAGGTCTACGGCTACCTGCAAGAAAAGAGCGTCAGCACCCCACCTGACGTGAAGGGCGAGAACATCCGGTCCACAGGCTGACGGTCACCCGGCCGCATACCTGAGGGATTACGCGGGACCCTCGCCAGGCCACAAGCGAAAGTGAGGCTGGCCGTTGACACTGACACGCGACCCACACGCGACAGCCTGCTAGCTCTCCGGACGTGGCAGCCGTTTGGAGGGATTCCCTGCGGCAGACCACGTTGTCGTGAGTACACGAAGAAGATCACATATCGTGTCAGAATCTGCGACTCATGTGCCTCAGGACAGAAAGGGACGCTATATACTCACCTGTTTGGGTTTTTACAACTCACTAGCATTGGCCGATCTGCATACACAAAGCAGTATCGTGCCACACTAACAAATGTATGGTCTCATTTCTAACTTCTCCTCTCTATTAGAGAGCAGTTTTAACAATAGTCACTCCACGTGCCATCATCCCTCGTCGAACTGCAATATTGGGAAACATAAAGTACTGTCCAGCGAGAGAAGAGGCCTAGACTAGTGATGTATCCCAACGAGTAGACCTCAGAGACAATTAATCGACGTGAGGAGAGCCTATCACTGTGTCTTCCTACCGTACTGCCGTGATCATATGCGTGGGTCTGACTACAATCTCAACAGCGTACTGCAGACACTCCAGAACTCCCTATTGCTGTTGCCACAACGTAGCAACAACACCCGACGTTTAGCCTTATGTGATGTCAGTACTGTGTAATTAGTGAAGTGCTACGGATATTTCTAACAATGTGATTTAGTGCCTCATTCTCAGCACAGTCGTGAACTTTGTGCAATGTGCATGCACAATTTGATGCCCCATGAACCTTTTTTTTTTTTTCTTTCTTAAATTTCTTTCTCTAGTGTTGGTTTTGTAATGTATGTTATACCTTGTATGTGTTTGTGTTTTACACTGTAATTCTTATTACAAATTACTGTATTGTTCTCCACACCATGTTTTTTTTTGTATTTTGTATTTATTGTTGTGTGTATGCGAACAGTGTGCCTGAAGTCCCCATAAACTGAAGCAGATACCACCACTGTCATTGTGAATGGACCATCAGTTCAGGGAACATTTTGTAAAGGTTATTCTTGCTGCAGGGAGACAGAATGAATCGGAGGTTGTAATTAGATTCTGACAGCTCACAAAGAGATTGTTAACTTAAATAGTATCATGTGTGAGTGAGTTCAGGTTAGTTTAATGATTAAAATTGTTGTAACATCTTGGGCATTTAATTGCGGAGCACTCCAACTCTGATTGTAAAGAATAAACTGCTCCATATTTGGCTCAGATGCCCGGGCCATATTTAGAGCGTGAATGTCAGCGTGAATCGGTGTTTGGAAGGGGCTCCCTGGGTATGGATGTGTGATGTGAGTGTTAGTGTTCCATATTAAGAAGGTGAAGTTGGCTACATCATAAATAATCCTCCCTCTATGAGCTGCATTTTTCAGTTGCAGTGATTTTCTTTATAGAGTGCGGCATGTGGAGCCAGTTGCGAGATTGTTCTTGGGCGATTGACTCACTACCTTGCTCCTAAGTGAGCCAACCGCTCACCAATTACAATCTAAAATGGCGTAGGGGCTATGAGAGGTGGCATGAGCCCCCTCTCATATTTCTATCTTACGACTCTCCTCTCTATTTGCATGCGGTGGAGGGCTGCTATTCCTTCACACGCGGACTTCACACGCAGCGTCTCTCGTCACCCGGGTGGTCCGGTGACAGGCGGGTTAAGCCGACGTGTGTGAGGCAGTCGAGTGAATGCTTTGCAGACGCCGACATTGTCAAGAGACACGCCCGCTGGGGTGTGAAGTAGCGGCTGGGCTAGAGGTTCCGTTACTTCGGAGAAACTTAGCGAAAACACTTTCTGGCGGGCTACCAGCGAGGCGTGGGAATGACTTGTGTACCCTGGCAGTTGTGGCGGGAAAATTCCCGCACTTTCTGCAAAATAGTAACGGTGATTGGTTTGCTCAGAGCATAGCGCCGTGACGTAGCAAAATCAGCACAGAAATTGGCGCCAAGAATCTCCATTGGTGGAATGGTAGTGCTCCGGCAATGGAGTGGAATTTCCGCCGGTTTTCGAGTTGCTGATTGGAACGTTTAACCTCGGCCACTGTCGTGGGGGCGGAAATGTTCTGTGTTCGGCCTGTACGGGTGCTCTTGTGGGGAGTCGGCAGTCGCCTTTTCGGTCGAGGACGTCGAAGCAACCAGCCCTCGCCTGCGGTACGCCAGATCGTGTTCTGGGAGATAAGAAGACCGTTTGGTAATGTACGTCCGCAGCACCGGCAGATAGGGATTTTCCTAGGTGACAATCAGAGCTCAAGCAGAGCGCGCCTGTTCATCCTTTTCTAACTTTGTTCTGTTTCGAGTAGCAGCAATTACTGTTGGGTTAGCTGTGTGTCTCTCTTGAGATTTGAGTGGAAAGGAATTGGCTCCACATACCACTTCGTCTTAAACCTCACGATCTAAGTTAGGGACAACTTCACCTTTATAGTGTTTGTATGAATCTCCAATTTTAGCCAATTTGATGTTTTATAAATACTTCCTGTATTTCTTTTACTATTCTGTGTTTAATCTTAATAAATCATATTGTTATTTTGGACAGAACTTTCATTCTGTTAATCGATAGAGCAACCCTATCATTCCTCACTATGCTAATGAAACCTTGGTTTATTTAACTTATTTATCAAATTAAATTATTGCAGGTGCCAAACTCTCTTCTACTCGACTAGCAGGGTTGATTAGAGTCAGTTCGCGTATTTCTTTTATCCTTGTGCAACAGCAAAAGTCGGAGTTAGAATAGGGGGGGGGGCTTAGAGCATGATTTACATATGTGCATTCTAGTAGAACTTAGTGATAAATACACTGCTAGCCCCGGCACCTCGCAAAGCTTTCGAAATTTAGTGCTACAGAAGAATGCTGAAGATTAGATGGGTAGATCACGTAACTAATGAGGAGGAACCGTATAGAATCGGGGAGAAGAGGAATTTGTGGCACAACGTGACTAGAAGAAGGGGTCGGTTGGTAGACACGCTCTGAGGAATCAAGGGATTACCAAGTTAGTATTGGATGGCAGCGTGGGGGGTAAAAATTGTAGAGGGAGACCAAGAGATGAATACATCAAGCAGATTCAGAAGGATGTAGGTTGCAGTAGTTACTTGAAGATGAAGAAGCTTGCACAGTATAGAGTAGCAGGGATAGCTGCATCAAACCAGTCTCCGGACTGAAGACCACAACAACAGTGAATATTCTCTATATACATGAAAAATTGTAAATAACTCGTATGTATGTAATTTTGACGCAGTCTGTCCAGTCATGACTGTTAAACAAAGCACAGGTCTAGTAATGAAGTAAAAATAAGTATTCATTGCGCAAACTGTTTTGCAAACCATTAACTTTTATGTGCATATGTTAAGCACGAATTATTCTGCAGGTTTTCTGATTGACTTTAATTTGTGGTTTTAACTGTGTTTTTATGCCCAAACTCGAATCAATGCCTGTGGTTTCGTCCGCGCCTGATTACAGTTCAATGATTAGTTCGTAATTACATTTTATAAACAATCAGTAATCATACAGTAATGTTTGTTCACACATGGAGCTAGCAACGGTTCTTGAGTAATACGCAATCTAAATTATAACTGATTCAGTTTATTTACTCAAAAGTTCAGTGAAAATTTGTCATTTTTACTTTGTCTGTCAAAATTTATTTCGATCATTATCGTTCAAAAGAAGTTGCGCAATAACGATTCAGTTGTAATGGTATCTGCACTTATCCGGATTTTCTTTATTCTTCAGAATGCCTTTCCTAATCAACAAAGAACATTAGGTGCACGTGTCAATTAAACAATCTCAATTAACTGGAAGCGTTGCATCATATTACGTGAGGACCATAGTGGACAGGACATTTATTCTTTTGTCTTGAGCCTAACAAAATTAAAATCCGATTCTGAAATTAAGACCTAATTAGTGAAATTTTTGCTGAAACGACAGAGAAAGCAAAAATGTGGAATTCGACAATGCAGGAACAGCTGCAGTTGCGAAGGCTTGAGCCAGGCTCATAACTGCTTCACGGCGAGCTGACTAAAGATAGCCCTTGTGGTGCGGGAAACAGTGCGCGGCCCCATCAACAAAAACAGTGTTACTGTGGCAATAATGATAGAACAACTAGTAACTGACAAAGTAAAGTATCTGAATATGAGCAGACTGACATACGGAGGGAGCAACGCGCTTCGTATGCGTGATAAATCAGATGAGGTAGCGAGTGAAATTTTGGGTGTTGTCGAAGCAACACCGAATGCTGCGCGTACCGGCAGTACAGTAATCCCAAAATAGCCCAGCATCCGGGTGCGAAGAAGTAGATTGTCTATGTTATGGACAGTCGAAACAGTAGGTAATGATAGGGTATTGCAGGAGCAATTAGGTAAAATGTGTGACTGGTTAGAAGAATGGAAAAGAAGTAGGAAAATAAGTTTTGGTGGGAAGAGAGTTCAGAATATGAAGAGTAATGATAATTATGAAGTCTATGGGATGAAGGGGGCCAGCAATCCGAGAGGGAAGCTGCTCAATATAGGTAAAGTTAATGAGTGTATATTGAGTAATGTTGATTAAATTAATGAACATAGAGAGGAGAACGGAGTACATGAAGTGCAGATGAGTAGCAGTTTTGTTCATCCCGTTCCAGATTCAGCCGAAATAGGTTGATTTGAACGGACAGCTGGAAACTGAAGAATGGCAAGAATATGTAGCTTCTGACAGCCGAATGAAATTAGCGAGCGTAGCGGATGATTGCAGTGTATGCGAAGTCTACGTAGATGTAGTACGCTCAGAAGACAGCAATGAGGAGAATGAACCTGCCAATCTGTTAAATACGTCGAAATTAAGATATGTTTGGAATCAAAAGACGGAAGGGAACAGGGAATGGTAGAAAATGACCAAATAAATTGTTTGAACGAGATGATGTTTTGTGGAGTGATTTCGAAGTGGAGCAAGACCTGTTACGGGAAGACTGAGCAAGTGAAATGAAGCGATGTGATCAAACTGTGATACCTGTTGCAGTATACAGAATAGAGACCCAATTATGCATTTCTAGTAGCAGTCAGATTAGTGCCTTTTCTCAGTCCTTTTATGAGCATATTAAAATCGTAGCAGATGTAGCTGAAATGTCCTTTATGGGAGTAAAAGTAATAGGTGCTACTGGTGTCTGCAGTAAGCTAATCAAGACTCAAGTCTTGATACAATTTTCTATTACGAGTATTTTGTTTTTGAGCGCGACTTTTTGGTGTGTCACAGTTAAACACTGAAATTATTGTGGGCCTAGACTGGATGATGAAAAACGAAGTGATCATTCATTGTGTTAAGAAGGTAAAGCATGTTGTGTGGGATAAAGTAAACTAGATATAAGTTTTGATGACGTTGGTAGAAGGATTGAGGTTCAAGATACAAGTTTAAATCCAATTACGTTACCTATGAATGAAGGGTGGAGTCAAGAGTCTGAGTGTTATCGTGTTAAAAGTGGTAACATGATATCTCCCTCCGATCACGAATTTGCAACTATGATAGAGAATGTTTTGGGTATATCTCCTGAACAGAAGGAGGATTTATATAATATTTTGATTAATAACAGAGAGGTGTTTCCAGACAAACCCAGTCCAGTATGTGATTCTGAATAAAAGATGAACGCGACACCCCATGAGCCATTTTTTTCGACCGGTCTACTAGGTACCATTAACTAGGAAAGAAGCAGTGCAGAAAGAAAGAAACAGCTTGGATTAATAGGGTATTATAGAACGATCTAAGAGCCAGTACAATAATGTACTCGTTTCGGTAAACAAAAATGATAGTATGTTAATATCGCGATAGATGAATGCGACCGTAACAAGGTTGTGAAGCACGAGACAGATCCTCCTGAATGTTTAGATTATGTGTTGCAAAGGTTTCACAACATGTGGTACGGTAGATGACGAGTCTCAACCTGACTGATAGCTATTGGCAGATACCTCTGGAATAAGAATCACGAAAGCTGACAGCATTCCCTTCTGCCGAAAAATGTCATTATAGAGTTATTACTTTCAGATTAAATAATTCTGTAGGCCTATCAGCGTTCATCCGAGCCCTAGATAGTGTACTATCGAAAGAAGTTAGCGCCAGAATTACAATCTATGTTGACCATTTATTAATAATGACTTCTTCATGGGAGGAGCACTGCGAACTATTAAATGAGGTTTTCCAAGCACTAAGACGTTGTGGAATGACATTGAAAATAAAACAGCGTGAACTTGTGAGAAAGAGAGAATTTTTAAGCCATATTATCACGACTGCACGGATAACCAATAAATAATCTACGAAAATTAGAGACGATAAGAATCCACTAAAAACCAAAAAACAATTACAAGCATTTCTCGGCCTTTGCCGTTTTTATCGTATAGGCACTACATGCGGAGGTGCAAATTTTTAATGATCCATATTTGTACGGTTTATGAAAGAAGAGTTTAACTGGACTGAGAAAAATCAAGTAGCATTCGAGAAGTTAAAGGAAGAACTTAGGAAAGACCCAATTGTACACCATCCAGATTTGATGATACCATTTCACATGGTAACTGATTCATGAGATTCCGGTATCATAGTCCCGTATTTCCCAAGGTATAGGAGAAGGTGAGAACAAGAAGAGTCGGCATATAGCTTAAGCAAGTAGGACTCTGACGAAATACGAAGAGAATTATGCTGCGTCGGATAAAGAAGCTATGGCTGTTGCGCGAGGATACAAAAAAATTGATATTTGCTATGGTATATGAAGTTGTAATTCATGCTCACCATAAATCATTAAAATTTTTAAAGAGCTGTCGGTTATTGCACTACAGATTGAGGAGATGGACGTCGCGTATACAACAGTTTCACTACAAAATGTCATGTAAGAGGTGTAGACAACAGTGTAGCCGATGCACTGTCGAGACTATCATATGATCCTGATATGACAGTTAACTGGGAAAATTCGCAGAAAGTAATTTATTTCAAGGATGTTAAAGGTACAGAGAAAATAGAAACTGTAGATAGGTACATGTGTCGTTATCAAAACAAGTATGAATGTTCGAAGTCAACTGAGACCGATTTTGATGCCAAGGATGAAAAATATGAGAAGTTTCAGGAGTATTCTAAAATCTGTAGTGTTATACTGTACTCGCGAAAGGATATAGATAAGGAAGAATGGCGTGTGAAATGGCCAGACAAATACGTATAAGAGTTAATCGATTATTTTCATTTAGGCTTTGGTCACTGACAGACGAAAAAGCTTATGTATTAAATTGCTGAGTCAGTAAGTTCTGACAATGTGAGCAGAAGAGTGGATGAAAAAATGTGAATTTGTAATAAGTGTCAAAAAATGAAAGTAACAAATGTAACTAGTCTTGGTCCCATGCAGAGTGTTAAACCTAAAGATAATTTAGGAATGTTGGCAAGAGATCTTTTGTTCTGTACTCAAGCAATTGGTAGTTTTGCATACATTTTTGGTCGTGTTGGATACTTTTTTTCAAAATTTGTGAAACTGTATGCTTTACGTAAGGCCACAGCTAACAAAGTATTTATCAAAATGGGAGATGATTGTTTCGTAAAAATGGGGAAACCAAAACTTTATTATCTGATAATGGATCTCACTTCACATCCAAAATTTGGAATAAGGTATGAACGAAAAGGATGTAGAGATTATTCACATATCGGTATACCACTCGTCGAGTAACCCTGCAGAATGTTATATGTCTGAGTTGGCTACGAGTTTCAGGACGTATTACCACAACAAACATAGAGCGTGGGACAAATATGCTGTTGTCATTGTTTGAATTATGAACTGTTTGTCTCACCATGGTACCAGTTTGACAAACGATGAGATTACGTTGGGTGTTAAATCGAAGTGTACGACAGAAGAGCTGATTAATTTTCCACGATGACAAGATATAGATTTCTGTAAAAGAAAGAGGTGTTGAAAGAAAAAACGAGAAAGCGTGCTGAGGTTCGAATTAAAAGGCACGATACTAATCTAAAAGCAGTGAAATTCAGGACAGGGGGCAATGTCCTCGTAAAACCTCACGAAAAATCTGGTGAGATAGACAATGAAATCTCTAAATTCAAATTTATTTATGATGGACTATTTAAAATTGAAAGCATTCCTCTCCCTAATGCTTTCTATCTGATATACTCTCTGTTAGGCAAAACATTAGGTGTGTGTAACATTGTGGGCTTAGAACCTTTCCAAGTCAGAAATAATTTATGTTTATACCATCTGTAAGTAATCATACAGAATTAATAACGAAAAGATTCTTGCTTTTTCATTATTAGTCACTAACGCTGATGTCACACTGAAATACTAGAAGCAATGCTTATGATATCAAAATATTTGTTTTTATTTTGTAATTAGTAAACAAGAAGATTGTCTAGTAATTAGTTGTAAAGGATGTATTGCAAATGTAATTAGTGACTTCAGATGAACTCACACTTGTCATTTAAGTTGCAGGTGAAATTAAAATAGATGGTTGTTTATTAAGGCACAAAAAGATGACTAACACCTGCAGAAGAAACAGAAAAATGAAAGAAATTAGACAGTATGAAGAGGTGCTCCTATAGACAAGGATAACATGCAGGCACAAAAGTGAGCGCCGATGAAATGTACCAACCAGAGCACCACCAATCTGCTTTTTCTTTTCAGAAGAAAGAAATTTGTGAGAAAGGGATTGTAAAAAGAGGATGTAACATATGTGTGAAACATGTTATGTCAAAAATGGAAACAGTGATTGTAAGATTTTATATGGACACAGATAATGTCAATGCTGTGTGAATATGTTTCATGATAAGCTTTGATTAATGGTAATTAACTTTCATTGTAAATTTAATGATGAAAATGAGTTTGTTAGGAAGCAGACATTGTTTTAATTAGATGCAGTTACTCACTTTATTTGATTTGTAACAGAATGCTGAACAAAAAGCAAACTTATGTAATTATATTATTTGTATATATACCCATGTTTGTGAGAAGACATTTTTTGTCAGGTACTGTAGTAACCGCAGACAAATTTCGCGTGAGTATTCCATGCTGACTGCGTCAGAGACAACACAAAATAATTATATAGACTTTCTGATTTCATTTAATTGAAAAGTAAACAATTTAGCCAATGTTTGTTGCTTGCTTGGGTATTTCCTTGAGTCCATACAGGTTAACATCAATAAAACCGACAAACTACAGGGACGCATTCCTGACTGGAAATGGAGTCAAGTAGATCCTATGAATATGTGTCTGGAAGTGCATCGTTGCTGTGGTAGACGGCGTGGATGAATGAAAGTTCCTCTAACCACGTTCCATGTGTTCTCTGTGTGTTCCAGGCTGTGTAATTGATTCAGGATACTGTAAACAGCAGAATGGCTCTTCAGTAAAGAGGACTGATGACAGAAATCCCATAACTGTGACGGCCTGGTGTAAAAAACATCGAAAAAATCCTTCCAGTAGAGGAAAATCCGGTGCTGATGATCCTTACACCATGTTAGTGGTACCCTTGCTTGGAGCTTGTACTAGCTTGTACCACTGTTCATCTCAATATGCTGTAGAGTCCAGTCCTCCAAATCTGGTGTATGCACAGACCACCACCTCCCTGCACACAAGTTGTCTCAAAAGACCCATGATATCACAAGCGTCCAAAGGGCTTGTAAGGGTGTGTGATGTAATTGGTGCCTGTGTGAGTACTTTTGCTATAGAAGTGTTGCCTCTCGACCGTTTCCGTCTGCTTGGCCACACACAAACGCCACCTCGGCTTGTCCCCGACCTGAACACCGGACCATTCTGCTGCTTACGGTACGCTGCGTCAGTCACACAGCTTGCAACATGCAAGGAACACACGGCACGTGGTAGGAGGAACTTTCATTCGTCAGCGTCATCTACCGTGGCAACGAGGCATTTCCGGACACGTGTTCATACGACCTTTTTCCCTCCATTTCCAGTCAGGAATTCGTACATCTAAGTTGTCGGTTTCACTGATGTTCACCCTGTATTTAACAGTATAGATCAGTCAAACGTGGGGCATCTGAAACATTCACAGTGCCTAATAATTTTTTCGCATAATTAAATTTGTAAATATAATGAAATGCGATGTAATTAGTGTCATATGCACCTTTTGTTGTTTTATTAATGTTGTCATGTAATTAAATCTTAAAGAATTAATTCAAACGAACTACACTACTGGCCAGTAAAATTGCTACACCAAGAAGAAATGCCGATGATAAACGGGTATTCATTGGACAAATATATTATACTAGAACTGACATGTGATTACATTTTCACGCAGTTTGGGTGCACAGGTCCTGAGAAATCAGTACCCAGAACAACCACCTCTGGCCGTAACAACGGCCTTGATACGCCTGGGCATTGCGTCAAACAGAGCTTGGCTGGCGTGTACAGGTACAGCTGCCCATGCAGCTTCAACACGATACCACAGTTCATCAAGAGTAGTGACTGGCGTATTGTGACGAGGCAGTTGCTCGGCCACCGTTGACCAGACGTTTTCAACTGGTGAGAGATCTGGAGAATGTGCTGGCCAGGGCAGCAGTCGAACATTTTCTGTTTCCAGAAAGGCCCGTACAGGACCTGCAACATGCGCTCGTGCATTATTCTGCTGAAATGTAGGGTTTGTCAGGGATCGAATGAAGGGTAGAGAAACCCCATACCATCACGCCGGGTGATACGTCAGTATGACGATGACGAATACACGCTTCCAATGTGCGTTCACCGCGATGTCGCCAAACACGGATGCGACCGTCATTGTACTGTAAACAGAACCTGGATTCATCCGAAAACGTGACGTTTTGCCATTCGTGCACCCAGGTTAGTCGTTGGGTACACCATCGAAAGGCGCTTCTGTCTGTGATGGAGCGTCAAGGATAATCACAGCCATGGTCTCCGAGCTGATAGTCCATGCTGCTGCAAACGTCGTCGAACTGTTCGTGCAGATGGTTGTTGTCTTGCAAACGTCCCCATCTGTTGACTCAGGGATCGAGACGTGGCTGCACGATCCGTTACGGCCATGCGGATAAGATGCCTGTCATCTCGACTGCTAATGATACGAGGCCGTTGGGACCCATCTCGGCGTTGCGTATTACCCTCCTGAACCCACCGATTCCATATTCTGCTAACAGTCATTGGATCTCAGCCAACGCGAGCAGCAATGTCGCGATACGATAAACTGCAATCGCGATAGGCTACAATCCGACCTTTATCTAAGTCGGAAACGTGATGGTACGCATTTCTTCTCCTTACACAAGGCATCACAACAACGTTTCACCAGGCAAGAGCGGTCAACTGCTGTTTGTGTATGAGAAATCGGTTGGAAACTTTCATCGTGTCTGCACGTTGTAGGTGTCGCCACCGGCGCCAACCTTGTGTGAATGCTCTGAAAAGCTAATCATTTGCACATCACAGCATTTTCTTCCTGTCGGTTACATTTCGCGTCTGTAGCACGTCATCTTCGTGGTGTAGCAATTTTAATGGCCAGTAGTGTAATTAAAAAAGAATATTGTAATTAGGATGTGGTAAAAACGCTGACCTATTCAGGGAAGTTTGCTATTATATAGAGCCAAATACCACTTATGAAGTAGGAGTATTGTCCGCGGGTGGGAAAGCGCGGAGTTGTGCAGGAGTAGTCAGCGGAGGGAGTCACTAGCGAAAAGGGGTCAAGCGCAGACATGGTATGTGGAAATGTAAGGAATAAACTGCAAGAATTTTAATATATGGCGAGGCGTGTTGTGGGGCTGTAAATGGGTACAGTACATTGTCAGGAGATAATATTCAAGAAGAGTACTGTGGGCCCAAAGTAGTTGTGTGGGGCTACGATAAAGAAGAGCCGGTTGCCATACATTGTCGACGAACAATGCATTACATCGAACCAGTAGCAGCTCATCCGACCAGTTTCATCTCTAAACTGTACAAAACCAGCCAGCTAAATTTTTCGCAACTGAATAAGATAGTGCTTAGTGCAGCAACTTTTATGGTGTAAATGAACTTTACCTGAGTCACCTACCTAAAAGGGTCTTATCCTGTCACCATTACTGAGTTCGAGAATATCACCAGTGAAACAATAGTAAAATATTGAAAGTGATGGGCTTATTTAATTACGTTATCTAAGATAAAGAAATGCACGTTACAAAACTTAGAACTATCTAAAGCGGTCATTTAACAACAGTGAACTTTATTGCTTGGTGGAACGACTAATTAAAGAACACGCACTAACAGTGAAAGAGTAAAAGCATAATTTAAACGAATGTTGCCAAAATATTACTCCAGAATAATGCATTTCATGTTTTTTGTGTGTTGCAAACTCTGCTCACATCTGGAAATTACTTTATAGTGTAGTTCAAAATTACTTATTCTTCGCTAAACGAAACATTGCGAACTTTCCAGAAAAAATCTTATTATAAGATAAAACACCGCGAACCTACTATGCTGTCATAGTAGGAGGAGAGGTGATACTCCTACGTGACGCGTCCCAGGTGGCGGATAGGGAAGTCCTCGCCGGTTTACTGGCGGACTTGAGTGAAATAAAATAGCTCTAGCGGACCAAACACACCCTCTGCGGTTAACAACCGTGGTTGTAAATCGGAGCTTGCTCCTACTAAGATTGGCAACCTTCGAAAGTCAAAAATGGAAAGGTCTTTTAGGAAAACAATTCCACCGTCCTGCTCAAAAAGGCAGGAAAAGGCTACATCGGATTCGGTGGGTAGTCAACTAGAAGACAGCAACGAATCGGAGCGTTGGCAACCATCCAAATGCACACTAAAACACAAAAAGAAGATTAAACATGAGCAAATAAATTATATAGCAACACACAACATAAACTCACTACTTCAGACCGGAAAACTCAAGGAGCTCACAGATGAACTAAATAAACAAAAAATTTTAATAACAGGGATCCAAGAAATGAGAAACACCACAGAGGACCCATTCGAATCACAAGGATACAGAATTTATAATGGGAAACCAGGACCGAGGGCAATGAAACAATGTCCCCAGTTTGGAACAGGGTTTTTAGTAAATATAAAAATAATAGATTCAGTAACGGATTTCCAAGCAGTATCACCAAGAATTGCGACTCTAAGCTTTAAAACAATGAATAAAACCTATACAATAATAAATGCTCATGCCCCAACAAATGAAAAAAATGTCTAACAAAAACAAAGGAAGAGGTAGATAAATTTTGGGACCTTCTAGAACAAACTGTGAACAGAGTAAATAAAAAGAATGTAAAAATCTTATTGGGAGATTTCAATGCTCAGTTGGGAAAAGAAAGGAAATATAAAGATATAATTGGAAAATGGAGTCCACATAAATTTACAAACAAAACTGGTCAAAGACTTGTAGAACTCTGCAGAGAACACAACCTTATATCTAAATCAACATACTTTAAGGAGGAAGGGTGAGTGGCAGCTAGACTATGTCTGTATGTACAAAAATTTTCATAAGGAGATCCACAATGTTGAAGTACTGAGAGCAGTAGACACAGGCTCAGACCATTATATGGTTAAAATTAAAATCAAATTCACTCCGTTAAAGAAGAGAACTGGAAAAACTAATAAAATAAAAAGGAGGTTTGACCCACATCAGCTAATTAAAAATAATAAGTACCAACAAATAACACAAACCATCAAATTAACAGATGATCTAGAACAACTAGTGCCTAATCTTAAAAAAGAAGCAGAGAATCTAGCTCCCTTGAACCCACGAAGGAAACATGCATGGTGGACATCAGAATGTGACAAATTCCATGAAGATAGACACCAAGCATGGTTAAAGTTTCAAACACATAAAACTGAAGAAAATGCCATCAACCTAAAAAATGAAAGAAAAAACTTCACTCAAAATATTAGAAGAATCAAGAGCGGATTTCATAAAGATATTATAAACTCTATAGAAGGTAATTATCATAAAACCAACTCCAGGAACTACTACAAAATCTTTGGGAAACAACTACAACAATATGAGGCCCCTACACTAATACTGAAAGATGAAGATGGAAGAATGACACACAGTAACAAGGAAAATGCAGAAATCATGGCAAAAGCATTTAACAAACTTCTGAATTGCGAGGAACCCAAAGAACCCTTACAAATCAACATAAATCCTCAATAAAAACCAAACCTAACAAACTAGAACCTCCAACGTTCCAAGAAGTAGGAAAAATTCTTATAGAACAAAAAAATTATAACGCATGTGGAGAAGATCAGGTTTTTGTTGAAATGTGGAAATATGCAAGTGACACAGTCAAGACCTCCTTACACATGGCTCTAAAAAATTTGGGTAACAGAACGATTTCCCGAACATTGGACGACAGCTATCATCCACCCGCTACACAAAAATGGAGATAAGAGCAACCCAGACAACTACAGAGGAATCTCTCTCCTAGACTGCACATACAAACTTCTA
Organism: Schistocerca nitens; assembly: GCF_023898315.1. Classification (NCBI taxonomy): domain Eukaryota; kingdom Metazoa; phylum Arthropoda; class Insecta; order Orthoptera; family Acrididae; genus Schistocerca; species Schistocerca nitens. The sequence continues at coordinate 665,271,472 of NC_064615.1, read as the reverse complement.
TCCAAGATCCTATATGAAAGAATCAAGGAGCAATTAGAACAGGAGTTAGGGGAATATCAGGGAGGTTTCAGACCATGGAGAAGCTGTGCAGAGCAGATAATTAGTTTAAAATTGATTATGGCATACTACAAGAAACGGAACAAACCTCTGGCAATAACATTTGTAGATTTTAAGAAGGCATATGACTGTCTCCACAGACCTTCACTATCAAATTTTTTAGAAATCTAGGACTCCATCCAAAACTAATTAAAATAATACAACTCACTCTAACCAACACCAAATCAGAAGTGAAGTTTAGGGGAGAAATTTCGGAACCACTCCTCATAAAACAGGCTTAAGATAAGGTGACTGCCTATCACCATTACTGTTCAACTGTGCACTGGAATACATAATGAGAGAATGGTACAAGGACAATCCAAAGAGGATAAGAATTGGAAGTGCAAAATATGATATTATCTTAAACTGCTTGGGATTCGCTGATGATCTTGCTCTCCTAGCCAACACCGTTCAAGAAGCCAGGCAACAAATGAAATCGCTACAAGAAATAGCAGAGAAAGTAGGCCTTAGAATATCATTTGAAAAAAACGGAGATTATGCTAATTGATCCACCATTTGCAAACAAAATTACAATAGGAGAACAGGAAATCAAAATTGTTGATAAATTTAAATATTTAGGCGAAATAATAACATACAATCTAAATGAGAAGCCATCATGGCAGAATAGAATAAAAAAACTGAACTATGCAATTTACATTACCAAAACTACATACAACAAAAAAGCCTATCTATAGATGCAAAATGAAAACACTATAAAACAGTTACACAACCAGAAATAACGTATGCAGCTGAAACTATCTTCAAAACAACTAATACAGTAGAAATTTACAGAATACTAAAAATAGAAAGAAGAATATTTAGGACATGTATAAATAAACAGTATAAATAAATGGACATTGGAGAATAGCATCAAATGAAACAGTATATAAGAAAATAGAACCAGTCATGAGCACAATCAGGAAGAAACGCATCTCATTCTTTGGACATCTGATGAGAACTCCAGAAAACAGAATTAGTAAAAAATGATACAAAAATTGTGGAATAGCAAGAGCGACATTAAATGGATCACAGAAATTAAGGAAGATATAAAAGAACTTCAAATTACAGTAGATGACCTAAAAAACAAGACAGAGAAAACCAGAATACTGCAAGGCCCGCAAACCAGACTACAAATGAAAATCAATGAAAGGAGTACAGGAAGAGTTGTCTCAGATGAAGAAAGAAAGAAAATATCTGAAAGAATGAAGAAATATTGGGCAGACAGAAGAGCAAAACACCTTTCATATAAGAATAGACTCTAATAATTATAATACCTAAATATCATATTAAGTTATTGTTGAACCAAATTGTATCCCTGTGTAACAACTTGTTTAAAACTTTGTATTTTTTGACTAGAGTGGTCCAATGAAGGCCATAAAATAAATAATAAATAATAAAAAATAAATAAGAGAAAACAAGTATTTATGAACATTTCCATTCCCAAAACCAGAAACAGTTAGCATTACATTGAGTAACTCAAAACAATTCGTTATGTGAACTGTTTTGCAAATATTACATGTTGTGTGCATGTCTTCAATACAAATTATTCTGCTGATTTTCTGATTGATGATCATTCATGGTATTAACTGGGATTTTACATCTGAGCTCGAGTCAGGGCCTTTGATTTCGTCCTCGCCTGATTACAGCTCAATGATTAGTTCGTAATTGCAGTTTATAAACAATTAGTGCATCATACAGTAACTTTTGCTCACACAATGAGATGGCGACTGTTCTTGAGTAATTTGCAATCTAAAATTATAACAGATTCAGTTTTGTTTACTCCAAATGTCACTAACTATTTGTTATTTTTACCTTTTTGGTCACAATTTCTCTCGATCGTTATCGTGCAAAAGTAGTCGCGCCATGACGAATCTCTTATAATGGTATCTGCACTTATCCAGATTTTCATTATTCTTTGGAAGGGATACCTCCCCAAACAACAGGGACCATTAGGTCCCTGTGTCATTTAAAAAATCTTAATTAATTGGAAGTGTAGGTTAGTTATAGTGTGATGGCATGTCTGTCCCTCCTTTCCAATGTATATATATATATATATATATATATATATATATATATATATATATATATATATATCAAAATCTATACATTTTTCCAATGGGTCTGCGAGCTCTCTCAACCCTAAGCACAGATCTTTCAATCTTTTTTTTTTTTTTTGTTATATCTTCCAGTATAACAAATCACACACATTCTGCCAAAGGCCTTGTCAAGAAGGGCAGAGCGGACAGTGGTTCAGGGTGATAGTAGGGTACTGGGGCTCTGAGAACAATTTTGGTATCAAATTGATATACAAGTTAATTAAATCGATGAGTTAATACCTCACCCCCACCCACCCACACACATCCCCCGCCCCCAGATGATGTCATCTGTTTTTTTCAGCTGGAACACGGGTCCCCCCCCAGCTCTCTCCCCTCCCCCACCAACCCTACTGGTGAGAATTTAGAAGTTTGGAGGGAATTTTGAATTTTGGCGGGAATTCCAAAAATGGTGGGAATTTCTTTATCCCAGGGCTGTGCTGACGTCCCAATCCACGCCTCCCCAGAAACTGGCGGAAATTCAAATTTGTTTTTTTTTTTTTTTTTTTTGCTCGCATGATCGGACTTTGTGGGAGAGGTTTAGTCTATTCTGAGTGCCACTGTGGGAGCATCGCAATGTGTTGAGTCAATGAGATAAATGTGAAGGATAGAGCAGCTTTCAACAGATGCATTACTTGTACATGTTTGATGGAGGACTGTAGCCACAGTTCACACTACACAGGGGATGGAAGACTATGAAAATGGGAGAGTGTAGGAGAAGTAAGCAGAAGAAATTGGTTTAGCAGATTGTGACATCGCAGAGAGGTGGGGTCAAGATGCATGTCACAACTGATCAACGCTCATGTGCATATGCACACTATCAAGATATTCCACATGAAGGATTCACTCTTCGAAAACGGATGAGGCAGTCAGTTGATGCTCATTTGCTTCACAGGAAGCAAGTTCATATACGTGACATATTCCTTTGGAGATCTTCAAGTGCTCATCCCCCTCCAGTTTCCCCTCCAATAACCCATCCTGGCTGATGTGTGGAATGTTTTCTATCAATGAGCTGTTGGTCTCTGACTGGGAAGAGTTTAACATCCATGTTGCCTGTAAGCATACAGCCGAGGACTGTGCCCATAGCATCCCACATGCAGAATGGAAAGGAGTTATACTGGATGAGTGCCTGAAGAAGAGGAATACTGTCTAGCAGATAATGACTATGCAGCAGAATAGCATCAAGACGCATTCTGCAAGTCAGGCAGACAGATGCTGTTGTTACAACACCTGCCATTTTTCAAATTCACAGTCAGTTTTCCTCTTCACAAGAGACACGTGCCTCTTATCCAGAGTACCAAGCAACTGGTCTAATCAACAATTATGCCACCAGTGGCGCTTGAAATTAGCAGTAGCCAATAGGAACGCAGCATCTGATCACATTGGAGATACAAGGCGGGCACGGCAGCTCTGCAGCCTCAGTTGCAGTCAGAATGAAACGCCAGCTGAGATCGTCCATTGCTGCCCAGCTGCAGTAGCAGAATAGGAAGAAGCCATGGGAGAGTAAGTACCACTTGCTTAATGTATTATTGTATGATTATATGATAGCGGAACAAACACTGGTAGCAGTTACTTCTGTAAAATATCTGGGAGTATGCGTGCGGAACGATTTGAAGTGGAATGATCATATAAAATTAATTGTTGGTAAGGCGGGTACCAGGTTGAGATTCATTGGGAGAGTCCTTAGAAAATGTAGTCCATCAACAAAGGTGGTGGCTTACATAACACTCGTTCGACCTATACTTGAGTATTTCTCAACAGTGTGGGATCCGTACCAGATCGGGTTGACGGAGGAGATAGAGAAGATCCAAAGAAGAGCGGCGCGTTTCGTCACAGGGTTATTTGGTAACCGTGATAGCGTTACGGAGATGTTTAACAAACTCAAGTGGCAGACTCTGCAAGAGAGGCGCTCTGCATCGCGGTGTAACTTGCTCGCCAGGTTTCGAGAGGGTGCGTTTCTGGATGAGGTATCGAATATATTGCTTCCCCCTACTTATACCTCCCGAGGAGATCACGAACGTAAAATTAGAGAGATTCGAGCGCGCACGGAGGCTTTCAGACAGTCGTTCTTCCTGCGAACCATACGCGACTGGAACAGAAAAGGGAGATAATGACAGTGGCACGTAAAGTGCCCTCCGCCACACACCGTTGGGTGGCTTGCGGAGTATAAATGTAGATGTAGATGTAGAAATGTCTGTGTTCACTGTCATGTGAGGAAGATGAAGCCTTTGTGCTGCTATTATCTCTTGTAACGGTTTTTCTTCGTTGTTTATAGCGGACGTGACGTCCTCCAGCTTGTCAGGGTCTGCAGCAGCGACGTGTCCGAGCTCGTTGGGAGCCACAGCAGTGGCGTCGCCCTGGTCAGCTTAATGGAGCAGGACAATGAGCTGTTATTGGCGGCTGAAGCCACGCTAACCTCTGACTCGCTGAAGTGCACCAGAGGTTCTGATCAGCAAGATGCAGGTCAGTACTGGATCCCATCGTACGCGCAATCACAGATTCCAGTGGCACTGCAGGGACAGTTGAACATTGTGCACCACTGCTGTTCACTTCAGTATATAATTTAACTGCTAGTGGCCCAAAGCGTTTATATATTGGTACAGAAGCAACCGCAGACAGATAGTGGTGGTGGCCGAGCAGTTCTAGGCGCTACAGTTTGGAACTGCGCGACCGCTACGGTCGCAGGTTCGAATCCTGTTTAAGTAGTTCTAAGTTCTAGGAGACTGATGACTTCAGAAGTTAAATCCCATAGTGCTCAGAGCCATTTGAACCATTTGAATCATTTGAACAGATACTGGTGTATTGTGACAGAGATCGAGAATGCAGCTAACAGTGTTAAAGTGCGGTTTATGGATGTGGAATGGGATGAACTGTGTTGTGCATAAATCTAGATCAAGCAGCAGTTGACTGCTGAATATCATCCAAGGCTACCTAATGTGCTGCTCTAACTATCCATTATAACAGTGTACAATCACTCTGCTCTCCGTGTGAAGTTGGGTGACACATCCATTTACCTACAGCACTCCAGACCTTGTTTGGTCTCTATATGCTGCTCTCCATTGTGTTGGAAGGACTAAATAGATGGTTGCCTTGTGTTAAAGCTGTGTATAGGGACAGTGCAGAGTATCTCTATACGAACAGTGTGCATGTAAATGACTTTGAACAGTGGATCTCTATGGTGCCAATGGAAACTGATATAATGCCAATTAGTTTGAGTGAAATTCACGCTGAATTCCGTGCTTACAAAAAGGCTTTATTTTCTATGTTCTGAGCTGCTGTTAAAATGAAGAAAGAACCTCTTGATTTAGTGTACCTCGTGTATGATTACCAAATAAAAATGTACATAACCATGTATATGTTTTTATTTCTTAACTCTCATTATATTGCATATGCTAAAGCTACTGCTACCAGTATTTCACTGCAAACATGTAACAGCAAAAAATTATGTCATTTGGCTAAATACTCTGTAAAAGCCCATTGAATGCCAGTACATGACATACTCGTTATCATGGCAAGGCATAGTGTTCATTATTTTCTATAAAAATCCATTGCACGCCAGTGCCTGACGTAGCAGGTATTATGGCAAGATGAGTGAAGCATCAAGATTTTGTTTTAAGTGACTAGAGCTGTGACAGCATGCAGGAAGACTGGAAGAAGAATTGCATACTCCTTCCCGACATCATACATGCTATAATTGTAGGTTCATCCAACTGTGACAAGACATGGGTACTCATGTCACTGCTAACACATCCAGATGGAGTCCGCTTTGAGCATGTTCGTTTATCTTCAAAAACACCGTTTCAACCCAAATACCAACTATTACAGGAGGTATTGCAGGGTGTAGATGGTGTGACATACCTAAAATTCAATGAGAGTAGTGATATGCCTCTACCAGAAAAAGTAAAGCTAAACACAGTGTTCATATTTGACGATGTTGCTGTGCAAAATCAAGTTAAAATTCGAATATATTTCTGTTTTGGTCGCCAAATGACTGTTGATGTATTTTATCTGAGTCAGATATATTCCAGAATGACAAAACAGCTGTTGAGGGACAATGCAGTCCTAATTACAGCGTTCGAACGTGACAATCCAAATTTAAAACACGTTTACCAGGCTCATGTGGAAACCGGTATGTCGTTCAACGATTTTGTATATATATATATACGAAATGCTGTAATCACTCACAGTATGGGTTTTTCGTTACTGATAAAACAAGGAAACTGAATGATGGCAAATAAGAGAGAACTTCCAGGAGTTCCCATGGGAAGAAGTGAGAACGTCAGTATACGCATCACCATGGATAAATTCGCACGAATGCCAGGAGCTCAGTCTGACAGGCTAGGTTGCATAGACAAAACATTCGCTTGTACATGGACGTGAAAACTTAAACTCTCAAACGTCAAGTTGGAGGCATACATAGGAAACTAGAGACAGCTGTAATTCTCTTCTGAGACTGAAAATACAGTGAATGATCGGGTTAATGCAATCTAAAAGAAAGTAAACGACTTAACTGAAGGGGAAAACCTGTTATTGAGAAGGGGACAATGTACGAACAGGTTAATGCAACTGAAGAGACGGTAGACGACTTAACTGAAGAGAAAATAGCTGTTACCGAGACGGGGGAGCAGCATAAAAGGAAGGAGAGCAGATATACAGGATCATTTTTTCCACCACGTAAAAACTGTAGGGACTGATCGATGAGAGGATACGGAATAAAAAAGGTCTAATGAACTTCTGTCCGGAAATGTATAGTTTCTGTTGAATCCTGCCTTGACGTCAAATATGTGGGGTCAAGGAAGACTGCCTTCTCGGATCGCTAGACAACATTCAAACAAATCGTATTAATGAGTTTTATTATGAAATGAATAACGACAGTACTTAAATTTGACAGTAACACAGAAGTGTTGCAAGCAAAGGGCGACATGTAAATAAGAAATCTCTTCTGTACATACAGTTCCTTATACAAGTGAGGTAATACAGCTGACTCTTCTGTTCAGGTCGCTATTCGTGAAGCTTCTGTAGAACTTGGCCGCGACCAGTCGGCGTGGCGCTTAAGTTCTCTTCGCATAGAGGCCGCTGTTGTCGCGTTGTCCTGGAGAGGCGTCGGTCAGCATCCAATTGGCTGACGTCTTCTTCACAGCCGCCTCTGCTCTTTCGTCCCCGACTGGCGTGCCGGCGCTTGACTTTATGCCGCAACATTCCTCCCCCCAAAGCAACGGACCGTCGTCGGATAAGGGGCTCGACAACAGGAGGGGAGGCAGGATCCTGGACGCTGCGCTGGACTGGAAGCTGTGGCTGCCGGGGACGCAGGCCTCCGGTCGTATCCCGCCATCCGGATTTCGCGGGAACGTCCCCCGGAAAACGACTAGAAGGGTACGTGTCCACCTCCTGAGGCCCATAACAAGATGTAGAAAGCGTTGGCTGCTGCGGTGTGGGCGGGTCCAGCTCCATCGGTGGGACGAGAGGAGACATAGGAGGCGAAGGCTCCGTCTCCATGGGGTCGTCCCGCAATGTCGTGATGACACCCTCTAGCGGCTGCTGTGGCCGCGCTGTCCTCGGGATCCGTGAATCTGGGGAAGACAGAAGCATCTCCATGCACGTGGCAATGGCGAATTTGATTGTGATGTCGGCGCTGCAGTCCGAATGAGCCTGAAATGAGATACATGAATGCGCCAAGTCGAAGGATCTCGCCTCGCGCCCACTGTTTGCTGCCTTTAAAAACCCTGAAAAACAATATCATGTTGCGCGAAGAAATACTTGCAACCTTCCTTCGGCACCGTATGCTGAGGAGGGTGGAGCAGTGTCCGATGGCGGCGGCCGTGAAGCGGTTCCGCCGGCGATGGTCCATCTCGAGGATGCGACCGACAGGAGGCGAGTAACAGTTGCAATGCTTGATCCCTGGTGTGTGCGGTGCGAAGTTTGGCCATCTGCTGCTTGAATGTTCTGACAAAACGTTCTGCTTCGCCGTTTGACTGTGGATGGAACGGTGCACTGCTGTATGCCGTTCCGTTCACAGAATGTTTCAAATTAATTTGATGTGAACTGAGGGCCGTTGGCCGACACTATGACTTCAGGCAAACCTTCGAAGCAAAAAATAGATAACACGTGAATTGTATTACGTGACGCTGTCAAGTTCATTGGCACAACAAAAGGAAACTTGCTGTAAGAGTCTACCACATACAACTAACAAGTGTTCCAAAAAGATCCCGCCAAGTCTATGTACACACGTTACCATGGTGATTGCAACTTAGGCCAGTCAGAGAATTTTTGTGACGGAGCGTACTGATTTCCCGCACATGCGTGACACTGACGTCATCTGTTCTATTTGGGTATCCATACCTTGCCAAGTACAGTGTCGACGCGCTGACTGCTTCGTACAAAGAATCTCACAGCGTCCTTGGTGAAGTAATTGCAACACTTCGTTTTGCAAAGTTTTGGGGATCAACACACGTGACTGTCCACTGTCATGTTTCACAAGAATCACACCTTGCTCTATAGTGAAGCTAAGCCAACGTGCAAAGTATCGGTGCACTGGAGAGTTCTTTATGCTATGCAATGAGCGAGGCTAAGATGTGTGAAAGTAATTTAGCAAAAAGTTCAAATCAGCTTCTGTGGCCTGTTTAATTTTCCTATAGTTCAGAGGAAAGGATTGAAGCAATTCAGAATCATGAGCATTTATGTGACAACAAGATGCAGCAGAAGTGTCAAAGTCTTTATCAGGGCCAATCGGAAGACGTGAAAGTGCATCCGCATTACCATGTTGAGCTGTCGGAATATACACAATCTTTGCAATTTTTTGGCAGTTTGTACAGGAATCGGCTTCATCAGATGAAACAAGGACTGCAATGGCTTGCGATACGTTACTAAGGAGAATTTTCTGACATACAAATAGTGGTGGAATTTGGTGACACCATACACAGTAGCCAATGCCTCTTTCTGTATTTGTGAATAGTTACACTGAGCTTTGGACAACACTTTTGATGCGTAACCATTAGGCCTGTCTTTATCACCAAATTTGTGCGAAAGCACTGCAGCGCTCCGTAAGAAGGAGCGGCAACTTGCAAAACAACTGGTTTGTCAGGATCAAACTGAACAAAGCATCGATCATTGAGCAATGGATCTTTAAGTTTTTGAAAAGCTTCTTGGCACTCATCTGTCCAAACAAACGGGGACATTTTTGCGATGCAAGCGATGCAATGGTGCTGCGATTTATGCAGCATTCGGTACGAACTGAATATAATAGTTCATTTTCCCTAAGACTGACTGCAATTCTGTGACATTGCGAGGAACTGGCTGGTCACGTATGCCCAACAAATCTGACTGAAGACGATGTACACCTTAACCGTATATGACGTGACCAAGGTACTGCAACTGAGGTATCAAAAAATCACACTGGTCCAGTCTACACTTTAGTCAAAAATGGTTCAAATGGCTCTGAGCACTATGGGACTTAACATCTGAGGTCATCAGTCCCCTAGAACTTAGAACTACTTCAACCTAACTAACCTAAGGACATGACACACATCCATGCCCGAGGCAGGATTCGAACCTGCGACCGTAGCGGTCGCGCGGTTCCAGACTGAAGCGCCTAGAACCGCTCGGCCACACCGGCCGGCACACTTTAGTCCTCCATCAGATAACAGACGAAACAAAGCACGCAAATTCGCAATGTGTTCTTCAGGTCTGCGAACTACGATGACAATATCGTCCAAATAGTTTTAACAGTTTGGAATTCGAGCAGTCAGCTATTCCAAATACCTTTAGAAAATGGCGTGTGCGGAAGCGCAGCCAAAAGGCAAACGCAAAAATTTAAACAAGCCCAAATGAGTGTTCACAACACACACGGTTTGAGATTCTTCACCTTGTGTTATCTGAAGATATGTGTCGCGCAAATCAGTTTTTTGAAAAGTAGTGACCAGCGCCTAATCTGTCCATGAGATCCTCTGGGCGTGGCAATGGATAAGTATCAATCACAGTTTGTGGGTTGACTGTAGACTTAAATTCAACACAGAGACGAATGCGACCCAAAGGTTCGGGGAGCAAAACCAGTGGACTTGCCCATTGATTAGCTTGTATGGACGCAAAGTATCTTGCAATTCTTTAAGTTCAGCAGCGACTTTTTCCCATAGTGCAATGGGAACAGGTCTGGCTTGGCAAGATTTCGGCTGAGCATTGTCTTTCACAGTAATATGTGCAACAAAATTGTTAGCCTCACCTAAACCTTTAGAAAACAGTTCAGGGAATTTTTTCAGCAACATTGTCTTTTGCGCTGAATGCAGTCACTGACAATACATTGTCCTGAATTTGAAAGTGAAATAAATCAAATGAATCAAGGTCAAATATGTTTTCACAATCGCGCGATTGTAGCACGGTGAAAGTCACAGTTCATGTATGTCAGCGATACATGGCAGGCAAAGTATATTTTCCGAGGACGGGAATGTCACGTGCATTATAAGCCGTCAGGTGTGTGCTAGTTTTAGACGGGCGTGGGGAGCCCAACAATTCATGTGTGTTACGATTCAGCAATGTAACAGAGGTATCCTTGTCCAACTGAAACTTCACACGTTTTCCACTAGTATGCAAAGAAATAGTTTGTTGGAATCGCATAGCACTGAAGAAACTGTTCGCTTGCTGGATTTGCTAATGCTTGTAGCAGGCTTTGAATACACTGCGTTGATGACATGGGCCTTGTGGCTAGAATTGTGTTAGTGGACAAAATTCTTATGTTTGTTCTGTTGCAAAGATACGGGTTTAACATGACCTTCCTTGCCACAAGCGTAACATTGTGCTTGTCGGGATGGGCAGTCTTGGCATTTGTACTGTGAATAGTACCGAGGGCATGTCTTAATTCTGTTCGCTCGGTTAGAGAGCTGTTTACGCGACATGTAGAACTGTTTACATGGCATGGCTTGTCGTGTGCAGGCTGTCGCTGCCTACTGGGCTGGTCGTAAGCAAGGGCGACTCAACCCGACAAATTGGTGGCTGCTTAAACTTATCGGCCACTATGGCACCTGAATCGTACTGATCTAGTATTTGCACTATGTGCTGAAATGATGGATCTGACTGTTTTAGAATCTGTTCGCTAAGTTTGACATCAGTTACATTGTACACGATCAAATCACTCTACATAACATTTGAATATAAAGTATCACAAGCACATCCGAATTTACATTTCCTCGTCGTGCCCTGCAAATCTATTACCCACTCGCGATAAGTTCGTTCTGAACGTTTCTTGCAATTAAAGAATTGGTACCTAGCTGCCATCACATTCACTTGTTGGTCATAATAGTTAGTTAGTGAATCTACAACCTGATCATATGAAAGTTCACTCGGAGTTGCGTTAGGGAACAATTTCTGAATGCGGCGAAACACTGCAGTTCCTACTGTGGACAAAACGTAATGTAGTTTCTCAGTACCTAGCGTGTTGTGAGCAATTACACGGGCTTCAAACTGTTGCAACCACTCGAGCAATTCCTCTTGTCGCTCATTAAACTGGCGAAAAGGCGGTATGGGACTCGGAGCAAGTCGTATTTTGCACAGTATTGGTGGCTTGACTCATGAGGAGCTGCTGCACCATGTTTAGCAATGGGGCAATTCGCTGGATCTGAGTATCAAAAACAATATAAGAAATAATATTAAAACATAGAAACACACCCCTGAAAAGAAAAGACAAGGTAGAATGAAGGCGCCAGTAATACACAAAAGAAAATCCGCCTTTCACTGGGTTCTTCTTGTAATGTGTCGCCAAATGTTGAATCCTGCCTTAATGTTAAATTTGTGGGGTCTAGGAAGCATGCCTTCTTGGACCGCTAGATAACTTTCACACAAGAGGTATTAACGAGTTTTATTATGAAATGAACAATGACAATACTCAACTTTGACAACACAGAAGTGTTGCAAGCAAAGGGCGTGATGTAAATAAAAAATCTCTTCAGTATATACAATTTCTAATACAAGTGAAGTAATACAGCTGACTCTCCTATTCAGGTCGTTAGTCGTGAAGGTTCTGTAGAACTGGGTCGCGACCAGTCGAGTGCGGCACTTACGTTCTCTTCGCATAGAGGCCGCTGCTGTCACTTTGTCGTCATGGAGAGGGGTCGGTCAGTGTGCAATTGTCTGATGTCTTCTTCACAGCCCTGTCTGCTCTTTCGTTCCCGACTGGCGTGCAATCGCTTGATTTTACGCCGTAACAGTTTCCATGCCAGTGACCATTTTTTAAAATCATACATTGTTACAGAGACTGCGGTCTAATACGTGCTGTACCATGCAGCCACAGTTACAGGATGTACGGCCCGAAGTGTGTTCTGTCTCACGTGATCACATTGGCCAGGCTGCATCCGAACACTGTCAAAGGCAACATGAATACGCTACTCCAGTGTCTACACATCTGGAATGGTCTCTGCATACACGATACTTTTGAGATGGCCTCATAACCAGAAATCGCACTAGTTGAGGTCCGGTGACTGAGCAGGACATGCAACAGGAAGCCCCCCTCATCCGATCTGTCTACCAGAGGAGACACAACTCAGATGAGTCGGCAGGGAAATGTCTCCTTGTATAATCATACTGCCCACCGCCCATTGCCATTTGTCATTCCATAAGTAAACACTATGTTGGCAAGCTCTCGATTCGAGTTCGAAACCATTGTGTACAATGCTGTATCAAATTCACTACAAGGTGAGTCAACAAGAGAAGTGAATCGGACACAACATTACCAATTACTATGGCAGGAGAGGGCGCATATTAGACCACAGTCTCTGTAACAATGTATGTTTGAATAAATGGTCTCTAGCATGAAAACCATGCATTTCTGGACATAAGTTCATTGGACATTTTTTGTTCTGTGTCCCCTCATCGATCAATCCCTAGAGTTTGTACAAGGTGGAATAAGTTACCCTGTGTAAAGCCTCATGGTACACATAAGTCCGACTAGTCTACAGCGAGATGTCGACTAAGCATAAAGTCATTGAGGCAGAGAAGGCCATTCGAGAGAAGTTACGGTTGCTGAGGTTAGGACAATTGAAGCGGGGGCAGACATTGCAAGAAACCTATAAACCATTTACTGAATCTCTCGATGAATTCTCAGCGAAATCCCGCAACGATGATGATGACGCTATTGCCGATTTCATTAACCGTCACAGCGACGCTAGGACAAAACATTCGGTGTCACTCGTGAAAAACCATACGTGTTGGGCATGCAGCCTATAACTTTCAATGAAAAAACAATACAAATCGGTGATAGACATTTCAAGCAACATCCAGTCAACTGAATCTTATTTTCCTAGGACCCACAAAAACTATAAATTATTCGCCTAAAGATCTGGAAATGTACCGTGAAATATTGTTTTTAACTGGTTTGCCTAAAAAGGCAAAAAGCCGAAGCAAATCCATTATAAAGCCTATATTGGATGGTGAAAAAAATAGCGTGGTGATGGTATTGACGTTCAGCATAAAAGAGTGAGCAACTGAATCCTGCTGTATATATATTACGATGACCCCAATGAGCTAATAGATCGATTACGACTGCTCATGGCATCAGCTGCCGCGGGTAATACAGCTCATTTGAACGAAGTTATTTCAGTAATACCTGAGGTTAGAGAGAGAGAGAGGTATCATAGAATAAGTATGGAGACTGTAGTTCGAGAAATGCACAAACCAGCACGCAAAATATACCCTCGAAGATATGTTATGATTAAAGGTTCGGACAACCCGTGGCAAGTACATCTTGTCGACATGAGAGAATATTCACGTGTGAATAACGGATTCAAATATATTTTAATGGTCACTGATATTGATTCTAAATTTGCCTGGGCATTACCCATGAAAGCGAAAACAGTGAAGGATGCCGCGCATGAGTTCGAGCGACTGCTACAGACGGGGACGAACTGCAGCCCAGACAACTTTCAAACAGATCACGGGGGCGAGCTTTACAGTAGATAGACTGTGATGGAGCGGTACAGAATACATCACTACTCGACATTCACCCACCTGAAGGCGAGAATCGTGGAACGCCTGAACAGAACAGTGAAAGACCAAACGTGGATGTGATTCAATCTTCGCGGCTCACACAAATGGACCGACATCCTCCCGCAAATAATTGCACAGTACAATCAAACCAAACATCGCACAATAAAAATGAGAGCAATTGATTGTCGTGATGGTGGTGGTGGTGGTTAGTGTTTAACGTCCCGTCGACAACGAGGTCATTAGAGACGGAGCGCAAGCTCGGGTTAGGGAAGGATTGGGAATGAAATCGGCCGTGCCCTTTCAAACGAACCATCCCGGCATTTGCCTCAAATGATTTATGGAAATCACGGAAAACCTAAATCAGGATGGCCGGAGACGGGATTGAACCGTCGTCCTCCCGAATGCGAGTCCAGTGTGCTAACCACTGCGCCACCTCGCTCGGTGATTGTCGTGATAATAGACTTCTAGATACAGTATACAATCGTATTAAAATGTTTCATGTAGGTGATTTAGTACGTATTTCAAAACACAAGAGAAGTCATACATGCCAAAATGGTCAACCGAGATATTCACAGTTTCCAGAGTGTAGAGAACGAATCCTAGAACCTACCTCTTAAAGGACAGCAGCAGTACTGAAATTGCAGGATGCTTTTACACAGAAGATCTCGGAACCAGACATGTACCTTGTAGAGAGGGAATAGAGCATTAGTTAAATAGCTGGGTTTTCCCGCATCACAAAACAGCTGGATCGATGCTGACGATTTGCTACATAACAGAGTGCGCAGACCACAACCACCTCAGTAGAATAACATGTGTGATAGGAGACGCATTAGCGGGAAGAGGCGGCATTATCGACAAACTACCAGTCGAATTACACATTCCTGTGTACACGTAATGTGGTCCAGAACAAAACTTCAAAACCGATTGTCACATGGTGATAGGGGAATAAATCTACACGACGAAGCGCCTGTGGTATACAACATCGCATACGCAGCAAATAAAAATCATTACACCGCCGATCGAACTTTAGCTGATAAAGCTAAGGCAATAAGTGCGAGGAAGGATATTGGTATAAATCAACGCACTGCAGCATTTTCAGTTGAAAAAACTATGCATAGTACAGTTAAAATGGGCTTGGATGTGAAGAAGTTCAGCCATGTTACGAGCACTGCATGTAGGGCGCTTAGTAAGACGATGACAGCCAAATGGTTCAAATGGCTCTGAGCACTATGGGACTTAACATCTGAGGTCATCAGTCCCCTAGACTAGAACTACTTAAACCTAACTAACCTAAGGACATCACACATGTCCATGCGCGAGGCTGGATTCGAACCTGCGACCGTAGCAGCAGCGCAGTTCATGACTGAAGAGCCTAGAACCGCTCGGCCACAACGGCCGACAGCTAAAGGATGCATGAGAAACTGTTTCCTTAAAGCGACGTATGCAACAAAAAGTGGCCTGAAGCAGAAAGGAGTGAGCAGAAGGAGACTCGTTAAACCACTCATCGTTCTACCAATACCCAAGACGTCACGTGGAATTATTCCCTTCCTCTTTCCTGCCCTAGCCGGTCTCCCAGCGATGGGTTCAATGGCTGGGGATGCTGCGGCTGTTGCTAGGGCAGTCAAGAATGTACAAAATTCTCAGGAGCAACTGCAGGAGGGACGAGGACATAACTGCATGACGGAGGCAGCAGCCATCGGAAAAGGGCTACCCCTGAAACAATTCCAGAAAGAACTAGGTATCTTCATAAACAAAACAAAAAAAAAGCCTTCTAGCAGGCCAGCCGTTGTGGCCGAGCGGTTCTAGGCGCTTCAGTCTGGAAGCGCGCGACCGCTACGGTCGCAGGTTCGAATCCTGCCTCGGGAATGGATGTTTGTGGTGTCCTTAGGTTAGTGAGATTTAAGTAGTTCTAAGTTCTAGGGGACTGATGACCTCAGAAGTTAAGTCCCATAGTGCTCAGAGCCATTTGAACTATTTTTGAATCCCTTAGCAGTCCTACCGGACAGGGCGCTTACAAATTCAAATCTGCTTATGTTTGTTAAGAAGAAATTCAATATTCCGAGGTGTGTTTGTGCGAAATACATTACCGAAGACTATGTGGAAATCACGAGAATGCGTAATTGTGAATCTGGATGTAGCAGAAAGACCTGGAACTCAGAGGGTAACATTTGTTAAAAAAAGAAATCAAATACAGTCTACTATTTCGACGCATTCGGCGACGGCAATTTCTAGAAGAATAACAATGATACTTCACAGGCAGAAGACATGTGTTCTACAATTTTCGACGCTACCACGACTTTAATACACTACTGGCCATTAAAATTGATACACCACGAAGATAACGTGCTACAGACATGAAATTTAACCGACAGGAAGGAGAGGCTGTGATATGCAAATGATTAACTTTTCAGAGCATTCACACAAGGTTGGCGCCGGTGGCGACACCAACAACGTTCTGACATAAGGAAAGTTTCCAACCGATTTCTCATACACAAACAGCAGTTGACCGGCGTTACCTGGTAAAACGTTGTTGTGATGCCTCGTGTAAGGAGGAGAAATGCGTACTATCACGTTTCCGACTTAGATAAAGGTCGGATTGTAGCCTATCGCGATTGCGGTTTATCATATCGCGACATTGCTACTCGCGTTGGTCGAAATCCCATGACTGTTAGCAGAATATGGAATCGGTGGGTTCAGGAGGGTAATACGGAACGCCGTGCGGGATCCCAACGGCCTCGTATCACTAGCAGTCCAGATGACAGGCAATCTATCCATATGACTGTAACGGATCGTGCAGCCACGTCTCGATCCCTGAGTCAACAGATGGGGACGTTTGCAAGACAGCAACCATCTGCACGAACAGTTGGACGAAGTTTGCAGCAGCATAGACTATCAGCTCGGATACCATGGCTGCGGTTACCCTTAACGCTGCATCACAGACAGGAGACCCTGCGATGGTGTACTCAACGACGCACCTGGGTGCACGAATGGCAAAACGTCATTTTTTCGAATGAATCCAGGTTCTGTTTACAGCATCATGATGGTCGCATCCGTGTTTGGCGACATCGCGGTGAACGCACACTGGAAGCGTGTATTCGTTACCACGATACTGGCATATCACCCGTCGTGATGGTATGGGGTGCCATTGGTTACACGACTCGGTCACCTCCTGTTCGCATTGACGGCACTTTGAACAGTGGACGTTACACCTCAGATGTTTTACGACCCGTGGCACTACCCTTCATTCGATCCCTGCCAAACCCTACATTTCAGCAGAATAATGCACGACCGCATGTTGCAGGTCCTGTACGGGCCTTTCTGGATACAGAAAATGTTCGACTGATGCCCTGGCCAGCACATTCTCCAGATCTCCCACCAATTGAAAACGTCTGGTCAATGGTGGCCGAGCAACTGGCTCGTCACAATACGCCAGACACTACTCTTGATGAACTGTGGTATCGTGAAGCCGCATGGGCAGCTGTACCTGTGCACGCCATCCAAGCTCTGTTTGACTCAATGCCCAGGCGTATCACGGCCGTTATTACGTCCAGAGGTGGTTGTTCTGGGTACTGGTTTCTCAGGATCTATGCACCCAAATTGCGTGAAAATGTAATCACATGTCAGTTCTAGTATAATATATTTGTCCAATGAATACCCATTTATTACCTGCATTTCTTCTTGGTGTAGCAATGTTAATAGCCAGAAGTGTACATTCCTCAGTAGTCATCTATGCATCATGTTCCTCCTGACGCTTACGAGTGATATATAAGGATGGGTATTAAGCATCCACTCACCAGTTGACGTGTACATGCAATGTCGTACACTCCGATTTTAAAAGAACGGTCGTCTGTCCTACGTGCAAATTACTTAAGTACAAACTGATTTAAGCATTGGAGATTGGAGTATCGCGTCCGCAGCTCGTGGTCGTGCCGTAGCGTTCTCTGCCTCGTGATGACTGGGTGTTGTGTGCTGTCCTTAGGTTAGTTAGGTTTAAGTAGTTCTAAGTTCTAGGGGACTGATGACCATAGATGTTAAGTCCCATAGTGCTCAGAGCCATTTGAACCATTTGGAGTATCGCACTGACTGGACTGGAGGCATACAACACCGTCCCAATATCGCAGAGGCTAACAATAAACTGCATCTGTAAATTAATGGTGAAAACGAAATTGTAGAAATCGAACCTGGTGCATACGAAGTTTTAAAACAGTCTGGAAAACGGATTAAACTCCGTGCGAACATCAGTACACTCAATGCTGACATAATGAGGGTGAATGCATCCATTGACTTTAAGCAGAAAGGTTCAATAAGCCCACTACTGGATTTCACAAAGCGACAGGTTTTGAAGACAGATCCCAGTAAATTTTACAAATCTGATCAGACAATGCATATTCTCCCTGTCAGTACAATCCGTATTGAGCGTAACATTGCAACGAACTCATGTCTCAACGATAGAGTGATTCATTCAATTTACGGATCCTTCCCATCAGATGGAACAGTGTATAAGATCGTTGAGACTCCTACCAACGCAATATACCTTCCATTGACAGTTCAGACACAGGACTACCTGGAACTGCGTATTGTGGATCAGAACAATCAACTTGCTGACTTTCGTGGTCAGGATATCACTATAGGACTACATCTAAGACAGGATAGGCGTAAAGCATAAAACCAGCACACACAGCACAGCCTTTCGCAGCAGAACCGCAAGGTAATAACACATGCGAACTACGAGTTTCTTAAATCAGTAGGCTCGAAACCTCGCAATGAAGTCGTCGCTCTATATGTCTCACCCAGTGGAATGTGATGAGCGAATCATAAGCCAGGAATACTTCTCGCATAAACCTTATGCTTCAACGACATTTAACAAGAATGTTGAACTTAGGAGTTCATCCAGCACCAAGAACTCTTCCATGTAAGGGTTTCATATATTTGAATGGACCATTTAAGAAAAAAGTTGGTAATCATACAGCGGGATCAAAGCTTACATGTAATACTTTGACGTTCCTGTTCCAGGAAATATGATATGAACTTAATGGGACAGAGATTAACCGTGCATGTAATGTTGGTGTAGTATCAATCTTTAAAACATATGTCTCATCATCACCCTCGGATTTGAATGTTTCATAAAATGCAGGGTGGTTCATAGACGAGCTCGTGGGCAGAACAGCAGAAGAGTACCGTCGATTTTCTGCATGCATACCCCTAAAAATGCTTATGGGGTACATTGAGGACATGCGCCCAATTATTATGAATGTTAAACAGGAATTTATTCTGTTACAGAGTGCAACGGATAACAACTCAGATATTCAAGGAGCTCAAAAGGAGAATCAGTTCATCAACAATAAAATCATAAGGAAAATGACACACATCACTGTCGCAGACGAGGACCGTTTGAAGCTTTTAAAAGTTCTGGATACTGGTACATATCTGCCATTAACTTTCCGCTCATGAGAAGTTTTTGAGTATCCATTGATACCGATAGTGAGCAGAGAAACATGGGCTATTAAGACCTCCATGCAGCTGGAAACACAGGAGATTCATTATACTTGCAATTTAGACCAGCAGAAAGGAAAATTAAGCAAGTGATTTCATTGTATTTGACAACTGTAATTTAACTAATGACAGAGTCTATTTGAATTCAGAATTCTGTCCGTATGACAATTTACTGTTACAGTGGGACCAGAATGTATACAGTCTAGCATTTGACATGCATGCAAGGTTCCGTGCTTCTTACTATGGAAGTGTTGATGAGAAAGGATGCATACTCAGTCCACGGAAATTCAAGGATCTGGCTCCAATCATTCTAATAGACTGTTCAAAGCAGAATGAGATAATTAAATCAGGACCAACAAATGCATGAATCGAATCTGAATCCTCATCAAAGCCAGCCGGTGTGGCCGAGCTGTTCAAGGCGCTTCAGTCTGGAACCGCGCGACCGCTACGGTCGCAGGTTCGAATCCTGCTTCGGGCATGGATGTGTGTGAGGTCCTTATGCTAGTTAGGTTTAAGTAGTTCTAAGTTCTAGGGGACTGATGACCTCAAATGTTAAGTCCCATAGTGCTCAGAGCCATTTGAACCATTTTTTCTCATCAAATTTCCCAGAACACACTGCAGTGTAATAGTTGTACATGACCATGTGATTAACTATTGTCCACTTATCGGTTTGTGCAGCGTGCTGTATAAATGACCAAGTGCTGTATTATACCCAGTGCATTTCACAATGACAACTTGGAGTGTGAACATCATTGCTGACATTCAAGATTTCTATGATGATGAGTGTAGACAATTCATATTTAAAGATGTTACTTTCATTGCAAACACAGAAGATGCTGGTATACTAGAGGCATCCTCAGCAAGAATTGCACCACACAGGCCTTTCAAGGATGCGAACTGTGCTAAAACATGGACGAGCACAAGGTGGTTAACACGTTTCTTCTGAGGACTGCACTGGGACGATACTGGTATACCTTTTAAAGATATGATGACGTCACTTCGAATATTTGATCGTCCTGAGACCATCTCGTTAAAAGGCGAGGAGATCACATGGACGCAGCCAATCTTCAAGTATGCATCTGTTCAAGACCTGGAATTCTCTACAGCTGCTCTGCTATCTATCATTTCAATAAGAAGATGTGTGAAAATAGTGTTGTGTCTGCTTATGAAAATGTAAAATTAATTTTAAGTTGTATTAATGAAAATAAATGAATTTTTTTACCTCATATTCTTTGTTTTTCTTTCTTTCTTCCTAACTCCTACTTAGATACTATGTAGCTTTGCCTAGATCCTACGTCTGTGGCTTTGGTCAAGCACAGGAGATACAATTTCAGACGTGTTTGCTATATGTCTTCAGGGGACATGATCATGAGCCGCCTTTCCCCAAAAGCCTATTTGTACAGCACAATAAGCGAAATCCCATGCAATCATTACATATATTTTGTTTTCCTCCATATTTAACGTTACCTCCCTCATGCTTCAAACTAATAGCTTGTGCATCTTGCACTACCTTTACATACATTTGTAAGGATAGGGATTTGTGAAATAACAACAAAGATGTGTGGTAACCTTTTTTTATTCAGACATAAATATTAACACTAATAATACAGCTTTACATCTACAAATCTTGTTGTTTGCTGTCAGCTTTACAGTTCTTTTTATTGTTTGAAATTCTTTTACTCACAGTTCTTTGTTTTACAAATAATAGTACTGGTTGAAAAAGCTTTTACCTTACATTGCAATGCAGATTACAGCTATCACAGAGGTACCGTTTCTCTTACACTGATACTATTACTAGTAAAATTCCACCCAAACACAACATTTAATTTATGTGTTGATACGTTTGGCTCTAAATATTTTCCACCTCAAGCACTGAAATAATTTGATAATACAGTGAAGTGGCTGTCCCTAAAATGTTCACCCCAAACAGCTACACTAAAATGAACTAGGTGGAACTCATACTTAAAATGAGTATGAATTGGACAGCTAAAGGTAGGTGAAACTTAAAAACTATTCTATTTATGCACTTACTCGCACAGTCATACAGGCACATGAAGTGCAAAAGAGAGAAATACGGTAAACTACGTTTTCCTTCATTTACGTTTTTTCATTAATTTAGACCAATTTTTAATATATTACACAGTTGTAATTATTTATAATTTTTTTCTAACTCATGGTGCTTGTTTATTCATGCATACATTGTAAGCCACTTACTCAGAAAAAAATTAACAGAATGTATTCACACACAGGCATACGTATTTATACAGGTGTCCACACTCAAAAGCACTCACAAGCATACATATAAGCACTCACACAAGTAGGCACACCATACATCACACACATACAGTATTTACACCATGATAAAAGAGCCATACTATACGGCACATGCTCTCACTTAGCTAGTCACTCACTCTCTCTCTCCCTCTCTCACACCATCGGTGTCCCCCCCCCTCGCGCTTCATGTAAATAGTGTGAGTACAGGAGGGTTTCGATCCCATCATCACAAATGGCTCTTTTATAAAGAAGTGACAATCCAACTTTAGATTGCAGCACAGTGTACATCTCGTGACCTCGCAGTAGAATACTAGTTTGCTGTACCAAATGCGGAGGTCCAAATGCGGAGGTTATGGCAGAGCATCGTAAACATCACTGTACAGGCACTGCAAGTAGTCTTCAACCGTGAGGACATGTGATGCCACACGTTATACACCCTTACCCCATCTCTGGATGGCTCCATCTATTGTACGATATGCATACATTTTGGATCTTAGACCCACAAACTCTGCTGTCGGCAATCCATCCACCTCATCTTTTACTAAATTAATAACCTTCCTGTTTTGATGAGCAATACTGAAACGAAAATCATACTTTGATGTGTCAAATTCATTACGATGACACCTAGTTACCTTACATGGATAACAGTTATTCACACAATAGCTGAAGCTATCTGTATCCATATAAAGTAACTTTGGTTCCACAAAATGAGCGGTACATATTGGAGTTTGGAGATTTTCAGTATACACATACCCAAACAAGTCGGTTTCGTAAACTCTACTGAAACCTTGGACAGCTCCACAGCAGTGACCTGCTTAAAATTTGATCTTGCGGTGCATTTTCGTACGCCCCACGGTCCATCCCATTCGATCCCAATCAAAATATCTTACATTTTACATGGTTTTACCGACATTTTTCGAAATCACTGGTCGTTCTTGCCCTCTTTTCGGTATTTAATTCAATATACTCCTTCAGTTGGGGGGTACTGGTTGAAGGAGACAGCCCAGATAATTTTATGTAGCTCCAACTTAAGGTGAGGCACTGCTGGATATTAAGATAGTGAATTCTGTTCCTCTGCTTGTGTCCAACAGAGGTCATCAGTTTAGGGATAGTGCTTCCTCATGGAACTAATTGCTCTGAACATAACAGCAAGTCACATGTCATTTTATGCATACTAACAAAATATATGACGTCTGCCTCCACCAAATACCCTACATCACAATCAGCTGCCAGACCCAATACTTTTGCACCTAATTCCTATAATCCATTTTCATACACCCACTGAAACCCATCAACTAGCAGTGGCTGCATCATGACGAGCCATATAAGTTATTTACATCCAAATATAGAATATAACTTGAATTGAGGGATGCATTGAACCCTTCACCCATACGTGGATTATTCGCCTAGGTGTGTCTATGGACATACTGGCTAAGTCCTCCATGTACCCTGTGCTCAAAGAACAGAAGCACATTAGCATCAGTCAAAAGTCCCATGCTGCCCTCGTTTTCTTGAGCAATGCGTCCCAAGACAATACAGGTGCCATGTAATAAAAGGTGGGGTCCAGAGAATGTGTGGCCATGCATACACTCTGGAACTTTTCAAAAACATTCGCAAGCTAGCGCTCATTGGTATCAATGTATAGCCTTGCGTATTCACCCCAATTTGGGATGCTGAATTCCCATCAGACATTTATGGTATGCTCATGATCTGCACTAGTTATGGTATCGCCAGTGAGAGTACTGGTAAAAGCAGATATGTAGGGTAGCCTGGTTTCGTTAAGTTTCGTCTTACTTTACAGATACTCATAAGGGAAAACTCCTTATCTAGTAACAAGCTGAAACTTTTCGTCATTTGGGTATGTAGATCGGATGATATGTGTATCCTCCAGAGGTAGAGTTTCAATCAGTTTCTGGAGTGGCGCCTGCATAAAATGTACTGTGTCAATGAAGCAGAGCGTAATATTTGGCGTCATTCTCTTTGAGAATAAAACATATTTCTCAAAACTCTCAAGCAAGACACATCTGATTTTTCTCCTAGCCGAAATTAACCAATTGCTCAACTAGAAAGTGAGCGTTATACCCACTTAAGTTATGAAAGAATACGGGTATGTGTCATGGTAGCTAATGCTTCAAATTGCATGCGTTGTGAACTGCACTGCGGAACTGCCCCACAAGATGACAGTGACCTCTACAGGGAGTTTCAGCTTTCCTATCTAATGGCAGCCCACAAATATTACAGTTACCGCATCATTGTGTAATTTCTCCTCCTCCTCTGACTCGGTCCTGGGGATGTTGGTGCTGTAAAACCTAATAACATGCCATCAGAGTGTTTCAGGCTCAGTGAGCAACCAAACTGCAGGATTATCTCCAAAATAAGATTCATTGCGATTAAGACTTGAATCATATGAACATGTAATTTGGTGTACTCCCGCATATGGTATTTGTTTTTGCATGAAGGTGGTATGTGAGGTTAAGGGGTTCCCTTCACAGTGGGCGATAGGGACAAGAAGGCATTCGAAGTCTGAGTGTACTACAAACAGCCATCGATCCTTGTGATGAGCATACTTGAATTTAATGAACTTGTTTCCTTCTGTAGGCATAACAACACATACCGGTTCCTTGGATTCACAGTGCTTCAGATGTCCTTTTAAATACTTTTCTTCCGAAAAGTTATTTAGACCCCTGAAGCAAATGTGCTGTTTACACTTGTGTTTATTGAGTTGGGAGTTAAGGAGGCGGGACATGTCGTTGATCCAAACAGAATACATGATTATCCCCTTCAAAAGAGAGCAACATGTGTACATGAAGGTCACACTCCCCTGCACATTTCGAAAAATCGAGTATTCCAATTACAGTATGCTTGCTCTGCTCATCTGGCTTGCTTCTCTGCTTCTTCAGGCCATAAACGTGAACCGAAATTCCAAGATCTTGTGCCTAAAATTTTGGTATGTCCTGAATCCTTAAGTGGAACTCGATACTGTCAAAGTTATATCCCCAAGAATCGTATTTTTACACAAGTGGTATTACATGTACCCTGTGGATGTTCATTGAAGTTTCTCTGTCAAGCCAGGATTGACCATGCAAGATAAGTATTATCCTTTTCATACAAGCCTGCTTGTTCTTAATATCATCAGGGGTTGTGATATAACTGGACCCTCCACTTAAAGGATCATAGACATGAATCAGATGTCAAAGTGTGGTATTTGGCTGAGTGCTTTACTGACCCTCTTACTTTGATCTCGGAAAGCTGGGCCAGTATAGCACCCAAGATGTATTCATGATACCATTGGTGATTGATGTACTCCTAGATATAACGCCATTATCACGCCAGATGTAGTGCAAGCTTTTATCCTCAGCAACTGTGCGTTTGGGAGGATGAGTCAACTCGCAGCAGAGCACTGCATTACATTTGATGGCATTATATCTCAGATCGTCTTGGGCTGTGAGGAGCTCTGAATCAGCACTGGGAGGCGTGCTTCTAGAAACCTGACTGGGTCGCTATACCCCCCTGGCTAATTCTAGTGAAAGAGATACATCCCTTAAATGCCCTAGCAACCGCCAAGTATTCTAGAGGGGTCTTGACACCGTTAATCTGATGTCCTTCACTCTCAGGATGGGATAGAATCTGCAGCTAGGCACAGGTTCATAATCATTAACACTACAACTAGGAGATTACTGTATAGACTCTATGGATGACGAGACTGGGAGGAGGCGCTGTCATGAGGGAGGGATATGTGCTGAGGCACACACACCTTTCGATGCGGGCGTTGTTTAGAAATTAAGTGTAATATGCGCCAAATTTGATGTTATTTTTTCCACATTCGGTGCTATTTTACTGTCAGATGCGATGCTATTTTTTCCAAATTCAGTGTTATTTATTGCGAAATATTTCGTTTTTCGCCAAATTTGTCAAATCTAGTGTCATTTTTGTCAAATTTACTGTCTTTTCTGGCAAATTTGGTTTCATTGTTTATCAAATTTGTTGTTAAGTTCTGCCAACTTCTGTTTATTTTTGAGACATTCGGTGGTGTTTTTGGATTCCACATTGTTTCCACATTGTTTTTTTGCTAAATTCGGTGGTTTTTGCGAGATTCGGTTTTATTTTTTGCCATATAAGGTGTTATTTTTGCCAAATTCGGTGTTTCATTTTAGAAAATTCGGCGCTGCTTCTTGTCAAATTCGATAGTCTTTTTTAAATAAAAATCTGTGTTTTTTATTCGTTTTTTGCTAGTTTTTGTGCTGTTTTCGTCACCACATCAAAGATCGTCACGCGGGAAATGAACCGTCAGTTTAAGATTATATACGAACCTCAGCCTTGAGGAGATAACAAGTCAAAATTCAGTTTTAACGTTCCATAACTATCAGTTGCGAATGTTAATAAAGCGCCGCACTGTGATTTATAACATTTTTATACGCAAAAATTACAAATTTTTCAATCTCTCGGAAAAATCGCTGATTTCGGGTTATTTCGCTAATTTTTCGCGTAATTTTTCGTGTTAATCTTGTCGAGAAATTATCTTGTCTTTACCAATAACATATTAAAATTTTTCTTACTTAATCTATACTAGATATATATCCAGAGTGTATAAAAAAACTAAATAAATAAAAGGTTTAAAACACTCTTTTATGTGACAAAACCGTCACAGGTGCACCGTTTCCCCGCTAGTGTTTCATGGAGTTTTAAAGCTAGTGATATTCAGAGATGGTGTTCAGACCACCGTGTTGTGAGTGAAGTTTTAGGGGTTTTCTGAAAATGTCTGTTTGAACTAAAGCGCAACTGGCACGAGCATACGAATGATTGTCTAATACGGTCAAAGCAACCAGGTATTTCACGAATAATTTCTGCAGTTTCGGCCAAATAGGCAACTTGCTTTTGTGAAGTGTATTGGTGTTTCGTACACGAAACGCTTTCTTGATGTCAAATTGCACAAAATAACGAAAGGAGTTTACCATTTCCTCCTTTTTCGCTGTTACTGCCACATCAGCCATGACGATGTAATTTAATACCCTTTATTACAAAGTCTATTCGCGACACATTTCGCAGGCAGTATTCAGATGCGCCTCTGAATGTACGTGCAAACTTTGTACGACACATAGTTCAGGAGATAAGACGTCGCAGATATTGAGCCGCGTGAAAACGAAACTACAGGGCGAAATTTGCTGGAGGTACAGGTGAACCATGTGCTCAGATATGTGCGAAATATGTTAAACACGTGACGTGGGTGTATCCAGTGAAGCCGAGGGAAATAACTCCTGCCTTGGATCAATTTCAACTAGACTCTGTTCACGTGTTACTTACCATCTAGAAAGAAATACTGTGGGGGTAAGGCTCACCATTCTCCTGTTGGGGTGGGAGTGAAGGACAAAGATGGGTGTGGGAGGAGGAGAGGGAGAGACAGAGAGAGGGCAAGAGGAGATGGATACAGATAGATGGGAAAAGGAAACAGACTGAGAGAGGGGAGAGGGTGAGATGGACAGAGAGAGGGTGCAGGAGGAGATGGACAGGAGAGAGGGAAGGGTGTCACAGAGTAATGTACTTTGGGCAAGTGAGCCCATTTTTACTTTCTGTAACACTTGCCGACAAGTGTATGACAGCATTTCCCACCGTAGCGCCACTTATAAACAAGACTGCATACATGGACGACTTTGTGATCTCAGTAGAAGGTGATAATTTGGTGATAACTATATACTATGAACTTGTAACCCTAATGAAATTGATCAGTCTCCCCTTATCAAAATGGGCTACCAACTGTGAACAACTCCACACTATCTGGAGGGCAGAAGGGCGAGAACTCCACACCCAGACTCAAGTTTTAGGTGTAGACTGGAACACCGCAGGTGACTACTTCTGTATCAATCCTAGCGAAATCATCAGAAGGTCGTCAGAAGAGCCAGCCTCCAAACGACTCCTTTTACAATGTACGGCTAAATTCTATGACCCACTCCGACTGTTTTCCCCTGTTTCTCTTGTTGGGAAATTGCTATTCCAGGACACATGGTGCCGAGGAATTGGCTGGGATGAACTTATGCCCTGGGACTTAGGGACACGAGGGCACACTTGGATATCTAGCTTACCTTCATTGTCACATATAAGTGTCCCTAGATGGATAGCTACAGCTCATGGAAGAGACTCTCAGCTGCACGTATTCTGTAACGCCTCGGAAAAGGCATATGGAGCAGCTTTGTACATTCGTACTGTCTTAGATGATGACGTCGTAGCCCATTTAGTCTGTAGCAAGAACAAACTTGCTCTTATTAAGAAGGTGACATTGCCTCGACTCGAACTTTTAGCGGCAGTAGTTGGGACCAGGCTATTGTGTTACTTTTGCCGCGCAACAGACTTTAAAATTGCCCATGTGATATTGTGGACGGATTCTAAAATAACACTAAGTTGGATTCGCTGTGATCCTAACAGATGGAAGACCTTCGTTTGTAATCGGGTAACTGAGATACAAACACACACGACTCCCACGCAATGGAAACACTGCCCAGGACCAGACAATCCTGCTGACCACCTCTCACGTAGACTCCTCGGCTACCAAATGAATTCTCTGGATATTTGGTGGCATGGGCCGCCTTGGCTTACACGTTCTCCTGAATGCTGGCCAAACGATACTCCAACGATGGTACGACTTCCTCCCGAAGAAAAGAGGAAGAAAACCCAGAGCCAAGTTTTGTCGATATCTACGCCAACCAGCCTATTGAACTTACTTACATTCAGCTCATACTGGAAGCTCATTCGTATCACAGCATGGACTCTCCGCTTCCTACACAACATTCGTCAGAAGAATAAATCTTCAGGAGAACTTACAGCCACCGAATTATCAGCTGCCAAAATGTATTGGATTCGAGTGGGCCAGAGAGATTCCTTCCCCAGCTAATTACATGCACTTCAGAATAACTTACCACTGCCAAAAGAATCAAAAATCGCTCGATACAATCCTTTCCTAGAAGATGGACTAATACGTCTAGGAGGTCGACTGCAGTGCACTAGCCTAAATAGGGGACAAAAACATCCTGTACTCCTTGACGGTTCCCACCACTTCACACAATTGACTATTCGAGAGACACACATCCGCCTTCATCACTTTGGTGTTGGTTCTGTACTATCCGAACTGCGTACCGAATTTTGGATCCTTAGAGCTCGTCAGGCCATCAAAAGAATCCTACACTCATGCCTCGCATGCAAGATCTTGAAGAATCCACGAGGGCAGCAGATCGAAGCACCGCTGCCACCTGAACGAGTTTCGCCTGCCAAACCATTTGCTGGCCCACTATTCATCAAAGTGGGGAAGGAAACGCAGAAGTCATATATCACTCTTTTCACATGTGCTACCACACGAGCTGTACACGTCGAACTCTGTACAGACTTGTCAATGGACAAGTTTCTTATGGCACTTCAGCGATTCGCCGGAAGACGCGGACTACCCCACACGATATATACAGATAACGCGAAAACATTCCACGCCACGAATATGGAACTAGCCCAACTTTGGAAGGCGTTAACCACCATAAAAACTTATCAGTCCCTCGCCCACCACGGTATTACTTGGAAATTTATTGTCTCCCGGGCGGCTTGGTGGGGAGGATGGTGGGAAAGAATGGTGGGCATTATAAAGCGTTGCCTACGGAAGGTATTGGGACCCGCAAAGCTCACTGAGGAACAACTGAACACCACTTTGATCAGTATTGAAGCCGCGGTGAACTCCAGGCTCATCACACCAGGAGATGATTGTGATGCACTCACACCTTCCCATTTTTTGATGGGAGAAAACTTACGACTATTCCGACGGGACCAGAGCCTTCAGCGAACACGAATTTAACAAAGGAATTCCGACTGAGACAGCAACTCTGTGACAGTTTTTGGAACCACTGGGTTAAAGAATACCTATTGGAGCTCCGGAACTACCATGAAGTTAAACGCCCATCAGGACGAGACATCCCCTTTCGCCCTGGCGACATAGTGCTGATCCAAGAGGACCTTCGTCCGCGACATATGTGGAAGAAGGCCAGGATAGAAAAGGTACTACCAGGAAGAGACGGCAGGGTAAGGACGAGAATACTCCGGACACCAGAAGGTCACATCATTAGTCGTCCTGTGCAGCTGGCCATACCTTTGGAGGTCGACCAGGGTGGGGAGGATGTCTGTGATGTACTTCGGGCAAGTGAGAGACTGTTTGTTTACTCTTAGGACAATGTATCTTTGACTTGTTGTATTGTATGTTCTGTGACTATGTAATAAAGTGTTAGACTGCTAATCGCTGCTCTACTGTGATTAACGACAAAGGGTGAGATGGGCAGAGAGAGGGGGAGGAGGAGATGGAAAGAGAGGGGGGGGAGAAGGAATAGTCTAATAGAAGATTAGAATAAATCCATTCAAGGCAATACCCACTACTCAACAACTACATTATATACAAACAGTTTTCTATTAAAAATTCTTTGGAAGATTTTTGAAAATCTTTTTATTGCCTATCTTTCTCTCAAGTATGAAGGGAGTTTTTTCATGGCATTTGCTCCTGTACACGACGGCCTTGATTTGAATTTTACGTTGTTGTGACTGTGCTCATGGAGAAATTCCTTTTCGTTGTGTCATTGTTGTGCCATATCTCGATATTTTGAGTGTCAGCAAAATATCTCATTTTGTTCAGCACAAGGGTTCATATCCATATACCCTTAATAACGTTAATATTTTAAGTGCTTTAAATGATGGCCTACATGTTTCTACAACCACATTCATAAGGGAATTCAGGAGAAGATGGTGGTCTGAGAAAGGGAAAGAGGACATGCACGCAGACAGATTGGAGGAGGAGACGGACAAAGAGAGGGGAGAGGAGGAGATGGACAGAGAGAGAGGTAGCAGGAGATGGTCAGAGAGAACTAGAGGAGGTGATGGTGGTGGAGATGGACAGAGATAGGGGCAGGAAGAGATTGGCTGAGAGAGGGGAGAGGAGGAGTAGGACAGAAAGATGGGGAAGAGGAAATGTTGGGGCAGAATCAGATAGACAGAGAGAATGAGATGATAAGATGGACAGGTGAAGGAGGAGATGGATAGGTTGAGGGTGAGGAGGATATGGATAGAGATAGGGGAGGAGGAAATTGACAGAGTGAGGGGGAGAGAGAGATGGACAGAGAGAGAGCTGGAGGAATAGATGGTCAGAGAAGGGAGACGAGGAGAGGGAGAGAATGTGAGGAGGAGATGGGTAGGTGAAGGAGGAGATGGACTGTGAGATATGGTGGAGGAGATAGAGAGAGGGTGAGGAGAAGATGGACAGAGAGAGGGACAGGAAGAGATTGGCAGAGGGAAGGACAGAAAGATGGGGAAGAGAAAGGGGGAGGTTAAGGTGGGCTAATAGAAGACTGAAATAAATCGATAAACGGGCAATGCTGGGTTTATAATATACACTCCTGGAAATGGAAAAAAGAACACATTGACACCGGTGTGTCAGACCCACCATACTTGCTCCGGACACTGCGAGAGGGCTGTACAAGCAATGATCACACGCACGGCACAGCGGACACACCAGGAACCGCGGTGTTGGCCGTCGAATGGCGCTAGCTGCGCAGCATTTGTGCACCTCCGCCGTCAGTGTCAGCCAGTTTGCTCCATCGCAGTCTTTAACACTGGTAGCATGCCGCGACAGCGTGGACGTGAACCGTATGTGCAGTTGACGGACTTTGAGCGAGGGCGTATAGTGGGCATGCGGGAGGCCGGGTGGACGTACCGCCGAATTGCTCAACACGTGGGGCGTGAGGTCTCCACAGTACATCGATGTTGTCGCCAGTGGTCGGCGGAAGGTGCACGTGCCCGTCGACCTGGGACCGGACCGCAGCGACGCACGGATGCACGCCAAGACCGTAGGATCCTACGCAGTGCCGTAGGGGACCGCACCGCCACTTCCCAGCAAATTAGGGACACTGTTGCTCCTGGGGTATCGGCGAGGACCATTCGCAACCGTCTCCATGAAGCTGGGCTACGGTCCCGCACACCGTTAGGCCGTCTTCCGCTCACGCCCCAACATCGTGCAGCCCGCCTCCAGTGGTGTCGCGACAGGCGTGAATGGAGGGACGAATGGAGACGTGTCGTCTTCAGCGATGAGAGTCGCTTCTGCCTTGGTGCCAGTGATGGTCGTATGCGTGTTTGGCGCCGTGCATGTGAGCGCCACAATCAGGACTGCATACGACCGAGGCACACAGGGCCAACACCCGGCATCATGGTGTGGGGAGCGATCTCCTACACTGGCCGTACACCACTGGTGATCGTCGAGGGGACACTGAATAGTGCACGGTACATCCAAACCGTCATCGAACCCATCGTTCTACCATTCCTAGACCGGCAAGGGAACTTGCTGTTCCAACAGGACAATGCACGTCCGCATGTATCCCGTGCCACCCAACGTGCTCTAGAAGGTGTAAGTCAACTACCCTAGCCAGCAAGATCTCCGGATCTGTCCCCCATTGAGCATGTTTGGGACTGGATGAAGCGTCGTCTCCCGCGGTCTGCACGTCCAGCACGAACGCTGGTCCAACTGAGGCGCCAGGTGGAAATGGCATGGCAAGCCGTTCCACAGGACTACATCCAGCATCTCTACGATCGTCTCCATGGGAGAATAGCAGCCTGCATTGCTGCGGAAGGTGGATATACACTGTACTAGTGCCGACATTGTGCATGCTCTGTTGCCTGTGTCTATGTGCCTGTGGTTCTGTCAGTGTGATCATGTGATGTATCTGACCCCAGGAATGTGTCAATAAAGTTTCCCCTTCCTGGGACAATGAATTCACGGTGTTCGTATTTCAATTTCCAGGAGTGTACATAGATACAGTTTTCTCTAAAAAATGGTTTGGAAGTTTTTTTAAACTCTTTTTACTGTCTCTCTCTTTCTCTCAGATTTGAAGGGAGTTTTTTCATGGTCTGGACGGCTTTGTTTTGAGTTTCATGTTGTTATGGTTGCGCTCACGGAGGAAGTTCTTTTTCATTGTGTCAAGATAGTGCCGTGTCTCAATACTTTAAGTATTAGGAAAATATTTTAATTGTGTCCAGCATAAGAGTCTTTATGCGTATATCCTTGAAAGTGGTAGTGTCTTTAGTCCTTTAAACGCTGGCCTACTTGATTCTGTAACCACATTCATAAGGGAATTCATAAAAGAGCTTCCTAAGTCCATCCAGCATCCATTTGCCTGGCTAGATGTCCCGACCACCTCAATTTCAGTTTCACTACGTTCATAATTACGTCTTCTACTTCGTCCTGTTCCATAATATATTTGTTTGTTTTTCTGTTGTTTACTGTTCTCAACACATATTTCTCCACGGCTTGCTGTGCGACCCTCAGTTTTTCAGTGATGTTCGTTTTAAAAGTTCAGTTCTCGCTGACACAAGCCAAAAGTATTAATACACGCCAATGACAACTTTCCTTTTACACACATCAGAAGATTAGTTTTGAAGATCCTTGCTTGTCCATTTTTACCCTGCTGTTTATTTATTTTTCTGTCCAACTGTCTTCAACAATACTAAACACAGTGTCTGACAAAAAAAGTTAGGGATCCAGAAACATAGTCGGATGCTAATTTAACTTCATACAATTACAGAGTGTGTCCGGAAAGTAAGTTGCGTGATTGTTTCTTGCCAACTTAGAAGGGTGCAGTGTTGCGACTGGTGGTAGAAATGTTGGTGTGTGGAGTGGGGAGGGGATCTCGGGGATGCAACGTGTTACTCACCAGTTGCCTGCTGGCCGTTACTCAGTGCGGATTGCTCGTAGAGTGTATCTGCATTAGAGTGACACATTGGGAGATCAAAATTCCACGATTCAGTGTTAAGTTAGGTGAATCAGGCTCCGAGACCGTCACAATGCGTTGAAAAACCTTATGGAGATAATGCGATGTCCCAGAACAGGATTTACCAATGGGAGAAGGGGTTCCGGGAGGGGAGAGATGACATAGACGATGAACATTTCGTGTTGACGAGAATTTGCTGCAAGTGAAGGTCGTTTTGGACTCATGCCGACGTTTCATTGTGTGAATGATAACAGAAGAGTGTAACATACCGAAAACTGTTATGCAAGAAATTCTTACTGAACATTTGCCTGTGCGGTAGGTTTGTGCAAAGATAGTTCTGGAAGTGCTGTCGGATGAACAAAAGGCTGTTCGTTTAACAGTCGTGCGTAATCTTTTCGATAGTTGCGAAAGTGACACGAATTTTTTGGATAACGTAATAATGGAGGACGAAACAAAGTTTTTTGAATACAGCGCTGAATCAAATAGACAACGTGCCAAGTGGTACACGAAGACTTCCCTGAAGCCAAAAAAAGGCAAGGATGACAGAGCCCCAGATAAGGGCGACGCTCATGGTATTTTTTGGTTCCAAAGGCGTTGTCTGCTCGGACAGACTGTCAACAATCAATTTTACTACAAAGTCCTTCAAAAGCTGCGAAACTGTGTGCTTCGCATGAGGATGAAGATCAGTAGAAACTGGCAACTTCTTCACAGCAACGCGTCGTCTCCTACCGCCTTCATTGTTAGCGAGTTCCTGACCAGGCGCGGTGTGGCATTCCTGTCCGAGTCACCATATTGTCCCCATCTGGCACCAGCGGTCTTCTAAAGAAAAGCTTAAAGGACCATCATCTTGGGACGGTAGATGCTGTGAAAGCTGCTGCGTCCGGGTGTCTGAAGGAGGTTCCTATCAATGTGTTCGAGGATGCCTATCAGATCTGGCAGAATGGATGGAAAAAGTATACAGACGACCAAGGGTGATAATTTAAAAAATAATACTCGTTTGTACTTTAATTTTCTATGAATTTTAAGGATTTATTCAACTTATTTTCCGGACACACCCTGTGCACACCAACGGCGGGTGTGTTGATGATTAGAACTACAGTTCCCTGTGACATGTAGAACGGTCACCAAGTGCATTACTGTTGTTACCAGGCATAGTTGGGTATATAGAGGGCGCGAATAGTGTCAGATGTTGACTGATCAGTGTGAAGGGCACAGACGCTACCTACTCAGACAGCGTTGTCAGAGTTTGGAAGGGGCCTCATTGTGAGTCTCCATTTGGCCGGCTGATTGAACAGCGTAGTATCCAGATTTGTGGGACATTAGGACGTGACAGTGGACTAATGCTGCACAGCTTCGGAACTTAAGGACTAGCACAGCCGTTGTTAAGCATCTACGCGATCACGTCTGACCATCATAATGGAGGATCCCCGTATTGTGCACCAAGCACACCGTAAACCCTTCACATCTTCGCTCAACATCCGAGAAATGCGGTCCCATGTGCACGCTGCCGTTAACACCACAACACAAACGGCTGCGTTTGAAGAGGTGGCGTGACTGGGAAGTATGAACCACTGACGAGTGGCATCGCACTGTGTTCGGCAATCAACTGCGGTTCTGCACTACGCTGAATGACCACTGTTGGCGAGTGCCACGGAGCTCTGGGGAGAGGTCACTTTTTTCTAATGTTTTGGAGAGGCACAGTGGTGTCACTACTGGCGTCATGGTGTCAGAAGCCATCGGGTATGACTTCAAGTCGCGGCTGGTAATAATTGAGGGAATTCTGCCGTCACAACGGTATGTCATCGACATCCTGAATACTTGTGTTTTAGCTCTTACGCGAAAGTGTCGTGGTGGCAGTATTCAGCAGGTCAGTTGCTCATGAGTGGGATCACAAAGACAATTTCTTTGTAAATTTGGATCGATTTTGTGATCACCGCAAAAACAGCACACACTCTGTCAACCCGTGAACTTTCGTTTGTTTTCCTCCTCCTGTTCTGGGTGCTTCAATTGTTTTTGGTAAGCAGTGTGTAGCGTCGCAGCTATTACGCGACTGTAGATTCTTGCAGTAGGTTTATTACATTATGGTAAGCTGTATTGGGAGCCTGCAGTATAGTAGCGTTTGGTGGCGGCCAGCATGTGGCCTGCCGTAAGTGTCATAGCCCCACCTGTCTCTAAAGCGGACCGTGAGAATGCTCACTGTGTCACCTACTAAAATCACTTATTCACCTCACCTAAGAAACTAAATAACTACGTTAAATATTAGCTATTTTATTCCAAATTTAGTGCATGCCCTTTTGTTATTCATACGAACTTTGTGTCGAAATTTGATACCGCTAACTATAACAGTTTCAGAGATATAAAAACCTATTTAAAAGTACTTAACCGACACTTAAGAAAATAAATTCAGATAGTAATAATAACAGTTTATATTTCTTTTGTTATTTGAATACAGTAATAGCACTCTTAGTGTGCTGATTTAAGTTATAAAGGTTTTCAGTTCTAAACTTTCGATAATTTTTCGTTTGTAACGGAAATAACAGATTGTTGTTGTTGTGGTCTTCAGTCCTGAGACTGGTTTGATGCAGCTCTCCATGCTACTTTATCCTGTGCAAGCTTCTTCATCTCCCAGTACCTACTGCAACCTACATCCTTCTGAATCTGCTTAGTGTATTCATCTCTTGGTCTCCCTCTACGATTTTTACCCTCTACGCTGCCCTCCAATGCTAAATTTGTGATCCCTTTATGCCTCAAAACATGTCCTACCAGCCGATCCCTTCTTCTAGTCAAGTTGTGCCACAAACTTCTCTTCTCCCCAATCCTATTCAATACC
Organism: Schistocerca nitens; assembly: GCF_023898315.1. Classification (NCBI taxonomy): domain Eukaryota; kingdom Metazoa; phylum Arthropoda; class Insecta; order Orthoptera; family Acrididae; genus Schistocerca; species Schistocerca nitens. The sequence goes on along the minus strand of NC_064615.1, from coordinate 665,234,948 downwards.
TCCTCATTAGTTACGTGATCTATCCACCTTATCTTCAGCATTCTTCTGTAGCACCACATTTCGAAAGCTTCTATTCTCTTCTTGTCCAAACTGGTTATCGTCCATGTTTCACTTCCATACATGGCTACACTCCATACAAATACTTTCAGAAACGACTTCCTGACACTTAAATCTATACTCGATGTTAACAAATTTCTCTTCTTCAGAAACGATTTCCTTCCCATTGCCAGTCTACATTTTATATCCTCTCTACTTCGACCATCATCAGTTATTTTGCTCCCTAAATAGCAAAACTCCTTTATTACTTTGTCTCATTTCCTAATCTAATCCCCTCAGCATCACCCGATTTAATATGACTACATTCCATTATCCTCGTTTTGCTTTTGTTGATGTTCATCTTATATCCTCCTTTCAAGACACTGTCCATTCCGTTCAACTGCTCTTCCAAGTCCTTTGCTGTCTCTGACAGAATTACAATGTCATCTGCGAACCTCAAAGTTTTTACTTCTTCTCCATGAATTTTAATACCTACTCCGAATTTTTCTTTTGTTTCCTTTACTGTTTGCTCAATATACAGATTGAATAACATCGGGGAGAGGCTACAACCCTGTCTCACTCCTTTCCCAACCACTGCTTCCCTTTCATGCCCCTCGACTCTTATAACTGCCATCTGGTTTCTGTACAAATTGTAAATAGCCTTTCGCTCCCTGTATTTTACCCCTGCCACCTTCAGAATTTGAAAGAGAGTATTCCAGTTAACGTTGTCAAAAGCTTTCTCTAAGTCTACAAATGCTAGAAACGTAGGTTTGCCTTTTCTTAATCTTTCTTCTAAGATAAGTCGTAAGGTTAGTATTGCCTCACGTGTTCCAACATTTCTACGGAATCCAAACTGATCTTCCCCGAGGTCCGCTTCTACCAGTTTTTCCAATCGTCCGTAAAGAATTCGCGTTAGTATTTCGCAGCTGTGACTTATTAAACTGATAGTTCGGTAATTTTCACATCTGTCAACACCTGCTTTCTTTGGGATTGGAATTATTATATTCCTCTTGAAGTCTGTGGGTATTTCGCCTGTCTCATACATCTTGCTCACCAGATGGTAGAGTTTTGTCATGACTGGCTCTCCCAAGGCCGTCAGTAGTTCTAATGGAATGTTGTCTACTCCCGGGGCCTTGTTTCGACTCAGGTCTTTCAGTGCTCTGTCAAACTCTTCACGCAGTATCTTATCTCCCATTTCATCTTCATCTACATCCTCTTCCATTTCCATAATACTTTCCTCAAGTACATCGCCCTTGTACAAACCCTCTATATACTCCTTCCACCTTTCTGCCTTCCCTTCTTTGCTTAGAACTGGGTTGCCATCTGAGCTCTTGATATTCATACAAGTGGTTCTCTTCTCTCCAAAGGTCTCCTTAATTTTCCTGTAGGCAGTATCTATCTTACCCCTAGTGAGATAAGCCTCTACATCCTTACATTTGTCCTCTAGCCATCCCTGCTTAGCCATTTTGCACTTTCTGTCGATCTCATTTTTGAGACGTTTCTATTCCCTTTTGCCTGCTTCATTTACTGCATTTTTATATTTTCTCCTTTCATCAATTCAATATTTCTTCTGTTACCCAAGGATTTCTATTAGCCCTCGTCTTTTTACCTACTTGATCCTCTGCTGCCTTCACTACTTCATCCCCCAGAGCTACCCATTCTTCTTCTACTGTATTTCTTTCCCCCATTCCTGTCAATTGTTCCCTTGTGCTCTCCCTGAAACTCTCTACAACCTCTGGTTCTTTCAGTTTATCCAGGTCCCATCTCCTTAAATTCCCACCTTTTTGCAGTTTCTTCAGTTTCAATCTGCAGTTCATAACCAATAGATTGTGGTCAGAATCCACATCTGCCCCTGGAAATGTCTTACAATTTAAAACCTGGTTCCTAAATCTCTGTCTTACCATTATATAATCTATCTGATACCTATTAGTATCTCCAGGATTCTTCCAGGTATACAACCTTCTTTTATGATTCGTGAACCAAGTGTTAGCTATGATTAAGTTATGCTCTGTGCAAAATTCTACAAGGCGGCTTCCTCTTTCATTTCTTCCCCCCAATCCATATTCACCTACTATGTTTCCTTCTCTCCCTTTTCCTACTGATGAATTCCAGTCACCCATGACTATTAAATTTTCGTCTCCCTTCACTACCTGAATAATTTCTTTTATCTCATCATACATTTCATCAATTTCTTCATCATCTGCAGAGCTAGTTGGCATATAAACTTGTACTACTGTAGTAGGCATGGGCTTTGTGTCTACCTTGGCCACAATAATGCGTTCACTATGCTGTTTGTAGTAGCTAACCCGCACTCCTATTTTTTATTCATTATTAAACCTACTCCTGCATTACCCTTATTTGATTTTGTATTTATAACCCTGTAATCACCTGACCAAAAGTCTTGTTCCTCCTGCCACCGAACTTCACTAATTCCCACTATATCTAACTTTAACCTATCCATTTCCCTTTTTAAATTTTCTAACCTACCTGCCCGATTAAGGGATCTGACATTCCACGCTCCGATCCGTAGAATGCCAGTTTTTTTTCTCCTGATGACGACGTCCTCTTGAATAGTCTATGGGGGACTATTTTACCTCCGGAATATTTTACCCAAGAGGACGCCATCATCATTTAATCATACAGTAAAGCTGCATGTCCTCGGGAAAAATTACGGCTGTAGTTTCCCCTTGCTTTCAGCCGTTCGCAGTACCAGCACAGCAAGGCCGTTTTGGTTAATGTTACAAGGCCAGCTCAGTCAATCATCCAGACTGTTGCCCCTGCAACTACTGAAAAGGCTGCTGCCCCTCTTCAGGAACCATATGTTTGTCTGGCCTCTCAACAGATACCCCTCCGTTGTGGTTGCACCTACGGTACGGCCATCTGTATCGCTGAGACACGCAAGCCTCCCCACCAACGGCAAGGTCCATGGTTCATGGGTTAGGGTGAGAGTAAATGAGAGTGAGTGTGAGTATGTATGTGGGACGTAAGTCAAATTTCAATTCTATATTGTATTACACCTTATGTAGCTAGCAAGTGTCACGCCACCAGGAGTCACGCAAAAACTGTGGATCTCCCTAACTGGCGGATGACGTATGTCTATGAGCGTTTGCTTTTGTAGTAAGGCAGCCAGAAAGGTAGTAAGAGGATGATCAGTTCTAAAGGATGTTTCAAGCATAGTTTTCTCTTAGTTTTCATTTCGTTCGTTTCGTTGGAACATTTTGTTAATACTTGCAGCGTGAGATGACGTAGATGCATCTGCGAATGTTGATTGGAGTAAAGCAGTTTGAGCGCGAATGTGATCATGAAAGATTAATCTGATTGGCTGTTCATTTTGATCAACCAATGAGAGTAAAGTCTTTCCCGCGCATTGGAATGAGTTATATGCCCTGAAAGCAACGACATTCAGTTTGTATCGCCATGCAAGCAGATGCAGTTACGGACAGTTCTGTGCAGTTTGGGAGATTTTGGAGTGTCTGTTGTAGAGAAACCCACGTGTGAGACTATCGGCCTTTGTAAAGAATTCTGTGTGGCGTGTTCAGGTTGCGTTTACAGAACATTTTTGGCGAGTATCTTAATTTGAAGAATCCACTGAAAAGGACCGAGTATGAAACTCATTTCGTAGCAGAGTTTTGACTGTATTAATCTCGTAATATTTCGGTTTGGACTTCGCACAATGCTGGCTGTCTTGCGTGTGACATTAGCTGCATGAACTATTAGTGGATGTGCTATCGACGGAAATGTGGGAATGTTGACACCATAGGTAAGAGACAATAAAAACCATTAGTATCGATAAGAGGACGTTTTCAATTAAGGAAGGAAGGATCACCTTATGCCTCTTATTACTAGATATTTGCAGGTTCATTTTGTTACCTGAGTTACGCAGACTTTGCAGTCGTAAGATTGGACGATGGTTTTCTTCAGCGCTGCTTTTAACATTATTGCATAGTACCTACGAATGCAGAGCAACGGACGGTGAACAAACGCTATACTGAGGTAGGTGGACATTAATTTTGCAGCTTGCTTCACTCAGTGCTAGCGCTCGAGAGTCGAACCGACACGCATCAAGTGTACACAGAACTCATAAAATGGTTGTATGAGTTCGTTGCTGAAGTATTTATTTCACTATATTGTTTACACATTATTTTAGTCTTATTGAAATTTATATCAGGCGTACTTTCAAAACTTGTTAAGTTCTTCCCCGTCTCATCGAAGTTCACTTGCAATCGAGGAAAACACCGCAATGTCATCAGCAGAAGGAAGGTTGCTCAAATGCGTTCCATTAACACGCGCTACTTCATAGTTTTCTGAATTTAGGTGTCTGAGTATTTGCTGTGCGACTGCTCTGAATAGTTTTGGTTACATGAAATCTTCTTGTGTGGCTCCTCTTTGAACGTTGAATTTGTTACTATTCTGATGAACTCTAATAGAACTAGCAGCTTAGACGCGTTTATTTTTAAGAATGCTAACATCAGTTTAAAAAAAAAATTGTGGTATGATCCTATGGGACTAAACTGCTTAGGTCATCGATCCCTAAGGTTACACACTACTTAATCTAACTTAAACTAACTTACGCTATCGACAACACACACACCCATGCCCGAGGGAGGACTGGAACCTCCGACGGGGAGAGCCGCGTGAGCCGTGACATGACGCCTAAGACCGCTCGGCTCCCACGCGCGGCTATCATTAAGTTTAACCACTGCCTTTTTCTCGAGGGATATTAACGAAGATTCAAAACCTATTTCAAAATGCATAAACGTAGTTAAAGTATAATTCATATTCATTCTCACTTTCTATGCTGAGGAGCCAAAGAAACCGGTACACCTGCCTAATATCGTGTAGAACCCCGCGAGCATGCAGAAGTGTCACAACATGACGTGGCATGGACTCGTCTAATGTCTGAAGTAGTGGTGGAGGAAATTGACACCATGAATCCTGGAGACCTGTCCATAAATCCGTAGGAGCACGAGAGTGTGGAGATCACTTCTAAACAGCGCGTTGCAAGGCATCCCAGATATGCTCAATAATGTTCATGTCTGAGGAGTTAGGTGATCAGCGAAAGTGTTTAAACTCAGAATAGTGTTCCTGGAGTCACTCTGTAGCAATTATGGACATGTGGCGTTTCTCATTGTTCTGCTGGCATTGCCCAAGTCAGTGGGAATGCAGAATGGACTTCAGTGGATGCAGGTGATCACACACGACGCTTACGTACGTGTCACCTGTCAAAGTCGTATCTAGACGTATGAGCGGTACCATATCACTCCACCTGCACATGTTCCATATCATTACAGAGCCTCCACCATATTGAACAGTCCCCTGCTAACATGAAGGGTAAATGGATTCGTGAGGTTGTCTCCATACCCGTACACGTCCATCCGCTCCATATAATTAGAAACGAGACTCGTCCGACCAGGCAATATGCTTGCAATCATCAACAGTCCAATGTCGGTGTTCACGGGCCCAGGCGAGACGCACAGCTTTGTCTCGTGCAGTCGTCAAGGGTAGACGAGTGGGCCTCCGGCTCCGAAAGCCCATGTCGATGATGTTTCGTTGAATGGTTCAGACGCTGACAATTGTTGATGGCGCAGCATTCAAATCTGCAGCAATCTGCGGAAGGGTTGCACTTCTGTTACATTTAACGAGACTCTTCAGTCATCGTCGGTCCCGTTCTTGCAGGATCTTTTTCCGGCCGCAGCGATGTCGGAGATTTGATGTTTAACCGGATTCCTGATATTCACCGTATACTCGTAAGATGGGCGTAAGAGGAAAACATCGGAGATGCTGTGTCCTATCGCTCGTGCACCGACTATAACACCAAGTCCAAACTCAAATCTTGATTACCTGCCATTGTAGCAGCAGTAACCGATCTGACAACTGCGCCAGACCCTTGTCTTACATAGGCATTGCTGACCGCAGCGCCGTATTCTGCCTGTTTACGTATCTCTGTATTTGAATAGGCACGCCTATACCAATTTCATTGGCGCTTTAGTGTATAACATAAACGTGATACAATAACACACGGTTCAATAAACCGTCAGTCGGAAAGTCTCAGCGGAACAAGGGTCACCTCTGTAGATGTCCAGCGCAGCTCTGAACGAAACTTAACGCAAAAGTTTCGTGGAACACGACCACACAACCCAGCAGACTTACCAGCAGCTAAGTTATCTGGTGGTGAAAGCCTTCATTGTATGCCTTTTCCCTATGCTTTTGGAAGCTAGCAACCTTCCTCTTGTGTTTATTAGTCGACATCTCTCCACCGAATTCCATATTTCTGAACATCTGATCATCAGCCTTACTCCAGTCACAACACAGGAATTCATTATTAATACATAAATGAACTGGAACAGATTGCTGCTAGTTGTCGGCAGTAATCGTCGAATCCGATGGATCCGATCTCGTAAAACTGCTGGTTCCACACGGCTGTAAATACCTGTACGAGAGAGCGTGCGGAGAGCGAAACAGCCTCCTCACCTTCCGACGTTTCGGAAGCGTCGAAGTATATCGGTAGCATGTCAAGTAAGTGAGCGTACACCGTAGCTGAGCTTTCTTCTTTTACCATTCCTCCAGTTGCCGAACCAGAGACGGCATGTTCTCCTCTACGGAATAACTTTATACCAGTAAACCCCCGATTCTTCAGCCTGTAATAGGACAAAGAAACATAGATAGATTACTGACAGACAATTACTTGACAAGTAGCGGTAGTTCTGAAATAATGAGAAACTTGGAACGTTAAAGCTTTAGAAACAAATGACAGATTAATTAGAAAAAGCTCCATCAATCACAACCGCAAGAGGTGGTATAAGTATACATTTGAAACTGGGTGGCTAAAGTTAAATGTTCCATAGGAAGACACAACTAATGTTATCAAATAGATGTTTATAAGGGGCAGTGAAATGAAAACGAGACAGATGGGAAAAAGTACGGAAACTGGTTATTATTTCAAAAATAAATGCCATAACTATGAATACAGGTATCCCACTTGAGGCAAGACGGTCAGTGCCTTCATAGAAAACTATGATTGTAACCAGACGTGCACGTCTTCGTTCGAAGGAAATCGGCGGCTACGAATGTCTTTCTACATGGCTCCAAAAACATTGAAATCGCGTGGGTAGAGATCAGAACTGTATGGAGGATGTGGCCTTTCCACAGAAAGTTCTGCAGCGGGCCTGTATGTTGCCAAGGTTGTTTCCATTGCGTTGCAGAAGTTACGCTGTGAAGTCTCTACACATACTTCATACGCCAGCGATATCTACGCCATTTCCACATTTTTGGAGCCCGAAGAAAAATACTAGTAGGCGTCGATTTGCTTCGCAGAAAGAGGTGAACGCCTGGGTACAATCATGCCTCCCTAGACAACCGAGCCATTTTTCCATGAAGACGTTGACGGTCTTGTGCCACAGTGGCATCAATTCATTAATCGTTATGGTGATTACTTTTGAAATAATAAACACTTTGTTTACTATTTCCCATCCGTCTCGTTTTCATTTGACTGCTATTTCTTTTACTCCCGTGAAACTTTATTTGTCAATCGAGGAGAACTTAATCGAGATTTTACAAAAACATTGTTGAAGACAAATTTGATTGGGGTTGTTTACCTAAAATTTGTTGTACTTTTCCTGGCAATGTTGTATTATTTAGATATTTGGCTTATTGGATGGACAATGGCTAGGCACCTACAAATGAAATTTTTCTGATGTAGATGAATGTGTTGTACCTGGCGTAAAAATACATTTTAATGTTCACAATATCAGTAAATATGATCGAGGGCGTGCAGAAAACTAATCCTTGAGAATTTTTTTATTGTGTTCTCAATGTGTGTTGCGGTATTACGTCATGCATGTTGCTCGGTCGGCTTTTCCGCTTCGCTGAAGCAAGATGCAACGCTCTGCCAGAACGGAGTTCAGAATTGTTGTATGTAACATGGCGGTGTGTAACGTAACTATGTCGGTGCGAGAGAAACAGCGTGTTGTAATCGAGTTTCTAAGCGAAGAAAACGTGCCTCCATTTGGTATCCATATAAAAATGAAAGCTGTGTACGGTGATAATTGTATCGACATCAGTAATGTGCAACGTTGGGTCGTTCGTGCTCATACTGAAGAAACCGATGGTGCTAACCTCGCCGTTTAAGATAGGCTCGGAGTGGACGTCCGCATACGGCAACGGACTATACTCATCGAAATCAGGTTGATGAACTCATCAGAGAAAATCGTCAGATAACAGACACAGCTCTCAGGTAAGTGTAGCATATCACGAGAGGGTCTACAGGCCATCATCGCAGAACTGCGGTACAGAGAATTGTGCGCTCAGTAGGTGCCCCGAAAATACGTCCTGATACGAAAGAGAGGAGAATGGACATCTGTTAACAATTTCTTGTGCTTTTTCAGCGTGAGAGTGATGGATTCTTTAACAACATTGCGACACGTGATGAAAGCTAGGTTCACCATTTTGACCCCAAAAACAAGAGAGCATCAGTGGAGTTCCGACACAAACAATAACCGACGCTAAAAAAGTCCAATGCTTTGCCATCAGTAAGCACAGTCAATCTCACAATGTTTTGGGATGTTCAAGGTGTGGTGCATTTGGAATTCATGCCTGTATGCACCACCATAACTCTGCGAGGTACTGCGAGACTCCCAGAAAACTGAAAACACAAATTCCAAGAGTTCGTCCTCACATGGAGCACTCTCTCGTTCAGCATAACAATGTCAGGCAACACACGAGCGCTGCGACATCTGCAACAATCCGATGCCTTGGGTTCACTGTTGTCATCGATCATCCTCCATACAGCCCCGACTTGGCCCCATCCGATTTTCATCTGTTTCCAAAACTTAAAGAACGCCTTCGAGACTTCGCTTTTGATACTGTTAGAGCGGTGCCGTCATAGATGAGGTGGTGGCTCCGTCAACGAAGTGAAATATCCTACGGTGACAATATGAAGAAACTGGTCTCTCGTTGGGAGAAATGTGTTCGTCACCAGGGTGACTATGTTGAGAAATAAACGGGTAGACATGAGTAATAAAGACGTAGAAAGTCAATAAAATTTGTTTTCATTTAAATATATATTAAAAGTTTCACGTAAAAAATTCTGAGGCGTTTACTTTTCAGCATGCCCTCGTATGAATAACCTTTCCGAATTAATAAAACGACTTAACTAAATTATTATATTCAGCGAACATTCTCATTAATTCATTATGTATGACTATTGTTATTGCAGACTAAATTTATGGCCTACAAATCTATTCCTAGACTTCTTTTGTCGGCACGAGAGCTTCAAAGATTCACAGATTAATTCATTAAGTCGGACTATTAGAAAATTACCGAGATTCGCTGAAATTAAATCAGATATCTCATTGTTGCAGATTGAATTTACACACTTGCAAATCTATTTCACGTTCGCTTTCTCAGCAGTTGATCTCTTCAGATTATTTTTATGTGCTCTTTGTTGGCTTTAGGACAACGGCCTTGCCGCAGTGGACACACCGGTTCCCGTCAGATCACCGAAGTTAAGCACTGTTGGGCGTGGCAGGCACTGGGCTGCGTGACCGTCCAGGCCGCCGTGTGCTGCTGCCATTTTTCGGGGTGCACTCAGCCTCGTGATGTCAACTGAGGAGCTACTCGACCAAATAGTACCGGCTCTGGTCACAGAAAACCATCATAACGACGAGGAGAGCGGTGTGCTGACCACCTGCCCCTCCTATCCGCATCCTCAGCTGAGGATGACACGGCGGTCAGATGGTCCCGGTGGGCCACTTTTGGCCTGAAGACGGAGTGATTTTTTTGTATTTTGTTGGCTTTAATCCTGTTTTCGTGGGTCACACTTGACGAACACTCATTTCGTGTGTAGCGTGATACCATTCCTGTTGCTAAATTGAGGCGAAAGTCGTGCACACTCTATGCTTGAACTGCTTAACTTCTGTTCTGTGCGTTTTCGTTCGTTTGTAGTGTTTGTTTACAGTGTTTGTTTACAGGTGTTTGTATTATTTGTTTACAGGGTTTTAGAGATGAAGTGAGATTTACATTTACCTCTACGTACGAACTCTACAAGCTGCTGTACAGTACATGGCGGATGGTGTTTTGTACCAATGTCGGCAATTCACGTAGTATTCCTTTCGTTCGTGGAGCGGGGAAAGTTAATGTCTTTATGTGCTCCGTAGTCTCTAGTCTGTAATCTTTTTCTCCAAATCGCAACGATAGATGCATAGAAAAATTGTGGCTGTAGAATCGAGCTACAGACATCTAGTCCTCTAGACCTTCCCAACAAGATTTCGTTAGAAGAAGGTCGCTTTTATCCCAGCGATTGCCATTTAAGTTTCACAAGAATTTCTATTATACTTAGGTATTCGCTGCACCGACCTATCACGATTTTAGTAGGGAGTTTGTAAATTCCTTAGCATCAGCTGCCAAATTTACTTGATACGGAGGTCAAACACTGGACCGGTACTGTAGAATATTCGCATTAGAGAATTAAGTATGACCTCGTTAGACGGTACACTTCATAGAATATTCTCGACCAACCCATCATTTACGTAGAGGAATCTGGGAAAAAGCCTAACAACTAAGACTGACCGCCTCACCAGACCAACGGACATTAATCTGGCTCTCTGATTTCGTTTCGCGTGTGACTCACGTTAGTCTCGCAATATGTATGAGGAGGTAACTGATTTTAGCTTCTCATCTGTGAATAGTAAAGTCACACGCACTACGTAAGCATGAATCATGACAGAAGTTTTCATAAATTCCACGAAATGCCTGTCTACTGCATAATGATGGTGACACTGTGTGACACTGTCGAGATTAGCCAGCCAATCAGTGAACGACACGTCGTTTGATCGCTACGCCATGACTTATCGCCGGGTGCCTATCAGATAACACAAACATACACACACACACTCACACCGCTGCCGTCTGCTGGTACTTAAATGAGCGCACAGGTCGCAGAACTTCATATCTTCGTTCACCGAACGACTGCTGAAAGGGAAGACTCAATATGGACAGGTGAGTGTAGCCTCTCGCTCTCTCTTCTCTTCCTCTTTCTTTCCCTCTCACTCTGTGTGTGTGTGTGTGTGTGTTTGTTTTGTCCTCATCTCCTCCATTTTAACCAGTCGCACTTGTCAATAGCGCTTCCACATACCTTGCTGAAATTCTCTCTGTATTAGTTTAAGCAGCTAAACGCAAATAGCGTGTCCTCGAAGATGGAAGCCGCTCTTGTCAGCCAGCCCTTAGAGTGCGCAACATATACGATCGGACTTGGTCACGTGATGTCCAGTATCCGCTATTTCTTTAAAAAGCTAACAATGCAGGCCCACTCGTACCTGACATTAAGCTGATGTGATGTTTATGTTTGCTAACTTATTTGCTCTTCAACATTTGTGCAGTTATACGTCACCCATTCTGAGTCATGGATGTCTAATTAACATTATACGAGGGCTGGAACTTCAGTAGTGGCAACTATTTATTTACAGCACGTACCAAATAGATACGTGTTTCAAAGTTTTACTGGCCTTCAAAGCAGAAGTCGTAGTATACTCTTAGTAGCGCCAGTTGTGTTGACAGTTTGAGCGGTGCGGTCTATTGCCCGACGAATTTGTAGCAGTTCTGAAGCGAATGCCGTGAAGTGTTTCCTTCAGTTTAGAAATCGAGTTGAACTCACGAGGGCTTAAGTCAAGGGAGTGCAGTAGGTGGTATAGCACTTAGCAGCCCCATCAGTCAAACCAATCAGTAACAGCCTGCACTGTACGTGCTTGAGCATTGTCCTGCAAAATGATGGTCAGGTCCTGCAGAAAGCGTCATCACTCCAGTCTCTAAGCTGGTCGTAGGCTGTGTTCCAAAAATGAACAGCATAGAGACAGAAGTGATGACACTTTCCGCAGGACCTGATCATCATTTTGTAGGACAATGCTCAAGCACGTACAGTGCAAACTGTTACTGATTTGTTTGTCTCGATGGGGCTACTAAGTGCTATGCCATCTACTGCACTCCCTTGACTTAAGCCCTCGTAACTTCAACTCGATTTCTGAACTGAAGGAAACACTTCAAGGCATTCGCTTTAGAACTGCTACAAATTCGTCGGGAAATATACCGCGCTGCTTGAACAGTCAACACAACAGGCACTGCTAAGAGTATCCTACGACTTCCACATAGCTGGCAATGGGTTATACACAATACTGGTGACCACTTTGAAGGTCAGTAAAACTTTGAAACACGTATCTGTTTTGTACGACCTGTAAATGAATACTTGCCACTATTAAAGTTCCAACTCTCGTAGCAAAATACCATGATTGCTACAAAATTTTATTATGATCTCTATATGGGTCTAGACCTACAGGTGAACGGTAAAAGCTGTAGATGTTTGCGCTGTTTGCCAACGTCTTTTTTTTTTACGAATGTTACAGGAAGTTGCTGACGTTATATGCTCGTTAAAACTGCGGTTGTCGTGAAAAGCAATCGTCCATGACAGAAACTGTGCTGATTCCGTCTCTTCTAAAACGAAGTTAATTTTAGTTAATTTGTTTTAAAATAGGAAACGAGGTTATGGCAGCGGCAAGAGAATCAGACACACTATAACAACTACTTCTATATGTTGACTGAAGATGGTAGGTAGAAACAAACTATTACGAATCTTATCCAGTCAACGTCGTTGTACATTTTGATTTACCATCTTCAGTCAATATATAGCAACAGTAGTTACCGTATGTCTACATCTCTTGCTGCTACCATAACCTCGTTTCCTATTTTAAAACAAATTAATTAATATTAATATCGTATTAGAAAAAAACAGTGATGTCTGTAAGAAAAGTATTCTGACACTTCACAATATGTATGTATGTTTTCCACAATTTAAACATCATGTACTGTACATTACTGTACTGAAATTAACGTGTAATCTTCGAAAAATGTGCATGCATATTGTAAATGCGTCTGAAAGGTATCTCACCCACAAGCTTTCCTCTCATCACGTGAATAAGTCATATACAGAATAATCCATAGTAACGCCTTTGTTATTATTTTTGTGTCATTAGCCCACGTCAAATAACTATTGCACTGTTTCGATTGCTTTCATTGTAATGAAGAATAAATCTGTGAAATGACTTCTTTGGTGATATATATTCTAAGACACAATGTATCAAATTTGTTTGGTGTTCCGGTTAATAATTCCAAGAAAATAAATATGGTATTATCTGAAGGCTAATGATACTAAGGAATGAAAGCATACCTCGGTACAGAATCAACCCTTCATTGTTAGTGTTGGGTCTTCGAGACCCGGACTAGATTGGCTATTAGTTTTTGTTAGGTTTACAACACTGTACCCGTGTTGATAATTTCGTGTACATTCTTATTTTTCACTGTTGTGAAATTTGATTGTTGAGGGCGGGTTGAAGTCCATTGTCTAAGAGTGATTCTGACGTGTTTTGGTCTGCCAGACCCGATGGAATCTAGCAGGTAAGTACTGTTAGGGTCTGCAGGTATCTTTTTTTTAAATACAAATACGATTTTAGCACACGTTCAGTACGCTGAATCAGCCTGCTTGTTTCAGGAGAGGGCTAAAACTGATGAGACAGAAGACTACACATTGCTAAATCAGGCGAAGAAGGTGTAGACTCAGACTTTGAACTGTATAGTGAACATGATACAGAAAGTGAATAAAGTACGGATAACCATGATACAAAGCAGAAAATAATAAATATTTCTTTGGCAAGGACAATCATATCAAATGGATCAAAGACATTCCTTATCCTCATATCAGGACTACATCACATAATCTTGTATCAGATATTCGAGGCGTGAAGGGAACTGCAAAGGATAAAAAGACAGATATAGAAATATGACAGTTGTTTTTCACTGGTGAAATGATGGATGAAGTAGTGACATGTACTAAATTATGCATCAGGTCTGCTAATTCTATATACTCTTCTTCTTAGTCCTTTATTCATGAGACAGATAAAGTTGAAATCGGAGCGTTTATTGGTCTGATATATTTGAGTAGAATATGCAAGACTGGTACGGTAAATTTAGAAGCAGTCTGGGATTCAAGATATTCTCTTCTACAATGACTCTAAAGAGATTTATCTTTCTGGAACAGTGTCTAAGATTTAATGATAGTCAACTAGATCCGACAGACGGAAATAGGATAAATTGACTCCTATAAGTAATATCTTTCATTTGTTCACAAAAATCTGCAAGACGCACTTCTGGATAGTATGTGACTGAAGATGAAATGCTTGTAATATTTCGAGGACGCTGTAGTTTTCGGATGTACATTCCTTCCAAATCTGGCAAATATGGAATGAAAGCTGACGCAAGAACAGCTTACACCACAAATGTGGAAGTTTATTTAGGAGAGCAACCAGATGGATCTTATAAGCTGACAAAATTTGCGCCACTTATGATGTAGCAAGAACAACTAGAAGATGATCTTTGGCCTTATGCTTTTGAGCACTGAATGTAGCATGCATCGTCATTTTCAGAGCTGAAAATCAGTGAGAGACGAATAGAAAAACTTTCTGAATTCTCTTGGGAAGACTCTAATCAAAGACCAATTACTACAGAGGGTTAGCAGTAAGCACATCAACCAACCTCTCAAAAATTTATGAACAGACTGATTGAACTCAAGCGACAAGAAGATGAAAGTGAGAAGCTGAGTACAGTCCCTAAGAAAGGAAAGTGCTATGGGTGTAAAGATAGTAAAACTGAATATATTTGTTGCAAATTCTCTAAGTGTTTACGTCTCAAAAAACATTCCAATTTGTAAAGATTGCTTGTAATAGCCTGATATATTAAAAAGACATTTGGATACAACATATTAAAACTAAATTGTGGAGACTCTCAGTTCACTTCGTAAGTTTGTTTCAACGGTATTTATTTAAATCTTCATGCCTGATTGTGAGTTTCTTAAATTTCATTGTTCTACCTAATTCGCCATTACACAGTTCTTGGTATACAATAAAATAGTGTTAATTCGTTTTTTCATTGTTCGTGTAAATTCACCCCTTGTATTCATTTTCGATCTTGAACTTAAATCTAACAATTTTGTCTAAATTCCGTAAGTAGCAAAACAAACAAAAATCTACTCAAATCCAAAACAAAGTGTGTGCTAACTTTATATGTACAACACAATTCAATTTCAAGCGTTTTTGTACTCTGTATCATTAAAAAATAGGAGAGAAAAGCAAATTGTGTCCAAGAGACCCATCATAGTAAAGGTGGTGCAAGTGAACACAGTAGCAATGCAAGGTTAAATTCAAAATGTCTGTTACGCTCATTAACAGAACAACTGATAATGAGTAGAGAAAATGACTTCTTATTTTTACGAGTTCTTTTTACAATTGTTGACTAAATAAACGGTTTTAAAACATTACACCATTAACAGTGCGATAAAATAATCCATCTTTTAAACAGTTTTGATTGTACGGTAGTTAACGACTAGCTTAAGGAAAACGTCCACTTTTTCGCGATATGATAGGGTCATAAAAATGTACAGAGCTAGTTACAAAATCAATGTCATTTGTTTTTTACCCTTGTCCTTGGTCGCATACTGGACGAGCAGGACTCAAATGGATTAGATAGTAAGTAAGCAATTATATTCAAAGATGTGATGCTACTATAACCGAGTAGCCGAAAGCCAGTTAGTAAAAGTGAAAATTTGAACATGTAATTACAAAATGGAAGACTGCCTGTTTATATGATTGTGGAATACGGTCCCGAACAACTCAGAGAGTCGTCAACGTTTCAAACACGTTATTTCCAATTCAGCCATTCAAACAAGTAGTGTCATCATCTGAACCCCAAGATCCTTTTAGTTGCGAGCGGACTGCTCTGAGCCTGTGTAAAGAATGGGGCGGCGATATTCGCCTAGCAGGTTTGCTGCACAACTACATTGAGACCAACCTTTGCCCAGTAGCAATGTTGTGTCGGAGAAACCACAGGTATAACTTTACACACAGATCGACGTTTTTTTTAAATATCTAGGAGATCACTCTCCATTTGTTTTTGTGCATCGCCATAACTTACGACTCCATCCGACGGATCGATCACTCCAAACAAAGTCAGATGCCGTCACTTTATTAAGCACAATCTGATTTCCGGGGACTGTCAGATTATTTATTTATCTCAGTCTACTAGAAGACAGGAAATGGACAGGCTAAAAAAATAAGTTTTACGTTAAGGTTTTTAAAAATATAAGAACATTACAGAAAGAATATAGTAAAACATTCACTAATTCAATGTAATAGTAATTTACCATAAAATCTGATTATAGCAACATTTTAATTCCTCCCCCCAGGAGCTGGAATAAATAAATTCTTCAGTGGAAGAAAGAAGATGATCTCAAATTCAATCTGTAGTACTGTTTTGTATATCAGTTCCCTTCCCACTTCAACATTGAAGATGGAAATATTACGTCAATGGGACTGACTCCAGTCAGCCTAGAAACTTTGAAAAATATAATATAGGCACTCATTTACGTTGTTTACGCTTATTTTTACGTGTGATCCTCTCCCACCACACTATGACTCCTAAGGTGCTACAGATAGTTACCTGACAATATTGTTTCTCCAAATAGTATGTCAAATGTGTACTAATAGTGGGTGAAACTGCTCTAAGTGTTCCAGACAACCCGCCCCTAATCATAGGCGTGCTAGGAGATTCTTAGCTTGCAGTAATATTTTCATTTAATAAGTGATAGGTGTAGCAAGTTTGCTTGAAATTGCAATATGTGTTCCAGAATCATAAAGGGCCCATTAATGCAATTACCCACGCAAAATTTTAGTCACTCCGTTAAAAGAGCACAGCGGTCACTATAAAGCGCTGTAGATGATGAATAACTGACTGGTACCAGGCAGTCGTGTACCCTCCGTCGCCGACTTAAGTCGTGACAGTGAAGTGATGTATAATGAGTTCAGATGAAAGGTACGAAACGTCATAACAAACAGCCCCATTGAAATTTGCAAATGGCGCTCTTGGATAACGTAGTGAGACATCTAGGGACCTCAGCAGCGAGGTGGTGTTCGTCGTCTTTTTGGACGTCCGATGTCCGGTGCTCACTGAAATCCTCGAGCATGAATAAACCATTAACAATGGCATGTACTGCGAGATGTTCGGCAGGCTACACAAGTGTATCAAGAGGAAACGATCTGGGCTCCTCATGGAGAGAGTGATTTTGCTCCACAATAACGCGCTTCCAGACGTCTCCAAGGTCACACAAAATGTTACGGCATAGTTCAAGTGGGAGCCGTTTGAGCATCCACCCTGCAGCCCGGACATATCGCCCTGCGACTCCTATGTGTTTGGTCCGCCGAAAAAACATCTCTATGGGAAGCACTTGAACTCGGAAAATGAAGTGAAGACCACAGTAGGAGAATGGCTCCTATCACAGCAACAGGAGCTCTAGGAGCAGGGAATCCTTCAGCTCATGAAACAGTGGGATAGTTGCGCTCATGCCTCTGGTGTTTACTGTTGAATAAAGACTTAAATTATAACCACAGTGTTGTTTCGAATCTTTTGTTTTGAACATCCCTCATACGTGTGCCACTCGGTTGTATGGAATGAGCACAGTAAGTCTGTTCAACGTACAGACGTGACAGAACGGCAAAAAAGAGCTATTGTGTTTGGACGTGCCCATGAACACACCGTAAATGAAATTGCCCGATTTTTTTGTGTATCAATGCGGATTACCCAGTCAGTCTACAAGGAAAGATGTATCACTCGCGCTCATGTAATACGATCGAAAAAATCTTATCCGACAGGAACAGTGGTGCCAACCATTGTCGATGAAAATCAAAATCTGATATGAGTTGCTGCATTGCCAGAGACGGCAGGTCCATCTCAAACATTTTCCAAGCGAACATTCTGGGGGGAATTTCCTGCACTGGATATTTGGAGTCGGGTACTGCTCACAACGCCACATAAAGCTGCTCGCCTTCACTGGACCAAACAGCACAGAAACAGAAGAGCAGCTGAATGGAGATGTATTATGTAGTTAGACGAGCTGCGATTTTTTCCTCTTTCAAAATGACGCAAGGTGTCGAGTGCACCGACGGTCCAGTGAAGGTGTTGGCGATGTCGAAGTCTCAGGTACTTCCACTTCGTCTTGGAGCTGTTTTCGTACCATGACTTGGGTCCACTTATTGAGGTTACAGTGAACATGAACTATAGTTGAGTACGCGTAATGTGATCCCTGATAGTTGCAGTGGGCTGGGTGCGGCAGTTTCACGGGCCCACTATCTCTACCAGTAACATAACGCGATTTTATAATCGTCTCTATGACAACGCCTCAGTGTTGCCGCAGCTCTGTAGACTGATCCTGTTTTCGCCTGCTGCCGTTGGCGCTTCGCAGCTGAAAGCTGGCAACTGAGCTGAGAGCTGTCAAGGACCTTCTTACGCCGTCTCTACTACAGAATGTTTGTTTCAACATTCTTGGTGACCAAGAGCTGCCCTTTCATCTACATCTTTGTGATGAGTAGGCCGTTGATATTCCCGTTTTCCAGGATGACGATAGCTATTATCAAGGCTAGAGGCAGTAGTATCAGAGCGATGTCTGCTGGAGGTGACTAAGATTTGCTCACAGTGCTTACATCTAGTAGTTAAGGGTGTTTCAAAGTCATTGCATCAAACGCCTTGGGGTGATAGATCACGTCTTGAGGAACAACTTTTGTTAGAGACAGTATATTGCCTGCTGCCTCCCAGCTACTGTAGACCATAAGGATGCGTGTTTGTAAGGCGAGAAATGTATTTTAGAAGCGAATCAGGAATTTTAAATTCGCTTCTCCTACCTCCTTTCACGCAGAGTAGATGGACGACAGGCTACTCTCACTGTATACGAGCGTCGCAGACGGCCTACACCCTGCGCCTCTCAAGGGCGTATTCGGTCTTAATCGACTCCTGGCGCTGCCGGGAAGCGTCTGTGAACATTCTGTCTGCGCACCATGACGTGATCTACCACCCCTAGACGTTTCTGTAAAGACTTTGAAACACTCTTGATATTTACTGCTGCGTAAAGCCCTCCATCAGACTTTCCCGTGCATTGAGGTATTCGGCTGTACGCGTCCATTTCACTCCTGCGTGTTATAGCATCAAGCACCCACATTCCGTTTGTTGCTCTTCATGGTCTTCTCTAATCTCTAAGAGCGCAGCGAAGAACTTCCTACGTCCATCTATTATTCATCTGCATTCATTTTCTGTCCACCTCCATTTAATCTTCATTACGGACATAATTACTTACGCCTTCCTCTCCAGCCTGTTTCCTGATTCATTTGTTTGTTTTCCTATTTCTGCCAGCAATTCCCAAAACATGTATCTCCATTACTGTTAGAGAGTGCATCCGGGATGTTATTAAATCTTGTTCCGATATTTCCGCTGACAACATTTCAGCCTTTCTCAAGGTGAGTCTTTTGCAAGACTTTTTAAGAAATTTGCAAGCGACTCATCTTGAGAAAGGCTGGCATGTCGCCAGCCGAAATATCGGAACAAGATTTAATAAAAACCCGGATGCAGTCTCGAAAAATGATGGAATATTCAATCAGCCGGGAAAACTTCAAGAAACACAAGTAATTCGATTGCTCTCTGAGCAATCCCCATTTTTCGAGTAGTGTATACCGAATTATGCGCCTAATTCTTTTACCTCAATCAACCTTTAACTCGTTAAAGATATTTATAATTTCTTTTGTCCTAGATGAGTAGTAGCCAGAGGAACATGAAACAAGGAGCAACGTCCATTCGCAACGCCATTAATCACCGAGATATAGGCGTTAAATTAGTTCATTTTAAACAGAATAATGCTTTTTTTTGCTAGTACAGCCTACATAAAAGACAAATTTAGTTGACTAGATCTTTTGCAGGCCTGACAAGAAATTAAGGAGTACAAATACGTTGCATATCGAGATTATTGTGCTCGCCGCCGGAAAAATGGCAAACGATACGAGGTTCTCACTCTAATTTGATTTGTTTGGTAAACCATTGGGAAGAAGCAGTGGGTACACAGGTAAGGTGGCAGGTTAGCTGCACAGTACACTTCATTGTAGCACCCCTACGTTCACTGTATCAATGTTGCGAAGGTGTGTCATGCCTAACTGAAAAGGTGAGTAGCTGGAGGTATAGGCGCCCGGAAGGGGGGGCCAGAGGGAGAACTCCCCTGCACATGCCAACCCCCACCTCCCCCTTTCCCTTCCCGGGGGAATCTGGAATACGGAGCTTCTATTCAGATATTGAGTAGTTAACTATCCATTCTATGGGATATATTAAGTTTTGTAATTCGACTATGAAATTTAGTTCTTACCACAACACATATCTCGAAACTGACCAACTCATTCGTACAAAAAATGACGAAGTTAGTTTTGTTCTCGTCCTCCCCCTCCACATCCTGCACCCACCCCCCTCCTCACCTACCACCGTGATAAATTTCTTCGAACGCCCACGCTGATCCCGGCTACTTAGACTCGTGACTACATTCTTGAAGTAGTGACTCGCCAATTTCTGATCCCAATAACAGTGCAATCTAAAGTAATTGACCAACTAAACAGTTCAAAAGGACCATGACAGTAGAAGTGCTAGTCTCTGCTAAATAACCTTCAGTTTCATAGCTATATTAATCGCATTCAGTAATGTAATAATGTTTTCCACAGCTGAAATTATATATCGTTAAAACGTAAGCAAAGTATTGGCGCCAAGAAACCTCTTTTCCATTTCTTTTATCTCCTTGATTTGGAGATATCTTGTAGATAGTACACATGAGTACTGATTCATGGATTTCCCAGCAGTCCGCCGAAGGGCGTCAGTCACGCTCGCAATCGATGTTACAGTGTTTCGCCACAGAATCGAAACCAGTCGGGAAGGGGGGGGGGGGGAGGGGGGGAGGCGTTCACGGTGATTAAGACAATGGACTAGCCTGCGTAGGCCGGAGGTTCAGTTCGCTCCCTGGAAATCAGTATATACGTTCTCTGTGATTTCGCTAAAGCGCTTAAGATAAATTCCAGAACGATTAATTTCAAAAATGATTTGCCTGATTCCCTTCCCCCATCCTAGCCTGTTCTCCCTTTCGAAGGACCTCGTCGTCGATGGGACACTGAGTCCTGCTCGTTCTTCTTTTTTCCACAGCACGTAACGTAACTCTGCATGTGGCTTCCTGATCATTCAAGAGCAAAGTCAACTCTAATATACATGTAACACCAGCACAGAACTGCTTTTATCTCTTCGACTACGACGGAATTGAAAGTTATGCCTTTGACGTTCTGATCTAGTAAATTTCTGCGTCAGCGTAAGCTACGTGTTGTTCAGTCGTCACGCGCTGTACGGCGAGATATGGCGTATACGATATCGTGTTTAGCGATAAGGCGGCACCAAAGTAAGATGCCTCGCCCCCCTCTCGGCAAAAAAATATGGCCCATAACGATGAATTCGAATGTATGTTGGTGCATAAGTGCGTACCGTTTTTGTTTTCCATGTTGGTATTCTGTTTGCTATGGGTTTATTTATCGACTGCCATTTTTTATTTATAGTTCACTGTTGATATTTGAGCTTGGAAATTTCTGGTATATTCTTCTGTTTGATTTGAATAGAGAAGTGGCAGCAGTGGAGGTAACCAGAATCATTTGCGCCATGACTGGGCTGAGCACGATAACGGCTTTCCCGTTTTAAGGAGGATCGCTTTGTATTAGTGACTCTCCACGTTCGGGGAGACTTTGGGGTTTGGTGAAGATCGTTTGAACACATTAATCCACATCGATCCACGTCACAGTACTCGAGCACTGGCGTATCTGATGAACTACGATCATTCCACCATCGCGCGACATTTTCATTCAAATAGGGAAGGCTCAAGAATCGGGTCTATGGATACAGCATGCTCTAAGCCAAAATCGCAAAAATCAGTGAGTGGCCATTTTGTTTGCTCGTCATCAGTTGGGTCGTGAACAACACCGACCATTTCTATCCTGTATCCTAACTGGTGATGAGAAATAGTGTCTTTACGCTAACACAAGGAAAAGAAAGGAATTGTTGAGCCCAAAAATAGCAACAACTCCACGTACAAAGACCACAAAAGACAATGTTATGCATCTGGTGGAACAGTGACGGTGTGGTATACTACTAATAGCTTTCCCGAGATGTAACCATCACTGCCTACATTTATTGGCAACAACTGAGACGTCTTGCTGACGCCATCCAAGAACAACGACCAGAGTGCTTGAAGTGATGCTACCCCACGATAGCGCCCGCCCACAGTCTGCAAGACTTCCAAAAAACGCCATACAGGAGTTGGGTTGGGAAGCCATTCCACATCCATCTTATTCACCCGATGTTGCGCCCTTAAGTTTTCACCTTTTCCGCTCCCTGTCAAACAACCTTCAAGGAACATTCTTTCCGGATGAAAATATGCTCCGACCATGGCTCGACAAGTTCTTCACCCCAAAACCACATGATATTTATAGTCATGGAATCGAAAAGCTACCACCGCGTTGGCAGAATGTTGTAAATAATGAAGCACGATATGTTACTGATGACTAAAGTCTCTGTTATGTGTATCTGTTGTGTTTATTAAACTTACGGAAAAATGCTACGAACTTATGCACCAATCCAGTAGGCCCAGAACTTTAGATCACTTTCACTGCTATCGTCGTCGCGTACAGCAACTAAAGCCAGTATTTACCTCGACAGTGACGTCGAGGTGGAAAACATCGAGATGAATAATGGGCTCTCTGCGTTGCAGTCGCATCCGGAGTGAACTAACCAGCAAAGTTTCGAGATCTACATCCATTCACTTCGTCGGTACTATGGTGACTATTACTATTTCTCTACTTCTGCGTGGATCAGCCCTCGTCGTTTTGACAACTACATCGTTACTACGTCAGATATTAAATTGTTTGCGTTGAAGGTATTATCTTCTAACAAAAAATCTAGCGTATTGTTAAAAACTTGTATTGCCCTCTGTATGTATGTCCTGAACGAAAGGACAATACATAAATAAATAATATAAGTGTAAACAACACTTAAGTGTTTACATTTTATGGCTTGGTGATTCCGCAATCAGACTACAAATCAAAATGTTCCAACGCATGTAGAAGATACAGTATTGCGAAGTAGGATAAATCTTCATTAAACACACTGTCTTGTGCAGTTTTCACAAGTGCATTCATTCAAGCAGTTACTATGTTAGGAAATCAGGTAAAAGCATATAAACTTACTTGTTTTCCTCACTGCAATCTACTTATCTTTAGGAGTTCTGAGCACCTCTAAAGAAAGATCTCAGAGGAGAGAAACAGAGTGGAAAAAAAATCAAGGTACAGCCTCGCCATTGGAGGATTTTTCATAACTTCATGGTACATTCAAAAGACGGAATCTTAGAACGTAGCATACCGTCGACGTAAAAGTCATAATAGACGCTATAGAGCTTCAACATGAACAAGATTACAGTAACCATTCCGGCCTTGGCACTAAATCATTTAGGAAATCTACAGAAAATTTAAATAAAAATAACTGATTTACAAGCTCACTCTTCTCAGATATGAGTTTAGTAATGAAGCACAACTACTACGCCCTAAGCTTAAATCATGATCGTTAACAATCCCTGAGCCGCATTGCTGGATGGATAGATACTTTTTTGTTTTTTTGGTTTTCTTGTTTTTGTTTTCCTGTTAGAGAGATACGTTCCTTTGGTTAATACCTAAGAATTGAGGTATGGTCAGTAATATAAAATTTTTTTATGTCTGAACTGCTTATGGCATGATTTCAATGTTTTACTATAACAGAACAAAAATAATGAGCTAAATGGCTGTATAAAAAGCATATACAAAGTATTCATCACTTTGCCATGTATATATTTTTTCTCAGCGGGTTGTTTCCCTACATTTAAAGCAAATTAGGTACTTATAACACGACATCCATCGACTGACTGAAAATATCACGATAATATGAATATGCAAAGTCGCTTAAACATCACTATTTAGTCGGTTGTGAAGAAGTTTATATGTCGAACAGTGGCAATGCATTCTGCGTGTCTCTTTGTAAGTACACATATGACCTTCATTTGTTCGATATATTTCAACAGCAAAATGTCATTAAGGCACAGATCAAGATCTTCAAGCTAATGAGACATCTTTAGTGCTGATAAATATGTCATTGTAAAATTTTGAGTGCTCTCAGCTATCCAGATGTCCTTATCTTTGCATATCGGTTGCCTCATTTGGAAATATCAGTTTCGAGAACAAACGATGACAAGAATATGACGCAGAAAGTGAACAAAAAGCGAGGAATGGGAAGTTGTCAACTCCTTTAAAGGTGCGCGAGTTTCATCTCAGGTAATTGTGAACAGTATGTGCCGCGCATCTACATTTACACTCCACAAGCCACTACACGATACCTGACAGAGGTATGGTCAGCCAGTGACACCATCCCCCCTTGCTCCCTGCCTACCACATCCCTCAACACTCCCAAACATTTCGTCTGTGTACCACCTCAAGGAACCTCGCACAGCTACGCTTTTTTCACAAGCAGAAAATATATCACGTGCATTTCATAATCTCCGCTGTAGTAGAGCTATTGGACTGTACAACAGGCAGCAAGATCTTTAACTTAATCATGCGCGAAAAAGTTCACGCTTCCAGCTGCCCGTACACCAGTACTTAGCATGCTAATACCGACTATCGGTCGAATTTCTGGGAACACGTAGAAACCTATTAAATCCAGTTCCTTAAAAATTAAAAAGAAAACTAGGGACTGAGTCGGGTCGCAGACTACAGGTCCTTTTGCAGCATGTGGCTGTTCGGTGGGTAGCAGATATGCAATTGCACAATGAGCTTTGTTTTCCAGAAATTAACTGTCATGTTTACAGACAGCTATTACAGAAATCTTGGCCATAAAATGACTCACACTTATACAATCAATATTGTGACTACGTTGTATGAGCGCTGTAAGAAGTATCTGACATGAAACTTCCTAAAAGATAAACATCGCATGCCGGACCGAGACTCGAACTCGGGATCTTCTCCTTTCGCGGGCAAGTGTTCTCGAGCGGTATTTCTGTAGAGTACTTGCTCGCGAAAGTCAGAGGTCATGGAAATTTTATATCAGCGCACACTCCGGTGCAGAGTGAATGTT
The DNA here is from genome assembly GCF_023898315.1 of Schistocerca nitens. Lineage (NCBI taxonomy): Eukaryota > Metazoa > Arthropoda > Insecta > Orthoptera > Acrididae > Schistocerca > Schistocerca nitens. The sequence continues at coordinate 665,209,832 of NC_064615.1, read as the reverse complement.
TCATTCAAACAACTGACATGTGGCAAGCGTATCGGTTTGGTATGCGCTTCAACGCCTCCGACTTACACTTGTGGATTTTCTAGTTTATATGTATTATTCCTTCCTCTGTTTGAAATGCGATAGGCTACAGCGTCATTGAGATGTTCTCAGTTTTTCACGAGTTTTTTACTTCACAAAGTTTCACACGGACCAAATTCATACTTACAATCATTACATCGTTATTAAATGTATTATTTGCACTGACGCAGCAACGGAAATATGTTTTATGGTATTCACCGTCAGCGGCCAACTTTGACCGTCATCATAGTAACTGAAACAGCGTCAGGATGGGCTCCAACGAAGGCTTTGTCAGACTGTGTAAAGCACAGGATGCAAGAATACCGATTACGATAAGCAAAACAAAACTTTCATGTGATTGCGGCAGTAAAAATATTAAATGAGCAAACAAAAGAGTCAATCACCGCCTCCAGACAAGATCTCATCTTTTCCAAATCATTATTTCAGCACTAGATATATCTTGTGACTTTAAAGGGCAACGGCGCAGTGTGACACATGGTATCGCTAAGCGGTGTCGAGATACGATAACACCGAGATACGATAACACTTCTGTACATAGTAACCACTGATTACACCACAAATCGATGGACACACGCACCGTTCACTGCTGCATTGCATTATCTGATCCTAAAAGTTATATCGGTAAATGTGTGCTGCACACGATCTTATTTGCGCAGTAAAATTTATTACATGACTGGTATCAGTTGTTGTTGTTGTTGTTGTTGTTGTTGTTGTGGTCTTCAGTCCTGAGACTGGTTTGATGCAGCTCTCCATGCTACTCTATCCTGTGCAAGCCTCTTCATCCCCCAGTACCTACTGCAACCTACATCCTTCTGAATCTGCTTGGTGTATTCATCTCTTGGTCTCCCTCTACGATTTTTACCCTCTACGCTGCCCTCCAGTACTAAATTTGTGATCCCTTGAAGCCTCAGAACGTGTCCTATCAACCGATCCCTTCTTCTAGTCACGTTGTGCCACAAACTTCTCTTCTCCCCAATCCTATTCAACACCTCCTCATTAGTTATGTGATCTACCCATCTAATCTTCAGCATTCTTCTGTAGCACCACATTTCGAAAGCTTCTATTCTCTTCTTATCCAAACTATTTATCGTCCATGTTTCACTTCCATACATGGCTACACTCCATACAAATACTTTCAGAAAGGACTTCCTGACACTTAAATCTATACTCGATGTTAACAAATTTCTCTTCTTCAGAAACGCTTTCCTTCCCATTGCCAGTCTACATTTTATATCCTCTCTACTTCGACCTTCATTAGTTATTTTGCTCCCCAAATAGCAAAACTCCTTTACTACTTTAAGTGTCTCATTTCCTAATCTAATACCCTCAGCATCACCCGACTTAATTCGACTACATTCCATTATTCTCTTTTTGCTTTTGTTGATGTTCATCTTTTATCCTCCTTTCAAGACACTGTCCATTCCGTTCAACTGCTCTTCCAAGTCCTTTGCTGTCTCTGACAGAATTACAATGTCATCGGCGAACCTCAAAGTTTTTACTTCTTCTCCATGGATTTTAATACCTACTCTGAATGTTTCTTTTGTTTCCTTCACTGCTTGCTCAATATGCATATTGAATAACATTGGTGAGAAAGCATTCATTTTAAATTAACAAAAAAGGTTTCCGCGAGTAAAGTCGTGTAAAATTGTGAAGTAACTGTCACTAAACGCTCGAAACCGTCGTTTGGACCTCGGTAACAGTGGTATAATCGGCGGTTTTTCCCGCTTAGCGACAGCTACTTCACAATAAACCGGCAACGATTGCAACTGTGGAAGCCACAGTCGAATGAACTAAGTATAGCACATCATCTATCAATAGACAATACTCTCCTTCCACGTATGCACAGTAAAGAGTAGCTCTCGACTTAAGGAAGGAATGACATCACAAACACTGCTGATTGGTTTCATAAGATTACTTTTTATTGTCGTACATTTTATTTCAACCCCATATTTTTCCGTTCTGACTGCTAATTTTACGCACCAGCTTATACGAGGGCATGCTCTAAAGTAATGCATCCCAATTTTTGATGTCAAAACTCAAAGCTTTTTAGACAAAGTAGACTTCATTAACATTGTACATCTTTATTGTTTATTTCCAGATATCTTTTTCTCAACATAGTCAGCCTGATGACGAGCAAATTTATCCCATTGGGAAACCAGTTTGTTGATACCGTCACTGTAGAATATTTGACTTTGTTGATGGAGCGACAACATCACCTCTGCCTTTGCCATTTCATCACTATCAGAGTGAAGTTCTTTTTTTTTCCTTTATTTGTCTTCGATTCCGCCCCCCCCCCCCCCCAAAGGAGCGGGTTGGCAGCAGATTAGTACGCCGCTCTTCAGCGTATAGTATTACAAAAACACAATAAGAAGATCATAATAATAAAAGCAGGCGATAAAAACGGTGACTTTTAAATTTTTTTAAAAAAATGGCGGAAATTTGTGGAAATTAAAATATAAAACAAGAGTTGGAGATGATAATTTCAAAACACAGTAAGTAGACAGGTACAACAGTAAACATTTAATTAAAAAACACGGCGACAGTCTAGTTTCTGTTCGCAAGAGATAAAAAATCACCCCACCGACAGTATGGTTTCTGTTCGCAACACGTCGGAAAAGACGCACAACACTTAACACTCACCTAAAATACTGCACTAAAATGTTGACACGGAGATGATACACCACAGCCTAGGTAAGATGGGAGGGGGGAGGGGGAAAACTCGGACAGATTAGAGGAAAAAAGGAGTAGGGGGGGAGCCGATGGAGGGAGGGGACTCATACGAGGGAGGGGGACAAGGCGAACACGAGAGGGAGTGAGGAAAGGCAAAGGAGGGAAATGCAAAAGGACTCGTTAAGTTTTGGAAGCAGAAGAAAATCAGATAGGGCGAAGGAGGGACTATGTAGCGGATGATCAATGACAGTGAAGCCAAAGCGTCGGATTGTTGCAGATGTCACAGCGCAGCTGAAGGAGCGGCTGCACCTTATGTAGACGAAATTTTCGAATTCGAAACTCGATTACAGCACGCTGTTTCTCACACACCAACAAAGCTACGTTACACATACTGACATGTATACGCTGCAATTTGGAGCCGTCTAGCGCCAGAGAGAAGCAAATATGTAGACATGAATAATAAAGATCTACAAAGTTAATAACGTTTGTTTTATTCAAAAACTTTAAGAACTTTCCCACAAAAATTCGAAGGCATTACTTTTCAGCATGCCCTCATACTATAAACTCTTTGTAAAGTCTCCGTGGTGGTGGCTTCATAGCTAATTGTATTTCACCACTTCGAGTACATATTTAGATTTCCTGTAGGGTTTACATGTCAGTATCAGCAAGAAGTAATTTTAGCATTTTGTAGAAAATTAGAAAATATAAGACACACATCCGAAATCGGTCATTAATAAATTTTACTGCTTTATTTATTTGCTACCACTGACTTTTGATCTGCTGCCTTGGTACTATAGCTGATACATACATACAATACATACATACATACATTAATCTTTGTTCCATAGATCATGAATACAACATTTCGTAGTGATGTGGAATATGTCATACTATCACTTTAACATAAGTTTCAAAATAATAAGTGTTTTTTTTTTTTTTTTTTTTTTTACAGTTACTACTTCATATCTAAGAACTCATCTGTTGAGTGGAAGGAGTTGTCAATCAAAAGTTCTCTTAATCTGCTTTTAAATGTTGGTTGTCTATCTGTCAGACTTTAAATACTATTTGGAAAATGACCAAAGATTTTTGTGGCAGCGTAATTCACCCCTTTCTGTGCCACAATGAGATTTAATCCACAGTAGTGAAGATCATCATTTCTTCTAGTGTTCGCTGTTATTTTTGGATTGGGATGAGTTATTAATGACAAATTTCATAAGTGAATATATGTATTGCGAAGGTACTGTGAATATCCCGAGATCCTTAAATAAATATTTGCAAGTTGATCTTGGGTGGGTTCCAGCTATTATTCTGATTACATGCATTTGTGCAATGAATACTCTCTCTCTTAATCACGAATTGGCCCAAAATATGATGCCATATGAAAGTATATTTATCAATGGTGTTATGCCATTTACTGTACAGAGTTGTATAAACTGGGTTTTCTCAAAATTTAGTAAGAGTCCATTTGCAGAGAACCACTTAATTTTCTGAAAGACATTATTTGCTATTTCCTCAGCTGATTCTTGCTTGTTGGGTGTGATTACTATACCTGTGTCATCAGCTTTGCATCTTCATGAATATAGAGTGGCAATAAGGAACATAAGACTGAACACTGTGGGACGCCATTCTTGATACCTCCCCAGTTAGAGGGCTCTGCTGGTTTTTGCAGACTATCTGTACTGTTAATTTCAACCTTCTGCATTCTTCGAGTTAAGTATGAATTAAACCACTTGTGCACTGTCTCACTCATACCACAATACTTAAGCTTACCTAAAAGAATTTCATGATCTACACGATCAAAAGCCTTTGAGAGATCACAGAATATCCCAATGGGTGATGTTCGGTTATTCAATGCATTCAATATTTGATCAGTGAAAGCATATATAGCATTTTCTGCTGAAATACCTTTCTGAAAGCCAAATTGATATTTTGTTAGTATTTCATTTTTACAGATATGTGATGCTACTCTTGAATTCATTATTTTTTTAAGAATTTTGGACAAAGCTGTCAGATGTGAGATTGGGCGGTAGTTGTTAGTATCAGATTTATCCACTTTTTTATGCAATGGTTTAACAATAGCGTATTTCAGTCTATCTGAAAAAATTCCCTGTTTCAGTGAGCTACTACATATGTAGCAGAGAATCCTGGAAAACCGTAGTCTGGTCAGATGAGTCCCAGTTTCAGTTGATAAGTCCTGATGGTAGGGTTCGAGTGCGACGCAGACCCCTCGAAGCCATGGACCCAAATTGTCAAAAAGGTACTGTTGCAAGCTGGTAGTGGCTCCATAGTGGTGTGGGCTGTGTTTCCTTGGGATGGACTGGGTCCTCTGGTCCAACTGAACTGGTCACTGACCATTTGCAGCAGTTCTTGGACTTCCCAAATAACAAAGAAATATTTATAGATGACAAAGCGCCTTGTCACCGGGTCATAATTGATCGCGATCCGTTTGAAGAACATTTTGGACAGTTCAAGCGAATGATCTTGTCAGCCAGATCGTCCGACGCGAATCCCATCGAACATTTATGGGACATAATCGAGATGTCGGTTGGTGCACGAAATCCTGCACTGGCAACACTTTCCAATTAGGGACTGCTGAAGAGGCATAGTGGGTCAGTATTTCTGCAGGGACTTCTGAGGACTTGTTGAGACCATTCCACGTCGAATTGCTGCACTACGACCGGAAAAAGGAGTCCCGATATGATATTAGAGGTATCGCATGAATGTTGTCACCTCAGTGTAATTGAAACGCTTTTGGCTCAATTTGTACGCTATCACTGTAATATTAATACAAAAATGTTTGTATACTATTGTCCTGTACATCCTCTGAGTAGTGATTCATTCGGGATTGTGTGTTGTAGATTACACATTGACGATTGTATTCGATAATCTTCTTGTCGTTGGCAGTCAACCTGACTTGATGAGATGCAGGAGACTGTCATGAAGGTCCTCGGTGGCACTATTCACATGTGTCATTTGTGTACCGCAGGAAGACAATCGTGTGCTTGACGGTGCTGCTGCTGGTGGCGGCGCTGAGCTCGGCGTCCGCGAAGCACCTCCGCGGCCGCGGCAGAGACGTGTGCGCCTGCCCCCGCATCTACCGCCCCCTCTGCGGCTCCGACAACAAGACCTACTCCAACGAATGCGTCTTTGAGTGCGACAAGAGCCTGGGCCGCGCCGCCTCAGGTGAGTCGAGCATCTGCATCACACTTACTTCTGTTCTTGTCGTGTCTGGACTTTCACCGCGGTTTTACTTTCCCCGTAGACTGATGTTTCCCACCACACGCCCAAAATTTACCATTCCACACTTGTCCTAGAATGCCTCTCATTCCGCCCGGTCTTCCGCATCCCCCACCTTCTCCTACACATATTCTCTATCAGTTGACAAAATTCTCCCCTCTTCTAAAATTCTCGAACATCCACGCAAATCCTGTACATGCTACAGAGCCAAACATCATAACCCAGTTGTTTACTCAATCGTGGGGTCCTGCTGCGCCTATACCAACGCGTCCTTTCATTACCACACCGTCCATATCCAGTCCCAAGGCAACTTCAAAAGGCTCTTTCCAAACCTGGAAACCTGTCCTGACGTTTACATGTCCTACGAGCTATAGCCCTAGCCCTAACATCCTTTCCCTGGACCAATGCTCCACTACCTCTCCCAGCCTCATGACCTAGCCTTGTTCCTTCGTGGTTTAGCATCCATTTATACACCCCGTTTCCCAGCCGAACATCGTATTCCCACTTTCTAACTCGGTGTCGTATTTGTATGTATTATACTACTTCCCAGATCTACATCTCCATTTACATCTGTATGTTTACCCTGCAATTCATACTTAAGTGCTTGGCAGAGGGTTCGTCGAACATCTTTCAAACTATTTCTCTACCATTCCACTTGATAAAGGCGCGCCGGCAAAAACGAATACTTAATTTTTTCCGTATGAGCTCTGATTTCTATTATTTTATTACCGTAATCATTTCTGACTATGTAGGTAGGCGTCAACAAAATATCTACTCATTCGGAGGAGAGAGTTGGTAATTGAAATTTCGTGAACGCAACAAAAACCACTTTGTTTTTATGAATGTCACAGTAACACATGTATAATATCAGTGACACACTCTCCCGTATTTCATGATAACACAAGATGAGCTGTCCTTCTTTGAAGTTTTTCGGTGTCCTCCATCAGTCCTGTCTGATAAAGCTCCTACACGTGCAGCAATAGTCCAGAAGAGGACGGACAAGGGCAGTGTAAGCAGTCGATTTAGATAATTTGTTGCGTAAATGTTCTGCCAATTAAACGCAGTCTTTGGTTCTCCTTCCCCACAACAGTATGTATGCGATCGTTTCAGTTTAACTTGTTTTGAACTGTAATTCCTAGAGATTTAGTTAATTGACAGCCTTTAGATTTATGTGATTTATCGACTAACCGAAATTTAGCGGACTTCATTTAGTACCCATGTGGATGACTTGACAATTTATATTTTTTACGATCAACTGACACTTTTTGAACTATACCGATACCTTGTCCAAATCATTTTGCAATCGGTTTTTATCTTCTGACGACTTTACTATACAATACACGACAGCATCATCTGAAAACAATGTAACAAGGATGCTCACATTGCCTCCTAAATCTTTAGCATAGATTAGCAGAGGGTCAATAACACTTCCTTGGGGAACGCCAGATAATATTTCTGCTTTACTCTATAACTTTCTGTCAATTACTACCAACTGTGACCTTTCTGACAGGAAAACACGAATCCAGTCCCACAGCTGAGACGATACTCCATAGACACGCAATTTTAATAAGAGGCACTTATGAGGAACAATGTCGAAAGCTTCTGTAAATCTAGAAATGTGGAATCAGTTTGAGATTCCCTGTCTATAGCACTCATTGTTTAGTGTGAGTAAAAAACTAGTTGTCTCGACGTCAGTGATGTGGGTCTGTAATTCGAGAGACTACCCCTATTACTGCCAGTCTTTAGGTACGGATCTTTCGTCGTGAGAACTTGTATATGATTGCTAAGTATGGAGCTATCATAGTAACATATCCTGAAGGGAACCTACTTGGTATACAGTCTGGACCAGAAGCGTTGCATTTATCAAATTATTTAAGTTCGTTCGTTACACCGCGGGTATCTACGTTCAAATTATTCATTTTGGAAGCTGTTCTTAATTCCAAATTTGGAATATTTACTTCATCTTCTTTGGTGTAGGAATTGCAGAAAACCGTACTTAGAAACTCCGCTTTAACGGCAGTCATTGGCAACATCACCACTGATACAGTTCCAAGGTGCTGCATCCATACTTCTCTCCTGCGTTACCATGTATCATCCACTGGGAGCTGAAATCAAGCTGCTTGACAGATGCATCGTCGTGATCCTCATCAGTTTAACACCAGTCACACCACTGCCATTAGTGTTTTTTATGTATACATTATCACATGGAATTATTTTTGACTCCTATTACTTTCTACGTCTACATCCACATGGATACTCTGCAAATCACATTTAAGTGCCTGGCTGAGGGTTCATCGAACCACCTTCACAATTCTCTATTATTCAAATCTCGTACAGCTCGCGGAAAGAACGAACACCTATATATTTCCGTACGAACTCTGATTTCCCTTATTTTATCATGGTGATAGCTTCTCCCTGTGTAGGTCGGTGTCAACAAAATATTTTCGTTTTCGGAGGAGAAAGGTAGTGATTGGAATTTGAGTGACAAGATTCTGCCGCAATGGAAAACGCCTTTGTTTTAATAATGTCCACCCCAAATCCTGTATCATTTCAGTGAGATTCTCTCCCCTATTTCGCCATAATACAAAACGTGCTGCCCTTCTTTGAACTTTTTCGATGTATTCCGTCAATCCTGTCTGGTAAGGAACCCACACAGCGCACCAGTATTCTAAAAGGGGACAGACAAGCGTAGTGTAGGCAGTCTCCTTAGTAGATCTGTTGCATTTTCTAAGCGTCCTGCCAGTAAAACGCAGTCTTTTGGTTAGCCTTCCCCACAACATTTCTATGTGTTCTTTCTAGTTTAAGTTGTTCGTAATTGTAATTCCTACGTATTTAATTGAATTTACGGCCTTTAGATTTGACTGATTTATCGTTTAACCGAAGTTTAACGGATTCCTTTCAGCACTCATGTGGATGACCTCACACTTTTCGTTATTTAGGGTCAACTGCCACTTTTCGCATCATACACATATCTGATATTTGAGAAAACAATATATACACTCCTGGAAATGGAAAAAAGAACACATTGACACCGGTGTGTCAGACCCACCATACTTGCTCCGGACACTGCGAGAGAGCTGTACAAGCAATGATCACACGCACGGCACAGCGGACACACCAGGAACCGCGGTGTTGGCCGTCGAATGGCGCTAGCTGCGCAGCATTTGTGCACCGCCGCCGTCAGTGTCAGCCAGTTTGCCGTGGCATACGGAGCTCCATCGCAGTCTTTAACACTGGTAGCATGCCGCGACAGCGTGGACGTGAACCGTATGTGCAGTTGACGGACTTTGAGCGAGGGCGTATAGTGGGCATGCGGGAGGCCGGGTGGACGTACCGCCGAATTGCTCAACACGTGGGGCGTGAGGTCTCCACAGTACATCGATGTTGTCGCCAGTGGTCGGCGGAAGGTGCACGTGCCCGTCGACCTGGGACCGGACCGCAGCGACGCACGGATGCACGCCAAGACCGTAGGATCCTACGCAGTGCCGTAGGGGACCGCACCGCCACTTCCCAGCAAATTAGGGACACTGTTGCTCCTGGGGTATCGGCGAGGACCATTCGCAACCGTCTCCATGAAGCTGGGCTACGGTCCCGCACACCGTTAGGCCGTCTTCCGCTCACACCCCAACATCGTGCAGCCCGCCTCCAGTGGTGTCGCGACAGGCGTGAATGGAGGGACGAATGGAGACGTGTCGTCTTCAGCGATGAGAGTCGCTTCTGCCTTGGTGCCAATGATGGTCGTATGCGTGTTTGGCGCCGTGCAGGTGAGCGCCACAATCAGGACTGCATACGACCGAGGCACACAGGGCCAACACCCGGCATCATGGTGTGGGGAGCGATCTCCTACACTGGCCGTACACCACTGGTGATCGTCGAGGGGACACTGAATAGTGCACGGTACATCCTAACCGTCATCGAACCCATCGTTCTACCATTCCTAGACCGGCAAGGGAACTTGCTGTTCCAACAGGACAATGCACGTCCGCATGTATCCCGTGCCACCCAACGTGCTCTAGAAGGTGTAAGTCAACTACCCTGGCCAGCAAGATCTCCGGATCTGTCCCCCATTGAGCATGTTTGGGACTGGATGAAGCGTCGTCTCACGCGGTCTGCACGTCCAGCACGAACGCTGGTCCAACTGAGGCGCCAGGTGGAAATGGCATGGCAAGCCGTTCCACAGGACTACATCCAGCATCTCTACGATCGTCTCCATGGGAGAATAGCAGCCTGCATTGCTGCGAAAGGTGGATATACACTGTACTAGTGCCGACATTGTGCATGCTCTGTTGCCTGTGTCTATGTGCCTGTGGTTCTGTCAGTGTGATCATGTGATGTATCTGACCCCAGGAATGTGTCAATAAAGTTTCCCCTTCCTGGGACAATGAATTCACGGTGTTCTTATTTCAATTTCCAGGAGTGTATGTCATTTGACTAAAGAGCGATAATACGTCTGTTGCCAGCCGCCCCCTATGTGAGAGGAATCAATAAACAAGTAATGTCTCTGATAGAGAGATCACGGAAGTTAAGCAACGTTGGTCATGGACGGTGCTTGAATGGGTAACCACCAGAGTATGTAATGTGCTGTTGGCAGCTTTGCCTCTCTAGCAAAGGAAAGGCGAGGTGGTGGCGTTAAGTTCTTAGTCACCATACTTTGCATCAGTGTCCTGGATTAAACTGCAAATCTCTCCACAGTGCCTTATGGAAATGAAAATAAAACGTCGTGTGGCGAGGGCCTCCCGGCGGGCAGACCTGATCGCCTGGTTCAAGTCTTCTTAGATGAGGCCACTTCGACGACTTACGCGTCGGTGAGGATGAAATGATGATGTTGAAGACGACACAAACACCAAGCCCCTGAGCAGAGAAAAAAAATTTCTAACGCAGCCGGGAATAGAGCCCGGGCCTTCCAGCTTGACAAGCCAGCGCGCTGTTCCCTTTTTTGTTCGTTTTTTTCGTTCGTTGCATGTGCTCGGTGCGGACGTCACAAGACACCCGTTTCAGTTCGTCGTTGATCCATTAACTCAGTTTTTTTACTGCATAGGGCAGCTAATCCTCTGACCGAACACGCTGAGTTACCGTGCCGGCGTAACTTAGCTACAGTGGCGCTGGCCTAACCGGGGCCTCGGGCCTAACACAGTGACGACATATGACACTGTTGATAACGATCCGTCCGTCGGACACAGAGGTTAAGCTCGGTGGCTCCCTTAACGCTATTTGAGAGGAGTAGAGGACAGTTTAGGTTAGGTTAGGTGGATGAACGTTTCCAATTAGGCAGGTTTCACCATCTCCCTTCCCTCATCGTCATACAGCGCAAACATAACGCTACGCTGCACACCCCCATTCAAGTCGTCTACACGTATCAAGTACACACACAGGTTAGGTTAGGTTAGGTTAAGTGGATGAACCTTTCCAATTAGGCGGCTGAACTTGCCCCCCCCCCCCCCCCGTGCTTCCCAGCCAACCAATCCACACGTCATACTACTTTACTTTTCTTACCTCGAAGATCAAGTCAACACTGTGCATCGTCCAACATTCCTTCCAAACTTCCAAACACTGGACCGGTGCAGCACTGATACCAGCCTCCCTTGATTTCCATGCATCCCACTTGCTGTCCCAAGGCAACTTTAACTGACGCCTTCTATCCAAAGCAGAAGTGCATTCTCCCCATCAATCGGTCCCATCAGCTACAGTCTTGGCGCTGCTCCTCACAATACAGTCGTTTTCCAACACTCCACCATGGCTCCCATCACCAAAGCTTGCTTCTTCTTGTCTCAGCTCCCACAGGATATGCAGCAGTTCCCAGTAGCTCTGCAGCAATAATGTTATACTACATTCACAGTAACCTAAAGTACATACAAGCTTTTGTGAGAGATCTAAGTTACATCTTCAGTAAAGTACGTTTTCAAGAAAAATTACTTGCAGTCAAGTAATAAAGGGACTTAAACCAGGCAGCATGCAAGAAAAGTGTCCACTGTTAACTGAGACAATAACCTGCACTTACAATTCTTCACCAGTGACGTGAAGGCTTCTTGGTACAACGTAGCCAAGTAGCCAATGAGATAATCATAACACAGGCAAAACTAAATGAAACACATTTGGCAGTCAGTAACAAACTGAAAAGCTGTATTGGGTTAGATAACCTGGCCCACAAGTTTACATGGAGAAAAAATGTGAAGAACTGGATACAGACTCAAAACAAGCAGAACTGGATATGAATCGCTATGATTTTCTCTCAAGTGTCAACCTTTTTATCTCAGAGTAACACTTACTCAGTGTCCTCTCTTATCTGTACCGAGCGAGGGGACGTATTGCTCGTATTTGGAAGGATTTCAGATCACAGAGCCGAGCAGTCCCGCTTTAGGTTACCCATAATCCGCCAGATTTCTAAAGACAGACGCCAGGACGATTCTTTGTAATGGGGGCTCCAAGATTCCTTTCCCGTACTTTCCCCAAACGAACTCTGTGCTCCATCTCTAACTACCTTTTCGTACACGGTACGTCAAAGCCTAATCATCGTTTTTCAATTCTTCTTCAGTACTTCAAGTATTAGGCGTTTGCCTGTTGTGGAGCCCATCTCTTCGTAGACTCTGTTTTCAGCTAGTTGTTGTTGTGTACAGTCCTGATGAGCCAAAAATGGCGACGACATTAATTAAAAGTAAAAAGAAGAAATCGGCAAGGAGCACTCGCCCTTCACAACTCAAAATACATTGATGAGCCTTAACATTATGACCTGGTGAAACCAGACACTTGTATTAGTTGGTCCACCTTTGGAACGCAATGCAACAGTGATTCTGCATGGCATCGATTCGTCAAGTCCTTGTTACGTTTACAGAGGTGTGTGGCACCAGACGTCTTCACACAGCTGACACAGTTCCCTTAAATTCCTGACCAGTGATTCGTAAGTGCGAAGGTGCTGCACGATAGCGTCCTAGGTGTGTTCCGCTGGTCTCAGATCAGCGCATTTGGTGGACAAGAAATCAACGTGAGTTCACTACCATACTCCTCAAACCACTGCGGCTCGATTCTGGCCTTCTGACACTGACATTTAAGTTCCTGGAAGATGTGTTCACCGTTGCGATAGACATCAAGCATGAAGTGGTGCAGATGGTCAGCAATAATGTTCACATATTCCACCGCTTTCATGGTGCCTTCGATTACTACAACAGGTCACATGGAAGCCCAGGTGAATGTCTCCTATAGCATAATACTGCACCATCAGCTTGCGTCTGTGGCACAGTTCATCCTCTGAGCAACCTTTTGCCTGGGTGACAGCGTATGTGGACATGACCATCGACCTGGTGAAACGAGACACTTGATTCATCCTGCCAGGCGACACGTTTTCGTTGATCCACGGCCCAATCTCGATGACTTCGAGCCCATTGCAAAAGTGATTGGCGATGTAGTTGGGTCAATGGGTCAATATGGGAACACATGGGTGTAGTCTGTTGTAGAGCCCAGTATTTAACAATTTGCGCTGAACAATGTGCTCCGAAACCCTTGTGCCAGCACCAACATTGTACCCTGCCGTCAGATCTGCCGCACATCGACCCATATCCTGCTCTACAGAGTGGGCAAGCCTCTGGCCTGCACATTCTGTGAAGTGGAGTGAACTTGCAACACCTTGTCACCTGTTCAAGATTTCACCATTCTTCAACCACTTACCATAGGTCCGCACGACATTAGCACGCAAATAGCTGAACTGTTTCACCGTTTCCGAGATGCTCGCTCCCAGACGCCGGGCCATGACAATCCTCTCTTGGTGTCAAAGTCGTTTATGTCGCTGTATTTTCCCTTTTGCGACACACATCCCCACTAGAATGATTTCCCACTCGTTGCACTGATATACGAATTCAAGTTAAAACACCCCCGATTTTTTCTCAGGTATATTTCAGCCGAACACTGTGAAGCTTGTATCACTTCTCGATGTAATCTTACTGCAGCCACCCACATTTCTCATAATGTCGACGCCATGTTTCCACGGCCGCTCAAACGCTTATTTAGGAGCCTGGCGCTTCAGTCCGGAACCGCGCTGCTGCTACGGTCGCAGGTTCGAATCCTGCCTCGGGCATGGATGTGTGTGATATACTTAGGTTAGTTAGGTTTAAGTATTTCTAAGTCTAGGGGACTGATGACCTCAAATGTTAAGTCCCATAGTGCTTAGAGCCATTTGAACTATTTTTTTAGGAGTCTGGTTTAATCACTGGAAAATCGCATCCATGACTCATACACTACCATAAGCGATGAAAAGAAAGTTCCATTCATTCTATCATCACCCATCGACACGGCCTGAAAACATGCCATGCGCTCAACCTTGTGTTCGTCTCCCAGCATTCGTGACACCCACATGAAGAATACTTTTCACCACATTGTGTATCAAAAAGTTTTCACTCTCGTCACTGCCACTGGAATTCTGTGTGTCGTACAGTGCTGCCATCTCTGTCACACAACGAGTGCACGCGCATTTTAAAACAAACTGTATATTTTTGTTTCCAGTCCTGAGGAATAAAAATCGGAGGTGTTATAACTTGAACGTACATAATATTTTCCTTACTCTGTCACGTGGCCACAACGCCAGTGGACAACATACAGTCTCGCGGTGTGCTGTGGTCATAAAGTTTAGGCTCATCGGTATTTAAACATTTAAATGTAAATGAAACTTACCTTAACAACTGTATCAATCCTGACTACACAAAAGCATTGGAAGGCAGGTATCATGTCAGTTTTTAGGATACGCCTCCAGACAAGGGCGCCCATATGGTAGTTTGTAAGGGGAAAGGGGGCGGGGGGGGGGGGGGCAGTGTACGGAATATGGAATATTTTTAACATTTTGGAAGAATGGTGACTTGTAATTAGACACAAAAAATTCCAGTTCCGACCCTGTTAAAAAACTGTTTAATACCGACTTTTGAATCATTTTCTTGAAAGAAAAATACATGACTAGACTTTATTTTTTCCTTGCCACCCCTCCCCCGCGTGGTATGGGTGCTCTCGTTGCCAAACACAGCGTGCCATACAGATGCCATGGAGCCACACAAGATGAGCCAATTTCAATCTCTCTCTTCTTTTTTATATGATTTTCGTTGATCTTTATACTGGTTTAATATTATCTTCAATCTGCTGGTACCTGTTATGACCGTAACGTTGTTTTCTGTTTCAGATGTGCGAATCCTGCACGAAGGAGGCTGTGATGAACCCGTACCACTTAGAAGGCTTTAAAAAGATTGGACCTGTATCGAGCCATTGACATGTGACATTATTCCATTCATTTTGAGCACATAAAATGTCAGAAGATTATTTGTTTGCCGATCAGAAGCCGTGAAACAGAAATAAAACATTTCAAATAAGTCCTAACAACTTTTTAATGAAACACTAACTTTTATTTGTAATTCCCTTTGATGACCTCCACGATAGCAAACGTTTTCTTTTTCACACGACGTCACATTGTACAAATTACTGCCGGGATAATATGAAAGGAAGTTTATGTCATTATTTAAACGTGGAAGCTAATTTTAGCAGATTTCTTTACAAGAGTTTAGCGTAACTGCTTCTCCCAAATATGTCTTAAGACCTACACACTGCTATGAACACTTCAGACACGACAGAGGTTCTGCTACAGATGCATATTACTTCAGCTGTATTACTAATAGTTTTATCTTTGTGTATACCTATTTTAATAAATTGGCATCTTACATGATTAAAATAACATGGTTCTTTTATTTATCAAAAACGTTTTTTGGTTCATCACACAGACATTCCAAAGGTTATCTATTGACTAGTGCCTGGTTCTATCTGTGAAGACACCGTGAAAGAGACCTAATTTATCCCAGTAGACGCTCGCTCTAGGTGCTACATATAACACATTTATTACTGTGTGTTCACATGAAGGATAAACGAGAAATAATACACATTTTGCTTCCTTTTTCCTTCTGTCATTATGACCACGATTTTGATCACAGTGAACAAATCTGTATTAAAACATGCTTAGGTAGCGAAGGTTCTCTGTATGTGTTCAGTTTATAGCTGAGTAGCTCCTCCTCTTTATCTAGCAGATTACAACAAGTTCGACCAAAAAATAAGTAAATGGATTGATGATTTATTGGTGGGAAGGCCGTAGCATGTTATGTTGGACAGATGTACAAGTATTACTAGGTGCGCTCCAAGAAAGAGTATTGGGACCCTTGCTGTTCATGTTGTATGGTATAGACGTGAAGCACAATATAGATATCAACTTCAGACTTTTGCAGATACAGTTATCTATCTATTAGCATTGTCTCAAAAAAGTTGCACAAATATTCAGTCACAACTTTATAAGATTTCGAGTGTCACAGAGACTGACAACTTGCTTTAAATGTTGGGCAATGTAAAATTGTGCATCTCGCAAGATGAAAAAAAATGTAATATAGTACGACTACAATATCAGCGAGTTACAAGTTGAACCAGTCAAGTGTGTGTAACAACTTGTACGGATATGAAATACAACGATCACATAACGAGATGGCAGATTTTGGTTCATTGGCAGGTAAACAGGAAAACACTTGGAAAAAAAATTGTGTGATGAGTTATCTCGAAGAAAAAATACATGCATATATTCTAGTAAAAACTACTTCGAAAAGATTCAGTAAATTGGACTCTACTGCAGGAGTTTCTAACTACACTCTCCATAGCCTGTGGCACTAATAAGGACATGTGGGATATAAACTGGCTACAGCCGTTAAGGGAAGTATTAACAGTAAAGATTATACAACCGCACTTCTATTAACGACAAACTTAATACTAACAAAGCGTTCATCACCAAGACTAACCAAGCCTACTAAAAGATGATTGTAGTTTTTTTAATCAGATTTAACCACAATTCCGAACTCCAGCACTATTCTAAATACTCATACTTTCACCATATCTAATGGGCTCGGTGGAGTTATTGTGCTTCCTATCAAGAGCAGGCAGTGCCCTTCTGGTGGTAAATTCCACTGAGTGCAATGTCCTCTGAAATCAGTAAGAGAATACAAAGAGGTTTGACCCTATGGTTTACCTAATACGCTCAACGGATTCTGACTAAATGAGTTCAGCATGAGTTATCACTGACAATTTAAAAGGACATTTTTCAAGCAGGTCGTCTATTCTCACTAATAAAAAAAAATGGCTCTGAGCACTATGGGACTTAACTTCTGTGGCCATCAGTCCCCTAGAACGTAGAACTACTTAAATCTAACTAACCTAAGGACATCACACACATCCATGCCTGAGACAGGATTCGAACCTGCGACCGTAGCGGTCGCGCGGTTCCAGACTGTAGTGCCTAGAACCGCTCGGCCACCCCGGCCGGCCTCTCACTAATCACAAGAGGTTGAAAGTAACAGTGCAAAGCGCATGTGTAGAAAGACTAGCAAATCACACACCACGAAAAAAAAATTATTAAAACGAGTTTAGAAATCATTTGACGAGTAAAATCATCTTGTATTATGATTCCTCATACTGGCTGATTTAACAAATTCTATGGACATTATTGTGTTAGCAGAAGATAGTTCATTCAGAAACGTGGCACGTGGATGCTTTTGTGACTGCATCAAAAACCCAGGCACTCATTACAGCAGTGGAACGAAGATATTATAATATGAATTCACCAGTAATTCCTACGAATTGTATGGTACAGACGTGAGAAGACAATATAGATATCAACTTCAGACTTTTTGCAGATACAGTTATCTGTCTATTAGCACTGTCTGAAAAAATCAAATCTGGCTTGTGACTATCCGCTCTGTTAAAGAAAATCTGCAGAACACAGTGGAGAAATCCTAACGGAGGTGTCCAATGAAAAATAAGTCACCCTTCCAATAAGTGGGTTGAAAACCAATAAAATTCACGCAGTCAAAATTTAGCTACTTCCTACATAAATGAATTAACTTCCTGCATGGATTACCTACATTATAAAACAAAACTACTAACCAGATTCACACCGCACGCCAGATTTGTAGATTAAAAATTCAACGGACGTTCCCACGATTCTGTAGTGAGAACAAAGAAAGCTATATTGATTCTCTCAATTAACCACACATCCATATTTCACAGAGCTAAATATGATAAGGTTATCGGTAAAGGTGACATGAATGCTTATATGAGACAAATGGAAATTAAATCAGTTAAGCTGGTTCCCCATACAATCCTTCTCTCAATCACTGTTATATGATAAGCAAATAGCAGAGAAGCAATCTTATCCTATAACGTCCGTTACAAATAATACTTCCATGAAAGATGGCTTAGGCACACCTTTCGTTATTCGAATGCTGGGAAGGAAAAAGGCGCTGGACCTGTTATTATATGACATCATGGTATAGCGATTTTTTTCTTTCGTTATTCGTCCTTACACAGTGATGGGAGCCCAAGGAGAACGTCAATCCTTGAGGTCCGGAATAATTACAAAATTTTCAGCAAAAGGAGATTTGTTCTTGCCTTCATTCAGGCCAATACATGACTTACAAACAGAATATGACACTACTAATTACATAATTCTTCAAAACGGTTATTCCCAAAAAAGGAATGTGCTTTATATATTAGTTCAAAAAACTTGATTATATACTAAGGATGGGTAGCAGATCATGTATCTATGTCATATGTCTACATACACCAGCAAACGTCACTGGAAATGAATGTTAACAGGCAAGGTGAAACATGCTTCCGTCTCATTAGAACATAGAAGACAAATGGGCAAAGTCAATATCTGCAAAAGATTTGATAAACTTTATCTAAATATACAGGGTGAATATTAATAAAATCGACAAACTGCAGGGACGGATGCTGTCCTGGAAATGGAGGAAGAAAGGTCCTATGAACACGGTACATGGCACTGACGACTGAAAATTCCTCTGACCACTTGCCATGTGTTCCTTATGTGTTGCAGGCTATGTGATTGACGCAACGTACTATAATCAGCAGAATGGTTTGGTATTCATGCCAGGAACAAGCTGAGATGGTGTTTGTGTACAGCGAAGCAAATGGGCGATACTAAAACAAGTACCATCACAGATACCAACCGCATCACACAACATTGCAAGCCCTTTCCGGGTTTTTGTGTGATTACGAGTCCTTTCAGACAGACGAACTTGCAGGGAGGCAGCAGACTGTGCGTTCACCAGATTTGGAGGATCGGGTTCTACAGGACATTGAGACGAACCCTAGTACAAACTCCAGCCAAGTGGCGTGCCAACATGGTGTAAAGCAAAGGACGGCAGTACGTGATGCGACGTGTGAACGTGTGCATTGCATCACATGGAGGCCACTTTGAACATCTGTTGTGACAAGGATTCGATGCAGCTCTTTACTGTGTCCTGGAAAGATTTCTTGTCGTTGCATGCATACTGTCAATTTCCAGACATGTGTTTATAGGACCTATTTTCGTCCATTTGCAGTCAGGAGTGCTTCGCTGCTGTTTGTCAGTTTTATTAATGTCTATCCTGTATAGGTCTAACATTGTACTAATTATGGTCAGTTACAACTGTGTTCAGAGGATTACATAAGGACACTCAGTATCAATGTGCGTGTGTCTGTTCCTCTCATCATTCATCGTTATGCAAAAAAATATGTCGACAAGGTGAAACGTACTCCTAACACAATGAATGATGTCACAAAGATCAAATTACAGCAGTTAACCAAAAATGAGGATTAAATGCTTGTGTACAAAGTGCTCATTTGACTGAAATTACAAGGAAAAAATGTGAAAATATATCATTAAGTACATCATTAAAGTTCATTTACCTTACACGGAAAGAAAACATTACAGAATCAACACAACCCCTACAGTCATCATGAAGCATAACGCAGTTTATGACCTAGTCTCTTCATATTACAACAACTTTCACACACGTCGCACTGAGCTGAAATGGGCAAGGGCGTTGAAATGGTTATCAGGTATGACGTCACATCTTACTATGAGTACTGGGAAATACTTCATGTAGAGATTGTTAAACGACGTAAAAATGTGGTTTTCACACAGTCTGTCTTATTACTCCCATAGAAAGTCACACCCAGGCTACACGAGATCGAAAGCATTATTTCATCAACTACACATCGCTGTCTTTCAGTTGTCGCGACCATTACTCGATATTGATTCATGAATTACTGATCATAAACGTCTGTAATCTTGCTGTTTGCAGTGGACCACCCCCTCTCTTCACTAAAAAGTGTGTCCTCAGAGGCTCCACACTGCCACCACACACTAAAGTCATGTCCATGAGCTCCACGTGGAAAAGTTCAACTCACAAGCACTACTCCCTCTAGACAGGCAATGGAAAACAATCAATTCATTCTTGATTTACATGAAAGGTATCTTTTGTTTTTAATGAACTAAATCCATACCAGTAGAAATTGGTAGCACAGTCAATTACTGTCCTTACTACCCACATCAGAGGTCAATCTAAAAAAATTATAGGTGCAGCATATGTCAATATAAGTCTCTTGTTTAGACCATGAACATCAGTCCAGCGCCAGTCCATGGGGCATTTAGTTAAGGCTGTCCCAGCACAACATACAGTATGTGATCAAAAGTATCCGAACACCTGGCTGAAAATGACTTACAAGTTTGTGGCGCCCTCCATCGGTAATGCTGGAATTCAACATGGTGTTGGTCCACCCTTAGCCTTGATGACAGCTTCCACTCTCTCAGGCATACGTTCAATCAGGTGCTGGAAGGTTTCTTGGGGAATGGCAGCCCATTCTTCGCGGAGTGCTGCACTGAGGAGAGGTATCGATGTCTGTTGGTGGGACCTGGTACGAAGTCGACGTTCCAAAATATTCCAAAGGTGTTCTACAGGATTCAGGTAAGGACTCTGTGCAGACCACTCCATTACACTATCGAGCGAGGTGGCGCAGAGGTTAGCACACTGGACTCGCATTCGGGAGGAAGACGGTTCAATCCCGCGTCCGGCCATCCTGATTTAGGTTTTCCGTGATGTCCCTAAATCGCTCTAGGCAAATGCCGGGATGGTTCCTTTGAAAGGGCACGGCCGACTTCCTTCCCCATCCTCTAATCCTATGAGACCGATCACCTCGCTGTTTGGTCTCTTCCAACAAACAACCCAATCCACTCCATTACAGGGATGTTATTGTCGTGTAGCCACTCCGTCACAGGCCGTGCATTATGAACAGGTGCTTGATCATGTTGAAAGATGCAATCGCCAACCCCGAATTGCTCTTCAACAGTGGGAAGCAAAAAGGTGCTTAAAACATCAATATAGGCCTGCGCTGTGATAGTTCCACGCTAAACAACAAGGGGTGCAAGCCCCCTCCATGAAAAACACGACCACACCATAATACCACAGGCTCCGAATTTTACTGTTGATACTACACACGTTGGCAGATGAAGTTCACCGGGCATTCACCATGCCCACACAGTGCCATCGGATTGCCACATTGTGTACCGTGATTCGTCACTCCGCACAATCGTCAATGTTTACGCTTCTTACCCCCCCCCCCCCCCCCCTCCCCAGGCGAGGCGTCGTTTGGCATTTACCGGCGTGATGTGTGGCTTGTGATCAGCCGCTCGACCATGAAATCCAAGTTTTCTCACCCCCCGTCTAACTGTCATAACACTTGTAGTGGATCCTGATGCAGTTTGAAATTCCTGTGTGATGATCTGGGTAGATGTCTGCCTACTGCCCATTACGGTCCTCTTCAACTGTCGGCGGTCTCTGTCAGTCAACAGACGAGGTCGGCCTGTACGCTTTGGCGCTGTGCGCGTCCCTTCACGTTTTCACTTCACTATCACATCGGAAACAGTGGGCCTAGGGATGTTTAGGAGTGTGGAAATCTCACGTACAGTTGTATGACAGAAGTGACTCCCAATCACCTGACCACGTTCGAAGTCTGTGAGTTCCGCGGAGCGCCCCATTCTGCTCTCTCACGATGTCTAATGATTACTGAGGTCGCTATTATGGAGTACCTGGCAGTAGGTGGCAGCACAATACACCTAATATGAAAAACGTATGTTTTTGGAGGTGTCCGTTTACTTTTGACCACTAGTGTATAATCTGTGAAATAGTTCTTCTTAGCCCGGTTATCGTTATGGAACTCACAGTCAGTAAGGAGGTATGGATGCTGCCTGACACGTGGCATCCTTAGTCATCCCAGTGGAGAGTCCTTTGAGTGGAGCGCCTATGGCGGCAGGAATGTATGGACCCGTCAGTGCCCCAAGGTTACAAGAGCTGCCCTTAGCCAGCTGGCACATCTCTATCGAAGTTCTCTCGAAATAAATTGACTGCATAGTGCTGTTACCAGCCAGTAAAAGTGTCCCAGTGGAGGTTTACTTGGCAACCTCTGACTAGCAAAAGTGCCCCAGAGGAGGTTTACTTGGCAACCCCAGTGTAATGGTACATAGAATTGTTCTTTATCTAGTAATGTTGGAATCTTCAGTTGGTTTGTGCACTTGAATGTATTACACTTCCATCTCTAAGTCCAAATTAACAACCGTTATTCTTTAATTGACTGGTCCCTATCCTCTCAGTTTCATTTCAGGCTGCTCGCACGTAATTATACCTACTCTCTCTTCTGTTCGACTACTCATTTCAGCACCAGAGTTCCTTAAAATGTACCCCTCCTGCATTTTTCTCATTCCACTACCTCTCCTCTTCACCTCGCTTCACCTCCAAGTACTATTTAATGTCGCCCGAGATGAAGTAAAAAAAAAAGGGGAAAGAAAAGACATGCAAGGGGTGAACCCACAGAAGAAAGTTTGGAATGTGGAGACCAGCCTATCTGTAAACATTGCTCTACGATTTACGCAAATGATACACTATTGATGGGTGACACACCAGAAAGACTTCAGCAGGCTGTAGTGGAATGGTATGAAGAACTGAAGAGAAAGGGAATGGTAGTGAATGCAGATAAAAGTAAAGTAAAGTGGGTTCCAAAACAGAACAAACAGGAAGAAGACCTCAATACACACTGTAACGGAATTCCTCTCGGAAATGTAGACAGTTCTGAATATCTCAGTAACATACTATTTAGTGATGGAAGAATGGAAGCATGAAAACTAAAGTTACAGTGCAATCACG
Organism: Schistocerca nitens; assembly: GCF_023898315.1. Lineage (NCBI taxonomy): Eukaryota > Metazoa > Arthropoda > Insecta > Orthoptera > Acrididae > Schistocerca > Schistocerca nitens. The sequence goes on along the minus strand of NC_064615.1, from coordinate 665,186,808 downwards.
CAGTCATGGTACAAACGATAGCATATGGTATGGAGAGTTTGGCACTATAAGAGAAACAACTGAGTAGGGTTACTGCCACAGAAATGAGGTTCATGAGGAGGGCAGTAGGAAAGATCAGAAGAGGCAGAGTTAGAAATGAAAGGATACGAGAAGAGACCAGTCAGAAGAAACCAATGAATATGGTGACTGAGGCATCGAGAATTTGGTTCGAAGGCGTGGAAAAACAATCATGGAAACGAAGAGACTGTATGAGACAAGAGTAGAATGGGAGAAATGGATAGTGAGAGGCTACTCGGATACTTGAAAACATAAGGGAATTGAAGAAGAAGAATAAGTCTTCATTACATACCAAACAATATAAAAACTTTATTACAAGCTGTAACTGAGCGGCCTCTCATTTCTTTCTCTCTCTCTTGGTGTTATACATACCAAAGGCAAACGCCTGTTTAACTACACTCCTGGAAATGGAAAAAAGAACACATTGACACCGGTGTGTCAGACCCACCATACTTGCTCCGGACACTGCGAGAGGGCTGTACAAGCAATGATCACACGCACGGCACAGCGGACACACCAGGAACCGCGGTGTTGGCCGTCGAATGGCGCTAGCTGCGCAGCATTTGTGCACCGCCGCCGTCAGTGTCAGCCAGTTTGCCGTGGCATACGGAGCTCCATCGCAGTCTTTAACACTGGTAGCATGCCGCGACAGCGTGGACGTGAACCGTATGTGCAGTTGACGGACTTTGAGCGAGGGCGTATAGTGGGCATGCGGGAGGCCGGGTGGACGTACCGCCGAATTGCTCAACACGTGGGGCGTGAGGTCTCCACAGTACATCGATGTTGTCGCCAGTGGTCGGCGGAAGGTGCACGTGCCCGTCGACCTGGGACCGGACCGCAGCGACGCACGGATGCACGCCAAGACCGTAGGATCCTACGCAGTGCCGTAGGGGACCGCACCGCCACTTCCCAGCAAATTAGGGACACTGTTGCTCCTGGGGTATCGGCGAGGACCATTCGCAACCGTCTCCATGAAGCTGGGCTACGGTCCCGCACACCGTTAGGCCGTCTTCCGCTCACGCCCCAACATCGTGCAGCCCGCCTCCAGTGGTGTCGCGACAGGCGTGAATGGGGGGACGAATGGAGACGTGTCGTCTTCAGCGATGAGAGTCGCTTCTGCCTTGGTGCCAATGATGGTCGTATGCGTGTTTGGCGCCGTGCAGGTGAGCGCCACAATCAGGACTGCATACGACCGAGGCACACAGGGCCAACACCCGGCATCATGGTGTGGGGAGCGATCTCCTACACTGGCCGTACACCACTGGTGATCGTCGAGGGGACACTGAATAGTGCACGGTACATCCAAACCGTCATCGAACCCATCGTTCTACCATTCCTAGACCGGCAAGGGAACTTGCTGTTCCAACAGGACAATGCACGTCCGAATGTATCCCGTGCCACCCAAAGTGCTCTAGAAGGTGTAAGTCAACTACCCTGGCCAGCAAGATCTCCGGATCTGTCCCCCATTGAGCATGTTTGGGACTGGATGAAGCGTCGTCTCACGCGGTCTGCACGTCCAGCACGAACGCTGGTCCAACTGAGGCCACAGGTGGAAATGGCATGGCAAGCCGTTCCACAGGACTACATCCAGCATCTCTACGATCGTCTCCATGGGAGAATAGCAGCCTGCATTGCTGCGAAAAGTGGATATACACTGTACTAGTGCCGACATTGTGCATGCTCTGTTGCCTGTGTATATGTGCCTGTGGTTCTGTCAGTGTGATCATGTGATGTATCTGACCCCAGGAATGTGTCAATAAAGTTTCCCCTTCCTGGGACAATGAATTCACGGTGTTCTTATTTCAATTTCCAGGAGTGTATTTACAAACATTATCTTTCCAAGAGAAATTTTTCATGATGTTCCTAAAACGTAGCTTTTAAACAAACCAAACACTTCAGCACTCAGGATAGTGAGGTTCCACTTATGACAACGAAAGGTCTCTGCAGTTTAAAAGACCAACACCATAATCCCACTAATATTCGACTCATCATTAAACAAAAACACAAAACAAGACCACACAACTTCCTACCGGCTCTATCATTGCAGTATACCTGACTCCCACTAATGCAAGAGTGGATCATCTTTTCATTGTATTTTTCACATCAATCTAATATCACAAACTACACTACCAATTGTCTAATACACTAAATGGTCATCACTACTATCCTTCATCCTTCACCCTCTACAAAATATAAAAAATCTACAACTATTAGATCTACCTAACTACATACATAACGACTCATGATCTATAAGCCAACTTAAAACAAATCAAAGTTATTACTATTGAACAACACCAAACATCACACGTAGATCTCTTTTGATTTCAACTGTCAGTCCTACAGGTGCACATGACATTGCATGTGCCATCGCCTTGTCCATCATTAGTACCTTCATGATTCTAAATCAAAGATCTTGGAGATATAGTGACCTGTGCACCAAGTGTCCATGCATCAACTTGGCAGTCATCAAAAACTGCAGCCTTTTATAGCCACAGAACAGGAAGAATAGAAACCCCATCAATTCCTACGCAATAGCCAGGACTTCGAGTGCCATAATGAAGTAATTTCATTCAGACTTGGACTGGATGCTATTTGCAAATGCAAGCATCTAGTCACCATAACACTTTACCTCCTAGAATAGATAAAAACCAATTCAATATGGGAGCTATTCAACAGTAAACAGAACTCTCTCTCTCTCTCTGTCAGGATGTCCCAATGTGGGAGTGTTGGTTAATGCTTCCTTCAATGGCATGAATTCTCACTGTGCTTCTTCATCCCAGTTCCAAATGTATTCTTTCCTACGAAGTGATGCCTCGTCATAGATATGGTCATCTACATGAATCATTTGTAGATATTTATTAATCCAAAAAAAGATGCTAACCTGTCACTTAGTTTTTGGCACTACATAATTGCTAATGGCCTAGACCTTCTCTGAGTTGGGACAAAATCCTTCTGATGAATTCATTTGCCTGAGGAAATTGACTTCCTTATACTCAAGCTCTAATTTAACAGGGTTGACAGTTATCCCACGGTCTTTGAATGCTTTTAGCAACAGTCTGAGGTCTCATTATGCTCGTGCCATGATCTTGCAGTGATTAGAACATGATAACATCCATTGTCACCTTCTTCCTCAGATGTAAGAAATCACTGTGTTTAAACATGTAATGAGGGTGTCTGACTATACAATCAGTCCCAGAGGTAACTCTTTGAACTGGTAGCAACGCCCAAAACACAGGTATGTGGTATTACGGTGACAATCCAGTTGCACTGCCAATAACTCGGACTCAAATCCATGGAGGTGAGTAACTTCCCACCATGGAAACATTGTAACAGTTCTTCTAATGTTTTTGAACAGGCATTACTGATTCTGTAATAGTATTAATCTGGCATGCGCCAATTACCAAGCATATTGATCTGTCTTTCTTTGGTACACATAATAACATATTGTTGTAGAAACTAGTCGCAGTTTCAATAATACCCTGTGCAGCCGTAACACAAACCTCTTCATTGATTATCCCATTATGTTTTAATGGGATCTATATGGACATAAGAAGTGCTTTTGCTGCTATTTAACATTAAATTAGTCCCTGGCATTTCTAAAAACATGTCACAATGTGCTACCAAAATATTGACTCAAGGTGTCCTAATTTATTATTTACCACTTTAATCAAGTCCTGCTTCTCATTAATTCCTTTTTCAGGACTCACAGTGTTTAAACCTCTAATGGAGGCAGTTGACAACATGTTTTCTCTAAATGGTGAGGTTCATGCCACATCAATTAAAGGCTTTGAACACTCATTTTCTAGAACACCCTTTTCCACAAACTCCTTAAAATATGACATGAATGACTCACTGTAAGTACCTGTCACGACCAGCCTCATACCAACATTTATTTTCGTTTTGTAGTAATTTAGAAAGTACAAACCTAGGATCGCATCTACTGTAATGAACAAAATAGTTTAGAAGTTTACTCACACTGCTCATGACTGCCACACTACATTGATCTGAGCTTGACTCTTGACTTAAACTGCTTTTACTGTTACTGCTTCTCTACCTTACATCTGCTACACCGGAAGTTCAGGCCATTCTTCCTCCCCAAGACAGTCCTCATCAACGCTATTGCTCATCACAGACACCTGACTACCGGTGTACAGAATGTGATACCTTTATTTACTGCTAAATCTTACTCTAAGTACACTATAAACTGCAATCTCCATATCAACCTCCTCTCTTAACAGTACTTCCCTTATCTCTTCAAAAGTAATGTGCAATAAATGTGCAATAACCAGGTAGCTGCTTATTATTTACACTATTAACCAGCTCAGGCCTCTCCAGTCAATTCTTTGCATTACTGGTTTCATTCACGACATTCTCAAATACTTCCACAATTTCTGGTGTTGCTTCACGTCCCTCTCCTTTCTCGTATCTCACAAAGTCACAACTATCATTGTAAGAGCCTCTTTGTGACCAATGGCCTCTCCTGAGACTACAGTTATCCTTGTATCAATCCTATTCAATTGACAGCGAGGATGCCAGTCTCTCCATCCCTCTCAACGATGGTCCAAACACAAATTATTTCCAACTTGCTGTACTGGCACTTGCTCCTCATTTCGACGATCCTGGTAAGAGACACTGAAATGCCCTTACATCATTCATGCATCTCCCAGCTATGACCATTTCGAGGCCATGAGGCTGCTTGGTCAAGCATATCCTCATTACTGCTGCCATATCATACAGCAAATTAAGGTATGCATTTCGCTTAATCATTACCTTCAAATACTGGATTGAATTAGTATAATCTGACACACTATACGCTTCCATCATGCGAATACTCATGTTTACCTGGCCCTGGGTACTCTTAGACTAGAACTCAGATAGAAATGTGTGCTTGAAATGTTGCTATGTTTTACAATCTAGCATTATTAATCACACCGACTCTTCTTGTAAATGTCCACAGACGAAATTTATCTTCATTAGAGGGGACCACGACATGGGCAGTGCTTTGTGACAGTGATCAATCATAAGGCCAGGAAACAATCCGTACTTCTGGATCGTGACGAAATGACATTGGGTCTCGTCTTCATCCAAATCAGTCAACTTGCGTGGTTTCTTTGGCTTAGTTTGCGCTGACGACCCACAAAGTTGACATAACCTTTCCTGTAATTTATTCAGCTCCTCTGGTTCACTACACATTCACTTTTTTCCTGTACTAAATGCAGCATTGTGCTGTCCTTCCCACATTTGATTGTGGTCCACGATCCATTGCAGCTCATGCACTGCTTTCCCTATGCTTTCTATTTATATGAGTTTGATTCTATTTGAATCGTAGCATCGACCGCACTTCTTCACTGTCACCTACTGCGGTGAGACAAGTTCAGTCAGAGTTCTCATCTGTGTGGAGACAAAGTTGCTCAATGGCAGTGGTCAGCAACACTACCTTTTCTGAAATTTTTGCTGTCCCACCTCCTCATTGGATTAACACATCATCGTATTGTAGAACTTGCTGAAACATGTTCTTTAGCAATTCAGTCTGTTCTCTGATAATTTCACATATGACTTCACATAACTGCATTCGATCAAGCAGCGCAAACCTCTTCCAAATCGAACTCATCTTCCAAAATTATTGTATTGTTCTCTATCCCTTCAGCTGCCTTGGCCTGGTTTCCTGCCACCTCAGCTATCTTTTTGTTTACTCCTTCACTCCACTGAAAAAAGACCTGTGTGGCTAGGGCCTTCACTCCACTGATTCACTGTTTCTAACTCTTTCTTGATTTTGCTTATCTCATTCCTAGTTTCTTCCATGGCGTCCTCGCTTTTGCCAAAATATGCATATAATTTGGTATTTGTGCCTCAATCCTTTCCCCCTCGCCCTTCTCTAAATCAGTACCGGCACTTTAGTTTCCATTTTCAGGTCCTCTAAGACAGTACACTGCACTTGGAACTGCGTGATGTCCTGTAAGAGAAACTTTACATATTAGATACTTCACCAAGTTTAATAACTAACAAAAAACAGCGTGATATCAGAAAAATCCTTACAGCACCACCAGATAAAAGAGCCCATTCTTTTAATTAGATTTCACCTAAGTTCTATGCCAAATACGGCATACACCTTTCGCACCATCTATAGACTTGGTGGAGCTATTTCGCTTCCTATCAAGAGCAGGCAGTGCCTTCCCACTAGTAAATTCCACTAGGTGCAATGTCATCTGAAGTCAGTAATGGAATTAATAATGATATACACGAAATGTATTCGCAGTTGCGAAGACGAACAACCATCATCTGTATAAGAGAATGATGGCAATGAAAAGTTGTGCCACACCGGGACTCGAACACGGATTACTCGCGTTACGTGAGCGATCGCGTTAACCGCTTTGGCTATCCATGCATGACCGACGGGCAGGCACAGTATTCCATATCTTCTCGTTTCTACGTCACAGCCTGTACTTGTAAACACATTATTTAATTCCTTTACAGGGGAGGACATTTTAATTGAAAGTCGCTGCTTGGTATCAGTAGATAAATAAGATATTGCAAGGCCTGTGTTGTTGAGATGAACAATGCACACATGCATGTCTGAAGGAACAGACACTGCCGCTACTACAGCCGCTGTTAAACGCAAGAAATGTATTTTCAGTTGCGAATACAAACAACCATCAGCTGTATAAGGGAATGACGACAGTGAAAAATTGTCACGGACCGAGACCCGAACCCCGATTTCCTGTTTTATGCGAGCAGTCGCCTTAACGTTGCCTATCCGGGCACGACCTATAGCTAGACCCAAACTTCCATATGTCGTCGTTCGTGCGTCTCAACCTGAACTCGCACACACGTTATGTAGTTCCCGTACAGATAAGGACATTTTAACTTATAGTCACTGTTTAATATCGGCAGATAAATACGATACTGGAATGCAGACACTGCAATATTGAGAATATAATGAGATTTGACTCTAGGATTTATCTAAAACGTACGGCAGAATCTGACTAAATGTCTTCAGCTTAAGATATCAGGGTATAAATTTCATTGATGATTTAAAACGTCGTTGTCTAGCATGTCGGCAGGGGGTGGAAAGTAGTGGTGGAAAGCACTTACGCGAGAAGGCTCGCGAATCATACTCCATGAAAAATGGCATTTATTAAGATGACATGCAATCTTCTCGAATTCAGAAATCATTTAACAAGCAAAAATTACATCAGTATTATGGTTTCTTATGAGACTTGATTTCTTAACAAATTCTATGGACGTTATTGTGTCAGCAAAGCATCGCGTATTCAGAAAGATTGGACATGTTTTCTCTTGTGAATGGATTGCCGGCCGGAGTGGCCGAGCGAATCTAGGCGCTTCAGTCTGGAACGCGCGACCACTACGGTCGCAGGATCGAATCCTGCCTCGGGCATGGATGTGTGTGATGTCCTTAGGTTAGTTAGGTTTAAGTAGTTCTAAGTTCTAGGGGACTGATGACCTCAGAAGTTAAGTCCCATAGTGCTCAGAGCCATTTGAACCATTTTTTTGTGAATGGATTAAAAACCCAAGCAGTGCAAGGAAGACACTAAAATATGAACTCAGCAACAATTCCTACAAACTGAGAGAGGTTGCCGTCAAACCTGGCTTGTGATAATTCACTCTGGCCAATGAGAAACATGTCACTCTTAGAAAAACCAAGCTGAAGTCCGATAAAATTCACACACGTGAAATTTACATATATAACTCCCTTGATAAGTCAATTTATTAATTATTTTACCTACATAACTGCCTTGATAACTGAATTTATTAACTGCATGAATTAACTTTATTATCGAACAAAACGGCTAAACAGATTCCCAGCCAAAATATTTTATCCTAAGTGTGCTCCAGAGCAGCACATGTTACTCATCAAACCGTCAGACAGTGACTTACCTCGTACTCTTACCAAACCCTTTCGAAAACATCACTGTCCTGTGCTGTGCTGCGACCTCCCTGAATGGGGTTGGCTGCAAGCCAATTGTCACGTAAAGACCGCATGCCGCCAAACGCTTTGCGCAATCGGGTGAATTCCAAGAATGCTATAGCCTGTTACTCAGCCTCCCACCAGTTTATCAAACAGAAGTGCAGTGGAAAATTCTACGCTTCAAACATTGGTCTCAATGACGAACTTTTTAAAGAGAGCTGGACACACAATTGTCTCCAGTCCGGTCACGCCACAAAGCGGCTTTGATATTCAATGGACGTTCCTAGGCTTCTAAATGAGAACCAAGAAATCTACACTGATTCTATTATTGCAAATGTCCTCTCCGTTAATCACACATTCTTACATCACAGTGATAACTATAATTAGATTATGGGAAAGTTAACATATATATTTATTTATTAGCTGTATTCTTCTAGTCTGTTATCTACTTAAACTAGAAAACCGAATGTTGCACATAAACTGGCATATATAAAGCACATAATGTTTTAACATAATTTTAGATGTGTTGGTATTAACTAACCATTATGCTATTTAATGGAGGGGGGGACCTACATATAACAACTACATTAAAACAAAAAATAACCACTTCTAATAATTTCCGGGTATGCAGCCGGATCCCGGCTGCATACCCGGAAATTATTAGAAGACGAAATACGCTGGGAAAATTTTAGAAGTCAAAAAACAACGATATTAACTAAAACAGTCTGCATACTACCCTTTGGCACAGAGATATCTGTTCATCCGGAATCCAGAAGGCACTCATTGCTTGTCTATTACACTATGCAGTACTGGTAGACCAGAAATTTGGAATTTATAATACTGGACTACACTGCTACGACACTATACTACACAGCACTACACTACACTACACAACACAACATTACACAACACTACACTGCACTACTGTACCTGGTATTTAGAAACAAGATGGAAATCTCATTTGTCTGGATGGTTAGACCCTGGCACTCTGAGATGCAGCTCGGATTCACAGTGGCTGTGCTGCTGTACCACACACGGTGTAGAGATTGGGACAAGGCAGTGAGGGTCTCAGTAAATCTTTCTTGGTCCTCACTGAGACTCATCTCCTCACTGCTTCCAAAAGGTTGTTGCAGATGGGTGTTCTGTGGCAGCACGTCTTTTTATTATGACGTGAGGCCTCTTCTTGGCTGTCTCTCAGCCATGTAGGCTTGCAGTTCATAAGCTGATATCTTAGCTGAAAGCGAGTTCAGCTTATGCCACAGTTCCTCATTCATTATTATATTATAGACCGTTGTATTTCCAAATGTGTTCCTGTCCTGGTCTGTAACATCTTGTCTAATGGCACACTCCCACACAATGTGATCCAGGGTACTGACTGCTCCACACTCACAAGTGTCTTTGGTGTGTTGTCGTATTTTTAGTAAGCAGCTGGGATACAGGCCGTGTCCCGAGAGGGCAGGAAGCTAACACAGAATACTGAGACAAGATAAAAGGAAATAAAATCAGTCAAGTTGGTTAACCGTACAATCCTTCTTCCAGGCATGTTTACATAATAAGCCAACAGCATAAAAGACAGAAAAGTGATCTACTCGACTAGGTGAAGCTAAATTAATCATTACAAACAACACTTCTATGAAAGGTGGCTGAGCCAGACACGTTTCACTACCCTTACAGTTTGTGAACAGCAGCATGTCAACAAAACGCTAAATTTCTTTTTGGAAAAGAGTATTACCAAAGTTGCTGGGGACATGAAAAAGATACAAGCTGAGTTTAAAAAGTTGTTAAAAAGAATGTCTTAATACTGACCGAAAGAAAAAAAGTAAGTTGCTCTGTCATGAATTTGAAGGCTCCACGGATTAGATCCCAATTAAAAATTCTCAAAGAGAATCACCTGATCAGACCAATTGTCAATTCTACGAATTGTCTTTTATGTTAAATTGCTAGGAAGCTTGGTAAAATATTTAAAAAAGTTGTACATCTTTGAAGTTAGTTTTTCAATCCAGAACAATTCAGCTTTGATTAAAGAGATCAAGGATAAGCTTATGGCTAACACTTCCCACCTCACATCTTTAGAAGTTAAAGATATTTATATGAACGCCCCTGTCAATGAGGCCATTGAGGTCATAGGAAATTTGATAGAGTAAAAAAGATTATCTCCACAGGATATTATTGAATTTATTGAACTTCATGTCACGTTTCCTAAAATATAATTTTTCTTTTAATAATAAATGTTATATGCAAAAAATTGGCTGGCTATTGGTTCCAGTACACCTGGAACCATAGGAGATGTTTTCATCAATCATCTAGAAAAAAGAATCCTCTTTAATCAGCAATATCCCAGGGATAAAATCTTATACTATAAGCACTATGTAGATGATACACTACTTTTGATCGATGGAAAGGAAAGGGAAGGGAAGTTACTGAAATTGCAAATAAATATAATGAGTTTCGTGATATTAATTAAATAACGGTAGAATAGGAAACAAACAGTGAATTGGAATTTATCGATCTCAGTATCATGGAGCAGTAGGGTAGGAATGTCTTTGAAGTGAACAGGAAGCCGACAACACGGATATTTTGATATTAATTCTCGCCATATACCGATCAGTGTTTCTAAATAGAGCATTTAAAGGCCTGTGAATAAATAAGACAGAAATACTGAGCTGAACATCATAAACCAGCTAGCCAGAGCTAACGAACGTCATGAAAACACTGTGGATATACAGGGTGTTTCAAAAAGAATATTTTTAGTTCGGGTTAGGTTACAGAACATATCATGTGGATACTCGAATTCCTCCCAAGTTCGGGTATGCAAGTCCATTGTCACTGATGTTATGGCAGCATGGGTCCTGTTCTTCAGCTTTTCTATATTCTGTGGTAATGTTGGTATATGAAATTCCAAAGGAAAGAAGTCACAGGTCGTCAAATCCGGTGCATGTGGAGACCATCTGAGAAGTGCTAAGTTGTTTGTTAACCAATACAACAGCTCGGTAGAGTTTCATTCAGATATTCACGTAATCAGTGACTCTAGAGACGGGTGCGCCATCTTGCTGAAAAATGAAGTTGTCTTAGTTCGGTACCTCATCTGAAACGTCTTTTCGCAGTAATCACAAAATCACACTTCCCTGTTAACCAATACAACAGCTCGGTAGAGTTTCATTCAGATATTCACGTAAACAGTGACTCTAGAGACGGGTGCGCCATCTTGCTGAAAAATGAAGTTGTCTTAGTTCCGTACCTCATCTGAAACGTCTTTTCGCAGTAATCACAAAATCACACTTCACTAACTCGAGAACACAAAATGATTTCTGCTGCGGAGTAGCCGCTTTGCAACATTTTACGGTAACCAAGCAAACAGAAGACAACCGACATCTAGCGACATTGAATACAAACTACACAACAGATTTGTTCCTCGATTAACCGAGCCGTGGAGCAGCGATCCAAATTTTTTACAACATAGTTCTTTGTAATACGTATATTATTTTTGAAACAGCCTGTATTAATACTCAAAAAACAGTAAAAAATTGTAAATGAGAATGCCATGCAGAATGCTAAAAGAGTCACGATTCTTTATTTCGACACTTTATCTCAGAAAGTGGGTAACATTTTTAAGCCATTTGAGATTAAACCCTCTTGTAAAACAAAAGAGAAGCCACGATTTAAATTAAAGAAGAATTTAAAACATGAGATTGACAAATACGATAGTGCTGATATCTACAAAATTCAGTGTAACAGTTGCAATGCGAACATCAGTCGGACTCATAGGCCCTTCAGGTTGAGGTAAGTGGAACACAGGTAAACTTTTCGGTTTAATAATTTCGAAAAGTCAACCGTAGCCATGTATTTTCATGAAACTGTGACCTGTTCCGTTTTCATCTGTATCTTGTAACACTTTTCAATTTTTTGTCTGTTTATGTATTTTGCGAGCTTAAAGCTCGAGCGTCATATGTTAATAGTGCATCATCTTTACCCAGAGCTATTGTAAAACAGATCTTTTATTGCCTGACTTGATTGCTTTAACTTTTTAAATGTCCGGTTTTAGTTCAGCATGAACCATAGTCAAAACTGCAGAAACAGAAAAATAACTATTCAAAAAATACTGTACGAAATATAGTGTTGTTATTACACCATACCATCTACATCTACATGGATACTCTGCAAATCACATTTAAGTGCCTGGTAGAGGGTTCATCGTACCACCTTCACAATTCTCTATTAATCCAATCTCGTATAGCGCGTGGAAAGAATGAACACCTATATCTTTCCGTACGAGCTCTGATTTCCCTTACTTTATCGTGGTGATCGTTCCGCCCTATGTAGGTCGGTGTCTACAAAATATTTTCGCATTCGGAGGAGAAGGTTGGTGATTGGAATTTCGTGAGAAGATTCCGTCGCAACGAAAAACGCCTTTCTTTTAATGATTTCCAACCCAAATCCTGTATCATTTCTATGACACTCTCTCTCACATTTCGCGATAATATAAAACGTGCTGCCTTTCTTTGAACTTTTTCGATGTACTCCGTCAGTCCTACCTGGTAAGGATCCCACACTGCGCAGTAGTATTCTAAAAGAGGACAGACAAGCGTAGTGTAGGCAGTCTCCTTAGTAGCTCTGTTACATTTCCTAAGTATTCTGCCAATAAAACGCAGCCTTTGGTTAGCCTTCCCCACAACATTTTTTTATGTGTCCTTTCCAATTTAAGTTGTTCGTAATTGTAATACCTAGGTACTTAGTTGAATTTATGGCTTTTAGATTAGACTGATTTATCGTGTAATCGATGTTTAACTTGTTCCTTTTAGCACTCATGTGGATGACCTCAGACTTTTCGTTATTTAGGGTCAACTGTCACTTTTCGCATCATTCAGGTATTTTTTCTAAATTGTTTTGCAGTTTGTTTTGATCTTCTGGTGACTTAATTAGTAGATAAACGACAGCGTCATCTGCAAACAACCGAAGACGGCTGCTCAGATTGTTTCCCAAATCTTTTATATAGATAAGGAACAGCAAAGGACCTATAACACTACCTTGGGGAACGCCTCAAATCACTTCTGTTTTACTCGATGACTTTCCGTCAATTACTACGAACTGTGACCTCTCTGACAGGAAATCTCAAATCCAGTCACATAACTGAGACGATATTCCATAAGCACGCAATTTTACTACGAGCCGCTTGTGTGGTACAGTGTCAAAAGCCTTCCGGAAATCCAGGAATACGGAATCGATCTGAAATCACTTGTCAATACCACTCAGCACTTCATGTGAATAAAGAGCTAGTTGTGTTTCATAGGAACGATGTTTTTTAAATCCATTTTGACTGTGTGTCAATAGACCGTTTCCTTCGAGGTAATTCATAATGTTCGAACACCATATATGTAATAAAATCCTGCTGCATATCGACGTTAACGATATGGGCCTGTAATTTAGTGGATTACTCCTACTACCTTTCTTGAATATTGGTGTGATGTGTGCAACTTTCCAGTCTTTGGGTACGGATCTTTCTGCCGAGCGAACGGTTGTATAAGATTGTTAAGTATGGAGCTAATGCATCATCATACTCCGAAAGGAACCTAATTGGTATACAGTCTGAACCAGAAAACTTGCTTTTATTAAGTGATTTAAGTTGCTTCACTACTCCGAGGATATTTACTTCTACGTTACTCATGTTGGCAGCTGTTCTCGATTCGAATTCTGGAATATTTACTTCGTCTTGTTTTGTGAAGACATTCGTGAGTGCTTTGGCAGCACTGTCTTCGATAGTATCTACATTGTTATCGCGCAGAGAAGGCATTGATTGTTTCTTGCCGCTAACATACTTCACATACGACCAGAATCTCTTTGGATTTTCTGCCAGGTTCCGAGACAATGTTTCGTTGTGGAAACTGTTATAGGCGTCTCGCATTGAACTCCGCGCTAAGTTTCGAGCTCCTATAAAGGATCGCCAATCTTGGGGATTTTGCGTCTGTTTAAATTTGGCATGTTTGTTTCGTTGTTTCTGCAACAGTGTTCTAACTCGTTTTGTGTACCAAGGAGGATCAAATCCGTCGTTTGTTAGTTTATTTGGTATAAACCTGTCAATTGCTGCCGATACTATTTCTTTGAATTTAAGCCACATCTGGTCCACACTTATATTATTAATTTGAAATGAGTGGAGATTGTCTCTCAGGCAGGCGACAAGTGAATTATCTGCTTTTTTGCATAGGTATATTTTTCGCTTATTTTTCGAGGATTTGGGGATTACAATATTCAATCTCGCTACGACAACCCTGTGTTCACTAATCCCTATATCGGTTTTGATGCTGGTCGTATTATTTTATTCCGGTTGCCAACAATGACCTCTACCCATACTAACTCACAGGAAATACTATTTCAATTTCGTGACAAGTTAAACTACTTCTAACAGCAACAAACACGCCACCGCCAACCGTGCTTAGCCTATCTTTTCGGAACACCGTTCAAGTTCTTCGCAAAAATTTCGCCTGAGCTTATATCCGCCTTTAGCCAGCTTTCAGTGCCTATAACAATTTGAACATCAGTGCTTTCTATTAGCGCTTGGAGCTCTGATACTTTCCCAACATAGCTACGACAGTTTACAACTGTTATACCAATGGTTCCTGTATCTATTTTCTTTCTGTGTTCAGCCTGCACCCTTTGTGACTGAAGCCCATCTTGTGTTTTTCCGAGACCCTCTAACTTAAAATCCATCATCAGACGGGTGCGCCATCTTGTGGAAAAATGCAGTAGCTCATCTGAAACGTCTTTGCACAGAACTGGTTAAAGAGTAACACGTCTAACTTTTCAGTAAAATGTACGTGCTACGTCACAGAACGTTCGGCAGAACCCACGTTACTAATGCTGTCCTCAAGGCTACCGCCAACAGGTGACGTCCGTAACATTTGTCACATACGAATATAACATATACATCCACACTGAATTAGTAACAACTTTTGTTTGTTTGTTGAGAGCACTGTTCTTGGAAATACCATATTAAAACGTGTAGTTTGTTAAGGCCAAAAAAAATATTATAAAAATCACAAATATTTTTAATTTAAAAAGCGGATGGCGACCATTTACCTGGCATTGCTGTAGGTCTTTCTTCGTCGCGGCATGCTTCCTCATGTGGACGCTGACTTGGTTTTGTGCAGGTCACACAGCATTATATCTCTTTAATTCCTCCCACTAGCTTCATTAGCTCTGTTAGCAGTGAAATTAGAAAGAGAACTGTGGCTTATGAGTGCAAATATAAGGGAATTGGCTGCAGTTCACGAACAGCCAGAAATTGCATTCGCCGAGGTCATCAGGCTTCAAGGTAATATCAGGCCTGAGGCAGAGATGGGAGTTTGAGGAGCGATAGCTACGAAATATATCATCTATTAGGGTAGCCGAGGGCCCGAGACATTACTGAAACTTCAGTTTTACTATATCTCTCCAGTTCGTCCTCAGGCAAATGTGAATCGTGGGAAGTAGTGGTGTCGCATATCGCCAGGCAGAGAGTGAATATGACTTATTTCGCAGCTGCAGGTGCCTAACGGCAGATACTGGGGTTTGCCAGTTTCTGAAAGTACAGCTGAGGCACCAGGAGTCAGCTCACATATCGGTAGAGATTGCTCGTCATTGGTAACAGTAATACTGGCAGGTGATGGATCCCCTCAGGAAAACAACTGTCGACGGAGAAATGAAGTCCAATGTGGATTCGGTAAGCTTGCTTGAGAATCTGGCTGGAAACGTGGAGGAGCTCTGCTGGCACCTGATTAAGGCACTGGATGGAGTAAGTTACAGGTTATGGCTTATACAGCTACCAAATACACAAGATTTTTCATATATGACACAATTTTTAAATCCAGTGGTAAAAATTTGTTTTCAAGTTTACGGCACTGTATTACTTCTAATATCGATTGTCATTCCTATTAGTTGGTGAATCGCTGTTTGTGTATTTCAGGATCACAGTTGCCATGGAGCAGCGGTTCATAAAGGACGAAAGTGAGAATCCATTACAGAACCAGTGAGTACTATGCAGAGACTTAATAGACTTCGCGCGATCTTCGGTCGTAATAATGCTTCTACAGCATCAACAGTTCTGCGGTTGATAAAGAAATTTGAGGAAAACAGGTCTGTTACAGCCCCACTACTCTGCATTGGTGCAGAGTAGTGGGGTTGTGAGTCCTCACAAGTCGCTTCAGCGTCGTTCTCAACAATTGGGACTTTCGACAGTTTCTTTACAAAGAATGTTGAAAAAGGCTCTTACTGAGCTGACGTAATATAATAAACCAACACATCATTTGAAACGGAGGAATTTCGCTGAGTATATTCTCGGTAAACAAGAAGAGCATAACAATTCTTCAAAAAGAATTATCTTCAGTGACGAGGCACATTTTCATCTGTGTCAGTTCGTTAACCGACACAGTTGTATTTGGGGTCAAGAAAACGCTATGGTGATCCAAGAGAGCCAGCCACATGCATCCATTGTGAACCACGATTTGGTGTGGCTTATGGGCAAGTAGTGTGATCGGCCTCTTCTTTTTTGAAGATTTCGACAGTAATGCAATAACAGTTAACGGTGGGCATTATCGTGAGACGGCCAGAAACAACTTCTGGCCTGCTCTGGATGAAGTGGATACAACAAATATGTGGTTTCAGCGGACGTGTCACACATCCTGCGAGACAATAACGCTACTGCATGGAAAATGTCCTCAGTCTGTGATCTCACTTCATGGTGACTGGAATGGCTCCAAGATCTTGTGGCCTTACTCTACGTGACTTCTTTTAAGGGGTTATGTGAAGTCCAAGGTCTACGAGAACAAACTATAAACAGTTATCCAACTTAAGGAGGAAATTCAGCGTGTCATCAGCGACGTCAACAGAGATGTCTGTGAAAGGATCATCACTAACTTTATATACCGAGTAACTGCCTGCCGAGACAGTGAAGGTGAAAATATGCCTGATACACTTTTCCACACTTAAATGGAAGTGCATGTAGATGAAAACACAAAAAAGAGTTTTTTATTTAGATGCTTTTTTTGGGTCACTGGTCTTCTGACTAGTTTGATGCAGCCCATCACGAATTCTTCTCCTCTGTCAACCTCTTCATATCAGAGTAGCACTTGCGACCTATGTTCTCAGAATTCCTCAGAATTAATTATTGCATTTTTTTTTAAATTGCGCGATGTATGAAAGACTGTACACCTATAATCTGTGTTTTGATACCATCCTCGGTTTTTTGTGGTGCTCCTCTGAATAGATTAAGAAGGATAACGTGACTTGCAGAGTTGAAATTCAGCTAGTGACTTGTGGCACCGTTCCCAGGTGGAAACCCTAAACCTGAGGCTCTGCTGATTCTATCATGGAATCTGATAAAGGTTTCTTGACCTGCCCTATCACGAGTTGAACTTCAAGGTTCCCCTTCATACATCCTCCGAAGTAGATACTCGGATATCAAATTAAATGTGGCATGCACATGAAAATTACGTAGGGCAGAGTGACCCTTCTGTATACGGAGTGAGCAGTTCCCAGCGGGACCAGAGAGCCATAGGCAATCAGTCACTAGCAGCTGCTGTCTAGGATCAATGAAAGGAAAAAGTCAGTGTTCGTTAATCACGATGGCACCGAAATGGAAGTTGATAAATCAAGGCTGAAGTACTACATTCCATCTTTCGAAATTGATTCAACGAAGAAGCTCACAGCACTGTTCGTATTTCTATCAGAAGCACACATGCAGAAATGGCAAATACAGAAATAAGTGAGCTCGCAATTGAAAACTACCGAAACTGCTCGATCGAAGAAACGAGACTGGACCTGATGGGTAGATCCAATATCAAGAACACGGATAAATTGGCCCTCTTCTAGCAAAAGGTTATCGTAGGTCTCTGGAACAATAAAACATGTCATACGCGTCCAGAAAGATGCTAGTCGTCCTCACCTACAAATAAGGTAGCTGGATGAATTCCCAGCAC
Organism: Schistocerca nitens; assembly: GCF_023898315.1. Classification (NCBI taxonomy): domain Eukaryota; kingdom Metazoa; phylum Arthropoda; class Insecta; order Orthoptera; family Acrididae; genus Schistocerca; species Schistocerca nitens. Next base: position 665,168,877 of record NC_064615.1, on the reverse strand, counting down.
TTTGATCGAGTATATGACACTTCAGTCAATATGTTGTAGAATTAGGGGATACATTTTGGCTGGTGTATGATGGCTTTTCTGCAAAGGGAACAAGTACCCTTTAAGAGCTGTCGGTTTATATTATTCATACACATAGGGGATATCATAATTAACGATTAAAACTGATACAGATGGAAAAATACAACAAGAGCATAAACGTACCAGTAAACGTGGGTTCCAAAATGAGTGTTTTCGAGGTAATATGAATGTGCTTTTACGAGCCACCACAGACTTTAGTATGCAATATGATTCAAGTTAGTACATATATACTTGGTATACACTGCCTGAACAAAAGAAATTTAGACCCATAAAGGGAGGAAGGACTGAAATAAAACTTCAGGTGCTGAGAGGGGATGTGATATTATTTCAATGATTTCAAAATCAAGTTAAATTTGCAAAGAATTTGGCAATAGGGGCCCAGTTATCAGTATAACGTTGCACCCGTTCTGGCCTAGGCGCATGCACTGATTCGGTTGGCAAGGATGTCACAAAACCGTTGCCTCTTCTGCTGAGCCAAACGAGCTCGCAGATGTTGTAACTGATCCATTCTGAATACTTTTACTGAGATGGAGTTAACGTAGGAGCTCAATCAGAGGATCTTGCTGGCCTTGAAAGTGTTTGAACATGACGCAGACAGTTCATAGAAACATGTGCTGCATGTGAACGAGCATTGTCATGTCGAAAAATGGCACCATGATTGTGTCGAATGAAAGTTAATACATGAGAATGCAGGATGTCTGTGACTTACTATTGCGCCGTCACAGTTCCCTTTATCACTACTGTTTGTGCACCAGAACTCGTACCTGATAGCTCCCCACACCTTTACGCTAACAGTAACACAGTGGTGTCTCTTCAGAACGTTGGAAGAATGAGGCAGCTCCCATATCGCCGCCATACTCCGATAAAGACAATGGTCATCCAGGGTAAAGCAGAACCGCGATTTATCACTAAACACAATGCGATGCAATTCATTGGCAGTCCATGCTTCTCAGTTATGGCATCACTCTAAACACTGTAGTTCGTGTTATGGTGTTATATGGCAGCCTATGCATGGGAGGGTAATTCCATAGTCTAACTACTGCCAAGGTCTGAAATATGGTGCATGATGACACAGAATGTTGCATGGAGTCCATTAGTTCTTCTCAGATGGCAGATGCAAATGTGAAATGGCTGGTACACAATACGGTGATCCTCCCTTGTGGTGGTGAGACGAGGTTAACTATGACCTTGACAGCGAGCATGCTTTCCCACATGTTCCCAAGCAGTCCAACATCTGACATCTGTCGCATCCGAACGTCCAAACAACTGGATACCGCACAATTCGACCAGTTGGTCAAATGGAGACCCACACTGAGTCCCCTTTAAAACTCTGTCAGGTCCTATAATTAAATATTCCTCGATACATTTAAGTTTCATCTTTATCTATGATAATGATGGAAGCTGAATAAATGAATTAAAATTTGTGCTACAGCCAAAACTTGTACTGTGTTCCCCTTACTTACTGAGCAGGAATTCTGACCACTACACAACCACTATGGGAAACTGAAGATATGAATTGATGTTTGTGCTGGGGAGGGCAATGGAGTTAGGCAGTCTGTGCAACAGTGTTTGCCATAGTGCTGTGGTGGTGTAATGGTCAGCATTTCTGTCTAGGACGCAAGAAGACCCAGATTCAAGTCCTGGCCATGGTACGAACTTTAATTCATTTATTCTGCTTCCATCATTACTCCGTCAGGTGCTAATAACGCTGACTCATTCCATTATAAGGCATGCCTGTGTCCTTCACAATGTTCCCTCAACAACTGTCGCTGTTCACAGCCCTTATATACCCTACCAGGCTTTGTGACAGCGCTAGAGTCTGTCCAAAATTACTTTAGGATTGACAGCAAGAATGGAAGTAGTGGAGGGGGAAGCAAATGTGGCAGGACCAGGATGCTTTCCGCCAAAACCACGCTACCTGCACCCACAACAAAACGCTGAAGTTGCCAAACCTGCAACCCACACCACAACAATTTTTTGGATGCAGTGAGCTTTGGCTGCTGTCAGCTGGCTGTCCTGTGTGATTGTTCCCAATCACTTTCTATCGGCTCGTTTTTACGTTGTAGGAGTTATTCTTTTATATATTGTTACTGTTATTCGTTGAGTGGTACTCAACGATGTTAGCGGAAAATTCACCGAAAGTTTTACACAGAAAACTTTGACGTCGTTCTCTTGACCAGAGGACTTCCGTACGAGGGCAGTCGAGAGAAATGGTTTGTGTGTTGTGTGCCTACTTTGTGAATACAAAACTTAATGGTGGCCCTCTGCGCTCCGGTAACAAAGTAATCGTCATAACCAGTGGCGGCTGCTGTAACAGAGCACATGAAAACCCTGACTTTTAACACCTTGCGGATTTATTGTTTATTTTTCTTTGAATGCTGTTAAACATAATGCAGATGCGATAATCTGAAATACACAGCACTAAATCTACTACACTGTGCTAAAATGCTCCTCTAGAGTTAGTGAAACTTGGCATCTGTGACTCGAGCACTCCTTCGCTCGTGCACGATTTAAGGAGCTTCTGCGCATGCGCAACTGGCGTGACGTATGTGCCTTATGGGTCAAATACATGCAGACTTGATAAACAATGTGCATGTTTCACGGCGTGCACTGCTACCACTTACTGCCCAACTACAAGTTTATGTCAATTCCACCATGTGATAGAACACTGAAGCAGACTTTTACGCATATTCTCTTGGTATAAATCTCGCTCCTCCCCCATAAACCATGGACCTTGCCGTTGGTGGGGAGGCTTGCGTGCCTCAGCAATACAGATAGCCGTACCGTAGGTGCAACCACAACGGAGGGGTATCTGTTGAGAGGCCAGACAAACGTGTGGTTCCTGAAGAGGGGCAGCAGCCTTTTCAGTAGTTGCAGGGGCAACAGTCTGGATGATTAACTGATCTGGCCTTGTAACACTAACCAAAACGGCCTTGCTGTGCTGGTACTGCGAACGGCTGAAATCAAGGGGAAACTACCGTCTAATTTTTCCCGGGTGCAGGCAGCTTTACTGTATGGATAAATGATGATGGCGTCCTCTTGGGTAAAATATTCCGAAGGTAAAATAGTCCCCCATTCGGATCTCCGGGCGGGGACTAATCAGGAGGACGTTGTTATCAGGAGAAATAAAACTGGCGTTCTACGAATCGGAGCGTGGAATGTCAAATACCGGGCAGGTAGGTTAGTAAATTTAAAAAGGGAAATGGATAGGTTAAAGTTAGATATAGTGGGAATTAATGAAGTTCGGTGGCAGGAGGAACAAGACTTTTGGTCAGGTGAATACACGGTTACAAATACAAAATCAAATAGGGGTAATGCAGGAGTAGGTTTAATATTGAATAAAAAAATAGGAATGCGGGTAAGCTACTACAAACAGCATAGTGAACGCATTATTGTGGCCAAGATAGATACGAAGGCCATGCCTACCGCAGGAGTACAAGTTTATATGCCAACTAGCTCCGCAGATGACGAAGAGATTGATGAAATGTATGATGGGATAAAAGAAATTATTCAGATAGTGAAGGGAGACGAAAATTTAATAGTCGTGGGTGACAGGAACTCGACAATAGGAAAAGGAAGAGAAGGAACGTAGTAGGTGAATATGGAATGGGAGAAAGGAATGAAAGAGCAAGCCGCCTGGTAGAATTTTGCACAGAGCATAATTTATCATATCATATCATACCATGTAAGGATATAGACTGACACGTGAGGCAATACTGACCCTACGACTTATCATAGAAAATAGATTAAGGAAAGGCAACCCTACATTTCTAGCATTTGTAGACTTAGAATCATGACAGAAGGTTGTATACAAGGAAAAAGCCTGGAGATACTGGAAGGTATCAGATAGATTACATAATGGTAAGACAGAGATTCAGGAACCAGGTTTTAAATTGTAAGACATTTCCGGGGGCAGATGTAGACTCTGACCACAATCTATTGGTTATGAACTGTAGATTAGAACTGAAGAAACTACAAAACGGTGGTAAATTGAGGAGATGGGACCTGGATAAACAGAAAGAACCAGAGGTTGTAGAGAGCATTAGGGAGAGCGTTAGGGAACGATTGACAAGAATGGGGGAAATAAATACAGTAGAAGAAGAATGGGTAGCTTTGAGAGGCGAAATAGTGAAGGTAGCAGAGGATCGAGTAGGTAAAAAGACGAGGGCTAATAGAAATCCTTGGGTAACAGAAGAGATATTGAATTTAATTGATGAAAGAAGAAAATACAAAAATGCAGTAAATGAAGCAGGCAAAAAAGAATACAAACGTCTCAAAAATGAGATCGATAGGAAGTGCAAAATGGCTAAGCAGGGATGGCTAGAGGACAAATGTAAGGATGTAGAGGCTTATCTCACCAGGGGTAAGATAGATACTGCCTACATTAAAATTAAAGAGACCTTTGGAGAAAAGAGAACCACTTGTATGAATAATAAGAGCTCAGATGGAAACCCAGTTGTAAGCAAAGAAGGGAAAGCAGAAAGGTGGAAGGAGTATATAGAGGGTCTATACAAGGGCGATGTACTTGAGGACAATATTATGGAAAGGAAAGAGGATGTAGATGAAGACGAAATGGGAGATATGATACTGCGTGAAGAGTTTGACAGAGCACTGAAAGACCTAAGCCGAAACAAGGCCCCGGGAGTAGACAACATTCCATTAGAACTACTGACGGCCTTGGGAGAGCCAGTCCTGACAAAACTCCACCATCTGGTGAGCAAGATGTATGAGACAGGCGAAATACCCTCAGACTTCAAGAAGAATATAATAATTCCAATCCCAAAGAAAGCAGGTGTTGACAGATGTGAAAATTACCGAACTATCAGTTTAATAAGCCACGGCTGCAAGATACTAACACGAATTATTTACATACGAATGGAAAAACTGGTAGAAGCCGACGTCGGGAAAGATCAGTTTGGATTCCGTAGAAATGCTGGAACACGTGAGGCAATACTGACCCTACGACTTATCATACAAAATAGATTAAGGAAAGGCAACCCTACATTCCTAGCATTTGTAGACTTAGAAATAGCTTTTGACAATGTTGACTGGAATATGGTTCAAATGGCTCTGAGTACTATGGGACTTAACTTCTGAGGTCATCAGTCGCCTAGAACTTAGAACTACTTAAACCTAACTAACCTAAGGACATCACACACACCCATGCCCGAGGCAGGATTCGAACCCGCGACCGTAGCGGTCGCGCGGTTCCAGACTGTAGCGGCTACAACCGCTCGGCCACCCCGGCTGGCTGACTGGAATACTCTCTTTCAAATTCTGAAGGTGGCAGGGGTAAAATACAGGGAGCGAAAGGGTATTTACATTTTGTACAGAAACCAGATGGCAGTTATAAGAGTCGAGGGGCATAAAAGGGAAGCAGTGGTTGGGAAGAGAGTGAGACAGTGTTGTAACCTATCCCCGATGTTATTCAATCTGTATACTGAGCAAGCAGTAAAGGAAACAAAAGAAAAATTCGGAGTAGGAATTAAAATCCATGGAGAAGAAATAAAAACTTTGAGGTTCACCGATGACATTGTAATTCTGTCAGAGAGAGCAAAGGACCTTGAAGAGCAGCTGAACGGAATGGACTGTGTCTTGAAAGGAGGATATAATATGAACATCAACAGAAGCAAAACGAGGATAATGGAATGTATTCGAATTAAATCGGGTGATGCTGCGGGAATTAGATTAAGAAATGAGAGGCTTAAAGTAGTAAAGGAGTTTTGCTATTTGGGGAGCAAAATAACTGATGATGGTCGAAGTAGAGATGATATTTAATGTAGACTGGCAATGGCAAGGAACGCGATTTTGAAGAAGAGAAATTTGTTAACATCGAGTATAGATTTAAGTGTCAGGAAGTCGTTTCTGAAAGTACACTCCTGGAAATTGAAATAAGAACACCGTGAATTCATTGTCCCAGGAAGGGGAAACTTTATTGACACATTCCTGGGGTCAGATACATCACATGATCACACTGACAGAACCACAGGCACATAGACACAGGCAACAGAGCATGCACAATGTCGGCACTAGTACAGTGTATATCCACCTTTCGCAGCAATGCAGGCTGCTATTCTCCCATGGAGACGATCGTAGAGATGCTGGATGTAGTCCTGTGGAACGGTTTGCCATGCCATTTCCACCTGGCGCCTCAGTTGGACCAGCGTTCGTGCCGGACGTGCAGACCGCGTGAGACGACGCTTCATCCAGTCCCAAACATGCTCAATGGGGGACAGATCCGGAGATCTTGCTGGCCAGGGTAGTTGACTTACACCTTCTAGAGCACGTTGGGTGGCACGGGATACATGCGGACGTGCATTGTCCTGTTGGAACAGCAAGTTCCCTTGCCGGTCTAGGAATGGTAGAACGATGGGTTCGATGACGGTTTGGATGTACCGTGCACTATTCAGTGTCCCCTCGACGATCACCAGTGGTGTACGGCCAGTGTAGGAGATCGCTCCCCACACCATGATGCCGGGTGTTGGCCCTGTGTGCCTCGGTCGTATGCAGTCCTGATTGTGGCGCTCACATGCACGGCGCCAAACACGCATACGACCATCATTGGCACCAAGGCAGAAGCGACTCTCATCGCTGAAGACGACACGTCTCCATTCGTCCCTCCATTCACGCCTGTCGCGACACCACTGGAGGCGGGCTGCACGATGTTGGGGCGTGAGCGGAAGACGGCCTAACGGTGTGCGGGACCGTAGCCCAGCTTCATGGAGACGGTTGCGAATGGTCCTCGCCGATACCCCAGGAGCAACTGTGTCCATAATTTGCTGGGAAGTGGCGGTGCGGTCCCCTACGGCACTGCGTAGGATCCTACGGTCTTGGCGTGCATCCGTGCGTCGCTGCGGTCCGGTCCCAGGCCGACGGGCACGTGCACCTTCCGCCGACCACTGGCGACAACATCGATGTACTGTGGAGACCTCACGCCCCACGTGTTGAGCAATTCGGCGGTACGTCCACCCGGCCTCCCGCATGCCCACTATACGCCCTCGCTCAAAGTCCGTCAACTGCACATACGGTTCACGTCCACGCTGTCGCGGCATGCTACCAGTGTTAAAGACTGCGATGGAGCTCCGTATGCCACGGCAAACTGGCTGATACTGACGGCGGCGGTGCACAAATGCTGCGCAGCTAGCGCCATTCGACGGCCAACACCGCGGTTCCTGGTGTGTCCGCTGTGCCGTGCGTGTGATCATTGCTTGTACAGCCCTCTCGCAGTGTCCGGAGCAAGTATGGTGGGTCTGACACACCGGTGTCAATGTGTTCTTTTTTCCATTTCCAGGAGTGTATTTGTATGGAGTGTAGCCATGTATGGAAGTGAAACGTGGACGATAAATTGTTTGGACAAGAAGAGAATGGAAGCTTTCGAAATGTGGTGCTACAGAAGAATGCTGAAGATTAGATGGGTAGATCACATAACTAATGAGGAGGTATTGAATATAATTGGAGAGAAGAGAAATTTGTGGCACAACTTGACTAGAAGCAGGGATCGGTTGGTAGGGCATACTCTGAGGCATCAAGGGATCACCAATTTAGTATTGGAGGGCAGCTTGGAGGGTAAAAATCGTAGAGGGAGACCAAGAGATGAATACACTAAACAGATTCAGAAGGATGTAGGTTGCAGTAGGTACCGGGAGATGAAGAAGCTTACACAGTATAGAGTGGCATGGAGAGCTGCATCAAACCAGTCTCTGGACTATATACCGCAACAACAACAAATCTCGCTAGGCGGTAGCACACCCCATAGATGAGCCAATGCCCTCTCTATATAGTAAATTAGACCGGTCATCAGTACATGTTATAGCTATACTGACAGAAAAACCTATTTTATGGAATTCTGAATGATATAAGGTACATTGAGTTTTTGATTTTATCACACAGTAATCCATCTGAGGTGCTGAGAACCTTGCGACATTGCACATATATCTGAACATTCACGAAAAGCTGTTTCACTGGGGGGGGGGGGGGGGAGATCTGTGTGCTTTTGGCACTTACAGCTCTGAGCGCTTCATTTGTATTCTGTTCAAGTGACCTTGAATTTAATAATTTCTGCAAACGTCAATTGGTGTTTGGAGTTGGTTCTTTGCTGTGCAAGAATCGACTTTCCTGTGCAGTGCCAACATGAACTCTGTTGAACCTGTATTAAGCGCTAACAGAAAAAAATATTTACCAGGGAAAGTTAACCACAAAGGACGTAGGGCCTCCCAGACCACATACGTTGTCTGAGAAAGAGACGAAATCAAATAAGTGTGACTACATATGAGCATTTAACAAAGAACTCTATTATAACTGTAAGTCGTTGTGTGTCCAATGTAAGAATGTCTGATTTTCAACCATGGAATTAATCCATTAACTAATACCTGAATTAGAGATCTTGTAAATTTGTCCTAAAAAATAAAAAGAACATGAAAACCCCCACTTACACAAAAATGTGAAACGGAAAGTAGCGAAATCTTAAACATTATTTCGTCCTTGCAATAAACTGGGCTTGATTATATGCAAAACAACCAAATTCCACAACAACAATTCTTCCTTTTTCACGCAAGTTATGCATATTATTGTCATTATAATTATTATAACTGTTATAATTATATCATTATCATTATTATTATTATTATTCACAGCGGCTGAAGTCGTATAAATATGCTGACAATGATAACTGTTATATAGCAGAAATTATTAATTTCGCACTCTGATATTTATCTGAATTTCAAAATTTGTGAACACCCAGAATGTACGCCTACGAGCCGCCACTGGACGTAACTGATGTAGCCTTGAATATAAACAAAAGCAGTGTTGTGAAGATAGGGAAGTAAATGTTCGACAGAGGAAAGGAAGCTGAAGAATCACAGAAAAAAAGACATTGTATGGATAAGCGGATTACTAATATCCATTCTTTTGCAGAGAATGAGATTCGTCGTCATTTTTGTGATTATTATCGCAGGAAGGGAAATCAGACACTCAGAAAATTACTGATTACACTTAAAACATCATGACTTTTTCAACGCAGTTGCACACCCGTGCCTGATGGCAAGGGGACAGACTTATTCTTCATGCAAAGGTTTCTCCCACATAGTCTCCTGCTTTTTAAATCCAAAAATACAAGAGATTATCACGAACAAATAAACCACGTTACATTTACAAAGTTGATCGTAGTTGCCTAACAACAAACATTGAAAAACCGTCAACATTTGTTCTCCTTACCATTGAGTTATTGTTAACAATGCACCTACCATGACAAACCAAAAGGAGGAAATGACTGATAGGTTTCAGCGTCATAGCGTCGCCTTAAAAAGGTGGAGCATATGGAAAAAATCTCTCCATAAGACACAGTTCCCCCTACACGAAATCGACGAACTGGCAAAAAAAAAAAAAAAAAAAACCATGGGCTTACAGTCGTTAGACTACCACCATAGCACTACCGTTTCAACCCAACAGAGTTAACATGGGCCCAAATTAAATGTTACGTTACGAGTAATAATAAAAAATTCACCCTCTCTGCATTCGAAGCACTCACAAGAGAATCTGTCGGGAACGTCACGTCTGAATATTAGAAGGAAGCAGTCGAACATAAGCAAAGGACCGTGGCAGAATGAAGCTCCCTTTGACGACAGTGACAGTGATACAACGCGTCACAGTGACGAGAGTGATATCAGTGGAGTTTTTCCAGTATCCGTAAAAAAATGGAGCGCAGGCGGATCCAACTACATTCGGCGTGCGCAGTTTACGTCTGTAAGTGCCTACGTAACAAAATTATATTAAAGTTTTGAAATTTTAATAAGAAGGCATCAATAGCTATTAATTCCAAAGGAAGTTGATCTCAGAATTCAGTATGTACTGTATTACATAAAATAAATATTACTGTTTACAATATAACTGTTGTAATTCACAGGCCCTGTTATTTGTATTGCTTTTCTTTTTTGTAGACAATTGAGGTTTGCCTATTTAAGATCCTTTTTCCGACCACAATAAACACGCTTAATGTTATATCTTGTTGTGTTAGAATTAAGTAGGCAGATGAGGGAAATTAATAAGTTTCATCACAAACCTATAGTTTTCTCCTGTCGCCACTGTACAGGCGCCTGATTAGTAGTTGATGCGCAATTGGACAATTGTGCGTTATGCACTGAAGAGCCAAGGAAACTGGTACACCTGCCTAATATCGTGTAGGGCCCACGCGAGCACGCAGAAGTGCCGTAACACGACGTGGCACGGACTCGATTAATGTCTCAAGTAGTGCTGCAGGGAACTGACACCGTGAATCCTGCAGGGCTGTCAAATCCGCAAGGGTACGAGTGGGTGGAGATCTCTTCTGAACAGCACGTTGCAAAGGAATCCCATAGAGGCACAATATGGCCAGTGAAAGTGTCTAAACTCAGAAGAGTGTTTCTGGAGCCACTATTTAGCAATTGTGGACGTGTGGGGTGTTTCATTGTCCTGCTGGAATTGCCCAAGGCCGTCGGAATGCAGAATGGTCATGAATGGATGCAGGTGATCAGACAGGATGCTTACGTATGTGTCACATGTCAGAGTCGTATCTAGATGTATCAGGGTCCCATATCACTCCGACTGCACACGTCCCACACCATTACAGAGCCTCCATCAGCTTGAACAGTCCCCTGATGACAAGCTCGGTCCAGGGTTTCAAGAGATTGGCTCCATATCCGTGCACGTCCATCTGCTCGATACAATTTGAAACGAGTCTCGTCCGACCAGACAACGTTTCCAGTCATTAATGTCGGTGATGACGGGCCCAGGCGAGGTGTAATGCTTTTCGTCGTGCAGTCGCCGGCCGTTGTGGCCGAGTGTTTCTAGGCGCCTCACTCTGGAACCGCGCGACCTCTACGGTTGCAGGTTCGAATCCTGCCTCGGGCATGGATGTGTGTGATGTCCTTAGGTTAGTTAGGTTTAAGTAGTTCTAAGTTCTAGGGGAGTAATGACTTCAGATGTTAAGTCCCATAGTGCTCAGAGCCATTTTTTTCGTGCAGTCATCAAGGCTACACGAGTGGGTCTTAGGCACCGAAAGCCCATATCGACTATATTCCGTTGAATGGTTCGCATGCTGACACTTGTTTATTGGCCCAGCACTGAAATCTGCAGCAATCTGCGGAAGGGTTGCACTTCTGTCACGTTGAACGATTCTCTTCACTCGTCGTTGGTCCCGTTCGTGGAGAATCTTTCTGGTCACCGCAGCGCTGTGGGACATTTGATGTTTTACCAGATTCTTGATATTCACGGTACACTCGTGAAATGGTCGTACGGGAAAATCCCCAGTTGATCGCTAACTCGGAGAGGCTATGACCCATCGCTCGTGTGCCGACTGTAATACCACGTTCAAGCTCACTTAAATCCTGATAACCTGCCAGTGTAGCAGCAGTAACCGGTCTAACAACTGCGCCATTTTTTGTCTTTATTGTTCTTTTCATACCTAAACAATCAGGTAGGCTGTCAGCGGCATGCTACGCCGCTCTTCAGCCATAGTTTTGACAATAACAGAACACAGAACGGAGAATCAGAGTGAACATAGTGACGGGCAAAAAATAGTGGTCACAGATACACAAAAACCACGGAGCCGTTCACACTCGACGATAACGACACTGAAAACATGTTGACACGGCGCACATAACACTGATGAATCCGACGGCACAAGTGAACGTAGAAGCGTGACGGCGGACACTAAAAACACAAAGTGACGGCACATACACGTGAAACTGATTGCTATGATCCCCGGCGCGCGGAAGTCCACAGATCGTGTACGAGTCCGGGGACCTGACAATGGGGAGGAAAGGGGAGTGGGAGGGAGAGGGGTGAGCAAGAATGCCAATGGCGAAGGAGACGGAGGAAAAATGGAGGAAGGGCTGGAGGGGAAGCCCGGGGGAGGAGCGGGGAGACGGGAGGAGGGAGGGAAGGGAGAGAGAAGGGAGGGAGAAGGGAGGGAGGGTGCCCAAAGGAGGCCGGCCGAAGTGGCCGTGCGGTTAAAGGCGCTGCAGTCTGGAACCGCAAGACCGCTACGGTCGCAGGTTCGAATCCTGCCTCGGGCATGGATGTTTGTGATGTCCTTAGGTTAGGTAGGTTTAACTAGTTCTAAGTTCTAGGGGACTAATGACCTCAGCAGTTGAGTCCCATAGTGCTCAGAGCCATTTGGTGCCCAAAGGAAAAAAAATACAGGAAGAGGTAGGGAGGATCAAAGTTGGTAGGAGGGGTAGATGGAGGGGAGGAGGACATCATCAGGGAGGGCGAGCTGGCGGAAGCCACCTTGGGAGAGGGTATGGAGGGTGGAGAGATGGAGACCGGGTGGGACGTGGGAATACAGGCGCGGCAGTGGGCAGGGGTGGGAGAGGATGGTGAGACAAGCGGGTGGGGAGGATCGAGTTTACGGGAGGTGTACAGGATCCGTATCCTTTCAAGGAAAAGGAGGAGTTGGGGGAACGGAATGAGGTCGTACAGGATCCGCGTGGGGGAGGGTAGACGGAAGCGATAGGCGAGGCGGAGAGCATGGCGTTCAAGGATCTGAAGGGATTTATAAAAGGTAGGGGGGCGGAGATCCAGGCTGGATGGGCGTAACAAAGGATAGGGCGGATGGGGGATTTATCGGTATGGAGTATGGTGGAGGGATCCAGACCCCACGTTCGGCCGGAAAGGAGTTTGAGGAGACAGAGTCAAGAGCGTGCCTTGGCTTGGATTGTCCAGAGATGGGGGGTCCAGGAGAGGTGACGGTCAAGGGTGACGCCAAGGCACTTAAGGGTGGGGGTCAGGGCGATAGGACGGCCATAGATGGTGAGATAGAAATCAAGGAGGCGGAAGGAAGGGGTGGTTTTGCCTACAATGATAGCCTGGGTTTTGGAGGGATTGACCATGTGCAACCACTGGTTGCACCAAGCAGTGAACCGGTCAAGATGGGATTGGAGAAGGTGTTTGGAGTGCTGCAGGGTGGGGGCAAGGGCAAGGAAGGCAGTGTCATCGGCAAACTGGAGAAGGTGGATGGGGGGTGACGGCGGCGGCATGTCCGCCGTATATAAAAGGGTGTCAGGGAAGGGGTGATCATCATGGAGAAGAGGATAGTAGGGGGAGGGTTTAGTTCCGGTAAGGCGACGGAAGGCTGACCAGAACTTGGACGAGTTTATAGGTAGGTTGGCATTTAAACAGGTGGATGTCTGTCGCCAGTCCCAGCGTTTCTTAGCTGTGAGCAAATTTCGAATGTGTCGCTGGAGTTGCCAGTGGCGTCGTAGTGTGTCCGGGTCACACGTGTGGAGGAAGGCACGGTAGAGATGGCGGGATTCACGGAGGAGGAGGACGGCCTGTGGGGGTAAGGTAGGACGGTGGGGATGGATGGCGACAGTAGGGATGTGGACCTCCACGGCCTCAGACAAGGTCTTCTGGATAAAGGAGGCGGCATGGGTTACATCGTCAGGGTGGTGGTAGGTGAAGGGGTGGCTATCGACCTGGGTGGAGAGCGTATCCCAGTAGGCATTCCAGTTGGCACAGGAATAGTCATGGACGTACTTTGGGGGAGGGTCATTACGAGGGTCAGGGCAGGGGCGACGACCGTCTGAAACAGTGAGGAGGACAGGGAGATGGTCGCTATCAATAGGCTCCAGGACATCCACCGTTATGCGGCCAAAGAGCTTAGGGGAGGAAAGGATAACATCGGGAGTGGAGTTGGATTCGGGACGGGTGTGCTGGGGGATGGGGATGAGGTCGCCTTGAAGGGAGGAGAGGAACAGATGCCACCGCCATAACTGGGCGGCGGAACGACTATGGATGTTGAGATCGGCGGCGATCACGTAGGAGGAGAAGGTATGGTCAATGTGGGAGAGGAAGTCGAAGGGAATAGGGGCGTTAGGGCGGACATAGATGGTGGCGCAGGTGACGGTAAGGCCAGGGAAGAAGAGACTAAGGATCAGGTGTTCGGTGGGGTCGGGAAGGAGGGGTTGGAGCCGAACTGGGACCTGGCGGTGATGACCAATGGCAACTCTGCCACGTACAATCGGGAGGGGATTATCGGAGCGGTGAAGGAGGTAGGGCTAAGTGTGGATGGTGTGGTGGGGTTGGAGGAAGGTTTCATTGAGGAGGAAGGCATCCATGCGGTGGGTGGCAAGGGTGTGCAGGAAGAGGTTCTTTTTGGCGGGAAGGGAGCGGATGTTGTTGAAAAGGATAGGGTGCTGTCGCGCCATGACAGGGATTTAGACAAGGGTGTCAAGACGGGAGAAGGTGAAATGGGACTGGTTGTTGGAGTAGGTGGCATACATTTTTAGGTGGAAAACAGAACTGGCTGTGGGGGAAATCTGTTGGAGTGTGTAGGGGCGCTGAAAAGGGTGAACATTTTGGAGGACGATGGTGAGGAATCTGATGATGTCCTCAGCGGTAGGGGGGGGCGAAGGGAATTACCGGGAGGGGTGGGGGCATCCACAGGGCGGACAGGGACGGTGAGTTCAGGAGTGGTAGGAGGGGGTCGGGCCTTACATTTCTGGGAGAAGTAGGATGAGGGAGGTTACAGGTATTACAGAAGGGGGGGGGGGGACTGGAGATTGGGGCACTGCCGTAAGAAATGGGCTTGCTTACAGTGCGGGCAGGTGGGCGCCTCGCGGCACTCAGATGGCCCATGTGCATTATACCACAAGCACCTCTGGCAGCGGAGGGATTGAGGAGGGGAACGGGAGGGGTCAACTTTATAACGTTGGTTAAAGAGGAGGGCACCCTCCTTCAGGAGACGGTCTATGGAGGGGGCGTGCTTGGAAAAGACCCACATAAGGCGGGTGGGGCTGGCAGAGTTGTGGATGAGGCGAACCGCATGCACCTCCAGATGGGGATGCACCTGAAGCTCCGCCAACACCTCCTCCTCCGTGATCGTCGGAATAAGCCGAGTGATCACGGCGGTGAGGGTCAGTGGGCGATGTGGAGGTTGGGGCTGGTGGGAGGGAGGCGGGGAAGGGGCAGGAGTGAGGGAGGCATGAGGGCCAAAGCAGGTGACAGGGATGCGGGAAAGGAGATCCGTGTGAAGGGTAGGGCTGGTGGAGGAGATGATGACCGAATCACAGTGAGGAGTGAGGAGGGAGATGGGGCACCGGGAAAATGCTGGCGAAGGGAGAGGGTGAGGTTCCGGGCCTCAAGAGGGGAGGGATTAGGACAGGAGAGGAGATAGCGGAAGGGGGAGGGGGAGTAGGCGGAGGAGGGGGCAGGGACAGGTGGGGGGACATCCATGGCATCCTGGGCCAGGGAAGGGGGACGAGGCGGAGCCTTTTTAGGAGTAGAGGAGGCAGGGGTGCCACTGAGGCGTTTGACGGCGGCGGAGGAGGTGTGGGGGACGTGAGCAACTGGAATGTGGCTGGGAATGGCAGGTCCCGGTGCTGGAGTCGGCGCCGGAGATGGTGAGGGCGATGGCGAATGCGACGGTGATGATGAAGGTGAAGGGGAGAGTTGAGCATGGGCCGTAGCCCTCCGGGCGACCACCCTACCGGGGGCCGCGGAAATGGAAGGAGCAGAGGGAGGAAGTGGAGGGAAGGGATCAGAGGAGGTGCAGGAGGGAGGAGCCAGGGATGGGGAGACAAATAGTGAGGGAGATGGGAGAGTGATGAGTGGGGGGATGGACTGAGGGGGGGAGTGACTGGGCACACCACGTGATAGTGGTGGCAGCGGCGGAGGGGGATGTGTATATGATGGCAGTGGTGGTGGCTGTAGAAGAGGTGGTGGGGGTTGACATTATGCTAAGGGGAAAAACACAGGACAAGACAAAGAAGCAAATGAGGGACGGGCAGGGCGACGAGAGACACAGAGTAAAAGGGGACGGAGAACAATGAAGGACGAAGGAGACTGGGGCCGAAGCCCCACACTGCTGTTGTTGGCGGGGGGGGGGGGGGGGCGACCCAGCTGGCTGGCCGGAGGGGACACTGCTGCTACTGTTGCTGGCGGGGACCGCTGCTAGCTGCTGGCGGGGACCGCTGCTGGCTGCTGGCGGGGACTGCTGCTGGCTGCTGGCAGGGACCGCTGCTGGCTGCTGGCTGCTGGCGGGGACCGCTGCTGGCGGGGACCGCTGCTGGCGGGGACCGCTGCTGGCGGGGACCGCTGCTGGCGGGGACCGCTGCTGGCGGGGACCGCTGCTGGCGGGGACCGCTGCTGGCGGGGAACGCTGCTGGCAGGGACCGCTGCTGGCGGGGACCACTGCTGGCTGCTGGCGGCTGGCTGCTGGCGGGGACCGCTGCTGGCGGGGACCGCTGCTGGCGGGGACCACTGCTGGCGGGGAACGCTGCTGGCAGGGACCGCTGCTGGCGGGGACCACTGCTGGCTGCTGGCGGCTGGCTGCTGGCGGGGACCGCTGCTGGCGGGGACCACTGCTGGCTGCTGGCTGCTGGCTGCTGGCGGGGACCGCTGCTGGCGGGGACCACTGCTGGCGGGGACCGCTGCTGGCGGGGACCGCTGCTGGCGGGGACCGCTGCTGGCGGGGACCGCTGCTGGCGGGGAACGCTGCTGGCAGGGACCGCTGCTGGCGGGGACCACTGCTGGCTGCTGGCGGCTGGCTGCTGGCGGGGACCGCTGCTGGCGGGGACCACTGCTGGCTGCTGGCTGCTGGCTGCTGGCGGGGACCGCTGCTGGCGGGGACCGCTGCTGGCGGGGACCGCTGCTGGCGGGGAACGCTGCTGGCAGGGACCGCTGCTGGCGGGGACCACTGCTGGCTGCTGGCGGCTGGCTGCTGGTGGGGACCGCTGCTGGCTGGACTGCTGCACGTTGACTGGCTGGCTGGCTGGCTGGCTGGCTGGCTGGTTGGCACCTGGCACCTGCAAAACCTATCACTTCGATTGGTACCGTAATGGCAAAATCGAAGGGCGGTATTCAAACGAATTACCGCCGGAGATGCAACTGCGCCAAATATTTGTTGTCTTATATAGGCGTTGCCGACCGCAGCATTGTATTCCGCCTGTTTACACATCTCTGTATTTGAATACGCATGCCTATACCAGTTTCCTTGGTGCTTCAGCTTCCCACCTGTTGAAAATTCGGTAACGTCTTGAGAAAATTCATTTTCGTAAATGTCCATATATCGTCTTAATAATTTGTTGTTCTAGATAAAACGAAAATCAAAAAGTAGTGTAACTTTTGCAGAACATATTGGTGCAAATTCCATACTTATAAAGTGAATAGTTTTCCTGTTTGAGCGAGTTAAATGATATGTAAGACTACGCGTGTGTTCCGCGCAGGTCGTGGCAACTCTGTTAAGCCCCTTCAGGTGCTCTTGCCGAAGCTTCAGTCCTAAAGTAATTTTGGGCAGAGTTTAAACACGAATAACACTAAGGCATTCTGGTGGCCGGTCTACATGTCAAAGAGAATTGCAGCTCTAATACCCACCCATTGTGTGTACACATAAATAATTACATCGATGTCTGACCATGTCATTAGGAAGCTCCACTTTTTTGTCAGGCCTCCACCGACATATTTTCATATATGAGACCCACAGTCTCGAGTGGTTCATTTCGGAGTTATCACATTTCGTTTAATTTCTTGTCCCAATTAGTTTTACATCTGTACTGCGCTGAAAATAGGGCACAACACCGCAAATGACGACGGTAAGCGCTGTGTGTCTTGTTTCCATTCGCTGTTGGCAAGAGTCATCATCGGCTCTGTAACTTGCTGCCCTCAAGTTTGTATTCGGTACTGCTCAGTTTCGTCTAGGGTTTTGTTTTCCGGCTGTGTTAGTTGTGCGTTAACACTGATACACAGCAGTACTATACATAGGTTTAGTGAGGAAGAGTTGGCCGATATGCACATCGTGTGTGGGATCACCGAATGCAGTGGAAGAGTGGCTCAACAGCGCTATATTCAGCTGCTCCCACCGCGATGGCAGCGGCATCACAGCTCAGCGCTTCGTCTGAGGGTTGCTACATTTCTCTATATACTACATTACTCTATATAAACTCATGCTTATAACTTAAAGACAATGCTGATACATGGTGAAACAACGCTCTGGTGGGCGGTTTGGGGGTTTAAATCATCTCCGGCTATGACCATGCGGTGCATTTCACTTGCGGTCGTCGCACGGTGGCGCTGGCAGCAAAAAATGGTTCATATGGCTCTGAGTACTATGGGACTTAACATCTGAGGTCATCACTCCCCTAGAACTTAGAACTATTTAAACCTAACTAACCTAAGGACATCACACATATCCATGCCCGAGGCAGGACTCGAACCTGCGACCGTAGCGGTCGCGCGGTTCCAGACTGTAGCGCCTAGAACCGCTCGGCCACTGCGGCCGTCCGCTGTCAGCAGTCCACATACACAGAGATGTATTGGTGCATGTCAGAGTACAGTGCAACGAGTAAGTGTGCAGACGTTTTCAGATGTGTTAATAGTGACTATGTGTTGAACACATATTGATGACGTTATGAGGGGTAGAATACTAGGGCGACTGGAGGCTGGTCAACCACAGCAGGTCGTAGCACGGGCCCTCCGTATGCCACAAAGTGTGATCTCAAGATTATGGTAACG
Organism: Schistocerca nitens; assembly: GCF_023898315.1. NCBI lineage: Eukaryota > Metazoa > Arthropoda > Insecta > Orthoptera > Acrididae > Schistocerca > Schistocerca nitens. The sequence continues at coordinate 665,150,313 of NC_064615.1, read as the reverse complement.
ATTCCAGCAGACAGGAAACGTGTCCAGGCGCTACAGTACGGGTCGTCCAAAGTGTACAACACCAAGACCGATATGTCACCATCAGTGCCCGCAGACGACCATGCAGTACTGCAGATAGCCTTGCTCGGGACCTTACTGCAGCCACTGGAACAGTTGTCTTCAGACACACAGTCTACAGACGACTAAACAGACATAGTTTATTCGCCTGGAAACCTGCAAGGTGCATTCCACTGACCCTTGGTCAGAGGAGAACCTGTAAAGCCTGTTGTCAAGAACACAGTACATGGTCATTGGAACAGCGGTCCCACGTTATGGTCACAGACGAGTCCAGGTATAGTCTGGTGTAGTCTGGTATAGTCCAGGTATAGTCTGAACAGTGATTCTCGCCAGGTTTTCATCTGGTGTGAACCAGGAACCAGATGCCAACCCCTTAATGTCCTTGAAAGGGACCTGTGTGGAGGTCATGGTTTGATGGTGTGGGATGGGATTATGATTGGTGCACGTACACCCCTGCATGTCTTTGACAGAGGAACTGAAACAGAAGATATCAGGTGAATGGAATGGCCTGCCTGTTCTCCAGAACTAAACCCCATCGAGCACGTCTGGGATGCTCTTGGTCGACGTATCGCTGCACGTCTTCCAACCCCTAGCATACTTCAGGAGCTTCGACAGGCGCTGGTGCAAGAATGGGAGCCTATACCCCAGCAGCTGCTCGGCAGCCTGATCCAGAGTATACCAACCCGTTGTGTGGCCTGTGTACGTGTGCATGGAATTCATATCCCATATTGATGTCGGGGTACATGCGCAGGAAACGGTGGCGTTTTGTAGCACGTGTGTTTCGGGACGGTTTTCTCAACTTATCACCAATACCGTGGACTTACAGATCTGTGTCGTGTATGTTCCCTATGTGCCTGTACTATTAGAGCCAGTTTTTTGTAATGCCGCGTTGTGTGGCACCACATTCTGCAATTATCCTTAATTTATGAGCATGAGTGTAGTATGATATACATTTTGATTATGGCTTATTACAGGCTTCTTCACTGTTGTGAACGTATTTTCACAGAAACAAGGGTTATTGCGGTAACAGACCAAATAAATAATAGTTGTATAATATCACACTGTAACGAGCCGCCTAAAACGATGGGTCCCCATATCAAAATGCTCACAAGGTACCCCTGAACAACCTCTGAAAGTTTGACGGTAGAGTTCTGGCTCCCCCTGTATATACAACCTCTGACAAGAAAGTTTGGTGAATAGTCCTGTAACATTAACGTAGATGAACTATAAACTACAGTTCCCTTACTATCCTTCGAAATAGTTACCTCCCACAACTATGCACCGCTGAGGTCTACGATATGTGTCCTGGAAACTTTGCATGAAGTATTCCTTTGGGATGGTGTTCAAAAGGCGCGTCACGTTTCGTTGGATGTCAGGAATATCATCAAATCTCTTTCCTTTCAAAGCGAGTTTGAGTCGAGGGAATAGGAAGAATTCAGGGGGATTGAGATCTGGCCAATGTGGTGGATGTTCAAGTTGGACCACCCCCTTTTTACCAGGAATTGTTTCACGATATTGGCTGAGTGTGGGCGAGCATTGTCGTGAACAAGAAACCAGGAACCTCTTTGTGCACACTGGAGTCGTGCCCTGCAAAGATGTAGCATGAAACGAGTCAAAATTTTAAATACCATACAGAGTTAAACATCGTTCCCTCAGGTAGAAATTGCTTGTGGATAATGCCTTGACTATCGAAAAAGGCGATGAGCATCGTTTTAATGCGTGATTTTTCGGCTCTGGCCTTTTTCCGACGAGATGATGGAGAACGCCATTCCATGCTCTGCTGTTTCGTTTCAGTGTCGTACCGGAGACAGCGAGTTTCGTCCTCAGTGACAATACTGTACAAGAAACTGGGTGTCGCATCCATCGTTTCGACAAAATCTTGTGAAGCATCTAAACTTGCCTGCTTCTGATCGTCAGTCAAGTGATGTGGCCCAAGACGACAACACGTTTTCCTCTTCCCTAACTCCTAGGTAAGCATTTATCACACGGATTCACGGTTCATCTGCAGTTCATCCACTATATGCGCGCAGTTAATCAACGGTCGTTCGTGATTAATGTCCTCACTTTCCCAATGTTTTTGTCACTGACGGTGGTCACTAATCGTCCGCTACGGGGATTGTCAGAAACACTTTCCCGGTCTCCTCGAAAATGCACTGAACCACTCCTACACACACTTCATGGACAATGCTTGATCTCCATAAGCATGTACATGATATACATTTTGATTATGGCTTATTACAGGCTTCTTCACTGTTGTGAACGTATTTTCACAGAAACAAGGGTTATTGCGGTAACAGACCAAATAAATAATAGTTGTATAATATCACACTGTAACGAGCCGGTGTCTTGCCAAGCTTAAAACAAAAATTTAAATTGGTCCTTTACTCGTTCATTGTCCTATTCTTAGTTCAGAACCAAGGCACTAAACAAGCACTTCGTCCAGCAGGTCTAACAAGGAACACACGCAATGCTGAACTGAACTACGGTGGGGGGCAGGTTGTCAATACCAGCCGCTACACAGGTGCAGCATTGTGAGTCGCCAGTGTTGCCCAATCGACCGTACTGACTTCATTCACCGAACTTTATTGTCAGAGGTTGTATATTGGTATTCCAGGTGACTTTCCTAAGACTCGTCAAGCGCACGTTCTCCGGTGTTTCGGTAGGTATTTGCAATTTCGTTTTGGTCCATTGATAGTGACCGGGCCAAATATCTCATATCTCACGAAATAAGCGTCAAACGAAAAAACTACAAAGAAAGAAACTTGTCTAGCTTGAAGGGGGAAACTAGATGGCGCTGTGGTTGGCCCGCTAGATGGCGCTGTCATAGGTCAAACTGATATCAACTGCGTTTTTTTTTAAATAGGAACCCCCATTTTTTATTACATATTCAGGTAGTACGTAAAGAAATATGAAAGTTTTAGTTGGACTACTTTTTTCCCTTTGTGACAGATGGCGCTGTAACAGTCACAAACGTATAAGTAGGTGGTATCACGTAACATTCCGCCAGTGCGGACGGTATTTGCTTCGTGATACATTACCCATATTAAAATGGACCATTTACCAATTGCGGAAAAGGTCGATATCTTGCTGATGTACGGCTATTGTGATCAAAATGCCCAACGAGCGTGTGCTATGTATGCTGCTCGGTATCCTGGACGACATCAACCAAGTGTCCAGACCGTTCGCCGGATAGTTACGTTATTGAAGAAAGCATGAAGTGTTCAGCCACATGTGAAACGTCAACCACGACCTGCAAAAAGTGATGATGCCCAAGTAGGTGTTTTAGCTGCTGTCGCAGCTAATCCGCACATCAGTAGCAGACAAATTGCGTGAGAATCGGGAATCTCAAAAACGTCGGTGTTGAGACTGCTACATCAACATCGACTGCACCTGTACCATATTTCTATGCACCAGGAATTGCATGGCGACGACTCTGAACGTCGTGTATAGTTCTGCCACTGTGCACAAGAGAAATTACGGGACGATGACAGATTTTTTGCACGCGTTCTATTTAGCGACGAAGCGTCATTCACCAACAGCAGTAACGTAAACTGGCATAATATGCACTATTGGGCAACGGAAAATCCACGATGGCTGCGACAAGTGGAACATCAGCGACCTTGGCAGATTAATGTATGGTACGGCATTATGGGAGGAAGGATAATTGGTCCCCATTTTTATCGATGGAAATCTAAATGGTGCAATGTATGCTGATTTCCTACATAATGTTCTACCGATGTTACTACAAAATGTTTCACAGCATGACAGAATGGCGATGTACTTCCAACATGATGGATGTCCGGCACATAGCTCGCATGTGGTTTAAGCGGTATTAAATAGCAATTTCATGAGAGGTGGACTGGTCATCGAAGCACCATACCATGGCCCGCACGTTCACCAGATCTGACGTCCCCAGATTTATTTCTGTGGGGAAAGTTGAAGGAAATTTGCTAACGCAATCCACCGACAACGCCTGACAACATGTGTCAGCAAATTGTCAATGCATGTGCGAACATTATGGAAGGCGAACTACCCGTTGTTGAGAGGAATGTCGTTACACGTACTGCCAAATTCACTGAGGTTGACGGACATAATTTTGAGCATTTATTGCATTAATGTGGTATTTACAGGTAATCATGCTGTAACAGCATGTGTTCTCAGGAATGATAAGTTCACAAAGGTACATGTATCACATTGGAACAACTGAAATAAAATGTTCAAATGTACCTACGTTCTGTATTTTAATTTAAAAAAAACTACCTGTTACCAACTGTTTGTCTAAAATTGTGAGCCATATGTTTGTGACTATTACAGCACTATCTATCACAAAGCCAAAGTAGTGGTCCAACTAAAACATTTATATCTCTTTACGTACTACACGAATATGTAATAAAAAATGGGGGTTCCTATTTTAAAAAACGCAGGTGATATCCGTTTGACCTACGGCAGCGCCATCTAGCGGGCCAACCATAGCGCCATCTGATTTCCCCCTTCAAGTTAGACAAGTTTCTGTCTTTGTAGTTTTTTCGCTTAACGCTTATTTCGTGAGATATTTGGCCCGGTCACAATCAATGGACCACCCTGTATATATATATATATATATATATATATATATATATATATATATATATATATATATACACACACACTCCTGGAAATTGAAATAAGAACACCGTGAATTCATTGTCCCAGGAAGGGGAAACTTTATTGACACATTCCTGGGGTCAGATACATCACATGATCACACTGACAGAACCACAGGCACATAGACACAGGCAACAGAGCATGCACAATGTCGGCACTAGTACAGTGTATATCCACCTTTCGCAGCAATGCAGGCTGCTATTGTCCCATGGAGACGATCGTAGAGATGCTGGATGTAGTCCTGTGGAACGGCTTGCCATGCCATTTCCACCTGGCGCCTCAGTTGGACCAGCGTTCGTGCTGGACGTGCAGACCGCGTGAGACGACGCTTCATCCAGTCCCAAACATGCTCAATGGGGGACAGATCCGGAGATCTTGCTGGCCAGGGTAGTTGACTTACACCTTCTAGAGCACGTTGGGTGGCACGGGATACATGCGGACGTGCATTGTCCTGTTGGAACAGCAAGTTCCCTTGCCGGTCTAGGAATGGTAGAACGATGGGTTCGATGACGGTTTGAATGTACCGTGCACTATTCAGTGTCCCCTCGACGATCACCAGTGGTGTACGGCCAGTGTAGGAGATCGCTCCCCACACCATGATGCCGGGTGTTGGCCCTGTGTGCCTCGGTCGTATGCAATCCTGATTGTGGCGCTCACATGCACGGCGCCAAACACGCATACGACCATCATTGGCACCAAGACAGAAGCGACTCTCATCGCTGAAGACGACACGTCTCCATTCGTCCCTCCATTCACGCCTGTCGCGACACCACTGGAGGCGGGCTGCACGATGTTGGGCCATGAGCGGAAGACGGCCTAACGGTGTGCGGGACCGTAGCCCATCTTCATGGAGACGGTTGCGAATGGTCCTCGCCGATACCCCAGGAGCAACAGTGTCCCTAATTTGCTGGGAAGTGGCGGTGCGGTCCCCTACGGCACTGCGTAGGATCCTACGGTCTTGGCGTGCATCCGTGCGTCGCTGCGGTCCGGTCCCAGGTCGACGGGCACGTGCACCTTCCGCCGACCACTGGCGACAACATCGATGTACTGTGGAGACCTCACGCCCCACGTGTTGAGCAATTCGGCGGTACGTCCACCCGGCCTCCCGCATACCCACTATACGCCCTCGCTCAAAGTCCGTCAACTGCACATACGGTTCACGTCCACGCTGTCGCGGCATGCTACCAGTGTTAAAGACTGCGATGGAGCTCCGTATGCCACGGCAAACTGGCTGACACTGACGGCGGCGGTGCACAAATGCTGCGCAGCTAGCGCCATTCGACGGCCAACACCGCGGTTCCTGGTGTGTCCGCTGTGCCGTGCGTGTGATCATTGCTTGTACAGCCCTCTCGCAGTGTCCGGAGCAAGTATGGTGGGTCTGACACACCGGTGTCAATGTGTTCTTTTTTCCATTTCCAGGAGTATATATATATATATATATATATATATATATATATATATATATATATATATATATATATATATGATAAGTTCACAAAGGTTCACAGGGTGAAACCAGGCCTCGTCAGACATAAAAAAAAACAGATCCATATATACCACAGGGTATATATATATATATATATATATATATATATATATATATATATATATAACGCAGAAAACTAAATCGCAAATATCTACCGAAACTGCGGAGAACGTATGCTTGACGGGTCTTAGGAAAGTCACCTGAAATACCAATATACAACCTCTGACAATAAAGTTCGGTGAATGAAGTCAGAACGGTCGATAGGGCAACACTGGCGACTCACGATGCTGCACCTGCGTAGCCAGAGAACAGAGAACAGAGTTCAGTGGTACAAAGAAACACGGCAGAGGAAAGGAAATGCAGTATCAACCTCACTACAACAGATGTTGAAAGTGACTACCATTCATCTCTTGGCACTTTTGGGCGCTGGTCAGCAAGTTGCTGAAGGCGGCTCGAATCTGCAGTCTCATCCAAAATGACCTGCTGTAGTTCTTGAAGTCTATGAAGGTTGTTGCAATACACATTAGGCTTGAGGGTTCTCCACACCAAGAAGTTCCACACTGACAGATCAGGTGACCTGGGTGACCGGCTGGGGCCGTGACCAGACTGACCTCTGCTAGTAACTGTGTCAGTCGTGAAGATTGTGTAAATGTTCTCCAAGGTCCGACCAGCTGTACGGGCAGTTGCTCCAGCCCGTTGTAAATAACTGTAGGTGTTTTCTTCCTCCGTTAATGGTGCCACAAAAATTTCATAATACTGAAAATGTATCATGCCGACATCAGCATCGATGAAAGATGATGGGTCCAATAATGCAGCATGCAGACACTGCACAATAGACCCCAACCTTCTTGATCAGGGAATGATGTTTCGTGGAAGCTATGCAGATTCTTCACTGCTCAGAATCTGTGATTTTGTGAGTTGACTTAACCACCCAGGTGAAACCAGGCCTCGTCAGACATAAAAAAACAGATCCATGTCCAAGCCATTCATTGTTATCTCAGTGAACAGCTACTCAAAAAACTGGTGGCGCTGAGGAGAATCTGCTGCTTTTAATGCATGAACAACAGACACTCGATAGGGATTCACATGCAGGTCCAGGTGGAGTACTCGTCCACATGATCGATGTGATATGCTGGTCTCTTGTGACAGGCGTCAGGTTGATTCAGTAAGACTCTGAAGCATTTTCTGGTGAACTGCAGCCACTTTTCTGGTGTGTGGGCACATTTCGGAATGTTTTTTGACTTGTTCAAAACAGATCCTGTCTGACGCCATTTTCGGACTAAGCGTTGCATAGACCTCTTTGCTGACACTTTGACACCATTAAACTTCTCAGCAAACAACTGACCAAACCGTTTCCACGACTTTGTTGTCACGGAACTTTTCACAACGAACTTCCACACTATTTCACTGTGAGTACCATTGCTTCTTTGGACTGCATACTGGCACAGCCCACACTACGCTTTGAAGCGGTATGGATCAGGTGGCGGGCATACATGTGGTATGCACGTCACGAGGTGTGGTTACATGCACACATTCACGTCCAATCGCATCCACTTGTTCGGGTCACTTTTATTTGCTCCACCCTATATAATGTTAATGAGTTACATATTTAATACTGGATAATACTTGTACAATACATTTTTCACAAGGAGGTAATACCCGTCCCATGTGGTGTAGTTTGTTGTTGTTAAGTCGGCCATATACCGCTGTGATAACTGCAGGGGCAGCTATGTACGTGGGCTATCGCCTGTATTTGTCACACTTACAGCAGGGATGGTTTGAAAATGGACGCAGATGCCCGAAACCAATCACCATCTAGAAAAAAAAAAAAAACAGACACTGCTCAACGCAACTTATGACGGAGCTACAACCATTTATTTCAATTAGAAGATGCGTAGCGTCGCCGGGAAGCATCAACTAATATTTCATCTCTAACTAAAGCTGTTCACATGCACGTGTCTTTAAGTACTAAGGGACTTAACATCGGAGGTCATCAGCCCCTAGACTTAGAACTACTTAAAACTAACTAACCTAAGGACATCACACACATCCATGCCCGAGGCAGGATTCGAACCTGCGACGGTTGCGATCGCGCGGTTCCAGACTGAAGCGCCTAGAACCGCTCAGCCACAACGTCCGGAGGTTTTTAATTATCCTGAGGCCAAAAACCGCATAACAAACATCAATTACATCGGTTTTTAATTGTCCTGAGGCCAAAAACCGCATAAAAAGCATCACTCACATCAGTTTTTAACTGTCCTGGGGCCAAAAATCGCATAAAAAGCTTCATCCGTTTGACTGGAGCAAAACATGTTCAGTATGCTGTCCACCGTTTTCTGCAACAAGTTAAAATCGAGAAACAGCATGTTCTACAACTGATCGAAGTGTTTCTGGGGTCACGTTCAGAATGGGTTGCGCAGTGCTTGCCTTCAATGCAGCTAAGTTTGCAATCCGAAGTGACACAAATTGAGAGCAGGTGATCGGGACGGCCAGGCAATAGGAAAATGGCGGCTGATAATTCTATCATTTCCGAAATGGCGCTTCAGCAGCTGATTTACTGAATTTGCAATGTACGGAGATGCGCCATCTTGCATAGAAATGATCCCATTCACACATCCAGGCTGTTGGAGAGCTGGAATGACGTGGTTGCGCAAAAGACACTGTACCAGTGACGGTACAGGTAACAGGACTGGATGCACATGTATCTTAGAAAAAATATGGCCTATGATAAATGATGCCGTAAACCTGCACCACACAGTGACCTTTTCAGGATGAAGTGGTACTGGCTGATTTGCGTGTGGATTTTCCATTGCCCATATTCGATAATTCTGTGTATTGATATATCCTGTTAGATGGAAGTGGGCTTCGTCTGTCCACAAGATCTTCCATGGCCAATCATTGTCCACTTTCATGCGAGCGAGAAATTCTAAATCAAAGGTCTCCCTTGCTGGCAAGTCAAAAGGAAACAGCTCGTGTACATGGTTAATTTTGAATGGATAGAAAAGAAGAAGGTTCGTAGGATTCTACGAACCGTGCTCACGGGTATGTCCAATTTTCGGGCAATTCTTTGTGCATTACACGTTTGCACATCACCACTCGTCTCCTCCTGCATTGCTGTGGCCACTGCTTCCACTGACGTCGAATCAGTTGGTTTCCTCCCTCTACCAGGTTGCATACCAAAAGAACCCGTCTTTTCGAATTTCCGAATCATTTACTCCAGACCCCAAGGCAGTCATCGGACCAACGCCTTTTTTCAAAATCTTCAGTGTCCGGAACTTCTGCAGAGCGACGTGTACACATCATCATTCTTGTAATACAACTTTACAAGCAGAGCGCGATCCTGCATTGAGGCAATCGTGGCGGAAGTCGCAAACGCGAAAGGAGGAAAATTCGTGTACCCGGCGTGTTTATACCAACTTCAGTGGGTCGTGCGCATGACAAGTATTTTCATTTACGTATTCTGACATATACAGCGCCATCTGTTGATCAATTTTCACACTATTTCTAACTTCTGCCATACGTTTTTCCCCTTCTCCGATAATATTCGTTCCGGACTGCAGCGCCTAGAACCGCTCGTCCACAACGGCCGGCCAAGAGGTGAATTAATCTTGTGTTTTACGTGGTTACTGTCTAAGTTGATCTTACACTAATATCAGGCCGCCAATTTTGCGGGCTAGTTAGCCACATTGTATGTTGACCCAGCTCCTGGCTGTCCGACCGACCAACAAACCATTCTGGTGTGCCTCACCAGCCAGGCGACTTGACGACGGGAGAGGAGGCGGGCGCGGTTCTCGGCCGAGGCCGGCGCTAGCACGTCACTGGGGCCGCTGTTCCGTGCCGAGTTGCGGTTGCGGGTCGTCGGTCACTGAAGTTCACTTCTTACGCTTTTTGCGACGCTCCGTCTCGGGGATCTTCTTAATTTCCCGTTCCTCGTTAAATTTTCCCTTGCCTGCCTTCCACTCCCGGAATCAAGCTTCAGAACTTTACAAATAGGGAGCCCCTACAGGTCTGCTTGCTGTCACTATTTTTCATTTGTTGTATTCCCGGTAGCCACCACCGTGGCCTAGTTGTTTTGAAGCGCAGCATTTACTCTCTTAAATGGTCTATTATTGTTAAAACGTTTTTTTTATTTTTTAAAGGGAATATTTCTAAGCCTTCTGGGTCTCTGTATTGATCTTGATCGTGTTGTAACACATAAAAATTTCAAGGTAGTTTCTAAGCCTTCTGGCATCTGGTGATTATTGATTTTGATCTTGTTGTAAATTTTTTTCAGAGAGAATTTTAAAGTAAATTCTAAGCCTTCTGGCACACTATGATTATTGATGTTGATCTTGTCATTTTTAAGGGATAAATTTCAATGCAAATTTTTAAGCCCTTCTAGCGCTCTGTGACTACGGATTGTTGTTAACTGGTTTTTCACTTCATTCCATTGTAAAGGAAAATTTTAAAAGTTTTCACGAAATAAATCTAGATGTTGTCAACCACAAGTGATGCAGAAACTTGGGGCTTGGCCACTCCAGAAATTCCTGCCGTCGGCAATGAAAGATCATTTCAGTTATCTTCAGCGTCTGCCATTTATACATGCGTCCATAGAGTTTTCTATTAGTCAATAAGTGCACAAATCGAAGTCTACTGCGCTATTCCGCATAATGTCTCACCACAGTCGTTTCGTACTTCACATCCCTCGCTAATTTTACACACCGTTCCTTGTTAGGTACTCCAAGTCCGCCCCGGTAGCTGAGTGGTCAGCGTGACGGTTTTCCGTCCTACGGGCCCGGGTTCGATTCCCGGCGGAGTCGGAGATTTTCTCCGCTCAGGGATTGGGTGTTGTGTTGTCTCCGTCATCATTTCATCCCCATCCACCGCGCAGGTCGCCAAGTGTGTCGTCGAATGTAGTAAGACCTGCACCAAGGCGGCCGGACCTGCCCCGCAAGGGGCCTCCCGGGCAGTGACGCCAAACGCTCATTTCCAGATGTACTCTTAACAAAATCTGATATGAAGAGTGGACAGAATATATGCGTATCCTGAGAATGCAGTAATTAACTCAACAGCGATATTATCTCAGTAACAGAATATTCACAACTAACGCAAATTCTACAAAGTCTATTTTAAACTATTCCGTGAACAATAACAAACGAACAATGGGGTAATTAGAAATAACTTATCCTTTCTTTAAGGGACACTGCCAACGTATGAGGCGTAGTCAAATGGAAATAAGAAGCATGAAAAAAAGTAAGTAAATTGTTTATCATTTCGAAAGTCAGTGCCAGTGGAAAAATGTTTGCGGTTGCCTATAGAAACATGATTGAACCTAGGCGTAAACCTCTTTTTCCGAAGCAAATCCCCGGCCACGAATGTTTTTCTCCAGGGCTCCAACAATATGAAAATCGCATAGGGAGATATCGGGACTGTATGGAGGCCGTGTAAGGGCTTTCCAGGGAAACTTTTTCAGCGTAATCGAAACAATCTTGGCAACATGTCGGTGGGCATTATCCTGAAAAAGAACGATTCCGTCCGTCAATATTCCTGGACGTTTGCACATGATGGCTCTCTGCAATTTTTGCAAAGTGCCCAAGTACCTCTGTGCTTTAATTGTGACACCGTGTTCTGCAAAGTCAATGAACAGCGCTTACACATCCTCCATATAGTGCCGATCTCGCCCCATGCGATTTCCATATTTCTGAAGCCCTGAAGAAAGACAGTCGCGGTCGTCGATTTGCTTCGGAAGAAAAGGTGTACTCCTGGGTACAATCATAGCTCCTCATGCAACCGCAAACATTTTGCCATGAATAGCCTGACCAGACGTCGTGGTTTTGTGGGGACAGTCCCGGTTTTCACATAAATGTTGTGGTGACCCGGATAAACCATTCGGGACACATAACTGCCCCCGTTTTTAGTCGAGAAACAAAATGCGAGCAATAATACACTCCTGGAAATTGAAATAAGAACACCGTGAATTCATTGTCCCAGGAAGGGGAAACTTTATTGACACATTCCTGGGGTCAGATACATCACATGATCACACTGACAGAACCACAGGCACATAGACACAGGCAACAGAGCATGCACAATGTCGGCACTAGTACAGTGTATATCCACCTTTCGCAGCAATGCAGGCTGCTATTCTCCCATGGAGACGATGGTAGAGATGCTGGATGTAGTCCTGTGGAACGGCTTGCCATGCCATTTCCATCTGGCGCCTCAGTTGGACCAGCGTTCGTGCTGGACGTGCAGACCGCGTGAGACGACGCTTCATCCAGTCCCAAACATGCTCAATGGGGGACAGATCCGGAGATCTTGCTGGCCAGGGTAGTTGACTTACACCTTCTAGAGCACGTTGGGTGGCACGGGATACATGCGGACGTGCATTGTCCTGTTGGAACAGCAAGTTCCCTTGCCGGTCTAGGAATGGTAGAACGATGGGTTCGATGACGGTTTGGATGTACCGTGCACTATTCAGTGTCCCCTCGACGATCACCAGTGGTGTACGGCCAGTGTAGGAGATCGCTCCCCACACCATGATGCCGGGTGTTGGCCCTGCGTGCCTCAGTCGTAAGCAGTCCTGATTGTGGCGCTCACCTGCACGGCGCCAAACACGCATACGACCATCATTGGCACCAAGGCAGAAGCGACTCTCATCGCTGAAGACGACACGTCTCCATTCGTCCCTCCATTCACGCCTGTCGCGACACCACTGGAGGCGGGCTGCACGATGTTGGGGCGTGAGCGGAAGACGGCCTAACGGTGTGCGGGACCGTAGCCCATCTTCATGGAGACGGTTGCGAATGGTCCTCGCCGATACCCCAGGAGCAACAGTGTCCCTAATTTGCTGGGAAAAGGCGGTGCGGTCCCCTACGGCACTGCGTAGGATCCTACGGTCTTGGCGTGCATCCGTGCGTCGCTGCGGTCCGGTCCCAGGCCGACGGGCACGTGCACCTTCCGCCGACCACTGGCGACAACATCGATGTACTGTGGAGACCTCACGCCCCACGTGTTGAGCAATTCGGCGGTACGTCCACCCGGCCTCCCGCATGCCCACTATACGCCCTCGCTCAAAGTCCGTCAACTGCACATACGGTTCACGTCCACGCTGTCGCGGCATGCTACCAGTGTTAAAGACTGCGATGGAGCTCCGTATGCCACGGCAAACTGGCTGACACTGACGGCGGCGGTGCACAAATGCTGCGCAGCTAGCGCCATTCGACGACCAACACCGCGGTTCATGGTGTTTCCGCTGTGCCGTGCGTGTGATCATTGCTTGTGCAGCCCTCTCGCAGTGTCCGGAGCAAGTATGGTGAGTCTGACACACCGGTGTCAATGTGTTCTTTTTTCCATTTCCAGGAGTGTATGTGTCATTGAATTAAATATTCATGAAAAGCAAGTTTCCTTAGAAGTAGAACATTGTAGAGGTACGTATTTTCACGCTTTATAGGCCTACCGCATTTGGTTTAACTTGTCTTACGTCTAAAGTAAGAGGAAGAGACGTTGAAAAGAAAAGCAGGTACTACGTACCCACCTCTACCTTGCCGACCTTCCACTTTATGGCCCTCAAATGGCTCTGAGCACTTCTTAGGTCATCAGTCCCCTAGAACTTAGAACTACTTAAACCTAACTAACCTAAGGACATCACACACATCCATGCCCGAGGCAGGATTCGAACCTGCGACCGTAGCGGTCGCGCGGTTCCAGACTGTAGCGCCTAGAACCGCAAGGCCACTCCGGCCGGCTATGGTCCTCAAGGGAAGTAAATACAAAACCATGGGAGGTATAAAAGAGCATCAATTAAACTATTTCTCCTAACGGGACTGCAGCCATATAGAAGTTAATTTAGTGAAGAATGTGAGCGATGCGGCGTGTGTTAGTAGTTCTCATTGAATGTTGTCATGTATGCATGCATGCCCTAACAGTGTGAATCCTTAAATTTTAATACAAATGTATACTTTGTATCTGGTTAGTTATTAGCAAGATTACATAGTTTCTAGGATTAACAAATTGTATTTAAACACTTATTAAGTGACTAAATGTTGCAGAAAATATATGCAGGCTATTACAATAAAAAAGAATATATCAGCCTTTTTTATTTCTAAAGAAAATATATTTTATTTATGTGTGACCTACCTACATCTTCCTTTTCAATTCACAGAATTAAGATACTGCATATTCATAAGCCTTTTATCGATTTTAAAATATCACGATAATTGACAAGAAGAGTAAGCGTAAGTGTAATAATGAACGTAGTGTCCCTATTTTTTCTCTCTGAAATGTGGCCAGCCTATCCTTGAAGGCATTCACTGTCTTCTCTCACAGCGGTACAAATATATTAACAGTTATGGCTTTTAATTTTCGCATAGCAAACACTTTACTTATTTTTTCCCATCTGTCTCTTTTGTATTTACCTGTCTCTTACAGGTACTAGTTCGAAACGATAAGCGTTAGGACTGTTACCAGAAAGGTAAATGTGAGGCCACTTCAGATAAGACATTGCGCATCACTTTTGCTGTGAAAAAATAAGAATCTGACGGTGCCGATAAAAATACCCCGCGAAAAGTCAAGTGCCCCCGTCAGGCATTATCGGGTTTACCTGTGATGCACGGCTACTGCGTAGCTCCGAGACAACGACGTACACTCCACAGGATGTGGCAAAGGTCAATGTGCTGGCGAACGGGGCCGCAGATGAGTGGCGGCCGAAAGGAGGCGCTTCTTACATCACGGCCGCGTAAATTCCTACGGCTGGTCACAGTTCGTTTCACTTACCTCAGAATCTGCGACACAGCGCAGACTCAGAACCACGACAGTAACGGTCGCTCCAAGGTCGCTAGCAATTCGCAAGATATTTCAACCACAGTAACATTGAAAATTATTTGGTTGAATCACATGTCCCTAAGGCAGCACCTGTGGTGTCAAAACACTGCCAGGAAATTCTTTCCTTTAGTCATTTGTTGCACATTATTTTGAATGTGGTACTGAATAAGTTTCGAATTACCCAGTTTGGTGGAAGTTTGCCACAGGGTCAGATTCCACCTGATAGTCAAATACCAACGGATAATCTAGGCGCTGGACTCGCTGTATCGTTTTGTTTATTCAAATTTTCCGAACTAAGAGAATAAAAAATCAACCAAGATCGTCAAAGTAACAAACTGCAGTATGCAGATGACGCTGTACCAACTGTTCCCACTCAAGAGTTACAACTATCTGCGATTTTTATAAGACTGCGTATGATCAATCTGGACTTGCAATTAGTATGCAAAAAAAAAATCTTGCACAACCTGCACCAGGCAAAATCCTCCCAGAGCGCGATATATACACTACTGGCCATTAAAATTGCTACATCACGATGACGTGCTACAGACGCGAAATTTAACCGACAGGAAGAAGGTGCTGCGATATACAAATGATTAGCTTTTCAGAGCATTCACACAAGGTTGGCGCCGGTGGCGACACCTACAACGTGCTGACATGAGGAAAGTTTCCAACCGATTTCTCATACACAAACAGCAGTTGACCGGCGTTGCCTGGTGAAACGTTGTTGTGATGCCTCGTCTCAGGAGGAAAAATGCGTACCATCACGTTTCCGACCTTGATAAAGGTCGGATTGTAGCCTATCGCGATTGCGGTTTATCGTATCGCGACATTGCTACTCGCGTTGGTCGAGATACAATGACTGTTAGCAGAACATGGAATCGGTGGGTTCAGGAGCGTAATACGGAACGCCGTGCTGGATCCCAATGGCCTCGTATCACTAGCAGTCGAGATGACAGGCATATTATCCGCATGGCTGTAACGGATCGTGCAGCCACATCTCGATCCTGAGGCAACAGATGGGGATGTTTGCAAGACAACAACCATCTGCACGAACAGTTCGACGACGTTTGCAGCAGCATGGACTATCAGCTCGGAGACCATGGCTGCGGTTACCCTTAACGCTGCATCACACACAGGAGCGCCTGCGATGGTGTACTCAACGACGAACCTGGGTGCACGAATGACAACACGTCATTTTTTCAGATGAATCCAGGTTCTGTTTACAGCATCATGATGGTCGTGATGGTCGCATCCGTGTTTGGCGACATCGCGGTGAACGCACATTGGAAGCGTGCATTCGTCATGGCCATACTGGCGTATCACCCGGCGTGATGGTATGGGGTGCCATTGGTTACACGTCGCGGTCACCTCTTGTTCGCATTGAAGGCACTTTGAACAGTGGAAGTTACATATCAGATGTGTCACAACCCGTGGCTCTACCCTTCATTCGATCCCTGCGAAACCCTACTTTTCAGCAGGATAATGCACGACCGCATGTTGCAGGTCCTGTACGGGCCTTTCTGGATACAGAAAATGTTCGAGTGCTGCCCTGGCCAGCACATTCTCCAGATCTCTCACCAATTGAAAACGTCTAGTCAATGGTGGCCGAGCAACTGGCTCGTCACAATACGCCAGTCACTACTCTTGATGAATTGTGGTATCGTGTTGAAGCTGCATGGGCAGCTGTACCTGTACACGCCATCCACTTAATGCCCAGGCGTATCAAGGTCGTTATTAGGGCCAGAGGTGGTTGTTCTGGGTACTGATTTCTCAGGATCTATGCACCCAAATTGCGTGAAAATGTAATCACATGTCAGTTCTAGTATAATATATTTGTCCAATGAATACCCGTTTATCAACTGCATTTCTTCTTGGTGTAGCAATTTTAATGGCCAGTAGTGTACACTTCAGATACATCAGGAGCGAACACGTTACTTGTCCCATCTGGTGAGTCATTATCTAAGGGCGGCACCTGCACACATGATGCGGAGTATTTGAAATGCAAAGCTTATCTGTCTTTGAGAGACTATTACATTGTATCATATACCTGTGGAAACTGGACACCACATCATTATGACGTCAAAAAACCTGTGCGCTTCCGCAGGGAAAGCTCAGAGCAGTTCTGAAGATCAGGTGGAAGGACAATGTCACCAGAAGCCACCATCATCCAGCATCACGAGTCTGCCGTATGAGTGACACCAGATTTCCGAGCAAAGTTCTTTTTAGAGGTCTGTGCTCTGGTTCGATACCTCGTGGAGCGCTAATGACGCGTCACAAAATGGTTCAAATGGCTCTAAGCACTATGGGACTTAACATCTGAGGTCATCAGTCCCCTAGGCTTAGAACTACTTAAACCTAACTAACCTAATTACATCACACACATCCATCCCCGAGGCAGGATTCGAACCTGCGACCGTAGCGGCAACGCGGTGCCGGACTGATGCGCCTAGAACCGCTCGGCCACAACGGCCGGCGACGCGTCACAAAGATAAACTTAAGCGCGATGTTAAGTCGACCTAGATCAGTCCACAGACGTCGGAAAACTCGAAGATGATCGCAAATATTGGCACCGAATTGTCTCTACCGCTGTTCATTCATAGGAAGAGAAACGTCGCAGACGTGGAAACGACAATCGATGAACAAAGAAGCTTCGACAAACTAAACCCATGTCTAGTTCTAATCATCGACTGCGCTGTGTATGGATGAACATATCAACATTTTATTGGTCAGTGGAGTCACTTACGACAAGTACACAAAATGAATCGAGGATAATAAAGTGGGAATCACACTTATTGTGAATTGAGTAATGACCGACGACGGCGAAAAAACTTTGTGCTTTGTGTAAGCTACACAATAGAAAGGCAAGAAGTAGTCATGAACACGTCATAGATAAATCTTCATTACAAGTTTACTGGAAAATGGAAATAGGCGAGGATAACATGATACATTTGGGCAATCTATAAGGTTTCGCTCTGTCCCTGCCTTATACTTTAATGAGAACGCTTATAAATCGTATCCAAATGTCAACAAGCTTTATTGTATATCAAAGGGAATTATTATGGATTATCATTATTATGTGCCAACGTCGATCGTACTCCAGCGAATACGAGACAGACTCTACGTTAAATATACTTCTTTTTTAAGAGATATATGCATAAAGAGATTTTTAATGCCAAAACCAAACAGTTTATGTGATAGCTTCAGAGACCGATGACAAGCATAATTTTTGGAAAGAAAAATATATCATCCGTCGTAGGCTGTAGAATTTTTTCCGTTTATTAGCAGCTAATAATAACAGACAATGTTTTCTTTCGAAAAATTTATCAAGGATATGGACCCTTATACAAACAAGATTGACTAGCATGAGTAGAGATTATTTGAAACAGTCAAATATTTCCTGCGTCGCACTGAAATATTTTGATACAGATATAAATTTGATTTCTGAATAACTTTCTTGGACATACACATGGAATGTATCTACCCTTCCTGCAGAAATTACCTTCTTTTGACTACTAACCTAAGATAGATTTGGAAAAGGGAAATTGATTTTTACCTTTCAGTAGATGGCTTAAGACAACAACCCAGACAGTCACGCACTTTTGCGCGCCGCATTTAGGATCCGTTGAGTTGCGCTGGCCGCAAATCGAATCTGCATGGCGCGTTACCGACGAGGGTCGGTGTGCCGGCCAACCTGGATGAGGTTTTTAGATGGTTTCGCACATCCGACTAGTTGAATACCGGGCTGCTACTCGCTTCCCTTCCGATACACGATTCGCAATCATTTATAAAACTTCCACAAGTATCACAAGATGGCCGGCCGTTGGTGGCCGAGCGGTTTTAGGCGCTTCAGTCTGGAACCGCGCGACCGCTATGGTCGCAGGTTCGAATCCTGCCTCGGGCATGGATGTATCTGATGTCCTTAGGTTAGTTAGGTTTAAGTAGTTCTAAGTTCTAGGGGACTGATGACCTGAGATGTTAAGTCCCATAGTGCTCAGAGCCATTTGAACCATTTTTTATCACAAGATGCAGACAGCTAGGATACACAAATTTCGTCCCAAGGGGAAAGGGGTTGCGACAGGACAGGCATTCGGCCACCCTCTAGCACGAAAAATAGCCAAATCAGTTAATTAACGTATCGACCTTGTGAAGACATGGGACAAAGTCAAGGAAAAGGGAGGAAAACAGACTGCTCTGACTGCGTAGTTGGGTAAATGCTGATCTCACTTTGTGTGTTAATTCTAGCCTTAAAATCAGCACAAATTCTAATGAATCCATTTTATTTGTTTACAGCGATGAAGGGTGTCACCCACTGACTATCCGTGACAGACGCAAATACTTCCAATTCCTGTAATCTAATTCAGCCTTAACCGCTTCCCGCATTGCGAACGGGACTGTCTGTACACGACACAATTTTGGCATAGCGGTCTGCTTGTGTGAAATCTGAGCTTCATACTCTTTGGCCCTACCGCCTATGGAATTACTGCCTTCGGAATTACTGCTAGTGATTCTATAATAATGATTCTAAATCTTGGAATTATACCAGTTTCACCTCATCCAGTACCTGGAAACCAAATCTGGTAAATGCGTCTGAAGGATAATTGTTTACAGACGATGGTGTACTCACGACCATCAAGGTGATCAACCAGTCCAAGTTCTTGTGTTTTGCGCATACAGCAATTTTCCTTCTCAAGAGAATCTTTTACCATCTAAATCAAGGAACTTACCCCCATGGTGGCTGCAGACAGAGGGTGCACAAACGCTGATAGGTTCCCTGGTTAATCAAGAAATTACTGCGCCTATATCAACCTGAAATTTGATGGTAATACTGGTGATATTCACTCAATCAGCAGTTTCTTAGGCACTTGGCCAGGTTCTGTGGACACTGGAAGACCGATGCCTTGTCACATTCTGCCACGCATAGTGTACTGGCGAACACCGGCGCGTCAGTCGCCGTATTGTTTGCGTTTCGGATCGACTCCGCATTCTGTTTGAGCTCCTCATACATTGCCCTTACTGTTGTTGCAGTTGCATCCGTTCCCCCTGTTGTTGTTGTTGTAGCCGCTTCCATAACTGCTGCTATTCCTGATGCTATCAAAGCCTCAGAAACTTCTGATCCATCGATACAAGCTTATATGCAGACGAGAGTCAGCTTCGTCTCCGCTTTAGTAACGTACTAAGCACGTGTGGAATTAACAACTGATTACTTCCGCTGATTTCCTACGATGTTATAAGTACAACTACTCTCCATATTACCCAATGGTCTCTGTCCGTCAGACAGGTCTGCCTCGTCTTGGTTCAGCTGGTTCTGGTGACGGTGAGTAGCTGAAAGGATCAAATAGCAAGCAGCAAAAACTGTTCGCAGAGCGGAAAGGACGGACAGAAAAAAATCCAAGACATGAAAGACAAGAATCGTCAGCAGTGTATAAACAAAGTTGCAATAACAAATCGAGAGAAAACCAAGATCAAGCGAGTAACTGTGTGTGAAAGTAACGTCGGCGATCAAAAAGTTTTGTAATCATCAACAAAACTGGACGCGGAGAGAACCCAGTACTTTACTCCTAGATTTTACTGCCAGAGAATATTGTCACTAACGTTAAGTTCACGTTGCTTACGATGTGGACGTGAAACATGGGTCAAAGCTTGTTCGTCCATCGCGATCCCTTGGCTGAATCCGGCGAGGATACCAAACCAGGGACCTTGTTTCGACTTAGATCATTTTAGTGTAAGATCAGTGTCCAGTGGGAAACTCAGCCAGGCAAGTACTACAGATGTTAAACAAGTTCAAGATACAAAAGTAAAGTGAAAAACAATGTTAGCATATTTCATCATTTCATCAAACCTCTTCCATGAACAATGGACCTTGCCGTTGGTGGGGAGGCTTGCGTGCCTCAGCGATAGAGATAGCCGTACCGTAGGTGCAACCACAACGGAGGGGTATCTGTTGAGAGGCCAGACTAACATGTGGTTCCTGAAGAGGGGCAGCAGCCTTTTCAGTACTTGCAGGGGCAACAGTCTGGATGATTGACTGATCTGGCCTTGTAACATTAACCAAAACGGCCTTGCTGTGTTGGTACTGCGAACGGCTGAAAGCAAGAGGAAACTACAGCCGTAATTTTTCCCGACGACATGCAGCTTTACTGTATGATTAAATGATGATGGCGTCCTCTTGGGTAAAATATTCCGGAGGTAAAATAGTCCCCCATTCGGATCTCCGGGCGGGGACTACTCTAGAGGACGTCGTTATCAGGAGAAAGAAAACTGGCGTTCTACGGATCGTAGCGTGGAATGTCAGATCCCTTAATCGGGGCAGGTAGGTTAGAAAATTTAAAAAGGGAAATGGATAGGTTAAAGTTAGATACAGTGGGAATTAGTGAAGTTCGGTGGCAGGAGGAACAAGACTTTTGGTCAGGTGATTACAGGGTTATAAATACAAAATCAGATAGGGGTAATGCAGGAGTAGGTTTAATAATGAATAAAAAAATAGGAGTGCGGGTTAGCTACTACAAACAGCATAGTGAACGCATTATTGTGGCCAAGATAGACACAAAGCCCATGCCTACTACAGTAGTACAAGTTTATATGCCAACTAGCTCTGCAGATAATGAAGAAATAGATGAAATGTATGACGAGATAAAAGAAATTATTCAGGTAGTGAAGCGAGACGAAAATTTAATAGTCATGGGTGACTGGAATTCGTCAGTAGAAAAAGGGAGAGAAGGAAACATAGTAGGTGAATATGGATTGGGGGGAAGAAATGAAAGAGGAAGCCGCCTTGTAGAATTTTGCACAGAGCATGACTTAATCATAGCTAACACTTGGTTCAAGAATCATAAAAGGAGGTTGTATACCTGGAAGAATCCTGGAGATACTAAAAGGTATCAGATAGATTATATAATGGTAAGACAAATATTTAGGAACCAGGTTTTCAATCGTAAGACATTTCCAGGGGCAGATGTGGACTCTGACCACAATCTATTGGTTATGAACTGCAGATTGAAACTGAAGAAACTGCAAAAAGGTGGGAATTTAAGGAGATGGGACCTGGATAAACTGAAAGAACCAGAGGTTGTAGAGAGATTCAGGGAGAGCATAAGGGAAGAATTGACAGGAATGGGGGAAAGAAATACAGTAGAAGAAGAATGGGTAGCTCTGAGGGATGAAGTAGTGAAGGCAGCAGAGGATCAAGTAGGTAAAAAGACGAGGGCTAATAGAAATCTTTGGGTAACAGAAGAAATATTGAATTTAATTGATGAAAGGAGAAAATATAAAAATGCAGTAAATGAAGCAGGCAAAAAGGAATACAAACGTCTCAAAAATGAGATTGACAGGAAGTGCAAAATGGCTAAGCAGGAATGGCTAGAGGACAAATGTAAGGATGTAGAGGCTTGTCTCACTAGGGGTAAGATAGATACTGCCTACAGGAAAATTAAAGAGACCTTTGGAGAGAAGAGAACCACTTGTATGAATATCAAGAGCTCAGATGGCAACCCAGTTCTAAGCAAAGAAGGGAAGGCAGAAAGGTGGAAGGAGTATATAGAGGGTTTACACAAGGGCGATGTGCTTGAGGACAATATTATGGAAATGGAAGAGGATGTAGATGAAGACGAAATGGGAGATAAGATACTGCGTGAAGAGTTTGACAGAGCACTGAAAGACCTGAGTCGAAACAAGGCCCCGGGAGTAGACAACATTCCATTAGAACTACTGATGGCCTTGGGAGAGCCAGTCATGAGAAAACTCTACCATCTGGTGAGCAAGATGTATGAGACAGGCGAAATACCCTCAGACTTCAAGAAGAATATAATAATTCCAATCCCAAAGAAAGCAGGTGTTGACAGATGCGAAAATTACCGAACTATCACTTTAATAAGTCATGGCTGCAAAATACTAACGCGAATTCTTTACAGACGAATGGAAAAACCGGTAGAAGCGGACCTCGGGGAAGATCAGTTTGGATTCCGTAGAAATGTTGGAACACGTGAGGCAATACTAACCTTACGACTTATCTTAGAAGAAAGATTAAGAAAAGGCAAACCTACGTTTCTAGCATTTGTATACTTAGAAAAAGCTTTTGACAACGTTAACTGGAATACTTTCTTTCAAATTCTGAATGTGGCAGGGGTAAAATACAGGGAGCAAAAGGCTATTTACATTTTGTACAGAAATCAGATGGCAGTTATAAGAGTCGAGGGGCATAAAAGGGAAGCAGTGGTTGGGAAGAGAGTGAGACAGGGTTGTAGCCTATCCCCGATGTTATTCAATCTGTATATTGAGCAAGCAGTAAAGGAAACAAAAGAAAAATTCGGAGTAGGTATTAAAATCCATGGAGAAGAAATAAAAACTTTGAGGTTCGCCGATGACATTGTAATTCTGTCAGAGAGAGCAAAGGACCTTGAAGAACAGCTGAACGGAATGGACAGTATCTTGAAAGGAGGAGATAATATGAACATCAACAGAAGCAAAACGAGGATAATGGAATGTAGTCGAATTAAATCGGGTGATGCTGCGGAAATGAGAGGCTTAAAGTAGGAGTTTTGCTATTTGGGGAGCAAAATAACTGATGATTGTCGAAGTAGAGATGATATTTAATGTAGACTGGCAATGGCAAGGAACGCGCTTTTGAAGAAGAGAAATTTGTTAACATCGAGTATAGATTTAAGTGTCAGGAAGTCGTTTCTGAAAGTATTTGTATGGAGTGTATCCATGTATGGAAGTGAAACGTGGACGATAAATAGTTTGGACAAGAAGAGAATGGAAGCTTTCGAAATGTGGTGCTACAGAAGAATGCTGAAGATTAGATGGGTAGATCACAGAACTAATGAGGAGGTATTGAATATAATTGGAGAGAAGAGAAATTTGTGGCACAACTTGACTAGAAGAAGGGATCGGTTGGTAGGGCACACTCTGAGGCATCAAGGGATCACCAATTTAGTATTGGAGGGCAGCTTGGAGAGTAAAAATCGTAGAGGGAGACCAAGAGATGAATACACTAAGCAGATTCAGAAGGATGTAGGTTGCAGTAGGTACTGGGAGATGAAGAAGCTTGCACAGGATAGAGTAGCATGGAGAGCTGCATCAAACTAGTCTCAGGACTGAAGACCACAACAACAACAACATTTCATCAAAATATTGGGGGATTGAAGAATAAAATTGATGAGCTTCTGCTTTGTTTAGAAGATATAGAAACTAAGAATGTAATAGATGTACTATGCCTGTCTAAGCACCGCATTGTCACTGATATGCTAAAGATTAGCATCAATGGGTACAAATTAGCTGCACATGTAAGTAGAGATAATATGATGAGAGGAGGAGTTGCCATATATGTCAAAAGCTTCCACTGTGTAAAAAATTTAGAAACTAAAAAATTTCGTGTAGAGCAACATATGGAAGCATGTGCCACTGAACTAAAACTAAATGATGGCACTTTCATAATTGTAACAGTGTATAGGCTCCCTCAGGGAATTTCCAGCTATTTCTAGAAAACTTGGATGCTTTGTTGTGCTATCTGTCAGACAGGGGGAAGCAAATTATCATTTGTGAGGATTTCAATGCTGATTCCCTGAAATAATAATAATAATGGCGTGTGTCGAGGGCCTCCCGTCGGGTAGACGGCTCGCCTGGTGCAAGTCTTTCGATTTGACGCCACTTCGACGACTTGCGCGTCGATGGGGATGAAATGATGATGATTAGGACAACACAACACCCAGTCCCTGACCGGAGAAAATCTCCGACCCAGCCGGGAATCGAACCCGGGCCCTTAGGATTGACAGTCTGTCGCGCTGACTACTGAGCTACCGGGGGCGGACGATTCCCTGAAAGAGTGTAATAGGAAGAATGACCTAGTAGTATTACTCAGTTCTTTTTGTAGTGGACTGTTAAGGCAGCCAGTCCACAGTGAAGTAGCCGAAAGGGCACGCGTCAACTCACGCCGTCTGGCGTTAAGTCTGGAACAGGATTCGTAATGAATGTGATAAAGAAAAGAACGTAGCTACTAGAACACTTAACTTTTATATTGTCCTTTGGTATACAGCATTCTGGATGATACAAATGAGACTCTATAGATTCATGAAATAACTAATGGTGCCTTGCTAGGTCGTAGCCATGGACTTAGCTGAAGGCTATTCTAACTGTCTCTCGGCAAATGAGAGAAAGGCTTCGTACGTGTAGTCGCTAGCAATGTCGTCCGTACAACTGGGCGAGTGCTCTTACGTCTCTCTAGACCTGCCGTGTGGTGGCGCTCGGTCTACGATCACACAGTGGCGACACGCGGGTCCGACATGTACTAATAGACCGCGGCCAATTTAAGCTACCACCTAGCAAGTGTGGTGTCTGGCGGTGGCACCACACTTTTAATTTGAGCTCCGTCATTGATTTTCCTACTCTGATAACAAAGAACAGCAGGACATTGATAGATAACTTTTTTATAGACCAAGATAAGTTTAAGGACATAAATGCTTATACTGTTGAGAATGGTCTTTCAGATCATGGTGCACAGCTAGTTACAGTACATGACATAGCTCCATGCAGTATATCAAATCAGAATTTCAAAGCAGTGCGTTCAATTAACAATATAAATATTGCAAACTTTAGGGAAAGCCTACAGCAGCTAGTCTGGGATGAAGTGTATAAGGAACCCGATGCAAACTTGAAATATAACTTATTTCACAATACATTTTTACGGGTATTTGAAAATTGTTTTCCCAAGAAAATAGTTAAACATAATTCCAAAAAAACATATAAAAAACCTTGGCTAACTAAAGGATTAAGAATATCTTGCAACCGTAAAAGAGAACTGTATCTAACAGCAAGAGGGAGTACTGGCCCTGAAATTGTTCAATATTATAAAAACTATTGTGCGGTACTAAGAAAAGTTATTAAAAAGTCCAGAAGCATGTGTATCATGTCTGAGATCTGTAACTCTGATAATAAAATTAAAGCAATTTGGAATATTATTGAAAGGGAAACAGGGCAACCAAGAGCACAGGAAGACTTTAGTGCCATAAAACTGAATGACAAGTGTACTAACAAACAATCAGAAATTGAAAATATTTTCAATAATCATTTTTTAAATGTTGTGGAGAAAATAGGATCTAGATCTTCACTAGAAGAGGCAAGGCTACTAATAGAAGAGGCCACATCTGTGTAGTTTGGAACAACTGTATTTCCACCAACCTCTCCCTCTGAAATCAGTAAAATAATAAACTCACTGAAAAGTAAGTCCGCCCCCGGTAGCTGAGTGCTCAGCGCGACAGACTGTCAATCCTAAGGGCCCGGGTTCGATTCCCGGCTGAGTCGGAGATTTTCTCCGTTCAGGGACTGGGTATTGTGTTGTCCAAATCATCATTTCATCCCCATCGACGCGCAAGTCGCCGAAGTGGCATCAAATCGAAAGACTTGCACCAGGCGAGCGGTCTACCCGACGGAAAGCCCTCGTCACACGACATTTCATTTTTTCCCTGAAAAGTAAAAGCTCTTACGGAATTGATGGCATTTCCAGCAAGGTACTTAAAGCTTGTTCCCCACAGATAAGTAGGATTCTCAGCCACGTATGTAATAGCTCTTTGCAGCACGGTGTTTTCCTCGATAGACTGAAATATGTCATTGTAAAACCATTGCATAAAAAGGGGGATACGTCGGATGTCAACAACTACCGCCCAATCTCTCTTCTGACAGCTCTATCAAAATTGTTTGAGAAAGTAATGTATTCAAGAGTAGCCTCCCATATTTGTAAAAATAAAGTACTAACAAAATGTCAGTTTGGTTTTCAGAAAGGCTTTTCAACAGAAAATGCTATATACACTTTCACTGATCAAATATTAAATGCTCTGAATAACCGAACATCACCCATTGGTATTTTTTGTGATCTCTCAAAGGCCTTTGATTGTGTAAATCATGGAATTCTTTTAGATAAGCTACATCATTATGGTTTGAATGGGGCAGTGCACAAATGGTTTAATTCATACTTAACTGGAAGAATGCAGAAAGTTGAAATAAATGGTTCATGTAATGTTAAAACAACAGCTGATTCCTCAAACTGGGGGGGGGGGGGGCTATCAAGTACGGGGTCCCACAGGGTTCGGCCTTAGGTCCTTTACTGTTCTTGATATACATTAATGACTTACCATTCCACATTGATGAAGATGCAAAGTTAGTTCTTTTTGCTGATGATACAAGTATAGTAATAACATCCAAAAATCAAGAACTAAGTGATTTAATTGTAAATGATGTTTTTCACAAAATTATTAAGTGGTTCTCAGCAAACGGACTCTCTTTAAATTTTGATAAAACACAGTATATACAGTTCTGTACAGTAAATGGCACAACTCCAGTAATAAATATAGACTTTGAACAGAAGTCTGTAGCTAAGGTAGAATTTTCAAAATTTTTAGGTGTGTCCATTGATGAGAGGTTAAACTGTAAGCAACACATTGATGGTCTGCTGAAACGTCTGAGTTCAGCTACGTATGCTATTAGGGTTATTGCAAATTTTGGTGATACGAATCTCAGTAAATTAGCTTACTATGCCTACTTTCATTCACTGCTTTCGTATGGCACCATATTCTGGGGTAATTCATCGTTGAGTAGAAAAGTATTCATTGCTCAAAAACGTTTAATCAGAATAATTGCTGGAACCCACCCACGGTCATCCTGCAGACATCTATTTAAAGATCTAGGGATCCTCATAGTAACCTCACAGTATATATATTCACTTATGAAATTTGTTTTAATAGCAGTGTGCATAGCTATAACACCAGGAGAAAGGATGATCTTCACTATGCAGGGTTAAATCTGACTTTGGCACAGAAAGGAGTAAATTATGCTGCCACAAAAGTCTTTGGTCACCTACCAAACAGCATCAAAAGCCTGACAGATAGCCAACCAACATTTAAAAATAAATTAAAAGAATTTCTAGATGACAACTCCTTCTACTCATTGGCTGAATTTTTAGATATAAATTAAGGAAAAAAACCAACTTAAACATTAGTGTCATGCAATATTTTGTGTAATGTAATATCTTGTACAGACATCTTTTATTAACTTGACACGTTCCACATCATTACGAAGTGTCGTATTCATGATCTATGGAACAAGTATTAATCTAATCTAATCTCTAATCAGCTCTCTGCCAAATTTTTCTTGCAGTATCATATCTCCTATGTCATCTTCATCTAGTTCCCCTCCTCTTTGTATAATTTTGTCCTCAAGTTCATTTCCCATGCACAGCTGCTATATGTATTTCTCCCACCTTTCAGCTTTTCCTTCTTTGCTTAGTGCTGGCTTTCCGTCTGGGATTTCGGTTTTGATACAGTTGCTTCTGTTTTCTCCAAAGGCCTCTTTAATATTTCTATAGATAGTATCTACCTTTCTCATATTCTATATGCTTCTGCAGCCTTGCATTTGTCCTCTGGCCTTTTCTGATTAGACATTTAGCGCTTTCTTCCAGTTTCATTTTTTTAACTTCTGTATTCCCTTTGGGGTACTTCATTTGTTGCATTTTTATATTTTACCCTTTTGCCAATGAACTTCAATATCTCCTGTGTTATCCAGGGATTTGTGCTAGGCCTTGTCTTTTACCGATTTGTTCCTTTCCTGCCTTCACTATTTCATCTCTCAAAGCTACCCATTCGTTTTCTGCTGTATTCCATTCCCCTGTTTCAGTAAAATGTTGCCCAATGCTCCCTCTGAATCTGTTAATAATCTCTGGTTCATTGAACTTAACAAGGTCTCATTTTTTTTTTAATTTCCTATCTTTCTGCAATTCCTTGATTTTTAAATTACAGTTCATAACCAATAAATTCCCAGCGGGGTCAGGGATTTTCTCTGCCTCGTGATGGCTGGGTGTTGTGTGATGTCCTTAGGTTAGTTAGGTTTAAGTAGTTCTAAGTTCTAGGGGACTGATGACCATAGATGTTAAGTCCCATAGTGCTCAGAGCCAATAAATTAAGTCAGAAACCACATGTGCCCCTGGCAATCTCTTAAAGTTAAATATCTGTTTTCGAATTCTCTGTCTTTCTATAACATAATCAGTCTGAAACCTTTCAGTCTCTAGCTGTCTAACAGGTACAGTCTTCTTATACGATTTGTAAACAAAGTGTTAGCAATGGTTAAATTATGGTCTGTGAAAAAATTCTGCCAGGCAAGATCCTCTTTCAGTCCTTTCCCCCAGTCCATACTCTTATATTCTTATATTTTCTTCCTTATTTTGTTTTCCTACTATCAAATTCCAGTCCTCCATCACAATTAAATTTTCCTATGTTAGTATTTAAAGCAAATTGACATTTCCCTTAACTACCTGAATAATTTCTTCCATCTCATCATATGTTATTTCAATATCTTCATCGTCTGCAGAGCCTGTTGGCATATAAACCTGTACTACTATGGTATGTGTTGGCTTCCTGCTATCTTTGTTAGAATAATGTGTTCACTACGCTGATCATTGAAGCTTACTAGCACTCCTATTTTCGTATTCACTATTAGACCTACTTCTGCGTTACATTTATTTGATTTTGCACAGGGTGTCCCACTCGAAAGAAGCCCCACAAACATGTGTAGGAATTCCACTGAAACTACATCAAGTAATTTGTGACTAAACCATGATTTATTTTCACAGAATATTCTTAAGAATTTATTTTATTTACTATCGATTCATCAAGAACATTAACACATTTAATCACACTATGTAAGCGTGTAAGTAGTTGCCAGGGAGTAACTGATGAAATCATAACCAAATTGATTTTAACAAATGGGAATTGTATCTCAGTGCGCGACCGACCAACAGATCGATCCAACCGACAATGACCATGCCTGAGCAAACTTGAGCAGACTGGCGGCCTAACGCGCAGAGTCAGATGCAGTAACTAAGCCCCGACTGGGCGACCACTCACTGAGTTCTCTTACTGGCAGAGTGGAAAGACCCTCATTTTGCCAGCTTTAAAGGTTGATCCTAACGACAGACATGCTAGCACTCCGAACGAGAGACAGACTAGCAAGCTAGGGACGAGAGACTGACCCATACTGACCCCAGACTGACTGACTGGCGAGCTCATAGCGCCCCTTAAATGCACGTGAACAGGCAACCTTTCCCTTTCCCACCAGAGGGAGACACCAAATCTGCGATTGCCACAGTGGCGCCACCGCCAGAAACGGAGGGCGACCGCTTCACACTAAGCGCTGCGGCGCGCTCTTCAAAGCAGCAATTTTCACCACGGCTCGGTGACGTTTGACGTGGCAGCACTGCATTCTGCAACACAGTTTGACGCAACAGTGTGTTTCCGTGCGTCGCTATGACTGGAGCTCAGTGTTCCGTGTTTAGTGACAATGTATCGCTATTCTGTCGTAGAGAGCAAGTTTCTTGTGAAATAACGTTGTATTACTGGTTCCATTAAGGCATGTCATCGAATGTTTGTTGAAGGGTTTGGTGACCAGCACATATTGTCTAAATGGTGCATACAAAATTAAATGATCAAGATGGAGAGCAGTGGAATTGTGTTGGATCTCCACGGCAGGTGACGGCCCCCATCATCGGAAGAAAAAGTTATAAAATAAATAAATAAAATAAAATAAAGTATTAATTATGTATAATAGTGATAGTGATTGGTTGTAATAAACGTTGCCTTATCTGGAACGTGGACGTTTAATTATTCGGTATCAGACGCTTGACAATGGCTATTTGGAAAAGGCAATGTAACTCGTAGTTGACCGTGAAAGAAAACTAAAATAATCGGACTTCGTAATTAAATCGTTTCCAAAGACTGCTGCGGTAGGTACGGACTCATGATCTAATCTCAATATTACAATGATTTGCCAGCCATGCCAATACGTCGTACAGAGGTGATTGTCTACTAAACATAAAAAAGTTACACAGTTAGTTAAATCAGATATATTCAATGAAATAGCCTACAGTTCATAATCCTACTTACTTTCATAAATATAAATTCATTACAGAATCGAGTACCTAGTGTGGTTGCAACTCGCAGTATTCTTCTATAACATGAAAATATGGCGGTGTGCCAGACAATAAAATAAAAATACGTGCTTCTCGCACCACTTCTACCTGAGCTCTCCCCCTTCTCTTAAACAGACATAAGAGTAACGTAATTATTCTTTTGTCTTTATCAGCGACACAGCGCTGCAGTTATGTGCCATAGGCTTTATTTATTAGTCACTGATTATTTATTTAATTAATATTTCGCGTTTCCGCGGAAACTCACGCTCGGCATGCAAATGTGCCTTTATATTGCCCCCTGAATTGCGAGGCGAAAGGACACACCTGCAGGCGAGCAATTCACCTAAAGGCACAAGTAAATCTAAGTTATCTACAACTATTCACATGACTTACATTACACACATTATACACATTATATACAAAATTTGAATGACGCGGGTGCGCCGTAAAAGTTCTTATGTTGGCAGATAGAGTGCGCGCATGCGCAGAAGCGTCTGTGTGACTCCGGCAGTGCCGTTATATCATACAGTTAGATCACGCGGCACAGTATTGCAGTTCATATTGTTCGTGTGCGCGCGCTTTTCTTAGTCGTTGCACAAAAAAATATTCCACCAAGATTACATATGAAGGCTACATTCTATGACAGGTAACTTAGTTTTAAATGTACAATATTTGTTATATCACAATGCAACTCAGATTGTTGAATGTTCTTAGTTACATAGTATTGTTTTGAAATACTTCAAAGAAAAATGTCCGTATGTTTCAGGTGTGTCAACCTATTCACATCGTGTCGTTATTACAGTTCATATTCATCTGCTGCACAA
The DNA here is from genome assembly GCF_023898315.1 of Schistocerca nitens. Taxonomy (NCBI): domain Eukaryota; kingdom Metazoa; phylum Arthropoda; class Insecta; order Orthoptera; family Acrididae; genus Schistocerca; species Schistocerca nitens. Next base: position 665,118,554 of record NC_064615.1, on the reverse strand, counting down.
TAATTTTTTCACAGGTTAGTATCATCGTTGTATAACAACGTGATTAAAACATAAGCGTGTCCATTTCCATTTCCATTATAGTCGTTGTGATGCAGTTCGTTGTGACTAAAAAAAAAACATTGTTTATTACAGATCTGATGTGACCCGTTAGTAATTGGTCCACGTGCAGTTCGTTTTTTTTTTTACATTCCGTGGAAGCTTGGTTGCAGAACCTCGGACGGTACATAGCTGGCGTGGATCCTTGGACAGTTCAGGTAAGAGTGTCCGTCACATTTCGAGAACATTTCATTCCCTGAAGTTCCAACCAAAATTCTTCCACCCGTCGTGTTGTTTTCTGGACAGGCACTTTGTGTCCGTTTAATCCAGTTAACATCTTGAAGTTAGATACTGTAGTTTTGTCACTAGACGATGCACGAAATATGCACTTCACATTTTCAGTTTTTTGCTGAATATAGCTCACCTAAATGTTCGTAGTTATTAATCAAAGAAATGTTTCATCGCGTTTACATAGGTACGATGCATAATGAATGTCATTAACAGTTTCTTTCCCATAGGTTTCTGCGTAGTTGCAGAGTTAGTAATGTTCATTAATGTCCGTGAACAATGGTTCACTATGCAATGACCTTTTGGCACTCGTTTTGTTCAAATTTCTTTTACATAGTAACAGTTACATTATACATCATTGAAAGAGAAGAAAAAAAAATATAAGTAATCATACATACACACGTCACATATTTTCTTAGCATAAATATAATACAGTTGCACATAAACATGTTTACATCATTATTACATAGCTATGGGTTATTACATTGTGTCACATTTGATTACATGAATTGCAGATAATTACGTCCTCTTTAAGGGTTTTGCTGGGATTTTATCGATGTTTATTTTGTGATGTCATCTGAAATTAAGATAGGTTAGACACAACATTCATTACATCAGTAGGCAAGACCAGGCATTTTCACTACTCAATAAATATTCAAAATAATAAGAGACGGAAAACTGTTCGATTCCTCGCGTTTTGTGCGTGTGTGTATAGTGTCTGTGTGGCCTTGGCTACTGGTAGATGCTTTTCTTGCTGAGAGATGTGCGTCTAATCTATTTATCAAAGTAAAAGTTCGCTTCACAGATGACGTCTGTCGGTTCGTCAGGTGTCACACCAAGTCAGTGGTACCTACAGTCACAAATGTTCCGTGAAAAATTTATGTATCATTCACTGCTACGTAATCATAAATTTTACTTTAATATTCAGTCTTCTCGGTGGTGCCGCGGCGTTGAAAGAAAAGTTCTTCTGTCTTCAACTGCGTCACTGGAACCGCTGAAATGAAAATTTCTATACTACTTATAATCTACGTTGTAATTTGTTTTAGTTCTTGCCACACAGCAGGTCGTTGAGATAACGGTACGTTATATGTCTTGTGGTAGAAGATCTTGTGAGGCTTAACTTCAATCCTGTACACATACGTGTTGATAACAGCTAATCGTTTGGTAAAAACTTGTAAATATTTGGATAACACTTCCTGTAGTTTTATACGTTCATGTACACTGAGAGCTGTAGCTTCATTTATCTTATGATCAAGCAATGTTTTCAAGTCCATTAGCTCTGTGTCAGATGAGTGTGTGTGCGTGTCTTGAATGTCATTGTCAAGTACTAACTGAACCTTGTACCCTGTACAGTGTTTGTCATGCTTTAGAGTTCTCCTGTCCAAATCAATAATAATTACACTGCCTTTATCATTTAAAATGCATTTACCTTTGGAGAAGTCTATAATGCAGTCCTTCTCGCTCATAATATCTATTCCTAATATGCAATTTGTCACAAGGTTTTGTACAACCAGGAATGGCCATTGTACGGTTCCATTCCCTATTTTAATGTTTACAAAAACTTGCTTCGTAACCCTACATGACTTATTACCTAGAGCAGTAGTTATTTTACAGTTTTGAGCAGGAAACTCAGGCACAGGCTCCAATTCACACATCTTTTTATAGAAATTAAAAGACAAAACGCTCACAGCTGCACCTGTATCTAAGATAATAGTAGTTGGAATCCCACCTACTACACCAGTAGTAGATGCTAAAACAATTTCATTTGTGTTTGAACGACATTGTGTACTGTCTTGCAAAAGTTCATCTCATATATTGTCATTGTGGTTGTATCTTATAAATAAAACAGGTAGCTTTTGTTTAGAATTATTAGGCATATCATTATTTTGTTGTTCAATTGTGGTGTCAAATAACTGATTAACATTGAAGTCGCCCCCCAAGAAATCTTCAGCCACGACCCGGGGCATAGAAGTGACTGTTTCTAGTTTGTTGGATTAGCATTTGTACTAGGTACTGACACAGATTGAGGTTGTGTGTCAGGTGTCATTTCTATTATATTCACATTCGGATATTGCCTGTTGTGATCTCCAAACTTTTGCGGTTGCTGTTGCTGTTGCGCATTATAACTTACCTGTCGGTCGTAAGGTATGCTCCAATTTTGTCCTGGTGGCTGCTGTGGTAAAGCAGTGTTTGAATGAAAGAATTGATCGTTACGAGTCCAGCCTTGACGCTGTCTTGGCTCGTAGTTATTATTATTTCTGTTTCTGTTTGTGTTTTTGTTGTTGCCTATGTATCCGTTGTTACCGTTGTAGTTATTACCGCGGTGCCTTTTGTATGGATTGCCGCATGAAGTGTTATTACTGTTGTAACTATTGTTTGTATTGGAATACGCGTGTTGATTTTGATTTCCGTATTGAGACGGCATGTGAGTTTGCTGTTTTTGTTGTACCGCGTATCCAACTGTGGACGCGCCAGAATTGAGTTGGCAAGCCTGCATGTTTTGCATACCACTAGTATAAACATTGTGGCTGCTGTTTTGCCGCGCGAAGCGCTGATCTTCTAGTAACATGTCGACCGAATCTAAAGCTGTTAAAAAATAGTCTGGATCGTCATCCGGAATATGTAAGAGTTTTTCTTTAATGTTGAAAGGCAATTTGGCCTTCAACGCACGGAGTATATCACGTGTTGCGACTGGTTCGTCTAAAAAATGTCCCATGTTCAAGTATTTTTCAAAATATCTGCGTAAGTTGCCATTTTTACTGTTAAAAGTTTCAGGTTCTAAAATTTGTCTTCTGAGTCGCTCCTGGACGGATTGCGACCAGAATTTGTTCAGAAAGGCACGCTCAAACTCACTGTACGTGGTACATACGTCAGCTTGACTGTATGCCCAGACAGCTGCATCGCCTTGGATGTAACCGACAATATATGAAATCTTTTTCCGGTCACTCCAAGTGCGTGGAAATGCGTTACTAAAAGATTTAAGAAAAATCACCGGATGAATGGTTCGTTTTTCTGGGATAAAAGCCTGAAATTGCCTGTGTTTTATTAAGCTTTCTTCTTCCTTTGCATTATGATATGGATTTGTTCCACTGTAATTACTGCAATGCTCAGCTGGCGAGTAATTACGATAATGTTGCTGTGGTTTACCACGATAATAGCTTGTGTTTGTGTTTGCCCGTTGTGATATGTGTTGTTGTCGTGGTGTGTTTTGTTCTTGTGTGTATGTTGTGTACGGTATGTGTGCGTCACACTCGTATGTATACTGGTTTCTGAACTGTACATTTTGACTGATATTTTCGTTACATTCAGACTGTGGTTGATCGGTGAATTGCGTCACTGGTGCAGTGACAGACTGTACTGCGTCACTAATCAGCTGTTTGTTATTAGTGATGTATTCCGCTACGGAGTCGTGCACAATTGTTGGTAAATTTTCACGGCCGGCCGAAGTGGCCGTGCGGTTAAAGGCGCTGCAGTCTGGAACCGCAAGACCGCTCCGGTCGCAGGTTCGAATCCTGCCTCGGGCATGGATGTTTGTGATGTCCTTAGGTTAGTTAGGTTTAACTAGTTCTAAGTTCTAGGGGACTAATGACCTCAGCAGTTGAGTCCCATAGTGCTCAGAGCCATTTGAACCATTTTAAATTTTCACGTATGCATCTATCAAAATGTTTGTCTTTGTTCTCTACCCAATCATGAAATTCTTTATTAATATTTTGAAAATGAGCTGTGGCATCAGATCGTAAGATGTCAGTCAGGTGTTGTTCAACATCGTCAAATTTATTCTGCACGTCAGTAATTCGTTTTTCAAGGTTGTCGTGTACTGATGGATATGTTTGAATTTGTTCAGTAAGAGCTTCACACGTGACATTAAGGTTTTTTACTTGTGTCTGTAAAAGTGCTACGTCATTTGTAGTCTTTTCTTGTCTCGTATTAAGCTTGGAAAATTTCGTACTGAGTTCAGTCATCTGTTTGGTCAGTGTGGCGTCTATAAGTTCCACACGTTTACACAAAGTGTCACTACCTGTCTTGAGTGCTATGAGGTCAGATTTAATTTCGTCATTTTGTGTCTTTAACTGTTCATTTTGTGTCTTTAAGGTTGCCATGTTTTCCGCGTTCTGCATCCTTAAGGTTGCCATGTTTTCCGCGTTCTGTTTCATTAGCATTTGTAACATGTTGGCAATGTTTACTGTTTGCAAGGTCTCTGCCCCCGCCGCGTCATTAGACGTGATGTCATGTATTAGCATGGGCTCTGACTGAGACTTTGAAATTTTTGTGGTGGACGGCCTATTGTCAAAATTTCCGTTAACACTTGCGTCAATATTTGATGAATCGTCACTACCGGTTGCTGTCGTAAAGTCATTTTCTAACATTTGTCTCTCGTCCGAGTCGGATTGCGTCTGAATAGTATGTCTTTGCTGTTCCATCTTTGCGTATTGTTTTCTACTTATGACCATGCCACACGTGATATATGTTTCAAGAAAATAATGTTTGACACTGGTTTTAAAATAAAATGCAGTTGAGCATGAATCGCTCGTAGCAACAATGGCTGTTTGTTAAATTTAAAAATGTAGACTGTATATCGGATTATTCTTAATGGCTGCTGGCCATGTTACAACGTATCGTACAGAAGTCGGCCATATTGTACACTCGCGTATTGGTATTGTTGCAGGAGTTATTGTTTAAGGAAAAGTACTGAGAATGAAATTTATCACTGAAAACTGCTACGCGCGAAAGAAATACTACAGAATCTACTGAAGAGCTAATACATTGAATTATGCGTCTGGTCAAGCCTGCCAATGCAAAGATGCTGCGTCTTACCTTATTTTGCTGGAAGCTTCATTGCGTCTTCCCGCAAAATTTTATAATTGGCAAAATCTTCAGATTTTTGTTATTTCTCATATAGTCAAGTCCAGGTCCAGAAAGTTGATTTTTCACATGAAACAAAGAGAACAATGTAACAAATGACAAAATAACAAGTCCGACACGCAGTCGCCAATATAAAACAAATAAAATAAAATAAAATAAAATAAAATATTATGTATGTATATTAATGATAGTGATTGGTTGTAATAAACGTTGCCTTATCTGGAACGTGGACGTTTAATTATTCGGTATCAGACGCTTGACAATGGCTATTTGGAAAAGGCAATGTAACTCGTAGTTGACCGTGAAAGAAAACTAAAATAATCGGACTTCGTAATTAAATCGTTTCCAAAGACTGCTGCGGTAGGTACGGACTCATGATCTAATCTCAATATTACAATGATTTGCCAGCCATGCCAATACGTCGTACAGAGGTGATTGTCTACTAAACATAAAAAAGTTACACAGTTAGTTAAATCAGATATATTCAATGAAATAGCCTACAGTTCATAATCCTACTTACTTTCATAAATATAAATTCATTACAGAATCGAGTGCCTAGTGTGGTTGCAACTCGCAGTATTCTTCTATAACATGAAAATATGGCGGTGTGCCAGACAATAAAATAAAAATACGTGCTTCTCGCACCACTTCTACCTGAGCTATCCCCCTTCTCTTAAACAGACATAAGAGTAACGTAATTATTCTTTTGTCTTTATCAGCGACACAGCGCTGCAGTTGTGTGCCATAGGCTTTATTTATTAGTCACTGATTATTTATTTAATTAATATTTCGCGTTTCCGCGGAAACTCACGCTCGGCATGCAAATGTGCCTTTATAAAGTGACTAGCTTGAAACAACGTTTGTTCCACGTTTGTATCAGGACTGTGGAATGTAACGGAGCACATGTTACAGAGCCGTAAAGAAAGTCGGTATGTATCCATACAGCTTTACATTTGTTCAGGAACTGAATGTCGATGATAAAGATAAATGCATTACACTTTGCCGTTGGTTTCGGCAATTTACGAGGGGCGTTTGAAAAGTCTGTGCAAAGTCCGAGAGATGGCACCACCGGTGCGTATCGAGGTCATGTTTATTTAGTATCATCTTTGCAAAGAACCCACACCAACTTTCAGCCATATTGGTCTATTTCTTTGTGTTTGGCATTCGTGTGAGTCAAGGAAGTCGAGTGATTGTCAAAGAATGGACGAAACAGTCTTTCGTGTGGTAATGAAACATTACTTTATGAAAGGCTAAACGCCTCATGAGACTAAAGAGAAGCTTGATAAAAATTACACTGACTCTGCTCCTTCGATTAGAACAGTTTATAAGTGGTTTCAAAACTTTCGGAGTGGCCATATGGGCACAAGTGATGCTGAACATTCTGAACGCCTTGTGGAGGTTATGACTCCAGAAATCATTGATGAAATCCATGACATGGTGATGGATAACAGAAGAGTTAAGGTGCGTGAGATTGCTAGTGCTGTGGGCATCTCGAATGAATGGGTACATAATATTTTGCATAAACATTGAGAGGCACCCACTTGCCTTACTCATACTGTGGCATCAAGCAGTCAGGCCTGCAAGATGAGTGGTTTGCCAAGCGAGTGGATTCTTCCTTAATTTATCGAGTAACATGAATTCTCGTATCTTACTATTTAGTTACCAATTACTCTCCTGTATGAATAATACGCAACGGAAACACGCATCTGACTATCAGTGATTTATAGAACTCTGACTGTACACTACGCACTGGCAATACCACATTTACTTTTTGTCTTTTATTTAATGGCTTTTATATAAATTCGGAACATTATGACAACATACAATTTAATGAAAAAGGCCACCAATCTCTTTCTTTTCACTATCTGATTTATTCCTAAACACACAAATTCTACAACCTACAACAATATCACATGAGAAATTCCGCCCAGTGGGCATGGCTTTACATTAGTGAATCTCTATATTATGGTCTCGTAATTTATTTTAAGGCTACAGTGCACTTTCTGGATAGGATGGTGGATCTTTTATTATACCTCACACTTCGACTCTCACAATCATCCTCACGAAACTTTCCTCCAGATCGAGCGATACAGAAGGAACAAGCATAACCCACAAATCTTTTGAAACTACCTAGCTACTGTCCCATGCTAAACACACATACCCAAATTACATGACATACACCACACAACAATATGAAATACTACACAAAGAATGGTTACAACATTATCACTTTCAGCTTTCCCACTTCAGTTAATATTGATCCCAGTTTCACACGACACTGCCCACTTTGTAATTCTACTTTCCTACTGTGAACTCTGGAGATAAACGCACGTCTTCCTGTGCAATGCAAGCCAAGTGGCGTTGCTGGATAGACGGCCGACTCACCTTGATTCTCTCTCAGAGTTTAAATCTAGCGTCACACGGAACGATATTTCTTAAATATTTCAACTTATGATACACACGCTATTTCTTAAATATTTCAGCTTATTGTACACACGCTAGTAATTCAGCTTAACTTAAGCACACGGAGGTATCTCAACTTATAACTACACGTGGTGTCATTGTGACCATTGGTTTACTACAATCCCCTTAAAATTACCTGCCTGACATTTAATTCTCCCCACAAAAGTTCCTGAGAAAGAGAAATTATTAATTCTAACTACTCTTAAATATTCCACATGCATACCATGCCGCCACTCTTTCATTACGGAGCACAACAAAAAACAGGTCTTTACAGCAGAAGGTCCAGCGGCAGAGTGCTGAAACATGGCCATATTCCGGTTCTCTCGCACCTCTGTCGAAGTGGGAGAAGCACCTTGCTACCTTATTGGTCAGCCACATCTCAGGCGCTCAAAGCTCTGGTAAAATTTTCATCTCTTTGGTCTCACCAAAGGTAGCCAAAGGATCGACTCAAAGATGATCATATATTCCCATTCACTATCTGTGGTTAGCAGACGACCATACATTCATTCATTTCACAGATCTCACCAAACTGGATGTAGGGATTTATTTTGAGGGAGTGCACATGTGATCAATTAAATAAATAAGTTGTCATTCTTTCCCACACTGGTATCCGGCTTCGCTGTATTAATTGAAATTGAGTTACTTTACAAAAAAAATGTGTTGTTCTGACAAAAATATCGAAGTATTTCGTACCTATTTTCAATGTCGGGCGGTACTGTACCCTTTCACCACCGGCTACCCATGCAGAAAAAAATGGCACGGTACTATCCTTGCAATGCGAGGGTAGTTCCGAACATTTTTTTAAGAAAACTGTATTAGAACAAACATAGCAAGTCATCAAAATACCCAGTCAGTGACCTCAAATAGACGACCAAATATTGTTACTTTACCAAATTATTGACAGTTGTTGCATTATTGTACTCTCCACAATCCGGAGTAACGTACACATACAAATTTACAACAATCTACATGACAAATAAAACATTATATCATACAAATAAAAAAATAATGTTGAGATAAAAATTTGCTTTAGTTACTGGGATCTTCGTTATTTTTATGAGTAATGCAAATTTCAATAATTCTAAAACAAATAAAAAATACTAATTGTGCTCATGAAATTTTAAATAGTTCACCGTCCAAACACAGAACAAGTAATCTGACATTCCTAAATTGCGTTGTAATAATCTTTACACGGCAATGTCTAAATACAAAACAAAATCAACACAAGAAAAAATTTCGTACTCTAGTTACACGTAGAATGTCAGGCTCCATACCATTACTCTAAAATATACCTCAAACCTACAGGGAAATAAAACTGAGAAGAAAAACAATGAAATATAAGACATCATGTCATACCTCATTAACTATCATCACCTAAGCAATTGCCACAACTACTCGACAGTGAGTTTAACCTTATCCTTATCCATCAGTACAAATACCTGCTGCTGAGCTAGTCAGTCCATCAACTTTGATCAATACACGCAGTAAATAGTTTAGCAATAAGTGCTTGAATCCACCAGTAGCTCTCTTATCTTACTCTACTGTTCATTTCTCTGTTGTCACACATATAGACGACAAGAACTTGCATTTCGACTAGCCTTCGTTACACTTTAATGTGAAATGTCACCACTGTGATAATAAAAATAAGTGGCTTCAGTCAACACACCAACAAGATTATTACTATGCACGACATCAAAATGCATCAATTAATTCCGATATTTGTTGTGCAATGCAAACTCTTCTCCCCTGTGACAACCTTACTGATCAATGCTACAAGAGCCGCTACGTTAGTATTACGCCACTGGCTAACAGTTAAAGCATCATTGTACCAAATATTCTAATAAACATGCTACGTGAACTTGATAACCCAGAACAAACAAAACACTAACACTAACTATTCTAAACACAAATGTTAATGAAATACAATTACACTTGCTGTCCCTTCAGGAATGAAACATATAAAAACAATTTACACAATTACAAGTACAAATACATTATTCCCTATCTTGCGAGTCACACGGAAACATTTCATTCTGTGATTTTCTTGGGGTCAAAAAGTTGCTGATAGTTTGCCTAGAACCACTGTCTCGGTGTCAAAGCTCTCCCATGGTTACCAGGACGAAAGTCTTTGAGTCCCTCAAATCGGCATTTTGAACACGCACTGAACAGTAAACTGTATCTCTCATTAAACACAAATGTCATAGTCACTCTCAGAGTACCATCCACACGAATCTGTTCGTCCAAAAAATGGCCCTACAACTACTATTACCCACGGTTCTGTCCTTTCAGTTCATGGTGTAATTAAAAGTCGTAAGTTTCAACAACCAGCACTTATTCCCGCGCCAATTCAAGAAATGTCTCCTACTACAGACGCAAATGTCAATGTCCCACTCCAGTTTCTTGCCTTCATACAATAATTGTTCACCAAACGACAACTGTCCTCTAAGTATACCAAGTGTCCCACATGCAATTCACAAAGCACACTTTACAAGTCACTGCCAAAAGTTTATGGATCCCACCATTCAGTGGTGGAGACAAAACAAAACGATCGTCCTGTCTGCTAAAGACAAAATCTTTTCCACCACTCACAACGTGGAAACACCAGTCCCTCACTTCCCACCTTATGGAGACATACGAGCAGTCATCTTGTTTCACGGCTCCACAGTCCAGTACTAGTTAATAGCTGCTGGTAAAAAATGCCCGCCGGGCTCTGCCGCGCGTCGTCCATTCTGCCGTGGCGCCGCTGCGCGCCCCGTTGAGCGGAAGAAACCACCCGCTGTTGCCTCCACGGGATACTTTCCCCAGTCGTAAGGGTGGCGGAACTCATGAATGGCCAGTGGTACGTGCGTGTCGCCCCAGGCCGTTGACCTGCTGTAGCGGGCGCGTGGAGTGTACCTCGACCGGCAGTGGAGTGGGGAGTGCCGCGGCTCTGTCGCCTGTCGCCATGGCGATGTCAGCTCGGCCCGTTAGCGGTATGGGCGTTACGACACCCAATTAGCCAGACCTTCCGTGCATCTCGCAACATTACAGACAAAATGATATTCTTACATTATTTAAATACTCATTGATTACATGTATGATCTATTAGATACATTGGTAATAAAAGAATCTTTGTTCTAAAAAACATAAAATTATACACCCTAGTTTTCTACACATACAACATCAACACTTATCCATCCCTTTTCTATAGACAGCCCACACTCGTGCTATTCATTGTACCTGTCGTCCCTCATACAAAACATGAAAGTGTAAAAAAAAAACAAAAGGAATAATAAACAATCTATACTACTCATAATTACAATATCAAATAGTAGGCTACTCTAACATCCTATCACAGTGAAAATATTAGAAACTTTATTCTAAAACTACAACATACAATGAACTTTTGTGCTTGTGACAGACTGAAATTAATACCCCTTGAAAGTGTTCTAACAAAAAAAATAAGAATAATCTACACAGCTCACAGTTACCTACCACATGTTATTAAATAGTAAACTACTTTAACATCCTAACACAATAAACAGTTTAGAAACTGATGACTCTAAATCTACAACATACAATGCACCTTTGTGCTTGTGACAGACTGAAATTAGTATCTTTCTATATATTTTACCTTTTTATTATATATAACAACATTTCTAGGACATGTATGAACCATCCACATGATGTCAGATCCTGACCTGCCATCGAGGTTCATTCAAATCAAACAATACACAATAATGTTTTAGTTACAGATCGGTAGCATCCCCTTTACAGGAGTGTGCGCATTGGTCACACTACTCTATGACTCTCACTCACCAGACATCACATTTTCCTTCTCATTCAATCCATTAATACACTAACAGAATAGGTATAGAAGTCAGCAAACCTTAAAACCACCACACTCACGACAACATACCATACCTTTGCTCCCTTATACTCAACCACATAACACATGAAGCTGCTTCGGAGATAGCTTTCCCGTCTCCGAATTCGTCCTTTCACTCTGGCACCTCTCTCCATCGGCTTACCTCCGCATTCGCTTTACCCATTAATCATTCTGCTACACACCAACTTAGAATTGCGACATTTCATCTAAGAACAAAAAATACACAAATTATTCAACCTGCAAAATAACTGTACACATTCTTGGTACCGTTTTGATTAGTTATACTGGTACCAGGCTTCAACAACAATAAAAAATATTATTTTTGCCAAATCGCAAATGTCATGCTAAGAATTAGATCTACACTTATATTACATCTTACGTCAGTATTCCACAACGTTCACCATGTGGGTCTCATACTCCCTTTACGTCCTTTCACATTGTGCAGTTGTCCTCATCTCTTCATTCGTATTTCGGCTCTCCGTCCGTCCATTACTCCATCATTTCCTGGTCTTCCTTCGCCATTGGCATCAATCTCTATTGCAGCATACACAGGCCTCTCTGTAACATACATCTAAGACATCTCCACATTATTCAATTCTACTCACCTTTATTTACCACTGTTTCATCACGTCGAATCTCTCTTTATTAATCATACTGCTTCACGTCGCTTTTCTCCTCATATACCACCTTTATCCACTACTATTTATCACGTCGCTTCCACGTCGTTTCTGCTTGATCCTTATTCATATGACAAAAAAATACGTACATACACCACTCTGTCGACTCCTGTTCATGACTCATTCGACCAGTCTATTCCGTTACACTTCCTGACATCCCGCCTGAAAATTCTTATGTTCGATTTGACCCTGCACAACGTTACACACCACAAATAAATACACTGACTATCTACCATAAATTGCCTACCTTAGATCTACCCTTAACTTTTCCATAATTTGATGTTAGAAATGTGATGAAGCCCACGAGATTGTTTTCCCTTGATCGTCTCAATCAGTACAGCATTTTCATGGACAATCCGCCTCACTCTGAATGGTCCACTATACACAGTAAAGAATTTGCTAGTTAGGAATCTGTGCTTCTTTAATAATCGATGAGTTTTTATTAGAACCTTGTCTCCTACTGCCAATTCGATCTTACGGATCTTTCCTTTCTGCTTCTCCTGCCTATCCTTAGCTGCTTTCTTAATTCGCTCTATCGCAACCTTGACAATTTCTGTGTGCCTCTGCTTTCCTGATCGCGGAAAATCTACCAGCTCCCTGACTCGATCTGGTGGTGGTTCATTCTTTAGTACTGTAATTGGTGATAAACCAGTTGCTCCATGTGGTAGCTCATTGAGGATGTCCTGAAAATCTTTGAGAAAAATACTCCAACTTCTGTGTTGCCTATGGCAATAGATCTTACACAATTTTCCCAGTTCTTTTACCACTCTTTCACTGGGGTTACTTGCAGCATGGTATCGGGATATGAACACCGGTTTTATCCTTCTTCTCTTCAGTGTGGTTAGCCATTGTCTGGATCTATATTGCGGTCCATTGTCAGCAATGAACTTTTCTACAGTCCCTACTTCTCGCAAAAAGTTTTTAACGATCGCTGCTGCTACTGTCCTTCCCGTCGCACGTTTAAATGCGGTAAAAGTCACATACTTTGACACCAATTCCACTGCTACTAAAACATATCTATATCCCTGCACTGACTTAGGTAGCGGGCCAAACAAATCTGTTGCTCCGAATTCCCTCAGTCTACCTGGCACTATCGGAAAAAGCGGTGCTTTGCATGAGATAGTTAACGATTTTGCCTTCTGGCACAATTTGCAACTACCAAGCACGTTCTTGATCCTCCTCTCCATACTAATGAAATAAACTGATTCCCTTAACTTCTTACAGCATTTCCTTGCCCCGTAATGCCCGTAACTTAGGTGCGTGTACCAGATCAACTTGTTGACTATTTCATTTGGTATACACAACACCCAGTCTTGTGTGTTCGGATTTCTACGGTAGAAAAGGACCCCGTTCTGAATTGTATAAAAACGTGCTATATTGGCATCTAAGTTCGCTCTAACTCTGTCCTTCACCATTCTCCATGACGCGTCTTTATCCTGCTCTTTCGCGATATTTGTGAGTACCGCCCCTATGTATTTCTCGAACGGCACGCCCTGCATATACAATACATCATATCTGTTCTCGTTTACCTCCTCATCAAAGCATTGACCATGACCTACTGGGTTCCTTGACAACGCATCTGCCACTATATTCTGTGGCCCAGGAATATACACTCCTGGAAATTGAAATAAGAACACCGTGAATTCATTGTCCCAGGAAGGGGAAACTTTATTGACACATTCCTGGGGTCAGATACATCACATGATCACACTGACAGAACCACAGGCACATAGACACAGGCAACAGAGCATGCACAATGTCGGCACTAGTACAGTGTATATCCACCTTTCGCAGCAATGCAGGCTGCTATTCTCCCATGGAGACGATCGTAGAGATGCTGGATGTAGTCCTGTGGAACGGCTTGCCATGCCATTTCCACCTGGCGCCTCAGTTGGACCAGCGTTCGTGCTGGACGTGCAGACCGCGTGAGACGACGCTTCATCCAGTCCCAAACATGCTCAATGGGGGACAGATCCGGAGATCTTGCTGGCCAGGGTAGTTGACTTACACCTTCTAGAGCACGTTGGGTGGCACGGGATACATGCGGACGTGCATTGTCCTGTTGGAACAGCAAGTTCCCTTGCCGGTCTAGGAATGGTAGAACGATGGGTTCGATGACGGTTTGGATGTACCGTGCACTATTCAGTGTCCCCTCGACGATCACCAGTGGTGTACGGCCAGTGTAGGAGATCGCTCCCCACATCACGATGCCGGGTGTTGGCCCTGTGTGCCTCGGTCGTATGCAGTCCTGATTGTGGCGCTCACCTGCACGGCGCCAAACACGCATACGAGCATCATTGGCACCAAGGCAGAAGCGACTCTCATCGCTGAAGACGACACATCTCCATTCGTCCCTCCATTCACGCCTGTCGCGACACCACTGGAGGCGGGCTGCACGATGTTGGGGCGTGAGCGGAAGACGGCCTAACGGTGTGCGGGACCGTAGCCCAGCTTCATGGAGACGGTTGCGAATGGTCCTCGCCGATACCCCAGGAGCAACAGTGTCCCTAATTTGCTGGGAAGTGGCGGTGCGGTCCCTTACGGCACTGCGTAGGATCCTACGGTCTTGGCGTGCATCCGTGCGTCGCTGCGGTCCGGTCCCAGGTCGACGGGCACGTGCACCTTCCGCCGACCACTGGCGACAACATCGATGTACTGTGGAGACCTCACGCCCCACGTGTTGAGCAATTCGGCGGTACGTCCACCCGGCCTCCCGCATGCCCACTATACGCCCTCGCTCAAAGTCCGTCAGCTGCACATACGGTTCACGTCCACGCTGTCGCGGCATGCTACCAGTGTTAAAGACTGCGATGGAGCTCCGTATGCCACGGCAAACTGGCTGACACTGACGGCGGCGGTGCACAAATGCTGCGCAGCTAGCGCCATTCGACGGCCAACACCGCGGTTCCTGGTGTGTCCGCTGTGCCGTGCGTGTGATCATTGCTTGTACAGCCCTCTCGCAGTGTCCGGAGCAAGTATGGTGGGTCTGACACACCGGTGTCAATGTGTTCTTTTTTCCATTTCCAGGAGTGTACATGACCGAAAACTGAAACTCCTGTAAATAGAGTGCCCACCTAGCGAGTCGTCTATGGTTAAGTTTGGCCGACATCAGAAACTGTAGTGACTTGTAGTCAGTATAGATTTTAGTATGCCTTCCATACAAATAGTATCTAAACTTACTAAAACCCCATACTATTGCCAAAGCTTCAAGCTCAGTTACCGTGTAATTTCTCTCAGCTTTGCTAAGCACTTGGCTCGCAAATGCAATAGGTTGTTGTATTACTTCTCCTCCTTGCTCTTGCTCTTGGAACAATGTTACCCCAAGTCCACTACGGGAACTGTCCGTGGCCATACAAAACTCTTTCCCTAGGTCTGGATGCCCGAGAAGAGGTGCCGATAGCAGTGCCTTCTTTAACGCCTCATACTCTTCCTGTGCGACAGGGTCCCAATTCCATACCGTTTTCTTTCCAGTCAGCTGACATAGTCTGGGTGTCGCTGCACCCCCAATCTTAATGAACCTCCTGTAAAAATTGATTAATCCTAAAAAACCCCGTAGCTGACGTTTTGTTCTTGGCACCGGAAAATCTCTGATTGCTTCGAGTTTGTCTGGATTTGGTCTTATTCCCTCTGGTGTCACAATGTGACCCAGAAACTCGATTTCTTTTCGTCCAAATTCTGACTTTCCCAAATTCACGGTCACCCCATGTCTCTCCAGTGCACCGAGCAACATGCCTAACGTTCTATTGTGGTCTTCCCAGTTTCTTTCTGCTATCAGGATATCATCCACGTACTGTGTTACCTTGTCTTTTATTTCATTAGGAATGACAGTATTTAGCGCTCTGATAAATGCCGCGGATGATACATTTAACCCAAATGGTAGTTTCCGGAATTGATACGATTTCCCGTAGCACAAGAAAGCAGTGTATTTTCTACACCCCCTATCTAACTCCACCTGCCAGAAACTCATTCTCAAATCAACTGAGCTGAGAACTCTGATCCCGTGGAACTTTTGTAGCAATTCGTCAAGTGTCAGCGGCCGATCTGTCTCTGGCTCTATTATCTTATTAATCCTTCTTGCGTCCAAGACTAATCTAATTGACCCATCCTTTTTTTCAACACAAACTAAAGGGCTGTTGTACGGACTGGATGCTGGTTCGATAATCCCTTGTTGTAGCATGCTTTCGATCTCAGCTTCCACTCTTTCTTTGTACACAACAGGTATCGGGTACACTTGGGCCCTAAACTGTTTATGTGGCTTAACCTTGAATCTATACACAAAATTTCTTATTGTACCCGCAGCATGTTTAAATACCTTTCTATTCTCGTATAAAATTTTCTGCAATTCCCCGTAGACCGTGGTCCCTCGTAAATGCCAGATTTTCTCCCTGACCTCCTCCTCCAAACATTTATGAATTTCCTTCTTCTCTTGTTCGAACCCCGTATTCTGTGCCTGTCTACCTGACTTTACCGCCAGACATAATGCTAAGTGTGCGTTATCTTTACCATGTAAGCAATCGTCGAATCTTAATGTAATTTCCTCCGAATCTCGTTTCAACTCCATCGAACCATTTCTCATGTTAACGACTGCTTTATATTGGTTCAAAAAATTAACGCCTAATATCCCTTCAACAGTTAGAGATGACACAATCATGAACACTGTACTAAACCTCTTCGCCTGGCACACAAAGTCTACCTGCGCTTGTAACTTCACCTCAATTCCCTTTCCTGTAATTGCCCTCTCACTGTTGTCCTTTGCAATGGCAACGTTGGCCATGGTTTTGTAAGACTACAACACTTAAACACATCTTCCCTCAAAACACTCATTACACTGCCTGTGTCGATGACACAAGGTACGATTATATTATTTATTTCTACGCTAATTATTGGGTGGACTTCACTCCCCACATCTCCTACCTCCTCTAACACATTCTCCCTTAGTTTTCCGTAATCGATATACCTAATATTTACATCATTAATAGTCCTGGTTTGTACCCGTCTATCAAGTAGTCACCTTCTTGTCCCTCCGTCATTGTGACAATGATTGTCCTGTCGTGAACCCAATAACTGCCTATCTTCTCTTCGCCCATCATTTTCATTTTCCCTTCTTCTTCCATCTCTGTCCCATCTTCTATTTTCCCGGTTTGCTGGTCGATATCCCCATGAATTCTGCCCCCTATTTCCTCGCCATCTTCCATTTCCGTCATTCCTCTGATTCCATGCTCTCCTGTCATTCTGATAGTTTCTACCGTTCCTATCCTCAACTCTGTCTGACCTATGAGTCATGTCGCCGCTCACAATGTTGCTCTCATTACCCAGTTCATGTAAGAAGTGCTGAAATGACGCAGAATCGTTCAAGCCTCTGCCTGCTGTCACTATATCTCTGCGTAATCTCACTGGCAACTTCGTTATACAGATCCTAATGAGCTCCCCAGTTTCGTATGGCACATCCAAATACCTGTTTCGTCTCAGCATTTCCTGATAGCACGACACTGGATCCCTTATATCCCCTTCGTTACAATTTGGCATCATCAATATGCTTTGCTTAACCTGGTCCTGCTTACTTTTCGACCAGAATTCATTTAAAAACTTGTCACAAAACATCTTGTAGCTACTACAGTCTTTAATAACTTCCTGCATTTTTGCTCTAGCCTCGTCCCTCAAATGGTTACACACAAACTTCATTTTGAGGAGCGGTCCCCACGATGAAGGTAATGAATCTTGAAATTGAGACAGCCACAGGCATGGATGTTGGTAATTATCAGGATCCGGAAAGCAAGTGTACGTTTGTACCGACACGAAGTGCCTCCTACATTCTTCTTCCGCATTTATGTTTTCCGACCTTGGACTATACCCAGTTGGGTTTGCCACCTGTTTTATCCGACACAGCCGTTCTTCCAACTCTCTGAGTTCGTCTTCCTCTTTCTGCCTATTTTCGTTTTCTGAATTTATCTCACTCTCCCTCTGCAGTCTACCTGGTGGTGTTTCACCTTCGCTTCTGCACGCTAATTGCAACTGTGCTAGTTCTTCCCTATGTTTCCTATTTGTTTCTAATTGTGCCTCTTTAAACTGTAATAGTGATTGTATCTCCTCCTGGTCGGCATAAACCTCTCGCTGCGTACTGTCAGAGCCCGTTTCGCCTCTTATACTAATCTTTTCTACATCTGCGCTAATCGTATTCATTCTGGCCACTACCTCCGCAACTTCGTCCCTGTGTTTATTTAGCGCCATTTCCTGCCGTGTGACTTGAGCTTCCACGCTGTCTAATGCCCCTGGTTTATCTGCAAGTAAGTCCTCCACTATCTCTTTGATTCGCTCATCCGGCCACACGCCCCTCTGTTCTGTAATATCGCTCTCTATTGCACTTATTCGTACCTCCAAATTATTGGCTTTTTTTTTCACGGCATCACAAACTTGCTTCACCGCACCCAGATTCTTCTCCCCCTCATCTATCCGATTATTAACTGCGGACAGACGCTCATCGATAACTGTGTGTAGCTTCTTCATTGCCTCTTTATTTCCCCCATCCATTGCCTCCAATTTTTCCTTATTTGCTTCCAATTTTTCCTTAGTTGCTTCAAATCGTTCCTTATTCTCCCTATCTCTCTCCTTATTATCTCTATTGATTGCTTCTAATCTTTCGTTATTTGCTTCCAATTTTTCCTTAGTTGCTTCAAATCGTTCCTTATTCTCCCTATCTCTCTCCTTATTATCTCTATTCATCCTCTGTAACAACTGTAGTATCACATCGTGATTTGCTACTTTAGACGCGCTCACCTCGTTCACCTGAGAAACCGTAGCTTTGCTAAGGGCAGCTGCACTTTCACTGCATACCTGGCCTAGTCCCTGCTCGCCCGCGTCGTCGGGAAAAGCCCCCGATTGTGAACAAAGCCCGCCGCATAAAGGATCCCCTTGCAGCGGTCCACTGAACAATACAGCCTCTTCGGAGTGTTTGTCTTTCTCGCTCATTAACCCATGGTCAACAGCTACTTCCCGCTGCACTGCTACGTTCACGCCAGAATCGCTATTCTCCATGGTGACTACACTTTTAGCCTGCGACCTAGTTACTACGGACATTACGCAAAAAAATTATGAAACGGTCTTCCAGCCTTGTGCGATATAGCAATTAATTACATAAAATAAAATAAAAGATCCTCACCAATCCAGAAAGAAATTGCAAACAGAAAAAATTTTACTTCTTAGCGCTATCACAATATATTCCATCAAAATAAAAAAAATCTTAACAGCAAACCCCAACAGCAAAATATCCTGAAAAAATATCCTGGTAACAAAATTATCGTGGCAAAAAACGGAATCCTGGCAGCAAAAATATCCTAACAAAAGGAATCCTGGCAGGGTCGAAATTATGAGAGGCACACACTTGCCTTACTCATACTGTGGCATCAAGCAGTCTGGCCTGCAAGATGAGTGGTTTGCCAAGCGAGTGGATTCTTCCTTAATTTATCGAGTAACATGAATTCTCGTATCTTACTATTTAGTTACCAATTACTCTCCTGTATGAATAATACGCAACGGAAACACGCATCTGACTATCAGTGATTTATAGAACTCTGACTGTACACTACGCACTGGCAATACCACATTTACTTTTTGTCTTTTATTTAACGGCTTTTATATAAATTCGGAACATTATGACAACATACAATTTAATGAAAAAGGCCACCAATCTCTTTCATTTCACTATCTGATTTATTCCTAAACACACAAATTCTACAACCTACAACAATATCACATGAGAAATTCCGCCCAGTGGGCATGGCTTTACATTAGTGAATCTCTATGTTATGGTCTCGTAATTTATTTTAAGGCTACAGTGCACTTTCTGGATAGGATGGTGGATCTTTTATTATACCTCACACTTCGACTCTCACAATCATCCTCACGAAACTTTCCTCCAGATCGAGCGATACAGAAGGAACAAGCATAACCCACAAATCTTTTGAAACTACCTAGCTACTGTCCCATGCTAAACACACATACCCAAATTACATGACATACACCACACAACAATATGAAATACTACACAAAGAATGGTTACAACATTATCACTTTCAGCTTTCCCACTTCAGTTAATATTGATCCCAGTTTCACACGACACTGCCCACTTTGTAATTCTACTTTCCTACTGTGAACTCTGGAGATAAACGCACGTCTTCCTGTGCAATGCAAGCCAAGTGGCGTTGCTGGATAGACGGCTGACTCACCTTGATTCTCTCTCAGAGTTTAAATCTAGCGTCACACGGAACGATATTTCTTAAATATTTCAACTTATGATACACACGCTATTTCTTAAATATTTCAGCTTATTGTACACACGCTAGTAATTCAGCTTAACTTAAGCACACGGTGGTATCTCAACTTATAACTACACGTGGTGTCATTGTGACCATTGGTTTACTACAATCCCCTTAAAATTACCTGCCTGACATTTAATTCTCCCCACAAAAGTTCCTGAGAAAGAGAAATTATTAATTCTAACTACTCTTAAATATTCCACATGCATACCATGCCTCCACTCTTTCACTACGGAGCACAACAAAAAACAGGTCTTTACAGCAGAAGGTCCAGCGGCAGAGTGCTGAAACATGGCCGTATTCCGGTTCTCTCGCACCTCTGTCGAAGTGGGAGAAGCACCTTGCTACCTTATTGGTCAGCCACATCTCAGGCGCTCAAAGCTCTGGTAAAATTTTCATCTCTTTGGTCTCACCAAAGGTAGCCAAAGGATCGACTCAAAGATGATACTTGCGTCTAGGGGACGCCAGGGAATTGGGTCTGCTGATTGGTTGAGGCTCATGACGTCATCAGGGAGACAACGTGTGTAGCAGTGCCGCCTGGTGACAAGACTTATAATGAGCTCTATTGAAATAGCGACGTCGCTCACCTGTTGTTTAAAAATTACATATAGATTGCCCACAGCTGTCATTTTGCAACGTCAAATAAGACCAGATTATTCAATGGAGCTTAACCTATGGGAATAAATGTAAAAACCTGGTTCGAATGCGAATAATCGATAATGCGGTGACAGACTAACCCGGTTGCAGCTGTGGCAAATGCGGAAAAGCGGACCAAATATATGTGAAAGTTACATACATATTCCTTGCATTTTCTGCGGTTTATGTATGATATTGTACATAATATGTATCAAAATATTCTTTGAATTCTTATTCATTAACTATATTTTCCGATTTTACCTTGTTGTTTTAGGTTTTATTGAGAGAAGTGGGATAAATATGGTACCTTCAAATATAACTCAAACGTAAATATTAGGCAACGCCATATGTCCGTTTGTCGCCACAACAATTATCCCGCACTCAATCTTTACGAGTTCCACAACTAGCGAAATTATCACCCTTCAACTAACCTAGGCATCAGACAACATTATAGAGAAGTCCATAGAATAGATTTCCAGGGTGGGTGTCCCAAAATTGTGCTCCTGGCAAAGTATGTGTTATGCTTCAATTTTGGTCGTTGTTATGTAAACAAGGAACTATATGTCAGTGTTATGCTCGAACTGCGTCTTCCTACACCTTGTCTAGTTTTTCAGTATCCGGGTTATGTTCATACAGCATTGTGATAAACAATGCTGAATGAGGAATTAGTTTAATTTTCTTTCTGACATGCATGCTTCCATGCATTGCTTAATTATACTAATTAATTTGAAATTGTGTGAAAATATTGTGTTATATTCATATATACTGCCTCATGTGCAACAAGTGGGCTGTTCTTGTATTAGAAAATAGCAAATAAATAAACTGATAATTACATAGCCAGTGTGTATATTGTTGTGATCATACAGTCTAATTTCAGCTACTTCCGTAATTAGAGAGACCCAACAGCTAGAAATATGGGACAGATCCTCATCTGCTTAAGGGCTTTCTTGCATTTACTCACTAAACAGTTCTCGGAAACTGCTGATTTTCATTTTTTCATGCTTGAGATGATGATCAACACAGCAATTAGCAGTAGTTTGTATAGTTAATAGATTAATAGGTCTAGACAATACTCACATCTCCAAATTGTGAGACCGTTATAGATGTAGGTCACTGGTAATCACGGTTTATCATTTACACTGAAATGTGTAACAAAACATTTGAAATAAATCACAAATTTCAGAGTAATACCGTATGTTTTAATGTATTAGACATTCACTCATACTTCTTTTCCGTATTCTGTATTACAAACATAGGGCCTAGTCTGCTAGCTACAATACAGAATGTTGTGATGTGTACCTTGTATGACATTTCTCTAAATTCTCTCAATAGTCTTCCATGTAAAGAGCATGTTTGTCCAAGGTTTTCTCATTTGAGTTCATGAAGCATCTCCATAATACTTGCATGTTGATTGAGCCTACCAGTAAGAAATCTAGAAGCCCACTTCTGAACTGCTTGGTTTCTTCCTTAAACTGACCTTGTGGGGATCCCAAAAATTCAAGTGGTACTCCAGAATGAATTGCATCAGTGTTCAATACAGGTGGGTTTCTCTCAACTTGTCGTCTGAGCGACACACTCCCCTCATTCCCAGTCTTCCCAAATGTATTCATCTTCCCAGGGGAAGGAACTACGAGTACAGAAAGTTAGAAATAGTTTTTTTACTCAACTGTTGTTTCCTCTAATAGTTCATACAAACCATTTTATAATTTTTAGAGAGCACCATCAGCTGTTCATATAACTGTACAGTTAACGCTCTCTTTAATATGAACATTACTGTTATCCAGTACATGCATCCTTGAGTCCAAACATTATGATTAATTATAGGAGGGGAGGCTAATGAGATACTCTTTTACTTTATATTTATTTTGGATAATTTACTTTAAATCATTCTTGATCACAATTTGAATATTTTTTGGTCATTGGTTTCGGCCACTTATGTGGTCATCTTCAGACCCATTGGCAGTGGCTGTTTGTGGAGCAGAACTCCATATGGCAGTAAATCACTGTTTCAGAAGTAATTACATTTATTTAATAGCTGAGGTTTCCAGTTTTCTGTCTGATGCCTGCCAGCAACCTGTTAGACTACAGGGTGTTAAATAAAGGAACAGTCATGGAGATCAGCACCATCCATCACGGATAAAAGTCTGATTTTGCGCCAGAATGTAAATTTCTATTCTGAATCCCAGGCAGAGAAACAGACTATGCAAGTATTATGGCATTTAATTTCACAAACAATCCTAAATTCACACTTCTTATGAACAACAAATAAAATTAGGGGGTTAATATATTGACATGAGAGTGTAAAACTCAAGGACAATGAGGAGGCTTCTGTAAGATGTCAAACTATCACTTTTACACAATAATCTTACTCACGTGGATAAAAAGTTCTCTCATAAGATTCCACATTAAATCTGAATAGAATCCCATGCTTTTGACTACTGCTTCCATCACTATTGTCAGGGGCCAAGTCTGACTGTCATAAAATTAGTGAGGTTCACACTTATGCCCAGTGGACACAATGCAGTTGGCTAAATTACATCATGGAGAAAGCATATGCTAAAGCAACACCCTCTGCATCTATAGGTCACATTTTTGCAAGCTGTCCAGCATAGCTTGCAGTGCCATCACTTGTAATAGGTGGTGAACTATGTGAAGTTTTTCTCTGTAATTTTTCTTTCCGACGTGCGTGCTTCCATGCATTGCTTAATTATACTAATTAACTTGAAATTGTGTGAAACTATTGTGTTATATTCATATATACTACCTCATGTGCAACATGTGGTCTGTTCTTGTATTAGAAGATAGCAAATAAATAAACTGATAATTACATAGCCAGTGTGTATATTGTTGTGATCATACAGTCTAATTTCAGCTACTTCCGTAATTACAGAGACCCAACAGCTAGAAATATGGGACAGATCCTCATCTGCTTAAAGGCTTTCTTGCATTTACTCTCTAAACAGTTCTCGGAAACTGCTGATTTTCATTTTTTCATGCTTGAGATGATTATCAACACAGCAATTAGCAGTAGTTTGTAGAGGCTGTCCCACATAACTGGTACCATACTCTCAAGGAATATTATAAATCCCTGGTACACTGAGCCTGAGAGTATGTTTGTCAGGTCACAACCTTTCTTTAATTTTCCTTGGTGACAGAAAGACTCATCTGATTCCTTGCCTGTTTACACTCTAACTTACCCATTGCACCACACATTGGAAGCCATGCTGTGTCTTTGTCCTCATGACTTGGCTGATGATTTCTTCAACAGAATTGACCTAATTTCATATACAGAATGTTTGTTTGAAGGGAGGGGGGATTGTGAAAGAGCAGTGGGAAGATGAGGAGGTATGGTCAAGGGTATAAGTAAAATAAATAGTGACTAAATGGTGGTGGCAGGGGGGTGGTTTTGAGTCGTAATAAATACAAATCCAGAAGAGATTATGTCACAGCATTATGACAAGACTACGGACTACATGTCATAGGCACGATCCCAATTTATACAGTAGTGTTCTATCTGAATTAATAGCAAACTTACTTCCAACTGGGAATTTGCATAGATAGCCAATACATATATTACATGCCTAATACTGCAAAGAATTCAAACATCACAAAGACCATCATACTACACCTAATGACTGCCAATATCAATCATTATAAGATGATATCCAAATTTACCTATTAGTGTTGACATTGATAGCCATCAAAACATAGAGGGTATTTTCTGGAATGTAGTTCCACAATCAAACAAAGATATTCCTCTCTTCTGCTCTTATTTTGTACACCTCCATGCCCCAACCCTCCTTCCACTGACCCTTTAATCCGTGTTCTGCTTACATCTTTCCTTGATCATGAATGCTCACTTTACCATGTGCAGTCCACTCCCCCTGTCCCAATGATCTGTCTCAATGTTGACCCTTTGCCTCAAGTGATGCAAATGTATTACCGACTGCCACTCATCCTATGGTCAGGGCAGACCCACCACATCAGATACACTAGAAGGTGCCTCAACAGCAGAGCCTATGGTGAAACAAATAATACCTGAGCTGTTCCAAGCAATGCACCAGTTTCTCCACCACCATTACACCTGAATGCAGCAGCCTGAAGACAGCTGACCATAGTTAAAAGCACCTTCAGCCAATCATGAACTGCAGCCAACTCCTATTGTGTCCAACGCACACCCTATCCATCCTACCATTTCTAACTTAAGAATTAAAATATGAAAACAAACAAAAAAATCTAAATATGTGACTTACTACTGTTTGACAGAGGCAGATGGCTTCTCCCCACTTGAATAACATTATATTGAATATATTGTGTGTTCTTATCTAAGTGCTGGAATAATTCAATAACCTGTTCATGCGCTTTAAAGAAATTTCACCTTCAACTTATTATGTGTATACGCAATACCTAATAGACTTACAGTAAGCCTCTATTCCCTATTTTAAGTTTATTAATACCAGAGATTGCTGGTTCTCATTTACATAAGCTGAGATTAATTTGGAAGCCTCTCACCACATCCCCCTTGTCCCTTCCCTTCCCTCCGTCTCTTGCCCATACCACCTGTATTAATACTGTACTTTTGTTCCAATGTGATCTTTGCACTCTCAATTGTGATTATTCCTAAAGGAATAAAAAATCATTTAGCATGATGTACTGTTTTTATGGTTTTTCAGCTGATTTTTGTTAATTATCTGTCAAAATATGACAAATGAACTCAGCACTTCTACAACCAAGTCAATTAGTGGTATGTTATAACAGCTAATTATGTGACGGCAGAATGCTGCGAGTTGAGAGCTCTGAAGTTATGATAGATAACACTTGACATGATACTCTGAAGTAAAGTTTTTTTTCTCTGGTATGTTAACTTATTTGCCTATGAATCTAAGTACGCTTAATGTGCCATACATATTTTGTGATGTTTCTGGACAGATATTCTCATGATGGGCAATGTCTGAAATGCATTACTAATTAATCATCAAAAGTGGCTAAAACATACTGTTGTTTGCTTAACATTTTCTGGTGATTTACCCATAATTATTTAATCCTTACACACTATTTCTTTTTGCATTTATTTTAAAAATAAAAGTAACTTCCTATACAGATATAATGGTACATTGTACATGGAAATTCATATATTTTTTTTTCCTCCATGGTCCTGCTAGTGTTTCAGCTTGTATTTATTTTATTTATTTTTCATTGAATTATTAGAATTTTTTCTGTTTTCAGTGTGTTCACTTAAATTATGAATAATTTAATAGTCCATAAAACATTAAACCATATAACCTGCTGAAATACTAAGAAGCACTTCCAGAATTTCTGTAGAATGGGTTAACACCATTATTCCGATCACTTTACAGAAAACTATCGAAACAATCATTTTAACTCTTTCACTTTACAATTTATTACTGTATTTGGTAGAACGAATTTGAAAAGCTGCTGGCAACCAAAACTTTTTTTATTGAAAATGTATGTACAATATTATGCAAGTGTTTATTTAGGCAAATAGTAATATTTAAATAAAGTGAAAGTTAGTTGTTTCTGTATGCTGCAAGATTTTGAAATATTTTCCAATTAGTTCCTTTATGCAATTTTCTAGTGCATCTTTACTTCAATGATACTTACTCTTTACTTTCACTTGCCTCTTTTTTTTCCATCACCTCAGTTAACTACCTTCATTTCTTTCTTTTACAAATGTCTGCCAAGTCATCTGGCGTAGACTATCTAACCGATAACCAGTGTGGTGGGTTAATACGGATGCCAGGGAATTTTGTTTGTGTTTAGATTGAATGCTTGTAAAATTGTAGTGCTTTAGGTGTGCATACTTTGCACTCTGAACTGCCAAACCAAGTGGTTGTGTTCAGAGCAGGTAAGTTTGGAGCCAGACTGACCCCACCATACTGCTTGTGGGACTTCTCTAGCGAGCTGTTTCCTGTTCTTATAGATTGAAACGATGTTATATTCTCGTAAAGAAATGAAAATAAGTGATCAAATCGATGAATGGCTGCAGTCTATCCTTGACTAAGTACAGCTACACACACTGATTAACCAGAACCTTTTGACCATCTACCTAATAGCCAGTATGTCTATCTTCGGCACGGATAACAGTGATGCGTATTTGCACGGAATCAATGAAGCCTTGATACGTCGCTGGAGGGAGTTGGCACCACATCTGTGCACACAAGTCCCCTAATTCTTGTAAATTGTGGGGAGTGAACTGTGATGCCACGTTCAAATACAATCACATGCCAGTCTGTGTGATGGGCAAAATCAAGTGTGTCTGTATGATCACCCTGTGTGAATGAGTTCTTAAATGCAAAATTTAGGACTACTGTCTTCATTTTGCCCTCTTCTACAGTAAGTAACCAGCTACAATGCTGGGTTGGGCCTTTATCCGGATTATATAGCAGCCATGACAGTAATTCAGAGTTAGGTGAAGAAGAAGAAGAACATGAAAACGAGGTAGAAAATGAAGAGGTCATATTTTCATCTAGCACTTACTAGGCATTGGTCCTGCATAGATCTCCAAAATTCTTGTTCTGAATGCAGCATCTGGTCATTCCATGTAATGGGTAATATTTTTGGAGAAATTCTTAGGGCAATGAATGATTTTTTCTTCTTTTTGTGAATCCATCAGAGGTGGGATATAGGACTGCAGCTGGCTTCAAATTCTTGTGCAAAACCTTGTGCCAAACAGCTGTTTTACATTTTATAAATCCTTTACTATATGCAACTAGTTTTGGCATCCCATTAATCTTAAGGCTATACATAAACCACCAGATAAATATATCACATAGTTGGTCTGCATTATGCAGATGCCGCCAGGCTTTTTACTAGATTCCACGGACTTCTTCAGACTGACGTGGACACCTCAGTCATAAGACAACTAGTTATATTTCTGCAATTATATGCATGGTATCCATTCTTTCAGACAGCCGAAAGAACAGTCACCATGCATACAATTGTATCTATACATAGCCTAGCTTGGTATTGGGGAACTTTCTTCAGTTCAGATGCACTCGTACACTCAGAGCCATTTGCAGGAATATCTCAAGGATACGGCGAGTGAGATGGACTGCTGTAGTGAGGGTACTACTGCAGTAGTAGTGACATATGGAATTTTGGGTCAGATGGGAGACTTGCTGAGGTAATGATGGGCACTGTGAGGTCGTGATGGGCACTGTGTCTGGGTAGTGAAGTAGTCAGTGCAACTGCTTTGACAGCAGGAGTGACAGGTTCAAATCCCGATCCAGTAAAAATTTTCTTGTCACCACTGTTATAGGTCAACACAGCAAGAAAGCATTTAATAAAATTATCATAATACTTTTATGTCAGAGGCATCCACATGGAGCTGAAGGAGACATTCACAGAATCTAATAAAAACTGCTGGGACCTGCACAATGCAGACCAACTATGTAGACATGTTTATCTGGTGGTTTGCATACAGCCTTAAGATGGCTGCCATTGGGTCACCAAAACTACATGCATGTAATAATGGATTGATCGTAGAAAAACAGCTGTTTGATACAAGGTTTTTCACAAGAACAAATGAAAAAATTCTGAAAAACCAGACTATTTCTCCAACAGAAAATACTTGATTGGTGATGTGTCATGCAATTTAAGGCATCTTGAGATTATTATCCGATTCAGCTTTCTTGAGGTAAAAATGTAGTTACAATGATGCCTACACAAGTTTATCTTGTTGTCCATCTTTACTATAACCTTTGCAAGCTTTATAATAAAATTTGTATGAAAAGTTTACTGTCCTTGTTTACTTATCCTATAACTACAGCTAATTGATGCATAACATAGTGCTATTGTGATGGGTTTACTCATATGTTAATTCAACCAACAGGTTTTGTGCTTAAGGTTTCAAGAAAATATAACATTTCCATATATTATGCACTAAATTATGGTGAAGAGTATGTGATTTTCAACATGCTTCACAAGTTTGATTTTAATTGCTTTAACCAAAGAAAACTAGTCTGAATTTCTTGCACAGCCCACTTTTGTATACTATCCCTTCAATGTCACAAAGTTGCCAGCAGTCATGGCAGACAGCTCTGCTGTGGCTGGTGTTGGCCTCATAGCACTTACCACGTTAAGTAATTACCAGACATTAACTGAATTATTGGGCAAAAACATTCTATTAAAGGAAAATTCCTCAGACAGACAGAATTTTGGCTGCACTTTTTAAACAAGACTTCTAGATGCATATACTTCATGCTCAAGGTCCCGAAAAGCTGTTAACACATCGACTGCAGTATTGTCACTAAAAGCCACACACCTGATGCCATATGCCTGGTGACAAAACATCCATCACCAAGCATGTCATAACCGACATGTTAAATATAGAAAATTAGACAAAGAAAGTCAGCAAAATAGATTCTCGGGAACTCTTTTAATATAAAAAATAACTGGAACTGAATAAACAATTTTCAGCTTGTCCAAGCTAATTTTGCTTTTTGACTTCATTCAGTTGTCAACTGGAAAACATTCGTACTGTAGGATTCTGGTGAATACTCATACTTTACCTGTGAAAAATAGCAAAACCATTTGAAATGACTAAGTACATAGTACAATTAATGTTACAGTTTTGTAGATATTTCAGTTACATTTTGTTAACTATATGCAATAGGATAAACGAGTCAAAAGAAACACACAAACAGTGACATTTTCTTTATTTAGTACACTCGGATTTCCACATCACCCTGAGGTACCGAGTATGATGCGTTACTCATTTTTTTACATGGCGAGTTTCCCCAGTAGGCCTATAAACCATGATACCCAAACATGCACACACAACTGTAGGACAGATAAATTTAAATCTTAGAGTATGTGTGATTAAAGCCAACATGTACACTCAACACTTCACTGTCAGGTTGCACCAAAGAACTAGCAACATTTGACTTTTCAGCCAGGGTTGGTTTACCAAAGACACTTTTTGGACTGAAGTTCTGCTTGTTAGATGTTCGTTGAACTGGCATCTTCTCATTGCTGGCACAGTGTTGACCTCCTTTCTTGGAGCGAGAGTTAACAAGTGACAGCGATTTCTTCCCACAGCTTCAGAATTTGCTCACTATCTCCCAGTATGTCTAAATTGTTCCTTTTGCTAAGAGAAATCTGTTACACATGAAACTGGATTCCAATCTGGGTTCCATGCGTTGAGCGATACGAAAAAAAAAAGAACAGTTTCTTCACAATTTATGGGCAGTAAAAATAAGGTCTGTTAATTACCCATTGTGGATTACAATGATTGTGACTTAAAGGCCGTTAATACAAATAATCCTTTCATGCGAACTGAAAGAAACTTTGCAGTACAACATTGCACCACATTACTGAATGTACAAAGAACGAAATTCTACAGTTTTACCAGAAACGATCCTACTACTGAATAGTAAAAACTTATTATTTTGCGATGTTTCTTACCGTCCATTGACTGGAATGCAATCTTTTCATCCGCAGTTCGAACCATGTGGTATTTCCTCCACATGTGCTCTCAAACTAGCCAATGTATTGAAGGAATGACTGCAGTCGTTTTGTTGGCACTTAATCTTACCTTCTGTATTTGGTTCTACATCGTGCATTTTCCTGATGTGCGGGTATAAAGTTTTTCGAAGCTGAAATGCTTTATCGCACACAAAACAAGTGTTGGAATCTGCCATTATAAACATAGGCCTAGAACACACAACAGTGAAGTACTATAACGAGTAGCCACACAATGTATCGACAGACGAATGGCCTCGTTTAAAGAACAGCGCGTTTCAGAAAGTAGCAACGATCTGGATTGGCTGGTGTGGGAGACGACGTCATGGCACGACGTGACCAATCAGCAAAGCCAATTCTTTGGCGTCCCCTAGACGCAAGTCAAAGATGATCATATATTCCCATTCACTATCTGTGGTTAGCAGACGACCATACATTCATTCATTTCACAGATCTCACCAAACTGGATGTAGGGATTTATTTTGAGGGAGTGCACATGTGATCAATTAAATAAATAAGTTGTCATTCTTTCCCACACTGGTATCCGGCTTCGCTGTATTAATTGAAATTGAGTTACTTTACAAAAAAAATGTGTTGTTCTGACAAAAATATCGAAGTATTTCGTACCTATTTTCAATGTCGGGCGGTACTGTACCCTTTCAACATTTGGACATGAGAAAGCTATCCGCTAGATGGGTTCCGTGATTGCTCACACTTGACCAAAAACGGAATCGTGTGAAGTGTTGCAAGGATTGTTTGCAGCTGTTCAGGAAGAATCCGCAGCGTCGTTTCGTCACTGTGGATGAAACATGGATACATTACTATACTCCTGAGACCAAACAATAATTTAAACAATGGGTTACCAAGGGAGAATCTGCACCAAAAAAAGGCGAAGACCATTCCTTTGGCCGGAAAGGTTATGACGACTGTCTTTTGGGATTCGCAAGGGATAATCCTCATCGACTATCTGAAAAAGGGTAAAGCTATTACAGGTGCATATTATTCATCGTTATTAGACCGTTTGAAAACCGAGATGCAAGAAAAACATCGGCGATTGCACCGCATAAAAGTCCTTTTCCATCACGAAAATGCACCAGCACACCTCAGCAGCAAAATTAATGGAAATAGGATTCGAACTCGTTTCACATCCCCCCCATTCTCCAGACTTGGCTCCCTCGGACTACTATTTGTTCCCCAATTTGAAGAAATGGCAGGTGGGACCAAGATTTTATTCAAACGAGGAGGTGATTGCAGCAACTAATAGCTACTCGTATTTTGCAGACTTGGAAAGGATCAACAAATTAGAACAGTGTTGGATGAAGTGCATAAGTCCAAAAGGAGACTATGTCGAAAAATAAAAAAGAGGTTTACCTCAAACAAGTAAGTAGTTTTTATTTTTACACGGACTCTTCAAACACCCCTTGTATTGCTCATGGACCAGGAATATTGCAGTACACGTGGTTTAATGATGAGGCATGGTTCCACCTCTCTGGTTATGCAAATTCTCAGAATACACGTTTATGGTGTAATGAAAATCCACATGCGCTGATCGAGCAACCCCTGCATTCATAAAAGATTGGTGTGTCCTCTGCTTGAAATGTTTTGGAAATTTGTGAACCAGTTGGACGATGAAGAACTTACCCTCGGCTAGTACGAACAGGATGGCGCCACATGCCACATGTCTCGAGTGACCATGGCTGAGGTCGAATCGCTTTTCCCCACCAGATTGATTTCGAAAGAACTGTGTGCCCCGCCCCCCAAGGTCACCTGATTTAACATGAACTGAATTTTTCCTCTGTGGTGGCCTAAAAGGCGAGATCTGCAGAAATATACCACAGAGTTCGGAAGATTTATTAGGGAACACCATCTGTGAAATACAGGCAGAGACACCACAGGTTCTGGCAGCAACATTCGAGAATCTGCAGTGTCGTGTTCAACTGTGTTTACAAGTCACGGGAGGTCACTTCCAGCACCTTTCGTGATTCACCTTTATTTCCCTTTGAACAAGGTATGCTGTGTTCATTTAATTTCATTTCCTGATTTTTATGCAAAGCTGTTAAGTGTAATTTAAGCAAATGTTTGTATGTGGGGCCTCTTTCGATTGGGACACCATGTGTTTAAAACTCTGTATTCCCTTTATCAGAAATCCTATTCTTCCTACGATCGCACTTCACTAATTCCCAATACCTTCAACCTCTCTACCTCCATTTTTAAATTCTCTAACCATCCTACCCGGTTAAAAGATACAACATTCCGCTATGTGGCCAGTAGAATGCCAATTTTGTTTTTTTCTGGTGATATTCTCCTATGTAGTCCTCGCCCAGAGATCCGAGAGGAGGGCCATTTTACCTCCAGAATATTATGTTAAGAAAATTCCATCATCATTTTACCAATTAGAAGAGCTGCATGCCCTCAGGAGTAATGAAAGCTGTAGTTTTCCCTTGCTTTCAGCCATTCACAGTGCCAGCACAACAAGGCCTTGTTGACTAACATTAAAAGGCCAGATCAACCAATCATCCAGCCTGTTGTTGTCGTCTTCATACACAACGGCTGCACGCCCTCAGGACTAGTGATGGCTGCAGTTTTCTCTAGTTTTCAGCTGTTTGCAGTGGCAGCACAACAAGGCCATGTTGGCTAACATTGAAAGATCAGATCAGTCAATCATCCAGATTGTTGCCAATATGATTACTGAAAAGCCTGACGTCTGTCTTAAGAAATCACGTTTGTGTGGGCCCTCCATTGTGATTGCACCTATGGTATGGCTATGTGCATCGCTTAGGCACTCAAGGTACCCATCCTTGGCAAAGTCTAGCCAGTTACCCGAAACTATGACTATCTATTGTTTGAATAATGAGCAGACATATTTTTCCAATGAAGCAATCTGGAATGCGGAAATAGGCAGATTGGCATAAATATCACCAAATCCTTCACTCAGAAATACAAGCGATTGATAAAAGCCATTCTCTGTTAATAAAACAGTGCTTGGCAGAATCTGTATGGAAAATATGTCTGCAGTAGTCTTTTCAGTATAAATTGGCTTCGGTGACACTGCAGCTGTCCTCTTCTCGAGTATTTTAAAAGCATACGCTAATGCACAGATAAGTATTCTGTTAAGCAAGTGTGGTGTGCGCACTGTAAGACCTTTGGTACACACACCATCAGATTATTTGACTTGTCGCTCTAACGAAGTAGGCGAGTGTCAGCAATATGTCTCGTGGTCTTATCGTGGCGTTTTTATCTTCTGGCGTTAGGTCAGACTATAGAAATGCCACTTGCACGCTTAGAGTAGCAGATTGACGGTGACTAACTTTAAACAGAACTTGATTAATTTTCACACACATTTATTAAAATAATAATAATCATAAACCTTACTTAACTTGATTCTGGATGCTATTTACAATTGACAATCTGAAGTTCCTTTGGTCTTCGTACGTTAATCTTATTCTCACATATCTCTGATACTTGACAAAGAGTCTATACATTTCTCTTCATGGCTATGTACAAGAATATGATAATCTTATTAGGCGCAGACTGAAACTGGACTATAGACTGGTACAGACAAATGCAGACTGACTAATCGGAGCTCTGTATACTCGTTATACCTCGCACATTCGGGGATCACTGCGCGAGGAGAAAAGGTTCTACGTTAGCAGCAATCCCATTGGCTGCGAGACATATTAATACACGGATCGGCGGAAGCAGAATTTGGTCCATCTCTAAGACAGCGCCATCTCGTAGTACGGAGATGGACGAGCGCTGCGCCTGCACTGTTGTGTTTAGCGGGGCGCGCTCTATTGGGAAAGTTGTGTACGCGCTGACTACGCGGAACTATGTACACAACAGCAAGGTACAACATTCACGAGCACCATATCATTTTGCAAAAGGCATCTGTTGTGAATTGGCAGGAACCAATTCACGGGGTTTGGAGGAAGCCGAAAGGCATGCGTTTAAGCTCACGCAGGCTGGCATGAGGTCTGTAACAGGTAAAGTAATTATACTATCAAGAAAAGTACATAGCTGCTGGAATACTTAACTTTAATCCATAATTGGTGAACATCGGTCTGACTGTACATGCATCCCAAGATAAATAACAAATCATAATGGCACCTTGCTAGGTCGTAGCAAATGACGTAGCTGAAGGCTACGCTAACTATCGTCTCGGCAAATGAGAGCGTAATTTGTGAGTGAACCATTGCTAGCAAAGTCGGCTGTACAACTGGGGCGAGTGCTAGGACGTCTCTCTAGACCTACCGTGTGGCGGCGCTCGGTCTGCAATCACTGACAGTGGCGACACGCGGGTCCGACGTATACTACCGGACCGCGGCCGATTTAAAGGCTACCACCTAGCAAGTGTGGTGTCTGGCGGTGACACCACATTCCTCCCCCGCAAATCGGCGAACGGTTGTGTTATAAGGCTTCTGCCCCCCGTGGGGAGGACCCCATGTTGACGTATGCGACGAGGTGGGGAGCCAAACAACAGGCGAGGCTGTGCCACCCGCACCCTGCCATTCGGTCCGAGGGGAGCTAGGAAACGCCTGAAAACCTAGTCCAGGGTGCACGCCAACATGCGGTGTATGCGCCCGCAGAGAGACAGGAGGGGCCGAAGGGTCGACCTCCAACAGAACGGGGCACCCGACGGGCGAAGACGACATCTGGTCCGGAGCGGGCAAGAGTTCCATGGCGAAGGACAACTAGTCACGGGAAGCGATCGGCGGCGCGTGACCCAGGGAGGCGCCCGGCGGTTGCAGCAACGCGTCCACTTCGGGCGTCGCCGGCGGGAGAACAGGCGGCGGCGGCGGCGGCGGAGGCGGCGGCGGCGGCGGCGCGTCGCCATGGGGCAAAATGGAAGGCATCGTCGGTAACACCTGGGGCTGAGGCGAGCCAGTAGATGGGTCCCCAGGGCGCTGACCGGACAGCACCGTCGCTGAAAGCAGACGGGGAGCGGCAGAACCCAGGCGACGACAGAGGCGCAGCTGATTGAGATGCCGACGCACCTCACCAGAGGCCCCCAAAACCAGATACATAGCGCGGCCGAGGCAGCGAAGAATACACCCTGCGAGCCAACGCCGTGAACCTCGATAGTTGCGATAGTATACAACGTCGCCTGGAGCAAAAGCAGGTGGCTGCCGCTGCACAGGAACCTGATGCGGCGGATGTAGCAAAGACATCAAGGTGCGATGAGGACGACCGTGGAGCAACTCAGCCGGCGAGCGACCATCTCGGGGCTGAGAGCGATACGAGGACAAAAAGAGCAATAACGCGTCCTCCCGAGAATGAGACTCTTTCAACTTCAGCATCTGTGACTTGAAAGTCCTGACCAAACGTTCAGCGGCACCGTTTGACTGTGGCGAAAACGGCGCGGACGTTAGATGTTGAATACCATTGGCCTTGCAGAATGACTGAAATTCTGCAGACATGAATTGTGGGCCATTGTCGGAAACAATAGTCTGTGGAAGACCTTCAATGCAAAAGATAGCAGATAACGCTTGGATGGTGGCAGATGACGTCGTGGAAGACATCTGGACAACAAAAGGAAATTTACTGAATGAATCTACCACAACCAACCATCGAGCATTCCAGAATGGATCAGCAAAATCGATGTGTAAGCGTTGCCAAGGGGAAGTGGCTTTTGGCCATGCAAAGAATTTTTGCGGTGGTGCGGATTGTTGTTCGTCACACGCCATGCAAGAAGAGCACATATGCGTAATCGCAGCATCGATTCCGAACCAAGTATAGTGTTGACGAGCAAGTTGTTTCGTTCTCACTATACCCCAATGTCCTCGGTGGAGAAGCCGTAAGACAGAGGACTGTAACGAACGTGGGACCACGACCCTGGACTGATCATTATCAGAACGCAACAGCAAAACACCACGTCGAACAAAAAGTCTCCTTGTGAGCAAAAAATCGGCGAACCAACGGATCCTCGACCCGTGATTTTGACAAGGGCCATTGCGTAGCAACAAAACGCAGAACGGTAGCAAGGACAGGGTCAGCAGCTGTGGCTGTAGCTACACGACGAAAATCAATCGGAAACGATTCGACCACGTTATCGGTTTCCGCATCAATGAACATGCAAGCAAGTTCGAAAGAATCGAATGCTCTATCCTCAGCAACAGGCAAACGGGACAACGCATCGGCGTTTCCGTGCTGAGCAGTGGACCGATACAAGATATCGTAGCGGTACTGCGAGAGGAAAATAGACCAGCGAATGAATTTCTGCGCTGTACGCGGAGGTACAGGCTTGTTCGGATGAAAAAGCGATGTCAAAGGTTTGTGGTCTGTGATGATGGTAAAGTGACGACCATACAAGAAATCATGAAACTTTGTAACACCAAATACGAGAGCCAACGCTTCTTTCTCGATCTGTGAATAATTTCTTTGCGCAGACGAGAGCAATTTGGACGCAAAGGCAATAGGGCGATCATGCGATCCATCTTTGTGCGCAAGCACAGCACCGATCCCGAAATCCGATGCATCCACCATCAACAAAAGGGGTTTCCGGGGATCGAATGGCGTAAGGCAAGTATTGGAAAGCAACGCCGATTTCAACTGGCGAAAGGCGCGTTCGCATTCCGTCGTCCAGACGAACGGAACACCTTTACGGCGTAAGCGATGAAGCGGAGCTGAAATGGAAGAGGCGTGGCGCACATAGCGATGATAATAATTGATTTTTCCCAGCACACTCTGTAGCTGCTTCAAATTCTGCGGCGAAGGCAAGTCTTGTATGGCACGGAGGTGCTCTGGACTGGGATGTATGCCTTGGGCATTGAGTACATGGCCCAGATATGGTAAGTCACGAGCAAAAAACACACATTTGTCCTTCCGCAAGCGAAGACCATTTTGTCGCAAGACCTGAAATAATGTTCTGAGATTGGCTAAATGTTCTTCTTCTGTCTTTCCGGAGAACACAATATCGTCCAGATAGTTTGCTGCAGTAGGGACCGACACACAAACAATTTGTAGATATTGCTGAAACAATGCAGGGGCGGATGCACACCCGAATGGCAGTCGTTTGAATCGGTACAAACCAAGATGCATGTTAACCACCAAGACACGCTGGGATTCTTCGTCCACCGGTATTTGCAAGTACGCATCTGCTAGTTCCAACTTCGAAAAATATTTGCCCGGGCACAGTTTGTCAAAAAGATCTTCTGGGCGGGGTAAAGGAAAAGTTGCAATCACTAGTTGTGGATTCACCGTTGCCTTGAAGTCCACACAAAGTCTCAATTTTCCGGAAGGTTTTGGCAAAATTACTAAGGGTGATGCCCAGAGAGAAGCCTGCACACGTTCAATTACACCTTGTGTTTCCAAATCGTTTAATGTTCTTGCGACCTCATCACGCAATGCGTGGGGAACAGTGCGCGCTCTGAAAAATTTCGGTTGCGCGTTTACTTTCAGTTCCAAATGTGCTTTATAGTTCTTAGCGCAACCAAGGCCCGGTGCAAAAATGTCTGCAAATTCTTCACATAGACGAGAAACACTCGCTGAAGGCACAGTCTGGTTCACTGATAGGACCTGATTTACTATAGACAAGTTAAACAACTGAAATAAATCTAAACCAAACAAGTTCACTGCAGAAGAAGAACGAAGGACGTACAATGACACAAGTTTTGTTTGTCCTTTGTATGGTGCAGGAAGGCTGCACTGTCCCAACACAGGGAGCCCGTGACCTGAATATGTAGTTAGCTTAACAGTTGCGGCACGCAACGGAGGTGTGCCCAGCTGTTTGTACGTGTCTTGATTGATCAGTGAAACTGCAGCTCCGGTATCGAGCTGGAATGCTACCACTTTGCCGTTTATGTCCAAATCTACAAAAAGTTTATTGTCCTCCTGACGACAAGAGCGACTGTCTCGTGCAACATGAACTGACACTGGTGCAGAATCACTTGCGACTTGACGTGATTTCCGGCGACGTCGACGCACACTATTTGTGGGACGAACACAGTCAC
Organism: Schistocerca nitens; assembly: GCF_023898315.1. NCBI lineage: Eukaryota > Metazoa > Arthropoda > Insecta > Orthoptera > Acrididae > Schistocerca > Schistocerca nitens. Next base: position 665,079,979 of record NC_064615.1, on the reverse strand, counting down.
TTTTAGAGAGAGTGGCACCGGAGTGGAATGAACTACATGAATTTCCATGGGCGAAGGTTCACGAGCCTGAGTATTCTTGGTTCGATTCCGATTCCGGCATGAAGCAAAGGGCCTGGAATGGTTGTGAGTGTCCGATCTGAGCTTTTTCCGGCAAACACTCTGAACATGTCCTTTTTTATTACAGAAAAAGCAAATAGCCTGGCGTGATGGGCAATTCTCATGCGAATGTCTAGTAGCACACCGCGGGCATGATTTTAGCACTGCATTCGCTTGCTTGCGCGGGACACGTGGCGGAGAGATTGGCGGCAGCTGCGCGGATGGGCGCGAGGGCTGTTTACTGTTGTGTGCAGCGCGCCCGGTGGGCCGGTTAACCTGACACACGGGTGGCGAAGTTTCAAGTGATTCCTGAGCAAAGTCAAGTGTGTCCTGTCGATCCAATATGTCTAGCACTTGTTGAAGGGAGGGATTGACTAGTTTCAAAATCTGTTCCCATATACGAACATCAGAAACGTTCTGTGCAATAGCATCACGTACCATAGTATCTGAATAAGGGAGTCCACATTGACACTCAAAAGCACAATCCCTAGTAAGGACTTGCAAGGTTGCAACCCACTCTCTATTAGTCTGACCGGCCGTATGTTTTGTACGAAAGAAGGTATACCTTTTTGCAACTACATTGACTGATTCTTTGAAATATGCATCTAATGCAGACAAAATTTCGTCGTAGGACAGTTGCTACGTCGCGTCGGGGAAATAATTTCACTATCACACGGTACGTCTGGACGCCTACGGCGGAAAGGAGAAAAGGCTGCCGCTCATTACCTCGAACTCTGACCACTCCGTCCTGCTTTCCAGCGCACCATCAAAAGGATGAGAAGGTGGTGCAACAGCGTGTTGTGGCTGCATGAGCGGTGGAGCGGCGGCTGCCGCATCGTTTTGCATTGCACATTGACCCTGGACGAGCTGTCCAAGGGCATCCAATAAGGCCTGCGTCTGCTGATTCTGTACGCGATAAAATTTGGACAGTACATCTGGAGATTGTGGCGAAGCCATGACACAAGTAAATCAGGGCAATACGAACGCAAAATTCTCGTCGCCATATGTTGTGAATTGGCAGGAGCCAATTCACGGGGTTTGGAGGAAGCCGAAAGGCATGCGTTTAAGCTCACGCAGGCTGGCGTGAGGTCTGGAACAGGTAAAGTAATTATACTATCAAGAAAAGTACGTAGCTGCTGGAATACTTAACTTTAATCCATAATTGGTGAACATCGGTCTGACTGTACATGCATCCCAAGATAAATAACAAATCATAATGGCGCCTTGCTAGGTCGTAGCAAATGACGTAGCTGAAGGCTATGCTAACTATCGTCTCGGCAAATGAGAGCGTAATTTGTGAGTGAACCATTGCTAGCAAAGTCGGCTGTACAACTGGGGCGAGTGCTAGGACGTCTTTCTAGACCTGCCGTGTGGCGGCGCTCGGTCTGCAATCACTGACAGTGGCGACACGCGGGTCCGACGTATACTACCGGACCGCGGCCGATTTAAAGGCTACCACCTAGCAAGTGTGGTGTCTGGCGGTGACACCACAGCATCTATATTACTAAATGACTATCTCAGAACCTGGAACCCAATTCCACTTGCAGGTTGCCTATACAATGGCTTCCAGGGACAACAAAAGTTTTATTCTCACTATTTCACGCAACTACTGACCGAATTAAAAAAATTATAACGGTATCATAATCTACTCGTTAAGATGTTTAATTTTATGTTAAAAGTTGAACAAAGTATTACAATTAGAAACTGTGTGTTTGTCGTGGGCAGCGTAACTCCCAGTGTGCAAATACCTGGACTTTATTCTTCCAGTATTTGAGAATGAGAGCACTTACCAACTACCAGCAAACTTTAACTATAATTCCAAACCTACGTGAAACACTTTCTCTGTGATACCTCCCACAAAATTATGAAAGAAAGGAAATTTGTCGCTTTCTAAATTTTCACTGTTCATGTCGTTAAACTTGAGCATCACGCATAACATTTTAATTTGTAGCGACTACTACACACTGACGCCGCAGTCGGCGCGTGCGGTAGTCACACGCGTCGAAGTTTGCGCGCAAGTGCAAAATGGAGACAGAAGAATGCCGTCCTTACACCGAGTGTTTTCGCCGCTAGGGGTGCGGTGATTCGCCAGCAGCGACGCGTCACATTTGCTCTTAGAATATCAGAACAACTACCGTATTTTACTGTTTGTATTTTGTAGAGATTCTGTGACTCTTGTTGTTTACAGTAACGCTTGTACACAATAGCGAATGTGGAAAGTTAATAAATCTGTTTGAAGTTCCATCTCATCTTTGATTGTACAGAAGTTCAAGTGCAGAATTTTCTCACATAGTTAACCAGTCGTCAAATTCATTACTTTATTTTCAGACTTCGTTCACAGCACAGTTTGAAGACAGTTTGCGTAGATACCACTGAATGTACATGCAAAACTATAACATTGAACGGCATATATTTCAAGAGAGCTGACATGCAAAGACAGGCAATTTGTGCGCTTCACAAAGCGAAAAAAAAAAAAAAAAATCTTATGAATACAATATCAGTAAGTCACAGTTAGAATCGGTAAACTAATAGAAATAGCTGGGAGTAACTCTTAGTAATGACATGAAGTGGAACGATCGCATAGACTGTTTAAGCACAATTTCAAACTTTTCCTAAGCTTTTTCTCGCGTACCCTCTTAACATCACAGCAGATTGCGGTTTATTAGTACACTACAACGGCACTGCAATCTAGAAAGGAGATTGCTTACAAATGTTCAAGTTTGTGCGATCCACAGGTTTAAGAAGGTTTCAAGAACCGGCTTTAAATGATGACCTGATGATTCTAGGAATATTCTACAGGGTTATTACAAATGATTGAAGCGATTTCACAGCTCTACAATAACTTTATTATTTGAGATATTTTCACAATGCTTTGTACACACATACAAAAACTCAAAAAGTTTTTTTAGGCATTCACAAATGTTCGATATGTGCCCCTTTAGTGATTCGGCAGACATCAAGCCGATAATCAAGTTCCTCCCACACTCGGCGCAGCATGTCCCCATCAATGAGTTTGAAAGCATCATTGATGCGAGCTCGCAGTTCTGGCACGTTTCTTGGTAGAGGAGGTTTAAACACTGAATCTTTCACATAACCCCACAGAAAGAAATCGCATGGGGTTAAGTTGGGAGAGCGTGGAGGCCATGACATGAATTGCTGATCATGATCTCCACCACGACCGATCCATCGGTTTTCCAATCTCCTGTTTAAGAAATGCCGAACATCATGATGGAAGTGCGGTGGAGCACCATCCTGTTGAAAGATGAAGTCGGCGCTGTCGGTCTCCAGTTGTGCCATGAGCCAATTTTCCAGCATGTCCAGATACACGTGTCCTGTAACGTTTTTTTCGCAGAAGAAAAAGGGGCCGTAAACTTTAAACCGTGAGATTGCACAAAACACGTTAACTTTCGGTGAATTGCGAATTTGCTGCACGAATGCGTGAGGATTCTCTATCGCCCAGATTCGCACATTGTGTCTGTTCACTTCACCATTAAGAAAAAATGTTGCTTCATCACTGAAAACAAATTTCGCACTGAACGCATCCTCTTCCATAAGCTGTTGCAACCGCGCCGAAAATTCAAAGCGTTTGACTTTGTCATCGGGTGTCAGGGCTTGTAGCAATTGTAAACGGTAAGGCTTCTGCTTTAGCCTTTTCCGTAAGATTTTCCAAACCGTCGGCTGTGGTACGTTTAGCTCCCTGCTTGCTTTATTCGTCGACTTCCGCAGGCTACTCGTGAAACTTGCCCGCACGCGTTCAACCGTTTCTTCGCTCACTGCAGGCCGACCCGTTGATTTCCCCTTACAGAGGCATACAGAAGCTTTAAACTGTGCATACCATCGCCGAATGGAGTTAGTAGTTGGTGGATCTTTGTTGAACTTCGTCCTGAAGTGTCGTTGCACTGTTATGACTGACTGATGTGAGTGCATTTCAAGCATGACATACGCTTGCTCGGCTCCTGTCGCCATTTTGTCTCACTGCGCTCTCGAGCGCTCTGGCGGCAGAAACCTGAAGTGCGGCTTGAGCCGAACAAAACTTTATGAGTTTTTCTACGTATCTGTAGTGTGTCGTGACCATATGTCAATGAATGGAGCTACAGTGAATTTATGAAATCGCTTCAATCATTTGTAATAGCCCTGTACAACCGCCTCCCTACACATTGCTCCCATAGGGATCGTCAAGACAAGATTCAATCAATCACAACATACACAGAAGTGTTCAAACGAACATTCTTCCTGCATTCCATATGTGAATGGAATGGGATAAAGCCTCTATAACTGGTACAATGGGACTTCTCTTGTACCATGCACTTCAGAGTGGTTTTCAGAGAACGGATGTAAATGTAGATGCACAAAAAATTAGCTTCTGCTTAAAATAGTGCGCAAATTATCCGGACTATATTCATCCAGGGCTTGATAATGAAAGCACTTAACAACTTCCAACAAACTTAAGCATGATTTCAAACCTTTTCCAAATTTTTTCTTGCTTACAATGTTTACATCAGATTAAACATATTAACTCATCTATAAAGTAATCCGCTATCTGAAGCTGTTTTATACACGGAGCTCAATTCATTCAAGAAGTAGGGGTTTACTGGTGTTGCTCCTACTCAATGAACGAACTATCCATGTCAGAATAGGTATCTAGGGTCTACGAATAGTGAGCAATGGCATACCCCAAGGATCTGCTTACAGTCTATTCATGGAGACAACTTACAACATACAATAGGGAAAGAGTCTTAACTCAGTAAGTTAGTATCAGTCACTTTGCTGATGACATATGTCTTCTTACTCCCCAAGAAATGTTACACGATATATGGCCATATGCCTCTATGGGTTGTCCATGCACATATTTTTTATTTCATCAAACTATGCAATAAGGTTAGGGCAATGAGGAAAAATGTTGCTTAGTGACAAAATTAGGGCAAAACTGGGGGATAAAACTTGTATTAATGTGCACAGTGGCAGAAGTTTCAAATTCGGACTGAGGGCAAGGAACATCCAGACATTGGGACACCATCAACATTTATCGAGGACTAACTTTTTCCCCGTGGCTTCATCAGCATATGCCTTCAACAGATTTATTACACACATCTCCACCCTCTCTATGCCCACCTGTTCCTCATCCTGTCACTCTGTGCAAGAGATGTGGAGAGTCTATTCCCCCCTGTAATTGTCAGTGAAATAATGTGAACTGTCTTTTCAGTGCCTTACCTACAAAATGGCATTCCCCATGTAATCAAGCTCACAGCCTAGAATTACGAACCATTCACAGAGAGAATTATGCAAACTGAAGAGCATATCTTTAGGTACATCATCCATAGTAAGGAAAGTAGTGTGCAGTACACACTGTTGACTGTAATATTTATTTAACTCAAGTGCTGATGGTACATGATGTTTTTCTTTATGTCTGCAGCTGCTGGGATATACACTCCTGGAAATTGAAATAAGAACACCATGAATTCATTGTCCCAGAAAGGGGAAACTTTATTGACACATTCCTGGGGTCAGATACATCACATGATCACACTGACAGAACCACAGGCACATAGACACAGGCAACAGAGCATGCACAATGTCGGCACTAGTACAGTGTATATCCACCTTTCGCTGCAATGCAGGCTGCTATTCTCCCATGGAGACGATCGTAGAGATGCTGGATGTAGTCCTGTGGAATGGCTTGCCATGCCATTTCCACCTGGCGCCTCAGTTGGACCAGCGTTCGTGCTGGACGTGCAGACCGCGTGAGACGACGCTTCATCCAGTCCCAAACATGCTCAATGGGGGACAGATCCGGAGATCTTGCTGGCCAGGGTAGTTGACTTACACCTTCCAGAGCACGTTGGGTGGCACAGGATACATGCGGACGTGCATTGTCCTGTTGGAACAGCAAGTTCCCTTGCCGGTCTAGGAATGGTAGAACAATGGGTTCGATGACGGTTTGGATGTACCGTGCACTATTCAGTGTCCCCTCGACGATCACCAGTGGTGTACGGCCAGTGTAGGAGATCGCTCCCCACACCATGATGCCGGGTGTTGGCCCTGTGTGCCTCGGTCATATGCAGTCCTGATTGTGGCGCTCACCTGCACGGCGCCAAACACGTATACGACCATCATTGGCAACAAGGCAGAAGCGACTCTCATCGCTGAAGACGACACATCTCCATTCGTCCCTCCATTCACGCCTGTCGCGACACCACTGGAGGTGGGCTGCACGATGTTGGGGCGTGAGCGGAAGACGGCCTAACGGTGTGCGGGACCGTAGCCCAGCTTCATGGAGACGGTTGCGAATGGTCCTCGCCGATACCCCAGGAGCAACAGTGTCCCTAATTTGCTGGGAAGTGGCGGTGCGGTCCCCTACGGCACTACGTAGGATCCTACGGTCTTGGCGTGCATCCGTGCGTCGCTGCGGTCCGGTCCCAGGTCGACGGGCACGTGCACCTTCCGCCGACCACTGGCGACAACATCGATGTACTGTGGAGACCTCACGCCCCACGTGTTGAGCAATTCGGCGGTACGTCCACCCGGCCTCCTGCATGCCCACTATACGCCCTCGCTCAAAGTCCGTCAACTGCACATACGGTTCACGTCCACGCTGTCGCGGCATGCTACCAGTGTTAAAGACTGCGATGGAGCTCCGTATGCCACGGCAAACTGGCTGACACTGACGGCGGCAGTGCACAAATGCTGCGCAGCTAGCGCCATTCGACGGCTAACACCGCGGTTCCTGGTGTGTCCGCTGTGCCGTGCGTGTGATCATTGCTTGTACAGCCCTCTCGCAGTGTCCGGAGCAAGTATGGTGGGTCTGACACACCGGTGTCAATGTGTTCTTTTTTCCATTTCCAGGAGTGTATAAATTCTGGGGTGAGCCCATCCTAGAGCAAGCAATATGCTGTATTGATATTTCTAAGGAGAGACCTTTGTATTGCTGGTGTTCATGGATATCATTTTGATTTTGTAGTCACTGGCACTTTGCCAATGAAAGGTGTCCAGTGTGATCCCAGCTGTCAAGATTTTCCTTATGCTGTATCAATAATGAGGTGAATTGTCGCCACAGTATATGTATCCATGATCCACTTAATATATGTGCCAGATATCTGTCCATATCCTCCACCCTGTCTCTCTGTCCATCTCCCCCTCCACTGGCTCTCTGGCTATGTCCTATTCCCTACCTCTCTGCATACATCTCCCCTAACTCTGCCAATCTCATCTTCCCCCCTCTCACTGTTAACCTCCTCCTCTCCACTCTCCCTCTCCATCTCCTCCTTCCCTCTATGTCATCCTCCCCACTCTCACAATCCATTTCCTCCTAACTCATTTCTCTCTGGTCAGTCATGTACATCTGGACATGAAGTTCCTGTAGTGCATGCTGATTCTATCTATACAACATGTCTATTGTGCAGGACTCCTAGCTGTCAGGGTATGCAGAAAATTTCACCTGTGTCTCCACTTGTATGGGAACTGGGAGGTTCTAACCCTCACCCTGATTTACAGATAGCAAGTATAATATGTACCAAATTTCGTTGAAATCTACACAGTGATTTAGGAGGAGACGCCAGATGTACACACAGACACATATACATACATCCATTTTATATGATGTATATACTAGCCTCTTTTTTTTTTTTTTTTTTTTTTTTTTTTTTTTTTTTTTGGCTCATTTATAAACTGAGATCACAGACATCTCAAGTTTGATCCTCGGTCAGTCCTAGGTTTTTTATCTGTCACTTATCACTCCATTCATCTATAGAAATGTTTGTTGATGGAAATAATGCTGACTCTCACTGTAGGAATTCCGATAACTGGCTGGCTAAGTCACTTCAAAGGTTGAAAGAAGGCAATGGCATAGCACCTCCAATAATATATTGTCAAATAAAGCGCTTGGATTGATGTAGTAATACCACAAACCTTTTACACATAGCTTTCTCTGCAGATGCAGACAGCACATACAGTGCACACATTCCCTTCTCCTTCCTCTCTCTGTCCATCTCCTCTTCTCCCTCACTCTTTCAATTTCTTCCTTCACCCTCTCTCTATCCCTCTTCTTCTCCTCCTTGTGCCTTTTTCAATCTCCTCATGCCTCACTCTCTGTCTCCTCCTCCTGTATCACTATCCATAGCCTCCTCCTCCTCCCATCTTTGTCTGTCTCCTCCTCTCCCTCTCTCCGTCCATCTCCTCTCCGTCTCTCATTATTTGTCATTTCCTCCTCCCCCTCTTTGTCCGTCACCCCTCACAACCAATTCCTACTGTCTCCTCGTCCTCTTCCACCTAATCCCTACCTCTCTCTGTCTTCCACCTGTCTCCTACACCTCCTCCTAATCTCGCATCTCTCTGATCATCGTGTCCTCTCCTTTTCCTCTCTGTCCATCTTCTAGTCCCTCCTGTCTGTGTCCTACCCCATCTCACTATCCACCCCCCTCTCTCTGTACACATTCTACTCCCACCCCTAACTGTCTGTCCATCTTATCCTGCCCCCTCTCACTACCCATCTCCTTCTTCACCTTATCTCTGCTCAGCTATGACTATACATGTCTGTAGCACCAGCAGCTCCTGTCAACACTACTTGCACAACATGCCTGTTGCACATGGCATCCTAGATGACAGGGAGGTGTTAAAAACCCTTTTCACTTGCATTTCTGCTTCTATGTCAGATAGGAGGCTCTAACCTCCAGAATGTTGACTTCCAGATAGAAAGTAGTATGTGTGCCGAATTTGGTTAAAGATGATAGAAGTTGGACATACACACAGAAACATACATCCTATTTTACACACACACACACACACACACACACACACACACACACACACACACACACACACACACACACACTAGACATGGCTTTGTTCATGCACATGTTTAACACATATATTGCACACACCTCTTCGTCCTCATCTCTGTATCCTCCTCATCCTCCCACCTCTATCCATCCATCTTCTCTTACCCACCCTCTCTATCTCCTCCAACACCTCTTTATGACCACATATCTTCCTCCTCCCTCTCTCTGTCAATATCTTCCTCCCTCTCTCTCTGTCCATTTCTTCCACCCACTCTTCCTTTTCCACCTGCCTTTGCATCTCCCCCTCCCCTCTCTCTCTGTCCATCTCATCCTCCCCCACCTCTCTTTCTTTCTCTCTCTCTCTCTCTCTCTCTCTCTCTCTCTCTCTCTCTCTTTCTCTCTCTCTCCCTTTAACCATCCTCCTCATCCAATCCCCTCTGTCACTATCCATGTCCTGCCCCCCCCCCCCTTTCCTGCTTCTAAGCTGTGCCATCTGAACATGTAGCCTCTGCACTCCACGTCAATACTACCCACACAATATTCTTTTCTGAAAGCAGGTTGGTTTTGCTGAGGATTCCAATACAACATATTATTCCCCAATCTTTAAGCTACAAAACCCATTCATCACAATGCCCTTATTCCACCTTACTGGCAGGGTCTGTATGACTGCTCAGTACCACTCTAATGGTCTACATCAGACTCAAAATCGTGCTGCATCAGTAATCTCCCCATCATCCATGTACTGATTCCCACGGAGTGCATCCATTGCTCTTTATGGTTTCCTGTTAGGCAGCAAGGAACCCAGTGGGCAACCCAACTGGCGGACAACAGAGTAATCCAGCTGTGCAGTGAGGTGTTTCATTGTGATCCTTCCATCACCTCAAACAAGAGTCTGTGCACGTTCCAACATTTCAAGAGTCACTGCTGTGTGCAGCTGGTCAGCATGTGCAAGACTGGACAGGTCTCCATAACCTTGTTGCAACGACCACAGATGCCTCGCCTCCCCCGGTGACTCTCCATGCTTTTGTTCACTACCAGCTCTATGTAGACATTCTGCAAGCACCTATGAATTTCTGCAGTTCTCTGGTTTTCTGCCAAAGGAAACTCAATAACAGCTCTCTGCTTGGAATGCATTTTGAACATATAGTGCCTTCACCTATCTGAACATCATGTAACTGTAGGGGCTGAAGTGGGAATATTCCACGATGTCCCACAACAAATTTCGCATTTTTTCGATTGAAATTGACTGAGAAAAAAAACATGTAGTAGCACTTGCTGAATATCCCCAATATTTAAAGGTAGGCCAGGGATATTGAAGATGTAATGCTTGTAATATCTATTTTTGAGAATACAGGCAAAATTATGTTATTCAAGAAATGTCTTTTTTGTATTTTGAGAAAGTATTTTAATTTAGTACCTGCAGTACAAAAGGTTTATTAACTTGAAAAATATTAAGTGAACTGGGAAGTAATTTTCTCCCTGGAGAAAAAACAGACACTTTTGGTATTTATGTGAATTGATACCCACTGTACAATTAAATGAAATGAAGAAGCAGACCTTGGCTAAGCAAGGTGTAGCAACATTTCTGGTATTGTGAGTCACAATATCCAATCTCAAGTGTTACTTAATAATTGAGAGAGAATGCATTAGCTGATGGATGATATAAGAAAGTGCAATGAGGTGCAAACAACAGATGGTGCAATGGATACCAGTTTCGTGAGAAATCTGATTGGCTGCCATGGCACACAAGCATGGTGTATCAGAAGTTATGTAGAAAATGAGAGGGCTAGTAGAGCGGGTCATAACAAGTATGTTTCACAGAGCACAGCGCCGTGCATCACTGAGAGGGTAAGCATATAACATGCCTTCTGTGCCATCAAGGTAGCAGGTCTGCAGTGCAACAATTTCAATATATTTTTGACATTGAGGCAAAAGAGACATTGGTTTGAAGTTTTATGGCCTTTATTTGCAAATGCTGTGATCAACATAGTTGTAGATATTACAGGCAGGACAACTATGGGTTTTCTGCTTCTTACTGGGATATGAATGCATTGCTTTTAGCTGTGCAAATGCCTGTTTGACAGGTCTTGCAAAGGGGGCAGCAGGTTAGCCCTGCATCAGGTTTCCATCAAATGGGGACACTCTTGTGTTTGTTACTGTGTGGAGCAGACAGGAAAGGGAGTGCTATTCTTAGGAAGAAAGGGCAGATATGCACTGTGCTTATGAGGCAGTGGATCTGAAATGCTCACACTGCCCAACATTTGTATATTTGGTGGTTTCTGAATTGTTGAGTGTCAGGTCCACACACATTTACTCCCATCCACAGGTCCCTACAAGAGACAGGTTTACTTGAGGTACATTTTCGACTGGCATCTTCTCATAATGGCACATGTATATTTACGGTCTATTTCAAAACCAAGTGTTTCATTGTGTGTTACAGGTGAAAAGGCCTGATGAACACCATTGTTAATGCACAGTGCACACACCATGGCTTGAAGAGGAGGTGTTAGCACTGATGGAAAACAGCCTCAACAAGCTCACAGTGTGTTGCATGGCAAATGGGTGTAAGCCATTCCATAATCTGGTGTGTGGCATGAAGATGATTTGCACCCCTTCTAGTCCCTAACCCAGATGATTTTCCATCTTGAATAGAATTCTGCCAGTGATTTTTGCAAGAGTGTGCCATTCAACCAGACTTTCCAAACTATGTACTTTTTATGGAAGAGGCATCCTTTACATGAGAGGATATGTTCAACAGCCACATTCAACATGTGTGGGCACAGGAAAATCTGCACACTGCCTTCATTCGTGGTCACCAAGATCACTTTGTTGCCAACATTTGGGCTGGCTTGCTACATGATAATCTCGTCGGTCCCCACTTGTTCGCCCAGTGACTGAATGCAAAGATGCTTAATCTTTTTATGAGAAACTCTGCTAGAATTGTTGAAACATGTTTCACTCAATGTGTGACAGTGAATGCGGAACAAACATGATGGTGCACCTGCACACAGTGCAAATGCATTTGTATGAAACCTTTTGTGAGAACTGGCCTGCACATTCCCTCAACTTGACACCCACTGTTTTCTTCTTCTGGGGCCACCTGAAATCCATTGTCTATGAAACACCAATTGAGACTGATGAAGAGCTAATAGCACACATGATGGCAGCCTCCGATGCAATTTCCATTTTGCCAGGAGTGTTTGAAAGAGCTTGACTTACATTACTAATTTGTTTATTGTTTTATTGTTGTCGCATGTGAAAAGAATATTTATCTTCAATATAATTAGGTATTTAACTAGAGCAAACAAAGATTACTACTAACGTAGCTTACTTACTTCTCACTCTCAACTGACCTGGGAATTTCACAGTGGATAGCTTCTGTCAAATCTTTTTTGTTTGTTAGGTAGAATAATGTATATCATCATGAGTCTGATATTTTCAAACAGAATTGTAGTAATGAGCTGCATATTTTGCTGTAGGTATCTTGAGATGCAAGGAAGTTGAAAGTGATAGACCATATTTCACAAACACATTTAACACATTTCTTTCAGAATATTTTCATTAAATTTTGCTAATGTTTTAAGATTTTACTGAACTGACTTCCAAAGAGGGGGATATTTGTGTTGAACCCAATTAAATGGTTTGAGCACATGATGTGGGTAATCCCATTTTTCAACACAGTCAATTAATGTCTCACAAAATAAAATTGAAATGCCCAAGAAATCCGAATCTTTCATCAAGTCATCTTCTTGCAATGCACTTATCAAAGACTGAATGTTCATAGTATGAAAATTTTCTTCATTCCTTTGTTTCACTTACCTTATCAATATTTCTAACTCCTCCAGAATTTCATTTTCTGACATATCTGCTGCTTCAATAGTTTTTATTTGTGATGAAAGCATTTTCAACTGGTTCTGAATAAAATAGAGCCAAAGCAGAGGCTGAAGGTTCCTAAAGAATGATTTTAAGATTGTTGGACACTTTTCTTGAGGGGGAAAAATAAGATTTTACTCCCTCATAAATACCACTACTTCTGTTAACAAGTGGTCCTAGGAAAATCATCTGCTTTTAACAATAACAATCACCTGACTATATTTCACTTCAGAAAACTTGCAAAACTCTTGACAGAAAATCCTAAGAATTATGGCCATATATTAAATCAGTAAATAGATTAAATCCATCTATGCAGACATCCTGTGGCCATAATGGCACTGAAACAGAGGTTGACACGGAAAAGGCTGAAATACTCAACAATTTTTTCAAAAACTGTTTCACAGATGAAGACAGCACTAAAGCTCCTCCCTTAAACCATTGCACAAATGACAGAATGAAGGATACAAGAAAAAAAAGTGGCCAAGGACAACTGAAATCATTCAACAGAGGAAAGGCCACTGGACCTGATGGGATATCATTACAGTTCTACACATAGCATGCGAAAGAAGTTGCTCCTAATCTAGCAACAATGTACTACAGTTCTCTAGAGGAGCAAAAAATTCCTAATTATTGTAAAAAAGCACATGTCATTCTGTTTTTAAGAACTGTTGTTGAACTAACACTGAACTATAGATCTAAATCTCTGATTTTGGTCTGTTGTAGAATTCTGGAACTTATTTTATGCTTGTATATTATGATATTTTTGGAGACCAAAAAACTACACAATTAGGAATGAACAAATGAACAAGGGTTTCAAAACCAATGATCCTATGAAACCCAGCTTTCTCTGTTATCCACGAGACCTGGAAAGCAGTAGATAAGACACCAGCTGTAGGAGAATGCAGGAAGACCTGCAGAAGACCAAAGCTTTGTGCAAGGAGTGGTAATTGACACTCAACATAAATGTAATGTGTTGTGAATATATAGACAGAAATACCCTATATTATATGATTATATGATTACATGATTACAGCACGATCACTGGAAACAGTTACTTCCATAAAATATCCAGGAGTACACATGCAGTGCTATGTGAAGTGGAACAATCACTTAAAGTAATCACAGGTTAGGCAGATGCCAGACTGAGATTAACTGGAAGAATCCTCAGGAAATGCAATCCATCAATGAAGAAAGTGACTTACAAAACATTCATTCAGCCAGTACTTGAGTATATCTTGTCAGTATGGGATCTGTACCAGACAGGATTGATGGAGCACATTTCATTATTGGTTCATTTATTACATGTGAAAGCATCACAGAGATGTTTACTCAATTACAGTGGCAGACGCTGCAAGAGAGGTGTTCTGCATCATGGTATGATCTACTGTTATAATTATGTCCTGGAAGAGTCAACCAATATATTACTTTTCCCTAAGTATATCTTGCTAAAAGACCAAGACGACAAAATTCGAGAGATATTTGAGCCTACACGGCAACTTACCAGCAATCGATCTTTCTGTGAAACATATAAAACTGTAACAGGAAAAGGCCAAAGAGACAGTGGTACACAAAGTACATTCCATCACACACCATAAAATGGATGGTAGAGTATAGACATATGTGTAGACATAGATGTCTTTCAGTTCTTCAACATGACTGGTGCAAATGTGGACTACCTGAAAAAGTTTCTTACAATGGTTTCTATGCCTGCTGGCCTGGTTTGTACTGCATTATTCACTATTTGTGCTGCACAACCTATATTATTACAGTTGCTCTTCAGCAAAGGTTTAATTCTTGTAAAAACATTGTATTGTCCCTTTCTTCCTGCACCTTGAAATTTTTTTTTTTTTTTTTTTTTTTTTTTTTTTTTTTTTTTTTTTTTTTTTTGCAGTTGTTGCCACATAACACGACAATTTAACCCTCAGAGGGAATTTACTAAGAACTTAAAAGATAAGATTTGTTATAACATCAGGCATCTTTACTCAAACGCCCTTACTTGGCACAAAATATCTAACAAGCACTCGTATCTGCCGGAGGTTCGGGCCTTCCCTCAGGTGTGGGTGTGTATGTTGTTCTTAGCATAAGTTAGTTTAAGTAGTGTTTAAGTCTAGGGACCGATGACCTCAGCAGCTTGGTCCCTTAGGAATTCACACACATTAGAACACACCCACCAGCACTTGTATCAGTTTTACACTTTTCTGATTAGAAGTGTTCACCATAACTGAAATGTTCTCTGCATCTTTCCAATCCTTGCAAATTTGATGCAGTGCTTATGGAGCCAGCACATTTACTATTATGAAGTCACACGCGGTACAAATTTTCACTCGCTGCTTCAGGCTATGTATATAAATTCAGGTAAATTTCTTCTCAAACAGCTCTCTGATCATTCCATCAGTGCAGTCCATTGACCTGAATAAATGGTGATGTTTCATTGCGTGGAATCTTCCTGAACAACAAGATGCTTTTGATCATAACTTATAATGCCACTATTATCATGTTCTGTAAATAAAGACATCATAATTTGTAATAAAGTTTTGCCTGAAATAGCTAGTTAGTGTTTCTTTACATTAATGTGTTGCACATCAGATTGACCTCCATGGTTGATTGACAGAATACTTTTACACAACATGAAAAATAATTTCTCTCTTTGCTGTTCTGATTTCAGAAATGGAACATTAGCTTTAATTTCATTTTTACTTTCTTTTTGGTGTTTCTGTGAAAAGTTTGCAATATATAAAATCAAGTAACATAACCTGTGACTCTAACAGTCTAATCACGTTTCTAAACCTGATGACCTGCAGCAACAGGCAATGCACAAAGAAACTGGAAGTGACAAATTGCTTGTCATGTGGAATCATTACATAACACCAACCAAACCACTACAAAAAGTGTACTTTTCTCAGTATGTTTTACTCAAAGAGTGTATTTTCTTTATTCTTTGCGTATGATCACATTTGTTCTCCCTTTGGTCATTAGTTTCTTTTATTAATGAAAAAAGCGCTCTCAGATTGAACATTAATTTTTTATTCTGTTATAGTTTTTGTTCCCTTCATGTGCATTATAATGTGCGTGTAGCGAGTTTTTTTTTTTTTTTTTCAATCTATCTCCGTCTTTTTCTGGTTCATAATGTTACTCATTTCCTGACATGATCCTATGGCAGATAGGCAGTGTTACAATCTGTGTGTTCTTTGAAACAGCCTCTTTCCTTAGTTAATATGCAAGTCAGGATGGTGCCGTTTTTCCCACTACTAGTATCCATTTCATGAGCTTCTCCTTGACTTTTGCATTCATTTCATATTACTAACCTTACGTTTTTCCCTAATGATCTTTATTCTGTACATTATCGCTGGCAGCACTGCTGCTTTGAATAGAGTTATCACTGTGCTTTTCTATAGATTGGTTATGTTTGGGATACTGTATGAGACTTTGATGGCTGCTGCTGCTACTCTTATCTAAATATACATATAAAAAATATTGCTATTGTCTGTAATGTAGTTCCCAGGTATTTGTATTTCCATACCATCTGCAGTGGTTCACTGTACGAATATAGAGTTATACTGTCTTCAGGTTATGTTTTTCCTCCCTTCCTGAATGTCATTTCAACTGTCTTCTCTTGGTTTACTTCTAGGTAATTTCATTTTGCACAAGTTTCTAGTTTTTGTATAACTTCTGCATAACAACTCTTACTACTGATCCTATCACCATGTCATCTGTGTATAGAATCATTTCTTCTTTTGAGTCTACCTCTGTTATGTTTGTCACATATGCCATATAAATGTTGAACAGCATTAGACTCGTAGAGTCTCCTTGGCGAACTCCACTCATTAGTATAATTTTCTCAGAGACTTCATCATTGTTGTTTATTTGAGACAGATTTCACTGGAGGCATGGCTTGAATGTTCTCACTAGCGGGTCTCCCTTTCTCGTCACTCATATCAGTTTGTCTCTAAATTTTCTTCTGTTTACTGCGTTGATCTGCAAAGACACAGGATACGGTGGCTGATGCACAGTGACCAGTTTTCACCCAAAGCACTGGACAAGTTCATTGGTTTGTTTGGAAGTGATAGTGTCTGAAACATTTCACCCAGTCAGTTATGACAAAATTGAGGCACACACCCTAAAATCTTTCTTAAATGATTTTACAGAAACTATTTGGTACAAAAAATTATTTTTGCTTTAGTTACAGCTTTACATGTCAGGTTTATGATGGAGTGCCCACCATTTCATTAATGGTAATAGTTACTGTAACATTTATGTGGAAGTAAGACACAGTGCAAAATTCAAAAAGGCTTACAATGAAAAGTAGAGGTCGCTATGATTTTGCATTTGGTGCATATTACATAATGTGTTGCAGCATATGAAATTTAGCTAACATATTGAATTTTTCTTTAGAATTGGACAGAGGTCTCTATCCATCACCAATCTTGAGAAAATAGATCTGACATAGCACATTCATTTGCAAGTGTGCTGCACTAGCGATAAAGCCAGAGTGAAATATCTGAAACATTCCTCATATTTCATAAATGGTTTGAGATATCCAAATGAGAGTTTGGCAAATGATAGCTGTGTGCTGCACTAGCGATAAAGCCAGAGTGAAATATCTGAAACATTCCTCATATTTCATAAATGGTTTGAGATATCCAAATGAGAGTTTGGCAAATGATAGCACGCAAAGAGGAGAATATTTCACCATGTGGTTATTACACAAGACTTCATTATCTACCATGTTATTCCACTAACCACAGACTTTTTCTATGAAAGAATGCAGTTTTTAAGGGCCATCAACAGCTGGTGGAACAAGAAATGCTACGGGTTTTAGAACAACGTAAGTGAAGACATTACACATTTTGAGAATGTGCTTTTTTGTAAGTACTAACCTTACTTTTCCTCAGTTCCTCACTTAATAAACTTATGAAACTGATTTTTCAGAATTCTTTTGCAGTTGTGTCTACACAAGATGTTAGTAAGGTGAGACTGTGTAAACTACACTGTGTTTTGACAAAATAAGCAAATTTTATCATGGCAACCACAGAAATGAGTAGTTTTTACTCAAAATTCGCCACTCATAATGCTTCTCTGAAAATAAATCGCTGCATTTTCAGTAAAATTCTTTTTAGATACTAACCAAAGCAGAGGTGACACCAGATCTTTTTGAATGGCCACCATGCAAGTCACTCAGAATTTCCCCTACAGTGCCTGCCCACCACTACCACTATGTCCACAAGTGCCCTGCCATTTGCACAAAAATGGCTCTGAGCACTATGGGACTTAACATCTATGGTCATCAGTCGCCATTTGCACATCTCCTGGCCATGATATACTGTGCACACTATACTTCCCTCTTTTGAGTCTCAGTGTGCTTCTGTCTGGTTCTTTAAGTATTTCACTGCCTGTACCATGCTCCTGTCCTTCAGGAAGTTGAACTGGCACGTTGCGATCTTTCCCTCAACTGCATAAAGTTGTCCATTGTTGAATATTTTTGTGAATATTTTGTAGGAAGCGTTTTATAGTGTCACTCATCTGAATGAATCTGGGGATGCCTTCTCCCTTCTCATTGTACAGAAACTTTGTTGTTACTGTTTCCCAGTTTTCACGAATTTTTCCTGTCTACAGGCACTTGTTCATCAGGTCCTCTATAGCGCTGTTGATGGAGTCTTCGAGGTATTCTGTGTATATGTTGTCTGGACCCACTGCTTTCTTGTCTGGGTTCAGTAGCTGCTGTTAATTCAATGTTGTGTCTGGTCTCCATTACTTCCATTTCACATTCCTTATCTTTTTTCTGTTTATCCAGTACTTCCAAGAAATGTGTTTCCCATTTGTTTACACAGATTTCTCCTGTTGTGGGTGAGACTTTCTTCATCGGTGCTATTAATGGGTCTGATTTTGCATCCACTGCTAATTTTGTTGCCTCTTCCTAAATATGTTCCTCTCTCTGCCTATTAATTGGAGATTTGTATTTACACCTTTTTTTGTGCATACACAGATAGATCTGACGTAATTTTTCCTGACAATATATGACTGATAATTGTTGGCTCATCAGAAAATGACAATGTCATGTCATTGCTCACACATTCCGAAAAATTTTGCTTTGAACATGTACATTTTCAAAAACATTGTGTCAGCCCAAGTACCAGCTATTACAAGAGATATTGTCAGGCATTTATAATGTAACATAAAAGACATTCTGTCAAAGTGATGCTGGTCCATCACCGGAAAGTTTAAAGCTGAATACTGTGTATATCTTTTGTGATAAAACAATGGAAAACTAAAAGTGCATACAAAAGTATTTTTATTTTGGTCATCACATTGGGATAGATGTTTCTTAATTGAGTCAAACATATCCAAGGATCCAAAAACCACTGGTAAAGCATAACACAAAATGTATTGTTGTTTCCCACAAGATAATATGAATTTAAAATGTACATATCAAGCACACTTAGGAACTGACATGATGTTCAATGAATTTCTAACTATAAGTGGAGATTGCAGTAACCACAAGCAATACAGACTTTTTGTTATTGATAAAACATTACAATTGAAAGGCAGATGATATGGGCAAATCTTTACTGAATTTCTCATGATCATTTTGTAAAAAGTGTTTGTACATGAATCACTACACAGTGTAAATGTATGTAGCTCTCAGATATTTACAAATATATTAAATATACAGATACAGAGTGCTGGAAAGCTATAGCACATCATAATATGTTAACAGACCAGGTGATAGAGCTCATTTAGTAAACAAAATGAAAAGTCATTGAGGCATGTAAGGCATTTCAACAGAAAATACTATTGCTAATAGTGCAAAAGTTGGAGAGAGACTAATCTCACAAACAAATGTTTAAGCCTCTTACTAAATATCTTGAACAACTCACAGCTTTGAATCACTAGTCTTCTGACTGGCTTGATTTGGCTCACTACAAATTCCTCTCCTATGCCACAATGTTTAACTCAGAGTAGCACTTGCAACTTATGTCAACAATTACTCGTTGCATTTATTCCAATCTCTGTCTTCCTTTGCAGTTTTCACCCACTACAACTCCCTCTAGTACCATGGAAGTTATGCCTTAATGTATTAACACACGTCCTATCATCGTGGCTTCTGTTTGTCAGTGTTTTCCATATTTTCCTTTCTCTGTCAATTCTGTGGAGAACCTCCTTGTTCCTTGCCCTATCAGTCCACCTAATTTTCAACATCCTTCTGTAGCACCACATCCCAAAGTCTTTGATTCTCTTAGATAAGCTTCCCCACAGTCCATAATACACTACTAGGCAAAGCTGTGCTACAAATGCACATTCTTAAAAATTTCTTCCTCAAATTAAGGCATATGTTTGAGACTAGTAGATTTCTCTTGGTCAGGAATGCCCTTTTTTCCTGTGCTAGTCTGCTTTTTACATCCTCCGTGCTTCATCTATCATGGGTTATTTTGCTTCCAAGGTAGTAGAATTTCTTAACTTTGTCTACTTTGTGATCTCCAATTTCGATGTTGAATTTCAGTCTATTCTCATTTGTCCTACTTCTCATTACTTTCATCTCTCTTCTGTTTCTTCTTAATCCATGTGCTCACATTACAAATGCAAATGAGTAGTGCAACGTGAGAAAAAGATTTCATTAAAAGTGACAGCAATACTGAGAGAGATGGAACATATGGATCAGCAGGAAAGAGTCATATATGCTGGGTGCATTACCTACAAGTGTAACCAAGCATACAAAATAGATCAGGAATTGAGAATGTGAAAGAACATCTGCCTTACTTGATCCAATATTCTTAAAAAATTTGAAATGTGACGAATATTTAGCAAAGAAATTCAAATATATGTAGAAATATTATATATGACTTATGTACACAGAAAAAAACAATTCAGCAAAAGGACAATTAAAACACCTATGTTGCAATAAATGCAAAAAGTTTGTTAAACTATCTTTAGAAAACCATGGTGATGGTGCTGATATTGACATTCAGCATTCAATCTCTCCAGTTTACATATTCAGTGATCCCAACAAATTAGTAGAACAAGAAAGACTACTCACAGCATTAATAACCGCAGGAAATACTGCTCATATAACCTCATACAATAATTTCAGATCTCAGAGTAAGATGCAGTATCCAATAACTGTGGAGACAGTAGTTTGAGAATGGCAAAAACTGGCATGCAAAACATTTCTGTGTAGGCACTTATTGAGCTTTTATGCCTTATGGAAATGGATCTTGTACATACAAAGCAACATTCATGAGAGAATAAAAGTTTGAAATATATTTTAGTGGTCTTCATTCTATGCTCTAAATTCACTCTGATCTTACATCTAAAATCAAGGACAGGGAAGGTAGTGCCATAGTCGATGGACCAACTGCTGCATATGAGGACTAATTACTGATCAAGAAACCTTCAAACTGATCATGATAGTAGATATTTCAAGATAGTACTGGAGCAGTATAGTTTGCACTACTGTACAACGTTCTCCCAGATCAAAACAGGTATCATGGAAGGTTCAAACATAACAATAAAAAACCATATTTGGGTGCACTGCAATCATCGTGGGTCATACAAATAAACTGATATCTTTTCACAAGTCATTGAGCAGTACAGCTGAGGTGAACACTGAACAAAAACACATGAAAACAACTGATGTTCATGATAATTGGTACCTAAATATTGTACATGGTCACATTACAATGTTGAATCCAAACAAAAAGCACTCTAATGTAAGTCACTGGGTGTGTATTTCAAAATACGAGGTTGCATTTGAGAAATTATACCTACAAAACTGGTGAACAGAGATATTCACAATATCCAAGGTGCAGCGGATGAAATGAAGCACATATATTTTAAAGGACAGCAGAGTTAGGAAAACAGTGGGAAGTTTCTACACTGAAGAACTACAGAGAAGCATCAAATCGGATGTGTTTCTCAAAGAGCATGTCATGAGATATCAAGGGAACAAGATGTTTATCCGATGGTTTTGTTTTCCTCCTTGACATGAAAGCTGGGTGGATACCAAAGACATGGTATATTACAAGACTCACAAACCCTCAAAGCCTATATTACCATAACATGCACAATAGGAAGAGTGTCATACATGGCAGAGGTGATTCTCAGTAAGCTACTTGTAGAATTACACATTCCAACAAGTAATTATTGTGGGACAGGAACAAAATTGGAGAAACTGATAGCACTTGGTGAAAGATGAATTAATTTTCTGGATGAAGCTCGCAGGAACATGATATTGTATACATCACAAGTAAAGATAAAGCAGACTGTCACACTGGTAGAGGTACATGAATATGTGCAAAAAGAGAAACACCTTTATGACAAATATAACTGCATTTGCTACTGACAAAAAAATATTCGCCAAACTTTATTAGGTGCTGGCGTAAGTTCTGGCTCAACATCCACTACAGAAAATCCAAGAGGGTTTAAAAACATTCATTCAGTCATCATCAGTGGCTAAATACGTTGTGAAGCAGGAAAGAAGAACAGGAAGACAGGTTAAAGTGCCATAGGTTCTGCCAATACCTCAGATATTGGGTAGAATTCTTCATTTCCCAATTCCCGCACTGTTGCACTGGCAGGACTTTCAGCGATTTGGTCATTCGCTGGAGCGCAGAACCTATCATTTGAATAATGAAAAGCGCAAAAAGTGCTCAAGAACAGCTTGATGAGGTAAAAAAAACACAACAGAAGGACGAAATTTGTGGCTACTGGGAAAGGACTTCATTTAAAACCTTACTGATATGGATTGAAATTGTTCAGAAAAACAAAGCTTCTAGCTGTACTATCTAACAGATGCTTACAAATAGCAAATGGCTTAAAATTGTCAAAAAAATAATCTTGGTAACATGTAGGCTTGCCCATAAGTTGCCAACGCTTTTTTAACTATCCTACAGAAGTTTTTTTGGGAAGTCCTGAAACATCCTCCATACAATCCTGATCTCTCCCCACGTCATTTCCATATTTTTTGGAGGCCTGCAGATAAGCATTTGTGGCCGTCAGTTTGCTTCAGATGAAGAGGTGCCAGCCTGGGTACAATCATTGTTCCATAGGCATTGACCATCTTATTTCACAATGGGATAAATTTAATAACAGTTATGGCAAATACTTTTTAAATAAAAAACAGTTTACTTTTTTCCCATCTGTCTCATTTTCATTTGACTACCCCTTACAAAAATAGCATTTCAACTAGAAACTGATTTGATTCATCACGCTTGCACTGCAAAATGACAGGAAGACCAACCAAAAAAGTTATTCAAGTGAATTCAATAATTGTAAACTAACTCAATTCAGAGTTCTAACTGTATGATAATTTACGACAGGATTGGCATAATAATGTTAACAGTGTGCTTTCCAGTCTGTATACTTTTTACTGTGAGGGACTGGAGGAAAAATGTGGATGCATACTCAGTCCACATGAACCTAAGAAGTTAGCACCCATTGTCATAAGTTTACTTGAAACAGCTTGAATCTGTAAAACTGGGTCCTAATCAATGTTCATGTAAAACTTGAATCTTCAGAAAACTTGCCATGAAAAACATCAGTGTCTGAATTAATACTACATGACATTGTGGTAAATTATACACTGCTTACAGAAATGGTACAAAGATTTGCACAAAGATATTATTTCATGTGCAAACATCACTATTGATGGTCAAGGTTTCTACAACAGTAAAAATATAGTGTTAATTATGTTCACAAATGGTGGACACATTATTACAATATTCTCCACAAATGTCACATCACAGAAACCATTCATAGATGTGAAATGCAGCAATATGATGAAAGTTGTATTGTGATAAACACGTAATTACCACAGAGTATATTAGATTGATCTTCAGATAACCTACATGGATATGATGGCAAGTCTCAAGATCTTCGACCTTTGGGTACATCATATACATGAAAGCTCTGTTGGCAGAAGATGTGCTCTTTGAAAGCATTAAAGAGTGGTTCATCAAAAATAAAATGAAAATGAATCAAGAAAAAACACAACACATGATATGCAGTCTCAGCAATGTCAGCTGCCATGGTAACATGGAGGTTGACAAACTACTAGGCTTCATGAAAGACAGCAAACTGAAAATGAACAAGCACACGGAGTATGTGTACTCCAAGCTCTCTCGTGTTATATGCCTGATAAGAAAACTAAAAGGTGTATTAACTGAACAGTACCTATTAACAGTTTATCATGCACTCTTTCATAGCCATATTAATTATGGTCCGCTGTTATGGGGACACTCTGCAGGTTGTAAGGAGGTGTTAATGCTCCAAAAAACAGCTGTCAGGATCATTACTTCAAGTAAAAAACAGGAGCACTGCAAAACTATATTTACCTGGTTATGAATAATGACAGCATTCAGCCAATATGTGTTTCTGTGCCTCAGCAGTGTAAAGGAAAACCAAGGTGATATCAGCATGAGACAAGACACTCATAATCACAACACCCACAACAAGAGGAACACTGAAGTACCAAGTTGTCGACTGACTGGAACACTAGATAATTTTCCAGTGGTAGCCCTAAAAATGTTCAATAAACTGGACCGAGAAGTGCAGTCTCTGCCGCTAGGACTGTTCAAAAGGACAATTGCACAGGACTTGAAAGAACACCCATTATATTCTATTGGAGAAATTTTCAATATTGACCAAATTGAATGGACAAAATAATGTCTTAATATGTTATATCTGCCCTTTTTGTGAATACTTTTCTATATATGTAACCCTGACACAGTCTGTCCAATCATGACTGGTAAATGACGCTGACCTACTAATAAAGTAATAAAGGTCATGATAAAGCTTTTAGACACATGATATTTACCAACACGCTGCAATACAGAACTTGGAGAAGTATGGGTGTCCTTCACTCCAACTTCTTAAAAATAATGATAGTGACTGTACTGTTGATAATGTGATTTTATGCAGCTAAAAGGAATCTTATAAATGTTATGCCTTCTCAAATCAAGACTGTTCTTAACTAACCCTAACAGCTCTGAGTTTCATTTTAAATGGAATGCTTCTTCAGTAATGTTTCTGCTTTTCAATGCTATGGCAAGACAATACTCATTCCTCACTGTTCTTCATTTGGACGTCACTTATAGATGTTCTTAAAATTTGATACAAATGTTTATCTATAGGTGTCAGCCGCATTACAGACTAAATTCTTTTCATTTAAGAAAACCATTTCTTGCAGCTGTAAGAGCTGTCGCAACCTGTGAATATGCCAGACCCGAATCCTTCCAGTTTGAGAAAGGTCTCCGGAAGATACAAACTAAAATTGCACCAAACTTTCATGCATCAGTTGGTTATAGTTCAGTTATCATCAGGATTACATTTTCTGGAACTCTCAAACATCCATTGCAAAAGAATCTTGGAACAATTGAATCTCATTTACACAACTGTGTAGTATGACAAATGCTACTTTAAAACTCATCTTCAATTATTTCTGCGCCATGCTACATATCCACCCTAGGACCGAAAGTTCTCCCAAAGCCCTATCTTCATTCAGTAAAAATATTTTATTTCCAAACATAAGTTGAAAAGTCATTTAAGTACCTTTGTAGGTAAGTTAGCACATATTGGAATAATGAATTATTGTTTGTTTGTGAAGTGCAATGAAGACACCCTGTAGGAAACTTCTGGAATTGTAGTACAAAATTTAACACTATGGGTCAGAATTAACAGGCTTATAATAAATTCTGGAAAAGAGGAGGCATACAGTTTCCACACTACATGGAAACTGAACCTTGCAATACTAATTTTCAGCATTGATGGAAAAACTATCTCACAAGGGAATGGTTCAATAAGCCACATTGAAACCTACCCTGAAATTTTTTTACACAGGAAGAAGACAACAAAAGAAATGCACTGCCAATATTTTAGCTGCTAAGAGGCATGGCAAGTATTTTGTAAAAAATGTTAAAGTTATACATTTTTGCCGTGAAATGAACGGCTTATAACAGCAATTTGTACAGTTCTGCCCGCCTAGTGTGTGACTCGGTGAATCACTCATGCAGCGCCACATAGCGGAATTCTCTGGTGTTCACAGACACCAATTTTATGCAGCTAAAGCCTAGTTTACAATGGAGCAAATGGAAGTGAACACACGTGAATGAGCATCTGCAGAAAATTCACTACCATTCACTTGTTCTCAAATATGGGTAGAATAATTTATACTAGAGGGAATGGAAGAGAGCACAAGGTAGTGAACATTGCCTATGAAGCTGTGTTATTAGTTTTTAGTTTTTGGAGCTAATATACAGGATACAGCTCTATCTTGTTAGAGCCACAATGAGAAACTTTGCTACCCAGTGAGGATTATTTTTCATGGCGAGCGCACTGTTCTTGATGCAAAATGGCGCAGAGAAGGAAGAATTTAAGTATCTTAATTTGTATGGAAGTGTGACAAGCATGGAGATCGTGTACTTTACAAGGAGTTGCAGCTCCATTTCTCCTTTGCAATGGTCCAAAATTTTCCTTGTATGTCAGCTGCCATCATTCTCTGGCTTCTCATTACCATTGAGGGGAAGTTTATCAACAGAACACTAATTACTGACATTGAGTTTCATCTCAAGTGGTGACACAGCTAGTGTTTCCCCTATGCATGTAAGGTCTAATGGTCATATTCTCTTTTTTTTTTCTAAAACAAAAATGGTCTAGTGACAAAGCCTGCACTTCATGATCCGGAGAGCACGGGACCAAATCCCATTCAGGTCACAAGTTTTTCACTGTGATTTTTAACCGAGCATTTACTTCTCACAGATGTTGGAGTGGTCACAAAAGACATGTGGTTCAGATTCAACATTAAACTGCAGGTCTCCATTTTCTGATTAGGTAACTGGGGAAGGTTATGGACACGTAAGTAGCTGCAGTGGCATCCAGTTGAAAGACCTGCAAGAGGCCTACTGGGTACACCAGACAGAATTCTCTTTTGCTTGTGCTTGTTAGCTCGTTTGCTCTGGTGAAAATCTGGCTTTAACTGTACAAACATTTTTCCGAATAACTTCATATCAGCAGTTCAATTCTTGCACATGTAATTCTGATAAAAGTGGCTAGCAGAGAAAATAAAATCATGGCAGTGTTTGATGTTACAGATGACTTCCATCTATGAGGACTTGTAATTTGTTGAAATGAAATGTGTCTTGCAGTACTACATTTTATAGCAATTCCTGTATGCCATTCCTTATAATAATGTTTGAATGTTGTACATTTGATTATCAGTAAAACAGTTCTTTGTTTCACATACGATGTTACAATTCAGAAGCAAAATATAACCTCATCAGTGGTCCAAATGTATCTTGGCAGTATCCAATCACTCCATAATTAGCAGAAAAAAAACATTCAGACTACAGAAAAATATTGTCAGGATAAGCAAACAAGTTAATTTTAGAGTCTCGTGTAGACAGATATTTAAATCTCTCAATTTACTGCTCTGTCTTGTTTATATATCTCAGTGGCAACTGATTGTATCTGAGGTTGGATTTTGCACCAAAGTTTTCAATGTCGCTTTTTCATATGAAAAGCTTGGAAAGGATTGATTTTTTTTAACTCAGCACCTCACTTCCTGAAATGCCATCTCAATAAATTATACTTCCTAATACACCTTTTCAATAGTCTGAGCAGATTATCATACACACAAACTCTTAAATTCAGACAAAATGCAAATGAGTACACAAACTTCTACTGTCAGCCAAAAGGAATGCAGGAAGGTCATGTGATATGAGATTATTGCTCCTCTTGTAAAAAAATACAAATGTGCAAAGTCATGTGATGCAAATACACTGCTTGCACCATCAGCAGTTACATAAATGATCAGAGTTGCAATTCTCTGTGACAGGCATGGTAGGATACAAAGGGGCATAAACAGCATCAGAAACTGAGGGATCACTGTGAAGAACTTAGAGATGCCACATACTGATGTGCAACAACCTTATCAACACCTCTCAGAGTTTGAAAGGGGCCTCACTGTGGGTCTCCATTTGGCTGGCTGGTGGAATCAAACCTTATCCAGATTTTTGGGGTATTCGGTTGTCACAGTCGCCTGATGGGCTGCATGGGGATATGAGGGCAGGCATACTCATCATCAAGGTTCCAGTCAACCATGTCTGGTCACCACAAGTGGAGATCACCATATTGTGCATGAAGCACATTCTGACCCCTTCATATCTGTGCCTACCTTCCACAGTCAGGTAATGAACTCCCTGCAACATTCCATGTCATCCCATATAATTTTTTGGACACTAGCAGCAGATGTACTAGGGAACTACCATCTCACATATAGACTGCCATTAATAATACAACACAAACAACTGTGTTTAGAGTAGTACCATGGACTACTGATGAATGTCATTCACATTGTGTTCTGTGATGAACTGAGAGATGATAATCATTGGCAATTACAGCAGCAACCTGGGGAGAGGTCCCATTCATCCATGATTTTGGAAAGGCACAGCAGTGTTACACCTGGCATCTTTCTGTAGGGAGCTACTGGGTATGACTCCAGGTCACAGCAGCTAGTGATTGAGCAACTCTGATGGTACAATGGTATGTCTTGGACAACCTGCACCCTCATGTGTCATCTCTCACATGACAGTGTCATAGTGCCATTTTTCAATACGACATTGTTTGTCCACACACGGTATATGTCGCTACTAACTGTCTGATGAGGTACTCCTGTGGCCAGCAAGATTCCCAGATCAGTCCCAGACAGAACATGTGTGGGATCAGCTCAGATGTTGACTCTGTCCCAGTGCCAGTATCCAGGATATCGAGGACCATTTACAACAATTGTGAGCCTGCTTGCCTTAGGTGAGGACACAATGGCTTAAGACACCCTTCCCAGCTGAATCAATGCACGCTAGAGGGGTGACACATCATACTGATAAGTTGGTTCATACCACTAAGTTCTCTGTAAATTTGACTCAATTTTATAACACTTAAATAACTTCACATATGCTCTCATTTCCTCCTCCCCTTCAGTGTGTTTCACTCTTTTGTCAGCAGTGCAGTCTTCCATCCAAAGACTAGTTTGCTTCATCTCTCCATGTTTACTCTGTCCTATGCAGCCTCTTCATCTCAAAATAACTACTGCAGCCTACATCCTTCTGAATCTGCTTACTGTTTTCATCTCTTGGTCTCCATCTACGATTTTTAGCCCCTACACTTCCCTTCAGTACTAAATTAAGGATCCCTTGATGTTTCAGAATATCTCCAACCAACCAATCCCTTCTTCTAGTCAGGTTGTGCCACAAATCTGTTTTCTCCCCAATTCTACTTGGTACCTCCTCGTTAGTTACGTGATATTCCCTTCTAATCTTCAGCATTCTTCTGTAGCACCAAATGTGAAAAGCTTCTACTCTCTTCTTGTCTTAACTGTTTATTATCCATGTTGCACTTCCTGCTGGTAAAATATAAGTGAATTTTTACCAGATATTGTGGTTCTCATTATGTGCATGCTCCTACAATCAGTAAGTACAGAACTCAACTAGGTTGGTGGGTGCAGCAAAGAGAAGATAAGCACTAGAGAGGAAACAGGTATGTGTGAGTTAGATACACAGTCATTAAATTTCCAATTCTATCCCCTGCCCCCTTGAGCCACTAACAACTGTAATATCATTAAGTAATGAACTAGTTATTTTAAAACTGAAGTATATTTGGTAACTAAAACATCAGATATTGGACATGAATTCTAGAGCTACACTATTGCTACCCCACTTGCACAAACTTATCAGTCATATTCTGATGGGAGTCTACAATCTCCTTTACAAGATCTATTCCAAGAGAGAATCACCAAGGCTGACAATCTTTCCTGGGGCATAGAGTTCTAATAATAAAAAAATTCTTTTCAAGGTAGGATACACCTTTCTTCATTGACTGACATCACTGGAACTGTAATAATTAGCTTCAGCAATTTCAAGAATCAGTGAACATCTTCTGTAAGTGTTTTGTTTGCTGGTTGTTACAAAATCCATTACATTAACAGCATGAGACAGTAACCTGAATACTAGTGCTAAATAGATGCAACACGGTTTATGGCATGGTTTGAGCTTACACTAAAATATATCCATTGAATACACTGTCTTTAAGGTGTCTTCAGGAAACTTAGGAGAATACAAGGGGAACTTATACGGGCAAATTAATGATAACGCTACAAGATGACACAGTCATAAGCTGTATTTACGGACCAAAATGAAAATTCCACCTAATAGGGAGAGATCAGGGCAAATGCTTCTTCATCACCTCTTGAAGCACTGAGGTCTCCTGTATGCTGTTGGCAGTCCAAATCAAACTTTCAGACAATTTTGCATGAAAAGTTATAACATTTAATTGATTTATAATATTTAATTGATTTCATCCTGATCTGCAGAAATGTCAGTTGTAAATTTGGGTTAGCTGCATTTGAAATGTCAGAATTACACTATTGAGGACACAGAGATTAGTAAATATTGATACAGGCCTCAACAACTTAGTGGAAAACAAAAGTTGATATCGTCACACCTAATGAAACATTTCACTGCTGTAAACTTGAAAACAAAGGTACATGTAATGCAACATTCTTATCTTTGTCAACTAAGCAAAGAATCAGATATGTTGTTTGGTCAGCATTTCAGAAAAACATGGAAAAAGGAATGCCAGATTTCAATTCCCAAACATTTGCATGCAGGCTGAGGGAACAGTTACGGCAGAAGTATGTTAAAACTTCCTGGCAGATTAAAACTGTGTGCCCAACCGAGACTCGAACTCGGGACCTTTGCCTTTCGCGGGCAAGTGCTCTAACATCCGCTGCAGAGTGAAAATCTCATTCTGGAAACATCCCCCAGGCAGTGGCTAAGCCATGTCTCCGCAGTATCCTTTCTTTCAGGAGTGCTAGTCCTGCAAGGTTCGCAGGAGAGCTTCTGTAAAGTTTGGAAGGTAGGAGACGAGGTACTGGCAGAAGTAAAGCTGTGAGGACCGGGCGTGAGTCGTGCTTCGGTAGCTCAGATGGTAGAGCACTTGCCCGCGAAAGGCAAAGGTCCCGAGTTCAAGTCTCGGTTGGGCACACAATTTTAATCTGCCAGGAAGTTTCATATCAGCGCACACTCCGCTGCAGAGTGAAAATCTCATTCTGGAAACATCCCCCAGGCTGTGGCTAAGCCATGTCTCCGCAGTATCCTTTCTTTCAGGAGTGCTCATCCTGCAAGGTTCGCAGGAGAGCTTCTGTAAAGTTTGGAAGGCAGGAGACGAGGTACTGGCAGAAGTAAAGCTGTGAGGACCGGGCGTGAGTCGTGCTTTGGTAGCTCAGATGGTAGAGCACTTGCCCGCGAAAGGCAAAGGTCCCGAGTTCGAGTCTCGGTTGGGCACACAGTTTTAGTCTACCAGGAAGTTTCATATCAGCGCACACTCCGCTGCAGAGAGAAAATCTCGTTGTCAGAAGTATGTTGTTTTTGTTGTTGTGGACTTCAGTCCAAGGACTAGTTTGATGCAGCTCTTCATGCTACTCTATCCATTTTGCTGCCCAAATAGCAAAGCTCATCTACTATTTTGAGTGTCTCATTTCCTAATCTAATTCCCTCATCATCACCTGATTTCATTCAACTACATTCCACTATCCTCATTTTGCTTTTGTTGGTGCTTATATGCTCCTTTCAATACACTGTCCATTCCGTTCTATTGGTCTTCCAAGTCCTTCGCTGTCTCTGACAGAATTACAATGTCATTGGCAAACCTCAAAATTTTTATTTCTTCACCCCAGACTTTAATTCCTACTCCAAATTTTTCTTTTGTTTCATTTACCGCTTGCTCAGTATACAGACTGAATAACATCAGGGATAGGCTACAGCCCTGTCTCACTCCCTTTTCAACTGTTGTTTCCCTTGCCTGCCCCTCGGCTCTCATAACTGCCATCTGGCTTCTATACAAATTGTAAATAGCCTTTCACTCCCTGTGTTTTACCCCTGCCATCGTTAGAATTTGAGAGAGAGTATTCCAGTCAACATTGTCAAATGCTTTCACTAAGTCTACAAATGCTATAAACATTGGTTTGCCTTTCCTTAACCTATCTTCTATAAGAAGTCGTAGGATTAATATTGTCTCGCGTGTTCCCACATTTCTCTGGAATCCAAACTGGTCTTCCCTGAAATTGGCATCTACCAGTTTTTCCATTTGTCTGTGAAGAATTCATGTTAGTATTTTGCAAATGTAACGTATTAAACTGAAAGTTTGGTAATTTTTGCACATGTCAGCACCTACTTTTTTCGGAACTGGTATTATTATATCTTCTTGAAGTCTTAGGGTATTTCACCTGTCTCATACATCTTGCTCATCAGATGGAAGAGTTTTATCATGGCTGGCTCTCTGAACACTATCAGTAGTTCTAATGGAATGTTATCTATTCCCGAAGCCTTGTTTTGACTTATGTCTTTCAGTGCTCTGTCAAATTTTTCACTCAGTATCATACTTTCCATCTCATCTTTATTTACGTCTTCTCCCATTTCCATAATATTGCCCTCAAGTACGTCTCTCTTATGTAGACACTCCATATACTCATTCCACCTCTGTTTTCCCTTCTTTGCTTAGGACTGGTTTTCCATATGAGC
The DNA here is from genome assembly GCF_023898315.1 of Schistocerca nitens. Taxonomy (NCBI): domain Eukaryota; kingdom Metazoa; phylum Arthropoda; class Insecta; order Orthoptera; family Acrididae; genus Schistocerca; species Schistocerca nitens. Next base: position 665,047,674 of record NC_064615.1, on the reverse strand, counting down.
TCCTGATATTCATACAGGTGGTATTACACATTCAAAAACAAAAAAGGAAATGTTACGCCTAGCAAAGCCAATAAACTTCCTGCAGATTGAAACTGTGTGCTGGACTGGGACTCGAGCCTGCAAGCTTTGCCTTTTCAGGAAGTGGCTAATCAATGTGTCTGCAATATCATTTCTTCCAGGAATGCTAATCTTGTAAGTTATGCTGGAGAACTTCCATGATGTTTGGAAAGTAGGAGATGAGTTTCTGAAGAAAGTAAAGCTGTGATGGTCAGTCATGAGTTGTGCTTGAATAGCTCAGTCGGTAGAGCACTTGCCTGTGAAAGGCAAAGACCCCAGGTTTAAGTCCTGGTCCAGTACACAATTTTAATCTGGCAGAAGTTTCAAATCAGTGCATACACTGCTGCAGAGTGATAATTTGTTCTGGAAGGCAACAGAAGTTTTGAACTGGTTGTGTTTGGTACACAGGACATAAATCTTGTATAGAGCACAGTGCAGTACTTCAGATACTAAATTCTGTTCTATTTCAAGGCAAGCTAACTTGCCAGTGAAAGCAGCTGTATGACAGATGATGCTATGATTATTATAATTCTATGTATTGCAGCAACAATTTTGAAATGGTGATTTGCTTTGAAAAAGATATTTTATACACTATGGTACATGGTATTTTCAGAGCATCTTGCGTTTTCTGACAACATAGATATCATTCAGAAATATTTATTGGCTGAAAATTCAGAAAGATTATTCACTGGCTATCTTGTATTTGCATAAGAGAATGATTTAATTAATGCGAGTAGCAATAAGTGGCCTAATGAAAGAAAATTTGTAAATTCTTTGCCTTTGTTTATCCATAGTCTTGTAATTTATGCTGGAGAACTTCCATGGTGTTTGGAAAGTAGGAGATGAGTTACTGAAGAAAGTAAAGCTGTGATGGTCAGTCGTGAGCTGTGCTTGAATAGCTCAGTCGGTAGAGCACTTGCCTGTGAAAGGCAAAGATCACCAATTTTTGCAGTTGCACACATTATGTCCTAATGTTTTGCTATTGAACATACTAGAACCGTTTCTGTCAGTCATTATCCACAGGTAAGATCTACAAAAGCTGATTCATAAGTATCTTAATCCATTACAGTGTGAGAATGTCTCTGAAAAATATCTGAAATGTGATTATTGTAAACATTGTGGAACCTATTTCCTGTAATCTATAAAACAGCACAGTAGATTTGCAAGTAGTCACTTAAAATTGCAAGCTGTATAGGGTGCCATGTGTTAAAGGGAACAACCTGCAAACATACTTTTGAAGGTAATCTGTTTTTGAAAATATAATGTAAATGCATACATAAAAAATCTACTCAAAAAGTGGCAGCAGGAGAACACACATATAAGACGTATTTTCTCATGTATATAGTTTTACTGTTCTTGTGACAACAGAATTTCTGAATTAAAGTGTGTGAAAGTCACTGACGTGTACAACAGAATGAGTGTGCTACATGTTAATACACTGGTTGACAGTTGCTAAGGAACAACCGACACTTGCTAAGGAATAACTGCCAGTTGCTGCAGAACAACTTACAATTGCTGTTGAACATCTGACTAATGACAGTAAAAGAAAATATAGAGGGTGGGATGTGTTAATTGCAGTGGAGCCTGTGCAGGAATGCTGTGTATGTATTTGACATTTCGTGCTGTACGGCGTTTTATGAAAGTTGAACCAATTAATGCAATATTTCATATGGTATGCCAACATGTATGTAAGATAGCATTTGTGTGCTTACGATCATGAATGAGCAGTGAGACAGCTCAGTCAGTCAAGTGTCACTACTGTGCCCACAGTAATGAGTGTGTCCAAAAGTGTCCTCTCATGATTAAAAAGGCTGTCAAAGGTGGAAATGCTATCCAAAAGCATGCTGGTGATCATAGATGGACCACAAAACTGCAAGGGGATCGATACGTAGCCCTATTGCTGAAAAGGAACAGACATCTCACTCCTAGGAAGATCACTTCAAATGTTGCAGCCACTACTGGTGATAGTGACAAGTGATTCTGCTACCAGTTAATGTGGGGAGAGACGGTGAACATGTAACACACTATAGAATGTTCACAAACATCATCAGTATGCATATCTCCATGTGAGGTACCTTTATAGCACAGTGGTATTGCAGGGTGATTATTCTGGATCATATCCATCTGTTTAGGCATGTGGTAGGTTCCAAATTTCTATTTATGGATTACAATGCCCACCCACAAAGTACCACTAAGGTGTTGGACACACTGGAATGCAAAGATAAGAATGTATGGAATGGCCTGCACGCCCCCCGGAACTAAACCCTCTAGAGCACGCCTGAGATGCTCTTGGTAGACATGTTTCTCAGATAATACCCCTTCCCTGAACCGTTCAAGAACTGAAAATTGCCTTGCGAGAGGAATGGGGTAACTTTCCCCAAGGACTCCTCAACAGTTTGGTATCCAGCATGAATAACAGGTGCAAAATGTGCATTAGTGCCCAAGAAGGGCATATTCCTTACTTAGACTCTTGTATTGCCATTTATGTTAGGAGTCTGACCTGTATCAAACATGAACATTATTTGTCTGTTACCCTGCTTTCCCATGTGGTGAAATCTGTACCATTTTTTGTTATACATATACAATTGATCTCTAATATGTAATTACTGTGCCTCACGTCACCCATCATTGCCTGTGATTATTCCAGTGCAACTATGTCTGTGTTCCTTAGCAATTGTCCGGCAGTGTGAAATGTGTAGCATTTAATGTACTCTAGCTTAACCACCTGGGATTTGAATTTTTATAAGTGGCAATTTATGATAACAAATTCTGATGGGAATGAAGCTATTTCAAAGAAACATTCTGTGCACCAGCAGTTTTTTCTTTTAAGTTTTGAAGTTACATAGCAAATTATGAGACTAAAATTTGTCCTGCTGATTGTCTCCTTGTCAGTATCAACGAAAATCTCCGAGAGACAGAAGGAAATCTGCAGAAGAAATATCTTGCAGTGAGAAACAGCTAATTCATTGGTGGAACAGTCACTTCTTAAGGAAATTATATGAGACAACATGGGTGACAACTGCCATCTATTTCTTACTACATAAGCCTGTATCAGTCACAGAACTTACAGGCACCTCCACCGTAACATTGATTATAAGCAAAATTGGAAGCCACTTTTTCAGAACAGGAGTACAAACACTGTCTGTGTAGTTTCAAAAGCCTATCCCTAACAGTAAAACTGGTGAAAATTATGCTAGGTGAAAAATAATTTTGTTTCCTTTCAGCGTTAATGAGCCTGTCATTTTAATACTTCTACTAAATAAGAGAATGTTATTCTAACAGTGTTGAGCTGTACAGGAAACCACAAAATTATGTTGAAACACAGGTACTGATCCACTTTTATTCATATTATGCAGTTTTTGATTTACAAGCTTGAAAGGCTGAGTTCGGCTTCCTTCAACAGCCACATTCTAATTACACATTCTGAGTTGATGTTCCTACAAAATAATTTTGCCAACATCTCACTTTCTTAACTCCCCCCATTCTGACTAATAATTCTGTAAAACCTCGTCACTAATGTCTAGCTATTTCTCACTACTCATCAAACTTATTCTCCAGATAAGCACTGTAACCCATCCCAGAATTACTGGTTAACTTATGCCAAGTTTTCCAAATCAGAACACCAAAGTTAAGCACTGTCAGGATTGGCTGGCACTTGGATGGGTCACTGTCTGGGTCTGCTGAGTTCTGTTGGCAAGCGGTGTGCACTCAGTCCTTGTGAGCCCAATCGAGGAGTTACTTGATCAAGAAGTAGTGACACCAGTCACGAGAACTGACAATGGCCAGGAGAGTGGTGTGTTGACCACAAGCCCCTCTGTATCCGAATCTGGTGATGTCTAAGACCTGCGGACGACACGCCGGCCGGTCAGTACCGTTGGGTCTTGGGCCTCGTCAGACGGTGTTTTTTTGTTTTTACACTGAATTTATACTCCAATTAGGCAATATTCCATGCTAGTAAATGTGTTTGCTATGCTATTTTGAGAAAAGAGGTTAACCAGCTGTTGTCCCGAGTTTGTAAAACCAGCCCTAAGTCTTCCAGTAAACATGCAACTAATATCTGTGCATCATGTTTTGAAGTACACAGTAAATTCCAGAACCTTTTATTGCTTTGCCTCTTACACGCATGGTACAAAATGGAGATCTGAAATATATTTTAAATTTTACAGATTTCATCGTCAATAACAACCAATAATTTTAAGTCTGATACTTGTTTTGGTATCTCTTCTTGGCACACATCAACAGAACTTTCAATATACAATTCAGTGATAAAATTAATTAGTCCTCTGAAAACAGTTATCTGTCCTCTCAGATCAGAGCTGCAGACAGAGACTCACCTGTCTACGGACATGCTAACCTTCTGACATTCAACAATCTTTTCATTTCCACTGATTACTACTGAAGGAACAAAACTCTTGGGGTCCACTTCTTATGATGCAAGTTGGCTGTCAAAGTGACTGGTTAGAGGAGTTAACTCAGTTTCCAATGACTTCAACTTTTCCCTTTGTTCAGTAATTTGACCATGGACACCCCCAAGTGATTGGCCAGTAAAGCAAAAGCAATTTCCTGTTGATCTAATTGTGTGTTCAAGCAATCACTTTTGTTAAAACCATCAGCATTTGACTTTGTTTCCTCGCTCCCTTTCTTGGGTTCTTCCGCCTGCTTATCCATTTTACTGTTTAGCCCCATTAACATTAAATCTGCCATGCCAACCATTCCCAACCTGTAACCAGCCAATTGCATTTGAAGATTAATAGAATGCTGAGAGGTACTTCGCTGGTAAGCCCCCATTGAGATTCTGCACTTTCTCTGATGAGGGCTGTCATTGGTTTGTAGTCTGCAGCAGCTGCAGGTGGTGGCTCCATGTCACCTCATTTAACTTCAGTTCATTGGCAAGTGCTAGTTGTGTCTTTTTGTGCAACATCTACTCCCTGTGGCTTGATCACGAGATGAATACCCACAATGTAATCAGACTTAATGGCCCATCAGTTTCAGGCCACAACAGCAGACATGCCAGGTCTCAATTGGTAGACTATCATCTCAGCACCCCTCACTGTCCTCCTCTACAAGGCCATCAATGTTCTCAGATGGTACTGCAGCTTTCAACACCATCTCTTGCCATTCTACTGATTGCCTCCTCAGTTAAAGTATCTATCATTCAATATTTGAAGTTTGATCATACAGAATCAAAAGAATAATGGCTGCACCCACCTTTGCAGGTTTTGGTCACTTCTCAGGAGGATGGACAAGTGGACAAGAATCTGTTTCCTGCTGTCATTTGCTGGGAAAATGGACAGTGAACAAAGACATCAGCTGGGCAGCCTGCCGAGCTATAGAAATTCAGTTAGGATCTCATCAAGGTGTAAGACCCTGTCATGGTACAACCTAGGAAGATTGCCCTGAAAGTAATGCACCAAATATTTTTCTTCTTCAATTATTTATTGAACACATGTGTATGACTGCCATGGGATGCCTCCCTGAATGCTGCAAATTTTGGAGCTCTGCCAAGCTGCCTTCTCATAACAGCCTCACCCTCTTTGCCCAGCAACTAACAGTACTTCTGTTGAATGCAGCTTCTCTATGAAGAGCACCTCAAACTCTGAAAACTTCAAATAATGCATACCTAAAATTTCACATTCATGCCGTTGTTGTTGGCTGTGGAAAAAATGTGGTACATAAGTTTCTGGATGACCCTTGTAGGTTGTGAGAAGGTGAATCTTTGATCCTGGGTATGTGGCTTGGGAACAAGCACCCACCTCCCCGCTTCCTGCCCTGTTCATGCCTACAGCATTAAATTCATCTTCTACTACAGGGGTGGTTCAATACTGCCATCAAAATTACAGTGGACAGGTAAATGACGTAAGAGGTTAGCACTACTCAAATAAGAGTCTACTCACTTACATATGTATTTTTTATAAAAATGTCCACAAATATATTAACAGAATTCAAGAAGATAAAAAATTACTGAAATAGTTGGCAAAAGTGCCTGGATACAAGAACGTAGACAGCACTCAGTCAATCAAGAAAAACCACACACATAAGTAATCAGAGTACACAAAAGTAAAAAAGAAAACACGTAACTGAGCATAAGCAAGAGAGAGAATATCCAGTAATGGCACATACCAGGTGAGCAAGACAGATTACCTCAGTGGCAGCGTAGAAGTATTGATGGTTGTGAAAGCAATCGCAATTATGAGATGCCATCGTAATTCTGGATGATAATGATTACTGCAACCAGCAAGCACCAGAAACATTAACAACTTCTCTGATTAATCAGAAATCTTTTATTGACCCATCTAGTGCCTAGAGCATTCAGTTAAACTACCTCAACATGGCACCTAAGTGATGGGACCATCTGGTCTGGAGGCTGACTGTATCAGCCAAAGATACGTGTATTGAAGGCATAACAGCTCGGGTCCCACTGAAGCAGGGCTCTTCCTGTGGCACTTACTTAACATTTTGGGTTTCAAAGAAAAAAGCTGACAGTACAGAGGTCACAATTTGTCGTAGCCAATCCACCTGTGCTCATCTGCACAGTTTTGGGCATACTGTTTAATTGTGTTAGACTGCCAGACAGTGATTTCTTCCAACAGTCAGAATTGCTTTTTTGGTACCTGTGTGGTGTATTCATATATGAAAGACAATTCAAACTTAGCACAAAGAGCCCCCTTACAACACAGCAAAAATTGCTAACTTCTGAATTAACTGCAAGAATGACAACCAAAGATTATAGATAATACCTTTATACTGGGGCATCATTATTGCGTATTTGGTATCTCTAATTTGCCCTCACAACACACACACAAAATGATAGATCAAATTATTATCAAAATTAATTAATATCAGCACTAGCCTCAAGGGTATGTTTAGCCTAATTCTGATGTGGTAAGAATAGCTTGTTATATGGCATCCCAATATTTAGGTATATTAAACTGCACAATTAGAAGGAAGGGCAGCAAATGTGTGTAATATCACACACTAGCTCTAATATACCTCCATGAAAGAAAGTACATTAAAAGAAGAAAAACTCTTCAATGATGACTCCGATTTTCACTCTTATGATGCTAGGCAGGAACATAATCTGCTTGTCATACAGTAAGTACAAACACTTGCAGAGGATATCATACCACCTTTATGCTGTACGATCACATGGAATCCCATGTGAAACAGGTACCAAATTTATGTATGTTTAAAATGACATCTGAAACAGTACTTGCTTGTCCACTGCTGGTATTATGTTCCCAACTTTTGAGGTGCCATAAAATTAGTGAATTTGATCACAAATTTTTAACCACATTTTGTTTTTTTCTCACCTTATTTGTTTTATAACTAAGTAACCAAGATGCAACATGTTTTGGATTATCATTTCAGATTCATAGTATGTATAAATCGTATTCAATGTCTCAAAACTGACTAGTGCCATTATAGTATGTTCAAATTACGTATCAAATCATGATTCACAGGACCACTAACAAAATACAAGTCTATCCTGACTAAGTTTTCAGTGAAGTGTCCTTACTGAAGTCCAGCGCATAGGCAGGGTGGCAGGAACAAGCTCTGCTTTCTTCACTCAGTTCTGGCACTACACATGTTCTTAGTTATTCGGCAGGGCATGACAGTCACTGTGTAAAAACTGTTGTACACACAGGTACTGTATAGTTAGATCACCAATGTTGGCAGCGGCCAGTCACAAAACACACATGATCTGAAATCTACCAACTACTGTCGGCTTCAGTCAGTTCTGAACTTCATGGTCCTTATTCTAAATGTTGTGAGCAAACTCATACTACATGTCACCCAAAAGCTCTTGAAAATGTTGATGACCTAAGTTGACTTCTTACAAAGTTCATGGCATTTATAGCCAAACTTATTAAGTTAGCTTTCTTATTTGCTTCTTATTTGTCAACACCTTGGGTAAAAAAAAAACACTTATGCAGTATCACAAACACCTTTATTCTCATCCACACCATTTTCTCTAAGCATAGATTTCAATTTGTGACTTGTACCCTCTGTTCTTCCCATCGGTGACCCTACAGACAAACAAACAGGTTTGATTGATGATAACTTTTCTTAACATATCCCCTCAGTAATGTCTTTGATACAGGTTTCACAAATTTTGTATCAGTGTACAGCTAACCATTGGTTCCTATTATTTTAACAGTACCGTTACTGTTTTGCATAGCATCAATGTGATCGTTTATTTCCATTCTAAAGATTTTTTGCAACCTCAGAATCACCTTCAAGGATTAAATGTTGGTCTAGCAAGCACCGCCAATAAGAGATCAACATTGATTCATATGAAAAACATCATTCATAATGTGTCTTCAAATATTGCATTTCTTCACATTACCTATACTTGTTCCACAAATTAAACAAAGTGGGTGATTTGTATGTTGTGTAAAACAGATATCACTGTCAATTGTTCATTGAAGCACCTTCACTCTTCTGTTTCCCTCCTGTTGGAAGACTGACTGCGAAACTCTCTCTCTCTCTCTCTCTCTCTCTCTCTCTCTCTCTTCCCCCCCCCCCCCCCCCCCCCAAACCATGGCATCTGTACTGATAGTCAACGGTCATTTTAACATTTCAGATATGCATAATAGTGCTTAATAGGTCTTCATGTTTTAACTGGAAGTATATCTACATCTTCCAGATGATCTCATATGCCTGATAGGTATTTCTCCATTTGTCTTTAAATATTTCAAGTCCCTGGATGCTTCTTTTGTTGATGGGATTGAGAAAACGTGATGAATGGATGGATCAGTGACCCAACTGAAAACCTAGAGAGAAGGAAATCAGCAACCTGTACATTGTTGTATGGCAAACCATACCAAAGTTGCCCCAAGTAAAACACAGGAAAACAGGAAGGCTGGGATAACAAATTTGACTTTTACTCACTCAAAATGATCAACACATTTTGGATAAAATGTGTAGAAACTTAAAATTCAGTTTAATTCTGTTTACATGTAAGAAAGGATATAGTCAACATATGAGACTGGCTTCTTTGCTTCTTCAGTGAGGGAGGGAGAAACCAATGTTGCATGCATGGAAATCTTTAAAAAATAAATATACTAACCAATTCCTCTATAAGTAAAAAATTTTGCTAATTTTGAAACTAGAATTACAGGCTCCTTTTGCTACTGCAGAAGATACACACAATATAACAAAATAGAGTCTTTATATCTATCAAAATTAATTGATTTCCTATGGTTGACACTTTTCTTCTAATGCAGTCATACATTCCTCCACAGCGATAACAAGAACTCAACTGATAAACTTACAGATGTTGCTCAGAGATACCTTCCAAGTACTTTTGTATGGTCTCTGGTAGTTCATTATGGAGTCATTGCATTTCACTTGGTTTCTTGCCTCAGTTGGCTTTGTATCTACATTGCACTGAAAATAGTGCAAATTGTGAAAATGTTGTTGATATGCACTGTGTGTCATGTTTTCATTCTCTCATGGTACCTGCTGTTGACAATAGTATTGTAATACCCTCATTAAATCACTGCCCTCAGGTTTGCATTCAGTTCTGCTTGGTTCTGTCTAGGGTTTTTGTTTTCCAGCAGTGTTATTTGTGCTTTAACAGTGATACACAGCAGTACTTTGGACATGTTTGTTGATAAAGAGAGTTGGCCATTATGCTCCCCATGTATGGGTTCACTGAATGCAATGTGACAGCAGTGCAACACTATGCTCAGCTGTTCACACACCAAAACAACCTCATCACAGTACTTTTGCATCTGAGGCTTTTTACATTACTTTGTGTTGTTTATTGCATGTTTTGGTTAATGCAAATTACATGCTTCTTCAGTGTTGTGAAGGTATTTTTATAGAAAAAGGATGACTGCAGTAGAAAAACCAAGTAAATCAGAAGTACATTATTAATCTGTCAAGTGCCACACAATATCAGGTATTTCTCATAGCAAAATACTCATAAGGTATCCCTGAACAATCTCTGAAAGCTTGTAAGTGGAGTTTGGTTCATGCTGTGTATAAAAGACAATTATCTCACTGAATGAGTGTTAAAATTTATAATTACTCTTCTGATTTACTGTTAAATTACTGACCAGTTTCATGATCATGGTCATTCTCTCCCACACTTGGACCAGGAGAGTAGAACAAGTGTCTGTTCTATAGTCATAACATTACTCTTATATACGTTCATTCTCAAAATAAGGTATTTCAAATGCTCATTTCAGCTGCTGAAAAATTATAGGGAAACCTACATTACTATTTCACATCAGTACCCATGTGTTTTATGACTCATAATAGAGGTGAAGAATCCTTAACACTTTGACTACAATTTTATTGTCAAAGACAGTTGCTAAAATAAAACTGTCCAACGACTTCCACACAGTTTCACAAACATTACACTTATGTACACTCTGGCTTCTCATTGCTAAAAGAAAACTGTCCAACGACCTCCACACAGTTTCACAAACATTACACTTATGTACACTCTGGCTTCTCATTAAATCAAGCTAAAAACAGTGGAGAATGTATTTTTCACATGTATGTGGTATGCAAATAGAATAGCTAATCAACAGGGTAAACTTAAAATCATACAGCCAGTTGTGAAGGAAGTGTCTCGTCAGCAGCACAAGGTTGACAATATAGTCAGTTCATAGTTAAAATATTTCTGTTAGTGATAAGTCATATATATGTACAGTATTTAACAATCATTTTCTGAGCATTGCTGGTGAATTACATAAAAGCTTAGTTTATACAGTGAAACACGCAGCTCTCCTGGAAAATGCCTTTCTGGGATTGAAATCTGAAATACTCCTCTGTGATACTGACAAGGGGAAGAATGAGCCAATAATTATATCACTGAAGACTAAGGACTCTCGTGGATATGATGGACTGCCTAGCAGAATATTAAAGTACTGTGCTGCACTTGTTAGCTCTGTACTTAGTCATATTTGTAATTTTTCCCTTAAGAAGGGTCAGTTTCCTGAACAGTTAACGTACTCAGTAGTAAAGCAGCTTTATAAAAAGGGAGAAATGGATAATGTAGACAATCTGCCATCAGTGTTTGCTAAAGTTATTGAAAAGGCTGTATATTTAAGGATAATTGATCATTTTATTACACATAATTTGCTATCAAATTTACAGTTCGGCTTTAGAAGTGGATTAAAAACTGAAAATGCTATATTCTCTTTTCTCTTAGAGGTACTGGATGGATTAAATAAAAAGTTTTGACCACTAGGCATCTTTTTTGATTTAACTGAAGCATTTGATTATGTTATCACAAAATATTGCTCCAGAAGTGGGGCCGTTATGGAATACAGGTGGGAGCTTACAATCGGTTCACCTCTTACTTTAACAACAGACAGCAAAAGGTCATTATTCACATTGTTGAGAATGGCTGTGACATGACATCTGACTGGGGCACGGTCAAATGGGAGGGGGGGGGGGGGGGCAGGAAGGGGCAAGGATCAGTGCTGGGGACACACCTGCTCCTTGTGTACATAAATGATACGCCCTCTAGTATTACAGATAATTCTAAAACATTTCTGTTTGCTGATGACACTAGCTTGGTAATAAAAGATATTGTGTGCAACATTGGCTCTGTTTCAAATAGTGCAGTTCATGACGTAAGTCCATGGCTTGTAGAAAATAAACTAACACTAACCACAGTAAGACTCAGTTTTTATAGTTTTTAACACATAATTCAACAAAACCCACTGTTTTAATTTCACAGAATGGGCATATGATCAGTGAAACTGAACAGTTCAAATTTCTAGGTGTTCAGATAGATAGTAACTGTTATGGAAAATCCACATTCAGGATCTTGTTCAAAAACTTGATGCTGCTATATATATATATATATATATATATATAGCAGCATCAAGTTTTTGAACAAGATCCTGAATGTGGATTTTCCATAACTTGATGCTGCTATATATATATATATATATATATATATATATATATATATATATATATATATAGCAGCATCAAGTTTTTGAACAAGATCCTGAATGTGGATTTTCCATAACAGTTACTATCTATATATATATATATAAAATCCACATTCAGGATCTTGTTCAAAAACTTGATGCTGCTGTGTGTATATATATATATATATATATATATATATATATATATATATATATATATATATATATATATAAAAAGTGATGAGACTTACCAAACAAAAGCGCTGGCAGGTCGATAGACACACAAACAAACACAAACATACACAAACATACACACAAAATTCTACCTTTCGCAACAAACGGTTGCTTCGTCAGGAAAGAGGGAAGGAGAGGGAAAGATGAAAGGAAGTGGGTTTTAAGGGAGAGGGTAAGGAGTCATTCCAATCCCGGGAGCGGAAAGACTTACCTTAGGGGGAAAAAAGGACGGGTATACACTCGCACACACACACATATCCATCCGCATATACACAGACACAAGCAGACATGTGCGAGTGTATACCCATCCTTTTTTCCCCCTAAGGTAAGACTTTCCGCTCCCGGGATTGGAATGACTCCTTACCCTCTCCCTTAAAACCCACTTCCTTTCATCTTTCCCTCTCCTTCCCTCTTTCCTGACGAAGCAACCGTTTGTTGCGAAAGCTAGAATTTTGTGTGTATGTTTGTGTTTGTTTGTGTGTCTATCGACCTGCCAGCGCTTTTGTTTGGTAAGTCTCATCACTTTCTTTCTTTTTAGATATATTTTTTCCACGTGGAATGTTTCCCTCTGTTATATATATATATATATATATATATATATATATATATATATATATATATATATATATATATATATATATACACCAAACAAAAGCGCTGGCAGGTCGATAGACACACAAACAAACACAAACATACACACAAAATTCAAGCTTTCGCAACAAACTGTTGCCTCATCAGGAAAGAGGGAAGGAGAGGGAAAGACGAAAGGATGTGGGTTTTAAGGGAGAGGGTAAGGAGTCATTCCAATCCCGGGAGCGGAAAGACTTACCTTAGGGGGAAAAAAGGACAGGTATACACTCTCACACACACACATATCCATCCACACATATACAGACACAAGCAGACATCTCACAAGCAGACATATTTAAAGACAAAGAGTTTGGGCAGAGATGTCAGTCGAGGCAGAACTGAAGACGAAAGGATGTGGGTTTTAAGGGAGAGGGTAAGGAGTCATTCCAATCCCGGGAGCGGAAAGACTTACCTTAGGGGGAAAAAAGGACAGGTATACACACTCACACACACACATATCCATCCACACATATACAGACACAAGCAGACATGGTCTTTAAATATGTCTGCTTGTGAGGCAACAGTTTGTTGCGAAAGCTTGAATTTTGTGTGTATGTTTGTGTTTGTTTGTGTGTCTATCGACCTGCCAGCGCTTTTGTTTGGTAAGTCTCATCATCTTTCTTTTTAGATATATTTTTTCCACGTGGAATGTTTCCCTCTGTTATATATATATATATATATATATATATATATATATATATATATATATATATATATATATATATATATATCGAATAATAAAAACAGCAGCATTAATAGTTATAGTTTGGGTAGAGATGTCAGTCGAGGCAGAAGTACAGAGGTTCCCGTTACCCACCAGGCCTCAACCTCTGCTAATTTCAAGTTTCTGCCGCTCGTACCTCACCTGTCATTCAATAACATCTTTGCCTCTGTACTTCCGCCTCGACTGACATCTGTACCCAAACTCCTTGCCTTTACATATGTCTGCTTGTGTCGGTATATGTGCGGATGGATATGTGTGTGTGTGAGAGTGTATACCTTTCCTTTTTTCCCCCTAAGGTAAGTCTTTCCGCTCCCGGGATTGGAATGACTCCTTACCCTCTCCCTTTAAAACCCACATCCTTTCGTCTTTCCCTCTCCTTCCCTCTTTCCTGATGAAGCAACCGTGGGTTGCAAAAGCTTGAATTTTGTGTGTATTTTTGTGTTTGTTTGTGCGTCTATCGACCTGCCAGCACTTTCGTTTGGTAAGTCACATCATCTTTGTTTTCAGATATATTGTTCCCACGTGGAATGTTTCCCTATATACTTTATTGTCATTTCTTGTTAATGATATCAGTTTATTCCCATGAATTAGCAGCTTTCATTCAGTTAATATTAGGCAGAAATCTAATCTGCATTTGGACTGCACTTCCTTAACTCTTGTGCAGAAAGGTGTGCAGTATATTGCTGCATCCATTTTCAATAAACTTCCACAAAAATTCAAAAATCTTAGCAGTAATCCATGCACTTTCAAATCAAAACTGAATAATTTCCTCATAGGTCACTCCTATTAGTCGAGAATTTCCTTGAAAAATTAACCTGAGTCCTGTGTTATATTGTTGATTGCATTTACATAAACTTAGGGGTTGTCTTTTTTGGGTTCACAAACATTTTATTTTGTCTGTTATTAGTGTTATGTTGTAGTTTTATGTACTAACATGTCCCATGACCTTTGAGATTTGCTTTTCAATTTGGTCCTACAGAACTAGACATGTAAAATAAAATAAAATACAAACTACCATACTTATTTGCCAACATAATTTTGATTATCCAGCCTGCTTCAATGCAGAGTGTCTAATTTAACATTTTTAGTACACAGTCTAGGTCATTGCTTATTTACGTAACTTGCTATTCAACTACAGAGCTACACAAAACAAATGATCAACTTCAAAACAGGTATATTTGTAGACTTGATTAGAGTGTTGGATGAAATGCTTTAATTTATGAAGATATAAAAACCACACTATGCCAATAAACTGTTCTTGAGCATTAAGGCAACCATTCACAGATCAATCAGTTTGCAGACCCGTGTGACAGACAGTCTGTTCAGAGGTTACCGCTTGTATGTTGGCGATGACTCCATAGTATGGTCTGCTGTTCCATCACCAGATTACTTGCTTCCACAGACCTTTACCCACAGACAGACACCGCTCAGTACATGGCCATGGGATCAATTGAAGTTCGCTGTACCAATCGTCAGTTTTGACCTGTGACATAACTGTGTTGTTTGATGTCCTTTTGGTTCTGTGTCTTTGAAACAGATTGTGTCTGCAGAGAGTTTGTTGAAGTAAATGGTGGCAATCACTAGCAGGGGATGTTTATACACTGTTTGGGAATGATGTTAGCATGGCGTTAAACAAGTGCTGTATGTTACTCAGTTTTTTGTGAGTTTTGTTTAGATGTCTTGTCAGTGAATTATTTTAATGTCATTAGTAATAGGCCACAGATTAGTTTTCAGTTTTGGAATTGTTCATTTGTGATGTTGTTAATGGTTTGAAATTTAATTATTTTGTTTTCATTTGGTACTAGGTATGGATATTACCACACACTTTATCAGTCATTCATTAATTGCTGCTACAGTTGCCTATATAGCTGCTACAGTTACATAGCCTCATGGCAGAGGGCGTAAGGTGTCAGCAGTACAGAAAATTTATAAAACTGACAGAGCCTAGATTTATCAGCGGACTTTGGGTGTTTTTATGTTTTATCCCCTTTATTTTAAGGAGTTTAGTGTGTTTGTTTATGTACATAATTTTCTTTGAATTGGTTATCTATATTGCTTAGTTTCTAGATTTTGTGGTTTGAGTGTGTAGTAGAAGTTATTTAGTAGTTTATAGTAGTATCATGAAGGCTGTTCTGGTTATTTTGGCCTGTTTAGGTTTTGACAATAGTTATGGTAAGTGTGGTTTGTTAGTATCATAGGTTTCATTTGAGCTGTACATGTCAATTGAAATTTCTGATACTTGTTTTTTCCAGATTTTGTTTGCTGAGGTTTTAGTTTCATTTTTACATTACTATTTGATTTGGTACATTTTCATTACTAAGACTGCCATATGTTTTGTTTGCCACCTCCAAAAAATAAAATAAAAATAAAAGGGAGCACCTAAGCTCTTGTCCCGCTAGTATGTTGCTTGTGTCTTTTAAGGTTGGTTGGTCTGAGGAGTAAATGGACCAAACTGCTGTGTTATCAGTCCCTTCTTTTCAGGTGTATGATGCCATGGTGACCAAATTGTATAAGCTTTAAATGGGGTATCCACCATCTTAATGATGTCATGGGTCAAAGGTGATGTGTTGGTACTACAGTCTTCAATATTACCTTGCCGTGTGATAAGGCAGATGGGAGGAACAGCCCACAACACTGGACAAGTCGCAGTTGTGGAGGGCATTGTCCATGCGGGCATTCTGGCACATTAACCGGGCTGTAAAGGGTTGGTTTCAACACCACATTCTTAATATGCACAATTCAGTACGAAATAGTAAACTCTTTTCTTTCTCAAACTATGAACTAACTTCATCAATCAGTTACGTAACCTACATGGGGTCCCAAACAACAGTAAAACTTGGCATTTCACACACACATTCAGAAAGTTGCATCCATGAAGTGGCAGTGAAAATCCGAAGAACTGGGGACTGAACTGTAGTCTGACATTTACCCACCAAACCATTCACAATATACTGTCAGCCATGGCTAATTTACAGCACTCTTTACTTCAAACATTACTTGAAAAAATGAAGCCAATAACACAACAATGGAAAGTGGTGCAATGATAAGTAGCTATCTTGCAAAAATGTTCAGTGATGTAAAACTGTGCACCTGGTGAAATGCAAAAATGCATAGTCCTATGACTACAATATCAACTACTCACAGTTGAGATCATTCCAGTTATACAAACACTTTGGTGTAACAGTTTGTGGGGATGTGAAATTGAATGCCAGTCAGTACAGCATGTACTGCTACTTACATTTCATTGGAAAGATAATGGTAGAATACAATCGGTTTACAATGAAGAACACTTACAAAACACTCACGTGACTCATCTTAAGATTATTGTTCGGGTATGCAAAACCCCTAACACATAGAACTAAAAGGAAATATTTAACATAGAAAAAGACAGGTGGCACAAATGATTATAGATTTGTTTGACTAATGAGGAAGCATCAAAGAAAAATAATGGTAGAATACAATCGGTTTACAATGAAGAGCACTTACAAAACACTCACGTGACTCATCTTAAGATTATTGTTCGGGTATGCAAAACCCCTAACACATAGAACTAAAAGGAAATATTTAACATAGAAAAAGACAGGTGGCACATATGATTATAGATTTGTTTGACTAATGAGGAAGCATCAAAGAAAAATATTCTCCGGTGAACACCTGAAGACAGACATCAACAACTAACCTGCTAAAGTCCACAAAGTTTCAAGAAGCAATACTACACAAAAAACCTAGGAATAAACTGAAGCCTTGTATGATCACTGTGTACACACAACAAACACCAAATCAGACTAAAATGGACATAAAGGCATCAAAGCAGCTCTTCCTGAGGTTATTTGCAACTGGAGCAGTAAGAAATCCTACTAGGGTTCAACAGGAAGTATAGTATGCCATGCACTTCATAATCATTTGCCTTTCGCAATGTTGGTGGAATATGCAAATGCACAACAGAAGATTAATGCCTCAACTTATGAATGTATCTCAGAAATCATCATCTTTTCCAGTTTGACATGGAAGCACTTTCAAATCATATGGAACACTTTAGGTCACAACCAAATTTTAACAAAGTTTCTAAAATGATGCAACTTAAAGATTTATTTTCAGTTCATGTGTTAAAGAAATATGCAGCATTTGATTTCACACCAACAACAAATTACTTTCGACACTTCCGTATCTATTCAAACATGTACGCATATTTCTCACTGGTACGATGAGTAAAACATGCACTGATTCGACATTCAGTCACAGGTCAGTAAACAAACTGCTCATTGTTTTTGAGTAACTTTTAATATAGAACTAGCTGGAAACAACACTCAAAAAAAGAACTGATACTTCCTCAATTTGCATACAGCTGCACAAACGAAAGGTGGCAATACCATGCTTTTCCAAGAAAAAGCTTCTTCAACCAGTAATAGAGGGAAAAAGTCTCATACTGTTCATAAATGGAGAAAGAATTATCCACATTCCAAATCCAGACACACATGGTGGCGACTACAACAGGAAACAGTTGTTAATTTACGTCTGATTTTGAAACCTTTCCCAAATACTTTTTTGTCTCTTTTGTTTTTCACAAAATTAAGGGAATTTACCTTTATTATTGAAATCATCAATCAGTAATACTTACGTCACTTCTACTAACACAGTCTCAAACACCTTACAACATTTGTGAGCACAGTATCAGGAATAAGTAACAAATTGCAGTAATTTTTTGTGTGTTACTAACTTATCAACCAACTTTTTAAAAAAACTGCTATTGTGGAGCAGCAATATATTCTGAAGTACATACTAACAGTGGAAAGAACTAGCAAATTGTAACTATCAATGCTCTGATTTACTGTGTACATATATCGAACACTTATGCCAAACATCCACAATGACACCTCATTTCATCAACATTCATATTTAGTGTGACTCATCTCTCACACTATATGCAGGCTACTGTTAAAAATAATTTGGTATTTACGTTATTAGCACCACATATAACAGCATCAAATGCAGCATTGCAAATTCTCATGCACGAGACAACCAAAGTGTGATATATGTAAGGCTAATGTGTGAGATCCCAAAGTAGTTGCAGTAAATAAATACAAAACATGTTACTGACTTTTTCTATTTCACTGCGGTAACACCTTTTAACGAAATAATTTAACTTCGTTTTTGTACAAATCAGGTATAAGGGATTTCAATACAGTATGTGTAATAATTGCAGTCATCCCCCATATTTTATGCTCTCCTCCAGAGAATACAGGCAAGGTGTACCCGCCTGGATATTCCATGTAATCGCAATTACTAGAATCACAAAACAGTCTTAATGGTACTGTAAACACAGATTCCACTTCTGTCCGATTTATTGCCAAGTCTTTCACATTCACATGCCCTATGTAACCCAGATACGGGCAAACGACTACTTCATTGTCTTTTGTACCAACAAAACTTCCATGTCCCCAGATCTCTATGTCGCTTTTCTGTAATCCTATTTCTTCACACGTCTCCCTACAAGCCGTCTCTTCTAGATCACTGTCTGTCTCATCCTGCATGCCACCAGGAAATGAAACTTGTCCACTGTAATTTTTCAACGTACTTGATCGCAACGTATATAACAACGAAATTTCTTCATTTACTATACAAAATGGTACCAACACAGCTGCCTGCTTTGCGGGAACATGTTGCTTAGTTCGCAAGGGGCCCATTCGCTGTAGTCGCTCCAAGCCTTTATTCCTGTTTTCTTCGTTGAAGATAGCCTTTGCAATTACCTCGCTCAAATTGTGTGTGGATGTGGCATGGCAACGTGCATTTGTGATGAAGAGCACAGCTTGTCTGGAATAAAGACCATGTTTAATTAGTTTTCATCTACTGAATAACACATCCTGTGACTGTTTATACAAATACGTATTGCAAAGGACAGACAAAGGATAAAAATTGTATTCACCTTCCTGAAATTGATCTTAAGCAGACAGTCATCTCGTAGAGTTAATACTCATAGACACAAAAAGGGAGTATAATTCTTTACCAAAACTTCAAGTTGAAATATCTCTAACCTTCATACTGGGATTGTTTATGTTGGTGGGGGTTGTCCGAAGTTCCACTTATCAGCTGATTGAATGACAAGGATGCTCCGACAGCATCATAACAAGAAGTTAGACCTTTCTGCATTCCATACACCATAAATATTGTTTCTAGAAGCCAATAAAAAGGAAAATAAATAAATAAATATTGTCTTTGATTTACGCTTATGAAGGATAACGTAATAGTCGCAACACTTCGCCTCGATTTTGTTGCCTGCTGCGCCAGCGGCGCGCCAAGCGGCCGTATGTTAAACTATTGAGTTTGGTGCGATCGTGAAAACGAAAGCGAGTAGTAGCTATTTAATTTGGTTTGTACATTGGTTTTTACAAATGAGAATGTAGCGTAGCGCAATAAATTGCAGCATCGACAAGAAAAAGATACCACACTGTTCTTTTTTTTAATTGGCTAAGGACCCTGAGAGGTATATAACATCCTGTTACTAAATTGCATCGTCAGGATTCGCTTGTAAATTACATGTATATTGTGGTTAATGTTTTGTTTTAGGTGTAGAAAATGGCTAGTGAATAGCAGACGAGAAGATCTTATGAAAAACACACCCTGTATACCTTTATAATAACGTTTTGTCCGTTATACGTCGATCGAAACCAGTTCATGAATGCAGACAATAATAAACACGTGTGGAATACAGTTAACCACATTGCTTTACATTCCAAATACACCACCTCAATGACGATGATGAGGAGACTGCCACAAAGGCTCGGTAACCCGTCTAAAACTGTAAAACGCTCATACAGTACAAAAGCAGTCAGTTCAGCTCTCCATATATCAGTGCCAGATTCATCCGAATCGCCAACACAGACCTGTTTTGACGATGAAGTGGTAAAATTAAGCGCAGTTACTCGTGTTTAGAAAAAGCGCGTGGAGTATTAGAATGTGCGGATCACTACACTTGGTGCAAAACTGTTATGGGACAAGCAAAGTGCGTATCATTTTAAGCACAGGCAGCAAGAGAAACTGAACTGAAGGATCAAGTGAAGAAGGACAAACAAATTTTGAAGACTATAGGAGCCCGATATTTTTTTAAAAAAGATGCCCTTGGCTTGTTGTTAAATCAGATTAGCATGCCATCTCAAAAGATGGAAAGACAAAATTAAGCTGTTTGCTCTAAATTTATTATATTAAAGCATACAGGTTTTGTCAGAATGTTTTATGTTTCCATCATTCCATGTGTTCATTACAGAGGCATGTGGAAGGCATAAAAATAAAACGTGGGATAAGTGACAATATGTTCCACCTTTTAAAGCAGAAGTTACAGCATTTCTACGATACTGATAAACTAGTGCATATGTCATTGGATTAAAAAAAGTCTCTAATGGCAAATTTAACATATGACAGCACTTCTTTCAGTGTTATTGGCTTTGAGGTCTTGGGTTTTACACTCACAGTATATTTCTCCCACTATGTGGCAGTTGCTTGTCCAAAATGGAATAATATGATGATGGAGGTCGTACTTGTGGCAACATACGACAATGACAATACAGTAGGCCTATGGAACGACAAATTTGCATGTAGAGATGTCTGTGCTTTTTATGAGTGAATCTGTGTGTTTACATTTCGTTGATATCAACGTGGTAAGCTGCAGTTCTATCCAACGTCACAAGTGTTTCTTCACGAAAGTATTGTTTAACTTGCCACTGGATTGATGAGATTTATCGCTACTTGCACTTATTTTAGAATCATTTTGGGAACATCTGTGTCTTCTGATATTACGCAAACTCTTGGAGGCAAAAAAAAAACTCAAATATTTCGTAAATCACGTAGGAAAGAGATACGAAACAAACACTTTGCTTACGAAGCACCTGAAGTTCTCCTTTTGCCGCTTGGAGCTCTAGTATCACTCCAGCTGTCGAATCGTAACAACTTCCTCAGCCTACAGCAGCGAGTGTCGCGACTGTCTATTAGACAGTGATCACAGTCTAACAGAGCAGTCGCGACACTCCAACTCGTTTTTGTTACCCACAGCGCCAAAAGCGGAGAGCAAGCTACACTTCTGAATGAGAAATATGATGAGTGTGAATACTGAGTTTATATTGGTTTGTAACATAGCTTTTTAAAATAGGTAGTGTGTATAGTGCTATAAAAATCGACAATAAATAGAAAATGCATCACATCTGTCTTTATTTACTTTTTCTAAGGACGCTGGGAGGTACGAAACGGTACATTAACAGTACCGTTTATTTACCATTCTCTTGAAATGTATGGACATTTAATGAATAACGTTTTTTTCCTTCAGTAACAAAAAATTGCTAGTATAAATTATAAGACCTGACTTTTGGTAGAAAGACTTTGTATATCTACTCAACGACGCAAATTATTCTAAGATATTTCAGAATTGTACTGACATGCTTCCAACACTTTTATTTTCCTTAAATCATTACATGCATCTTGCATGGATACTGCTCTCCAAATGCCAACATGGCTGTCCCTTTATATATGAATCCGAACAATCCTCGGTATTGCTATAAAGGGTTTTTAGTAAAATTAAAACTGCTGTCTTAACATTAATGACAAATTTCATCAGTTGAACTGGCACATATAGAATGAATACATTTATCGAACTTTAACCATTTAATATTTTATAAATGTGAAAATACTCAAATATGACATATTATCAATACTTTTACTATTTTTATAAAATGCGAAAGATACATGGATCAGAAAATGTTCCTACCAATACATATATTTCCAAGTCACCCATCGAATGTGGCAATATAGGTCTTTTATTTGTTCCTGACAAAATACCTAAAGAACTACCTATGTTTAGATGCCACTTATAACATTTTCGATAATTACGTTTTCTAATCAGTTCTGATTCTCTCAGTTGGTTTTTCGTTTAAATACAACACACCTTAATTTAGTTATTGTTTTAACCCAAATCCATCTCAGTTTCAAAGAAATGACTTTGATCAATGTAATCGATCATTTTTTTCCAGATTTCACCTAATTACGTTAATCCTAAATGTTCTTACCAATTACAGGACTTATATACTGTAAATGTGTTTCATTGGACTATTACATCTCAACAACCCCCCAAAAGGATCTGAGCATCTAAAAGTTGAACAAGACCTTTTCTGGTAAATCCATGTAACGGTACCCATTTTACAATCAATTGGATGGATTGGCAATTTACTTATGATATGAGATCAGATATCCATTTATCACCAAAATGAGTTGTACACATACATCACAATGAACTCTAAACTATGTTTTCAATTAAATATGTAAGATCATCATAAATTACTTTGTATCAGTTTCAACTGGATCATACAAAATATTGATTAATAGCTCAAAGAAAGAACAAGTCAATTCGCAAGATTGTTTGTAGCTTGTATTTCAGCATGAATAAGAGGTAAATCTTTTTCAATAAGAAAAATTATCTAATGGAAGTTAGCTGAATTGGTCTTGTTTCTGAATAATTATGTCAGTCATTATACCCTCCAGGTTCGCCTGAGTGCAATGGAGACATTGGTGTATAAAACTCTTTCTGAATACTGTTGGTGCATTGTGGAACAAGCGTTAGTATCAGATACTACAATACTCCAAATCCATATTAGATTGTACTTCGCAACCTCCTATTGTAGGCAGGTGCATGAAGTTCTTAGTAAAGCACAACATTAGACCATAATATACCAAAGTGTTCAATCTCCTCTATGCATAATGAGGAGCACTGAACTGTAGCTCAATGTGGTCCTCTGATTCATGGAAGTTCTTTGTTGCAAAACCTGGAATGTGGTTCATATTCCACTCTTTATGACCATCATATATCCAGTAATTGAATGTTTTGAATAGAATTGTTCAATTCAGTAAATTTCAATTGATCATATTTGAACATTTCCTGTCTTAAACCTCATTTTGCAATTTTAACTTGTTCTTTGATAATATATCAAAAAAATATATTCTTATTAACTACATGAAATAAAATTGTTTTACACTAATATTCACATATATTACTGAATAACCACATTTCCACAGATTGCCATCTGCGGTTGACTAAAAGACAATTCTCCACAGAGTACACTTGGACTACATGTACAAATATTGATTAAGTCACATTACAACATTTTTATAATATGGTATTGATCGTGACCGGTCCAAATTTCTCACGAAATAAGCGTCAAACGAAAAAACTACAAAGAACGAAACTTGTCTAGCTTGAAGGGGGAAACCAGATGGCGCTATGGTTGGCCCACTAGATGGCGCTGCCATAGGTCAAACGGATATCAACTGCGTTTTTTAAAATAGGAACCCCCATTTTTATTACATATTCGTGCACTACGTAACAAAAATATGAATGTTTTAGTTGGACCACTTTTTTCACTTTGTGATAGATGGCGCTGTAATAGTCACAAACATGGCTCACAATTTTAGACTAACAGTTGGTAACAGGTAGGTTTTTTTAAATTAAAATGCAGAACATGGGTACACTTGAACATTTTATTTTGGTTGATCCAATGTGATACCTGTACCTTTGTGAACTTACCATTTCTGAGAACGCATGCTGTTACAGCGTGATTATCTGTAAATACCACATTAATGCAATAAATGCTCAAAATGATGTCTGTCAGCCTCAGTGCATTTGGCAATATGTGTAACGACATTCCTCGCAACAGTGAGTAATCCACCTTCCATAATGTTAGCACATGCATTGACAATGCGCTGACACATGTTGTTAGGCGTTGTCGGTGGGCCACAATAGTAAATATTCTTCAACTTTCCCCACAGAAAGAAATCTGGTGAATGTGCGGGCCATGTTATGGTGCTTTGACGACCAATCCACCTGTCATGAAATATGCTGTTCAATACCGCTTCAACCTCACGTGAGATATGTGCCAGACATCCATCATGTTGGAAGTACATCGCCATTCTGTCATGCACTGAAACATCTTGTAGTAACATCGGTAGAACATCACATAGGAAATCAGCATACATTGCACCATTTAGATTGCCATCGATATTATGGGGGCCCATTATCCTTCCTCCCATAATGCCGCACCATACATTAACCCACCAAGGTCGCTGATGTTGCACTTGTCACAGCCATCGTGGATTTTCCGTTGCCAAATAGTGTACATTATGCTGGTTTACGTTACGCTATTGGTGAATGACGCTTCGTCGCTAAACAGAACGTGTGCAAAAAATCTGTCATCGTCCCGTAATTTCTCTAGTGCCCAGTGGCAAAACTGTACACGACGTTCAAAGTCGTCGCCACGCAATTCCTGGTGCACAGAAATATGGTACGGGTGCAATCAATGTTCGTGTAGCATTCTCAACACCGACGTTTTTGAGATTCCCGATTCTCGCACAATTTGTCTGCTACTGATGTGCGGATTAGCCGCGACAGCAGCTAAAACACATACTTGGGCATCATCATTTGTTGCAGGTCGTCACTGACGTTTCGCATGTGGCTGAACACTTCCTGTTTCCTTAAATAACGTAACTATCCGGCTAACGGTCCGGACACTTGGATGATGTCGTCCAGGATACCGAGCAGCATACATAGCACACGCCAGTTGGGAATTTTGATCGCAATTGGTAAACAGTCCATTTTAACATTGGTAATTTCAGTTTTTCAGTTAGAGAAAATACATTCAAATTTCTAGATTTGGTGCCATACAAGAATGTAACCATTTAAAATCCTATGATCTATCAATTTGTTAAGATCGAAAATTTTCAATTTTGGGCTATAGGCCAACATTTTCCTGAGGGAATCTCAAGTTAAAGTATTTAGAAATGTCATGCACTGGTACAACATTGAACAGCACTTGATGTACTTTTTTCACCGCCATAAAATTACAGTTCAAACATTTTGTATTACATGAGATTTATAGCTGAGTAGCTTGCTGATTTGAGTTGATATTATGACAAAAGTAATATACCTAACACCTTAAATCTATATCAAACAGATAGTATAATATATACTGATACCAGACATGTGGAAAACATCATCTCTATCTTATAGTATTAAAGGTAAAACAATTATTAAATAAGACTTCCAGTGGATGACCATAGTGCTCATTAAGGCATTAGAAATAACTACTGTATGAATCTCAAAACTTGGGAATCATAAACACTTCTGTCCCAATAACTAACTCAAACATAAATTTCCATTTTCTTTATTCTCCACAGACGGAGCCATTCAAGTAATATAAACATAATAAATTCCTTCCTGAGAAATGTTCCTTTGCCATGTTCACAGAAGTTCGAATGAGACATGAAAAAGGAAAGAGTCACTCCAGCTCAGAGCCTTGGGTTCACCAGCCCCAAATTGCAAAAAGAGCTTGCATCCTCCTGTGGAAGTTTTGTTAGGATGTTTTGAGGTTGTCTTCATTTGAAATTGCATCTGTTCTTACTGTCCTCACAAAACTGTTATGACTGCCACTACATGTTTATCAGAATTCATAGCCTTGATAGAATAATTATGGAGATTGTGATTATCTCTTGCCTTCTTATTTGTAAATGTAACTCTAGATGGTTTTACTGTAATGGGGTCACGGTATGTATGTTTGGGTTTGCTTTGGTAGCTATACACATTATTCAGGGTACCACAAAATATTTTTTGACGTCTGCCAGATATTTACTATCCATACCACACAAAGAGGCAGTCACATCATCTGCTTTTTCATTGAAAGTTTCATGTAATAAGAGTGTTCCTTCTCACTGAAGGCTAATTTCCTTCTAAGATCTCCCTGTAAAAAGTTTCCCCCATTAGTTTTTATCAGCCCAATGTGGGTGTAACCTCTATCATGATTGCTCTCATTTTCGACAATAATTGATGGCAACATGGACCATTTACTAAATTACTCTGTTTATATTTTACTGGTACACAGTGGCAAATCACTACATGTCGAAACTTTATAAGAAAAGTGGATACCATATTGAAAATACAGGTTACTAAAAAAATGAAATCGGTGTTGTTTTGTTCTTCCACACTGTAAGTTTAGTGCCTGGTCAAGATATAGTCTTGTGTCTTACATGTTGCACACTATATACTCTAGGATAGTAGAAGGATCCTAATTGCTCTTACTAACTAGATAGGATAGTAGAAGAGAAGTGATTCCAGAAAATAAACATGAAGTCACTGGCTGGGGCAAGGCACCATATATCACATGGTGTATCTATGGAACATCAACAAAAGCAAAACGAGGATAATGGAATGTAGTCGAATTAAGTCAGGTAATGTTGAGGGTATTAGATTAGGAAATGAGACACTTAAAGTAGTAAAGGAGTTTTGCTATTTGGGGAGCAAAATAACTGATGATGGTCGAAGTAGAGAGGATATAAAATGTAGACTGGCAATGGCAAGGAAAGCGTTTCTGAAGAAGAGAAATTTGTTAACATCGAGTATAGATTTAAGTGTCAGGAAGTCTTTTCTGAAAGTATTTGTATGGAGTGTAGCCATGTATGGAAGTGAAACATGGACGATAAATAGTTTGGACAAGAAGAGAATAGAAGCTTTCGAAATGTGGTGCTACAGAAGAATGCTGAAGATTAGATGGGTAGATCACATAACTAATGAGGAGGTACTGAATAGAATTGGGGAGAAGAGGAGTTTGTGGCACAACTTGACCAGAAGAAGTGATCGGTTGGTAGGACATGTTCTGAGGCATCAAGGGATCACCAATTTAGTATTGGAGGGCAGCGTGGAGGGTAAAAATCGTAGGGGGAGACCAAGAGATGCATACACTGAGCAGATTCAGAAGGATGTAGGTTGCAGTAGGTACTGGGAGATGAAGAAGCTTGCACAGGATAGAGTAGCATGGAGAGCTGCATCAAACCAGTCTCAGGACTGAAGACCACAACAACAACAAGTGGAAGTACCACAGATCCCCTACCTGTTAAATTTCACCACAAAACTACTGCACCCCAAGATTTTGCCTTGACTATACAGTGCACAGAATGTAGTCTCAACTATTTCAACTCCTCAAGTAACTTTTTAATTCGTAACGTATGATGGAAATAAGAATCTTAAAAAATGTTCAAATATTCAGTGATAACAGAGATTAGAATAAATTTCTTTCTATTAGTTACTTCACTTTCACTGGGTTAAAGTACTTACCATATGGTTTGCTAAAGTATACAGTATGATCTTGACAGTGTATTGTAAGATACATTTCAAATAAACTCCCGATGGTGTGTTAAATATCAAAGAACTATACAAGTCTGTATGCATTTGGATGTGGGTTTTCAACAATTTCAAATTGTCCTACATAAATATTAAACAACCTCCAATCTACGCCAGGTAAAAGCATACACTAATGTTCGGATATTAACTTTTCAACCCCCACTCTACGAATAGACAAAAATATAGGCAAATATACAAATGTTCACACAAAAAATATAAATGTACACTACAAAATGTGGTAAGTTATCCGAATTTTCATTTCTCAGTGTTTGAATTTACAGAAAGCAGTGGACATTGCACTTCTTATGAATTGTAATTTTCTTTCAATTAGTTTTTTCATTACTCATAGCATGGCACGACAAGGTGTACGAGACGGATTTGTCTGTGTGTCATAGAGTATAAATTCTTCAGCACAAGTTTAATATTTTCTGGTTTTTCATTTAGTTTTGTAGTACTTTCACTAACTGGGTAGTTACTTTTGCAAATGTCCCTCAAATCTGTCTGCAAACTACTAATTTCAACACACACACTCCCTTCCTCCACTACTTGTACACATTCACTGATTGAATTACTATTAGGAACTTGTTCCAAATTTTCAAAACAACTTTCCTTCTCTAAATACACATTTTGACAAATTTCATTTATGATTTTAAACCTTTGATCACTATAGTTACATTTGTTGTCGCAGTCACTAATTACTTTCACTATTTTATCACTGATCAAATTTTCTTTCGCATTTTTATTAACACATTCAGACACAATATCACTAACATCTACTGGCAAAATTAAACTATCATGTACTTTTCTACTTGTTTAAGAATCATCACTCAAGCTTACATCAGAGTTTCCAGAATCATTCAGCATACAATCATCAATCTTAACTTCTGCATATACCATTCCATCTAATTCTGTGAGCAATACAGTATCATCAACCTCATTATCGTCATCATCATCTTTTTTCTGTTTATTGCTAACTGAAATTTTATCTGGAATAACACTGTCATTTTCACTTTCATTTCTAAGTACATGATCATCAGCTTCCATACATACAACACCAGTATCAGTTCTTTCACTCATTTCACAATCACTCAACATTTTCACTAAACCATACTCATCAGATTTGTTCTCATCACTATCAGCAACTACTATTACATTACTACTACCAAAGAAATTGGCCAGAGTGTTTTCCTCTATTTTAAATTCAGATTTTCTTTTCCTTTTTTGTTCATCTTTGTTCACAGATAAAAAATTCTCCCAAAATTCCCTACCAAAATTCATTCTGTTCACTTCAGTTTGTCTTCTGGATGCATAGTTTTGATACATCCTGTTTGTTCTACCCCTTCCCCTCCAGAAATCACCACAATGTGCCTGATTATAAATACCATTTCTATTTGCCTCACTCCGCCAGGCTCCGAAGGAGGCAGGCCTTAGTTTCCCAGACCATTCCTTCTGTTATCAAAATTGTTATCATTATTCCCATGACTTTGTACCCACCAGCTACTTCTTGGATCAAAAGTTATTTTATCTGGTCTCTGTCTGTCATTTCTTTCCCCATCATTTTCATTCCTAAAATCTTCCCTCCTATCCCTATGGTAAAAATGATCATTGAAAGCTCTGTTTCTATTTCTACTGTCATCTTGCCTGTCATTATACATTTCATTTCTTTCCCAGACTAAGTCTAATTTGTCTACAAATCTTAAAAATTCCTCAATAGTGTCGTCTGGCCCATAGACCAGACTCCAATGTACCCTTTGTGGCAAACATCTTTTCAAAGCATCAATTTGAATCGTTTCATCTAATGGGTTATCTAAATGCACTAATGTTTTTAACTGCTGTTCACAAAATGTTTTCATTCAACCACTACCTTGCTTGAAATTTGAACCAATTAAATTTCGGACTTCATTCTGGCTTGTCTAGTTTCCAAACAAAACTTATTCATAAAGGCACATTCAACTTCACAAAAGGACATGTCGGTTTCATTGTCTGGTCAGCCCATGAGAGCCTCAGCATCCAAGAATTTTGTAATGAATTTAATTTTTAAATTGTCACTCATGTTACTTTCAAAATTGTCTATATTTGAAACATAAATTCCACAGGATATACACTCCCTCCCCTTGAAAAGGTTTTGATGTTGATATTATTCCAAAATGGATTGTAGTTGCTGAAAGTTTTTATAGCAACAGTGTCCTCAATTTCCTGAATTTTTTAATTGAAATTTTAAATTCGCCCTAAACATGTACCTACGTCTTCTTTCAGTTCTGTAAAATTGTCATTTGCAATTTTGGTAAAGTTTTGTATACTTTCATCTGTCTCAGTAAATTTTTTCGCTACATATTTGTTAAACTTTTTTAAATGTTGAACTACTGAGGTTGAAATTTTTTCGAAACTATCATCTTTTCATTCTACAGAGTCTAACCTTTCTTCAAAATTCTGCAGTACTTGTTTTAAAGTAGAAATTTCCCTCTCTATAACTGACTATTTTCTGATATTCTTTTCTACTTGAACCCAACATTCTTCTAACCTATCTTTTGTTTCATGTATTTGGTTCCCATATCCATCTAATTTATTTTCAACATTCAAATTTTTGATTGAGAAAAGTTTTATGTTTATCAATCAAATTTTTCTGTTCTTCCATTAGTTGAACTAATCTATCCAAAACAGACACACTTGATTTGAACCCACGAAAAGATGAACCTTCACTTACATTATTGTGGTCACTGTTTTCCCCAGCTGTGTTGTTTCGATTAAGTACATTACTTTCATCATGGATTGATGAGCAAATACTTGCATCATTATCATTTATTTCCTCCCCAGTAACATTTCCACCATGCTGATTGTTTACATCAACCCCCCTGTTGTCTTCCATATTAACAATGCTAGCGAAAAAATTTGAAACAATTAACAAAAAATGAAATATTTTTTTGTACTTACACTACTTTTCTTCTTCTAGGCCTTTTTTTTTACTACTTCAGTTTACCTCGTTTTGACGATTATCATTACGTTCTTGGTACTCTTGTGCTGCTGATCACAATCTCGTTGTTATTCCTCGCATGACCCTGAAGTACAATATGAAATTAGAAACTTTTTCTGAAAGAAAATGTAAGATTACAAAATTATGACGAATACCAGCTCCATTCACCACACTGTGAAATTTATTATTTAACAAAGCACATAATTTTGTAGGGTGTGCTCATGCATATATCTGCTGCTGCCTCAGGCTCATGTTGGCTACTGCAACATGGGTTTTAAGCCATGATTTAAAAAAATACAAACATTCAGTTTCAGATAAGTTATTCTAAGATATTTCATAATTGCACTGACATGCTTACAACACTTACATCTTCCTTAAGTCATTACATGCTTCTTGCATGGAGTCTAATAAATTGCTGCTCTCCAAATTCCAACATGGCTGCCCCTTTATATATGTATCCGAACAATCCTCGGTATTGTTATAAAGGTTTTTTTAAATAAACTTACAATTAAAACTGTTGTGTTAATATTAATGAAAAAATTTCGTCAGTTGAATTGGCACTTATAGAATGAATAGATTTATCGAACTTTAACCATTTAATATTTTATAAATGTGAAAATACTCAAATATGAAATATTATCAGTACTTTTGCTATTGTTATAAAATGTGAACGATACATGGATCAGAAAATGTTCCCACCAATATATATGTTTCCAAGTCACCCAATGAGGGTGATGATATGTGTCTTTTATTTGTTACTGACAAAATAACTAAATAACTACCTATGTTTAAATGCCACTTATGACATTTTCGATAATTACATTTTCTAATCAGTTCTGATTCTCTCCGTTGGTTTTTCATTTAAATACATCAGAGTTTAATATAGTTACTGTTTTAACACAAATCCATCTCACTTTGATCAATGTACTAAAGCATTTTTTCCAGATTTCACCTAATTACGTTCATCCTAAATGTTTCTACCAGTTACAGGACTTTTATTCTTTAAAGGGGTTCAATGGACTGTTACGTGTCAACGTTCAGCCAAATCAATGATCTGGAACAGAATAAACCTACATGGGATGCAATTCTTCATTATTTGGCGTGCAAATAATCCACTATAACTGTAGCTTAAGGGAAATCCACAGAGATGTCACAATAATTCGTTAAAGTCAATAAAACTGTTTCCCAACATAGAAAAAACCATTTTCACAATTGTTGCGAAATCTGAACCACAAATGGCAAGAATCTTCAATGCATCCGCTTTTGAAGCAAAAATTATTTACACTTAAAAATGTTCCTTTATTAGAACGACGAATTAAGCGCAAGAATGGGCGAATCTTTAGGTTCCATAATTTTTTATTTGACAAAGAAATTGCATATGATAATAACAACAGACAACAATAGAAATTTTTTACAACAGTCTTATCTCCCTCAGTTCCTTTCTCTTCAGGATTCATAGGTTTTACACGATATATCTGACTTTGAATATTTCAAGTGAATTGGTTGTAGCGGAATTAGCTGGTGAAAGCACATAAATTTTGATCAGTAACGCTTATAAACCTGTTTCACACACAATTCAGAGAGCTGCTTAACATTAAATAAGCCTGCTTGCAGTGTCTGAAAGTTTTAGTCAATTTCTTTACGAAACACAACAACTTTCTGACAGTATACAAATAAATCCCATGTACTAATCAACCTGATTCTACACACAGTACTTATTTCACTTCAAGTTGCAGCCATATTGAAGTCCATCGGCTTGTAAAAAATTGAACACAGTACCAGTATGTATATAAAAATCCACTTTATAAATCTAATAAAGGGCAAGTAACTTATCATGCTCATGACATATAACTCAGACTGATGCCTCATCTACAACTGCCAATCACACTTAACTACCTGGCAGAGAGTTCATCGAACAACCTTCACAATTATTCTCAATTATTTCGATCACGAAGAGCGCGCGGAAAAAATCGAACAGCTATATCTTTCCCTGTGAGCTCTGATTCCCTTATTTTATTATGATAATCGTTTCTCCCTATGTGCGTCGTCTTCAACAAAATATTTTCGTATGCAGAGGAGGAAGTCGGTGGCAGAAATTTGGGTACAAGATTCTACAGCAACGATAAAGCGTTTTTTTAATGATATCCACATCGAATCCTGTATCATGGTCATGACACTCTCTCCCCTATTTCTCGGTAATACCAAACGTGCTGCTCTTCTTTGACCTTTCACGATGTATACCTTGAATTCTGTCTGGTAAGGATCCGACATTGTGCAGCAGTACTCCAAAATAGGATGGTCAAGCATAGTGTCAGCAGTCTCTTTAGTAGGTCTGTTACATTTTCTAAGTGTTCTGCCAATAAAACTCTGTCTTTGGTTTGCTTTGTGTTCTTCCCAATTTAACTTGTTCCTAATTGTAATTCCTAGGTATTTAGTTGAATTAGTGGCCTTTGTATTTGTCTGATTTATCCTGTAACCGAAGTTCAATGGATTCCTTCAGGAACTCATGTGAATGACCTCCCACTTTTTGCGAATTGCCAATTGCCAGTTCCCAATTGCCAATTTTTTCTATATCGTTTTGAAATTGTAATGATTTTACTGGTCGATAAGCAATGGCATCATCTGTGAACAGCCTAAGACGGCTGCTCAGATTGTCTCCTAAATCGTTTATATAGATAAGAAACAGCAGAGGGCCTATAGCGCTACCTTGGGGAACGCCAAAAATCACTTCTGTTTTACTCAATGACTTTCTGTGAATTACTATGAACTGTGACCTCTTTGACAGGAAGTCACGAATCCCATCACATAACTGATATGATATTACACAGGCACGCACTTTCATTACTAGTCACCTGTGTGGTACAATGTCAAAAGCCTTCTGGAAATCTAGAAATATGGAATCAGATTGAAATCCCTTTGTCAATAGCACTCAGTACTTCATGCGAGTAAAGAGCTAGTTGAGTTTCACAAGAATGATGTTTCCTAAATCCTTGTTGACTGTGTGTCAATAGACTTTTCACTTCAAGGTAATTCATAATGTTCGAACACAATATATTTTCCAAAATCCTGCTGCATATCAACGTTAATGATGTGGGGCTGTAATTTAGTGGATTACTCCTACTACCTTTCTTAATACTGGTGTGACCTGTGCAATTTCCAGTCTTTGGGTGCGGATCTTTCGTCGAGTAATCAGTTGTATATGATTGTTAAGTATGGAGCTATTGCATGAGCATACTCTGAAAGGAACCTAATTGGTATATACTCTGGACTGGAAGACTTGCTTTTATTAAGTGGTTTAAGGATATCTACTTCTAAGTTACTCATGTTGGCAGCTGTTCTTGATTCGAATTGTGGAGTATTTACTTCGTCTTCTCTGGTGAAGGAATTTCGGAAGGCTGTGTTTAGTAATTCTGCTTTGGCAGCACCGTCGTTAATATTGTTTCCATTGCTAACACGCAGAGAATGCGTCGACTGCGTCTTGCTGCTAGCGTACTTAACGTAGGACCAGAATCGCTTTGGATTTTCTGCCAGGTTTTGAGACAATATTTTGTTTTGGAAACTGTTATAAGCATCTCGTATTGAAGTGCGCGCTAAATGTCGAGTTACTGTAAAAGATTGCTAATCTTGGAGATTTTGCATTCGCTTAAATTTGGCGTGCTTCTTTCCTTGTTTCTGAAAAAGCGTTCTGACCTGTTTTGTGTACTAAGGAGAATCAGCTCCATCGTTTGTTAATTTATTTGCTATAAATCTCCCAATTGCTGCCGATTCTGTTTCTTTGAATTCAAGCCACATGTGGTCTACACATAACAGTTAATTCGGAAGGACTGGACGCTGTCTCTCAGGAAGGCGTCAAGTGAATGTTTCTTTTATTTTTGGAGGATTTGAAGGTTACAACATTCAGGCTCCCTATGACAACCCTGTGTTCAGTAGTCCCTGATTCTGTTTTGATGCTTGTCCATGGTTCATGATTATTCGTTGTTAACAGCTCAAGTGTGTTTTCACAATCATTTACTATTCACGTGGGCTCATGAACTGAGTGCTGAAAATAATTTTCAAAGAACAATTTCGGATGGTGTTTTTGTGTGCCTCTGGATTTAGACATGTATTTTCGCTAACACATCAAGGGTAAATTAGTCATCATTAATTAATAACTCGTCATTTATTATAGATTTTAGCAAAATAAATAACGAAACGAAACAGTTTGTAACAAATTACAAACAACAGAGAACTGATATCAACCACAAAAATTACCACAAAGCAAAATATGGAGATCCTCGCATGATGGTGTATTGAGAGGAAATGATCTTAGGGGTCTCATGAACAATGATGGATGGAAGATTATGTCAAAAGTTTCTTTCTGAGAAACCTTGACAGTGCTGTGATGTGATGTGACAGAACAGCCAGGGTGGATGTCACCATTGGAAATGTACTGCAGAATTTTTGACCTATTCTATGCCATCAGTTTTTGCTAACATTATTGAAAAGACTGTATATGTAATGATAATTGATCATTTTATATCACATAATTTGCTATCAAATGTACAGTTCAGCTTTAGAAGTCGTTTAACAACTGAAAATGCTGTTTTATTTTCTCTGTGAGGTACTGGATGGATTAAACAAAAGGTTTCGACCGCTAGGCGTATTTTTTTTACTTAAGTAAGGTGTCTGATTGTGTTATCACAAAATATTGCTCCAGAAGTTGGGCCATTATGGAATACAGGTAGGAGCTTACAATTGGTTCACCTCTTACTTTAACAACAGACAGGAAAGATCATTATTCACATTGTTGAAAATGGCTGTGATGTGACGTCTGACTGGGGCATGTTCAAATGGGAGGGGAGGGGGGGGGCGAGGATCAGCGCTGGGGCCACTCATGCTCCTTATGTACATAAATGGTATGCTCTCTAGTATTACAGATAATTCTAAGACACTTCTGTTTGGTGATGACACTAGCTTGGTAATAAAGGATATTGTGTGCAACATTGGCTCTGTTTCAAATATTGCAGTTCATGACATAAGCTCATGGCTTGTAGAAAATACACTAACGCCAAATTACAGTAACGCTTACAGTTTTTAACACACAGTTCAACAAGACCCAACATTTTAATTTCACAGAATGGGCATATGATTAGTGAAACTGAACAGTTCAGATTTTCTGCTGTTCATATAGTAAACTGTCGTGGAAAGCCCATATTCAGGATATTGTTCAAAGACTTAGTGCAGCCACTTTTACTATTCGAATGGTATCTGAAATAAGTGATTGGTCAACACAAAAATTAGTATACTTTGCTTATTTTCATTTGCTTATACCATATGGCATTATATTTTGGAGTAACTCTACCCATTATAAAAGGAATTTTTCGGCTCAGAAATGGGCAGTTCTGACAATTAAGTATAGGTTGGTTGGTTGGTTGGTTGTTTCGGGGAAGGAGACCAGACAGCGAGGTCATCGGTCTCATTGGATTAGGGAAGGACGAGGAAGGAAGTCGGCCGTGCCCTTTCAAAGGAACCATCCCGGCATTTGCCTGGAGCGATTTAGGGAAATCACGGAAAACCTAAATCAGGATGGCCGGACGCGGGATTGAACCGTCGTCCTTCCGAATGCGAGTCCAATGTCTAACCACTGCGCCACCTCGGACAATTAAGTGGTGTAAGTTTGTGAAGCTCTTGTCGACCTCTAGTCTGGGTATTTTGACATTGCCCTCTCAGTTTACATATATTCTTTACTGTTGTTTGTTAACAGTATCACCTTATTCCCAAGAATTAACAGCTTTCACTCAGTTAATACTCGGTAGAAATTCAATCTGCATTTGGATCTCACTTCCTTAACTCTAGTGCAGATACATTTTCAGTATACTGCTGCATTCATTATCAATAAGCTACCACAAGAATTAAAAAATCTTAGCAGTAATCCACGCTTTCAAATCGAAAGTAAAGAGTTTCCTCATTGGTTACTCCTTCTATCCTGTTGAGGAGTTCTTTGAAAAATTAAGCTAATTCTTATGTTACATTATTGATTGCATTTATTTAACCTTATAGCTTGACCTTTTTTGGGTTCATAAACATTTTATTTCATATGTTGTTACCTTTATGTTGTAATTTCATGTACTGACACCTGCCTTGACCTTGAAGATTTGCTCCTCAATTTGGTCCTACGGAACTAGATGTGTAAATAAAAAATTTAACAAAATAAATATTTTGATAGCATGTGACATGATGGCCAGAGTGAAGGCCAATTCACACTGACCATCACGTCATGTCCTGTCCCATTGAAACATTCTGCAATGCGTTTCAAATGGTAGTATCCATGCTGCCCATCCTGTCACATCACAACACCGTCAAGGATTCTCCAGAGAGAAGTTTTGATGGCTGATGTCGTCCATCCATTGCTGATCATATGACACACTTGCTCATTTCCTCCTGTTCACAGCCATGGGCAGAGCCCAATATTTCATTTCATAGTGGTTTTAGAGGTTGGCATCAGTTGCTTGTTGTTCGTTATTTGCCATAA
Source organism: Schistocerca nitens (assembly GCF_023898315.1). Classification (NCBI taxonomy): domain Eukaryota; kingdom Metazoa; phylum Arthropoda; class Insecta; order Orthoptera; family Acrididae; genus Schistocerca; species Schistocerca nitens. The sequence continues at coordinate 665,010,444 of NC_064615.1, read as the reverse complement.
ATTATATCATTTCTTTTGTTAAAGTTTATAATAAATGACGACAGATTAATTGGAGCAGTGAGACAGCAGTTTGAATTATGTGACAAGAGCCTGCTAAATTACTTATCCTGTACTAAAATTATAAAGTGGATTTTTGTAGATACTGGTACCATATTTAATATTTTACAATGAAATGTATTACAACACGGGTGGAACTTTAAGTGGAAGAAGTACAGTAGGCAGAATCAGACTGATTAGTAGGTGTCATTACTTGTGTATTGTCAGTCAATTTTAGTGTTACATAAATAACTGCACTGAAACCTTCAGACACTGCAAGTTGTTTGTTTAAGTGTGTATTTGTGGCAGGCTATTTACTGTTAAGCAGCTCTCCGAATTGTGTGCAATACAGTTTTGCCAGCAGTGGTGGCCAATATTTATGTGGTTGCACTAGTTAGCCCTGGTACAAGTAAGGCACTTGAACTACTAAAAGCCAAATACAACATATAAAGAAAACTTATATATCTTGATGGGAAAGGTATTGAAGGAGATATGACTAATGCATGAAAATTTGCAATGAACTAACAGCCAGACCTTAAACAAAACAATTTTTCATGGAACGTAACGGCAGCTCCACTGTTCTTTCTAATAATTTTGGGTGCAATTTGACATAACAAATGAAAAACCTGATGCTTCCACTTTCCAAAATGTAAAATGCAGATTCCTCTTCCTCAGGCTCCTTGTATAATGTGTGTAATTGCCCTTCTGTACCATGTAATGACATTTTTTTTCGATCCTACGCACTTTGTGTTGTTTTGCACTTCTGTTTCCCTTTTCTAATATAAGAGCTATCCCAGCAAGTCATTTGTGTCCAAAACATGACATTTTCTTACAGATGTGGACTCCTGCATATAAACTACATTATTGTGAATGTGCAATTCGCACATAAGAACAATTGAAAATCATTTTGCAAAGATCGTAATTCGTGTGAAATAACAGTCGATGACATCACATGGCTTGAATTGACTTGATGTGTCTTGACAGACATGTGAATAAACATTGATGTGACAGTGTGAATTAGGCTTGAACTGGCCTGAATTCTAATCCCAATGAGAAATTATTTTGAAGCTTATATATGATTGTCAAGAATATGCATATTTAATCATGATTGAAACAGTGTCTTTATTTTCACAATATACCGGTAATGCTTGAAGAAACAGAAACTGTTCGTGACTTTTTTTTCTTGTCATGCGTATTTCAGTTGTAGAAAAGTGTTCGTCAGAGCCTATGGCATCGTTTTAGATTTGCAAACGATTGTCTAGAATACATTTTCAGAGAGCTTTATTCTCAAATTGGGCAAACTGTGACATTTGTACTATAAACTGTGCTGTCTTGAGGCACAGGGGCGACTTTAGGCAGAATGTTACACATTTATAATACTATTTTTACTAATATTTAGTTTATATAACCAATACTTTTATTCTTTGATTGGTTTGTACCTAACATCAACTTTCCTATTGAAGTAAATTTATTCGTATAATAATACTATTGGCAGCCTTGTATGATTTGTAGATGGTATTAGAAAAAAATAAGTCCTCGGTCACAAATACTAAGTCAAAATTGACCAGGTTTCGGCGCTACTATGGGCGTCGTCTTCAGAATTAAACTAACTGTTCTGAAACATATTAGGTATATAATACATTAATAAAATTAAAGTTTGTACTGACTGGAAAGAGATGCAGTACTTACAAGTCACATTTTAAAAAATCTAAGCCGGAGAGGCGATGACATGAATAGTTGTAAATAAGATAGTGAGCTGCTAAGGGCTGCTCGTATTTGAGTGAAGAAGGGTTTCAACAAGATGGTAACCTAAGTTCACCAATCACCAGACTTCGTGCAATCGTGATGTCATTTGACGTCATGTGCTGTATCAAAGAGGAAAAGAACTATCTGTCAACTTTCGTGATTGTTTGGTTCACAACACGTGAGGCGACCATGACATTCAAAATGATAACATTCACATTAAGTGAAGAGAACCGGAAGTTACTCTATTTCATTACTTCAGGATACTTTAACCTCAAAGTTGCATTGTTTCTAAATTGGCAAAGTTCTGCTGTTATGTGGACTGGGGTGTGGATGAGTGAGAGATCAACCCTTTCAAACTTATCTGCATAATTGTGCACCACTACTTTCAATTAGCTTGCGAGGAACACGCTAGTAAAATATTCTCGGGCTTCAAGCCACGTCAAATGGTTCAGCCGCATCAAGTGGTTAACTGCCCCAAGTTTTCAGCAGAGATCTCTCCTGCCATTATCAAGTGGTTGACTGTTGTGCGATTGCCGCCGCCGTGCATATATAGCTGTGTCGCCGCCAGTGACATCACTGGTGCCCAGTCCTGCACTGTACAGGGTGATTCAAAAAGAATACCACAACTTTAAAAATGTGTATTTAATGAAAGAAATATAATATAACCTTCTGTTATACATCATTACAAAGAGTATTTAAAAAGGTTTTTTTTCACTCAAAAACAAGTTCAGAGATGTTCAATATGGCTCCCTCCAGACACACGAGCAATATCAACCCGATACTCCAACTCGTTACACACTCTCTGTAGCATATCAGGCGTAACAGTTTGGATAGCTGCTGTTATTTCTCGTTTCTAATCATCAATGGTGGCTGGGAGAGGTGGCCGAAACACCATATCCTTAACATACCCCCATAAGAAAAAATCGCAGGGGGTAAGATCAGGGCTTCTTGGAGGCCAGTGATGAAGTGCTCTGTCACGGGCTGCCTGGCGGCCGATCCATCGCCTCGGGTAGTTGACGTTCAGGTTTCATAACTAACCTTTTTCGTAGGACTCTCCATACAGTTGATTGTGGAATTTACAGCTCTCTGCTAGCTCTGCGAGTCGATTTTCCTGGGCTGCGAACAAATGCTTGCTGGATGCATGCTACATTTTCATCACTCGTTCTCGGCCGTCCAGAACTTTTCCCTTTGCACAAACACCCATTCTCTGTAAACTGTTTATACCAACGTTTAATACACCATCTATCAGGAGGTTTAACACCATACTTCGTTCGAAATGCACGCTGAACAACTGTCGTCGATTCACTTCTGCCGTACTCAATAACACAAAAAGCTTTCTGTTGAGCGGTCGCCATCTTAGTATCAACTGACGCTGACGCCTAGTCAACAGCGCCTCAAGCGAACAAATGTGCAACTAAATTAAACTTTACAGCTCCCTTAATTCGCCGACAGATAGTGCTTAGCTCTGCCTTTTGTCGTTGCAGAGTTTTAAATTCCTAAAGTTGTGGTATTCTTTTTGAATCACCCTGTATATGGCAATGTCATGTCCACTTCAACTCCCCAGTCACAGGATCCCAGGCCGTACTTACCTGCAGTCCACCATCCTTACTGAGGGATATTATGATCCTTACTACTTCATTTATTACTCCATCCCCGAAGCCATTGGTCTGTTGCATTAAAGTATCGTCGAATGCAATTTGCTGTTTGTTTTCCAGTGCATACTCTGCAACAGCTGATTTCTTGGGACTGGGTAGGCAGAAACAGCTTCTGTGTTCTATGCGCTGTTCGATAGTGCAGACAGTCTAACCGACAAAAAAACTACCCACTCCCACATGGTATTTTGTAAACTCGATGTGTTCTGAAGCCTTGTTTACGCTGGGGCAATCTCTTGTAACATTGTGGCATGCAACGTTGTCGCGTGATTCATGCGGCATGGACAACAACGTGCGTCATGCCGCAAGCTGCCGCAGCTATCTTCCGACCTGAATAGGTTCCTGTGCGACATTTTCTGTGCGGCAGCGGTAAATTCGAAAATATGGACTGGTCGAACGGAAAGTATTTAGCATTCATAGAGGACTACAGACAAGCTGAGGTTCTGTGGAACGAACGAGAAAGTAATTATAAAAAAAGTAGTGAAAAGACACGTTATACGAAATTTCGTTCAAAATATGAAATCGATGAGAACGCTGTAAAGAAGAGCATTAAAAATCTGAGAAGTGCGCTTCATCGCGAAAACACGTGTGTGGCGACTAAAAAACAAGCGGCTCATTGGGTAATATAGAAAAAAATGGTTTGCATATGAATCATTAAAATTCATCTTAGATGTGACGGAACCACGTGCAGAAATGGACAGCTCAATTGCAAGTATCTCGATTTCAATAACTATATTTCTTAACTGAGTACTGTAGTATACCAATCCATGGCAACAAAGTTACCAATAAGTATATCTGTAAAATAGATAATTGTATTCTGTTCTTAGAAAATCCCATTTTTTTAAAATTGTTGTAATGAACAGACTACATACAGTACCCTCTGCTAAATGCTTTCGAATAAGTATGTAGTAGAAAGATGGAAACGGTAGTTTCAAAATACATTTACAATGGTGGACCCCACAAACAAGTTTGTAGGAAGAAAGTAAAGTTTTGAATTCATCTAGATAATTCTATTTATTTACGTAAATGAATATACGTTGCAGTACGAACATAATTTATATACATTGGTATCTCTCTTCCCACTCAACCTTTCCATGTGGTGTCATAAAATACTCTTTGAATTCTTCTTGTACTGCCTGTGCATCACAGGAAGCTCTTCGAGGTACCTTTGATAAATTCGCTAAGCTTGTATAGTTGGGAGCAGCTTCTCTCCAATTTCCAAGAGAAATTACAGTATTATCTACATCTTCTATTCTCTCCCTTTTCCTAGAGAGAAGGAAACATAGTAGGTGAATATGGATTGGGGCTAAGAAATGAAAAAGGAAGCCGCCTGGTAGAATTCTGCACAGAGCATAACTTAATCATAGCTAACACTTGGTTCAAGAATCATGAAAGAAGGTTGTATACATGGAAGAACCCTGGAGATACTAAAAGGTATCAGATAGATAATATAATTGTAAGGCAGAGATTTAGAGACCAGGTTATAAATTGTAAGACATTTCCAGGGGCAGATGTGGACTCTGACCACAATCTATTGGTTATGAACTGTAGATTAAAACTGAAGAAACTGCAAAAAGGTGGGAATTTAAGGAGATGGGACCTGGATAAACTGAAAGAACCAGAGGTTGTACAGAGTTTCAGGGAGAGCATAAGGGAACAACTGACAGGAATGGGGGAAAGAAATAAAGTAGAAGAAGAATGGGTAGCTTTGAGGAATGAAATAGTGAAGGCAGCAGAGGATCAAGTAGGTAAAAAAACGAAGGCTAGTAGAAACCCTTGGGTAACAGAATAAATACTGAATTTAATTGATGAAAGGAGAAAATATAAAAATGCAGTAAATGAAGCAGGCAAAAAGGAATACAAACGCCTCAAAAATGATATCGACAGGAAGTGCAAAATGGCTAAGCAGGGATGGCTAGAGGACAAATGTAAGGATGTAGAGGCTTATCTCACTAGGGGTAAGATAGATACTGCCTACAGGAAAATTAAAGAGAACTTTGGAGAAAGGAGAACCACTTGCATGAATATCAAGAGCTTTGAGGGAAACCCAGTTCTAAGCAAAGAAGGGAAAGCAGAAAGGTGGAAGGGGTATATGGAGGGTCTATACAAGGGCGATGTACTTGAGGACAATATTATGGAAATGGAAGAGGATGTAGATGAAGATGAAATGGGAGATACGATACTGCATGAAGAGTTTGACAGAGCACTGAAAGACCTGAGTGGAAACAAGGCCCCCGGAGTACACAACATTCCATTAGAACTACTGACAGCCTTGGGAGAGCCAGTCCTGACAAACCTCTACCATCTGGTGAGCAAGATGTATGAGACAGGCGAAATACCCTCAGACTTCAAGAAGAATATAATAATTCCAATCCCAAAGAAAGCAGGTGTTGACAGATGTGAAAATTACGGAACTATCAGTTTAATAAGTCATGGGTGCAAAATACTAACGCAAATTCTTTACAGACGAATGAAAAAACTGATAGAAGCCGACCTCGGGGAAGATCAGTTTGGATTCCGTAGAAATGTTGGAACACGTGAGGCAATACTGACCTTATGGCTTATTTTATAAGAAAGATTAAGGAAAGGCAAACCTACGTTTCTAGAATTTGTAGACTTAGAGAAAGCTTTTGACAATGTTGATTGGAATACTCTCTTTCAAATTCTGAAGGTGGTAGGGGTAAAATACAGGGAGCAAAAGGCTATGTACAATTTGTACAGAAAGCAGACGGCAGTTATAAGAGTCGAGAGGTATGAAAGGGAAGCAGTGGTTGGGAATGGAGTGAGACAGGGTTGTAGCCTATCCCCGATGTTATTCAATCAGTATATTGAGCAAGCAATAAAGGAAACAAAAGAAAAGTTCGGAATAGGTATTAAAATCCATGAAGAAGAAATAAAAAATTTGAGGTTCGCCGATGACATTGTAATTCTGTCAGAGACAGCAAAGGACTTGGAAGAGCAGTTGAACGGAATGGACAGTGTCTTGAAAGGAGGGTATAAGATGAACATCAACAAAAGCAAAACGAGGATAATGGAATGTAGTCGAATTAAGTCGACTGATGCTGAGGGAATTAGATCAGGAAATGTGACACTTAAAGTAGTAAAGGAGTTTTGCTATTTGGGGAGCAAAATAACTGATGATGGTCGTAGTAGAGAGGATATAAAATGTAGACTGGCAATGGCAAGGAAAGCGTTTCTGAAGAAGAGAAATTTGTTAACATCGAGTATAGATTTAAATGTCAGGAAGTCGTTTCTGAAAGTATTTGTATGGAGTGTAGCCATGTATGGAAGTGAAACGTGGACGATAAATAGTTTAGACAAGAAGAGAATAGAAGCTTTCGAAATGTGGTGCCACAGAAGAATGCTGAAGATTAGATGGGTAGATCATGTAACTAATGAGGAGGTATTGAATAGAATTGGGGAGAAGAGGAGTTTGTGGCACAACTTGACTAGAAGAAGGGATCGGTTGGTAGGACATGTTCTGAGACATCTAGGGATCACCAATTTAGTATTGGAGGGCAGTGTGGAGGGTAAAAATCATAGAGGGAGACCAAGAGATGAATACACTAAGCAGATTCAGAAGGATGTAGGTTGCAGTAGGTACTGGGAGATGAAGAAGCTTGCACAGAATAGAGTAGCATGGAGAGCTGCATCAAACCAGTCTCAGGACTGAAGACCACCACAACAACAACAACACATCTTCTATATACAAACTATTTGGAGGTGAATAAAAAATTCTGGACGTTGCATTTTGGATTAAAAATTATGGAGATACGTACAAGCTTTTTTAACTATTTCAGCGTTCTCAGCTTTAAGTAACAATGCTTCCTAATTTTCGACAATACTCAGGGCGCGAGAAAGTCGGTAATTATTTTTTCCTCCGAACCTAGTAACTGCCCAGTATACGGTTTCACATGGTGTCAAATTTTCTCTTCCTGGATGAGATTCTGAGGGAGGAATGTTTAATTTAATTTCCGTTAACGCTTTATGTAACGAAGTGTTCTTAAAAACTCCTCCAACTGATATGCGGGCCTACCAACCAATATGCATATATTGAAACCAGTAATTTGCGTCTCCCATAAGAATGATGCTAAATGTTTTTGTGTAGTTAATATATTCATTTCCAGTATTGGCAGGGCATATAATTTGCGCATGTTTGCCATCTGTGACTCCTACACAGTGAGGGAAGTTCCACTCCACTTCGAAATTTCTGGCGACATTCTTCCATTCCCCTATTTTTCAGAATTACGACACAGAGAACACAAACTAAAGATGAATATGCAAGTCAGCCTTCCGAAGAAAATGTGCCTTAAACACCAACTACGTCTCATGAGGAAACACAACGAAAGACAGTTACTAAGCCCAAAAAGAACAGCTCGGGAAATGTAGAGGTGCTTGAGGAAGCTTACTAGATTTAAAAAAACTGTTAACAGAGATGAATGGAGGAGTATGGAGAGTTCATCGCCAATGAAATGAGAAAAGGGGAACTCCAGCGTCACATCATTACCGGTTGTCGTATCGGAACACAGTGCTGAAACTAGCTGTCCAGAAGCTAACTGTCAAATTATATACGTTGACAATGATACTGGTGAGGGTGAAGAATTCGTCGAAGTACCAGGTACTTCAAAAGACCTCCATTAATTTTTACGAAAGTGAAATACTTTGTGCCAATTATTTAATTTCGATTAAAACTTAGTTAAAAAATGATTTAAATTGAGTTCTGAACGTTGCGTACTTACCTTTCTGTTATTCTTCAACACTGATTAAATAGATTCACATATTTCTGGCACTATGAGGAAAATTAGCAGAATATGATACTTTGAATAAGTACATTAGTGAAGTGTACGAATCCCAAGTGGCTAAAAATTGTAATGCGATCGTCAGTCGAATTCTTCGTGAAATACTTTCTTGGCTATCGGTACTTTTCTTTAGAATAAGAGGCGTAATTAACTGTAGTAAATATTTGAAGTCTTCATTGGACGTTCTCTTAAAATTATTAAATAATTGATCATCATCTGCTGCTAGATCTCCTAGTGTACTCGTATTCTTCTCTTCCACCATCTTTTCCTTCCTTTCCATTGTTAGCTGCATGTGCGATGACCAAGTAAGCAGCCTCCGCAATCTCTTTTATCACCCACTCTCCTGCAAGACCGCCTCTGTGGCACAAATTCTGTTGCTTTAATATAAGTTAACCTGCCGCATGCAACATAAGCCGCAAGATGTTGCCTTTTTTAGTATACTACAAGAAGACATCGCCACATTTCCGTAGCATGCCACAATGTTGCAAGATGTAAACGAGCTTTGAGATCTGCATGTTTCACAAGCTTCATTAGTTGCAGAATCTTTGCTAGGGGCCCGAAGACTCTGCCATTTTATGTTTCTTCAGAAGACGGCTAATTATTTCTAAAAAGAAAACTTACCACAAATGAACTTCCAAAGGAGTGAAAGATCGCGGCTGACAGGAACAAAAAATAAGCACATAACAAGAAATAATAATGTTAAGAGGTCAAACTATAACAAAATACACAAAATCCAGAATAACTAATCAACAAATTAATAAGAAACACGAGCTACCAGACACGAAAGAGACACCACCCAAATCAGTTCTTCCCTACCTCCCGCCCTCAACGACATGCAAAGTTTTAAAATGATAGAAGAACAACAACAACAACAACAAAAAAATACAAGTCAATCACAAAAACCTAAAAACAGCAAAAACACAGAAAAGGAAAAAAATAAAAGTGGCTACATAAACCCACAGTACAGTAACTGAGAAAAATGCAACGTAAAACAAGAAAAAATATCAGGCCCACCAACACCTAACTAACAAAATGAGGCTTGTACATTTTGCTAATTTCATAAATGCAAGAAACACACAGTAACCTTTAGGAATACTCTTCCTCCAACAGTATTCATTCAGAAGGCATTGCAACACTGAAATCCTCCTGTGGGTTTGTTAGTTTTTTGGTTTCTCTATGGGGGCAGTGTGTTGTTTTAATATTTTTTGGTTACAGTGTTGGGAGAGGTGGGTTGCTGTGTCTTATGCCAGAGGGTTTTTGTGATCCTCTTTCCTTGTCCGACAACACATTTTACAGCCGCTCAATACCCGTCAGTAGTGTTGGTACATGACGTCTTGTAATCTTTAAACTGAATATTGTGATTCACAACCAAATGATGATAACCCCCTTCACCCAACCCCTTGTATGAAGCAAACCCATCCCACGTGACTACCGAACCTTCTTCAACATTTTCTTCTATTAAAAATGTCAAGACTTCCTTTGTACGATTTGGTACGACCCTAAATACATTAGCACAATCCCCTCCAGAAACTACTACTCCGAAACCCCAACCACCTCATGCCCCATTTCGTACTTTCTTTTTCCAAAATGTGACTCGCTACTTCAACTGTAGCCCCTGGCCCCTCCAATGATCCCCTATACTTTATAAATTCACCAAAGACTTTTCTACAAAATGAAAACCAGTCAACTACACTGCCACACGAAACCCCTGTGCTTCATGGTTGACAGATTTACAATAATATTGATAGCAAAAATAGGTCAACATGACTATTACTTCTAAATTCAGCCTTGATCTTTCGAACTAAGCCCGCTGCATATAGATCTCCATATATTATTTTTTCTGCACCTCCACATGTATTCGTCAGAAGTTCATGATGATGGTACCTTTGTCAAAACCATATAATTTCCACAAACATTGCACTTGCAAAATTCTGCAATAACACCCAATGATTGCAGAAATCTTATAGTTGATTTACGGTCAGTCATTTTCTCAAGGGGAATTTTCACTATAAACACAATTGACTCATCCATAATGAAAAGCAATTGCGTGAAAAATGAAGATCTTATAAATCACGACTACTTTCAACAAAAGATGCTGAAAAAAAATTACGATACGAAAACAAAACAATGAGCATCGAATTTTTCATACATGCACCTAACGAGGAAATCCAGATAAATCATTAAACATTCATAAATACAGTCTGTGGCACAAACAAAATAACATCACACATTACGTCATTGGTCAAAGCCGACAGGTGGAATCTGACACTAGAATTGACCCAACTTTCGAAATTGCCTTTGTGACACTATGTTATTCAAGTAAACAGTGTGATTTTTGGTATTTAAAACAGTTGTTGCATGCACATAACAGAAATAATGGACTAGTCATTATTGTAAGCAGTAAACTGCTAATGTTTTGGGTGTTTAAGATTGTGGCAGTCCCCACATACTCTGGTTTCCAAACAACGTACGGCTAAGTCTATAGTACCATTCTCTATTTCTTATCTCCATGGTTAAGTCTGTAGTGCCATCTGTTTTTTTTCCCCCTTACCATGATCAATTGTGAACACTTTCAGTGCCACCTATGATTGCCGACAGAAACTAACTGCAACTCTGCCATGATCGCCTCACATGAGGGCTGAACATGCATAAGCTAAGCACCCTTTGATGCTCCGGATCAAAGTAATTGATTTACTGAACTGACTGAAAATATCTCAATCTGTATAGTTATTAAAGACACTTATGTATTAAAAAATTTGATGGTCACATTAACAGTGGCAACAGTAATTGCCAAATGAACAATTCCAGATTCAGATCAGTATGAGGAATTAAGACTCCCTAGCAAAATACAAATGGTGGTGTTAATTTGGTATACAGAGCAGAATATTGCCTCGAGAGTTTAATATGATCCTGGACGTTTAAAATATATGAACAATGCAAACCTGATACAGAATATGGTGAAAGTAAAGGATTATGGAACTTTCTGAAAATATCAGGGCACTAATGTATTAAAAAATTGGTATATTGCCTTTCTCACGAATGACAATGGACTACAGGCATTTGGTCAGCCCCAGTTTCTATGCATTTGATCACATCCTTCAACTTTCAGCAAGGGCATACACTATGTGATCAAAAGTATCCGGACACCTGGCTGAAAATGACTTCCAAGTCTACGGCGCCGTCCATCAGTAATGCTGGAATTCAATATGGTGTTGGCCCACCCTTAGCCTTGATGACAGCTTCCACACTCGCAGGCATATGTTCAATCAGGAGCTGGAAGGTTTCCTGGGGAATGGCAGCTCATTCTTCACAGAGTGCTGCACTGAAGAGAGGTATTGATGTCAGTCTGTGAGGCCTGGCAAGAAGCTGGTGTTCCAAAACATCCCAAAGGTGTTCTATAGGATTCACATCAGGACTCTGCAGGCCAGTCCATTACAGGGATGTTATTGTCATGTAACCACACCACCACATGCCGTGCATTATGAACATGTGCTCGATCGTGTTGAAAAATGCAATTGCCATTCCCAAATTGCTCTTCAACGGTGGGAAGCAAGAAGGTGCTTAAAACATCAGTGTAGCCCTATGGTGTGACAGTGCCACGCAAAACAAGGGGTGCAAGCCTCCTCCATGAAAAACACTAACACACCGTAACACCACTGCCTCTGAATTTTACTCTTGGCACCAAATACACTGGAAGATGAAATTCACCAGGCATTCGCCATACCCAAACCCTGACATCGGATTGCCACATTGTGTACCGTGATTCGTCACTCCACACTACTTTTTCCACTGTTCAATTGTCCAATGTTTACGCTCCTTACAGCAAGCAAGGCGAAGTATGGCATTTACCGGCATGATGTGTGGCTTATGAGCAGCCACTCGACCACGAAATCCAAGTTTTCTCATTACCCACCTAACTTTCATAATACTTGCAGTGGATCCTGATGCATTTTGGAATTCTTGTGTGATGGTTTGGATAGATGTCTGCCTGTTACACATTACAAACCTCAACTGTCGGCTGTCCCTGTCAGTCAACAGATGAGGGTTGGCTTGTACACTTTTATGCTGTATGTGTCCCTTCATGTTTCCACTTTACTATCACATCAGAAAAACAGTGGACCTAGAGATGTTCAGGAGTGTGGAAATCTCACGTACAGACATGTGACATCCAATCACCTGATCATGTTCGAAGTCCGTGAGGCGCCCAATTCTGCTCTCTCACGATGTCTAATGACTACTGAGGTCGCTGTTACGGAATACCAGGCAGTAGATGGCAGCACAATGCATCGAATATGAAAAACATATGTTTTTGGGGGTGTCGGGATACTTTTGATCCCAGTGTACAATGCCTGGAAAGAGACTCACTAAATTCTTTGCACAACTTGGTTTCAGAAGATGATTATTTGAATCATCTATTCTTTAAGTGCCAGAAGTACAGAAATCAGAACATAACCTCATAAAGAGTGTATACTGAAAAACCAATTTCTGTTATCGCCATTATCTTCACATCAGGATGTACAGCAACTCAAAAATAGTATGGTCCTTTTTAGCAGGTTGTAACTACTACTTATACACAATACTGTAGTCCCATAGAAATTCTTCAATAACCACTGGAGTGTCAGGTGACAACAGTGCAACATCTATCTTTTAATTTTTGCTTCATGGGACCATCATAACCAGTGTATTACGTATCAGTTTCACTTAAAAATATATTTCTAGCATTCTTTTACCTTTTTTCCCATGAATAGCATGAGACAAATGTATAATTATTTCCATTTACCTTGGTGTGTCATGATTCATGTGCTCTGCATCTACATCTGTAATCTCTCAACCACTGTGAAGTGCATGGCAGAGGGTATGTTCCATTGTATTAATTATTAGGGATTCTTCCTGTTCCTTTCACAAATAGTGCGTCAAAAGAATGACTGTTGAAATGTGTGTGTGCATGCTGTAAGTTATTAAATTTTGTCCTCACGATCCCTAAGGGAGATTCATCTTTTGAAGCCGGATATTGAAATTGTCAGCAGGTTTTCTCGAGATAAGTTTTGTTTTTCCAGAATCTGCCAGTTCAGTATCTTCAGCATGTCTAACACTCTCGCACATTCAGTATTCCTTGTTAATTCATATCTGGTATGTGTCCCACACACTTCATCAATATTCTATAACTGGTTGCATGAGTGATTTGTAAGCGATCTCCTTTGTAGACTGATTGACTAACAATGGGGACTATGTGATCATTCTATTTCATATCTCTATGAAGTGTCAGATCCAGGTATTTATATGAGGTGCCTGATTCCATTTTTATAGTCATAGAGTACTTTATTTTTTTGTTTTATGACTTGCATAATTTTACATTTTCAAATATTTGAAGGAAGTTGCCAATTTTTGCACCACTCTGAAATCTTATCCAGAGCTAACTGAATATTTACACACCTTTCAGACAGTACTTCATTACAGATAACTGCATCAGCTGCAAAAAGTCTACGGTTATCATTAATTTTGTCTGCAAAGTTGTTAATATACAAGGTGAACAACAAGGGTCCCAACACACTTTGCTGGAACACACATGAAGTTACTTCTACATCTGAGTCTCTCTCCATCCAAGGATAACATGCTATGTCCTCCCTACTACAGTGTGTGTGTGTGTGTGTGTGTGTGTGTGTGTGTGTGTGTGTGTGTCCGTCCGTCCTCCCCCCCTCTCTCTCTGGACCAACCCTCAATTAACCATTAACCAGTCTAATTAGTTGAACTAATGTATACTTAATAGACAGTGTCAGACTAAATATACAACTGTAGTGAAATTTCCACACTACGGATTTCCCTGGCCATGGCAGTTTTCACTATTATTTCCAAGGCCTGCTCATAATTTTAATAAAAACTTATTAAATAAAACAAATGTAAACAGTTACTTCTATACATTCTGCTTACGCCACAATAACTGCAACTGTAGGGGTATTTGCTTTATTTCTTGGAAGTAGAAACCAAATTTAAATTCCAAGAGCTTTAATTTTTCAGAGTGTTATCTTTAAAAGGCTGTCTTGCAGTAGGAACACACTCATGCAGGGATGCCTCCAGTTTTTCTACACTACAAGGATGAAAACTATAACTTTTGACATGAAAAATAAGATTACTGCCAAGTGTAAAAATTAACAACCTGATAAATTCTGCAGCTGAGAGGGCACTTTTAGGTCATTAGCGTGGTTCAGCAATTTGCACACACAGCTTCAAGTTACACTGTTTCATTCATTTACACCATGGCAGGTTTTTCTTTTGGTATTTACTGAAGACATCTCAAATATTAGTGCTCGAGCAGATGCACCTGTGTATGAAGTTCGCCGGCCACAAATAACATTGTTTTGGTGTTCCACTGTTCATTCACAATTCCAAGCAGGTACAAATTCCTTCATTATTGCTTCAACTAACACAGTGATAAATTGTGTTTCACATCCAAGTGATCTGCAATAATACAAAATAAACACAAAGCTAAGTAAGAATGACCCATATTATGAACTAGCTGCACAATCCAGTGATGATGCAGTTGTCTACGAGATAATTAGAAATCAAATAAGCAGCTGGCTGGGATCTGATGCAGCTGCACTGTTTAATGTTTTGTGTGTGGTCATTACTGAGGTTTAACACCTGTCCATGGCAACAAAGTGATATGGTTAAAGTTGATCTGATTACTATTTACTTAAACAGTACTTTAGCTCAATGTCGTGTAATTAAACCAAGATTAAATTGTCATTTCACTCTTACATGTTTACTTTGATAACAAAGACAGCTATTCTTTACACATATACAAAATACACTGTGTACCTGCTCATGTTATGAGAAACGGTGTGCCACTTAAGGGTTAAATTGGGTTTAGAAACAGCTACATTTCATTCCAAAATAAGGGACCAGTCAGTGGCTTATTCAATAATCTGACTGATATTAAGTTTATCAATAACTAAGTATTAGCTCTGTCTAGCAAGACTGGAGAGAAAACTAATTGTGACCTTGTCAAAAGAAGAATCCCAGCTGGAAGTGATCACATAAGCAGCAAAAAACATGCCAGGATGGTCAAAATTGATGAATTGCATTGCTGCCAGTGCCATCTCAGTCTGAGAAATCACTCACATAAAAAAAAAGAAATCAAGTTAAATTTCTGACCCTAGGAAATGTTCTGGAGATTTATCACCCCCCCCCCCCCCAAAAAAAAAGGGGGGGGCGAGTAGTTCCTTCATTCACTGCAGTAATGACTGAGCTATAGTTTCAATGTTATCTGAGTGTACCTACTTCTGAATCAACTGGGAGATAAAAGAAATCTGCACTAAACATTCAGCAATTAGTTTCAGAGTATCAATTCTGACTTATTCCGGATGTCACATCTACCACTCCACAAAACTTTTGTCATTCCCAGAACATTTTTATTTGAATGCCCATCCACAAGCTAGCAGATATGCCTAATGTGTAGACCAAAAGTTGGGAATGTTGAATTAATAAATAAAATTTATAATTCATTCACCTGCCCTCCTGACACGTCCAAGCAACACAATTACAAGTTTTTAAGATTTTTGGTAATGAATATATTATAATATATGCACAATATGCTCTTCCAAAGGAAACAGACATCAAATTCAGCCGAACTTTATTTTAATCATATAACAACTTGCATACACGCGCACACACACAAAACCTTAAGAGGAATAATACAACCTTGGTGAATAATAGTTATGCATCACTGTTACAATAATGACGGCAATTTAGAATGTTTGCTTAGTACAATCGTCTATGAGCTGCTAAATATTAAAAACTGACATTTTATCAACAAATTAAAACTGTATGCCATATGGACAGTTCCTATATATATTTGGAAACATGCTAACCTTTATATAATACGATAGTAACTGAAAGCACATTTTGTTCATGTACTGTTGTGAATATCCATAAACATACTTTTGAAGAAGGAAGTGGGGTAGCACAAATCCTAGGGAAACATAGGACAAGAAAAGATTCTCTTAAACAGCAAAGTGATTTTGTAATACATTTTAAGACTAATGTCTAGACATTGAATAATACAATACACACATACACTAATCCCTGAAGATGGTATACAGCCTCCAATCATAAGGGGAACAACAGTTCTAACTTGTAAAACAGAAGTAGTAGTAAATACAGCCATGAAGAATTTAGGTGACTAAGGATTCTCGTTGGAAGTGCTGCTGGAGGACTTCAGAGATTTGTGGCTCCTCTCCAATAGGGATTCAGGTTCATGATCTCGCTTCCGGGAACGTTCCTTTGAGTGTATGCTGAAACAAAAAATTACATAAATGCAACATTCCTGAATACCAGTGTCAACAACTTTGTTTTTTTTTTTTTTTCTTCTTTTTTCCAGCAACAATTTCCAAACGATCCCAAATCTATAGTTTCTGAGGGGGGGAAAAAAAAGAAGAAAAGGAGCACAGACACCAGCAGTTAAAGTGTTTTAAATTCACCTATATAGAATGGACAACAAGCTTACAAACTAAATTCTAATCTTAGCCAGGTGTTGTGGATTTTCATCAATGAAGCCTACAGAAGTTCATGAAGGCTTGAAATAAATTGGCATTTAGTGATAATTTGAGACTGAAAACATTAAAATCCTAATTCACCAATCCAAATTTGCTGAGAATCCTGATCGCCAACATTCAGGACAGACAGCAAAACTTAAACAAGGAACACAATACATGGAAGAAGAGATACAGGAAAAAAGAAGCGACAAGGAAGTTCAAACAAACTTACTAGTTAGACACAATAAATAAAGAACAAGAAAATAAATGCAAAAATGCTAATTATAGTGGTATTGTGCCCCTATAGAACCAGTATTACTTCACAAATGCTGCTTCTCAAATATGTGCAAACAAGCCTGTTTCACGTAATTTAATCCCACATCACCTGTAGAAGCATCACATGGAACTTTCTTTACCGTGCAGCTGGTTCAGCTCTACCAAGTTCCTGCTGCATCTTCCATGAAGTTCTAACTTTGACTGTAGTAATAACAATTAAAATTACCCATTACTCATAGATAAACAGACATGAAATTTTAGTCTTCTGCTTTCTTAGTTTCCATTGTTCTTACTGTAGCGGGACTTTGAATTTCGCCGCGCTACACTCTTTCCCTCAGATAAAAAATATCCCGTCGCAGCGGTATGAGCGCTCGACGGCAGAGAAAATACTAAAATTGTAACTCTTTGTTTGTTTTCTATTCGTTTCTTAATTGTCTATCGAGAGCGGAAGCTTAATGCAGACATGATCTGATGCTGACATAAAAAACTTAATAGCTAGTCTTGATCTGATTGTAATGTGTAGACATTGTGGAAGTTGTTATGAAATTCGGAGGATGGAGAGAAGCAACTAAAATAAATTGCATTTAAGATCAAGACTGTTTTGTATACATTAGAAATTCCTGGACAATGAAACTTATTGCAAGATTTTGGAGCAGACTTTTTGCGCAGTAATGAAGTAGGAGATTTTTGAAGACCTGGACGCCGCACGAAACAATAAGACATGTTAACATGGTAAAGAATTAACTCTAAGCTACGCCATTTCCCCCTGTCGGTTACATTTTGTTATTCTCTGTTCTTTTTCAATAATTTTTGTAGTGGAAACTGGTTTAACTTTTGCTCAAAAACGCCACAAGGACCACCCCAACAATAGCTTTTCTGAATCACGAAGTCTGATAGCTTTTTTATAATACGAAGTCCAATTTGCTTTTCATTCTTTCCCTTTGTCATGGTCATTAACGATTTAAAAAAACCACCACATTTTCACTTACGATTTCTTCCCACATTTTCAACCTTTTTTCTTTTCTTCTCTCCCATTTTTCTTTTTTTTTATTAGCCACTACATTACATTTAATAATGGTAAATCATCTTTGTGAATAATGAAAGCAATGTTGTGCAGCTATATTACTGGTACTACATATGTGTGTGTCAACATGTGTACAGTTGTGCCTAGCTATTAACAATCAAATGTCCTGAGCCAAGACCTGTAAAGTAAACAGAAGCTTCAAAGAAATAGTCTACCTTATATAATTCATATGCCCCTAAAGCAGCTCTGCTTAAATACAAGACTGAAAGCACTATAACCTAAATGAAAGAGGCTCCCTATTGGGAAGCTACTATACGGTTTCATTTTGATACTTTCCACAAGATCTCATGATAAAGCAAAGAGAGAAGAAACTGACTGTTCTTGACCAAGCATTTAAGTATATACTAATCCAAATAAAATATAAATCAAATTTTTTCAACAAAGCTAGGAGCCTATATAGTGACAAACAGAGTGAGTGCTGTGCTACAGAAGCAACCCCAGAAGCTAAAGGACACCAAAATTATTTACCTGAACTGGAAGACACCCAAGGTACAGAGAAATACACCTTGATAATAAAGTTGAAGAAGGTTGACCATGTTGAATACACCAAAAGGTGACTGATAATCGTAGATCGGAAAAGCATTGTTGAGGAGTTGGGCAATAAATGGCAGCCAATCAGCTAGGGAGATTAGACTGAATGCACATACTTTTGTTTGCTCACTGCTATTACCTGTCAGGCGAGAGGGGCAGCTGCTGGTTAAATTAGGTGAAGTTATTTCTACTGTTAAGGTATGATTTTTTGTGAAGATTACCGAGAGAAGCTTGACTATTAAACAAGACGAGCTATAAGTGCTGTAACACCAGTAATCAGGTAAGAAAATAAGCTGTACTACAGAAACAATTCTGCAGTACAGTAGTTAATATATGGCTTTGTAAGATTCATTTTTTGAATAATGCACTCTGAAGGCTGTGTGTTCAATACTTTGCTAATGTGTGGAGAGAATGAATGAACTACGGGCACATCCTCTAAAAAATTTATGGCTTTTTGTGAACAATTACAGTGGCCACAAACACAAAGATTGTAGTGAGCACAAAACATTTTCTTTATGGTTGTTGACTGTACACCTGTCTTGACTATTGTTTTACTGCTGTAATTCTACAACAGTTTATTTCCACTGCAACTTTTGCTTAACTCAATACCTCCTACTCTTCTTTGACTATTCTAGCAATTTTTTCTACTTTCTGTATATATTATAATGATGTGAACTGCCTGGAAACTTACCTCGAAATTGTGTTTTGTTAACCAGAAACAGCAATCATTCGGTCAATGGTGACAGACAAGCAGTCAAGTAACGCTTTGCAAAATGATTTTACCAAGTGATGTTGGGGTGAGGGTAGGAAAGGGGGGAGGGAGGGAGGAAGGGGGAGGGGGAGAGGGGGGGGGATTCTGCAAGCAGGCAAAAACAGCCAGAATGATGTTGGCAATTACACTGCACTCAAGCCATAAATGATACTTCATACACGTAACAAACTACATAAATGTTCAGGAGATACTCTAGAGGGAAAAAAACAAGGACAATGCAAAATACTTTACTTACAATTAATATATAGATACAAACATTGACCAAGAGAGTAATGTATAGCCAATAATCATGCAGGTCATGCAACGACCATAGCTTCATAACTAGTGTCACCTGTCACCAACAAAAGCAGTTTTAACCTGAACTATTTATCAGCTACTACCATTAGCATTTCTAAGAAGAAAAATCCTCTCATGGTAGTTACCCACTGCACCCAATGGGTTGTTACAGCATTAAAATGAATGGAAAACAAACAAGACAATATGCACATAAACATAATGAATCACTAAATTTTGTTTCATATCAGCAAGTTAGGCTTATAAAATAAGCGAAGAAAGTTGGCTGCAATTTTCTTAAGACATGGATGATAGGAAGACATTACAAACCCTATATATCTACAATACATCTATGAACTTACAAGTAGACAGAGATGAGAGCAACGAGAGAATAGCTTAGGATCCCTGTTTTTGGTAATCAGACCATGCCCAATTTTTTTGAATTTTGAGTTCCCCATTCACAAAGTTATTGTGAAAGTCCACAAAATACCCACCTTGGCTACTTTAACTTTTTCTCACTGGGTACCCCATGATTTTTAGCAACAAATTTCTTATGTGTGGAAATACGTGTGGGGTCTCTCCATTGACCTTTTACATTTGATGCATCATTCATTTTTTACCAACTTATCCTGGAGACTTTAGGACAAATTTACCAGTTGTTATTTTCCCCCCTCCTCAAACTGCAGATTGTTGTTGTACTCCTTGGAAACAACAGACATAACCTTTCTAACAGATTAAATCAGCTTAACATTTACTTGTGCAAGGCTGTCAATACTGTTTTGCTGCTTATTGATTTCTGGTACGAAGTAGAGGACCCAGACTATCACAGTAACATATCTGTGCAGTACAGTTTTAATGCTGTTCAAACATTTAAGAAATTATATTTCACAGTTGCCTACAGTCAGTATTCACCAAATGTGGCAACCATTTTGCACAATTCCTTCTTGTAGTTATATATTAATATAAAATGGTACAAATACATTTGAATTTAGCAGGTCATTTCTTAAATTGTTAAAATGTCGGGTGTGCTCGCTTTATAATGGGTCACAGACTAAGGATTAATTGCTCTTGGTGGTAAAATATCTAAAACAGAAACTCAAGAGAGCATTACTTCAAATCAATTACAGTGAAATGCACAACACCACTGCTTCAGATACTCATATCCAAAAATATTATGCAGGGTAAAGTAACCTGGATTTTTCAAGGATTTCTGGTTAAAAATACACTTTCTCCCAGACGAAAATACACTTTTTCTGTGTCGAGTAACAGTATACTTTTCCTCGGAACTGTAAAACTTATCAATCCTTTTAATGGTTGTGGATTTATACACCGGCGTAGAATTTCCCGGCACTTAGAAAACGAAACTCAGGGGAGAAAACACGTTTTGGAAAGATGTCCGACGTGCAGCAACATGTACACAGCATATTTTCGTATTATGAAAGTATAAATTCGAATTCCACCAAACACCACATGTTACTTTCCCAAGGATTGAAATCGAGACTGCGATGCGGTTTTGTAAGTTTGTAGCTTGTAGCTTGTGACTGCGATGCGGTTTTGTAAGTTTGTAGCTTGTAGCTTGTGTCACGTGATCTCGCCAGCCAATGACAGCGGATATTCAGAGCAAAGGACACGTGATGTAGTCAGCCAATAGCAACATCACAGTTAAGTAGCGTGAACACAGAAACAGGAAAATGTAATGGTTTAAATTGATACATCGAGTGTCGCTACAACAAAAGAAAGCTTTTACGTATAGTATTGGTCTCTAAGATTAAAAAGCTGCAAGAGAAGCTAAGCTTTCACACATGAGGTTTATCTTTTCTGTGCGTGTTACACTTTAAGACACATCACAAAAATGTGCCAGTAAAAATTTTGACAACAACATTTATGTCTAATCTTCTGGGCTCGAAAATATTCTAAACGGTCGTCCTCAAAGATTTGATTTTTGAATGAGAGTCAAACACTCTGTGATTTAAGAAATTCATCAGACATTCGCGCACAGAGTTCATCTTGTGTAAAAGGAAATTTACTTTACTTGAAAGGTATGCTTCTTTAACAACAATTCGGAATATTTTCCCGCGACCTGTTCGAAATAGATTCGTTTCAGCATTTGTGCCAGATGACAGGTGTCGCTGCTCTTGCGCAGCTACGATGATGCACGAAGCCCGTACATTCGCACGTGTAAAACATTGGAAGATCTTACGTTATGTCATAATATAAACAAGACATTCGAGGATACACCAAGAGCATGGGAATTTTGTGAACAATACTAACATGCATAATTCGGCTTAAAGTGCATATTCGTATGTCCAGATTCAGACGTAAATTTTCTTGGAGTACCAGTACAGTATTATCTCATGTTAGGTTCTTTATTATGGCATAATAACCATACATGCTATAAGATGAAAACGTGAACTTAAAATGCAGCTAACAGTTGAAACTAGCCAATGGTGTGGAATTAGACACTTCGTTTCAAATAAATTGCCTGCCTCAGCAGAAAAGATTAATGAAAGTCAAATTTCTTTAACAAATCGACAAAAATAACTTCATTGTTCTGCAAGGCGATGAACGCTTCCCTGTCAGAAAGGTGGAAACAAAATAAAATCTGAAACTAATAACATATTTTAGCCTTCCGTAATTATGTGAATGTATTTTAGTTCACTTGATAGCTCCTGGCCACAGAAATCCGTTTTCTTTTCATTTGACGTGAGAGAAATAAACGAAGAGGAAACAGCAAAGTCACTTAACGTAAACGCAGGTCACATGGAGACTACCACCTCCCACTACAACTCAGACTGATCTGTGCATCAGGTTTGGATCTACAATATTTCCGAACCGGGGCAATATTAGATAGTGGTGCTCCCCCCTCCCTCGAGTGTTTGAGGTAGGACGTCAAATATTTAAAAAATCGATTTTTCAAAAATATCTTCATTTTGTAGCGCACGTCTTTCTGAAGAGTCTGATACATAAAAGATATATGTTGAAGGGAACTTAAGACATGTTATTTGGTCTCAAGTGTGCTGAAGTGCAGTGCCACGCCTCTTCACAAAGCATTCTTCCATTACACGTCTGTATTTTGCTCTGTGGAATTCAAACGTGTAATATTTTGTAATGGGTGTCATCAAACTACATTCAGGCCAGTGGAAATTAAAATGTCCTGTGGTGCCTCTCCTGCTCCCAGTCAGCCGGTTTGGCGTCCTGACCCTCTTCAAAAAATCTGCAGAACAAGAACACTTCAGAAAACTTGCAGTCTTTAGTGCCTATTAGCTAATAACTTGCTGTTTTGTGTGACATAAAATTAAATATAGGATACATAAAACGAGTAAAGACATGAGACAAGCAAGACAGTACACAATTCTTCAATCCATAAGTCCTAGCTTTTTTCTCTCTCTAATCTTGCCACAGCTTTATATGGCATACTTTCCTTTTTGGGAAAGGATCTATTACCCGATCAAAGTTCGTTAACATTTTGCTACATGAAAAAACGAAATGTCGTTATCTAATACTAGAAAAGCTGTTGTTAATACAAATAGTACCAAAACTGGTGTGGTTTCTCAATCTGATTGTGTGTATTTTGTCAGTCTGCTAGATGAAACAAAACAAGCCTGTGATATTTTACTTTCAAGGATTCTATCACATCTGTATTAATAACATCATTATTAATTATATTATGCAATTGTTACACACAGCAAATAAACAAGACTGTTTTGGCACAAAAGGTCATTTTTATACCACGACAGAACATAATTCATGAAATACCAATATCAAATGCCTATTAGGCCTACTACAAGCAGAAAGTTTTATGTTAGGAAATAGTTTCACATTTCATTCATACTCTCTAGCTTCTGAAGTATGACATTGAAAAGTAGAAGCACGAAATTCATATAAAAATTTAAATAGTCATATGCTTCCGTAATTTGAGAGAGTCCCTGTTTCTTCACCCTCCTCGTTCTAACAAACAATCCTGTCATCACTAATTCTGTAACTATTCCTGCCAGTGTCAAAATTTATTCTGTGATTAACTTCACTAACCCTGCCACAATCACCGGTTTTAATACCCTGCATTTATTCTCTGGTTAGGCATTATTACGTGTTCATACAACGCGTTTTCCACAATACTCCCAGAACAGAACTTAGCGGCTGCTAGCCAGGAACTGTATAGCTGGCCCTTAATGGTGTAGCGATCTGGCCAAAAATTTTCTGTCAAAATTTCATTTTCTTGGATACACGGAGAAGACAATACGTAATCTGTTAGTTGTTTATTTCCACTATGGCAGTCTGAATCAATGGAATTCGCTAGTAATTATAACAACGTTCATCATTTGCAAACCCAGTCAACCACATAAACAGTGATTGTCATTCATCCTTTCGGCTTTATTCGCTCAGCTTGTATAGACACGTCCCCTTTTGTCTGCAGGAAAGTTTATTTCTAGATGCGACGGGGATTCCCCTGACAAACGTCACGTACACTATGCACGCATTCAGAAATCAACTGACGATTCATTCAGAAATCAACTTAGACTTTGATTAAAAATGTTCAAAAACCAACAGGGATGCATTCAAAATCGTATGAGTAATCTATAGACCCAACGTGCGCTGGTTCTGCTAGGTGCTTTGTGAAACAAGGTCTTTTCCTCAATAATATGAATTCTGAGGATATTTTGGTACAATATGAGACTCTTGTGACCAATATGTGCAAAAATAATGTGGGAAAGATGAAATTGAACAATGTGAAATATCATCTGTTTCACACAATGTTATTCAAGTTTACTCTTCAACAAGTGAAGAGAAGCATACATCAACGGTAAAGACTGTCCTTGACAATCATCTTCTCAGACAAAATCAATAAAAATTAAATATGACAGAGGCTGAGGTACTTTACCAAGAATAAATGAAGCAAAGGAGTAAGTACTGAATTTTTAGTACTAAAGAATAACCAGCTGAACATCTAAAATGGATAGGATATGGTAACACAGGGATTGAAATAATTCTGGCATCTATGCATATCAATGAACATGAGCAGCAGCATGGCAAAAACACAGAATAAAATCACATTAAACACTGATCAACTATATTTTACTATGGTCTACAACCTTGCAAAGCAGTAAGTCGAACCATTCAAAATGTTTATTCTGCAAAAAGATCTTGAGAAGTGAATCAACTGGGAGGGGGAGGGGAAGAGAATAAACAACAGAAGATGTGAGCAAAGGCAACTACCCACCCAGAGCAGAGGAGGGTTTGGGACCATCGTTTAAACAACCTATGCAAGGAATGACCAGTCTGACAAAGACATAGTAATTTGTCAGGTATTCCTGTGTTAGCATTATTAACACCTTCTGAAATGGGAGAATCTGCAGTAAAACTGCCAGCAAAGAGGTTGACGGCCAACAATACCTTGTTATGTTACAAAACTTGTTGCTTCTGAGGCTGAATGAGGACAGCTTCATTTTTAAAAATATGGAGCACCCCCTCAATGGAGTCACCATGTATGGGAATATCTGAATGAAACTAGACCGAGTCTTTGGATTGGTCATCAAACAGCTGGCACATTAACACTTCTCCACTGGCCTCCATGGTCACTACATTTGACATCCTGCAACTATTTCCTGTGGTGTTTCATTACACACAATGTTTATGCACCAAACGACCACGGAATCAAGGAGTTTTGATACCCTATCTGTACTGCCTTAACATCACTGACTATGTATGTGCTTACCTGAGTGTGGGAGGCATTTGAGTACTGATGCAGTATTATTCGTGTTGATGATGGAGGACATACTGAATATCTGTACTCTAAAACATGAGCAGTTCATAAACGTGTGTCTGAAATTTCAGAATTGTTTGTCTTAAGATTCAATATAAATACCTATATTCTTTTTGAAACACCCTTCATTTCAAGACGCAGTAGTTCAGAATTTAAGAGTAACAACGCTTGCAACCTAAACACACACATTTCTCACAAACTAGTAAAATTTTTTAATTTTACCCACTATAAACTATTTCAACACTATTCATTTGTGTTCACAGGAAGTCTTGTTTATAGAAGTGGGACTACTCATCAGATACTATCTGATGTGTCATTACAGTTTCACCGATTATAAAACCTAGCTAAAGCAATCTTTACAAGTACTTCCTTCTCCATATATTATTACATTTAAGTATGGATGACAAATCTGTTTTCACAACATTTGAAACTACAACTAGAATATGTTAAACTTTTTTTCATCTTCAAAAGATGTGAAATCAGGTTTCAGACATACCACAGAGTGCTATTTTAATACAGCAATTCCAGCAATATTTTACACTTTTTTTCCAACTACGCTGCCAGCCAATATTACCATAGTGTTAAAATTACAATCTTTCACTCTTTGAAGGTCAATTCACCTTTCAACTTTATCACGTCAATAAGAATTCATTATCATTACCCACACCCCAGCACTGCTTCAGTGCAGGGATGTGTCAACCCAAGTCAGTTGCAAGGCATAAATATTTTGACACAGCTGGTCAGAAAGAGTGCAACATGAACACTTGTGAGAGAGCTAAGTCAGAAATTGTAAGACAAGCACACACCAAACTGCCTTCATTGCCCTCTTAACATTAAATAAGATGCAACAGATAGGATGCAACAACACCTATCAGTGACTTGATGGAGCAGTTAGAACTACTGACAAGCAAATTAAGCAAATGTAGCAGAGCCAGAGACAGCTGACCACTTGTAATAAACTGGACCAATTAAGTTAATATAACTGGTGTGTCTCAGCAAAACCTTCTCTCAGTTCAGGATAAATAACATGACCAGCTAGCTTAGACAGTCAATAAGTAGGATTGATGGAAAAATTTGGAAATTTGTGGTAAGGTCTTAGGGGACCAAACACTGGCTTGGGGGAGGGGGGCAGCCGCACGGACCATGAGAAGGCACCTCAGACGGTGCGGCTAGGATTGATGGCAAATTTCTTGTCATTTGCACTCAATTCTCTGATTATTTTAATGTTAACATCTTGTTTAAGATTGTTCCAGTATTTTCACCCTGTGACAGTCATACACGGTATCTCTGGTGTAATGATAGCAGTTTCACAACCACAACTAACCGATGCTGAAGTCCAGGAATGTATCTACCACTAATGGGTAGGCCATGGGTCCTCCCACCACAGTTTCAGTTCAGGCCTCAAGATGCTTTGACCCTTCAGCTTTGTACAGGCCAGAGGGCATACCTAACCGGCAGGCCAGTATCAACATACATCACATCAAACTTCATGGCATACAATATCATGGTCCTCCTGAAGGGACAATTCGGGCAATGACCAGAGAGGGACCGAGCATTCTCAGGGTGGCATGTGAATCAATTATACATGCACCTCAGTCACACCTTCTTTCATCTGCCCCATGGAAAGTGCCTTTGAATTGGCATGTGGACACCTGCCAGGCCGGCAGTCAGCTGTCGATGCTGACTGACAGTGATCTCTAGCAACACAGTCTACCACTGATGATAGCAGATTGTACTACAGCCTTCATAGCAACTGGGCGACTGAGGCTACAGCAATGAGGTGTATATTGAACAATAAAGTGAGTAATAACTAATCTTCTTTTATTAGCATTAAACAATGTCCAACAGTTTGCCGGCAAATAAGCTGATAAAACAGTAAGATTTCCAGTGCAGAAAGGGTGACCCCTACACCATATAGCTCATTGAAATCCCACTGAATATGTAATTTCATGTATATTGAAACACCATTTTGTACCGACAGGTATGATAAAGCTCAAAAGAATGGTGACAGTATTGCTCCTATATAACTGTACTGAGTTAACTGTCAAACGATAGTTCAGGTGCCAATCTCAATTACAATCAATAGTAC
Organism: Schistocerca nitens; assembly: GCF_023898315.1. NCBI lineage: Eukaryota > Metazoa > Arthropoda > Insecta > Orthoptera > Acrididae > Schistocerca > Schistocerca nitens. The sequence goes on along the minus strand of NC_064615.1, from coordinate 664,982,894 downwards.
GCTCAGCACCAGTAACACTCTGCATGGAACGTATGTTAAATGCGTTTATCATAATGCCATCTGATCTATAGGTGACCATCTGGGTAAATATAAGAAGTCACTAAACTAACTAGTAATTGCTATCCCCCACACCACTCCCTTGAAGTGAACAGTAAAAACTGATTGCATTATGTAATTCACAAGCGTCTACAGAAACTTCTCAATGACTTGGGGAACATACAAGTTTAGAGGGAACCAGGGAGCAGGTTTCCAAATTTCATCCAATTTTGTGGAGCTTGAGATGGTAACTGTGTGCCTTTGCCACTGGCAGTAACATTTCCAAAACACTCCCAACCTGATCTCCTAGATAAGCTGTTTTGTCCACTGTTCATTTTTTCTCAACATGCTACCAATCTTTAATTGAGACATATTAGCTGTAACTTCCTTGTTGAACAAGAGAAATACATCAATTTTTTTTTTGCCTTGAATAACATATTTTGCAGTGTGTGTGTGTGTGTGTGTGTGTGTGTGTGTGTGTGTGTGTGTGTGTGTGTGTGTGCGTGTGCGCATATGCATGCAACAGCAACATGTGCCGACTGAAGAAATTTGCTTTTGGAAAGATATCTTTTCAATTGATGAAGTGGGCTTCTTCAGCAGGGGCAAAGGCAGGCAGACTGACTTGTTAAGCTCACCAGACAAAAATATTAACCACCTCCTCCTACTTGGAAGAGCACACTGTCACTTTGAAGAGCTGTGTATGGACTGTCACTGAATGCAGCTCTTCCAAGTGATCACAAATGGAACTGCTAGCACAGTCTGTTAGCTCATTACAGACTACTGCATATGGTGGCACATACACTGTCTCAATAGGCCCAACAATGAAGAAACAGCACAGTAGCTGAGTGGAAGATAGTAGTAGGGTCTGACTGTCACAATTTTTTCTCTTTTCAAATGATGCAGGGTATCTACTGCACCAACAACCCAATGTGGCACTTAAGCCATGTGATGAAGATAAGTTCATAGGTGTTTCATGATGTTTCTCCTACCATCATTTGGGCTTTATACATTAAGGCTAATGCAAACATTAGGCAGGATATGTATTTTAATATTCTCGGCAAACAAGTATTTGCCTTTCCTTCTCGATTTAAATGATAAGTATGCTGTGGACAATCCCATCTTTCATGCTGACAACAGCTACATCTGCGAAACTGCTTGCAGATTTCTTAATCTGACAAATAATCGCTTTCTCTATTGCCCTTTGACTGGTTGCTATTTCACCTTACCTTAATCTCACAGAGCATGTCTGTTACTATCTGAAACGCAAGTGAAATATAGGACTCAACATCCACACATTTTGGTAGCTCTCCAGGACAATCATCAAAGTGAATTCAGTTACATGTTATGCACATGAAGAAATTTGTGGACACTCCTTCTCACATAATTGAGGCCATTATCAAGACTAGAGGTGATGTTTACATGATATTAGCATAGTCTCTCCTAGGAGTGACTAATTTGATATATACGCATATGTATTCCGTCAGCTCTGAAGGGTTTGTCCTAAACCATAGCAATGCCCTCTCTTGCTTATTTGCCTATACACTTCTCAGTGAAAATTATGGCAATATGTCAATCATTTATATGATACTCTTAAGCGATGTGTTTTACTACAGCCTTACTGGTTATCATGTAACAATGATATGTATTATAAAAAAAACAATCATGAGATAATATATCAGCATGACAGAAACAGTCCTTTGTCAAACAGCAGAGTCCATTAGCATACACTGCCAGAAGACACCTTGTATATTACAGCAGCTAACCAAGGTGCCACCTACATACTTAAATTTTTGAAACTGATTATTCATTAATGTACTGCAACATATCAAAATATATCACTGGGTATTGGTAACCTGTGGCACCTGAAATGTATCCTCACAAAAACAAAGTGCATGCATGAAAGATGACATAGTAAAAGCATGCATTTGTAGTCACATGAATTAGACTTTGAGCAGTAACTGGATGAAGGTTACAAAATTTTCCCTTTTTGTTTGTTAAATACTGAAGTTTTATTTTGAGCTGCTCTTTCATTTATATGATACAGATATGAGCAAAATTTCTTTGTCGTGTTTTATTGCTTTACAGATTATGTGGGACACGGAGACACTGACAAAAAAAGTCATAGACAATGCTGTAATGTACACCACTTTACAGACTCCTGTTTGTTTCACTTTACAGAGACGTAGGATATTGAAGAACCAAAAAAGTGAAGAATGAGCTCTGGTCCTGTTCACAAAATTGTTAAAAGCAGAACAAAGGTGTGTGTGTGTGTGTGTGTGTGTGTGTGTGTGTGTGTGTGTGTGTGTGTGTGTACAAACATTTGTGTGACAATTATACGCTGCTCAATATTGGTGCAATTAATCTTCTATGGTGTTCATTATTTAAATAGTTAGTGAACTATCATTAGGCTTACAGGACTTCATACTAAAAGGCAAATCGCATTCAACCAAACTTCTGCTGGTTGTATAAGCATACTATTTGTACAGGCTGTAATTTTTAAGAAAAGACACACAAAACTGCAGTGGATTTAGTTTAAGATATACATTATTATTATACCACAAAGAGAGACAATTGGTTAATGACAAACATTAGTTCTCATGACATTCTTAGAAAAAATGACTCTCTCAACAACGGGCCTTAGCAAGTGTTAAGTCATATGTAACATACTCAAGCTTAGCCTGAGCTACTTACATGGGCTTAATCGGGCGAATATTTATGTTTATCAATACTTTCTGTTGTACCTGAAAAGCGAAACATCAAAAGAAATGTAAAGATAGAAATAAAATTTTGAATTACAAGGATAAATGAACAGATATTTAAATGAAACAGTGAAAAAAATTGGTTACTTTTCCAAAGAGCTGAAGTTATCCAACTGTTTTGTTTCACATATCTTTTCGATTTTTTGCAATCTCTCTTTAATAAAATTATATATAACATCAAAAGCACCAATGCAGTGCCAGATGGAAAAAAATCTACCAACCTCAAATAGAAATACCTCACTTCTTGACTTCCTCATTACATATATCCGCAATTATTGTACCCTTAACCGTATTTTGGCAATGAGACATTGTATCAAGACAGTACAATACTGGATAGAAGTGATTAATGTTGAACTCTTGAGAACTTCTATGCAACATATACCATGAGATGGGCTCTGTGGGACCCGTAGTTTAAACTGAGATTTAAGACGCAAATTGAAATTTTTAATGTCGGTTACCTAATATTTATTTTACAATTATTCAAATATTGTTTAAATACTCCTCGAATTTGTTGCACTAAATGAAGTCTGCAGTATTTTTCATTTCATCTCACGAAATCAAATAATTCTGTGTGGTTTTTTTAAACAGTAATGAACTGTAAGAGAACTTGATTACATAGGAATAATATTAGTTATCTCTATAACAAGAGAATCTTCACATAAAACTAAATTCCAGGGTTTAAACTTCCGCACATGAACTGCTTTTGACAGGCACAAAAAGAAAGTCTGCAAAATTTGAATTCAATGTTGGGATCTAAATATTTTTATCAGCACTTTGAACACATTTGATTTTAACCAACACCAAGTACTTTGTTGCAGAAGCAGAAAGGTCCCCATCACAATTTTCCTGAAATTCTTCCTCTGACAGATCCTCTACTAATATAACTGGTCTCTGGCTACAGTAAAACAATCTTATTTTTCATCTATTTTTTTTAACTATATCACTGTATCTTCCTCCATCCAAATAAAACAATTTCATCAAATTGAGGATTGTTAAAACTGGCCTTGGGGAGAGGGAGAGACTGACTTTACTTTAAGCATTATACGCTGTTTGACAAAGTGCAGCACCCAGTCGCATAGCGAGCTATCAATGTAGCTTTGTACGTGTACACACCTGCAATTCTCTGCGACAGATAGAATGGCAACCGGAGTGTATTAGTGTTGACTGTGTTTTGTGTTATTCCAGCCCTGGTAGGACACACAAGTGACATGAAAAGCCTCTGATGACGTGTGATCACTGAAGGACATGGATATTTCAAGTTGTTCTGTTTGACACCATTATCAGTAGCACCTGAATAATTTAAAAGGGGCCTCATTGTACATCTCAATTTGGCTGGCTCCTGGAATTATGCAATATCCAGATTTGTGGTACATTCAGATGTTTCCAACCCTGGGGACACCACCTCATTGAAGGCACATTCAGTACCAGGCAGGATTCTTCCTAAGCTTTTACAAAAATCAATGGCTGTGCCAGCAGCAGCAGCATTGCAACTGGTAGGGCCACATAAGCTGGATGAAATTGACAAAGCAAACAGGCATCTTGTCCAATGTGGGGCTGGGAGGGCTCTAGAGGTGCAGTGAAGCCAGATTCCCAACTACAGTACACCTGACAAATCAGGTCATTCAGGTTGGGGATTGGGTATGGGTTGATAATACCATACCACAAAAGAATTCGATGGGGGAAACACCAGACACTGGATGGCAAAGAAAGCTGATAAAGGATTTGACAGTAACCTCAAGGAATGTGAGGATAGTACTTCAGCCAGGAAAAATTAATGAAATAACCAACAAAATTTTAAAATTTCAATATGATGATGTAGGGCTGTAGCATGGAGAGCTGCATCAAACCAGTCTCAGGACTGAAGACCACAACAACAACAACAACAACAACAACAACAATGTAGGGCTACAGGAAATGGTACAGAAATGAAGAGATTGACAAACCCAAGTACTCATTAGTATATAGTGGGACAGTGGAAAGAAACAATTTTGAACAAGCTTTATTATGATAAGGAAAGTTAAGAAAGCTCATTCAGATTTGAACCCATAAATGATGGGATGTGCAACTAAGACAAAAATTTAGGAACATATCTATAGTAAATGCACATGCACCAATGGAATGAAAGAACTGTTCTATGAAGACCTGAGAAGTATATTGCATCGTACCAAAGTATGATTTGATATTAATAGTAAGAGAATAAACTAAGGAGGAATGCACATCAACAGAGACTGTCTGAAAAACAGTCACTACACAAAGAAAAATAATGAGAATGGAGCTCTCTACTGTGCTATTTCCCAGCAAGGAGTAATATGATACTTAGGATCAACTGTTTCCGCCGTACAGTTAAGTCTGCAGTCAATGAAATAATCGGATTGGTCATATTTTGGTGATTATCCACCACTACACATCTTGTGAAATATTACTAAATGCCTTCTCTGAAAACTACCAATAACGATAGTTAGGAGTCCCACTAATGATGGAAATACGAATGGCAACTATTTATTTACAGCTCATACAAAATAGATACACATTTCAAAATTTAACTGACCTTGAAAGGAGTCACCAGCATTGTGTATAACCCATTACCAGCGATTTGGAAGTTATAGGATACTCTTGGCAGTGCCAGTTGTGTTGACAGTTTGAGCAGCGCAGTCTATTGCCCGACAAATTTGCAGCAGTTCTGAAGCAAACGCCGTGAAGTGTTTCCTTAAGTTTAGAAATCGAGTTGAACTTACGAGGGCTTAAGTCAGGGGAGTGCAGTAGGTGGCATAGCACTCAGCAGCCTCATCTGTCAAACAAATCAGTAACAGCTTGCACTGTATGTGCTTGAGCATTGTCCCGCAAAATTATGGTCAGGTCCCGCAGAAAGTGTCATCACTGCTGTCTCTAAGCTGGTCGTAGGTTGTGTTCCAAAAATGAACAGCACAGAGACAGAGGTGATGACACTTTCTGAAGGACCTGACCACCATTTTGTGGGACAATACTTAAGCACGTACATTGCAAGTTGTTACTGATTTGTTTGACTGATGGGGCTGCTAAGTGCTATACCACCTACTGCACTTCCCCGACTCAAGCCCTCATATTTCAACTTGATTTGTAAACTGAAGAAAACACTTCACGGTATTTGCTTCAGAACTGCTACAAATTTGTTGGGCAATAGACCGCACCACTCAAACTGTCAACACAACTGGCACTGCTAAGAATATCCTACACTTCTACATCACTGGCAACGGGTTATACACAATGCTGGTGACTACTTTGAAGGCCAGTAAAACTTTGGAACACATATCTATTTTGTACTAGCTGTAAATAAATAGTTGCCGCTATTTAAGTTCGAACCCTAATATATTGGCAACAGACGGCCCTGAGCTCATTCAGGATGTACACATCGAAATTGGTATCAGTGACCATAATGTGGTTGAGGCACAATGGCTACCGAAGAACAAATGACAACTAAATCAAGCAAGAATACATAAAAACATCATAAGTAGTGTCATCTCAGTGAGGAACTCTGAACTTTCAGCACAGGGCAGGAACATGTACAGGAATTATGACAAGTTTAAAAGAATTGTTGACCATGCACTGGATAAATACATACCCAGTAGAACAGTTCATAATGGGAGGGAACCTTCATGGTGTACAGACACTGTAAAGAAACTTTGGATGATGATTATGATGATGATGACGACGACAATTGGTTACTGTGACAGTGAACTGTGTGGTTATCAGCATCCGTCCAAAGGCCCAATCTTTACTCAGTCCAATCTTGCCACTTTCATGAATGATGATGAAATAATGAGGATAACACAAATGCCCAGTCCCCGAGTGGAGAAAATCTCTAACCCGGCCGGGTCGAACCTGGGACCCCATGATCCAAAGGTAGCAAAACTAGCCACTAGAGCACAAGCTGCGGACACTTCGAAAGAAACAGATATTACAGCGTAATAGGTGTAGAGCAAAGTGTAGGGCAAGTGATAGAGAGAGATGCTGAATGAAACGAATTTGGCTGTCAAGACACCAATGGTTGATGCCTTCAATGACTACCACAGCAGTATATTGTCAAGCGATCTTTCACAGGACGAAAAGAAATTCTGGTCATATGTAAAAGCTGTTAACGGCACCAAAGTTAGTGTTCAGTCCCAAGTGAAGGACAGGTACAGGAATTGAGGGTAGTAAAGCAAAAGTTGAAATGTTTAACTCCATTTTCAAATGTTCCTTTACAAAGGAAAGCCCAGGGGAATAGTCCTAATTTAATCCTCATAACACTGAAAAGGTGAATGAAGTAATTATTATTGTCAGTGGTGTTGAAAAACAGCTGAATTTGTTAAAAGTGAACATAGCTACAGGCCCCAATTGAATCCCTGTCAAATTCTATCCTGAATTTGTGGCTGAGTTAGCCCCACTTCAAGCTATAATCTATCACAGAGCCTTTTAAAAAAAAGCCGAAGAGAGAGTGCGAGAGAGAGAGCACGCACACAGATCACAACTGTCTACAGGAAGGGTAGTAGAAGTGGTCCCCAAACTACCATCCAATATCTTTGACATCTATTTGTTGTAGAATCTTAGAACATATGCTGAGCTCAAACACAGTGAGGTATCTTGAAGATAATGACCACCTCAATGCCAACCAGCATGGATCCCAAAATCATCGATTATAAGAAAACCAACTCCTACTTTTCTCACATTGCATGCTGGAAGTTCGGCTCAAGGTAGTCAGATTCAGTATTTCTTGATTTCCAAAAGGCATTGGACTCAGTACACACCTATGCTTATTTGTCAAAAGTTCAAGCATATGGGGTATCAATTGAAATTTGTGACTAGATTGAGGACTTTTTAGTAGGTAGGATGCAGCATGTTCTCTTTGATGAAAGGCCATCGCCAGATGTAGAAGTAACTTCGGGTGTGTCCCAGGGAAGTATGTTGGGATCCTTGCTGTTCATGTTGTATATCAATGACCTTGCAGACAATATTAACAGTAACCCCACACTTTTTGCAGATGATGCAGTTGTCTACAACTAAGTACTGCCTGAAAGAAGCTTCATAAATTTAGTCAGGTGTCGATAAGATTTCCAAGTGGTCCAAAGATTGGCAACTTGTTTTAAATACTCAGAAACTTAAAACTGTGCACTTTACAAAATGAGAAAAACGTAGTATGCTATGACTGTTAATATCAATGAGTCACTGTCAAAAGTGACAGACTCATACAAATACCAGGGTGCAACTGTGGGGATGTGAAATGGAATGGGAAGAAACACTAATAAAGGGCAGCATGATTGGTCACAGGTTGGTATGATTCCTGGCAGTGTCACAGAGATACTAAAGGAACTGAAATGGAAGACCAAGACAGACAAACTATCACAAGAAAGTCTTAATGAAGTTTCAAGATCTCACTTTAAATGATAACTCTAGGAATATACTATAGTCCCTCACTTATTATTTACATAGTGAATGTGAGAGTAAGATTAGAATGATCAGTGCCATCATTCTTCCTGCATTCCATGTGTGTATGGAATGGGAAGAAACCCCAATAACTGGTACAATGGGAGATACCCTCTGCCATGCACTTCACAGTGGTTTGCAGAGTTATATGTAGAAGTGGAGTTACTCCTCAGTGAAACTTCCTGGCAGATTAAAACTGTGTGCCCGACCGAGACTCGAACTCGGGACCTTTGCCTTTCGCGGGCGAGTGCTCTACCATCTGAGCTACTGAAGCACGACTCACGCCCGGTCCTCACAACTTTACTTCTGCAAGTATCTCGTCTCCTACCTTCCAAACCTTAGAGAAGCTCACCTGCGAACCTGCAGAACTAGCACTCCTGGAAGAAAGGATGTTGCGGAGACATGGCTTAGCCACAGCCTGGGGGATGTTTCCAGAATGAGATTTTCACTCTGCAGTAAGTTTCACATCAGCGCACACTCAGCTGCAGAGTGAAAATCTCATTCTGGTTACTCCTCAGTCTTAGGCATACTGAGCTACAGAAAACCAAATTGTGATGAATCATTTTGTGGTAACATCGATCTTGATAAACTATCAATAGTTAATAGGAAAGATAGAAAGAAAACAGGTCGAACCAGAATATAGGAAAAATAAATAAATAAAAATACCAACTACATAAAGTAGGGAACTGTGTACTGAAGGGTCAGACAGTAGGCAAAAGGAGGAACAGGATTGAAAGAGCCATTAAAGATGCTGCAGAAGAAACAACAGCCATGAGAAGCACAGGAGTTCGGGAATGCATGGCTGAAGATTTTAGTTTAACAACAGAGGAAAACGATAAGGACAGAATGAGATTGTTATAAAGAGAAACCAGAAATTATGTGGAGTAATAAAGGGAATTAAGAAGGAAACAGATGACAAAAGTCATGGTATAGCAATATGCACATATACAAATGGCTGTAGTATCATATACACGAGGTATAAAAGGACAGGGCATCAGTGAAGCTGTCATTTTTATTCAGGTGATTTGTGTGGAAAGATTTCTGACGTGATTACAGCCACACAATGGGAACTAACAGACTTCGAATGCGGAATGGTAGTTGGAGCTAGACGATAGGGCATTCCATTTCAGAAATCCTTACAAAATTCAATATTCGAAGATCCTAAGTGTCAAGAGTTTGTTGAGAATACCAAACTTCAGGGATTACCTCTCACCAAAGACAATGCAATGGCAGACGACCTTCACTTAATGACTGAACAGTGGCATTTGCGTAGAGTTGTCAATGCTAAGAGACAAGCAACACTGTGTGAAGTAGCCATAGAAATCAATGTCAAATAGACAATGGACGTATCCATTAGGACAGTGCAGAGAAATTTGGCGTTAATGGAATATGGCAGCAGAGAATCCAAGCAAATGCCTTTTCTAACAGCACATCACCTGCATTGTCTCTCCTGGGCTCGTGACCATATTGGTTGGACCCTGGGCGACTGGAGAAATGTCGTCTGGTTAGATGAGACCCAGTTCCAGTTGCTAAGTGTTGTTGGTAGGGTTCGAGTGTGGTGCGGCCCCACATAGCCATGACCCCAGGTTGCCAACAAGGCACTGAACAAGCTGGTTTTGCTCCAGATGTTCCAGAATGGTGTTGGCTGCATTTACATAGAACGGATTGGGTCCTCTGGCCCAAGCGAAATGATCACTGACTGGCAATTTTTGTGTTTGGCTACTTTGAGACCACCTGCAGACTTTCATGCTTGACTTGTTTGAAGAACATTCTGGACAATTCAAGTGAATGATATGGACACCTCAATTGCCCCACATGAATCCCATTGAACATTTATGGGACATAACTAAGAGGTCAGTTTGTGCACAAAATCTTGCACAGCAACACTTTCACAATTATGGATGGCTATTGAGGCAGTATTGCTCAATATTTCTGCCAGGGCCTTCTGATGACTTGTTGAGTTCATGCCCTGTCGAGTTGCTGTACTATGCCAGAAGAAAGGCGGTCTGAGAATATAAACAGGTATCCCGTGACTTCAGACTACCCAAGGAAGGACCACTGTATACTGCACCAAGCACACTGTGACCTGTTCAGATCTGTGCCTGCAATTTGGAACAGGTAACAGACTCCCTCTTTTTTATTTTTCGACATAGTCTCCTTTAAGACTTATACACTTCATCCAATGCTGTTCTAATTTGTTGATCCTTTCCGAATAATAGGAATTGTCTACAAAACAGCTATTAATTGCTGCAATCACCACCTCGTTTGGATAAAATCTTTGTCCCGCCAGCCATTTCTCCATTAGGGAACAAATAGTAGTCCGAGGGAGCAAAGTCTGGAGAATACAGGGGATGTGAAACCAGTTGGAATCCTATTTCCATTAATTTTCTGACCACACCTGCTGAGGTGCATCGCTGTGATGGAAAAGGACTTTTTTGTGGTCCAATCGCTGGCGTTTTTGTTGCAGCTCAGTTTAAACAGTCCAATAATGATGAATAATATGCACCTGTAATAGTTTTACCCTTCTCCAGATAGTTTATGAGGATTATCCCTTGCGAATCCCAAAAAGACAGTCGCCTTAACCTTTCCAGCCGAAGGAATGGTCTTCGCCTTTTCTTGTGCGGATTCTCCCATGGTAACCCACTGTTTAGATTATTGTTTGGTCTCAGGAATATAGTAATGTATGCATGTTTCATCCACTGTGACGAAACGACACTAAGTACTGTGGATTCTTCCTGAACAGCTGCAAATCAACCTTGCAACACTTCACATGATTCTGTTTTTGGTCAAGCTAGAGCAATCACAGAACCCATCTTGTGGATAGCTTTCTCATGTCCAAATGTTTATGCAAAATATTATGTACCCATTCATTCGAGATGCCCACAGCACTAGCAATCTCACGCACTTTAACTCTTCTGTCATCCATCACCATATCATGGATTTTATCAATGATTTCTGAAGTTGTAACCTACACAGGGTGTCCAGAACGTTCAGCATCACTTGTGCCCATATGGACACTCCGAAAATTTTGAAACAACTTATAAACTGTTCTAATCGAAGATGCAGTCACCATATTATTTATCAAGTTTCTCTTTAGTTTTCTGAGGCATTTTGCCTTTCATAAAGTAATGTTTAATCACACATGAAATCCTTTTTTGTCCATTTTTTGACAATCACTTGACTTCCTTGATTCACACAAATGCCAAACACAAAGAAATAGACCAATATGGCTGAAACTTGGCGTGCGTTCTTTCCAAAGATGCTACTAACTAAACATGACGTCGATACTCGCCGGTGGTGCTATCTCTCAGACTTTGCATGGACTTTTCAAACGCTCCTCGTATTTGGAATAGTGTCGTGACCAAGGACTGGGGACTGCTAATGAATGGCATTTCATTATGTTTCATGTTTCACCCTTCTGCCCCACCCCCAAGGATGATTGCTGCTGGTGGTGATGCCAACTTTAGGAGAGGTCCCATTCTTTCAACGTTCTGAAAAGGCACAGTGGTACTGCCAAAATTCCGGATACTCAAAGTATAAAAAAGGCACTGGTACAGCGTTTGCTAAGGGTTTGGAGAAAATGATTACAAAATCCTACCAGATACGTTCTTTTGCTGTTGACATGTTAGCAAGACAAACATTCACTCTTGAATTTATTGATTGCACATAAGTAGAAAATGCATGACCATGGAACATCCTGTTGACAGATGATACCTATTTCCACTTCCAAGGACATGTCAATAGGCAGAATATTGTCAACAGAAAGCTTGCAAGCACATCAACTAATAGCACTTCACTGTGCACAGCTGACTGTGTGACACAGGTTGATGGCATTGTGTGTTGTAGGGCTGCATTTTTTCTGAAGAGATGAGTCCTGTGGGTCCTGTTACCCATACTGCCACTGGTAAATGCTTTGAGAGTATTTTGCACACCACATCATTCCAACCCTTTCACAGTATGAATGTGTGTGTAGCATCTTCCTCACATTGCACAGCCAGTGAGGTGACAGCTGCAGAGGTGTATCGGAAATGCTAGAATTATCAGTCATTTCCCTACAGCCCAGCAATCAAGATGACTATCTTAATTTGTGTGACTTCTGGCTGTGGGGTTACTTGAAAGATGTGTTCAGTGCTCCAATTTCAAAAATAGTTTAACTGAAGACACACACTGCACAATGCATTCTAAATGTGACCCCCGAGAAACTCCTATCTCTTATGGAACATGCTGTTTCTTGATTTCAACTTGTGGCTGGAAACAGTGGGCAGCATACTGAATGTCTTTCACCAGCCTCATGACAATTGGGAATTGATGCAATTTTGCTTTTTATGCAGTTTTTGGTCTAAGGACAATTGAAAACTGATTTTTCCATCCAACATGGTAGAGCTTGCCGTGGTAAATGGGCTTACCTAATAAACAGCATCACAACTGTTGACTGCCAAACTTTAGCAGTCTTACACAGTGAACAGTACAGATGGCAAAACTGTGCAACTCAAACCGTAGTCATCTTATTGCGATTCATCTGTTATTTGTAGCTGACCCCATTTACGTTAAGACGCTTACAGTGATATCGCTTGCAAAATTTTTCGCTCCACAACAATAAATGTTTAAATGTTGTTTCAGTTTTTAAATCTGATCCAGTAATACATGTCTTGTAACCCTCATTCTACAATAACAAGTTTTTATGACAGTGTGCTTCAAGGTACGGGATTGGCTCACCTCCCAGATTAGTATCACATTTTTGTTGGCCATACTCTCTCTGCTGAATACTTTGTGCAACATGTTGACTCAGAAAACATTATGAAGTATTACATCTGATAACCTAACCCAAAAGTTCTTGACAGTTGTTGCCTCACAATGTATAAACAAAACCAGCTTTACTTCTACTAGTTAATGCCAATAGTTCCATATCAATGAATGATACGAACACAGTATGTGAAGTCATCAAATTAATTACTGATTCTGTGATCATTATGTTGTACAGTCAACTCTCATGTGTACTTGGTGAAGTTGTCACTTTTCAAAATGCATTAAGCCAATATGCAGACAACTTCCTGTTATTACCAAGTCTTGACTCACCATTAAATACTGCATTAGAAGTAAGTTCAAATGCATCTGCTGTTGTCCTAAAGAGTAGCTTCAAATTGAAATGTGATATGGAAGCAAACATATGTTGCAGTAACTAAGTTAAAAATGCCCAATGAGAACTGCAATTACAAAGCCTGTCAATTACACGTTTCTTGAGCGCAGAGTATGGTCTCTGAAGCAACATTACTGATCCTTCGCCACGGAATGCAAATTTCCTGAATGTTTTTTGAATGACCGCACTGCTTAAAAATTGTATTTTTGTTTCCACGAAGCCAAAACATATTACTGATTGACTATCTGCAATTTATGATCTCTGGTGGAATCAAGCATGCACACACTTTCACTTTAAGTAAGATATACAGAATGATTTTTCACAAAAATGGAAACAGACAAATAACAAATGCTTGCTTGTAACTTAAGCTGCATATGACTCTCAAATAAGTAAAAATGCACAGAAAGTTAATGTCATGTTACTTACATGTCTTATGTCAAATTTGTTACAAAGCAGCATGTAGATCTTGATGTTACATATGCTTTAACTATAAAAGCATTCCATTCCAAAAGGCAATATACTTCACAATAATGCTATTGTGAAAATATTTGGTTTTCATTCCCAAACAGTTAAAATTAAAAACAACATATTGCTCTGTTGGTTTTATTTCCGAGTATTATTCAATAACAGAAGCAGCCCGTAAAATAGTGTACGTTGGCAGCACCCTGTCTGACAAATGGAGTAGGAATGGAAATGTGGAAAATCAGTTTTTTTTTCCAAATTATAAGTACATAATGTTCATGAAATGCTTGCAAATTTTATACAGGTAAATTCTATCTAAAAACAGTCTTAATAATTTAATTGGATAGACAACAAATCTACTCACCAAGTGGCAGCAGAACACACACATGAAAGACAGTTGTAACTGGCTAGCTGTCAGAGTCAGTGGCTCTTCCTTCGGGCAGAAGGGTTGAAGGGGAAGGAAGAGGGGTGAAGGAAAAGGACTAGGTCATCCAGAAACGCAGATCAGGGAGACTTACCACATGGGATAAGAAGGAAAAATTGATTGTTGGGGACTGCATCACACGAGATTTGAAAATTTGAGAGCTTAAAGGTTGATTATGATGTTTGGTCTGTGGGGCGCTCAACTGTGCAGTCAGCAGCGCCCGTACAATGTCCCAATTTTTACACATACCTTTTTTTCACTGAGTAATCCAGCCACTGTCACAAATGATGATGATGATAACACAAACACCTAGTCACTGGGCAGAGAAAATCCCAAGCCGGCCAGGAATCGAACCCAGGACCCCATCATCCAGAGGCAACAATGCTAGCCTCAATACCACGACCCGCAGACGAGCTTAAAAGTGGAAGACAGGGTATTATGCAGACATAGATTACTGCTTAAACACCATGCATGAGTTAATAGCTAAGTGAATTGCATGTAACAGGTGGGGGGGGGGGGGTGAAAAATAGACAGGTAACACAGTGAAAGATGTAGGAAACTAAAATGGAGTGAAGGAAAGAGTGGTTACTGTGAAGAAATGCTGAGATGGAAAAAATTAACAAATTAAGGCCAGGTGGGTGGCAGGGGGCAATGACCTGTTGTGGTCTTAGTTCCCACCTGCAGAGTTCTGAGAAACTGCTGTCTGGGGGAAGAAGGCAGATGGCACGGGTGGCGAAACAGGCACTGTGGTCATGATTGTCATGTTGTAGAGCACGCTCTGCAGTAGGATATTGTGAGCTGCCACTATACAACCTCTGTCCATTCATCCTAATTGATAATTTGGTGGTAGTTGTGCCAATGTAGGCCAAACAGTGTTTACGTAACAGCTGGTATACAACATGTGTCGTTTCACAGGTGGCTATCCCTTTGTATGGGTTTTCCAGTTACAGGGCTGCTATACGTGGTGGTAGGAGGGTGCACAGGGCAGGTCTTGCAGAGGGGACAATCACAGGAGTAGGAGCCATATGGAAGGGAGATGGGTGCCAGAGGAGGATAGTCTTACAAGAATATTGTCTAGATTCGGAGGGTAACAGAACTATTCCAGTTGAGGTGGACAAAATTTCAGACATAATAGATCTAATTAAAGGGTTAAAGGGCATGATTTTAGGAAGTCATGGCCCTGTTGAAGTAGCTGATAAACACATTTCAGACCAGAATAAAACAGTCACCAGTGGTGTGCTCCTTTTTTTTTTTTTTTGGAGGAATCAGCAGTACCAGGATTGGATGTGATGGCACGGGAAATCTGCTTTTTAACTAGGCTGGTGGGGTAATTGCATCCCGTAAAGGCTGAGGTGAGAATGGTGGTGTGATGCCGTAAAGAATCTGCATCCAAACAAGTATCTTTAACTCAGATGCCAAGGCTGTATGTGAAGGAACGTTTGATAGGGAAAGGATGGAACTGTCAAAATGTAAGTACTGTATGCAAGGTTTAATGTAGGCAGTAATGTAGGCAGAAGTGTGTAACTAGCCTTTGGTGACGAAGAGATCAACATCAAGGAAAGTGGCGTGGGATTCGAAACAGGACCATGTGAAATTTAATTGGGAGAAGGTCTTCAGGGATTCCAGGAATTTTAGCAGGTCAGCCTCACAATTCCATGTGGTAAAAATGTCATCAATGTATCTAAACCAAACCAGGGGCTGAAGACTTATGGATCCCAGGAAAGTGACCTCCAAGCGAGCCACGAGGCATCATTTGCGTAGGAAGGAGACATCCTGGTTCCCATGGCTGTACCCCTGATGTGTTTGTACATCTGCCCCTCAAAGGTGAAGTAGTTGGTAAGAACAAAGTTGATTAAGGTAAGTACGAAGGATTATCGTAGGCTTGGAATTGGGTGGAAGCCGACTGACGAAATGTTCGGCAGCAGACAGACCATGTACATGGGGAATGTTAGTATACAGGGAAGTGGCATCAATGGTAACCAGCAAGGTATGTGGTGGGAGTGGGACATTCAGATGAAATGGTTGGTATCTTTGATGTAGGAGGGGAGTGTTTGTACTATGGGTTGCAAGTGTTGATCAGCTAAAGAAGATATATGTTCAGTGGGTGCATTGAAGCCAGCAACTATAAGACAGCCAGGATGATTGGGTTAGTTTAGTTAAAAAGCAGATTTTCTGGGCCATCACATCCAATCCCGGCACTGCTGGACTTCCTAAAAATGATGCCCTGAAATGAGATCCATTCTGTCTGTAATTTTGCCCACCACAACTAGATTAGTTTTCTGTTGCCCTCCCAATCTCCACAATACTCTTGTCACACCCTTTGCTCCTTTGGCACCCATCTCCCTACTGTATGGCTCCTACCCCTGTAACCATTCCCACTGCAGGACTTGCCTATGCACCCTCCTACCACCACCTATAGCAGCCCCGTAACTGGAAAAACATGTACTATCAAAGGGAGAGCCACCTGTGAAATGCCACACATCTTATACCAGCTGTTATGTAAACACTGTTCAGCCTACATTAGCATGACTACCACCACATTATCAATTACGATGAATGGGCACAGACAGAGGATGTATAGGGGCAGCTGGAAGTATCCTACTGCAGAGCATGCTCTACGACATGATAATCTTGACCACGGTGCCTGTTTCATCACACGTGCCATCTGGCTTCTTCCCCCCCCATTCAGCAGTTTCTCAGAACTCTGCAGGTAGGAACCAAGACCACAACAGGTCCTTGGTTGTCACAATCCACCTGGCTTAAATTTATGTTAATTTTTTCCATCTCAGCATTTCTTCACAGTAATCACTCTTTCCTTCACTTTGTTTTAGTTTTCTTCATCTTTTATTGTCTTACTTGTCTATTTATCACTGCCTCACTCCCACCTCTGTTACATGCAATGCACTTAGCTATTTACTCATGCATATTTCCATATCTTCCACTTTAAGCTCTCTGGTTTTCAAACCTTGTTTCGTGCACTCCCCAACAATCAGTCTTTCCTTCTCGTCCTGTATGGTAAGTCTCCCCTGACCCACAGTTCTGGGCGACTTTCCCAAAATCTACTCCTTTGCCTAGAGCTCTCCAGTCCTTTTCCTTCACCCCTCCTTCACCTTCAACCCTTCTGCCCGAAGGAGCCAATGGCTCTGAAAGCTTGCCAATTAGAACTGTCTTATATGCGAGTTCTGCTGCCGCTTGGTTAGTAATTTTTTGGTTTGTCAATAACTGATTGCTTTCACTGTTATAAAAACTGTCTTTGTAGTAACTGGTCAACTCCTTGTTTGTTTAAAAATCTTCAATAGCAAGGTCATTAGAAGTGGATCATCCAACCCTTAATCTTAGTGTTAACTATAGTCTTGTTAAGGTCCCGAGCCAGCAAACACACAGGAGTTAAACACGTCTTCTGGCATTTGATTTGCGTCTAATGCACATTATTGTTCATATTTCATAACAAAATTCAATGGTAAAAACTAATAATTTATGAGACAGGATAGCAGTCCAGTGCTTTCTTTCGTAAGATGAAATGTTGAATACTACCAACAGACACACACAAAACTGGGGGAACACTATACTGGTTTTCGAAACTATTTGTTTTTTTTTCACGGAGAAATGAGTCCTCACAATGTGTGATACCCTTTCATTCTAGGGTTTGACTGACATGCATTTCCTTTCTACCTTTCCCCCCTCTGTCCCCCCCCCCCCCTCCTATGCGAGGGAGGAACTAATAGCTTCAAAAGGAATGAAATCGTCATAGCCTTTACTTCTATGTGTGTGTGTGTGTGTGTGTGTGTGTGTGTGTGTGTGTGTGTGTGTGTGTGTGTGTGTCAGCAATGCTAAACTTCTTGTCTCCAGGAGGTACGTACTGGACAGCCATTCTGTCTCTCTCTACTTAGAATTTTAGAATTATGTCAACTCAGTTGTTATGCAATTACAAACGAATTATTTCTATTATTTACCATATTTACCTGATAGGACAAGGTTTTTTCCACAGATTCATCAATCGAAAAATACGGGGTCATCTTATATTCACAGATTAAACTACTGCTGCTGAGTTCAACTTTTTTCCATTGTTTAACGGCTGATTATAGGGAGTCATTTTACATTTACAGATGTAACTTTGGTCAGTGAGGATTCATACAAATTTATTTTTAAGGATTCCAAAGGTAGGATTTATCACACAATAACTACATTTGAATAGGCTCTGGATTTCCTGATACGCCTGAGTGCTCGATGCAGGATTGATTTTGCTCGAACAATCGTGACATTTGATGTGCGGTGCTAGTGCAAGGGATAGTGAAGAAACTATGAACTAGCCACTACAACAATCTAATGCTCTGCTTAAAAAACAAAGTTTTACGAAAAACCCAGAGAAATAGCATTGAAGTCCATGAACTTACAAACTTTTGTTGTATTTGAACAGTTCTGCAATACAAGTTCTTGTACTTCTACAGCTACCGTATACAGAAATTCATGTTACTTTTTACGTAAGGGTAACATTCAAAGGCAAAAAATCTTTCCCTCATAATAGATTACTTGATTCTGAAACCAATTCAATATTTTATTTGGTTACGAGAAATTAATGATTTAACAGATGGCTTGTCAAATGAGAAATTCTATCACTGTTCATGCCTTACAACACCAGGGGAAAATGTTGCCACCTTTAGAACAAGATGGTTGTATTCAGATGAAATGAGAGAAAATTAATCCAGAATTAAATGTTTAACAAACAAAAGTCACATTAAACTGACAACAATTGTTATTGCAAGAATAATTATGGTGGAAAACCAACTGTGGAGATAGTACAACAAACGCCACTAGATCAAGATGAGCGAAAGTTCAAGTACTGGACTGAATCGTGACTGCAATCTTTTATTTACATAGAAGCTGCTGCTGTTATGTACGACCTGCACCCTAGCAGAAGTGATAACTACATCATGTGTGGGGAGGGACAGTGTGGCGCAGGCAGCAAACTTCACCATGCCAGCAACCATGGACATCTATATTGCATACTTGGACGATGAAATGTTTGGGAGCAAGACACATTTTAATACTCTGAGAAGCAAAATTCGCTATTTATTCAGGGGGAAAAAAAACCTGCATTCTGAGGTCCCACATTAATTACAATTTCAGAAATCACAAAATATCTGTGACAAAGAAGATGTAAGTGTCACAGCTGTCCTGTTAGGATTATGACAGTTTAAAATAGTGGTACCACAGACAACAGGCTAACTAAACAAAAAAAGGGATGAAGATTAAAATTAATGTAAACAATTTCTTTTTGTTCATTTTTCCTTGAATTAGCAAAATAGAGACAATCAATGAATGGACAAGTATAGAATACGTGTTACATGAACTTTTTAGGCAGATACGGTGCCTTAGGTCAGTATCAGTCACTGAAATTTTGTTTAGTCAGAATATGTTACGAACACATTTTTCCAAAGGAGCCTTAGTCAGGGTTTCTTTATACTCAGGTAAATACGGTCCTTCCTCTGAAATATGTCAGGGTGAAGAAATAATCTTCTACAATAACGAGCTAAAATTTCAGTTTTTGCTTATACTGGCCAAATAATATGAAGTATAGCTTCTTTGTCCTCACATTTATCTTCCATTTGCTCGCAAAGCGGGTTAATTTATTGTGTTAGGCTAGTAATTTTAAGATCCTGCTGAAAGTCTAACCTTGACTTAAAATTACAGCCAATATTTCACTTCAAGAGCTTGTAACAGAACACAGTGTCAGTTCCACATCACACCGTGCCTTTGTTAAACAATAGGCTCGTTGAGAAATATTTATTTTAACATATCCTGCTAATCAAAACTATAAAATTCTTTGTTGATGTTAAATATCTGGCCAAAATGTTAACGTTATACAAGGCACATTCAGAAAGTAAGTGTACAGCGACTAACAGACTTGTTTTTTGGGAGTTGGCAACACCGAGTGGTAGATGGGTTCCCCTGATCAGAGTGAGCATACAGGGACATGGTAAGTATGTAAACTGATGATGATGATGTGACCTGTTGTGTGAAAGATGTTGGTAAGAAGTACCATCAAGCACAATTCATGTGCTGAGATCCACTTCCTACTCGCAGAAGGAATAACATCTACCAAAATTTTTTTGTGAATCAAAACAGTGGGAGTTTTATGAACAGAATGAGTTTTTTCAAGTGGTGCGAGGAAACTTTTGATGAAGACTCCCTAAAGGCAACGGATGAAATTTCTGTGATGTTTCCAGAACTCTCCTGAACTCTTATACCAAGTGCAGCAGAATGTACTCCCTAGTTTCAAACGATCACTGAAGTGCGCACAGGTGCAGTAGTGAAGTGGGGATACTGGTGTTAGGTAGGGGGAGACGTTGCCATTTTAGTAGTCACCATGCCATGGTCTGGTGAGCATGAAGTTTTGTCGCAGAAACATTCTTTAAAAACAATTATAGCATGGCAAAGATGCAGAGCACTTTTAGGGCAGTTTGGTTTGAATCTTCGTGACAAGGTTCCACATGCTAATACTGTTAGGAAATGAATTTATCATGTTAGGGTGAAAGGCTGTGCACTTCCTAGAAAACCCACTGGCTGACCTGAAAGTGTGAGGACACCTGAAAACATTGTGGCAGTGAGAGCGTCCACAGCACAGTCTCAATCGCACTCTGCGCAGAAACATGCTGCTGATCTTTAAATATCATCTGGAAAGGTAAAGTGAGAGATGGTGAAGGGTTTGCACCCACTGGGAAAGTGCAGGTAGTGTGAAGTTAAGGCGCCATAGCAAGTGGTGAAAGCGGATTCCCAGAGGTAACAGAGAAGAGGGAGAAGCACCACACTGACGGTCAAAGAAATCATCAAAGAAGGAGACAAGGAGGGGTGGCCACGCATGGCACAAACAAACGGCATTCGTACCTGCCGAGGAGGAAGTCACGGCGTTAGGACAGTGGTAATTCAGTAGCTTCAGCATACAGACACTCAACCGGGCTGATGTAAAAGACACCCATGGCCAAACATATGCCACAATGGTGGATAGTGTTGAGAGGGTGTAAGAGATGAGCATGCAGAAGCATAAACAAAGCACCCATAGTCCAGTTTCGAACAGACATGGTACCAGTACAAACGAAGGAGGGTGCTTCAATTGGCACCCCAGGAAGTACCATTGAGGACACACAGGACGTTGAGGGACCACGTACAGTGGGCTGCCAGGTAAGACACATGGGAGGACCAAGAGAGCTTCCTATCTAATGAGCCCCAGGAATTTAGTAGTTTCAATTAATGGAAGGGCAAGAGGCCCAAGATGTACAGATGGTGGGAGAAACCACATGCGTGGCCAGAAATTCATACAGACAATTTTGTCAGGGGAAAGATGAAAGCAGTTGTCGATGCTCCAGGACAAGACGATCAAGACAGTGCTGAAGATGCCACTCAGACAGGTCCATGGAGAGCTGAAATAGATGGCAAAATCGTCAACAAAAAGGGAGCCGGAGATGCCCCGTGGGAGACAGGACATGATAGGGTCAATGGTGATAGCAAAGAGGACGACACTCAGGATTGAACCCTGAGGCACACGTTTTCCTGGATAAAGGTGCCTGACAACGCAGAACCCACACACACCCTGAAAACACAATCTTGTAAAAATGCCTGAAGGAAACAGGGCAGGCAGCCATGGAAGCCTCACATGTAAAGAGTACGGAGGATACCAGTTTTCCTGCAGGTGTCTTAGGCCTTCTCCAAATCGAAAAACACTGCCACAGTGTAGGATTTCTGCAGAAAGCCATTCGTGACATGGGTGGACACAGTAACGAGATTGTCAACTACAGAAGGCCACGCTCGAAATCCATACTGTGCATTTGTCAGTAAGCTGCGTGACTCTAGCCACCATACTTGCAGCACATGAATCTTATGTTCCATCACCTAGCAAACGCAACTGGTAAGAGATGAGGCGGTAGCTAGAATGAAAGTTTTTGTCCTTGCCTGCCTTAGGTATGGGTACGACGGTGGCTTCACGCCAGCATCTGGGAAATGTTCCCTCTGCCCAGATGCGGTTGTAAGTGTTAAAAACGTAAGTGCTTGCCCACAAGAGAAAGGTGCTGCAACATCCAAATGTGGATGGTGTCTGGCCCTGGGGCAGAGGATTGGGATGAACAGAGCATGAACAAGCTCCCTCATAGTAAAGGCAGCATTGTAGCACTCACGATTCCGAGAAGAGAAGGGTATAGCCTGAGCCCCCTCTGCTTGTTTCCAATGAAGGAAGGCAAGGTGATAGTGCGAAGAGCTCAAAACTTTTGCAAAATGATGGCCAAAGGTATTGGAGATAGCAACAGGATCCACAATAACATCGTCTGTTACTGTCAGGCCGGAAATTTGTGAATTGATCTTGGTCCCAGATAGCTGTCAGAGGTTGACCCACATGACAGAGGAAGGGGTGAAACCGTTAAAAGAACTAGTGAATGAAAGCAAGCTAGCTCATTTGCTATCCCGAAGTATGCCTGACACTTTGCACACACCTGTTTATAACGAACGCAGTTTGCCATCACAGGATGACCGTTAAAAACACGGAGAGCACGTCTCCGTTCGCAAATTGCATTGTGGCATACCTCAGGCCACCAAGGGACCGGAACACGACGTGGTAAAGAGGAAGTGTGAGGAATGGAACATTTTGCAGCAGTAAGGATAACGTTGGTGAGATAGTCCACCTGATCATCCCAACTGGGGAAATCTTGTTCTGCAAATGTCGCCAGGGAGGAGTGAAGCTGCCAGTCAGCTTTAGTAAGCTGCCATTTGGGCGTGCATGCGCGACGGGGTAGGAGTCAGCAAATGGAGAGCACACAGGAAATGGTCACTCAAGTAGGTGTCAAAAATAACGGACCAATCAAGACGATGGGCAAGCTGGGCAATGCAAAAGGAGAGGTCCAAATGGGAATAAGTGTGCGAGGAGTCTGAAAGGAAAGTGGGTGATCCAGTGTTAAGGCAGAAGAGGTCAAGTTGGTTTAGGTCAGCCAAGATGGCACCTCTCTGACAGGTCCTGGGAGAACCCCAGAGGGGATGATTCCCATTGAAGTCACCAAGTAGCAAAAGCAGGGGAGTTAGCTGCCCGATAAGTTGAAGGAAGTCTGCCCTGATGACATCGAAGGATGGAGGTACATAAATGATACAGAGGGAGAAAGTCAGGTGGGGAAGGAAAAGGTGAACTGCAACAGCTTGAAGACAGGTAGTCAGGGAGATAGGTTGACTATGAAGATCATCCCGAATGAGCAGCATGACACCCCCATGAGACAATGCCAACCTCAGGAGGAAGGTCAAAACAAAGCGGTAAGTAATGTGGAAGCTGTGATGCTAAAAGCAGCTGTAAATCCTCTTTGTGGGTCCGAAGGCCACGAACATTCCATTAGAGGACAGTCACGAGGAGGATAAGAGAGAGAGGGGTGTCAACTCGGTGGACTGAGTGACAGCATGTGTAGAGTCGCTACTACAGGGCACAGGAGCAGAAGGATCCTGCTCCAGGGGGTCCACAGAAGCATCGGCTTGCTTGTGCGGTCCATCTGTGGCGTCCAACGCTGAAAAATGGTTGGTGGTGCGCACTGATGAGACAGAGGCCGGCCGGGCTAAGGTACCGCGTGGCAGTATCACATGGCGACACCGTCAAACAGGATCGTCGAGTTGGTGAAGGAGAAGACCGTTTGCCTTTAGAGGACTTCTTCGAGCGTTTGCCTTTAGAGGACTACTTCGAGCGTTTCCAGGTAGAGGAAGACTGGTGTTGTTTGGCTGGAGGGACAGAGAAAGTCTTCGCAGAGTACTACTCCTATCCTTTCCCGTCTACTGGCTGTGTAGTTGGTGGCTTCACCCCTTGAGTCGAGAGTTTGACAGTTTGTTGCACAGCGGGATGGGGGAGGAGGGGGAGAGGGCTAGCAATGCTACCCCGACACTGGGCGATTTCACAAACTCTGAGCCAAATAATAGGTTGCATGTCTGCATGGCCACGTCCTTCATGGAGCGAGGAGTAACAAGAACAGAACTGTAGGTGCCAGATGGGAGGAACACAGTGTTTGCGATTAGCCAGTATCTTGTGAGCTACTGGGTAAAGCACTTTCTCCTTTACCCGAATCTCTTGGGCAGCCCGTTCATCTAGATGCATGGGACAACCTCGAGAGGCAGCAGCATGGCCACCATTGCAGTTGATACAGAGGGGAGAAGGAGGCAGACAATCACCCTCGTGTGCATTCCTGCCACAGGTTACACATTTGGCTGGGTGTCGACAAGATGTTCTAGTGTGGTTAAAACGATGAGACTGGTAGCAGTGCATCGGGTTTGGAATGTACGTCCGGAATGTGACAATTTCATAGCCTGCTTTGAGCTTGGATGTCAGCAACACCCTATCAAAGGTGAGGAAATGAGTGCAGGTGGGCACAAAGGAGCAATCTACTACTTCATTACATGATTGACAGCAATGACACCCTGATCAGAGAGCTAAGTTCGTATTTCAGCCTCTGTTAGACTGTCAATTAGCCTGGTGTAAATTACACCACGGGAAGAATTTAAAGTTCTGTGGGCCTCCACGCAAATTGGGTACCCATGGAGAAGCGAGGCAGCAAGCAGTAGTTGTGTTTGAGAATCGAAAGCCGTCTCCAAAATCAAAGTGCCATTCCGTAATCGAGAGCAGAATTTCACAGGGCCAGCAATTGCATGAACACTTTTGTGAATAATAAACAGATTGACCGTGGCGAAGGACTGACTCTTCAGTACATGGGACCAGAAGGAATCGTGGTGCAGTGGGAAGGGTCTCTGAATCAATAGCCTCATTACGTTTATGTTTGGTAGACGTTGAATGGGGAGATGATTGAGTCATCACTAGAAAATCTCCCACGATTGCCAGTGTCTCCGATGGCGCGCTCCTTCCAACTGGGAGCTCCCTTCACAAGGGGCCACACCCACCTTAGGTGATTGTTCACACCTCACGCCACACATCCCGAACATCTGATGGAGGGACCAATCAGCAATTTGAGAAGGTTGCAACTCACGCTATGACCCCTCCCTGGGCCTATCCTGTACCAGGGGTTATGTGTGAACCCTACCTGTCGACCCAGGGCTGGGAATTATGCGTTACCCAGTCACCTGTTACACATCATATGCGTGAGCTAGCCTTCAGGAACACACAGGGAGGAAGAAGGAAGGAAGAGGATCCTCAAACGCTGAAGTGGAGGAACGAGAGGAGAAGGGAAACAAAGAAAGGAAAACAAAGGTGGGGCTGTTTGTACATCAGAGACAGAATGCTCCTAGACATTCCCCAAGGGAGGAGAAAAAGAATAGCTAGTAATAGACATGCAGCACAGAAGGGAAAAATGCTGCAAAGACTGGGAGACACGTCAATGATCGGATGCACGAGGAATATTTGAATATGAATCTTTCCCCTTGCAGTCCAACACCGTGACCATATAACCATGATAACATGCCTAGTTATATCCATCATCAATGTTTCATACCTTC
Organism: Schistocerca nitens; assembly: GCF_023898315.1. Classification (NCBI taxonomy): domain Eukaryota; kingdom Metazoa; phylum Arthropoda; class Insecta; order Orthoptera; family Acrididae; genus Schistocerca; species Schistocerca nitens. The sequence continues at coordinate 664,957,180 of NC_064615.1, read as the reverse complement.
ATCTTCAACCATTCACTATTCCTCTTTGCTTCTATGTCCATAGTTCAGTACACCTTCCTGTTTTCATACTCCATCTATGTTCAGTTTTTTTACAGCCTATCCACTGGGTCACCATACCACTAAATCTGAGGGGAGTGCGATGGCAAGTTTCCATTGTCAGAAACTTACTTTCACTGTGACGAGTCCAACAGTGTAATTAGTTTCCACTTCAAGAATCTTAACCAGAAAAACATTCATAGTTGAATTTTTCACATCATGTGAGCTAATGTACATTTGTGAAAGAAGTAACATTATTCATTACAAAACTGGCATCCCAATTTTACAGTGAAGTACTTTATTTTACACGAAACTAACTTACAAGGTAATTAGCACTGAAAGTTCCATACCATCATAATTTTGTATTGTCAATTTTGCTTTTCGGATTGTTAGACTACGAACTTTGACACTGGACTACTATTACTCTATTCTTCCTGGATCACGTCGCACACCCTTCAGCAACTAAAACACTACGATTCTAAATAATTTATCATTATGTAGAACAATTTGCAATGTGGCACCTGTAATCTTGAGTACGTTATTCCCAGTGCAGACATGAAGTGATTCTATAAGCTTAGCTAAATTACTAGATTACCACTTTTCCATAAACTAAAATTTTACCTAACTGGCTATTAAATGATTTAATAATATCTGAAATAAAAATTTCTTCATATGCCTTTTTTTAAACTGGCATACATCACTCCAAGTCCTCCAGTATGTGTCCAGTCCTGGCCAACCTAACAAGCATGTAACATCTGTGCTTCCAATATTCTCCAAAGTTAAAATTCTGCTGTTCACAAGAATGTGTGCATCTGTGTGAACACGCACACTGAATCAATAGTAATATTGATTACTTCCATGTGATTTCTGTAACTCAAATTAAAGAATATTTGACTGAAATGTATCACAGTTTGTGTGAGGTCTGAGCTATCATTGTCATGTGAGGAGTTATTGTTGAGCGTTGTGACTTCAATTACTGAGTGAACCTACTGACTGAACCAACCGAGATATTGTCGAGTATGGGGTACTACCCAGAAGTTCCTCAAATTTCCATGGAGCTGATGAAATCCAGCTTGTACAATTAAACACTGCCAGGTGGTACCTCATAAATCCTTTGAGAGTTACAGGCTTGTGTGACTTTGTGATAGGTGCATGTTTTGCGAAATTGAGATGACGTGTGCCTGGGAACAACATGTCTGCATAAACTTTTTTTTCAGACTCTGATAAACCACTACGTTAACACAGTATGTCTGGATAAGAAGTCTTACGTCACAGTCAAACTTTTAACTTTGCAAGATGGCACACAATCGTTTGATGATGATTCCACTCAGAATACCCCTCAACTGGTATTACTCCTGAAAATGTTGCTGGAAGATTGTGATCAATCCATCCAGGATATGAGCAATGTTGTGGGGATGTCTTACAGGATGTGTCAAAAGAATGTCCAACAAAAGTGGCGCATGGGCGACTGGTTCCTCCACTGTGACAATCTGAGATCACGCACTGTGTTGATCACCCAAGAGTTTCTGGTGAAAGCAAAATGATAGTTGTTCCTCACCTGTGCTAGTCAACTAACCTGGCACCAAGTGACTTATTCCCTGAACAAAACTCAAAAATCCGTTAATTTTACATAATTGAGGAGATCCACACAGAATCACAAGTGATACTAAACAGTCCGTCCGTCATTCATGCCAAATTCTGAAAGAACAGTTCCCCAGCCATCTGATCTCTTTACAAGGGGATGTTCCTTGGCTGCCATCGCTCCCTTTATTTGAGCCTGTCATTTTTTTTTCTTTGGGGATATGTCAAGGCAGCTGTTTACAAAGTTTGACCAAGGACCTTGGAAGGTCTTAAGAAGGCAATTACAGATGTCATCGCTGGAATAATGCAAGATATGCTGAGAAAAGTTTTCGAAAACTTTTTTGAATGACTCAATATGGGCATTGCTTACCGAGGTTGTCACCTGGATGATATAATTTCCAAAACCTAATGAGAATAAAATGGCACTGAATGTAGTTTTCAGAAATAAAATCTTTTTTAGTTACCTTTGTGTTTTTTGTTTGTTTTACTTTTCACCCATAAATTATGGAGTGCATTCTACCCCACCTTGAAAGAGACAGAAACACAAAAACACTAGGATACCAGAAATTTTGCACTAAATGGGTTCCAAAACAGCTGACAGACCAGGACAAGAAAAAACTGGTGAATGGGTCCAGCAAGCTCTTGAGTCATTTGAATAGGAAGGTGAGGATTTTCTGAGCTGTACTGTGACTGGAGATGATGGTTTGCTTATTACACGGCACAAAAAGACAAGTCAGCACAATGGCATTGCACCAATTCAACATCTGGCAAAAAAATCAAACCACAATTTTGGGCAAAAAATCATGACTTTAGTGTTTTGGAACTGAAAAGGCATAATTTTGGTCAAATTTCTGCCTCAGTGGGAGATCATCATCACACAATGATATTGCAAGATCCTAAAAAACTCAAAATGTCATTCAAAATGAAAGTAGAGAATGCTGATGGGAGGAGTGTGCTTGCTGTACATTAATGCCACAGTCCTCACGCAGACGTAGCGATCATGGAGTTTTTGGACTCATTTGGTTGAGGTGTTTTGAAGTACCCCCATATTACCATGACTTGGCACGTGCAGAATTTGGACAGCGGAAAATATGATACCCCTCAAGACATATCAGAAGTTGAAATTACTCCATTGCATTGGCTATTATATACGAACTTCTGTTAACTAAATACTCTCCTCCCTCAATCATTATCCTATATGGGCCAAGTTAGTGACATAATTTATATGTGGCATACACACGAATATTTCTAAATGTTGTCTAAGCTGAGTTTCACTTTCATTATTCAGAGTATTATTTTTAATGTCTTGATCCTTCTAATGTAGGGGGCCTCAGGAAGTGTTGGCAATCTAAAGGTATGATTTATGGACTTAGTGACACCACACATTATGAACTTAGACATTCCAATTTTTCAATAACTTAGTTCAAATATTGTGAAATAATTAACTTGGGAAATTGTTAACAGTTAGGATCAGAAGTGGTTACTGTTTTGACTGCAGATCTTGCCTCAGTGTTAGATTCTGACATTTCCTGTTATACTTTTGTTGACCTAATTTTCGCATACTTTATTATTTGACTAAGGGGATACGGAATCTGATTTTGGGTTAAAAAATAGATTTTCATTTTATTGACATTATATTCCGCCAAGTTTCCTCTTTAAACTGACATATCATACATGCTCTACTAGAATTATAACTATTTTATTCTTATAGATTTGTGAGATCGAGTATTGCGCTTTAGTTATACACGTCTCTCATGGCTGACCATAAACTTTTCGGCAGTACATTTATGTGACATGAATTAAAATATCCTGCTTTTCAGCAACTCTTTATACACTATTTGTCCGAAAATGTTTCCTCTGGTTTCCTCAAGTTACTCTTTGACTTTGTGATGGGATTGTTTGTAAATAGTGTGCTATATGAAAGAAGTAGTTGTTGAGTTATTTTGTATTTAGTGCTTCATTTCAGTGAAAATGCCTAGAGCTAGACCAAAAAGTGTTTAAAAAGCGTGTGAACTGGCAAAAGAAAAGAAATTATGATTCATTAGAAAATCAAAGCAGTTCAACATCACTGTTGGAAAATGCGAGTCCATTACTACTGATTTGACGAACGATCTTACTCCAAATGGGAACAATGCTTCTCATAAAAAAACTAAGAGATTTGGAAGAGAAATATAATTTACTTGATACAGGAAAAGAAGCTTCTGAATTCACTGATATGATTATATTGTGCGAAGCTCTTGGAAACAGTGTGTGCTGCAAAAATTGTCAAGGAAACGTTTATCTGAAAGTAGAATCCCATGTTGGCCTGGCTACCCTTTATAGTGTATATATTAGGTTAGTTTATGGATTGCACGCAATTGGTAAGAGCAAATCAGCTGGTGATATGCTATGTGGTGTTCTAAATCTTCCAAGTGTACCTTCAAAGTTTGATGCTTACAACTATGTACTAGGGTCTGCAGTTGATGTAGCACATAAGCCAATGCAGGTAGCTGTGGAAGAAGCAATGAAAAAATGATGGTGGCCGTGACCTCGCAGTAGCTTTTGATGGCACGAGGCAAAAAAGGGGTCATACCCCCAACAATGGTGTTTTAACAGCAACTAGTGTTGACACTGGCAAGGTTATTGCTGTTGCAATAGTGTCTAAATACTGTATATGCATAGACAGGCTGAAAAATTGACATAGTGATGACTGTGTTGCTAATTATTATTATTATAGTAGTGGTGGCATGGGGGTTGCTGGGGTGAAAAAAAATTTTCATCACTCTTCAGAGTGGTATAATTTTCGCTATGTCAAGTATCTGGGAGATGGTGACTAAAGCATTCAAAGAAGTTTTGGAAAGCAAACCATATGGGAACAGTGTAAATATAAGCAAACTTGAATGTATAGGACATGTGCAGAAGAGAATGGGTACCAGGCTGAGAAGGTTAAATTCAGTTATGAAAGGGAAAAAACTAGACGGGAAAACCTTGCATGGCGAAGGAAGATTGACTGATTCCATAATAGACCACATTCAGAATTGCTATGGCCTTGCAATCAGGCAAAATACAGGCAATCTTGAAGAAATGAGGAAAGCTATATGGGCTTTGTATTTCGACACCGCATCCACAGACGAGCATCCAGAACGTGGTTTGTGCCTCAAAGGTGAAAAGAGCTGGTGTAAATACAATAGGGGAGTAACCACTGGAGAGAAATACATTCATCACCACAGTCAACCATTAGCCGTCATGGAAGAAATAAAGCCCATTTTCAGAGATATGGCTGACAGAAGTCTTCTGATGAAATGTCTTCATGGAAAAACGCAGAACCCCAATGAGTGCTTTAATAGTGTGATATGGCATTGTCTCCCAAGAACAGTGTTTGTCGGAATTAATACACTACATTTTGGCGTGTATGATGCTGTGGCAACCTTCAATCTTGGGTATGTAACTAAATGCCAGGTCTTTCAAAAGTTGGATTTGCGTGCTGGTTCCTGCACAGTATGTGCTACGTTGACTTTAGATCAGCACAGACTAAGGCTTGCTGACAATGTAATCAAGACATTAGTGAAAAAAATCAAGACAGGTGCAGATGGGTGCCAAAAGAAGACTAAGATGATTATGAAGACTGAAGGGTGGGTATTAACTATGGATCAGGAATTTTTTGATCTTCTTTCTCCGTTTCCCGTAAGTTGGCATTTTACTTCTTCTAGGAACATTATATCAGGTACTGGTGAACCTAGAAGTCTGAAATTTTTATGACAGTCACATGTGTTTCTTTTACACATTGAAACGATTTTTTAATTACTTTATTTACGAAGGACTTAGGGGTGACAATCTAGTAAAAAGTGATTGAAAAAATTTACTTAAAAATAAATGTAAAATATCTCTGTAAAAAAATATTTTAACAATAAACTGTTGTTTCAGTACTGTTATATCAATGCACATACAGTACAAATTTTACCTCTCTGTCTCCAGTAGTTTGTGAGAAAATGTTCCCTATAGTAGGCATATTTTAACATTGCGGGGATAGGTGATTCCGTGTCCCCTTAAGTTGTTAAGATTGCTGTACCATTTACCTCACCTTTTGATGTAACACTTACCCATAAATAACATATTCCTCATGTGGATGCACAAAATGGTTTCATAAACTTTTCCAGTTTGTGACATCACCAGATTATTAAACAAATTTATTGTTAAAACTTCTAATCCATCCTGAGAAGCAGAATCTAACCTAGCAGTTTCCAAAATAGTGATCCATTCATACACCACTCTTTAAATAATCTCATGTCACCCAAAATAATCAGTCCCAGTCGAGCAAATAAATGAGCAACATCTATGTGAAACCTGTTTCCTAAAATAAGCATATTGGAATCTGCAAAACTCAGTACTGTCAGTGCCTAAGAACTTATAAGTCACTTCTTTTAATTAAAGTTTGTGAATACTTTTCCAAATTATGTTGTGACCGGTAGGAGGGTGTCGCACACTATTACTGTGATTTGAACGAATGATTGTTGTACGTAGGACTGGACTATATGAAATATTGGTGCAAAACTTTCTTAGCTGGATTACTGAAAGTCCGTGTATTAACTGTGACGTGCTCTAAATGTGAACTGTGTTCTGTGCCACAAAATATTGTTTTGGTGACTACTTAGAGCTACTATTAATTCTTGGGCCATGTTTCTAAAAAACTGAATTCAAAAATTTTACAATTTATCTGATGAATCCAACCACTGGACTCTTGATTGCAAAAGCTAAAATGGTGGCTATCTTGCAAAGGTAAGAAACTGCGTCACCATCCCAACAACAGAGCACTGATGACAATAAATGTGTAAAAAAGTGATGTAATTGTTGTTGTGTGTATATCATTAAGCAAATACCACCCAGTATCCATTTACTAAAGAGTTTCAGTTTAACTACTACAGACAGGTGTGGTACCGAAATGGCAACGAAAACTGTATTAGCCATCTTACATGTTAACACAATGGGAAGGGGTTGTCACGCCCTTAATGAGACTTGTATTAAAATTCCACAGTGTGGTTAAGGTAAGACCTATATTTTTACAAGTCATTTGTATCTCATTGTGTGTTTCAATCATAGCTTTAACTCTAAATTCCAACACTGTACTGTTTTGGAAACAAAATTTTTCACTTCTACCCAGAAACATAGCCTATTTATAAGATTTCTAACATCTCTTCATTTATTTCTAAACACTGAAATCACTCTTCAAGCACATTATTATGTCCTTTTCATACACATTTTCCTACAGACAGATTTTTGCATCTCTCTCACAGGGGCATTTTTTTGTGCACATTCTAATCTGACTTTCTTTTGCTTTTTCACTTGGAAAATTCCACAGTTGCTGCTTCATTTGAATGGATTTCTTGGTGCTATCCCTCTCTGTTTCTTATTTGGGAGTTCATTTACTGGTTGAAGACAAAGACACACTTCCTGTAACCTTTGGTTATTTGATTGTAGATAATCCACACATTTATTGCTGTCGCATCTAGGATATTACAAGAGGCATGCATCGACCATCTACAAACATCCTTTCCAGGTGAGGAATTGTTCCACTCTGGTACAGTCAGAAATTGACGTACAAATTTATGGAAAGTACTAAGTGATTTATGAACTTGGGGATAGCGAATGTAAGATCATAAGTGGCATTGGAAAACATGAAATGGGGTCACAGAGGCTATGAATTTTAACAAAATTTTAATTAAAAAAAAAGTGTGTGCAGGCTGCATTTAGCATACTGAATGTGGAAGACAGAAACAAAATTAAAACACTGTGCAGCTGTCATTAGAGAATACTAAATGGACCATGCCATAATACCAGGATGTCAGCCAATACAGAACTGGAAGGTTGGCACTATTTTGGACAGAGCGGCAGCCAATGAGCAACCAGCCAGATGGGGGTTGGGGGGGAAGGGTTCCAGAATGTAAACAACTCAACATACAGATGAGGGAGTTAAGAGAAGAAGCAGTAACAGATGACACCTCTGACACTGGGACAATTTAAACATGAAGTTTTATTGTTACTGCTTGTGATTAACTGTTTGTGAAGGTGAACAAAATTTGCTGTCTGCTCACTTTCTCCTCCAATTTAAATTTAAGATCATGATATAAACACACTGGGAATGTTATTGTGTCTACTGTAACACCACTGCCCTAAACTATCTTAAGAAGAGAAATGTTCTCCTGCTCGCTTTTAACATGGCACATTCATGACTTAAGGGTTAGTATTACTCAAATAGTGAGCTCCAGCAGCCTTTAGTTCTCAGTGTGTCCATTACATATGCACCAAAAAAGAACTTTCATTGTTTCAACAATATAATTCCCTAGATTTGTCATATTATAAGCCAACTGTAGAGTACACGCTCTTCTGTCTTCCTGCGAGATAAATTTAGGTTCAAGACTGTGGAGTTACTTTCAAAGAACAAATCCAACTAAAGAATAAATTGATGGAATCATCCTCAACTTCTATAGTCTCAACACCAACTGCCTTTCACTTTAATCTGAACAGATTGTTTAAATCACCTTTACTACAGAGAGTGTTGCAAGCTACAACAAAACGCAAAATTTCATCCCAAGGGGTTCGTGAACATCTTTGTTAAGGTGCATCATAAGCATCCCATCAATAGCACACAGTAGGGATTACAGATGCTGAGCAAAGGAACACTGCATGTAGGAAAACCTTGTGGACCTATATTTACTACCTTACTGAGTTCCAGTTAAGTGTTGAACCTCAAAACCAGCACACCTACATTTGGAGGCAGTATAGAATGCACATCAAACACACATACCATATTACAAAAAAATTAGACACTAAGCAAACACCCACCAGAGCAGAAAAGTTTTTATGTCTCCTCGATCTGGAGATGATGAAACTGAAAAAATGAGATAAAAGAAATTATTCAGATCATCAAGAGAGAAAAATTTGTGATGGGAGAATGGAATTCAAAAGCAGGAAAAGGAAAAGATGGAAATTTTTTAGAAAATGTATTGAGGGAATCAAATGAAAGAGAAAATATGCCTGATAGAATTTTGCACAAAGCACTATTGAATCAGTGCTAATACTATGCTTAAGGACCATGAAAGACATATGTATACATGTAAAAGATTAAAAGTGAAGAAACTGCAGACAGGTAGCAAATTGAGGAGTTGGGACCTGAATAATAATTAACTGTGCAGATTTTAAAGGGAGTAATATGCAATGACTGACTGAAAAAGGGCAAAAGAAAACGAGAGAAGGCATGCCGATAACTGTGAAATGAAATACTGAAAGCAGCAAAGGATCAAATAATCAAAAAGACACCCAATGGAAGTTCTTTGACAACACCTGAGATAGTGATTACGTGAAAAGAGAAAATATAATGCAGCAAGTAATTGTTGTAGTAGGATTGCAAAGCTGTAGAAGCATGGATAAGTATGGTAAAGATGGATGCCACCTACGAGAAAATCTGGACAAAACGGAAGCACTTTTATGAGCAACAAGAGCTTAGATGGGAAGCCAATACTAATTTTAATAAAAGCGAAAATAAAGGTTTTTGGCAATCCACTTAACAGATGTTAGTTCATAGTCCCTATCTCCCCCCCCCCCCCCCCCCCTCTTTCTTCATAATATTCTTTTTTATTTTTAATAGCACTATTTACCACATGAGTGGCAAAATATTGTTGCAGGTTCACTCCTTACAAGAATGTTTTTAGGTGCCATTCCACCTTACACAACACAACCTTGTTTTTCTATTTACTTAATCTACTCAATGCAGTCTAGGCACACTTCTTATGCACATATATTTAATGAACTCTTCATGTAGCTCTCCTTAACTAGTGACTGTACATTTGGGCAGTTGACTTTAGCCATGCTATCACTGTGTCTTCTTATAAACAAATCAACTTTTACATAGACAAGAGCTTTATGTTAATGGCCCACTACACTTGGCATTTAATCTTTGCACCAGAAATACTATGTTGCTGCAGTCTTAAGCCATCACTTGTGATTATTTGTGTTCCTCCGACTTCATTAGTTCATGATTTAACATGTGCATTAGCTTACATTATAATCTTCTGTTCAACAGTTGTTACTACTCTGTTTTGTTTGAAATAGTGTTTTAGTCAATAATTCAATTTTGGTGTAGATTACACCTTCTGGAGATGAAAATTTTAAAATTCTTGAAACCTAGGTCAAAGGTTCCAATAAACCTTCACTTGCAACTGGTTAGCCGATTTTCTTTTTCAACCCCTCCAAAAATACTATCTTACAGTTGCCAAACTTACAGTTTGTATTTCAAAGATAATATCATGAAAAAGAAAGAAGCACACCATCAGGTGGAAAAAACACTACTGTAAGAGGGATTTGACAGAGCACTAAACAAGCCAAGTGTAAACAAGCGCCTGGAGTCAATGGTATTACCTCAGAATTATTGAGATCCTAGGGAGAACCACTGAAGACAAAACTATCCCACCTGATATGGAAGATATGATACAGCTGAAGCACCCTGTTGCTTCAAGAAGAATGTAACAACCCCAATCCCAAAGAAAAGTCACATGATTTCAGGTGTTAATATTACATAACTATGAGTTTAACAAGTCAGGATACAAAATACCAGAACAAATTATTTACAGAAGGAGTCTGGTACACACTCATCATACGGATGGGCAGTTTGGGCCATACAACATTACAATGCAATCGAGGCAATAATGATCTACAATTCGTATAAGCAGATGGGTTAAAAGCAAACCTATGCTCACAGTGTTGTTAGATTTAGAGAAAGCTTTCAACAATATTAACTGAAATAATACATGCTTTAAAAATCTTCTTCAGTAGTAAAATACTTGAAGCAACACACACACACACACACACACACACACACACACACACACACACACACACAATGTTAATTGTCAAGGATAGTCTCTTACTATTATAGTTAAGCCACATTAAGAACAATGTTAACAGTCAAACAAATTAAAGGCAAAGCCAACCACATCCACATTAAAAATTTTCTCAAGGGAAACCCTTACCGAGATGGAGATGGCAGCGCTGGATAGTTCCTGTGATTATTACTGTGATAGGGACGATTCTTGATGCGAGAACTACAAGTAATAAAACACGATAATCAAGCAACAAAACAAAATCAAACAAAAGTTTACATGCATGAAGAAAATAAATTAAACCACAACATGATTCTATCATACATTCTAAAGTAAATTTACAGAAGGCAAGTGTAGTAGCCTTTCGTGATAGTGGACTACCAATCCAACTGCGAACTAAGTATTTAAATCACAATTCTTTACTGCTTGTCATTAAATACAAAAAAGCAAATGCTGACAAGGTTCCTACATGCAAATTCAACCTCTGGTGCTGCATATTTTCAGTAACAAATGTTTGCAAGAGATTCAGAATAGCTAAACTTTCAGTATACTTATTTTTCACACTTCATTTATGTAAATCCACGGTAAATCACTAAGGCTTTAATACAACAACATGTAACACAGAAAGACTATTCTTTGTGTAATCTGATGTTTGGTAATATTTCATGCACTAACAATGCACTGAGAACTGTTTATGACAGATGGAGGCATGAGCCAAACTCTCTTTCAACACTTTAAAAATATAATCCCAATTTACACACAGTCTTAAAATTCACTACACAAAATTTAACAACAGATCAAGCATGTGATTTGGCGAATCCCTGTGAAGTGAATTGGAATGACGTATTCCTTCGAAGAACAAGTCTATATGCTTCTCATTTCTGCGGAATGCCAACGAAATTCAGTGAGAGCTAGAGAATTACATACGTTGTACATTTAAATGTGCATATGATAAATTGAGAACTGGATCTTTAACACATCAGAAACATATCCAACAAAGTAAAGTTACTAAAAAGGAAATGGAAATTGGTACTCTTGCCACTTGGTTCGAGATACTTGTGTTAGTTCGAGTCAAATCGCAAGGGAATCTGGCATGAGCCAGAGTAGTGTTGTTTGTGTTCTGCATCACCACCAATATCATCCTTACCATATCAGTCTCCCCCAAGAATTAATTGGTATGGATTGTATGCATCACATTGAATTTGCCGATAGACTCAACTTCAGATTCAGAGGTATGACACATTTACTAATTTGATTATATTTACTGTCAATCGATGTTCATGCCACCTTTGTGACCTTCGTTGACCTTCCAAGAAGTTACTGTTACACATCATCATTTGATTCATCTCAGTAGTTGCTATCAGAAACTGCCAAACTATAGTATCCCATTTAAAAAACAAAGTTGACCTTCATATCTCTGCAGCTCCCCACTTAGCAACAAAAAACAATCATATAATGGCCCCTGCTGTCCCATGCAACTTTTGTCCCACAAACTTTTCAGCTCCTATCATCCTTTTGGAGTTATTCTTTGTGGCAATAGTGAGTCACCCTGTGTGTGAAATATATGAACAAATTTTGGCAAGAGGAGAGAAACAAGTGCAGCGTAATAAACCAAAACATACAGAAAGAAAGAGGCTGTCACTTAAGTGGAAGTATCCATTGCCTCTAGTCAGCTATCTGTTCAATACAAATGTCCCTTGGAAAAATCACACAGCCAATCTTCTGGGCTGTCAAGACCTCTATAAAGGGCGGAGAAAAATTGTGTCACAAAATTTTAACCCTGCATAGCTGACGCCAGTAGGAACCAAAATTACTAGTTTTCTGCAAGGCTGACAATGCACAATTTTTAAACTATGGAAACTGGGTGCCATGCGCTCAGATTGGCTATGGGATTGCCCTTGTTGGATGCTCTGGACAACCCATGACCGCAAATGCTTTGCCTGCTGGAGATCGCGATGTATCCAAGGCAGCCCGCACATGCTGTGGTAGCGTGCCAGCTTTCCACTCTGGGGACCTTGGGACGAATCCACCGGGATCCCGACACATCCACTGTAGTTTCATAAGACATACCGGGAACAAACCAGTCAACAGCTGTTAGTTCATGTACAGGAAGTCTTACAAATTGGTTGGCCCTGAAAAGGGCCTTTTTTGTAGTTAGGACATTGTTTACTTAAATCACATGCCCGAACTTGCGACCCTCTGATGTGATAAGCTTGGTAAAGTCGAATGGTGTTTTGTCGAACTCTTTCAAAGATTCCTGGCATTGCCCTGATGTGATTGGTGGCATGTTGAATACAATCCATTAATTCCTCTTCATTTCTAGGTAGTTTGTGTCCGGGTGGGTGAACTATAACCTTGAAGAATCCCCCTCACAGGAAAAGGTCCGGTGGCTTCAGCTCTGGTGATCGCGGGCGCCATGTCCTGCAAAACCATCTTGCTATTTACTCAGCCGTGCGGGCGCCCCATCGTGCTGCAAACACATGCGTAGCCGTATGTCCAGGATAGAGTTTCTTGCAAAAAGTGAAGGTAATTTGCCCCAGTAAGCCGAGTAGGTACACGGACTTTGCCTAATCAGATGGTCACCCACAATGCCTGCCCAAATGTTGAGCAAAAATCGTTCCTAGTGTGTGTTGATGTAAATAGTGTGAGGATTTCCCCTTGCCCAGTAATGAACGTTTCAAGTGTCAAAGGCCATCCCTATGGAAGGTGCACTCGCTGGTATAATACATAATGATGGGGAAGTTGGTATCTCGTGCAACACGTCGCAGAAACCACTAACAAAACCCTACACTGTGTTCATAGTCCAGTGTAGGATTTATGTCTTGGACAGGGTGGAAACTAAATGGATGCTCACCATCATCCCTCAAAACCTCTCACACTAACCGATGAGTGACCTTCATGTCATGTCCAACCACTTGAGTACTTGTCGTAGGTGCTTCCCCAACGCGCACTAGAACAGTCTCTTCAAATGCAGCATCCTGTCATATTCGAGGTCTTTCACCATCACCATGATATCCCACTAACAAGCCTGTTTTGCCACATCGCTGGTGAATTGCTGTAAACGTTTTTGGGTGTGGATGGCGTCCTACTGTTAGTATCGTTCCTCATACAACCGTCAAACTTCATGGGCATTATCGTCAGCTAGTCCATAAACAAAAACCATATCTTGTTCTCAAACAAATAATGTGCCACCAGCTTACTGTATGACTAAATCACATGTGACTGTGTGCTCTCTCTCTCTCTCTCTCTCTCTCTCTCTCTCTCTCCAAAGCAAAGCTTACATGTAAACGCCCCTGATGTGAGATGGAGAGAAACAGCAAGACCTACTTGACACGTATGCATATCATGTTGGGGAAGTGACGGAGCGAGGGACATTTGAATCCGTGAATTGACAACCATAGCACTGCCCATCAACTGATGAATGGCAACAGGGAAATCCCACGGTCAATCTGAAAGTGTGGCACTGAGTTTCTGTAGTTTAAAAATGATGCGTTGTCAACCTACAAAACATCAGATTTTGGTTCCTACTGGCATCAGCTATCCAGGGTTAAAATTTCATGACAATTTTTCTCCACCCTGTATAAGAGCACCTCCAAGAAGGGGAGGGGCAAATGTAACTAGGGCTCTCTGAAGTGAAATGTTTGTGAAGCAGCTGAGGTCTATCATATTATCAATAAATTGATAACTACTTCAAGATTACGACCGCTCCCTGGCACTATATGCCCTCACATCCCCAGACTGGGTTCCAAATTTTGCAATGATTTCATGAAATGCTTCAGAAGACTGTTTCAAGACATGCCCTCTGGAGGTCATCCACACATGGCCAGGTAGATCATGTTTGTCAAAGGTTTGCCTCTCCTCATTCTTAAAACAGGTAAGTCACTCTCATCCTGGAGTCTGCTGAGTGACATAACAAGTTGGAACTATTCCATTTGTCATGCCTTCCACCTCTGATAATCAGTATTTTTTCTTCCCAGTAATTATGCTAATTATCATTTTTTTGGAAGTATTGCATGTACCAAAATATTTGAAAACTTTGATTATGCTTTGCTCCCTCTAAACCTATTAGTCAAACAATAGCAACTCCAAAGTGGAATATCAACAATACAAGGAAAGGGATAGGTACCTACTCACTGTAAAAATGCTGCTTCTGCCAATGCACTGACCTGTCTTTCCCCCTCCCTGCCCTCTCCTTTTCCATCCCCCTCCCCCCACTTTCTGAGATTTAGTGGTAAAATATTCTAGTGGCTCACTTGTCAAAAACTGAACACATATGAAGTGTGAAAACAGGAAGAGGTGTACTGAATTGAGAAAAAATGAAGCAAAATAGAAACAGTGAATGGTCAAAGACAAAGTTGTGCAACACGAGTAACTTGCATGAACAATGATATCATGTTGTCACTGTGTTGGACTGCAAAGTGGGAGATCCATGTACAAACCTCCCTCATGTCCCACTTTTGTTTCACCATAAAATTACAAACTTACCATCTAGACATTCATGTACCTGTTCTCCCTCTGTAGTCTTGGCTACTGTCATACTTAACATTGGTTATGGAATGTGAATCACATGCTAAGACTATTACCATTGCAAGTCAACGTGATCCACAGGGGGAAGAGGCGAGACGCCACGTGGACCTTTCTCACAGAACTGAAAACAACAAATAAACGGGTGTTGAAGTATACTACAACAAAGGAAATGAATTTTACAGCTGGAGGTCCCGTCCTTATACCTAGCTACTGCAAACAGACATTACACCATGATGCAGACAAGTCAATGACCGGATGGACAGTTCATAATTCTATGGGGAAATGCGGGAGGGAGGGGGGGGGGGGGGCATGAGGGAAATTTGAACATGGATCTCTCCCTTTGCAGCCAACACTGTGACCACATAACCATGATAACATGCCTAGTTATATCCATCAATGTTTCATACCTTCATCTTCAACCATTCACTGTTCCTCTTTGCTTCTATGTTCATAGTTCAGTACACCTTCCTGTTTTCATACTCCATCTATGTTCAGTTTTTTTACAGCCTATCCACTGGGTCACCATACCACTAAATCTGAGGGGAGTGCGATGGCAAGTTTCCATTGTCAGAAACTTACTTTCACTGTGACGAGTCCAACAGTGTAATTAGTTTCCACTTCAAGAATCTTAACCAGAAAAACATTCATAGTTGAATTTTTCACATCATGTGAGCTAATGTACATTTGTGAAAGAAGTAACATTATTCATTACAAAACTGGCATCCCAATTTTACAGTGAAGTACTTTATTTTACACGAAACTAACTTACAAGGTAATTAGCACTGAAAGTTCCATACCATCATAATTTTGTATTGTCAATTTTGCTTTTCGGATTGTTAGACTATGAACTTTGACACTGGACTACTATTACTCTATTCTTCCTGGATCACGTCGCACACCCTTCAGCAACTAAAACACTACGATTCTAAATAATTTATCATTATGTAGAACAATTTGCAATGTGGCACCTGTAATCTTGAGTACGTTATTCCCAGTGCAGACATGAAGTGATTCTATAAGCTTAGCTAAATTACTAGATTACCACTTTTCCATAAACTAAAATTTTACCTAACTGGCTATTAAATGATTTAATAATATCTGAAATAAAAATTTCTTCATATGCCTTTTTTTAAACTGGCATACATCACTCAAGTCCTCCAGTATGTGCCCAGTCCTGGCCAACCTAACAAGCATGTAACATCTGTGCTTCCAATATTCTCCAAAGTTAAAATTCTGCTGTTCACAAGAATGTGTGTACCTGTGTGAACACGCACACTGAATCAATAGTAATATTGATTACTTCCATGTGATTTCTGTAACTCAAATTAAAGAATATTTGACTGAAATGTATCACAGTTTGTGGGAGGTTTGAGCCATCATTGTCATGTGAGGAGTTATTGTTGAGTATTGAGACTTCAATTACTGAGTGAACCAACTGAAATATTGTCGAGTACGAGGTACTACTCAGAAGTTCCTGGAATATATATGGAGCTGGTGAAATAGAGCTTTTACTAGGAAAAGCTGCCAGGTGGCACCTAATACATGCTTTGAGAGTTACAGGCTCATTCGACTTTGAGCTAAATGATCCGATTTAGTTGTCACATGTGCTTCCTCATTCTTGCACACTGCGGGTCTTGCGAAATTGAGATGATGGGTACCTAGGAACAACATTTTTGCATAAACATTAACACAATATGTTTGGAGAAGACGCCTTAGGTCACAATCAAGCTTTTAACTTGTTTTAAACAATTGCAAGATGGCACACAATCATTTCATGATGATTCCACTCAGAATGTCCATCAACTGATATCACTCCTGAAAATGTTGCTGCTGTCTGGGCTATGTTGCTGGAAGATCGTAATCAGACCATCCCGGATATAAGCAATGTTGTGGGGCTCTCTTACGGACTGTGTCAGAAGATAATGTCCAACAAAAGTAGTGCACAGGTGACTGGTTCCTCCGTCATGGCAATATGCGATCACACACTGTATTTATCACCCGAGAGTTTCTTGCAAAAAGCAAAATGACAGTTGTTCCTCACCCGTGATAGTCAACCAACGTGGCACTAAGTGAGTTCCTCCCCTGGACGAAACTCAAAAATCCAAAGATTTTACACAATTGAGATTCAAATAGAATATCAAGTGGTACTAAACAGGCTCACAAAAAAAAATTAATTCCAAGGAGCTTGAAGGTCATCCTGAGAAGCTGCTGGGAGCTATGTGTACACACCCCCAAGTGGTCTACTTTGAAGGTTTTGGTGATAAATAAGGTAATATGGTATGTCAACTTTTTTGTTTAAATATGGACTGTGTTTTGTGCCACACTTCATTACCAGGTTAGAACTATTTCTGATTATGGACAGTGCTTCATTAATGAATATTTTTTTAACTTTGTAATTCGTATGAGTACTTTTGCCACTGTACTTTTAGGTATTAGTAAGTGCTAATAATTTTCAGGGAGAAGTGAAATTTATCATTGTTGAAACAATACGACTGAGGCTAATAAACTGTGTGAATAGTGCAAACTAAATTGTGGTAGTGTGTATATTTTTCTTGAGCAAACACCTCCAACTACTGAGTAGGATTTTCAACTTCAAGGAAACAAAACAGTTGTGTTACGAAAGAAGCAACAGTGACTACAGAACATCAGGTTGGTGCACTACACTTATTTCTAATCTTATTCCTTCCTACCACTCTTCCTTCCCTGAGGAAGGAAATAATTTTTCAAAAGCTTGGAGTATTTTCTTTGCAATTTTTATTTGTGGTAGGGCAATTTCATCTCTTGAAATCACTTATTCGCCAGCCATTCTGTTTCCTTTAATTTCATAGTTTTCTTAACTGAACTTACTTTTGATATAAATAATATTGTTTTGAAATTGTATATTTGAGTATCAGGCTTGTTTAGAAAGCAGTCAAAAGATACTAGTTTGTCTAAATACTAATTTGTGCAGGCAATAAAACAAGTGAAAGTAAGTATGCATCTCTGGTGTCCTCCAAATCCTTATTAAATAAGTAAAAATATACCTTGCAAAGAAAACAAAACTCAACATGCAAACCATAGAGTCATACTATAAAATACATCATATGTAGCCCTAGGTTCACTTATGAAACTGAGCATTCTGGAATCAACAAAATTATAGAACCAGCACAGGAGTGTGTCTTTAAATATGTCTGCTTGTGAGGTGGGTGCACACACACACACACACACACACACACACACACACACACACACACACACACACACACCTCACAAGCAGACATATTTAAAGACACACTCCTGTGCTGGTTCTATAATTTTGTTGATTCCAGAATGCTCAGTTTCATAAGTGAACCTAGGGCTACATATGATGTATTTTATAGTATGACTCTCGTGTCACACAGCCGAAGGCCATCCTATGAAATGGCCTCACGTCCAGTGAGGTCTCCTTGCCAGGGTAAAAAATATAGGCTTGTACACAAGTTAGATAAGGATAAAGAGAGGTGGCAGTGTACCTGTCAGTATGATTACTGTTTGCATTATAGGTGGCAAGCATTAGCTAGACTATTTTACGTTTTGGATATTTCAGGATGGCGTACCACTTGCGTTCCGCACTGGGATACAGAAGAGAAGTGTATGAAGATGCTACCCGTCGTCTGGAACAAGCTGAAACCAGCCAACATAACGCAAATAATGATTCAGAGGGAAATGGGAATGAAGACCAAACTGCACAACGTGAATTTAACGACGGATGGGAGGTGCCGCTGTCGCGCCTGCCAGCGCACCTACTCGGAGCTGGCGAATCATCCGCTGCGAGTGGATCCCCTGTGGGGGCCCCTTTAGAAAGCGAATCGAGCCCACCTAGTATTACATGTGGGCCGATTCCGCGTTTTCGCTCCCGAAGGTTCACGCGCGCCAATTGTAACGATTCAGCATTAGCGTTTAATGTACGTGTTAGGCGGTGGGCCGAGCGTACGAATTACATTGATTATACAGATCCATTTTTGGTAAATAACTGGTCTCGTGTGAGGTTTATAGAGAAGTACTTTGAATCTTTTCAGGCCAAGAAGCTTACCGTTCGGTGTCTGACAGAGTGTCATCTTAGGTATAATGGCTGGGCGGGTCGCGTGGACAAATGGTATAATGAGGCCTTTCAGTCCAAGACGGTACGTAAGAAACAGCTGTACTTATACGGAGACACAAATATTGGCAAATCTACATTAATAGAGAAAATATTGTCTCTAAGGCAACACGTATATTTACCGTTCTGTTCCGAATTCGGATTTGGCGGGTACAATCCACGTGTCCATAATGTCATACTATTTGAGGAATTTGAATGGTTACGGTGGCGTCCATATGCGTCTATATTGAAGCGTATTGTTGAGGGTCGTCCCGTAACAGTTAACGTAAAGAACAAACCTGGAATGACTGTTAAACATACAGGTCTGGTGATATTTGTGTCAAATGAATTCACAATCGGTGATGAAGCCATGATCTCACGACTCAATGTTATTCATGCTGACTGTCATATTGTTCATTGTTGCAATGTTAAGGATGAGATGGCGTCGGATACGTCGGACGTTGAGGCCGAGGAGGAAGTTATTTGCCTATCGTCGGATGAGGACGATGAGCAGGCTGCGCCGTGCACGCCCGAAGCGCTGGATACGCCTTCGGACGTTTCTGACTAGGCCTTACTTTGGCCGTATGTGCAAATGGCGAACGGAATATACCCAGGCAGACGGTGTTCGATTTTAATATGGCAAAATGGGAGCAGTTGAAAAATTTGATGAGAATGCTCACAATTTTAGTAAATTAAGTCATTACGATATAACAGATGAGTTTAAGTTCTTTTCTAACAAATATGATGCTGTAATTATTAATAAAATTGTAACCTATGTGTATAGGGTAAATGTTCGTATAGAAAGGCTTACACTGGATGATCGTGCTAACAAAAAGATTTTTTGAGGACCAAGGGGCTTTGGAGAAAGTGAGAGTTGCTTGTACTAATAAGTTAGGTCCATTTAGTTTGAGACCTGACAAATCGTCTGGTGTTCCATGGAGAAAATTTAGTAATCGTTGTCGATATAAGTTTGTCACGTATTGTAAACCGGAGACAAGTGCTGATATTAGTAAAGTCAAAGGGTGGCCAGACTTGGAGAATCAATGTAAATGTAAAAATAAGTTATTTCAAGGAGTAAACCCGTTTTATATTGGTGTAGAAATTGCAGGGGATGAACCAAGAAAGGATGATGTAATTCAGAGTGAAGTTAAATATGTCACATATGTTGTAAGAAATCGTGTATACATGACATTCTGTAAACGTAAAGGAACTGTCACGTTCTGAATAAAGGTTATTGTTACAGCTCATGTCTGCGTTGGAGTTCTTTTATTCTAATTGGGATCACATCAGAAACTACCCAGACGATCTACGCCTCGCCTTCCTTGTTCCTACATCGCAGGATCGTATCGACGATTTGGCATTGACGTTTTATGGGAATAAAATAAACTACGCTGCTGCTGTTATAGTTTTAGAGGAATTGTGGTTTTACAAACCCAATTTACAGCGCGAGTGTTTACCCGTCCTTTTCCCCCCTAAGGTAAGTCTTTCCGCTCCCGGGATTGGAATGACTCCTTACACTCTCCCTTAAAACCCACATCCTTTCGTCTTTCCCTCTCCTCCTCTCTTTCCTGATGAGGCAACAGTTTGTTGGGAAAGCTTGAATTTTTTGTGTGTGTGTGTGTGTGTGTGTGTGTGTGTGTGTGTGTGTGTGTGTGTGTGTGTTTGTGTTTGTTTGTGTGTCTATCGACCTGCCAGCGCTTTCGTTCGGTAAGTCACATGGAGACTGAGGAACAATATGTCGTTCAGCTGCAAGACATTTATTTGTGGCTGATTACAACATCTGACCGTCAAGAATACCGCAAGTGATGAAATGAAAGGCGATGACTAAATGGTCAGCCGCCCGATCACTCCAACAAGTAAATTGCACATGCTACAAAATCGACTCTACAACTGCAATTTATGAGCACATTTGATAAACTGTACAGACATTAAAAATTAGTTCTGAAATAACACAATTTATCTATTATCAGAAAAATTTATTTGCTTCTTTTACAAAGATTTCATCTTGGGTGAAAATCTCTAGAGATTCATCTTCTGAGAGGGAAGTTGCTACTACCCCAACAGAGAACTTATTTCTTCTTTGTATGCTTTTTTAACCTACAGAAAAGAAAGAACATGTATGCTAAGTTGATTCATTAAGGGTACTCTCCTTAAATTTTATTTTTCAAAAAATTACAGACTGTATTTTCATTACTGTTGTCAAAATTTACAAGTCATAGTCTGGCAGACGATACAAATGTTGAACATGTTAAATAAGAATAATTTGCTGAATGTTTGCAGCACATCTACTTCGGAAACATACTGTTTGCATACACACACTTTCTGATGGAAAATATCGACGAACTTCAAATGCCACACGATTCAGCAACACTAACACTTATTTCTGTGGAGCAGCAAAACTCGTTTCATGTAATTTCATTTCAATTACATTCAGAATAACAACGGGTAATCAAAGTTTTAATTATCACTTTGAAACAAAGTTATGTATTTAATTTTTTATTAAAAAAATGTCTGTAGTGCATGTGCATGATGAAATTCCGACACCTTTGTAGTATTGCATGCTGCTATAAGAGTCTAAACAAGAATGCTGCAGCCTGTTGATGAAATGGAGTATTGTGAGGTATTTCACTTCCAGCAGCAATGGAAATGTCACCAATCCAGGTGACCTTTTCAGCTGCGTGGATTGGCCAGACACAGTTTATACATTCCTGCAGCAGCGAAAAATGAATTTCAGCATGATCTTCACTTGATCAATGGGCTGCAACATTTTGTTTTGGAGATGGGCTGCACCAAATTTTTTGAGGTGATACTTAAACCTTATGACACCAACTCACATGCTGCATTTGTTGACATTTTCTGTTTTTGTGTCTTAGTATTGGTTAGGCAATTAAATTTAAAAATGTATTGTTTCTTAACAATGGTAACAAAAATGCAAGCCAGAAGAGTGGAGATTTTCCAGAACGAGTAACACTACCAACTCCTACAAAACTTTTCTATCTGCTCCAGAAGCCAGTTGACAACGTGTGGCTTACATTATATCTGGTACCACTTTCTCTTCCAACCCCGTTAGATCATTAATATAAATATTAAATTGTAACTACGCTATAACACTCCCCAGGTTACACTCTAAATTAGCTTTAGATCTGTCTATTTTGTTCCATGAAGAATGATGTTTTTAGTTCTATATGCAAGGAACTTCTTTATTTAATTAGAAAACTGTTCTGATATTCAGTAAGCTTGTATTTTGTTAACTAAATGACAATGCAGAACTGAATCAAATGATTCCTGGAAGTCTAGGAACACGGGGTCAACTTTCATTACTATGTCTACAGTGCTCTGTACCACTCTGACGAACAGAACAAGCTAAATTTTGCAAGATCTCTGGGAAGTAGGAGATCCGTCTTCTCTAAAACCATAATGCTTGAGAACAGAACAAGTTCCACAATTATATAACAGAGATTGACATCTTTGGTTTAGGGCTAATAATGGTGTGTTCTTGGGTGTTCTAGCTAGCTGCTGCTTCCATTTTATGCACAATATTTCAACAACGGACTCTGTAGTCTCCTTCAGGTGCTGCAAGTTTTACTGTTATGTCTACTTGCTGTGCGACCTCCAACCAGATTTTGAAATCGCTGGTCTCTCTCAGCTACTTGCACTTCAATGCTTTTTGTTTTTCAGAGTGTGTACTGAAATTCTCTCAGCATTTCCCAGCTCCTGGTTGATGTAAAGGCAGGTGAGATCTTAATAAACTGAGTTCCGGACTGCAAGCTTTGTTTTAAGAGAACCTAGATCCTATTTATTAGATTTTCTCCACCTTTGTTTCAACAGACATTAATTGCACTGCCCAAAAACTGTGTGTTTACACCACAATACTTGTCTCATTTTATTTCAAGTGCTCAGTGACAGATGGTTTGCTTGGTTGTTTTAGTTGGGGGTGTTGTTGATGTCCGATCTCTCCTTGATTGCTGTGATCGTCAGCCACCACTTAAGACATGGCTCATCTGCATAGAATGTGGTACACACCCAGATTTCAGAGACCTAGATCTTCTAATATTACAAAGGAGATACTTACCTTAGATGAAGGGAATGAAACACAGAGGATGCTAGTTTCTGGGAGCTGAACTGCACTGTAAATAATGGGGTGACACTGATAATTGTTCACAGTCAAAAATCAAAACTCGCAGCACATGAAGATGACAGCTGTGTTGGTCATTAAATAATGGGGATATAAGCTAAACAACTCGGCAGAACACCTGGAAGAATACCATTAACCTATTACACCATGAAAACCTGATAGGTATAGGCCTGTAATTGTGCATTCTTGGAAACTTGAGTGACATGCGGAAAACTTGACTGACTGTAGTTTTTCCTCGGCGGCTAGGTACCTTTTGTTATTACAGTGACCTATGATAAATTACTGCTACATGAGAGCAATTTCTTTTACATAATCTCTCTATTAACTCACAGCCGTCTCATCTGGCCACCTGCTTTCCACTGTTTAGCAGTTTACTTGTTTTCCATCTCACAACCAATCATCTCAGTATCTGCCATTTCAGCATTTGTGAGAAGACTGAAATGTAGAACCATGTTACAGCCTTCAGCAGAAAACAATTTGGGAAAACCAAATTCATTATTTCAGCATTCTCTCCATCATAATCTGTTTTACTGCCAGTATTGTCAGTGACTGACTAGACTACTTTGATCTGTTTACTGACTCTACACAAAGACTAAAATTTGGAAGGATAGATAGTATGATATTTCACCAAAATTTTACTCTCAAATTCAGTGAACGCTTCTCTATCTCACCCTTTTGGCTTCATTCAGTTTGTGTGTCTACTAAGCTTTGCAAATTCACTAAAATCTGAGATAAAGCTACTTACTAACATGGTTATTTAACCACAGAATATCTTTTCCCAACCATCATCACAACCTTACTTAAAGACATACTTTTTTTTAAGGAGTACTGTAAAATATTTCTGAGTTTTACTCATTTGTGCTACAAATTTTCATCCTCAGAGCTCAATATTTGATGCTGACTACATACCCTGTATTCAGTCACTCTTGGGGTCAATCCAAATGAAGTGGTCCAATAAAAATGAAGTTGGGTACTTTACCATTTTAAAATATTTTCATTTTTTATTTGTGATTACCCTATAATTGAGAAATTCAAAACAGTTTTTAAAAAGTTTACATTTCACCTTTACTAAATGGCTGCCATTTTCGTTTGTAGGTGCGCACCGATTTTTCAGTTTAGAGACGTTAGCAAAAATATTAATATCTCTGCACTGGGTTAAGTTACAACATTGCAATTGACATGATTGTCTAGTACACAAAATACCATAAATTCAAAAATTATGTCAAAATGACCTCCAAAGTTTGGTATCCATATTTCCAAAAATCCACTTTTTAGGCCCAAAAATAACAAACAAGGAGTGATTTATGAGAGTATATTTTTCTTATAGTTAGATATCATACACTACTAGCCTCATATGCATCAAGAACACTTACAAATGTTTCCTTATGCATCGTTTTAGTCAGTCTGTTCTGAAACCTCTGTCAGAGTGGATGTACATACTTCACTGAGAGTGTAGAATGTGTTTTGTGATTTGTTCTGTGTGTAATTTGTAATTAATTTTGAGAGATTAACTGGAATGCAATAACACGGATGAACAGTGCTCTGTTGGACAGATAGCATGTGAAGTGTGTCACAAAACAGTTTACAGTTCAGTTTCAAAAACTTGAAAAATGTCAATAGCTTTGATGAACTAAGACAAACTTGGCTTAAATTTCGAGTATGTTGTTGTTGTTGTCGTTGTCTTCTTCAGTCCTGAGACTGGTTTGATGCAGCTCTCCATGCTACTCTATCCTGTGCAAGCTTCTTCATCTCCCAGTACCTAATGCAACCTACATCCTTCTGAATCTGCTTAGTGTATTCATCTCTTGGTCTCCCTCTACGATTTTTACCCTCCACACTGCCCTCCAATACTAAATTGGTGATCCCTTGATGTCTCAGAACATGTCCTACTAACCGATCCCTTCTTCTAGTCAAGTTATGCCACAAACTCCTCTTCTCCCCAATCCCATTCAATACCTCCTCATTAGTTATGTGATCTACCCATCTAATCTTCAGCATTCTTCTGTAGCACCACATTTAAAAAGCTTCTATTCTCTTCTTGCCCAAACTATTTATCGTCCATGTTTCATTTCCATACATGGCTACACTCCATACAAATACTTTCAGAAATGACTTCCTGACAAATCTATACTCAATGTTAACAAATTTCTCTTCTTCAGAAACGCTTTCCTTGCCATTGCCAGTCTACATTTTATATCCTCTCTACTTCGACCATCATCAGTTATTTTACTCCCTAAATAGCAGAACTCATTTACTACTTTAAGTGTCACATTTCCTAATCTAATTCCCTCAGCATCACTCGACTTAATTCGACTACATTCCATTATCCTTGTTTTGCTTTTGTTGATGTTCATCTTATAGCCTCCTTTCAAGACACTGTCCATTCCGTTCAACTGCTCTTCCAAGTCCTTTGCTGTCTCTGACAGAATTACAATGTCATCGGCGAACCTCAAAGTTTTTATTTCTTCTCCATGGATTTTAATACCTATTCTGAACTTTTCTTTTGTTACCTTTATTGCTTGCTCAATATACTGATTGAATAACATCGGGGATAGGCTACAACCCTGTCTCACTCCATTCCCAACCACTGCTTCCCTTTCATACCTCTCGACTCTTATAACTGCCGTCTGCTTTCTGTACAAATTGTACATAGCCTTTCGCTCCCTGTATTTTACCCCTGCCACCTTCATAATTTGAAAGAGAGTATTCCAGTCAACATTGTCAAAAGCTTTCTCTAAGTCTACAAATGCTAGAAACGTATGTTTGCCCTTCCTTAATCTAGCTTCTAAGGTAAGTCATAGGGTCAGTATTGCCTCACGTATTCCAATATGTTTGGAGTATATTCTTCTGTAACATCAGTGTGTGAGTATCATGAGAAGAAATATTTCCACAAATACCTTGGAATTGCAGAAAACTTACTTTGTTGCTATGTAACAGCAGAAACCAAAATGTATGAGGATCATTGTGTCACCAAAATTACATCTCTGTCTGTAACGTTGAGTGGCATAGTGGCTTGTGTGTATGATGGATAGTGATTGAAAGAATAAGTTTGGAAAACAATGATGTTTTTGTGCATTTTTACCACCCTGCTGGCCCAAGAACATCGTTCAAGAAGTCTACTAGTGAAAGTTTGGATAGTAATGAAAAATGTTTTAAGGAAACTTTCAGTGCTTGAACTTACCACAGCAACTGGGACGTCTTATTCTATATCACAGAAGCTGTCTGAAGAAGTAAGTGTTCTTAACACTGAGCACTACGTCTAGAAACAGTCGCATCTCTAAGGATGTTAATTGAAAATATTAATTTTAAGTATGTCAAAATCATATAAATGTTAATTTCAGTGATGTTTCCACTTTTTGTATATAATTCAGTACCCTACTTCCAACAGTAATTGATTATATCCTGCCAATATCATATCCGTAAGATAAGTTGTAGAGTAATGTGAATTATTTCCTCATTTTTAAGAAGTCATATCTTTGTTCACAGTCAGACACCAGTGCTGATATCTTGCAGTACGTTGCTATCATATATGTGTACAAACTGTGCAAAAATCATTTTTACATTCAGTGCTACCATAGATAACTAACCTCAAACTTTAAAAAAAAAAAAAATAATGAAAATTTTCAAATATCAAAAACTCAAATTCTTGCTCTATATTAGGCTAATAGTGTAGGATATCTAACTATAGGAAAAAATAGAACCAAAGAATCACCCCTTGTTGGTTATTTTTGGGCCTAAAAAGAGGATTTTTGAAAATTTGGATACCAAACTTTGGAGGTCATTTTGACTGGTTATTTTTGAATTTAGGGTATTTTGTGTAATAGACAATGTTGTAGAGGACACTTTTTCTAAAAGCAATCATGTGAATTGCAATGTTGTAACTTAATCCAGTGCAGAGATATTCAAATTTTCGCTAATGTCTGCAGACTGAAAAATCGGCGTGCGCCTACAAATAAAAATGACCACCATCCAGTAAAGGCGCAAGATAAATTATTTTAAAAATCTGTTTTGAACTTCTCAAATATAATCACATATAAAAATTAAAATATTTGAAAATGGTCAAGCAACCATCACTGGACCACTTCATATGGATTGACCCTCGTGCTAGTAAAAGTTATTTTTCTACCTTCCTTAACATTCTTTATAATACCTTCTCCCTGCTACAAGTTAACTAGTTTGAAAAGCTCGTGTCAGTTACCAGAAGGTTTAAGACATTGGTCTCATCCATCCATTCTTTAACGATCTGCCCAAAATAATTCCATAACAAGACATTCAGAATTATTTCACAAATCTCTTTACTGGCACCGGTTTTAATTGCACAAGTATCCCATTCTATAGCTGGCAAAAGTCTCTGCTATTACAATAGCATAAGGAAACTTCTGCATGATATTCTTGGAAGCTGTCTCCTAAGCTTAGTAGGTGATGTCTCTACCAACAGTGTTCTGTCTGAAATTATATAAGGGAGCATCAAATACCACCACACAGCCCTTTCAATAAACAAAAAACACTGTAATACAACTGTTTTGTCTACTGAAGACAAACACTCACACCCACTGTTTTTTTTTGGAAGTAAATTTCCTATTTTCCACATCTAATACTCTGAACACCTCAGAGCCTTAAAAAGTGACCGCACAAACAAGCCACTTTTGCAGATCATATCATATCATATACAACAAATACCACACCACACAGGGTGATTAGAGGAATGCTAGTCAGTGGCTGTTTTAATGTGTTTACTGGTGTCAAGAGGAGCAGATGATGTGCATTATTTGTTTATGGGTGAGCTGAGGAAGGTATTGCCTGTCTGAAAAGATTTTGGTAATGTTATCAGTATATTTGAACAAATCCCACTTTCCACTACATATTGTGTCAACAGATGGCAAGGGCCCTTTCCGTGTGACCAGTTTGTGAAAATGTCAATCAACCTGAATGAGACGAAGTTTTAGGTGTTGACTGGACAGAAAGGGTTCCTTCAGGTGGCCTATAAATAAGCTGGCATAGGATGGCACCAAGTGAGCACCGACGGCAGTATCGCAGATTTGTAGATTCAATCTTCGAAAGTGAAATAATTGTAAATCAGGATGTGGTTGGCTAGGAGAATTTACGAAAAGGTGATGGATCTGGTATGAGGACAATGTTGGGACAGATAGTTGTCCACAGCCACTAGGTTATGAACATGGGAAGATGTTTGTGTACAATGATGTAATGTCCACAGTGACCAACAAGGAGCCTGGTGGAAATGGGACAGGAACTGAAGAGGCAGTGAAGCATCACTAGGATTCCACGACTTCTGTGGTGGTGCCTTTGTACGGGAAGGATGGGAAGGTCTGGATTCATTTTCAGTTACGGATAGCTGTGCGATTCACAGGAGTGGTGCTGGATCCACTGGGGAGGGATTTAGGGAAGTGAGGTAGGCCAGGTTACAAGTGTGAATTCCTGGAAGGTTATAGGGGGAGAAGTGGGTAGGAGAAGGGGAGGTTCACAGTTGGATGGAGGCTGCAACTGTTATAAAGAAGGTTCTATGTGCAGTTTTGGTTAGTTGTTACTGGGGGGAGGGGGGGGGGGGGGGGCAGAAACGTTTCCTGAGTAAAGGTCGTCTGCAGTTTCTCTGTCTCAGAACATTAACAGAGAAAGTGTACAAATTAAATCCATACACTTAAGATGAACTTTAAAATAACAATCACCAAGAAATTTCTGCCTCTGCAGAGTGTGATGAGCAGTTTCCTAAGCATGTCTCAGAAATGCTTTAACAACAATTGGAGGCAGATCCAGCATCTCCTGGGTTAATAAATGTGAGTAATTTACTTCTGTTTGTAAGTGTTTATATTGTGCATGTTTGAAATGACTTATGGGACATAATGTGCTGCATTTACTGCGCATCTCGTAACTGTGAAAACAGCAGCCAGCTGGTGTTAACAATTTATCACCCTGTAGAAACTGACTGACAGTACACGATGAAATATGTTGATAAAAGATCACAATATAACTAAAAAGGGACAAAGCAATGTGCAAAGGTACGTAAGACAGATAGAAAAATTACACAGGTTCCAGACACAAAGTCCTTCATAGCTAACACAAAGTTGTTTTTCAATTTATTTTTGTGGTTAGGAGGAAGGCTGTATCATTGTAGTGATTCTTCAAAAGGGGACAATTAAAATCACTGTAACACACTTATAAGTATTCTGGTTTATTCCCTATATTCAGATGAACTTTTCAATCATATTCCCTCTCTCTTCGGTGAACAATATGCAAACTCAGTGCAGGGGAGCTACTGGATGAAGGCTGCCTGTGTAGTTGTGTGCGCGTCTGATGCTGAGAAACTTAAGTAGTTTTAATGAGTGTTTCACTTCTTTGGAACTGTAAGTGCCCAACAGAATTACTTTGCTACAGTACTGTTACAACGCTCTCTCTCAAAAAAAAAAAAAAAATTTACAAAACTTAGATTCGACAATGGGGACTATGGCTGGTAAGCTACAGAATATTGTTTGAATGGTACCAATTCCTGCTAACTGACAACAGCAAGAATACAGTAATGGAGGAATTGCACAGAAAAAGTGGAGGGATACCAGTACTTGCCCCTCTAGATTTCACTTCCACTGAATGTAAGTACAGTGATCTGTAGTGGCTTTAATCCCTACAAATTTTCAAGAAGCGGTTTTAAATGATGACTGGGGATATACTACAACCCCTTCCCTATTGCTCCCATAGGGACTGTGAGGCCAAGATTAGAGTAACAGGAGCATGCACACAGACTTTTAAAGAGTTGTTTTTCCTGCACACTCAGAGAGAGAGAGAGAGAGAGAGAGAGAGAGAGAGAGAGAGAGAGAGAACTAGCTTTTATGTCTTAACACAACAACATTATTTCAATTAACCACAACAATGAACAGGTAACTCTCTCAAGGCAAGACGACAAAACAACAAGTCAATCATTTAGTGCAGTTCAACAGTAGTAAATAGTTTAATACTAATAGAAGTAAATCCAGTAAACACCATAACTTACCTGCTGCTAGGAAGAGCAAGCATATCACGGTGCCTTCTAGAGGGAAGATGGGCTGAGGGATAATTTATTGATCCCACTGTGTTGCGGGCTTTCTGTTCAAATTCTTTGTTAAAATCCTCTGCTTCATCTGAAAAATTATGTTGAATAAAATCAGTATAAAGATCGAAACTTTACCATAATTCCCTCACTGACTTCTACAAATGTATCTGCATCTATACTCTTAAGGAATACAAAGAATGATCCCTCTTACACCGCTCTGCCAGCTCTTTACTATCACTATGGGACTGATACTTAAGGGTACGGGATACTTGTAAATGGTGGAAAAAAAAAACATTGAAATTTTTTATGACTTTATTAAATTATATAGTCTTTCCTGATTACACTGATATATACATTATAGGGTTTCAAATGAAGAATGACCTATATATACCACATTTTAAAGTTACAGTCATGTATGCCTCCACGCCCCCTTTATTTCTGTTACAGAAACCAGTATTATTTCGAAAAGACCTTAATTTTGCTTCCAGCAATTATATGTATAATACATTGTATGTGTTGGTAACAGTGCAGGTTTCTAGTGTCTGTAAATGGTTATCTATGCTACTATTTACTTCCGATTTGCATGAACAAACATTCATGTGTTACTGAATGTATGTTGCCCAAGTGCTACATATATTTGTGGAAGTACATATCCTTTAGTGTGCAATAAATACGAAATATGCCACGCATCAAGAAATTCAATAAAAGGAAATTCTGTAATAACCAGTTCGCAGACAAACCAAGTCACACTGTTGAAAGTAATCTATGTATCAGTTCTTCAGGGAAGAAACTCCCACATGGCACACCTCTTGGTGATTCAAATTTTTGTATTAACAATGACATTGTTTGTAGTGGATTTGTTGTTGTTGTTGTTGATGATGATGATAATGTGGGCATCTTATCTTTGACAAAGGAAAGGGCAAAATGTAAACAATGTGATGGTGTAGTCTGTCTGGAAATAACTGAACAACAAAGTAGCAGGAAGAGTTTAGCATCAAAATTAGTTGTTCTGTGTAGATCCTGCAATTAATCTACCTCAAAAATGACTTCGAACATTGTGCATAATTCAAATGATGTAAATTTGAAGTTAGTGTACACTATCCATGCAATAGGAAAAGGGAAAAATAGGCTACTCAAATGTTTTGTGGTTTGATGAACATTATTCCTCCTCATCCTCCTCCCAGTAGGTTCAGCAAGTACATAAAAATACTTTTAGGTGCCTTGACACTTGTGTCTAAAGCATCTATGAAACGTGCAGTAGAAAAAACTGCAACTATTCGTGGGACCAGGCACATTGCTGTTGCACTTGATGGGACATGGCAAAGTCGAGGACATCGCTCCTTGAATAGTGTTGTAAGTACTACTTCTCAGGAGAATGGAAAAGTAGTTGATGTTGAGTGCTTATCTAAGTACTGCCACACTTGCCATGACAACACTGAAGGATATGAACATCAGTGTTCTAAGAATTATAATTGGTACACTGGAGGTATGGACTATGATGGAGATCTACAAATATTTCAGAGGTTGGTGCCCATTTATAATGTTAGATATATGAAGTACCTAGGTGATGGGGACTCTAAATCTTTCAGTAAAATTAATGAGTTCAATGTTCGTGGTGATACCTTGGTAACAAAACTTGAGCGTTGTGGACACGTGCAAAAGAGGATGGGTGCTAGATTCAGGAAGCTACAAAGCGAAATGAAAGGAAAGTAGAATCTGATGGAAAATCTCTCTCTGGCTGACGCACATTGACAGAAACTGAAATAGACCTCCTTCAGAGATATTATGGACTGGTCATTAGATGAACTGCACCTCTGAAAGATTATACAGCCATGAAAAAAGCTGTATGGGCCACCTACTTTCATAAGTTGTCTGCAGATGAGCACCCTATGCACGGACTGTGCCCTAAAGGAGCAGATTCTTGGTGTGGTTACCAAAAAGCAGAAGAAAGTGGTCAAATATACCATCATAAGCATTCTCTTCCTGAGCCTGTTATGAATGAAATAAAACCAATTTCTAGAGACCTGAGTGACCCTGTTTTGCTTAGTGAATGTCTTCATGGGGGCACTCAATACAAACAAAAGTTCCGACCATAGCATTTGGGAAATATTACCCAAGAATGTTTTTGTAGGACTAAATACATTAAAAGTTGGTGTACTAGATGCAGTGATATTTTTCAATGATTGAATGTTAGGAAGGCTGTAAGTCCTGAGAAATTGAGGAATAAAATGTGGCCCTAATATGGAAGATCAACTGCTTGCGTGTGACAGACAACGGGTGCATGAAGCTGAAAGATTTGCTCTTCAAGTTACTAAAAAAGGAAGAAGTGCTAAAAGGAATGCCAACAGGAAGCTTGAAGATGATGAAATTCTGCAGGATGAAGACTATGCTGCAGGAATGTTCTAAGGCACAGTTTAATTGGACACACTATCTTCATTCACAATTTCACGTAAGTTGTATTTTTCAGAATTCAGGCACAAATATTTCCCAGAGTTTATAAAGCATTGCTCTAATTTTTTTCTGTAACTTGCAATAGTCCATACTTATGCAGTAGACCTACACTTTACTGCAAAATCAACTAAATTACAGAAAAAATAACATTATGAAAAAATTATAAAAATTAAAATATAAGATGATTTTTTTTAAAATCCTTGTAATATACATAAGAGGTGGAATTAAATAGGTCTAGTACCTCAGCCATCATGTCATGTATATCCGGCAAAAATTTGGTCTCCTCCAAATGTGTAACATTGGATTAAATGGTACCTCAATTTGAGGAAGCATTTTGGAAAAAAAATTGCATCAATTTCTTTGTAATTTTTTAATAACCCTAATCAGGTTCAAAATATTTAAAATACTTCGAATTTGTTTAGGAAGTGTGTAAAACATACATTATAAACATACATTATAAACAGTGCCTGAAAGAAATAATTGTTGATTTTTCTATAACATTGAGCCGGAAAAGTACCCTGTATCCTTATGGGACAGAAGAACACTTCTAGTTTCTGCCCTGAAAGCTAGTTCTGTAACTACTGTATGCAGATTTTTGCACAATGTACGATGTGTTTCTTAAAGTGTCTGCTAGTCATGATTTTTCAACATTTATGTTACATGCTTGCATGTCAACCATTTTGCTCCTCCCCAATTAATATGTACCGTAATCTCTTCTGTATTTGTACTGCAGTTTCTCTGAAACCTATCAATCAAGATTAGCACGACACTTGGTTTACAACAACTAAGCCTTTGATGTTCATCATACTTCATACATAAACACATTTTTATTCCCAAACAAACATGTACACATCTCTTTTGTCAAGTCTTTGCAACAGGTCTGATACTCTAGCTGGAGGTTTCACCAATTTTTACTGTATAGTATTTCATCATAGGTACTTGCATTGTAGAATTATAATTCCCTGCAGTACATCAAATATTACTTGTGTGTGTGTGTGTGTGTATCATCATCCACAGTAATCGTGCTGTATCCTACCTGTGATATTGTCACCAATTAAAAAACTGGTCAGATATCCCATAGAAACATTTTCTTTAGAAGATTCAGTATGGGACCAAAACATAAGCTCTTTGAAAATCCAGAAACACCAATTAGCATTGCTTGCATTATTGATTGCACTGAGGATATTCTGGGTGAAGAGCATAAGTTAAATTCTGCAAGAGTGTTGTTTCTGGAAACAAAGGAGATTTCCGAGAAGAAGAATTTCTTTTCCCCTCCATGTAAGTCAGATAGGAACTCTGAACTCGCTCTACGATTATGTTGACAGATTTGAGTGATACAATATGGCAGTTCTGCAGGTTAAGTTTTTTCCATTTTTGCAGGTACACGTGAAAGAAGGGAAGGCAGAAAGGTGGAAGGAGTATATAGAGGGTCTATACAAGGGCGATGAACTTGAGGACAATATTATGGAAATGGAAGAGGATGTAGATGAAGATGAAATGGGAGATACGATACTGCGTGAAGAGTTTGACAGAGCGCTGAAAGACCCGAGTCGAAACAAGGCCCCCGGAGTAGACAACATTCCATTAGAACTACTGATGGCCTTGGGAGAGCCACTCCTATCAAAAGTCGACCATCTGGTGAGCAAGATGTATAAGACAGGCGAAATACCCTCAGACTTCAAGAAGAATATAATAATTCCAATCCCAAAGAAAGCAGGTGTTAACAGATGTGAGAATTACCGAACAATCAGTTTAATAAGCCACAGCTGCAAAATACTAACACGAATTCTTTACAGACGAATGGAAAAACTAGTAGAAGCCGACCTCGGGGAAGATCAGTTTGGATTCCGTAGAAATACTGGAACACGTGAGGCAATACTGACCTTACGACTTATCTTAGAAGAAAGACTAAGGAAAGGCAAACCTATGTTTCTAGCATTTGTAGACTTAGAGAAATGCTTTTGACAATGTTGACTGGAATACTCTCTTTCAAATCCAAAAGGTGGCAGGAGTAAAATACAGGGAGCGAAAGGCTATTTACAATTTGTACAGAAACCAGATGGCAGTTATAAGAGTCGAGGGACATGAAAGGGAAGCAGTGGTTGGGAAGGGAGTAAGACAGGGTTGTAGCCTCTCCCCGATGTTATTCAATCTGTATATTGAGCAAGCAGTAAAGGAAACAAAAGAAAAATTCGGAGTAGGTATTAAAATCCATGGAGAAGAAATAAAAACTTTGAGGTTCGCCGATGACATTGTAATTCTGTCAGAGACAGCAAAGGACTTGGAAGAGCAGTTGAACGGAATGGATGGTGTCTTTAAGGGAGGATATAAGATGAACATCAACAAAAGCAAAACGAGGATAATGGAATGTAGTCGAATTAAATCGGGGGATGTTGAGGGTATTAGATTAGGAAATGAGACACTTAAAGTAGTAAAGGAGTTTTGCTATTTGGGGAGCAAAATAACTGATGATGGTCGAAGTAGAGAGGATATAAAATGTAGACTGGCAATGGCAAGGAAAGCGTTTCTTAATAAGAGAAATTTATTAACATCTAGTATAGATTTAAGTGTCAGGAAGTCATTTCTGAAAGTATTTGTATGGAGTGTAGCCATGTATGGAAGTGAAACATGGACGGTAAATAGTTTGGACAAGAAGAGAATAGAAGATTTCGAAATGTGGTGCTACAGAAGAATGCTGAAGATCAGATGGGTAGATCATGTAACTAATGAGGAGGTACTGAATAGGGTTGGGGAGAAGAGGAGTTTGTGGCAAAACTTGACCAGAAGAAGGGATCGGTTGGTAGGACATGTTCTGAGGCATCAAGGGATCACCAATTTAGTATTGGAGGGCAGCGTGGAGGGTAAAAATCGTAGGGGGAGACCAAGAGATGAATACACTAAGCATATTCAGAAGGATGTAGGTTGCAGTAGGTACTGGGAGATGATGAAGCTTGCACAGGATAGAGTAGCATGGAGAGCTGCATCAAACCAGTCTCAGGACTGAAGATCACAACAACAACAACAACAACAACAACAACGTGAAAGCTCTTTACATATCACAGTGAACATTGTTATACTCAAGGTACCTGTACTACATTATAATAAAGAGTGGAGCTTATTCACTAGAATATACTGTACGTAAGTTGACTAGGACTTCATTGCGCCCTATGGTTTTACCAAGTTTCAGAGGTTTACACTGCTTTTCAAAGCACTATAGTCAGTTGAGATAAATATTTGGTATTGACTATTCATGTGATCAGACATGGCCATGTTACAAGACATGGCCTAATAGCTACCTCTCACATTCTCTAAAAGCAAAAACAAAAATCATAAAAACATGCACGTCACACCTGGATGTGTGAATTTACTTTGTCACTAACTACAGTATATGAACTCTACAAACTGTAAAGCACTCATTTTATTATACAGTTTGCTGAATTGAAGTTACCAGTTATACTACACAATATAAATGCGGATTATTCTCACAATATTGCCGAACATTCATAATTTTTGTTGTTGTTGTTAATAGATACAGGTTATTACCGTTGCACTAGTGACAGAATAATTCATCAGTATATTAACAGCAGGAAGTCTATGTTATCCAGCTGCAATCACAAATCCTCATGGAATGGTTATAATATTAAGAAGGTAATCATAATGTTATGATCAGTCAATGCCACATTCTCCACTTAAATTTCCAAACACACTGCAGTTAGGGTAATGAAAAACCACCACTAATCTGTTAGAAACTTATTTCAAATTCGTTTCTTTTGTAAAATTCAAGCTGCCACTGATTCCTTCCATATGTGTAATTTTCCACACAGTCCACATCAATACATCTGTTTCTGGCTGCACCTCTGATGATACCTGCAGTGCTGTTCCCTATTCTCTTTCATGTCTCACCAGTCACTTGATTGACAGCGACCACAAGGAGACTCAACTTCAGAGATAGGCGATATTTTGTTGTTTCAGCTACACTTTTTTTATTTAGACCAATATCACTTCCATGACACTGAAATGACAATGCTATGGAGGAAGCTTAGAACACCTGCACCTTTTGGTAATGTTGGCTTCTTTTGTGCCATAATTCCGAGCAAGTCAGCTGTCTTCAAGTCTCTTTCAGATCCTAATCTCATGCTTTCGACCACAGAATAATACTGAATTTTCTTATTGTGAGAGATGGTGCCTTACCATGGGCAACTGAATGACACATTGCATTATTCATAACACTGACTAATACCCTTGTAGGTATTGCAAAGTGGTTAGATATGTGTCTTTTGAAAACTCTGACACTGTTCACTTCTGATCATCATATCTCTCTCTCTCTCTCTCTCTCTCTCTCTCTCTCAAACCAAAAGACACTGCCACTGTTCCCTAGTGCTTTCATCAGCCTAGCGTCTTCATAATGAATGAATGGCATCAACCCAAGTTTCGTCTAGCCACATACTACTGTCTAATGTCACGCCACAACATCTGTCCTTGCCACTAGTAAAGTAAGAGCATATGGACTATCAGACCAATTGTGTGATTGGATTGAAGAGTTCCTAGATAACAAAACGCAGCATGTCATTCTCAATGGAGAGAAGTCTTCCAAAGTAAGAGTGATTTCAGGTGTGCCGCAGGGGAGTGTCTTAGGACTGTTGCTATTCACAATATACATAAATAACCTTGTGATTAATGTCTGAAGTTCACTGAGGCTTTTTGCAAATGATGCTGTAGTATGTCGAGAGATTGTAACAATGGAAAATTGTATTGAAATGTCGGAGGATATGCAACAAATTGACACTTGGTGCAGGGAATGGCAATTGAATTTCAATGTAGACAAGTGTAATGTGCTGTGAATACATAGAAAGAAAGATCCCTTATCATTTAGCTACAATATAGCAGGTCAGCAACCGGAAGCAATTAATTCCATAAATTATCTGGGAGTAGGCATTAGGAGTGATTTAAAATGGAATGACCATATAAAGTTGATCATCGGTAAAGCAGATGCCAGACAGATTCATTGGAAGAATCCTACGGAA
Organism: Schistocerca nitens; assembly: GCF_023898315.1. Classification (NCBI taxonomy): domain Eukaryota; kingdom Metazoa; phylum Arthropoda; class Insecta; order Orthoptera; family Acrididae; genus Schistocerca; species Schistocerca nitens. The sequence continues at coordinate 664,919,439 of NC_064615.1, read as the reverse complement.
ATGCACTCCGAAAACAAAGGAAGTAGGTTATAGTACACTTGTTCGCCCACTGCTAAGTATTACTCACCAGTGTGGGATCTGTACCAGATAGGGTTGATAGAAGAGAGAGAGAAGATCCAATGGAGAGCAGCGCGCTTCATTACAGGATCATTTAGTAATCGCAAAAGCATTACAGAGATGATAGATGAACTCCAGTGGAAGACTCTGCAGGAGAGACGCTAGTAGCTCGGTACGGGCTTTTGTTGAAGTTTCGAGAACATACCTTCACCGAGGAGTCAAGCAGTATACTGCTCCCTCCTATGTACATCTCGCGAAGAGACCACGAGGATAAAATCGGAGAGATTAGCGCCCACACAGAGGCATACCAACAATCTTTCTTTCCATGAACAATGTGAGACTGGAATAGAAGGGAGAACCAATAGAGGTACTCAAAGTACCCTCCACCACACACCGTCAGGTGGCTTGTGGAGTATGGATGTAGATGTAGTAGCTGAATAACTGAAACCTGTCTTTAAGCACTGTACACAATGAAAATTTGTTGCCTCATTTTGAAGTTACGTTATCAATTTTGATAGTGTGAAACATTCTTGTATTTTGTCTCTCAAACTGCAGTAAGGACTACGATGATAATCATAGCAACTGCAGTACAGGAATTTAATTATGACAACAATGCTTCAATGCCCTTTGGGAAGAAACATTTAGAGACATTGTTTCGGCATTTTCAATTTTCTGTCTCAGCAACAATGATTTTTTTCTCACTGCATGAATAAAGTGATTCTAGTTCCTTTCTGAGAAATGACAACCTCCTCCTCCTCCTCAGCCATCTTGTTGAAATTTAAGACTTTCCAGCTTACTTTTCTAGGCCCTTGTAGGTTCTACTGTACTGTGATCAGTACATCAACATTCGCAAACAAATTAACATATTTTCATCATGAAAAATGTTTAAAATCATCTGCTTTAAGTAATTATGAAAGAAAGCTTTAGGTCTTTTGCAGGAAGTTTTCACTCTATAACTCTCAAAGTCTGTCTTAATGAATTTTGGCGTGATTAACATCTCTTCCAATTATTACAGCAAGCCTTAAAAATACACAGTAGGCAATGAGGTATCTTCTCAAGTCATCTGTTAATTCCATAGTCGAGTTTAGAAGACAACTTCAGTATACAATATTAACATTCACCACACCTATTTCTGAAAGATGGGTTGTCCTAGTCTAAAGCCTGTGTGCACTCATTCCTCACAGATAATTAGTGAAATAAAATCACTGCATGTGTGCATACACAATATATTTTGCACAACTGTTGCATTATGGGAAGGTGTTGCCTGAAACTGAGACCTGCCAGCTTTCGTGCAGAGGCTGGAAATTGAGATCTTTTAAACACAGCTGTTTGTGATGGAATTTCCTTGCAGTCAGCTGTATCTACCACTTTCGGGTGTGACTGACAAACATATACACTGTGTTCTATAATAATGATGGGGCTGGACACATGCATATAGCCTATGTGCAGACTTTTAGAATACTAAGCATTTTGATAGAATTATTTCCTGTGCCCAGATGTGACAGCCCTGCAAGCTTCTAATCAAAGGTAAGGCCAGAAAACATCATCCACTCTTAAAAATTTAAAAACATTTACCTTAATGTGAGTGTAGGATATTACAAGCTAACAGGTCAAAACGCCAAATTTTTTTTCTAAGCTACACACATCATTTTTGTTCAGTTATTTGTAAGTACTCAAAAATTTGAATTTTGTGATAAATGCAAATATGAATGTGAATTCTGCCTAAAAATACAAAAACGCAAAATTACCTAATGAACGATATTCCATAGCAACCTGTATCCATATGAGATATTTTATTAGAGGTAGTTTATAGCCTTGTTTTCTGCATATTAATATCTAAAATTTAACAAACGTTTGGTTACTAGTATTGCACATCATCGGGCAAATCACAATTTGCAAAATAAAATATGCACAAACGCAACAATGTATCAGTGCACTCAATGCTCTTCAGCCATGCAAAATGTGGGTGGTTAAATGTCTGTCTGAGATACATGCCATGTAATATTATGTAGTACTATGTTGTGGGACCCTAGCAACTTGGAACATAGAAACAAGGAGGGGGGGGGGGGGGGGATGAGTAAGGCGAGACTCATACCAGCAATCTACAAAAGCGCGCTTCAAAGCAGATTTTTTTTTCTGCAAATTTATGAAAAACCGTTAAGAGCAACATATTTCTCGGCACTTTTTAACCGTGTTCCACACGTGTGCTTCACTACGGAACAGGAAGCAGCCTCGGCCAATGTCATACTGCATATTAACAGCATGACAATCATAAAACAACATTACAGAGACTGTAGTTTTTACTTCAAAAATTGTGTACAGTCATAGTTAAAGCGTGATCTAACACACAAGCAGGACCTACTTTCAAGAGCATAACAGCACCAGTGCATGTGTGCTGCAACTTCTCACCAATCATTGCATTTGCATTTGTTTACATCAGGTTTAGTCTTATGATGACTTTACAAACCTTTACAGCAATATGCCAGTTCACACTACTTTAGAAACACTAGAAAAGAGCTTGGGGGCTAATAAGAAAGAAACAACTGCTGAACAGATTATAGAATTAATGTGGTTGTTAAATGGTAGTAAAATAAAATTATTTTGAGTTTAATGGTAAGCTTTGTAAACTGTCAGATGGTCCTGCCACGGATAATCTATTAGCAGACATTCTGGCGAATATTTTTATAGTCACATTAGAAGAAAAAATTTCTTTTTAAGGTCATGCATCCACAAAACTAGGAATTTAATTCCCCATTCGAGGTATGTTGATACTTTAATTTTATATAATGGATCAACTCTTTGGAATGTTGAATAGTCCTCATGAAAAATTTAAATTTACCTCCGAGTTGCAAAATGAATATTGCAAACCAAATTTATTAGATCTCGAACTCGGGGTTACAGACGACAATAGGTTTCGATATTTTTCACAAACCAACTAGTATTCATCCAATTATACCATCTGACTTGACAGGGAGACGGGGGAAATTAAAACTAACTTGCAATAAAATAGTATCCATCTACAGCAGAAAATTTTTTAAGAAGGAAACCAAAAATAAGCAACCACATTATGTGACTGTAATGAAAGTGAAAGGCATATTTCAACTCTTTTTATAAGGAGTATCTCAATCTCAGGCAGGATTAAAAATTTGCTGGTAAATAAATACAGCTGTAAAGTTGCGTTCTCTACTAAAATCAGCCTATGGAAAAAACTGAATCCATAATATTAAAACAGTAGGTATCTCAGGATTACATGCAGTGCATATCCAGTAATTTTTTTATCTGACATACTGGAAGGGCTTTCTATGTTAGATAGAAAGAACATCTTTTGGTAAAAAATGTGTCACTGTCCATAATTCTCCTTTCAAATAACATTCGTTAACATCAGATCACAATCAAGAAAGATTAGAAAGATCTGGATTCTGCATAATGAAAAGAGATGGTGACAGTTGGATATCATCCTATATGACAAGCTGCAATCAAGAAATAGACTTTTTCAACGGTTTCAAGCCAGTGCTCGCAACCTTGTAGGTCCTTTATCAACATCTCTTGCTCTTCAGTAGTGTTGTCTCCCTCACGTACATGTCTTAATACTTCATTTTAACTAGATGGCACTGTTTCTTTGATATACAAGGTTCATCACACAAGGACAATTAGGTCCTGTAACGAAATCTTAAATGGTCATATTGTTTATTTTTTACTAGATAAACAGGCTACTTATGCCTTCATGTTAATTTTTTTCCATTATTGCTTTTTACAGTGAAAAACTGTGTGGGACAGTCCAATCTGAGAACATGTAGTACTTTTTACTCCTTTTAATTTTATCCGATTTCACTCCTTGCATTTGTGTCAAACTGTTTTGGGTATCACAATGGTATGACACTGCAGGAGAAGTTTTAAGTGACGTTATCAGCCCACAACATGCAAGTAAGTGCTGCAAAACAAGTTGCCACATGCTTAGTTTGACATTTGTCTGTTGAATACCCATACCTGATTTTTATCTTACACTTTTAACGAATTTTAATCATATTGCTTGTATGAGATGCGAGTGCTTCTGCTCATGATGAATGTATCACATTTTATGTAAAGTAATGTAGGTAGGTAACAGCTTTTCACAATTAGGAGCAAGATACCAGTCCTTGTTAAAAAAAGGTTTTTAAGTGACTACTTGTTCTACTATAGAAAATAGTCTTAGCAATATTGAAACCTGCCTGCTTTTCACGTTGGAAACTTACAGTTGCAGCTAACAGCGATATTCAAGACTGATTTGGCATGGTTAATTTAAGGGGTGGCCAGATGCCTTTCCTACCACCCTGTATCTCCTCCCCCCCCCCCCCCCCCCCCAAAGAAACGTATGTACCCTAACTGTCCGGGTGTAGTTTTATTCATTTATTCAAGTGAAAGTGACAAAGTTTTCAAAATGTTTGTGAATCATCTAACAGAGACCTCATCAATCTACCATGAGGAATCAATCCACGGCCGCCGCATGACTCTGCCCTGGAAGCAGCGCTTGAACATTCTTTGCTGTCTTGGCTGGTCAGAATGGAGCCTATTACTGTCTTGTTAATATGTTGATGACCTGAAAGGCATGAATGACTTTGTAACAAGTAGTTTGCAGATGAACTGCTTGTTCAATTCTTTTTACTGATATAAATGTTGAATTCCTCATCTCTACTTAGTCACTACAGTAAATTATGTTGGAAACAGTGATTGTATCACAACCTGATATGCTTTATTTGCTTCAGCACAAGCTATTCATCACCTCGATTTCGTACACTCTTTTTGTAGATTAATGCTTAGTACTCTCGACCAAATTTCACATTTCTCAGAGAAGTGACATGTTTTGTGTTCCAGGTTCTTGAGCCACTTAGTTACACGTTGCCTGGTATTTGCAATTTAAGGTGGTGCAGCCATAGCATTGACATTTACAACACCTCATTGGGCACAGGAAATGGGAATACATTACGATACGTATAAAACAACCTTTAAGTATTCTGTAACACTAATGAATTGGAAATGAATATAAACATGGATGTTTTTTCCAGCACACGTTTCTTTGTCAATGGCATTTCCTCCACCCCCATTGTGAGATTTCAAAATATTGTTCTTGGCATACTGGACACCTTATCACATTTTGCTATTCATTATTATCATTTACCTACAAATAAATGTATTAGTAATTTTTTTTATATTTACTAGCAATCAGCTGAGATGTGGGAACAATGAAAGGTAATCAAACAACGTAACATCATCAAGAATTATAATTTGGATATTGTAATATAATGCACTTTTTAATTATCCTACAAAACATCCATTGACAATTCAGTGTTAGAGTGATAATCATAGAAACAATTAAATTTTAATTGTCAACAACCACTCAACATTTCCACATTCACAGAAAAATATTTTGCACTTTTTGCCTTATGCAGGAATGTAGAATGCAATTTTATTTTATGATTCAATTATCTTGAGTCAATAACAATTCTCTTGATACATTACAGACTTTTCATGTGCCGTTTAGTCCACACAGCATATACACCGAAGCGACAAGTCATGGGATTGCGACACGCACGTACACAGATGGCAGTAGTATCACATACACAATCTATAAAAGCAGTAGTGCACTGGTGTGGCTGTCATTTGTAAGCACGTGATTCATGTGAAAAGGTTTCCAATGTGATTATGGCCATGCAACAGAAATAATAGTTGGAGCTACAAGCATGGGACATTCCATTTCGGAAATAGTTAAAGAATTTAATATTACAAGATCTGCAATATCATAAGAGAACAGAATACCAAATTTCAGGCATTAGCTCTCACCATTGACAATGCAGTGGCTGATGGCCTTCCCTTAACAACCGAGAGCAGCAGAGCCAGTGTAGAATTGTCAGTGCTACCGAACAACACTGTGTGAAACAACTGCAGAAAAAGTGTAGGAGATACAAAGAATGTATACATTAGCTGGCAGATGACTCATGCAACTGCCCTTGTTAACAGCACATCACCACCTGTAGCATCTCTCCTTGGCTTGTGACTGTATCAGTTGGACCCTAGACGAATGGAAATTTGCGGCCTGGTCAGATGAGTCTTGATTTCAATTGGTAAGAGCTGATGGAAGGGTTCATGTGTGGCACATACCGCACGAAGCAGCTAAGACCCCCTGAAGCCACTGTGCAAGCTGGTGGGGGCGCTATAATCTGGTGGGGCATGTGTGCATGGAACGAACTGGGTCACTGACAAGACATTATTGTGTTCGGCTACTTTGAGACCATTTGCAACCATTCATAGACTTGCTCTTCCCGAATAACTCTGGAATTCTAACCAGGTCACAACTGTTCACAATTGGTTGAAGACCATTCTGGACAATTTGAGCAAATGATCTAGTCACTAAATCGTCCAACATGAATCCCATCAAACTCTTATGGGACACAATTGAGAGGTCAGCTCATGCACAAAACCCTGCACCAGCAACACTTTCACAGTTATGGACAACTACAAGCAGCACGGCTCAATATTTCTGCAGGGGACTTCTAAGAACTTTGAGTCCATGCCATGTCAAGTTGCTGAACAAAAGATGGTTCGACACAATATCAGGAGGTATCCCATGACTTGTCACCTCAGTGTAATGACACTCATGAACTCTCAAATATTCTATTTTCCTCAAGTCCTTTCCTTTCTTACAATGAATCAAGAAACCTCCGGCTGAATAATTCATACAAGAAATGAGCTCAGTATTTTGTAGTACATAAACATTTATCAACTAACCTTCTTCAAGGTTAATGAAATCCTGCCTCTCCTCCTGCTCCCCAGAGTACATATTCTGTTCACGTTCCAGATAGTGTGCACGTTCACCAATATGATGTCCAACAGCCATTTTCTTTGTTCCTGAACGAGAATCACAAACGGTCTTCTTCACTTCCTTGATGCCACCAGGTGCAGTGCGTGTTGACGATGATGCCTGGTATACCTGAACATATTTTGTAATAGGGGAAGTATTAGTTTAGACTTTTGGTGTATCCTAACAAATGCAAAAAAGTTAATTATAGCTAAATGACCTGGCTCTGCAGTAATCACCTGAACTTCCCTTCACAGTGTGTTTCTTCAGTGATGATACTAGAGTAGGTGTTGATGGACAAAAGCATACAAGATGTTTTACTATGGGATCGCTCACAAGGGAAATACCATGATGTAATGTGACAAATGTCTAGAGGCTACCAACTGTATTATGAAGATCTGAGATTATCACAGCATTTTAGATAAAATATGGGAAGACTTTCGACAATGTTTATCTCCTACCAGAGTGTGGCTCAGCAGAATTTTATATAGCATCAGATTCTTGTCCAGGCTGTTACTGTAGTATAGCTAAACACTTTCCTTGTTCTGAATGAGTCAAGTCATTCCAGCCAAAGAAATTGTCTTCAGAACTAATATTAAGTAATATCTAGATGCAGAAACATTCAGTAAGTAATCCTGCAATCTTATGAAAGTAAGCATATGGTCACAACCATTTCCTATAACGACCAAACTTAACATATGAAACCATGTATATAGAAAGAAAGATGATGAGACTTACCAAACAAAAGTGCTGGCAGGTCGATAGACACACAAACAAACACAAATATACACACAAAATGCAAGCTTTCGCAACAAACTGTTGCCTCATCAGGAAAGAGGGAAGGAGAGGGAAAGACGAAAGGAAGTGGGTTTTAAGGGAGAGGGTAAGGAGTCATTCCAATCCCGGGAGCGGAAAGACTTACCTTAGGGGGAAAAAAGGACAGGTATACACTCGCACACACACACATATCCATCCACACATACAGACACAAGCAGACATATTTAAAGACCACGTGGAATGTTTCCCTCTGTTATATTCATGTATATAAAAAGATTACTAATTACCACAATGAAGTTACTGTTGCTTATTAGTGGGCTCGATGTAATAGATGGAGATGCGACAGCCAAATCGGCTACTATCCATATTAAAGCAACAAGGGGTCTGAACAAAGATAGTCTGAATTTCATTACAGAAAAAACAGGTAACAGTCACAAGTTGGTTAGTTGGATGATTAAAGGGACCAATCTACTTGGTTATCAGTCGCTTTTTCCTTGAACAGGTCTATATGACTAGATTGTAGATAGCCTGCCACGCAAAACCCTGAGGAAGAAAGGGAGACATGAGGAAGAAAGAAAAGGTACCCCACCTGGGGAGCAGCCCAAATCCCCCGAGAGCAGATTGCAATGAGGAGACATACATCCCCCAGCATCCAGCATTTACTGGAGGCACTCCACTAAGAAATTGTATAGGAAAGATTAGCAACATGGACAGTGTAGAAGAAGTACAGAGAGACAAAGTATGCACAAGTCTAACAGACCACACAAGAGGGGGGAGGAAGAGTACAAGAGCAGGTACTGTGAGGACTGGGTTGGACAACCAAGCCCACACAGTTGCAGCCCCCTCTGGGCAGAAGAGGCAACCCTTCAATGGGCTGATAAGGTTAGGTGGCTCTCCCTTGAAGAGATTGGTAACAGATCCCTTCACGAAAACAAAAAAAAAAACACATAAAACTAACACCAGAGGTACCGAGTCACTGAGATTAAAGAGTCCACTGCAGGGCAGCTAGGTTGGGACAGTTCAGCAAAATGTTAACCACAGTCAAATGGGAACCATAATGACAGTGGGGTGGGTCGTCATGAGGGAGGAGATGACCGTCAGCCAGCCAGATACAACCGATGCGGAGTTGGCAAAGGGTGGCAGAGTCTTGCAATAGTCCTGCATGGAGGACCTCCACAGATTCCTACTGTTTTTCACCCATAGTTGGTAAAGTCAGAGTAATCCATTTCATATGCCAGATTCCTAAAACTTCATGGTGTAATACTGATCAGTGGCCTGTTTCCATTATACTGATCTGTAGAGTCTTTACTGGTAGCCAGTTTGTCCAGGCTATTGGCGAGTTACTTGAAGAGAACTTTGTAAAAATTGTCCCAAGGGATTACTACTGGCAAGAAGTCAGAGGAAGGGGATTCATCTCCAGCTGGGATTGACTGATTATTTGAGAGGGTCTGTGGGACCAAATGGAGAGGTCATCAGTCCTGCTATTACAAAGTGAGTTACAGAAGAAAAAGGGTCTGCTGAAAATGGACAGATTCCGTCAGCGGAATCATTAAACAAACACAGTAAAGGCATAGAGGGTGAGATCAAATCTAAAAACTGGAAAAAAAACAGGGTGGTCATGGGGTCACAGTCCGAGAAGACTGTAAAAGAACTCCCAATCACAACCAATCTGTCCCTGCCCCGACACTAGAACCTTATACCTGGAAATAAAAACCACTTTCACTGAGGAAACAGAGGACCAGTTCATCCATCTGTGGATTGTCTGCTAATATTACATTTAAGGAATCAGGACTATACTTAACACAAATTGCCAAAACAAGGGGACAGTCCAGTATGTGACATATCGTCAGTCTGTTTCCACAACCACATTGTGGGGGTGGGTTGTTATGTAGGAGGAAACAATGGGTGAGCTGGGTGTGACCAAGCAGTATGAAGAGTGCCAGACTGCAGTAGACTCCTTGATTGTGTAGAGTTTATTACTATGATCAGTAGTGCTCCAGACGGCATTCCAATTTTGGGCAGAGAGAGATTTGAGGTAGACCTGCATATCCGCAGCTGGAATCACCAAGGAAAATGGGGTAAGTATCTGCTTTTCTAGCCAAACAGTCAGCCAGTTAATTCCCTGGGAGGCCAACATGAGTTGGGACCCAGAGAAAGACAACTGAACAGACCACATGCGCAAGGGCAGAGAGAGGGTCATCGATAGCAGAGACCGAAGGGTGATGAGAGTAGCATCGGTCGATAGCCTGCAGGCTGCTCATGGAGTCTGAACAAATTAAAACACTGTGGAGAGAGCCCTGAGACCTGAGAGAAAAAAAAGGGGGGGGGGGAGGGGTTACCTGTGATTACTAGAAGCTCTGCTGTGAACACACTACATGATCCCGGCAATAAATTGTGTTAGAAGCCAGTAGAAAACGTGAAAGTGTATCCCACCTTATCGATTGTCTTAGAACTATCAGTGTAAAAGATGGTGACACCCTGGAACTCTAAAGAATGGTACATGCAAGACGCTGGTAAACCATAGGAGTGAGAGACCTTAGGACCCTGGAACAGATCGGTCCTAATCTGTGGTCTAGGCACCATACAGGGAGGGAGGAGGGGGGGGGGGGTTATTGGAGGGAAAACACAGGGTGCAGTCCAGTGAGGGGAGATGGAGATCCCGACAGAGGGATGCGAGACACATGCCAACTGACAATCCCACCCATGGGTGGGTGTTAGGAGGGAGACGTCCCTCATTGGCGAAGAGCACATGGTACACAGGACAGTCAGGGAACTGGCAAATTGTGACTGCGTAAGAAACAAGGAGTTGTATCCATCGGATATGTAGTGGGGGAACCCCCACTTCCCTGAGGAGACTATCAACAGGACTAGTGCAGCAAAAGGCACCAATACCCAGATGCACCCCACAATGACTGACAGGGTCAAGGAGTTTCAAAGTAAAAGTAGCTGCTCAGCCATAAACCTGACTACCATAATCTAGTCTGGACAAGACCAGAGCAAGGTAAAGATGGAGAAGAGTGGAATGGTCTTGCACCCCAAGATGTGTGGGCCAGGAGGTGGAGAGCATTAAGACTCCGCATACATGTTGCCTTTAGGTGGCGAATGTGGGGCAGCCATGTCAGCTTGTTCAAAAACAAGGCCCAGGAAACGGGACTGGGCTACAACATCAAGGAGCTGGTTGCCTAAATAAAGTTCTGGATCGGTGTGTACTGTGTGTCGACGGCAAAAACGCATAACCTGTGTGTTGGAGGGAGTAAACTAAGACATAGGCGGTGGCCCACACAGAGACCCTTCGGATGGTGCCTTGGAAATGGTGCTCAGCAGACGCTATCGAGTGGGAGCTGCACCAGATGCAAAAATCGTCAAGGTACAATGACGGGGTAAACAGAGGCACAACACAGGTCACAAGCTCATTCATAGCAGTGAGGAAGAGTGTGACACTTAGCATAGAACCCTGTGGGATACCACGCTGCTGAATTTGAGGGACACTGAGTGAAGTGCCAACTCGAACCCGAAGAGCTGGTGAGATGATAACTCGCAGATAAAAATCTGAAGAGGACCACGGAAGCCTCACTCATGGAGGGTAACTAAAATCTGATGGCACCAAGCCACGTCATACACCTTATGTAGATCAACAAGGTGCTGATGTGAATAAAAGCCTGTCGGATGACTGATTCCAATCAGAGTAAATGGTCAGTTGGAGATTGCTCTGCCCATAAGCCACAGTGAGAGGGACAAGTACCCAGCATAATTGACACTGACCATCCTTTTGAGCAGTTTACAAAGTACCTTCATCAGGCTAGTTCAGCGGTAGCTATCTAGAGTCTAGTTTTTCCTGGGCTGGAAGACGGGGTAACTATATGTCTTGCCATTTTGACAGAAATGCATCTGGTTGTGGATGGAATCTGGGCCTGGGGCTGTGTCTTGTGAAGAGCTAAGAGCCTGCACCAATTCCCATTCAGTGAAAGGTGCATTATAGGGCTCAATGTGATGTGGGATATGGGATGAAATTTAGGGAGGGCTGTTCAACTATGCATTTCTGCTGGAGAAAGGTAGTAGGGTAGGATGGGGATGACTGACACCATCGCAAAGTGTGTTGCAAGGACCAGTGCACAGAGCTCCTTGGAAGTTTAGACCCTGGACAGTCAATTGTCTCTGGCGGCCAGAAGGCTATGGAGCTTGGACCAGACTTGAAACGAGGCATACGTCCCCAGGGAGGAAACATAGTGTTCCCAGCATTCCTTTTTACTCCACGTAATAAGGTAACGAGCCTTAACACAGAGACATTTAAAAGCGATGAGGTTGGTCAGTGAAGGGCGTTGGTTAAATCTGACACACCTGTCAACAATCCTGGACAGCGACTGATTTCCTTGGTCTACCACGGCACAGGTCGATGACGAGGGGGACCTGTGGATAGAGGGACAGCAGTATCAGCAGCATGAAGGATAATGGTAGAAATGCCTTGCACGACTTCATCAATGGAATTCGAGAGGGAGGTGTCCAAGTTCACAACAGAAGTGTATAAAGACCAACTGGCCCTGCGAGATGCCTAATGTGGGGGGTCCATCTGTCTGGTGGCAGCAGAGGAATGATAGAATCACCGGAAAGTGGTAACTGTCACAAATGTCATCATGGGATGACCAGTGTAGGGAAGCCATGAGGGCAGGGGAGGAGACAGTGAGATCGATAGCAGAGAAAGTGCCATGAGCGGTACTGAAGTGGGTAGCGGAACCATCTTTGAGAAGAGACAAATCGAGGTCCATGATAAGTTGGTCAAGGATACCTCCTACCCATTGAAGTGACACTCCCCCACAGTGGATGGTTGGGGAAGTCCCAAGGAGGAGAAATGGGGCCAGGAGTTGTTGGATTAAGGTAAACAGTGCAACGTAACCAAGCGGCCTACCTGGAGGAAGGTAGACATTCCAAATGGTGATTGCCAGAGTCACGTGTACTAACTACTATTACTTCCATATTGGTACATAGGGGGGTTGCAGTCACTAATGACATCGGAGCGAACCACAGTGCAGACCCAACCAGATATTGATATTACCTGGGGGTCAGCACAGTTTCGACAGAATGCCCGATAACCGCGAAATGCTGGAGAGTAGTCGTCATGAATGTGTGTTTCTTGAAGAAAAAGACAGAATGTAGAATAGGAGGAGATAAGACATTGCATTTCCAGTAGGTGACGATAGTATCTATTGCAATTCCACTGGATGATCATGTGGCAAGAGTCCAAGATAGACATAAAGAAGCTGAGGAAGAAGTCAGGTCATTTGGTCAGTAGTAGTCACCGACAAGGATGGGTTGACATCCATAAATACGGTATCAGACTCAGGTTGCAATGCGGTAGATGGCACCTTGTCTTGGGATTTATGTTGCTCCTCCTCCTCTTTCTGAGGTAGAGGTTTCTTTCTTGTAAGCTGGGCAATCTGGTGAGTGAGGGGAGTTGTGGTCAGCACAACAGACACACACAGATGGCGGAACACAGGGGCTTCCCTCATTGACTGGGTGGCAACAGTCATCACACAAAGGGTCTGCCGTACAGTGGGAAGATATATGCCCAAAAGGCAAGCACTGAAAGCACCGCATAGGTGGAGGGATGTACTGTTTCACGTCACTTATGTAGCGCATAAGCTTGACCTTCTCTGGGTGGGTATCCCCCTCGAAAGCCAGAATGAAGGTGCCAGTATCGGTGCAGGGTTGTCGTCACGACCCTTCAGCATATGTCTAATAAAATAAACGCAATGCTGCGCCAGATTAGCCTGGAGTTCCTCAACAGTTTGCAGGATGAGGTCCCTATGAAAAGTAATTCCCTGGATCACACTCAGAGATTGGTGTGGAGTGATAGACACCGGGATGTTGCCAAGACAATCACATGCACGAAGAGCTGCAGATTGGGTGGCAGAAGTAGCTTTGATCAACAGGGAGCCCGACTGCATCTTACTAAGACTCCACTTCACCAAACTTGTCCTTAATATTTTTTATGAAAAACAATGGCTTTGTGGCAGTGATTGTGTCCCCATCCATCTTAGTACAGACAAAGTAACAGTGAAAAGGTTTCAGCCCAAGACAGCGAGCCTGCCGTCCTCCCACGGTGTAGCCAGGGAAAGGAAGGTTGCCAGGTCATACGAAGCAGCATTCAGTGATCCTTCACCATTCTAAGTGACAGCCGTTTGATAAAGGCCAGATTTTTGTAGCTTGATATGCTTCATGCGCCAAGCATCCGCACTGATACCACCTACTCCGACCAGGGGCTCTTTCCCACAGGCGCCACCCCGCCACAGCAAGGGCTCTCTGGCATGGCAGCCGTTGCCGGGAGTGCCAATGCTCCATGAAGGTAAACAACCACTCCTTGGCATATATGGGGAGCGAACAGCTCCGGTATCAGTAGAGTGATCCCTGTGTTGTCAGGGGGCTCAGTCATATGGGTACATAACAGCCCTACCACACAGACTGGCTACAAGTGCTGGTGACCTAGCAGAGCGGAAGGTGGCTACAGTGGGAATGGGAGAGGGGAAGGAAGGGGAGGGGAGGGAAAGGAATACACACCATAGATGCTAGGGAGGGATTTCTTCCTCATATGGCTCACACTAAAAAGAGGAAATTTTGAAGTGGAGGTCAAACCTTAAGTGGGGACCTAAACACCAAAAATGATGAAAAAACAGGCAAAAGGAACAAAACTGCAACCAATACAGGAAACCAGTTGGATAGCCAGGTCAACATAAATCAGAACTCAGGTAGGTGAAGGAGGTGACAACCAGGAAGGAGCAAGGATAGGGAGGGAGGGCAGGGTGAAGGAAAAACAGCCTGGGAAAGAAGACTTGGCTGCAATAGCTTGGGGTACCGTCTGCTCCACGCATGAACTCATGAGAGTACCGTGGGACCCCTGGGGGCCTCCAGCTGGGAGATGGGAACCGTTGTCCCTGTTAGTCAGCAAGCCACCTATCCCGAAGCAGGTGTGGAGGAAGCAGCAAAAGGGGAAAACCCAACCCTTGGGGAGAGTGGGGGGTGGGGGGTGGCAGGGATGGTTGAGCAGCCCCAAGGGCCCACTGTAGAAGGTGAAATTGGGCAAGAGCACAATTGCCAAAGGGGGCAACGTTGTCATAGCTGTAGCATGTATGTTACATTGTACACACTGGGTGCAACCTTTCGTACTAGTTTTTGACCTCTTGATAAGTAAATTTGGCCAAAGTCTTGTAATCTCACTCCTGAAAATGCTGCTATTTGGTGAGCAGAGAGAATGATGCTTTCCACAGCTGACACAGATGGAGTGAGGGGTAGAAGGAGCATTTGCATGCAGCGCTGATCCACAATCTCTATAGGTGGGGCTAGCACTGCAACGCAAAAACATATGCGCAAATTTCAGGCACTTTGAGGGAGAGGGGGGCACACACAGTTTCACACTGAATCAGTATACCATCACATTAATCTTTTTAGGCAGTGAATCACCCTCAAACACCAAGATGAAGACACCGGTAGTGACTGTATTGTCTTCTGACCCATTATGTACATGACATTGCTCCAATTTGATGCACAGCTCATCAGATTGTAAGAGCAGATCTCTGTTGAAATGATGCCCTGAACCATATTAAGACTTACACGTAGTGACTGTCACCAGTATGTCATCTGTCTTGTTACAAGTGAGTAGTGCCTGTGACTGGGCAGGGGGATGCCGTTTTGATAAAAAAGGACCCGGTCTTCATTATGGAGATGGCAGCTGCTTCCCCAAATTTAAAATAAAGATTCTCCACAAAGAATAAGGGCTTTGTGGCCTAGAAGGAATCCCCATCACTCCTTGTGCAAAGCAAGTACTGGGGTGGGGGAGTATTTTTTTGCTTTCCACTTGGCCCTACGTTCCTTAAACAGAGTAGCCAAGGAAGGGAACATTTTAGGGTCACATCTCTGCATTAGAAGTTGGCTGTCCTTTCATAGAGATTGATGGGGCCATAGGGCTACCAGCAGGAGATAACTTCATCTGCTTCATGTGGGACTAATCTACCATGGTACAGCCCACTCCAAATTGCGGCTCTCCTCAAGGGTGCCACCCAGCCTCACTCAGCAGACCAATAAGCCATTGCTGAGAGTCCATGTGACCAAGTCACGAAGAGCACATACTCCTTGACACACATGAGGAATTTTCAGCTAAAGCATTAACAGTTTTGGGTATATTATCTTATTAAAGGGGAGCGTGAAGAGATGAAGAGGCACATAAGTGGAGCATACACCACATTGGCCGACCTTCCCCACACGATCTGCACTTCTGGAGAATTTTGAAAATTGGTGGCAGGTCGAACCCAACAATGGGGACAATGTTTTTATTTAATGAAATTATGTAGAGAATGCCGGAAGTGGAAACTCTAGTCCCAATCATAAACCAGGGCTAAGGAGGTTCTGCATCAAGAAAACCAACCAATGGAGAGGCAGTGGGGCAAAGGTATACTGAAACTATAAGCTTGCAAGACAGTAAAGAAGTAACGCTGCAAATAACGGGGTCCCGTGATGGCCAACACATACTCACAAAAGAATTTTGACTCCCCTGGGTGACGGGAGAGGAAGAGAGGGAGGGGGGGAGGCAGTCTTATGAAACTACGAAGCACACGAGAGGGGAAAAAAAAAAAGAGCAAGATTTAATATCTGTAAATAAAGTACAGGAAAGGCAACTACTGACCTACAGCTGACTGATGTGGGGCACACAGAAACACTCAACAGAACACAGTATTTGCAATAACGTTTGAGCTCTTAGCAGCTCTAGCAGAAGTACACAAATTTATATCCAAGACCCCAAAACACACACACACACACACACACACACACACACACACACACACCAAGACTGACAGGACAGTTATCCATTACTGAGGGATGGAGGTGGGGATAAGAAATACATGGAGGTGGATACGAAGGGAAGAGAGAAATGAAGAGGATTGGAAAATGAGGGTGGAAGGAGAAGGCAGTGAATGAGCTGGACAGGGAAGGACTGGTGGGGACCAAAGAGAGAAAAGGGAAATGGTAAATGGAGACAGTGGGAAACAGGTTAGTAGAGTTTTAGGACAGTATAACTGCTTGAGTGCGGGATATGCTGTAAAGAGAATTCCCACCTGTGTAGTTCAGAGAAACTAGTGCTGGAATGGCGTATGCATAACGGCTCATGTAGTGACACAGCTGATGGAGTCATTTGTGCTGTGGTGCCCATGTTCGGCAACTGGATGGTCAAGTTTGGGGTTTGCCACAGTTTGGCAGTGGCCTCTTGTGAGAGTGTAACAGTTGATTACCTGGTTGACAAGATGGATGTAGAAGCAATTGTCAGCCCCTTTTTTGTGGGGAAGGGAGAGAAGAGATTCTAGTATTTACCTGAAACAAACTGAGGAAACCTTAATAACCAGACAGTTTTAAATCCTGGCTGCCCTGAACATTTATCCAGTTGCCACCTTGCTCTGTTATTTAAGTTGTGATTTTGACAAATCTGAGACTATAGGCTTTTTGGTGATCCAGGACATTCTAGCTTTCGTGGCTGCTGTGCCGATTTGTTCAGAAGTTCAGCCTTGAACAATATCAAATAGATAAAATGAGGAACACAACCACTCATTCCCCACTTATATACATGAGCTAGTGACCTTACACAGAAAACTGTTTACAATCAGTTGTTCATGTAGGCATCTGTGATGAGAGACAAAATGAATGTGTCTTAACTGGAAGGACAAGCCTGGGACGGCAATTGCGGTTGGCAGGGTTGGGAAAGGGGAGGGGGGCAGTGCAGATGGCACAATATCCCTTATTTCATGGCACTATAATAGGCAAGTTCTGCCCTTCAAGGCCCATGTGGTTAAGGGAATATTCAACAGAGTAGTTCACATAAGTAATGGTTTTGTTGGTGATGGAGGGACATTTTTTACTGGATTATCAGAACAGGATACTGCATATAGAGATTCTGTTAAGGTTGTAAGCATATTTGGTGACACAGATGTCAAGTAGTAGGGGAGGGGCTGTGCAGTTATAATGACAACACTGCTAGTGATTGGTATGTTTGGAGACCGGATGGTGGCCATTCATTCATTTTTGGGTCAACACAGTAATCATGTCCAGGATAATCAGTCACATCACCTGAGCACGACCATGTAAATACTATGCCAAAGAATGGAGTGTCAACCTGATTGGTAATTTAGAATTTTATCAATTCACACTACAAAAGCCTCAGAAATACAATTTTTACTGCTGCTATATGATTTCCAAGACAAATCCTCTTCATCTGTTGCTTTAAAGAAAATTTGTCTAGACAAGTTTCTAAAATTTTTACCATCAGATGTTGCAGAAATATAATGTAAACTTCCTGTACATTAGTGTATGTCACATTCCTTAAATATAATTCATTTATTTGTAAAATAAACTGAATTCCCATGTTGCAAGTAAAAAATTACAATCGGCATAAGAACGAGTAGTTGTTATCAAGGCAGTAAATACCTGCTGCTTTCCATCTGGTCCACTGCTCATTGTCATGACTGTACTGCTGCTGAATGAATGACAGTTCGGATTGTTGGCCATGTGCTCCTATTTAAAGAGAATTCATAATTCATTAAGCTGAAATCTCACATACAGAGACGTGTGTGTGTGTGTGTGTGTGTGTGTGTGTGTGTGTGTGTGTGTGTGTAAACATTACTCCAGTCTTTTCCATAGCTAACTACTTCCACTTTTTTTAATGCAGCAAATGTTAGTGAAAATTATGGTAATATTAGTACACTTAAAGAAACAGGCTGAATATAATTCAAGTTGGCAATAAGAAAAATTATTTTCATATCCTAATTACAGAAGGGTAAATGTGTATTTTTAACAAAATGGCCATTGTTAAAAGAAATTGCAGACACCACAGTAATGTGAATCAACTTTCAAGACTGTTTCCAGTAACCTGCCTTCTTAACGTATTTAGTGATGCAGCACAATACAGATTCTGTAACAAATTATGGTCAAGATGGCCATTATTTGACCACTAATCAATTTTAAAACTGGTTAACAGGTTTAGGTACACCACTACCAATGACACTATTTTATTATCTTGCTCACAAACTAATATTGCAACATGTTTCTACGTATAACATCAGACAAAAAATGGGCTATTAAATACTTCATGTAAGAAAACAAATGAACTGATTAACACTTGTCTTTGTAATACTCATTTTTATAAACAGTATTGCAAAAAGTGTGATGAAAATGACAATCATGTAGTAACACAACCAACATTTGTGTTATGTTCCCACTTTCCCAAAACTGAACTGCAGGTGCTGTGTAATGGCTACACAAATGATACTGGTTACTTTCACACTAAAGACATCCACTCTACAATCTGGAATTGACCTTATATACTAAACAAAATATCAGCATTCACAGTGGCTGAAACTGATGCGAAGTCTATTTTAAGCCAAGTGCTGCACTAGGGTTGTCAAGTTTCCCAAAGTGAAATTCCCTTATTTCCACACAAGTTTTGGCATTTTTTCCCTAAGAAATTTTGACATTTCAAGGGTAAATAAAGACATAATTGGACAAAAAAGATTGTAAGGACTTCTGTACTTCTAAATGAGTGAGTGAAAATCTGAAGTAGTAACATAACGTCTTTTGTAAT
Organism: Schistocerca nitens; assembly: GCF_023898315.1. Taxonomy (NCBI): domain Eukaryota; kingdom Metazoa; phylum Arthropoda; class Insecta; order Orthoptera; family Acrididae; genus Schistocerca; species Schistocerca nitens. The sequence continues at coordinate 664,900,159 of NC_064615.1, read as the reverse complement.
AACTGCTTTTAGATGGAGAGAGCAAGCCTGATGGTATGTGTGGTTCATTAAGACCAAAAATGTTATTTTATTTCAATAAAACTAAAGATGTTTGGTGACAAAAATTTGCATTTCGTTGGAGTCTCTAGACTGATTTAAAATACCTTCACTGATTTCAGAAATAATCTCAGAAAAAAAAGTAGGCCCCTTGAAAGACGACTGGGAACAATCGTATAAACCAACACTATAGGTGACCGCCAATAAAATGTTGGTTGTTCTATGTTTGTTATTACCCATTGTGTACATCTATTACTTCACAGGTACTGCATATTTTCTTCTTTGAAGAAATACAAGAATACATAGTGTACGAACTGCCAGCGACTGCCACAATTTTTTTTCTTCTTACCGTCTATACTTTCTGATATATAAACTACTTATGAAGTGCCAAAATGTACTAGAGTATATTAAATGTCTCTAAAATGCTGCACTGTACAATGTACTTGCAGTGAGACAGTCGCAATTCCTTACATTCATCGCACCAAGTCCTGGTTCCATGGATACATTGTGCAAAATCCTTCGCATTATGTCATACACAAACAGACCTGGCCCGCAGGCCAGATCCAACAGGCAGGGCCTGCATATTAATGGGAAATGAGCAGCTTCAGATAGGCAGGCCCAATCCATTAGAGATACCCCACAGAAATGGCCTGCAGTTTTGGTCCATCTTGGAAGTTCATTCATGTGGCCAACTAGTCATGTGTCACAGACACTATGTTGCTGAAATGAAGCCACAGTGATCAATCCATGCAATAGATAACTTGCACCAATACTCTGAGAATCTATACTAATGAGGATGGATAGCAACTCATGGTAAATATGATCCCTGAGCCACAGACAGGCACATATAAAGGACAATCACACACTCTCAACTAAATTTTTGTCCATAGCCTTTGTCAGAAAACAAAAGCGCACACGCACACACACGATCACTCAGACAACTCGTGCACATGTGACCACTGTTTCCGGCCGTTGTGTCAACAGTCTCTGAGAATCAGATCCAAACAAACTACTACTCACGCCTCCCTGCCTCCCATCGGCCGCTGTCAGGCTAGCGACAAGAAGAGGTGGCAGCACTGATTGACAGCTGAGGGGAATGGTAGAAAGGGGAGAAGCAGTAAGAATGAGGGAGTAAGGAAGGGGCGCATGAACTCAGCTGCGCCCAGCCAGTGACAATGCACGACATCAGTAAACATTATTTCATCTACTGAGACAAAGGGATTTTTTTTTCAGTTTTTTCACTGACATTTCCCCAATTTCCCTGACACATTTGAAATTCCCCAATTTCCAGAATTTGTGGCAACCTTGTAAACATTCAGTCAAACTGTAGAGACTCAATGAGATGCATTCACGTGCCACATTTTTATGTTCAACTATTCAAACGTGACTGACACTGTCTACAGTGAAACTAAGCCACAAACACTAATAGTTTCCCCATCTTTGGAGGGAATTATACATTCTACTGACCTCCATTTACAAATTGTAAACATATTTTGAAACATTTTACAGTCTATCTCTTCAATGACAGCTGACAAAGGAACACAAGATCACAGTTTATTAAAAACAGCTGCAAACAAACAAACCTTAAGATTACTAAAATGAGACACTGTGTAAATAATGTTCTGAGTATATCTCTAACATGTAAATGGATGACAGTGACAATGAATTTTGTTATCCATTGGCAACAAGGCAGCCGTTCATCAAATTTGAAAATATTTTACAATTTAAGAATATTTCAGGCATTTAAAAATAGATGACCTCAACAATTTCACTGTACAAGAAAGGTACACACTAAGAAGACACTTCACATTGGTGGCTGCTAGCAGTTCAGCAGTTTAATCTGGTGATGCTGGCAGGTAGTATTTTTCTTTCTTTCTTCAGACTGCTGCCAATGTTAACTAGTAATATATTGTTAAGAGTTTTCTATGCTGTGTCATGTTTCTGTGATTAAATGAGAAAAGAGTCACCTACAGTTTATCACAGAGCTTTCTCTCTTTACTATGACACTGGAATTTAGGAAAGTTATGTCACCAGAATGAGATTTTCACTCTGCAGCGGAGTGTGCGCTGATATGAAACCTCCTGGCAGATTAAAACTGTGTGCCCAGTTTTAATCTGCCAGGAAGTTTCAAAGTTATGTCACTTCTGCTTGTGTAGGAACACAGATAACACAAGCACTGCAAAACAGAATCAATGCTAGTTCCATCTGCACCATTTCTGTTTATATACAGGGCAAGGCATTCTTCCTTACAGTCCTGAGTGTCAGTCAGAGAGGGGCCTTCTTATAAACACACTGTAATAAAATGCAACTTCATAGTCATTACAAACATTACTCAAACACCTTTCAGTTAGGACCAATTGTTGAAATGTTTCATAAAAAAAAATAAATAAATTAAATAAATAAATAAATTAGCATCTCAGACTTAGTTAACAATTCTCAGTATACAGTTAACCATGCCTTACTGGCAGCTTTCTGCAAGCAAAACTGCATACTGCCTAGCTAAAATTTGGCTGGTAATATAAAGTACTAGTTTCTCAAGCAGAATACCATAACCTTACTGTAACATTTGATGTAGATTACTAGGACCAAAGCAATTCGTGGAGAAACAACACTTGTTCACTAGCACTTGGGCACAAAAGTGTCATGCTACTGACTAATCTCCTCTGCTTTCCATCCACTACTACACAAATAAACCTGGCATGTCAGTTTCGTTTGTTTTGTTTTAGGGCGCAAAAACAACTAAGGTCATATGCGCACATGTCAGAACCTTCAAACACTAAGACAAAAAAGGAGTTAAAAGCCACTACACATTAAGCCCAATAGATGGGAGGAAAGAGCTAAAAACAAGGACTTCCACTCTGAGAAAGGTCTACAAAATATGCTGTAGACATGACGGAGGTTCTGAACTAAAGATTAAGTGTCCTTTGCCATACGGTTACGATGAATAAAAAAAATTCAGTTGACAGGAGAACGTCGTCCCGTCTACGGGGCTGGAAGGAAGTACACCACACACACATTGTGGACTTGACTCAAAGGAGCTTATTGTCAGTCATTTCCGGTCACCCATCCTCCCACTGACGCATTACTCCTGAACTCAGAGGCAAGTGCGTGCAGGGGGATGGCACACTGAAACACTTGCAGACCGAGACATGCCTCCTTGGTTGAGAGATCTGCTCTTTTGTTCCCAGCAATGCTGACGTGCCCTGGAACCGAGCAGAAAGCCACCTCCTTCCCCAGTCGTTTTAGTTGGAGGAGGGATTGGACTATTTTACCTGCGGGATATAAACATTGCAATGAGTGAGTCAGAACAGACAAGAAATTTAGGATGGGAAGAACGTCTCATCTGCTCCAGTGCCCGCAAGATCACAGACAATTCTGCATAGAAGATAGTAAACGCTTGAGGCAGTCTGACCTTGAGGACACGATCCCAAAAAACAACAGAGCAACTGACAGAATCCCCCCCCCCATTTCGACCCATCCATAAAAATAGCTACATAGTTGTGGTGCTAAGATAAAATAGCAGAAAATGTTGCATTAAAAACAATGGCAGGAGTGCAATCTCTTGTACTGCACCAAATTTAAAATCACTCTGGGCCTGGGCCTCTCCAGTAACCAGGGTGGCAGGCAGTTAAAATCATGGATTTGGGGCTGTATGGGCTCCACACTGAGGTACTCCAGCACACGTTGCACACAGATCCCAAGCGGCATTGTGGCTCGGGGACGGTGGGAAAAAAAAGACTGTCCAGAGGCGGATGAGCAAGAACATTTTGAGCAGGTGAGCTTGGAGCTGCAAGAAACTTACAAGCCTGGCGTGCCAGCAAGAGCTGCCGCCAAATGGTAAATGGCGGTTCCCCCGCCTCATCACAAAGACTGGACATAGGACTGGTCCGATAAACACCCATGACCAGTTGAATCTCCGTATGGTGGACAGCGTGAAGGATCCACAAATAAGAGGGCCCCACTGACCCATACACCATGCACCCATAGTCCAGCTGCGAATGCACAAAAGCGCAATAAAACTGGAGGAGACGCACCCTGTCTGCTCATGACCTGTGGCTGAGGTACTTGAGGACGTTCAGTGCCTTCAGGGTTCTGGCTTTCAAGGTCTCGCAGGTGTGGCAACCGTGACAACCTGGAGTCAAAAATGAGTCCCAGAAACTGCACTGTATCTCTAAAATGTAGGATAGTGTCCCCCATATACAATGCAGGCAGAGAGAGAAGTTTTTGCAGCCCACTCCTAACTGCCACATCGTAAGTTGAAACTGACAGCTCACTGGGGGAGGAACAAAACAGCAAAGAGCAAAATCATCCACAAATAAGGAGCACTGTACTGGACTCCTTACCGTAGATGTTATACTGTTTATGACTATGGCAAAAAGGGTAACACTTAAAACACTGCTCTTTGGGACATCGTTCTCCTGCTCAAATCAGACAGTGTCTCCTGCTCAAATCAGACAGTGTGTCACCAACTCAGGTCTGAAAAAACGCTGCGACGGAAAAGACTGAATGAAAATGGGGAGATGGCCACATAAACCCCACTTGTGCAGTTGCACGAGTATGTAGTGTCTCCAAGTATTATCGTATGCCTTACTTATATTGAAGAAAGTGCCAATACAGAGATGCTTATGGAGGAAAGCCTGCCGAATAGCTGCCTCTAAGAGGGTCAGGTTCACTGTGGGCCGAAATTTTCAAAATCCACACAGAGCGGCTAAGGACGTGCCTGGTCTCCAACAGCCAGACCAGACGATGGTTAACCATCCAATCCAGGATCTTTCCTATACAGCTCGTCAAAGCGATACTCTCATAACTACTTGGACACGTGTGGTCCTTTGATGGTTTGAGTAAAGTGATCAGAATTGCCTCCCTCCATGAGTTGGGAAAGTTGCCTGTCTGCCATATTAGATTAAAACATTCATGGAGGATTTCATGGGACGCCGCTGGAAAATGTCTAAGCATGCAGTACCAGATGTGGTCATTACAGGGTGCAGTGCCAGCAGTCTCAGCCAGTGCCGATTCGAGCTCCCACATGGAGAAAGGGGAGTTGTAGGCCTCAGAACCATTGAACCTGAAGTCCAACTTTTCCCTCTCTAGAGTTGCACAGTAGCAATGAAACACAGGATCCTTGCTTGCATTGGCAGTAGTTAGGACAAAATGCTCAGCCACACAGGGTGATCGCCAGAGCAGTTGACACACTTTGGAGGAGAGCAGCAACTAACTCCCTCATGAGCAGCTTTACCACATTTCCCATAAGTGGCTTTCCCTCTACAGCTGAGAGTACTGTGCACAAAGTGCTGGCATTTAAAACACAGCATTGGATTGAGGTAATAAGGCCGTACACTGAAACGTAGGAAACCCACCTTCAAATGATCTGGTAATTTGGTGCTGTTAAAAGTAAGGATAAACAAATGACTTCACGAAAGCACCATCTACCCATTTCATAATGTGCTGTACGTCGACAATGCCTGTCTGGGACCATGCAACTTTCAGTTCTTCTTGGGGAATGTCAACCAGATCCCTTCAAGTCACATCACCTTTGTTGTAAGTTCAAGGTGTTGTGCAATTCAGTTTCCAGCACGAACTCCCCAAGGCATTATGCTTTCTGAAGATTCTTGACTTGTTGGAAGCTAGATGTTGCAACCAACACAGGGTTCCATTTCGCAAGTGCTTAAAAGATTTTAAGGTGCCAGCAATGCCTTCTTCTAAGCCTTTCTGTACGTAAAATGGCAAAACTTTGTCAAAACTCCCCTCTTTTCTTTTAACAATAAGAAATGCATTCTGTTACAACTGATTGTATCAGGACGACTGGCACCCTTTCCGCTGAGAGGGGTAAAGAGAATTTCTGAGTGTCCATTTCGGTCCCACGAGCAGCTAGGGAAATAAGGGTCCACTCACAGAGCCCTGCGTGCCTGAGTAAGTCTAGTACAACTGAGGTGCGGCAGGTTCCCCAGAGGTTGCCCACTAACAAGGGAACCTCCCCATCGCACCCCCCTCAGATTTAGTTATAAGTTGGCACAGTGGATAGGCCTTGAAAAACTGAACACAGATCAATCGAGAAAACAGGAAGAAGTTGTGTGGAACTATGAAAAAATTAGTAAAATATACAAACTGAGTAGTCCATGTGCAAGATAGGCAACATCAAGGAGAATATAAGCTCAGGAGTGCCGTGGTCCTGTGGTTAGCGTGAGTAGCTGTGGAAGGAGAGGTCCTTGGTTCAAGTCTTCCCTGCAGTGAAAAGTTTAATTTTTTATTTTCAGTTTATGTGACAAACTCTTATGTTTTCATCACTTTTTTGGGAGTGATTATCACATCCACAAGAAAACCTAAATCGAGCAAGGTAGAAGAATCCTTTTACCCATTCGCTAAGTGTACAAGTTAGGTGGGTCGACAACATATTCCTGTCATGTGACGCACATGCCGTCACCAGTGTCATATAGAATATATATATCGGATGTGTTTTCCTGTGGAGGAATCGGTTGACCTACGATCTTGCGATCAAATGTTTTCGGTTCCCATTGGAGAGGCACGTCCTTTTGTCTACTAATCGCACGGTTTTGCGGTGCGGTCGCAAAACACAGACACTAAACTTGTTGCAGTGAACAGAGACGTCAATGAACGAGCGGACAGATCATAACTTTGCAAAAATAAAGAAAGTAAAATTTTCAGTCGAGGGAAGACTTGAACCAAGGATCTCTTATTCCGCAGCTACTCACGCTAACCACAGGACCACGGCGATCCTAACGTCTGAGTATCCTTGATGTTGCCTATCTTTCGCATGGACTACTACATTTGTATATTTTACTAATTTTTTTCATAGTTCCACACAACTTCTTCCTGTTTTCTCCATTGATCTGTGTTCAGTTCTTCAAGGCCTATCCACTGTGCCAACTTATAACTAAATCTGAGGGGGGTGCGATGGGGAGGTTCCCTTGTAAGGACTGTTCCACCTCAACAGCCATACATCTCCTCAGCGCACAGCACACTTTGAGATTGGGTTTTTTTATACAGGTTTATTCCATCCTCAAAATTCAGGCTGCATGGTGGCCGCTGAAGCATGCCCAGAGCTTACAGTTGCAGATAACTGGCGGCGCTTACCAGTCCCCAGCTCGGGAACCCCGGGGTCACCAAGCCCATACTCAGCCAACAAATGCTGAGTCCCTGAGGGCTGAGGCCCCATGGTAGCCAACCAAAAACTCAAGAGAGTTTGGTGCTTGCAAGCCTCAATGATATTGCATTTGTGGTTCTGTTGCCATCAAGTTTTCACATTTCACAGTTATCAGAAATACAACTACTTCATTGAAGCAACAACAGGGTATATGATGATATATTTGGTCTGACTGGTATGCCGTCTCAATATTGAGAAGACTAGTTAGTAAAATATAGACCTATATTGATTTCCTGAGCATGTCTCATACCTATCACAAACACGTCTCCATTGCTTCCATTTGAAGCAGATACCTATATTACAGGTCTGCAGAAACATACATACATTTAATGGTGTTAAATTAACAGTACTATCACATTCTACGTAACTAAAACAAATGTTATCAGACATACAATCTTCTCAAATGGGCCCCTTGCAGTGTTAACTATTCTATGAGTGTGGAAATGATGCAGTACTTTAGGTGTGTATCATCATGAGGAAGTGACAACAAACAAGATGTGAAGTTCATCCTTAATGCAATGATGGGAGCTTTATTTGCCATAAACTAACACTGTCCTCAATCCAATGGTTGGTTTGAATGATATAGTGCTTTACTACATACAGTCATACAGGAGTTATACTCTAATTAAAATTACTTTGTGACCATCAGATTGCAATGACAGGATTTGGGTGGGGGGGCCTGTCAGTGTGCAGCCAGTTACACATCACAAGATGCTGTACGTACCTCCAGAACAGGCAACACAGCAGCATGTGGCCCACAAGAAAGAACTATGACTAGGTGGTGGCTAACCCCTACCACCTGACTCACTGAAATGTCAATCAGGAAGCAATTTTAATGTGAGTATAATGTGTGCTTGCTTTCCTCCAACCTTTAAACTGACTGACTTACGTAAACTGTAGTTTAATGTGCTCTTGCCCCATCAATTATGGAACCTACAGTTTGCAGTGGACTCTCAACGACACTGGAACTTGCCACTTTTAACATAAGTTATTGTCAGAGGTGAAACAAGCGATACTTTACAGGAAAAGTTGGGTATGCGGTCACCTGAGTGTTAGCAAGATCTGAAGAAGCTTATCTGAAAGACTAACACTGTTTTTAATCTTGTTCGTTGGCCAATCAACCACTTAACTACGTAGTTTTCTTCTGCCATAATTTGAATTTCACAAATGAATTTCCAGCACCATATTTACTTCTTAGGTACATCATTTAGCAATATGAAGTTAACCTGTTTACATACACTGACGCGTGTTGTGTTTATTTTACATTCCGTAAGGTAATATATTGGCAATATAATTTTGCTGTGATCTCGCTCTTCTCATGTATACATCGAACAGTCTATGATGTACCAACGTGACCATTTTGCTCGAACAGAGTTCACAACAGCAATGACAGTGCATTACTCAGCAAGGCGAAGTAACTGCCTCAGCTGTGGCAGCACTGCCCTGTTCACACCCAAGAAATAGATATAGGGAAGTAGTAGTTGCATACATTCCAATACTCTTACACGTAGAGAACTGTCACACGCCACGCATCTATCTACATTTACTTGCAATTTCAAAATTCAAATGTGATGTTCACTGTCATGTTTACATACTAGGACAATACATTTTTGCTTATCCAGTTACATATTACTTGTCTAACACAAACTGATTATGTAATCTGTTGTTCAGATTCAGTCAACTCTGATGGGAGATTATGAGTGCATTTATTTTATTTTATTTTTTTAATTAAGAGAGCAGATGGTTCAAGAAGAGATTTAAAGATCTTATCTACACAAGGCTGTTTTGATCCCATTAGATCATGCATGTTACAGGAAAAAATTGCAAAGTGATCACTGGTTGAACATCAGTGTAAGCAAATATTTTAGACACTTTCATTGGCAAGAAATATTTGTAACTGGTAAAGAGACTGAATAATCGACAAAAAATAATTTTGCATGGTGCCCTAGAGCCTTAAAATGAATAATGTTGTGCAGGCTGGCAGCATAATGTAAATCCTCAGGAGCTCTGAAATTTTGGTTTCTAAATCTTTATTTAGGTGATCTTTATCGCTAGTTTTATTCAACTGAATTTATTCTATTTCTGAACCTTTGCTACATCACTTTAATCATTGTTTAACTTTTCAAACTTTTGTCACTAGCAAATAATGATAGAGTGCGTGTCAAAAAGAGAAATTTGGTATCATCATTTACAAATTAGCCTACAATGAAGGAGAATACGATTGTTGCCAATTAGTTGTTTGGTCAATTCATAAAATATTTTGTCAGGATGATAAAATATGATTCTCCTTATATAAAGGAAACACATCATGGGCAGAACAAACTTTTTTCATCACTCTACACAAAATGACTTTATATAAATAATCAGCAGTTTAAAACTTGAGCAGAAACCTCTTAGCTGCTGTTTTGTAGCAATCTGCTACAGATTTGTTAACAGCCAGTGGGTGCCTGCACCTAGGGGGAATTTTCATCATTTGGAGATGGCAGTCACTTGCTTTGCAGGTGGCTGTATGCACAAGTGTCTGATACATTGCTGCCTGATAATCCATTTATCCATATTGTTAATGGAATTCTTGTTGCAAACATCTTGCTTCTCCTTCTGTGGCATAGAAACTTCAATTCCACTCTGTTCGCCTTTGTACCCTCCCTCCTGAAATTTGCAAACCACGCTCTTGCTCTAAGTTAACTTTTAATATGTTGACTGCACATTCTGTAGCCTTTTCCACAATCACAATCAATCCCTTCTCCTCCTCTCTGCCAACAAAGTTAATAATATTAACTGCAAGATGTCGCACCTGTCCAAAAAGAAATTTTCTGCGCTCAATTTTCATTAGTACTTTAGCCGCAGTGCGGTCTTTACGAAGTCATGGAACTAAGTGAGTCCACATAACTGCAAGTTATCACTTCACCCTGATAAGTAAAATACAGCATTCATTAGACAAATATGTTCACAAGCATGGAACTTCTGTCATTATACCATCATCAAACAACTGTAATAACACCTCAGCACATTAAGGAAGCTGCCTGAATGTAATTTATCTGAGCCCAAAACAATTCATGCTATGTCTTTAGGATAAATGTTTAAAACATATCAGAAGCCAACTGCCTTTTATTAAATGTAAGCAACATGGAAAAATACTGGTCAAACCCGTATGTAATTTCTTCCTTCCTTTGAGTAAATTAAATTTTAAAAACATTTTACAGGGTTGGTGACTAATACTGTACCTAGCCCCAGCCTCTGACCTAAAGTTTCAGGATTACCTACAAGAATAAGTTGGTCTTTACCTTATTCATCTCAATATGGTCTTGTCACTTTTCAATATCTCATCATGAATCTTACTTCTTAGACACTGCTGCAAACACATTACAAGTTGTAAAGTAATTTCAGTTTTCATACTGATGATAGAAGAGAAGAAAAAGTAACATACTGTACACAAATATGAAACTAGAGCCAGCACGAATCCTATGCAAAATATGAGCTGTTTCTATGAAAATTTTTTAGAGTGGTGATGCTAAGAGATAGCAGTAGATCTACACCATAATTTGCCTGCACCTGCCACTGAGACAACTACAGAAATCTGCAATTTGCAATTAAGGCCTTATTAGCCGGTATACATAATGATTCCATGAACAGTTACGTAAGATATGGTAACTGATTAGGTTATGAGAAGTCTATTTGATAAGTGCTCATTTTCTGTGATGTCCGAAAAGTCTAAAAAGGATTGTCTTTCACATTTGTAATAGGAAATGCGTAAGAGGGTGTAAGTTTTTTTATCTCACTGTTCGATGTGCTGCAACATGAAATTCAAATGAGAACAGTTTCATTACTGCTCATATAATCTTGATTTGATTTGTGCTAAATAGTACCAGCACATAAAAAAGGGTATCATCATCACAACATTACAGAAATGTTTGAAGATGTCTCTCGCTCTGTTTATATGGGGCTCCCAAAGTCATTTTGTAAATAGGTTTCCGAATAATGCTGCTGGTTGGTCGTATAAACATTCCAGTATCAACCACTTCAGGTCTTACACGTGAACACAATGGCGCAAAAACAGTTTCCAAAATTCACCATCTTCTGGAAGTTGTGCTGCTCGTGAACATGGTAACTGAATTATAATTAAGGTTAGCAGTGGCACAGTTCTATTAACCTTATGTGCACAGGACATTTCACGATTACCACAAGGGTGTAAATATTGCAGAAAGATATACGGAGAAGCAGCTTACAGCCGTACCTCTAATCTAAAAAGTAGTTGTGTGTGTTCACATTTTCTTAGTAACCAAACGAAATTTGACAAATTTGATGTAAAAGCAGGAGAGAGAGAGAGAGAGAGAGAGAGAGAGAGAGAGAGAGAGAGAGAGAAAAAATTCAACATAAGATCTCAAACACACTTACAAAATTCTGGAATATGCTATTCATGTTTGGAAATCCAAATGGCATCAAATCTTGACACCCCCTGCTTGCAGGAGAGTTCTGAGAACGTGGGCCTTCTAGGGCTGGAAAACCCATACCTCCCAACATTCCGAATGGATTCGAGAACATTGAATTCATCATGTCATTCATCTGACGCATGGACCGCATGTGTGCTCTGAAATACAAGTAATTTCAGTCAATCAAAAATAAAAGCCTGTCTACACTACTGTTGTAACAGGAGTATTTCAAAAGTCTACTTCACAAGAAACAAGCATACTCTATAAAAGTATCCATTGTCATGACATGCAATCTATGCCCTCAATTGGGTCATTCTCTGTAAAAATCACGTATTTTGATGGATCTTAAGGTGGCCACTTCAGAATTTAGTGATATTCGGTAAATGGATTCTACCTACGTGTCTTTGTAAAACTACTGAACAGCATTGTCCTAACAATTTTTCATAAACTCAGGTCTGCACACTCCAGGGTGTGTACCCAATCATTAGTCAGGCACCAATTTATCTATTTTCAGAACCTACTGTTCAGTAATAAGTTGACCTACAGTGCACCTAGTACGCAGGCCACTAAGTTGCTATAATGTATATAAAAAGTAGGATACATCTCAATTTTTTTTAAATGAAAAATGGTGAGAAAACACTTTTCTATGCTGTACTTTAAATAGATGATTTTTTAAAAATCATAACATTGCACATGGAAACCGTGGAAAACTCATTATGTTCACTGTAACTAAATAGTCACAATACGAAGTATAAATAACAATGAAAAGAATTTGGCGTTGCAATTTGTAGTTATTGCCTTCTCTCAAACAACCCCATCGCAAAAAATGTCAGATTTGAAATTTATCAAAGTCCTTATTTAGACAGCTGATTCTCAACATGATTTTTTCCTGAAATCTTTACCTATGTGGTAGCAATCTTAAGTGCAAAGAAGAATATCTTAACTTGATTCATTAACAAAGATTAAAATGAAAATGACACAAATGCCATCTACATTCAGCAGACAGGGAATTGGTAAATAAAAATCTTGTGTCCTCCTTGACAAATTGCTCCTAAAATATTTTTGGTTGACCGGTAGGTTAGAACTGTAAATAGGCGAGAGCTGAAAACCAGCTACCATTCATTTTTCTCAATGATATGTTGTATTTCACTGTTAATTGTCGTTTCAGTTTAAAGAATTACAAGAGACAGCTTGGGTGTACAAATGAGGTGATATATCATTCTGTTACTGTAAATTAAAAAGATACTTCAGTGAAACATAGAAGGTGCAAACAACAAGAAACATTAAAAATGTTGTTAAATATACACCAACATATCCAGGCATAAAAATTCAACAAAAAAGTTCCATTAAAAATTCAAAAAGAAAAAAATTATTTTTAAAACTCTTCCACCTCCCTTAAAACTGTTTATTTTTTTGCCTCTTGATGCAAAAACAAAACAAGTTCACTTGAAGGACAGAGAGATGATTTTATTCATGGCACTTATCGTCAACTTTATGTACTTTGCGATAAAAGTAAATACTACTCTGACAATGCTCCACGAGGACAGAGCAAGTGAAAACTTTAACCTGTTCATTAAGAGTTGAATTCCACATTTCTGAGTAAGGAGCTCCATTACATCAGAGAAATTGTTGCACTGTTCACATGGATACTCCACACAATCACAGGGCATTAATTTTCTCTTAGTTTCTTCTCACAGATCAAATCATGTGAAAGTTTCTTAGAACACAGGTACAGTACAGTGACGACAGTTCCAGAAACAACGATCGCAAAATGCATTTACAGTCTCCTAACAGACGCAAATGGGAGCACTGTTGCTATGAAAGCTCATGAAGACACTTTGTGCTGTAAACTGCACAGTATGTAGCTTTCAAATACGATGAAAACTGGCACACAAGACATTTACAAGCATCACATGAATTTAAAGATGTTGAGGTTAACTGCATACCTACCGCTGAATCACAATTCCTTTCTTGGCTCAGTTGGAATTATGGTGTTTGGGTCCCCTTCTCCAATGTTATATGTAAGGTGGATGACCCATCATTACAAAGACACAGTGCATGGTTGTATAAGCTTGTCAGTAAGCACCATGAAAAATATCATCTACCACTTTTAAGTGAACTAGTTTTGTATATGCATCAAGATGTCAAGGAGAACAAAAAAGTTTTATGCAAAGTGGAAGTGTTTTAAAAATAAATTCTTTTTTGTATTTGAATTTTTTATGAAACTATTCTTTGCAGAATTTTTATATTTATACATACTGATATATATTTAAAAAGTTATTAATGTCTCATTACCGTTTGCATCTTTTCTTATGTTTCACTGAAGTATCATTTTAATTTACAGTGACAGAATAATAATATATCAACTCATCTGTGCAACTGAAAAGACAAACAGCAGTGAAATACAACAAATCCAGTGAGGAAAATGAATGGTAACCCTTTTAAGTTCTCACCTGCTTACAGTTCTGATCTTCTGGTCAACCACAAATATTTTATGAACACTGTTTCAAGGAATACATAACACTTATTTACCAATGCCTTACGGTGTTGAATGGTGGAATGGCACATGTATGTAGCATTTTAATTTTATTTTTGTTCATAAGTTAGGATATTCTACTTTGCATCTAAGACTGCTACCACGTATGTAACTAACATTTCAGCAAAAAATCAAGTTGAGATTCAACTATCTATGTACTCCCCACCACCACCACTTTGAAATTCATCAAATTTGACTCTTTTTGCAATGGACTCTTCTAAAGGTAGAGGTGATAACTACTCAGTGTGGTACTAAATTCTTTTCATTGTTATTTATACCTAATACTAGAAGTGAAGAGTTACAGAGCACGAGATGTGGCCTCTACTAATTTTAAAAGAATCATCACATTTAAAGCACAGCATGTAAAAAGTGTTTCAGCATTTTTCATTAAAAATCTGAATGATGTATCCTACTATTTATACATTATATCAGCTTAAAAGCCTACATACTAGGTGCTAACAAGGATTACTAATTATTGAGCAGTGGGACTCTGAAAATAGGAAAATTGGTGTATCAAATTACCAGTTTTAAAACATGAACCTATCCAAAAGGGTTGGAGTTAGGACAATGTCATTTGGCAGTTTTACTATTAAGACACATAGTGCCAATGTACCAAATTCTGAAATGGTAATCTTTGCATAACCCCCCCCCCCCACCACTCCCACTCCCCCCCACCCCGCACCATGAGATTACAAGGAATGACCCTACTACATGTTATTTCTAAAAAACTAGGAATAACAGAATAATATATAATAGTAAAGTGTTTTGATTTACATTTGGTCAATTTATCAAAAGTTATTTTGAGATAATACTGCACAAGTCTTGCTGTCAGCTGGCACACGTGACATTCATGACCAAACTGCAAAATTTAAATAATCTGCCACTGAATTACAGTATCATTTTGTGGAGCAAATGATCAAAACTCCTTACATAACCAGTAACCAGAAGTTATGTTTATTTGAGACTGCTAATGTGACACTTACTGCAGATATATATATATATATATATATATATATATATATATATATATATATATAGAGAGAGAGAGAGAGAGAGAGAGAGAGAGAGAGAGAGAGAGAGAGAGAGAGGGAAACATTCCACGTGGGAAAAATATATCTAAAAACAAAGATGATGTGACTTACCACACAAAAGCGCTGGCACGTCGATAGACACAAACAAACACAAACATACACACAAAATTCAAGCTTTCGCAACAAACTGTTTCCTCATCAGGAAAGAGGGAAGGAGAGGGAAAGACGAAAGGATGTGGGTTTTAAGGGAGAGGGTAAGGAGTCATTCCAATCCCGGGAGCGGAAAGACTTATCTTAGGGGGAAAAAAAGGACAGGTAAACACTCATGCGCACACACACACATATCCATCCACACATATACAGACACAAGCAGACATATTTAAATATGTCTGTGTGTGTGTGGATGGATGGATGTGTGGATGGATGGATGTGTGTGTGTGTGTGTGTGGATGGATGGATGTGTGGATGGATGGATGTGTGTGTGTGTGTGTGTGTGGATGGATGGATGTGTGGATGGATGGATGTGTGTGTGTGTGTGTGTGTGGATGGATGGATGTGTGGATGGATGGATGTGTGTGTGTGTGTGTGTGGATGGATGGATGTGTGGATGGATGGATGTGTGTGTGTGTGTGTGTGGATGGATGGATGTGTGGATGGATGGATGGATGTGTGTGTGTGTGGATGGATGGATGGATGTGTGTGTGTGTGGATGGATGGATGGATGTGTGTGTGTGTGGATGGATGGATGGATGTGTGTGTGTGTGGATGGATGGATGGATGTGTGTGTGTGTGGATGGATGGATGGATGGATGTGTGTGTGGATGGATGGATGGATGTGTGTGTGTGTGGATGGATGGATGGATGTGTGTGTGTGTGGATGGATGGATGGATGTGTGTGTGGATGGATGGATGGATGGATGTGTGTGTGTGGATGGATGGATGGATGTGTGTGTGGATGGATGGATGGATGTGTGTGTGGATGGATGGATGGATGTGTGTGTGGATGGATGGATGGATGTGTGTGTGGATGGATGGATGGATGTGTGTGTGGATGGATGGATGGATGTGTGTGTGGATGGATGGATGGATGTGTGTGTGTGGATGGATGGATGGATGTGTGTGTGTGGATGGATGGATGGATGTGTGTGTGTGGATGGATGGATGTGTGTGTGTGGATGGATGGATGTGTGTGTGTGGATGGATGGATGTGTGTGTGTGGATGGATGTGTGTGTGGATGGATGGATGTGTGTGTGTGTGGATGGATGGATGTGTGTGTGTGTGGATGGATGGATGTGTGTGTGTGTGGATGGATGTGTGTGTGTGTGTGGATGGATGGATGTGTGTGTGTGGATGGATGGATGTGTGTGTGTGGATGGATGTGTGTGTGTGTGTGGATGGATGTGTGTGTGTGTGTGGATGGATGTGTGTGTGTGTGTGGATGGATGTGTGTGTGTGTGTGGATGGATGTGTGTGTGTGTGTGGATGGATGTGTGTGTGTGTGTGTGGATGGATGTGTGTGTGTGTGTGGATGGATGTGTGTGTGTGTGTGGATGGATGTGTGTGTGTGTGGATGGATGTGTGTGTGTGTGGATGGATGTGTGTGTGTGTGGATGGATGTGTGTGTGTGTGGATGGATGTGTGTGTGTGTGGATGGATGTGTGTGTGTGTGGATGGATGTGTGTGTGTGTGGATGGATGTGTGTGTGTGTGGATGGATGTGTGTGTGTGTGGATGGATGTGTGTGTGTGTGTGGATGGATGTGTGTGTGTGTGTGGATGGATGGATGTGTGTGTGTGTGTGTGGATGGATGGATGTGTGTGTGTGTGTGTGGATGGATGGATGTGTGTGTGTGTGTGTGGATGGATGGATGTGTGTGTGTGTGTGTGGATGGATGGATGTGTGTGTGTGTGTGTGGATGGATGGATGTGTGTGTGTGTGTGTGGATGGATGGATGTGTGTGTGTGTGTGTGGATGGATGGATGTGTGTGTGTGTGTGTGGATGGATGGATGTGTGTGTGTGTGTGTGGATGGATGGATGTGTGTGTGTGTGTGTGGATGGATGGATGTGTGTGTGTGTGTGTGGATGGATGGATGTGTGTGTGTGTGTGTGGATGGATGGATGTGTGTGTGTGTGTGTGGATGGATGGATGTGTGTGTGTGTGTGTGGATGGATGGATGTGTGTGTGTGTGTGTGGATGGATGGATGTGTGTGTGTGTGTGTGGATGGATGGATGTGTGTGTGTGTGTGTGGATGGATGGATGTGTGTGTGTGTGTGTGTGGATGGATGGATGTGTGTGTGTGTGTGTGTGGATGGATGGATGTGTGTGTGTGTGTGTGTGGATGGATGGATGTGTGTGTGTGTGTGTGTGGATGGATGGATGTGTGTGTGTGTGTGTGTGGATGGATGGATGTGTGTGTGTGTGTGTGTGGATGGATGGATGTGTGTGTGTGTGTGTGTGGATGGATGGATGTGTGTGTGTGTGTGTGTGGATGGATGGATGTGTGTGTGTGTGTGTGTGGATGGATGGATGTGTGTGTGTGTGTGTGTGGATGGATGGATGTGTGTGTGTGTGTGTGGATGGATGGATGTGTGTGTGTGTGTGTGGATGGATGGATGTGTGTGTGTGTGTGTGGATGGATGGATGTGTGTGTGTGTGTGTGGATGGATGGATGTGTGTGTGTGTGTGTGGATGGATGGATGTGTGTGTGTGTGTGTGGATGGATGGATGTGTGTGTGTGGATGGATGGATGTGTGTGTGTGTGGATGGATGGATGTGTGTGTGTGGATGGATGGATGTGTGTGTGTGGATGGATGGATGTGTGTGTGTGGATGGATGGATGTGTGTGTGTGGATGGATGGATGTGTGTGTGTGGATGGATGGATGTGTGTGTGTGGATGGATGGATGTGTGTGTGTGGATGGATGGATGTGTGTGGATGGATGGATGTGTGTGGATGGATGGATGTGTGTGGATGGATGGATGTGTGTGGATGGATGGATGTGTGTGGATGGATGGATGTGTGTGGATGGATGGATGTGTGTGGATGGATGGATGTGTGTGGATGGATGGATGTGTGTGGATGGATGGATGTGTGTGGATGGATGGATGTGTGTGGATGGATGGATGTGTGTGGATGGATGGATGTGTGTGGATGGATGGATGTGTGTGGATGGATGGATGTGTGTGGATGGATGGATGTGTGTGGATGGATGGATGTGTGTGGATGGATGGATGTGTGTGGATGGATGGATGTGTGTGGATGGATGGATGTGTGTGGATGGATGGATGTGTGTGGATGGATGGATGTGTGTGGATGGATGGATGTGTGTGGATGGATGGATGTGTGTGGATGGATGGATGTGTGTGGATGGATGGATGTGTGTGGATGGATGTGTGTGTGTGGATGGATGGATGTGTGTGGATGGATGGATGTGTGTGGATGGATGGATGTGTGTGGATGGATGTGTGTGGATGGATGTGTGTGGATGGATGTGTGTGGATGGATGTGTGTGGATGGATGTGTGTGGATGGATGTGTGTGGATGGATGTGTGTGGATGGATGTGTGTGGATGGATGTGTGTGGATGGATGTGTGTGGATGGATGTGTGTGGATGGATGTGTGTGGATGGATGTGTGTGGATGGATGTGTGTGGATGGATGTGTGTGGATGGATGTGTGTGGATGGATGTGTGTGGATGGATGTGTGTGGATGGATGTGTGTGGATGGATGTGTGTGGATGGATGTGTGTGGATGGATGTGTGTGGATGGATGTGTGTGGATGGATGTGTGTGGATGGATGTGTGTGGATGGATGTGTGTGGATGGATGTGTGTGGATGGATGTGTGTGGATGGATGTGTGTGGATGGATGTGTGTGGATGGATGTGTGTGGATGGATATGTGTGGATGGATATGTGTGGATGGATATGTGTGGATGGATATGTGTGGATGGATATGTGTGGATGGATATGTGTGGATGGATATGTGTGGATGGATATGTGTGGATGGATATGTGTGGATGGATATGTGTGGATGGATATGTGTGGATGGATATGTGTGGATGGATATGTGTGGATGGATATGTGTGGATGGATATGTGTGGATGGATATGTGTGTGCGCGCGCGTTTACCCGTCCTTTTTTTCCCCCTAAGATAAGTCTTTCCGCTCCCGGGATTGGAATGACTCCTTACCATCTCCCTTAAAACCCACATCCTTTCGTCTTTCCCTTTCCTTCCCTCTTTCCTGATGAGGCAGCAGTTTGTTGCGAAAGCTTGAATTTTGTGTGTATATATATAGTGTCAAGTTGACAAAAAGATTTTCATTGTTTTATGAAATATCAAGTAAAGAAAAACATGAAGAAAAAATAGGAGATATCAATTGCTGATTGCATTTGAAATGTAAGTTTACAAGCAGGAATACATCATAAACCACGCAATTTAATGGCATTACATAATTTTAACTAGAATAGTTTGTAGATATTTCATTAAAAATAATTCCTTGTTTTACAGAAATTATATGCATGTGAAATCAAGTTACAGTTCTCTGCACACACACACACACACACACACACACACACACACACACACACACACACACACACACTATCACCAATTTTTGTATACAAAAAAATGTTGACATAAAAAGAAAAATGTCAGGAAATCATAATTATGAAACAAATACAATTACAGCACATCTAACAGGTATTTGCTAAACCTGCCCTAGAAAGTTCAGTGGTGTAAACAAATGCGTGCACAACTGTATCATAGACTGAGTACAGAAAATATCCTACAATATTAATACTCAGCTAAAGGATTCATACTAAGTCCCTGAAGCAGTTCACTGCATCAGTCTCAAGATCCAAGTGAAGCAAAAAAAGTGAAGGACCACAGCAGAAATTACAAAAGTAGACCTGAATTCATCACCTGTTAAATACAGAAGAAATCTTTTCCTTTCAGCAAGAAGGAGTTGAAAGATGTTATGGAACTTATACAGAAGAATAATATGCATAAAACAGCAGAAAGTCAAAGTGATTTATTTTTACATTAATAATTTGTTAGTTATTTCTCACAATTTACTCAAAAAATCTAAGAATGTCATAAGTCTACACCAAAAGGCTATTTCAGTTCATAGATTTTCCAAATATTTATTTTGCTCTCCTGTAAAGTTACTTCTTGTGGCTCAGACTGATCATTCTGACCCTCTTCAACTGTCACCCATTGAAATGCATCCCTTATTCCAGAGTGCTTGTTATAGTAACTGCAGTTTTCACCAAAGAGTGGATGGGGAAGAAGTTGAGAGAGGGAAGACAGAACAGAGGAAGTGGAGACTGCAGGGAAGAGGGTGTGGCACAAGTGAAGTCTGACAGGTGGAAATGGATGTGAAGCAGGGGGTTAGAGGAAACTGAGGTCAACAAGAGTACAGATAGAAGGATGTGTTCAAGACCAAGTACCGAGCACATAATTTAGAGAAGTTGTTGTTTGGGGAGGGGGATGATTATCCACAAGCTACAGTTGTGAAGCAGCCATCGAAATTGAATAATCTGTGCGCCCAGACATGTTCCAATAGTGGGTGGGTAAACGATCTTTGGCATATTTTGACAGGGGCCATTCAATTGTACTGACTGTACAGGTTTGAGATCAAGCCCGTAAATTCTGACAAGAAATTTCAGCAGAGCTTGTATATATATGATATGATCAGTTTCACACATGCTTCAGTTTCGATAGGATATGACAGGATAAGGTGGGTGCTATACGATGAAGCCCGACAAATGAAACACATTTAGCACAGCTGCCAACTGCAACAAAAGAGGTGGAACAAAGATCTAGCGAACATGAATGGCAGGTGGAAAAAGGCAGCAGTTCTAAACTGACAAATTGGCACATGCATGCTAGACAGGAATAATGCCTGCAGGCACAGAAGGAGGTGTTCAAGTGCGCTGTGTGCTATGGTCAAAAACTGACTTCACAGTTTGACCTTGGAGCTTTTGTGCATTTCCAGTGAACAAATTTTCATAATGCATTAATGATATAAAGGCTGTACTTTAGGTTCACAAAATATCTGTTTTTATATAATGCTGTTACAAAAAGCATTCTTTGCATTGATTACTTTGTATTCTCGAAATGGAACTGAACAAACAAGGCTTTAACATCTTCATACTGGTGTATGGCGAAGAGGTGTATAAAGGACCCTAGCGACACTGATCATAATAAGGTACTGCACATTCGAAATCTATTATTTCTGAATAAATATTGTGGCAGAAGAAGGTGAGCAGCACAGTTACCGTGGTGTAGTGGTTATGATACTAGACTGTTGCATGGGGGGGGGGGGGGGGGGGTGATGAGTTCAAAACTCACCTGAACTGTAAAATTTTAATTTCTACAGTCGGTTCGAACACATTCTAGAAGAATCCTCAAATGTCAAGAATCATTGTACTGGAATGTTCTGTAACTATATATATTTCGTATGTGTTCTGGCCGGAGGCAGTTCGCCCCATGCTCTTGTATGAACAAGTGCTGAATAAACCTTTGTTAAGTGAAGTTAGTGTTCATCATTCATCTAATTACACCTCCTCCTACATGACATTATTCTGGTGGAGGCACCGGGTACTGGAACTTGTGATAGCGCACATTATCGATGTGCACAGTAGCTCCCATCAGGCCACTACAGAGCCACCATTTACGTGGCAAGAAACCAGAGTTCGAGCAATATTCAACAGATTGCAGTCTATCGGAGACAGAAGAAGAGGACGTTCCGATGATAGAAACTGTGTGCCACCACATGAGACATCCTTCTGGGTTTTCTGGTGACAATGGCCAAGATCCATACAAATGGCTGAAGGTATTTGAGCATATAGCCAAATTTAACAAATGAGATGACACCCTGTGTTTGGCTAACGTACGATGCGTGTTTAAGTAAGTACTGCTTTAAAATTAAAAAAAAGATGTGCTAAGATTCTCAATTTTATTTTTACACGAAAGCCTGTACCTTAACCCTTTTTTTACATAATTTCCATCAATATTGAGGCACTTGTCATAACGTTTTACCAGTTTTTGAATACCCTCCTTATAGAAGTCTGCCACCTGACTTGTTAACCACTGCATCACCACTGTTTTGACTTCATCATCGTCTTGAGGACGCTGACCGCTCAGGTGTTTCTTCAAGTGCAGGAACAGATGGTAGTCACTGGGCGCAAGATTGGGGCTGTACAGAGGATGATCTGGAGTTTCCCTTCGAAAAGGTGTGATGAGATCTTTGGTGTGATTCGCCACATGTGGACGGGCATTGTCTTGCAGCAAAACGATGCCCTTGCTCAACTTCCATGGACTGTTGCTTTCATTCTGGTGTGACTTAGGCCACCCATCTTTCATCGCCCGTAGCAATTTCGCTTAAGAAATCATCACCGTCGTCGTGGTACTGCTCAAGGAAAGTCAATGCACTGTCTAAACATTTGGTTTTCTGCACATCCGTCAACATTTTCGGATCCCAATGTGCGCACAATTTTCGGTAATTCAAGTGCTCGGTCACAATGCCATACAGAACACTACGAGAAATGTTAGGAAAGTCATCCCACAAGGAGGAAATAGTAAAGCATCTGTTTTCTCTCACTTTATTGTCCACTTCCTGCACCAAACTTTCATTAATGACTGAAGGACACCCACTCCATTGTTCATCATGCACACTTGTGCGGCCATCTTTAAATGCTCTCACCCAATTTCTTACCATTCCATCACTCAATGGTTTCTCTGTAAACTGTACAGATCTCACGATGAATATCAATCGCTTTCGGGCCTTTAGCACTAAGAAATCTTCTAGCAGCCCGTACTTCACAGATAGCGGGACTCACGATTATTGGAGGCATCTTTAACACTCAGTACACAACGTAAACAATGAAGAATCAGACTGTGATGGCGTCAGTGCGTAGATTAAGGTACAGGCTTTCATGTAAAAATGAAATTGAGATATTTTAGCACGCCTTTTTTTAATTTCAAAATGGTACTTACTTAAAAACATGCCTCGTATTTTACTACTTCGAGGGCACTGGATCAAATATTTTACACAGCTCCAACACACCTTGAATGTAGGATGCTGTTTCTCTTGGACGCTGTGCCCTGCACTATCTTCAGCCTTGCACTTCTTTTGTGTGTCGCCGAAATACTTGCTCAGTTCCACATGGAGTACTTCCCAGCTTCTGAACTTTCCTCGTTCTCATACCATTCTTTCATTCACTTAGAAATACAGAAGTCGGATGTAAAAAATTTGTTCCGTTAAGATGGAGAGTAGCCTAAATAGTGAGTGGATGCATATTTTTCCATCACTTTTTGTCTTCTAGTTAAAAGAGAATGTCCAGGGCATGTAACTAACTTCGCTAATTTCCCATTCAAAGACACCCCATTTACCTGCTGATCGACTAGAATAGAAACTTCATAAAATTTCACAAACACTGAATCCAAACAGTTTATGCAGAAGTGGGTGAAACAAAAAGATTGGGGAAAAGATGAGAAAATATTTGCTCACTAGGAACCAATTAAAATTTTTAAGCCCATAAAAGGATTCATTTGAAGAAATAGGTAGTATGTAAGAATATACCAGCAGCCATTATACTGATACTGCTTTATTAGGCTACCAGTTACTACGTTCCAATCATGTCATCTTCAGGCTTGTATCACACTAATTACCACTCATGAATGTATAAGACTAGGCACCAATACTCTTGTCTAATTCTGCAACTATCTGAACTTCATGAGCATGAGAACTCTTCATACATGTCAGCACACACACACACACACACACACACACACACACACACACACACACACACACACACACACACATTAAGTTTGGACAGCTATGTATCTAGGTACAAGTATCGGTTGCCTTGTCTTACACATTCGCAAGTGGTACTTATTGTCATTCAAGCGACAGGCCTGAAGATGACGTGATTGGAAAATAACTGGTTGCCTAATAAAACAATATCAATATAACAGCTGCTCGTATGATGTTCTTACATTTCATCGAGCAGCTGCTGTCCCATTCTCCTGAACCCAGGGTAGCTGAAACAGTCATTGACATGAAACTCTGAACTCACCCCAACTAATTTTCTGATGAATCTTCAAAGTTTTTTTTTTTTTGTGGGGTTTAAGGGCGCTCAACTACTGAGGTCATTAGCGCCCAGTCACTGTTGTTAGAGCACAGGGAATCTAGTAAAACTCAAGGGGAGGGGGGGACACCAGAAAGACCTAACAAAGATGTAGATAAAATAAGTAAAAAGGTTAGATGTCTTTGGACAAGCCAGTCAAAGTTATAAAACGCAGAACACTAGCAGCTGCTCTAGCGTCATCAGCTAAAATATCCGGTAAAGTAGATGGCAGGGACAGGACAACACGAGATTGACTAAAGCGGGAACACGACACTAAAACATGGCGCACTGTTAATGCCTGACCACAAGGGCACTGTGGGGCTGGGTCACCGGAGAGCAGGTAGCGGTGGCTAAACCGGCAATGCCCAATCCGCAACCTGATCAGAAGGACCTCCTCTCGCCGAGATGGTCGGAAGGAGGTTGTCCAAGCAGTTGGGAGCGGTTTTACTGCCCGGAGCTTGTTTCCTTGGAGCGATGACCAAGCATCCCACCACAACGACACAAGCCTCTTACAAACATCCACAAAAACGTCAGATGACGGGACACAATGGGAGGCTGGCCGAGGCAGGAGGACTGCAGCCTTGGCTGCAGCATCCGCAGCCTCATTCCCAGGCACTCCTACATGTCCGGGAACCCACAGAAAGCTGACAGGAGAACCATTGTCAGCGAAAGAATGGAGGGACTGCTGTATCAGTTGAGCCAAGGGATGGACCGGATAGGGAGCTCCAAGGCTCTGAAGAGCACTGAGTGAGTCAGAGCAGAGTACATACGATGAATAGCGGTGGCGGCGGGCATACTGAACGGCCTGATGGAGAGCAAAAAGCTCGGCCGTAAAGCTGGAACATTGGTCGAGGAGCCGGTATTTAAAGGTGGCGGACCCGACGACAAAGGCACAGCCAACACCATCGTCAGTTTTGGAGCCATCGGTGTGAATAAAGGTGTGACCGGCAAGTCAAGCACGAAGTTCGACAAACCGTGAGCAATACACTGCAGCCGGAGTACCCTCCTTCGGGAGTGAGCTGAGGTCGAGATAAATATGAACCGGAGCCTGGAGCCAAGGTGGTGTCGGGCTCTCACCCTCTCTGAAGGTGGTAGGGAGGGCAAAATCCAATTGTCTAAGCAGGCGACGGAAGCGGACTCCGGGGGGCAGCAGGGCAGACACATACAACCCGTACTGACGGTCGAGAGAATCGGCGAAGGACGACTCTTAAGAGGGGTGGTCGGGCATAGACAACAGCTGGCAGGCATACCGACACAGCAGTACGTCGCGCCGGTAGGTCAATGGTAATTCGGCAGCTTCAGCATAAAGACTCTCGACAGGACTAGTGTAGAAGGCTCCGGTCGCAAGACGTAACCCCCGATGGTGGATGGAGTTGAGACGGCGTAAGAGGGATGGCCGAGCAGACAAGTAGACGAAGCTCCCATAATCCAGCTTCGATCGGACTATGGACCGATACAAGCGAAGCAGGACAGTGCGATCCGCTCCCCAAGATGAACCACTAAGAACTCTGAGGACATTAAGGGAACGTGTACAACGGGCTGCCAAATAAGAGACATGCGGAGACCAACACAGTTTCCTGTCCAACGTGAGCCCTAGAAACTTAGTTGTTTCCACGAATGGGAGAACAACGGGACCGAGATGTAAGGATGGCGGAAGGAACGCTTTATATCGCCAAAAGTTGATACAAACCGTCTTCTCTTCAGAGAACCGGAAGCCATTTGCCACGCTCCACGAGTATAGGTTGTCTAGACAACGCTGAACGCAGCGCTCCAGGAGGCATGTTCTCTGGGCACTGCAGTAGATCGCGAAGTCATCGACAAAGAGAGAGCCTGAGACATTAGGTGGAATGCAATCCATAATTGGATTGATCGCGATGGCAAAAAGGGCTATGCTCAAGACGGAGCCCTGAGGCACTCCGTTCTCCTGGAGGAAGACGTCGGACAATACGGAACCCACACGTGCCCTAAACTTTCGATCCGTTAAAAAGGAATCAATAAAAAGGGGCAGGCGACCGCGTAGGCCCCACCTGTGCATAGTGCGGAGGATACCTCCTCTCCAACAGGTATCATAAGCCTTCTCCAAATCGAAGAACACGGCTACCGTTTGGCGCCTTCGCAAAAAGTTGTTCATGATGAATGTCGACAAGGTCACAAGGTGGTCAACAGCGGAGCGGCGGTGACGAAAACCGCATTGGACATTGGTAAGTAGCCGTCGAGATTCAAGAATCCAAACTAACCGAGCATTAACCATGCGCTCCATCACCTTACAGACACAGCTTGTAAGAGAAATGGGGCGGTAACTAGAAGGAAGGTGTCTATCCTTCCCGGGTTTGGGTATAGGAACAACGACGGCGTCACGCCAACGCGTGGGGACCTGACCTTCGGTCCAGACGCGATTGTAGGTACGAAGAAGGAAGCTTTTGCCCGCCGGAGAAAGGTGTGCCAGCATCTGAACGTGAATGGCATCTGGCCCCGGAGCAGTGGACTGGGACAGTGCAAACGCACGTTCGAGTTCCTGCATAGTAAAGCGGGCATTATAAGTTTCCAGATTCAGCGAGCGGAAGGAAGGTCGCCGAGCCTCTTCTGCCTCTTTCCTGGGAAGGAAGGCAGGGTGGTAATGAGCGGAGCTGGAAACCTCCGCGAAAAACCGGCCGAAGGCGTTGGAGACAGCCACAGGATCAACGAGGACCTCATTACCTGAGGTCAGGCCAGGTACCGAGGAGTGGGCCTTAATGCCCGACAGCCGGCGCAGGCCACCCCATACGACAGAAGAGGGAGTAAAACTGTTAAAGGAGCTGGTGAAAGAGGCCCAACAAGCTTTTTTCCTGTTTTTGATGACTCTACGGCATTGCGCTCTGAGTCGTTTGTATCCAATACAATTCGCCAACGTAGGATGGCGGCGAAAGGTGCGTAAAGCACGTCGTCGAGCACGGATAGCGTCTCTACAAGCCTCATTCCACCAGGGGACGGAAATGCGACGTGAAGAAGAGGTAGTACGAGGAATGGAACGTTCGGCAGCATTGATGGTAACAGCCGTGAGGTATTCGACCTGACCGTCACAACTGAGAAAATCGTGGTCCGGAAAGGTCGCCAGGGAGGAGTAAAGTCCCCAGTCAGCTTTCGGTATGTTCCAGCTCGAAGGACGTGGGGATGGGGTGTGGTGCAGGAGACGAACGACACAGGGGAAGTGGTCGCTCGAATAGGTGTCAGAAAGGACATACCACTCGAACCGACGGGCAAGAGTGGTAGAACAGATCGAGAGGTCCAAGTGAGAGTAGGTATGAGTAGTCCGAGAGGAAAGTCGGGGCGCCAGTATTGAGGCAGACAAGATTGAGATGGTTGAAGACATCCGCCAAGAGTGAGCCTCTTTGACAGGATGCAGGAGAGCCCCAAAGGGGATGATGGGCATTGAAGTCGCCAAACAATAAAAACGGCAGGGGAAGCTGAACAATCAGGTGCATCATGTCAGCCCGACTAACAGCAGATGACGATGGAGTGTAGATGGTACAAACTGAAAAAGTAAAAGCAGAAAGAGTAATACGGACAGCTATTGCTTGGAGTGGGGTGGTCATTGGGATGGGATGGTAATAGACATCGTCCCGAACGAGCAACATGACCCCACCATGAGCTGGGATACCGTCCACAGGGGTGAGGTCATACCGCTCCGAGGTATAGTGGGTAAAGGCAATACGGTCAGTCGGGCGCAACTTGGTTTCCTGGAGACCAAGGACGAGCGGACAGTGCAGGCGGAGGAGCAGTTGTAATTCCTCCAGATTAGATCGAATACCTCTTATGTTCCAATGTAACAAGGCCATCGCTAGTCAAAAAAGAGGGGGAATGAGAAGGGGAAAGAGCTGGTCACCTCGACGGCCGCGGAGGGCCAGGTTTCGAGGGAACAACACTACAACCGGCGGGAGGCGGATCCTGGTCCATCGAGTCGTTGCCAGCTGCGGCCGCTGTCCCTGGTTGTGTAGGAGGGGCAGCATCATTTGCCGACGAGAGGCCAGCTGAGTGCCTGGCAGCAGAGCGTCCCGGCGAAACTGAGGACGGCCGGGACCAGCGACTCACAGATGGAGCGTCAGACGAAATGCGCCGGGGTGGAGAGGGGGATAGAGACTTCTTCTTGGAGGCCTTCTTGGAAGTCCGAGAAGGCGCAGGGATGGTGGGCTGGACACTAAGAAGGTCCTCACGCGCAGGGTCCGTTTTGGAACGCCGGACCTCGGAAGCTGGGGTCCGGAACGTTTCCCCGATGGACGCCTGAGAAGAGGATCGCTTCTCAGGCGGCGGGAGGGGGGGGGGGGGGCGTGCCTGGGACAGAGGGGGCGGGGGCCACGGGGGAGGAGGATTTGGAAGGGAGGGATTTGGGAGGCAGAGGCAGAGACCCCGGATGGGGGGAGGAGGCGGAGGGGGGACAGGATAGGGGTGAGGATACCGCGTAAGGAGTGGACACAACTGAGGCAAACGAAGTGGTCAACGGCACGGGATGGAGGCGGTCATACTTCTTCCTGGCCTCAGAATAAGAGAGACGATCCAAAGTTTTGAGTTCTTGTATCTTCTTCTCCTCCTGATATGCGGGGCAGTCTGAGGATCTAGGCGAGTGGATGCCAGGACAATTAACGCACAGAGGTGGTGGGGTGCATGTATGTTCCTCACGAAGAGGACGCCCACAATCACCACAAAGGGGCTCAGCCTCACACCGTGACGACATGTGCCCAAAGCGCAAACACCGAAAACAGCGCATAGGAGGCGGGACGTAAGATCGCATGTCGCACCGGTAGCACATCACCTTTACCTTCTCTGGGAGAACGTCCCCCTCGAAGGCGAGGATAAAGGCCCCGGTGTCAATGCGACGGTCTTTGGGGCCGCGCTGGACTCGCCGGACGAAATGCACGCCTCGGCGCTCCAGGTTGGCCCTGAGCTCCTCATCAGATTGCAGCAGGAGGTCCCGATGAAAAATAACCCCCTGCGTCCTATTTAGTGCCAGATGCGGGACAATGGACACTGGGATGTCCCCTAGGCGGTCGCACGCCTGGAGCGCCGCCGACTGAGGCGGAGGTGGTCTTTATAAGAACGGACCCCGAACGCATCTTACTGAGAGCCTACATTTCCCCGAAGATGTCCTCAATGTGCTGAACAAAGAACATGGGCTTGGAGGTGGCGAACGTCCCCCCATCGGTTCGAGAACAGACCAAATAGCGGGGGAAGTACTTCGCCCCAAGCCGGCGGGGCTGTCCCTCCTCCCAGGGAGTGGCCAAGGGGGAAAGGGCAGGAGAACCAGAACTAGAAACAGTACCTTTCCTTTTGAAAGACTCGGCCGCAGAGCGACCTGATACATGTTGACGTTTCATCTGCGAAACATCCGCCCCGATACCACCCACTCCGACCAGGGGCTCTCCCCACGGGCGCCACCCAGCCTCAGCAAGGGCCACCTGGCAGGATGACCGTTGCTGGGAGTCCTGATGCCCCAAGGAGACGGGCATCTACTCCTTGGCCGACATGGGGAGGGTGCAGCTTAGGTATCGGCAGTACGATCCCTGTGTTGTCAGGGGGCTACAACCTAGAGGGTACATGACGACCCCACCACAACGGGCTGGCTACCGTGCTGGATTTCTGGTGCCATGGAAAGTCCATCACAATCGTAGGGGCAGATGGGGACGCACTATGGGCGTAACTTGTACAACCCATCAGGCGTTTAGGCCCAATTTGAGGAATAGTGGGTATGGTTACAACGCCGGTACAATGCTGAGTGCCAAGGTCTTAGTGCACTGAGGACCAGTGGTACATCACGTAAGGCGTCCTTCCCCAAAAGGCTTGTACTTCTGTAGAATTTTGAAAAATGGAGGTCAAACCCCAAGGGGGACCATCACATGGAAGGCCGAAATGGTTGAAACTCCTTTTAGTCGCCTCTTACGACAGGCAGGAATACCTCGGGCCTATTCTTACCCCGGACCCAATCTTCAAAGTGTTTCTTGCCTTCTGGAAAACAAGGCTACACCGTTAGCAGAGTAACAAATAGATCCTAAGTATCATCTCTGAACAAGATTAAACAAGAAAAGAAATACAATGTGGAAAACTACTAAGCCTCAGAATGGGGATAAATAAATATTGAAGAGAGAATGAAGTAACAGTGTGTTTCACCTAGATTACAAGATCATGTAGCAAGCATATTGTCAAGATAATGTTTGTAATTGTTTACATGAGAAGCCAGTCCTCTGAAAAATATCAACACTATCACTAGAAAAGAAGCACACTTATGTTTTAGTTTCTATTTGTGGTATTAAAGTGCTTTACTGAATATTAAAAACCAAATTTTCAAAAACTAAAATATGTTCAACATTTCTATTTTATTGAAAACTAACCTACATGCATTGTTTCTACAACAGCTTACATTGAAAGGCATTTTTCAACCCCACTTAGTCCATTACAAGAGTCTACATAATTTGATGGTAATAGAAAAAATTTACCTTGCAGTACCTTCTCTCCATCTGCAAAATTCTGCTATGCAATCCCAAATTCCTGGAACCTATAAGACACACTGAAACTCTTACCCTGCAGAAACTAGAGCAACATGAACAATGCCACCTCAAAAAGCTCTCCATGCTGCTCACTTCCTACTCCTGCCTTCGAGTACCACTGTCCACCACATCTTCAACAACCTCCAAACATCCCCACATCCTCTCAGATGAAAAACCCTGTCTCGCAGACCTACTATATTTACCCCACCCTCCAAAACCGCCTCTCAGTACCACAAGGAAACCAGAAGCTAAACAGACCCAAAACAGTCATGAACCTTTCCTCTAGAAGCCTTAGCCCCCATAAATATCAGTCCTTTCCAAAAGCCTCACCTTTCGCCCCACTTCCAAATTCAGTCATGCTGGACTTGTTTAAGACCATATCCCCTCGCGGTCCATACAGTGGAAACACTTTTTTACCACCAACCCTACTAGTCAGGCTCAACCGAAGACCAGTACTGAACCCTGCCTAACTCAGTTCACTCCTCCAGCCAACCGCGACCGATCCCCACTGCCCCCAAACCACCCCCTGTTAACTTCCCAGAATTTCTTAACCTCAAACCTTGCCTCACCATTCCCCAAATCCCTCAACATGCTAACTAACCTTACATCCACAGAAAGAACAACAGTCCATCATCTAGAAGCTGATCCTGATTTATAATCCTACCTGTGGACAAAGGCTGCACAACTGTTTTTTTTTTTTTTTTTTTGAACTGCAAGTATTACATGGCGGAAGGACTCCACCAGCTGTCAGGTACTTCCACTTACAAACCATGCCTCAGTGACCCCATTCTAATAATCCAGCAGGATCTCCAGTAACTACTCAAATCCTTAGGCCCATTCCAGAACCTCTCCTGGAGTCCATCTCTCTACTCATCCCCACCACTCACCACACTCCTACCTTCTACATGCTTCCCAAGTCCATAAACCTAACCACCCAGGACACCCCACTGTGGCCGGTTACTGTGTACCCAATGAGAGAATCTCTGCTTTTGTAAACCAACACCTTCAATCTATTATTCGGAACCTACCCTCCTATATAAAAGACACCAACCATTTCCTCCATCAACTCTCCACAGTTCCTGTCCCTTTACCACATGGTGCCCTGCTCGTCACTATTGATGCCACTTCCCTGTAACCTAACAGCCCTAATGCCCATGGCCTTACCGCTATTGGACATTACGTTTCCCAACACCTGACAGATCCCAAACCAACAACCTCCTTCCTAGTTGCCATGACAAACTATATCCTCACCCGCAATTACTTCTCTTTCGAAGGCGTTATCTACAAAAAAATATGTGGTATAGCTATGGGCACCCGCATTTCCTATGCCAACCTATTCACGGGCCATCTAGAGGAATACTTCCTTAAAACCCAGAATCCTGAACCCCTCACCAGTTTCACATTCATTGATGACATCTTTGCTATCTGGATCGAAGGTGAGGACAATGTATCCACATTCCTCCAGAACCTCAACAACTTTTCCCCCATTTGCTTTAACTGGTCCTATTTAACGTGACAAGCCATTTTCCTAGATGTTGACAAGACGGCCACATCAGTACCTCTGTCCACACCAAAACCACTAACCACCAGCAATACCTCCACTTCAACTGCTGCCACCTGTTCCATACCAAGAAGTTCCTTCCATAGAGCCTAGCCACCCATGGTCATCGCATCTGCAGTGACGAGCAGTCCCCCTCTAAATATACCAAGAGGTCTCACTTAAGTCTTCACTGACCGCATTATCGTCCCAATCCCGTTCAAAAACCAATCTCCTGTGCCTTATCTCTCCAGTCTCCTACCACCTCCCAAAGTCCAATTGTCCAGCCACAAAACAGCATTCCCCTCTGAACTCAGTACCACCCAGGACTGGACATTGTCTGCCAGGGTTTCAATTACCTATCTTCGTGCCCTGAAATGAGAAATGTTCTCCCACAGTGGTATTCTGTCATCCACCAGACCTACACAATATACTTGTTCATCCTTACGCAAACCCTGCTCCCAATCCCTTAGCTCATGGCTCATATCCCTGTAATAGACCTAGATGCAAAACCTGTCCCATACATCCTCCTCCTACCACCACCACCACCACCACCACCACCACCACCACCACCTATCCCATCAAACGGCAAGGGCTACCTGTAAAACCAGTCATGTGGACTACAAGCTAAGTTGCAACCACTGTGCTGCATTCTATGTAGGCATGACAAACAATAAGCTGTCTTTCCACATGAATGGCCACCAACAAACTGTGGCGAAGAAACAAGTGGACCACCCCGTTGCTGAACACACTGCCAAACATGATATCCTATATTTCAATGACTGCTTCACAGCCTGTGCCAGTGGCTCCTTCGCACCACCACCACCACCACCACCACCACCACCACCACCACCACCACCACCACCACCACCACCACCACCACCTTTTTATTTCTCTCTTTTTCCACTACTTTCCCTGTCCTCCTTCCCACCTCTCCCCTGCCTCTGTCTAACCTGCAGCACTGCACTGTACAACCCCCCCTCCCCCCACCATACTATCCTTCCTCCTCCTCGCCTCAGCCACCTCTTTACCCCCACCCAATCACTACTCCCATCATGCACTGGTGCTGCTGCTAGCAGTGTTGTTTCAATTGCCTGAGACTGCAGTTTCTTGTGTGGGTGTGTGTAGTATTGTTCACGAAGTTCTTAATGGCCGAAAGCTTTAATTGTGAGAGTCTTTTTGTTGTGCCTATCTGTGACTCAGCAGGGTGAGTAGCAACTTTCCTACTCATAATATTGTTACATTCCATCCAGGATTTTCCTTTGTTTGATTATCTTGTAATATACTTTATCAACAGCCCTAGCTGTGTAATTAGCATAAAATTTGGAAAAATTAAACACTTTCTACAATATAAGCTTTTTCAACACTACATGATCAAAAGTATCTGGACACCCCCAAATACACAGTTTTCATATTAAATGCATTGCACTGTCACCTACTGCCAAGTACTCCATATCAGCAACCTCAGTAGTCATTAGACACAGAGCAGAATGGGGCACTCCACTGAACTCATGGATTTTGGTTGGTTTAAAAGATGGGGGAAGGGACCCAACCACGAGGTCATTGGTTCCTTGTTCCTAATAAAACAATGCCACTAGTGTGAGAATAAAACGGACAAGACATAACACAAAACGAAAAGAAAGGAAAAACCACAAGAACGAAGGAAAGGCAATGAACACTAAAAGGAACAAACGAGGACAAGAAAATAGAGACGCTAGAAACAGAAGATGGTGAAGCAAGAAAGCAGATTACAGTGGCTGGCCGAGCAACACATTTAAACTTCCACCTTAAAATTACTAGGGTGGAGGACACAGAGGGATAAAATGTAAAACTAAAGCTGCTGCTGAGGCATCATCGCACAACACTGAAGGCAGGGAGCTGGGAAAGTTAAAAGTTTGCCGAAGAGTGGCTATAAGTGGGCAGTCCAGAGAGGTGGACAACTTATTTGGGAGCCACAGCGACACAGAGGTGGGTCCTCACAACAGAGTAGTTAACCATGCGTTAGCCATGTATGGACAATGTGAAGCTGGCAGAGGACTTTATTCCCTGTCAGATGACAGGGATGACTTGCACACAGTTGTCTCCTTATTGACGGGCAGCTTATTGTGCATACTGTTATGCCATTCCGTCTCCCAAAGCCTGAAAACCCTGCGGTGTAAGAATGCAGGTCAGTTTCGAATATGCCCATCTCCAGAAGCGGTTCCCGCATCACCTGTTTGGCCAGCCAGTTGGCAAGTTCGTTGCCTGGGATTCCGACATGTCCTGGGGTCCACACAAACACCAACAAACGATGGGATCGTTCCAGGGCACAAATGGACTCTTGGATGGACGCCACCAGAGGATGGAGAGGGTAGCACTGGTTGAGTACACAGGAGAAATGACACGCCAGAGCATGAGCGGATGTTCTCAAGAGCACGAGATATTGCCGATAGCTCTTCTGTGAAAACACTGCAACCATATGGCAAGGAGTGCTGTTAAATATGCCCTTCATGAACATACGCAAGATCTACGTGACCATTAGCCATCGGTGTAAACCACGTCAGAGCCACGGAAAAAGTCAAGGAACGAGAGGAAGCGACATCTGAGAGCGGCGGGGTTAACTGAGTCCTTAGGGCCATGTAAAGGTCCAGACGAAGTTGCGGCTGAGGTGTACACCATGGAGGTGTACGTGAACTGACGGCAAGCAGAGGTGGTATAGGGAAGGACTCCAGTTCGGAGAGAAGGGACCGCACGCGAACCACGATCGTTAGCCCCGACCTGGGCCACCGATGTGGGCGATGGATCGCCACGGGCGGGAAAAGGAGACAGTTATTCAGATTCTCAGGACAACTACGAATGTGTGCAGTGTAACTGGCGTGCAGTTGTGCACGACTTATCTGCAATGGATGGACCCCAGCCTCCACCAATACGCTGGTCACTGGACTCTTCCTAAAAGCTCCTGTCGCTAGTCGAACCCCTCAGTGGTGCACAGTGTCAAAGAAATGCAACACTTCAGGCACTGCCCAACCATAAACCACACTACCATAGTCAATTTGAGATTGGACAAGGACTCTGTAAAGCTGCAACAGCATAGAGTGATCTGCACCCCAATTGGTGTTGCTCAGGCAACGGAGGGCGTTGAGGTGCTTCCAGCACTTCTGATTAAGATGACGAAGATGAGGAAGAAGCGTCAATCGAGCGTCGAAAACCAGTCCTAAGAATCAATATGTCTCCACTACAGTGAGTGGATCATCATGAAGGTAAAGTTCTGGGTCGGGATGAACGGTACGACGCCAACAGAAGTGCGTGACACACGACTTTGCAGCTGAAAATGGAAACCATGGGCTAGAGCCCACGACTGCGCCTTATGGATGGCTCCCTGTAGGTGGCGCTCAGAAACACCAGTACTGGAGCAGCAGTACGAAATGCAGAAGTCATCTGCATACAGAGAGGGTGAGACGGAGGGCCCAACAGCTGCTGTTAGACTGTTAATGGCCACTAAAAGTAGAGAGACACTCAATACAGAGCCCTGCAGGACTCCATTCTCCTGGATATGGATGGAGCTATGGGAGGCACCAACTTGGACATGGAAAGAACGGAGTGACAGGAAGTTTTGGATAAAAGTCATGAGCGGGCCCCAGAGACCCCACTCATACAATGTGCCAAGGATATAATGTCACCAGGTAGTGTCTTAAGCTTTACGTAAGTCATTAAAGACAGCAACCAGGTGTTCGCATCTGGAAAAGGCTGTTCGGATGGCAGACTCGAGGGACGCAGGGTTATCAGTGGTAGAGCGACCCTGGCGTTAAGCCGCCCTGACATGGAGCCAGTAGGCCACGTGACTCAAGGACCCAACCCAACTGCCGACACACCATATGTTCCAGCAGCTTAGAAAGAACGTTGGTGAGGCTGATAGCTATCCACATCAAGTGGGTTTTTACCGAGTTTGAGCACTGGAATGGTGGTGCTCTCCCGCCATTGCGATGGAAAGACGTCATCATGCCAGATCAGGTTAAAGATGATGAGGACATGTCGTTTATAGTAACAGGGTGTATACGCAGACAAGGAAAAAAGTTCTCAAATTTTTCCCGGATTTCCTGGTTAAAAGTACACTCTCTCCCAGATGAAAACATACTTTTTCCGTGTTACTAAGTGACAGTATATCTTCCCTCCCACTTATCAAACCTTTGAATGGTTATGTTTTTATACATGGGCGTAGAATTTCCCGGCACTTTAGAAAACTAAACTCAGGGAAGAAAACTCCTTTTGGAAAGATTTTTGATGTGCAGCAACATGTACCCTGCATATTTTCGTATTACGGTAGTATAAATTCGAATTCTACCAAACACCGCATGTTACTTTCTGTACCATTGTAATCTAGATTGTGATGTGCTTTTGTAAGCCAGTCATAGCTCATGTCACCTGATCCTGCCAGCCAATGTCAGCAGATATTCAGACCACAGTACACCTGATGTAGTCAGCTAATAGCAACATCACTGTTAAGTAGCGCGGATACACAAAAAATTAATATACATAGTGTTGCTACAAGAAAAGCAAACCTTTCACATACTATATTGGTCTCTAAGGTTAATAAGCTGCAAGAGAAGCTAAGCTTTCACATATAATGTTGATATTTTGTGCAAGCGTGTTACACTAAGATATATCACACAAATGTGCCAGTAAAATTTTTAGCCGAGTCCAGTGACTTGTCCTCAAAGTTTTCCGCAGATAAATTAGCTACCACACAGGAGAGAGAGCTTCCCGTAGCACTACATCAATATGCTCATAATAGCGACATGAATGTCTCATCTTCTGGGCTCTAAATACTTCTAAAATGGCTTGTCATCAAACACTCTGATTTAAGAAATTCATCGAACATTCTCGCACATAGTTCAACTTGCATAAAAGGGAATTTACTTTGAAAGTAATGCTTTTCAAACCACCATTTGCAATATTTTTCTGCGACCTGTTAGAAATAGGTTCGTTTCAGTAGTCAGAGAGCACCAGATAATGGGTGCCACTGTGCTTTGGCAGCTGCCAAGACGCAGGAAGCCCGTGTTCATGTAAAACATTAAATGATCTTACATTATGTCATAAAAGAAAAAGACATCAGAGGATACGCCAAGGGCATCGGAATTTCGTGAACCATACTAAAATGGCACATTTAAAGTGCACACTTTAAGAGCTCATTCGTATGTCCAAGTTCCAAATGAAGTAGGCCTCGACCTGATATTAAGCTTTTTAGTGTGGGTTTCGGGATGTAAATTTTCCTGGAGTGCCAGTACTGTATTAACTCATTTTTGATTCTTTATTATGGCATAATGCCATATGTGCTAGAAGATGAAAACGTGCACTTGAAATTAGCCAATAGTGCGGAACTAAACACTTCAAACATACTGGGTGTCTCAGCATAAAAGATTAATAAAAAACCAAGTTTCTTTAGCAAACCGACAAAAATAGCTTCACTGTTCTACAAGGCAAAGGTGATTAATGCATGGCTGTCAGAAAAGTGGAAATAAAATCTTAAACTAATAACGTATATTACCCTTCCGTAACTATGTGAATGTATTTTAATTCACTTGATAGCTCACGGCCACAGAAATCCATTTTGTTTTCATTTGCTGTGAGAGCAGTAAACGAAGAGGAAACAGGAAAATCACTACATGTAAACACGGGTCACATGGAGACTACACACTTCCCCACTATAAATCAGACTGCTTTGTGCATCAGGCTCTGATCTACAATATTTCCCAACCGGGGCAATACTAAGATACTGGCGCCCCCACCCCCACTCCCTCCGAGTGTTTGAGATAAGACGTCAAAAATTGAAAAAATTAATTTTTCTGATACATAAAACATATATGTTCGAGGAAATGTAAGACATGTTATTTGGCCTTAAGTGTGCCAGAGTGCAGTGCCACCCCTCTTCACACAGGATTCTTCTATCGCACGTCACTGTATTTTGCTATGCGGAATTTAAATGTGTGTATTTTGTACTGGATGACATCCTGTCCCTCTAGAAAACAAACAACTCGCAATTAATACTGGATGGAATTATTTGTAATCGGGAGAACAAGAACTCTTCAGAAAATTTGCACTCTTTATTGCCTTTAGCTTATAACTTTACATAAAATTTAAATATAGGATACATAAAAAAAGTAAAGACAAGAGACAAGCAATACAGTACACATTTCTTCAATCCTTAGCTCCTAGCATTGTTTTCTCTCTAATGTTGCTACAGCTTTACATGACGTGCTTTCCTTTCTGCGACAGAATCTATTAGCTCATCAAAGTTCGGCCAATGTTTAGCTACATGAAAAATTGAAATATCGCTGTCTAATACTGACTAAGCTGTTAATACGAATAGTACCCAAGACTGGTGTGGTTTCTATTTTGTCACTGTCTGCTAGATAAAACAAAATAGGCCTTTCTAACACTGCAGAAACTGTAACACACATCAAATAAACAAGACTGTTTTGGCACAAATGGTCATTTTTATAAAACAACAGAATATAATTTACGAAGAACAACATAAAATGCCTATTAGGTCTACTAAAAGGAAAAAGCTTTGTGTTAGAAGGTAGTTTCACATTTCATTCATACACTATAGTTTCTAGAGCATGAGATTGAAAAGTAGTAGTACGAGATTTTTATATAAATTTGGAATCTACATATTCTTCCCTAATTTGTGTGATGTCCCTGTTTCTCTTCCTTCCTCGTTCTAACGAGCAATCTTGTCATGACTAATTCTGGAACTATTCCTGCCTTTGTCAAAACTTATTCGCCAGTCAACTTCACTAACCCTACCAGAATCACTGGTTTGGTTATCCAGTTAGGTGTTATGTTCATACAAACCATTTTCCGCACTACTTCCAGAATAGAACTTAAGTGGCCGCTAGATGGGGACTGTAGAACTGGTCCTTACTAGTGTAGTGATCTGGCCAAAAATTTGACAAAATTTCATTTTCCTGGATACACCGAGAAGATAATACGTAATCTTTCTCATCTGTTATTCCTGTTCGTTGTTTATTTCTACTCTGCTAGACTGAATCTATGGATTTCCCTAGTAGGCCTAATTATAACAATGCTGATCATTGGCAAACCCAAACAACATAATCAGATAGCAATTGGCGTTCACTCGTATAGAGCGGTTCCCTTTTGCCTGCAGGAAAGTTTATTTCGAGATGCGACGAGGATTCCCAGACAGACATCATGTACACTATGCATGCATTCAAAAGCAACTTTCTTTTTTTTTACCATGGGACCAAACTGCTGATGTCATCGGTCCCTAGGCTTACACACTACCTAATCTAACTAACTTAAGCTAAGGACAACACATACACCCATGCCCGAGGTAGGATTCGACCCTGAGACGGGGGTAGCCATGCGAACCATGACGAGTCGGCTACTCTGTGCAGCTTATGATTCGTTCAGAAATCAACTTACAGAGTGGGTTCAAAAACCAACAGGGATGCGCATAAAAATCATGAGTACTCGATAGACCAACGTGCGCTGGATGCTAGGCGCTTTGTGAAACAAGGTTTTTTTTCTCCTCTTAATGAATTTCGTGCCGCCCCCCCCCCCCCAAAAAAAATCCCTCATAGATCCGGGCCCGCTGTGCATGCGTGAATCTGGCAGCTTGGGTGCGGCAGTAAAATTTTTCCCAGTTGCATCTAGCTGCTTGCTGCGACTGCTTACACAGCCAACAGCCACATTTCTGTAGCCAGAAATGGGAGAAGGTACTACTCATACGCCACTCAACTGTGCATGCGCATGGGCCCGCTTGTAACTGCTAAAATGAATCTAATGTAAACAGTTGTGATGTCACACTCATTGGAGGCAATTTGTTGTTATGAAGCATTGCACAGTTTTCCTAAAGCCTTTGACACATTTTGATGTTGGCAAACGCTTGTATGAGCACTGTGTTTTTTTGTTGTATATAGCAAATTACCTTTGCAATTTACGTTTCATTTTCATTTTCATTTTTTTTCTCGTTCACATTTTATTGTTGCAGTATTATTCTGCAGTAGTGGGATACAGTAATATCCTTTGTTAGAGTATCGATTCTTACCTGTCAAAATTACAAAAATTTAAGTGAAAACTAGAACAATGAATAATTCCCGGAAGTCTAAAAAATTCCTGGTTTTCTCCCAGATGTCCTGGGTTTTATACACCATTAGTCAGATGATAGCTGTTTAATCATCTGGCTGTGGATCAGATCAGGCCCAGGAGTTGTGTCGGGGCAATGTGCAAGGACGTTGAGGTGGTCCCATTCTGTAAATGGAGAATTATAGGGTTCACTGTGACGTTCAGTGAACGAGAGGGCTTTCCCTTCCATCCACTTGAGGGTGCAAAATGCTGGAGGATAATTCTCTGACACAGAGGCTCAAGCATAACTAAGTGCTTGGCAATTGCGTTTGCATTGGTAGACAACACATCATTGACGCTAATGCCAATAACACCTGTCTGAGTGTGGGTACCACAAACACGTCTGATATTCGTCCAGACTTGGGAAGGTGACAGGTGGCACCCAGTGGTCAAGATGTACCTCCCCCAACATGCCTGTTTCCATCATTTTATCACGGAGTCGTTTAAAAGCTATTAGGTGCTCTAGGGAAGGGTGCCACTCATGTCACTGTAGAGCCCACCGACGCTCTTTAATGGCCTCAGCGATTTCTGACAACCACCAAGGTACTGACTTTTGCCAGGGACACCCTAAAAAACAAGGGAACACGTTTTCTGCTGCAGAAACGATTGTTCTAGTGACCTGCTCAACTACCACATCGATGGTACCATGTGTGGGAGATTCAATGGTGACAACAAAGGTGAAAGCTTCCCAATCTGCCTTGTTTAAAGCCCATCTTGGTAGACGTCCGGGACAATGGCGCTGGGGGAGTGACAGGAAGGTGGGAAAGTGGTCACTACCACACAAGCCATCGTGGTCTCTCCAGTGGACAGATGGGGTAAGTTCTGGGCTGCAGAGGGATACATCAATGGCTGGGTTAAGTGCCATGAGCCACACTGAAATGTGTGGGGGCCGCAGTATTTAAGAGGAAGAGGTCGAGTTGAGACAGGAAAGTTTAGATATCTCTGCCTTGACCAGTAAGCGCAGTGCCACCCTACGAATTAAAATCTCCCGAAAGTATGAAAGGTTTAGGAAGTTGATGAATCAGTCCAGCCAATGCATTTATGGGTAATGCACTAGCTGGAGGAAGATATATGTTGCAGGCAGTTGTTTCCAGCGTCATCCTCATCCTGACAGCCACAGCTTCAAGAGGTGTTTGAAGGGGTACGGGTTCACTGTATAATGAGTTCAGGAAAGACAAAATCCACCTGACACACTATAATAGTCACTACGGTTCTCTTAATATCCCCTATAGCCACAAGGGGCAGAGGTCTGCATTGCCGGGAACCAGGTTTCCTGCAGAGCAACGCAGAAAGCGGGTGTAAAGCTTAACAGCTGCCGTAGCTCCGCCAGGTGGTGGAGAAAAATGCAACAATTCCACTGGAGGATGACATTATCATGAAGCTCAGAAGGCATGACGCATGCTACGAGGCAGGTTACGCCTCAGGGTCACCTGCTGCCACCACCTGAGTATTTGTATCCATTCCTATCGTGGATGAGGTATCAGTGAGATCCATGTCCTCAGGGGACGCTGAGGTCTCCACCTCATCTGCAGGTGCAGAATTGGTAGGGAGTGGTCATGTTGGGGCCACCAGAGGGCCCTTTTTCTTAACAGACTTCTTTGTTTACTTGCCCTCTCGCTTCTCTTTTTAAGGCTTGCTGGGATGACGTCTCAGAAGTAGCTTCAGGCAAAGAGGAATACCGTGAAGATCTTCACCCAGTAGCTTTCACCTCCTTTAGCCACTGGCAAGTGTGTGTTGTGGCATTAGTGGAGACCTTGGGAGAGGGGGTCTCAAGGGAACCCTTCCACACGTAAGGAGGCTGTTGCTTCTCTGGCTGGAGGGGGGGGGGGGCGGGCAAATTGCTCGTAAAGTAGGTACTTTGGGAGCAACGGAAGGAGATTTTCGCCCTGCCACCAAGGAGGCAGGTGCAGTCTGGAGGCCT
This sequence comes from Schistocerca nitens, assembly GCF_023898315.1. Taxonomy (NCBI): domain Eukaryota; kingdom Metazoa; phylum Arthropoda; class Insecta; order Orthoptera; family Acrididae; genus Schistocerca; species Schistocerca nitens. Next base: position 664,857,726 of record NC_064615.1, on the reverse strand, counting down.
GGAGGGCCCACTGTTCGTGGCACAAAGTGTGGTATGACTGGTACTTGTGATGGCATTGGTAATGAAGCTACAAAGTATGTGGACGTCATCTGAACGGGATGTAATCTTTCAAATTTGCATTTAACCTCTTGGTAACTCAACCAGTCCAGGGTCTTGTATTCCATGATTTTCCACTCCTTTTGGAGTACTGTGCAATATGGCGAGCAGGGGGAGTGCTGCTCTCCGCAATAGATGCAAGTGGGAGGAGGCATACAGGGAGGGTCTGGATGCTGTAGATGTCCGCAGTCTTGACATGTGGCATTGGAAGTGCAGCGGGAAGACGTGCCTGAATTTCCACTGCTTCAAGCACCATGTAGGGGGAGGGACGTAGGACGTATGGTTTAACATCACAGAGGTAAACCACTGCCTTGACCTTTTCAGGCAATGAATAACCCTCAAAGGCCAAGACGAAGGCACCGGTAGCAACCCTGTTGTCCGTGTCCCCTGTAAACACGCTGGATGAAATGAACACCCACCATTCTAGATAGGCACAGAGCTCGTAAGACTGCAAGAGGAGGATGCGATGGAAAATAATCCTCTGGACCATGTTGCGACTTTCATGGGGACTGACAGGAACAGGACTATCATCCAGCCAGTCACAAGCGAGTAATGCCCAGGACTGGGCCGAGGATGCTGTCTGAATCAAGGCTGCATGGCTTCTCACCTTTGACAGCGCTGTCACTTCCCCAAACTTATCGTCAATATTCCAGAATGAGATTTTCACTCTGCAGCGGAGTGTGTGCTGATATGAAACTTCCTGGCAGATTAAAAACTATGTGGCCAACCAAGACTAACTCAGGACCTTTGCCTTTCGCGTGCTCTACCAATTGCGCAACCCAAGCAAGACTCACGCCCCGTCCTCACAGCTTCACTACTGCCAGTACCTCATCTTCTACCTTCCAAACTTTACAGAAGCTCTCCTGCGAATCTTGCAGAACTAGCAATCCTCTTGCTTTCAGGAGTGCTAGAAATGACAATAGTGATGGTCAACAAAGTCATAATTACAAACAATGAAATTAGTGACACAAAAAACAGTTTATCTGGAAAAATGGGGCATCAAGTGGAGACAATGCCCAGTTTCAAAACTAGATTCATGTTCTGACTGAGAACAACTTACTGAAGATCGGGAGTTATTCTCACCTTCAACTTAATTCAGTATGTACATTTCCAATTACCTCTTCAGCACCACAACTGATTTGATGAACACATATGCATTACAAACTGAACAGACAAGCAATTTCCTTCAGAGTACATCTGCAGAAATAAAACATTGTTTAACTTCACATAATTAGAGGAACTCTAAAATTGCCCACCATTCGAATTTATTAGGACACAGCACAAACTGCAATTATTCTTAAGACGATATGGCCAGAGAGATTCTTCCAACTGAGAATAAATTTGCATCTTGTTCACAACATGTTTGTTTTATAAAGTTCAGCCCATGTTTACAGATGGGCATAACAGAAGTCTATAGTTACCTGTTGCAGAAGAGTTAGCAACTGAGGAAATGATCCCATTTACAGGACAGCTCTTTTTTTTTTTTTTTTTTTTTTTTTTTAAAAAAAAAGAGCATGTGAAAGGTAAGATAACTCAAAGGGGGTATGAAAATGTACATGTTATACTATAACAGTGGGCAGGCTTATAGTTTTATTCTTCATCAGGATGTGCCAACAGAGTTTCAGGAATCTATGAACAAGGATCAACAGTAATTCTGTCAACCCAGAGAATAAAAAGGGAAATAGCGCATAACATATTTTGACAACTTCATACAAAATTTCAAAGCACTGACACAAGAAAACATTTGCACTGCCGGAACTGTCAGAGTAGGCCTAAATTATCTTGCTAATTCTGCTCTAATGCCACACAAGGAGGCAACTGAAGAAATGTGGTTTTTCAGAAGAATTATGCAGCACAAATGTCATAATACTGATGAAACGGTTTGACAGCACAGTAGTTCTGTGTTGAAACTTTACTAGGAAAGGAGAATCTGGCAAAATTGAACACTGAGATTGTAAAGCCACAGAATGAGAGGGGGTTGACCTCTCTAATCAACTGATGTCATATTACAGGATTTTTATGACATCCAAGGAACAGACACAGAGCTATTTTCCATGCTGTTGGATTTTGCTGTAGTACAGAGTTGGACGGAATACAGGACAAGCGCCAAACCAACTTATCAGTTTCTTTACGAGGCAGGCTAGTTTTCTGGTGTTAAGTGGGATGGATACCCTCCCAATAAAACAAGGCCAACCATCCGTCACACCTCCATATACTCGTGTTCAAAGGTGATGATGAGAAACTATACTACCTGAAGAGATTCAGCAGAACACTTGCCACTTCATGAAAACAGTGCAGCACCTACTAGGTGCAAATTCCCAGAATGCAATGTACATCTTTGTTTCTCCAAGGGAAAGAACTGTTTCCATTAGTTTCATTTAAATTAAAAGGGCACTGAACATAATTTCCTATAGACTACATTGTTGACTATAAAAATGATGAATTTTATTCTACTGAGTGGGTAAAAAGCATTCACATATGTATGCACTAACTAATTTTTTTCTCTGCAATGAGTTAAACATTGACAGACCCACTGGACTTACTATACTTTGAAAACGTGTACATATAACTGTTCCATTTTTTAATTTTAAAAATTTACCTAAAAGAATTACAATGTAAAAAAAAATTGTATCTCGACAAAAATTCAGGTGTGGAAGCGTTAACAAACACCATACACGAAACACAAACAAAACATACCAACAAAAACATCGCAGTTACCGCCTGTACAACATAAAGTCACTTAAATTCATTTACAAAATTAAAAATCGGCAGATTTCAAAAAAATATGTTGGTAACGTCACTTGTCAAGGCAGAATAGTCCCATCACACAAACTTCAATATGCACGAGGATGAAGGTCCACACAATTTTAAAAACATTGTCATATTGCTGGCAGGCGTAGCTTTTATGGAACAAACAATTGGGATCCAGGATATTACCTGCACTTAGAAACTGATTACGTGTTTCCGAGAGTCATGGAACGCCAGTAACAAAGTTACCGGTATATATATTTTGGAATTTCTTCCCCTACTATTCTCAATCAATGAACCATAATTTAACATTACCTGACGGTTCCTGCTCGGTTGGAAAAATCTCATTTTTCAAACGTTTAAAGCTCACATTTGAAATTACGCATCCTTTCTTCAGAATAAATGCTTCAGACACTAAACGAAAAGGGCAATTATTAAGTTATCATATACTTTTGCTGAAAAAAATTTTAAACACAAACATGAAGTTAATTTTAAATTAATAATCAAGCGAGAATTTGATTTCGAGCATAAATTCCACGCTTTTAGTGATCCGATGAAAGGTAAAATGGCGCAGTTTGGAAAACCATAACACACATACACTAATGCTCTAAACTTCTCTCTGCGGTTTAGTGCTGCTTTTGAACTTACAAATTCGTATTTTACTTTGTGTGAAATAGGCATGGGCTCTCCAATCCACCAGAATACAAAACAACATATCGTTACTACACAATTAAAAACAAACATTTTCACACTTATTTAGAAAAACTACACAACTATGCTCACCCAAAGAAAGGGTCCTCCTCAAAATCACCCATCAGCGATCCAAAAAGCGACATCGCACCGAAATTTCACTCTATAAACTGACAAAATTCACTTGGCTGAAGGAAAAATTCTCTCGCCCACACAGACACACTAACTCGTTCGTTGTTCGACTGATCGAAACTTCGTACTGACGATTTCTCTAGAATGCGTCAGAGCTTACTCGTGTCGAGATGTTCACTTTAGCGTCATAGATGCTTGATATGTCAAAGATAGTGTTGCAATATTTAGGCGATTTTTACCTAAAATAAAATCGAGGCAGTTGTATAAACAATTGTAGAGGTCATTAAAGCACTACGTAAACGTATTTCTTTTCACGATCAAACACAGATTGTTGTTGGCTGTTGTAGGTTACAAACAAACACGTCACCAATGTGTTCTGTAAATTGAAGGCAAATGCCGAGTGTCATGGAATAGCAGGAAAAACTAAATACCTATTTCTGCTAAGCTTTATTTCGCTCTAAAGTAGAGCTTCTGAGGTAGTGAGCAATTTATCATTTTATTGGCATACTGTCATGTATTATTTTCCCGAAAGCGATTTCTAACCTTATCCAATGGTTATGTTGAGCGCGGATAGAGGCAGAATTCTGTAAAACCATTGTCGATATCATTAAATGAACGTAAGTTTGAATGGAAATTATTGGTGACGTAAAAGCAACACTTGAGATTTTTGTACCCATTATTGTTAATCACTTATTTTACTTGTAGGTACATCATTTTTGAAGATATGGGGACAGAAGAAACCAACAATATTCGCCATCAAGAGGCAAACCACACAGTTACTGCCAAACCGAAGTTTATGAAACTGTCATCGTATGTTTTGGCACTAAGGCCTTGGTCCTTAAGCGGGTCTTTGATGCCTACCTTATTGGGATGTGCACTATCATACAAGTGTGGATACTTCAGTTGGGTTATATTATTACTGACGTTGTTTACCGTCGTGACAGTGCATGGTGCTGGGAATGTTGTGAACACGTACTTCGATTACGTGAAGGGTATAGATGGACGAAAGAGTGATGATCGTATCCTTGTAGACCATATTTTGTCTAAGGATGAAGTTGTTACACTTGGTGCAATGTTGTATGCAGCAGGCTGCCTTGGGTTTATTTGCTTGGCAGCAGTTTCACCGGCAAAAATGGAACACTTGGCTTTGGTGTATTTTGGCGGACTTTCTAGTTCATTTCTGTACACTGGTGGAATAGGATTGAAGTACATCGCATTAGGTGACGTTATAATACTCATTATATTTGGACCTATATCAGTGTTGTTTTCCTTCATGTCCCAGACAGGGCATGTCGACTGGGGAACGATTTATTATGCAATTCCATTAGCGTTAAACACAGAAGCTATCTTACACAGCAACAATACAAGAGATCTGGAAAGTGACAGCCGTGCTGGAATTGTAACACTTGCTATATTGATTGGACAAACAGCTTCACATATTTTGTATGCATTTCTCCTTTTTACCCCATATATTTTATTTGTGGCTCTAGGTCTTAGATACTCTATGTGGTTCCTGCTACCACTTACGACATTACCTGCAGCATTTCGCATTGAAAAGCATTTTCGCTGCCTGGAGACTATTCAGACAGTACCTAGAAAAACTGCAAAATTAAATTTATATTTTGGTTTTTTGTATGTTCTTGCCTGCAGCCTGGTAGATGCAAATCATATGCCATTTCTACACTGATTTAATTTTCAGTGTAGTGCCACAACAATCACACTAAAGAGGTGTATTGGTTATGTACATTCTGGGTGCAATTATTGAATGTTTATCAGCACCTCAAAATTTTGTTTTGTTTCTGAAGTGATTAATTTGGTTACTAACTGATCAAATGATTTACTTATAATGCCAGATTTGGCTTAAAACATCTTAAATTACTTCGGGAAATATGTAACTGAAGTTACGTCAAAAATTAATGGAAAAGACAGTAAAGTAATATCTTGTAAACTTTAGACATATTTCCTGCTATTCAGGCCTATGGCATTTTAGAACAGCATGAAACAGTTAGCTGTCAGTTACCTTTCTGGTTATTTCGGAAATATACTTTGTAAAATGTTACTTATTTGCTTTACTTAATTTTTTAATCATCGCTGTAATGGTCTTCAGCATTACCAGTATAAGGTCACTGGCAGTGGTACAATTCTATCTAAAATGCTTATCAGTTGGGTGTTGAAGCAAGTATTGTCACTAAACAAAGAATAGCCTTGCAATAACAAGCCTGTAGAAATAAATGTGGAAGGTTTAATAGCACAAGCTACTGAATCACAAAATTTTATTGAAAGCCCTCTTCAAGTGCTTGAAGAGAAATTTGTGTTATACATGTAGGAAGCTGTGTTCTTTGGCTGATAAGATTTGTACTGACGTATTAGGCTAATTTAAGTTGTGACAATAGTTGTGAAAGTGTGGTGCAAGTTAATGATATACCCAGAATGCAGAGTTAACTGAATGGATTCCAGAGGAAAACCATAAACACTGAGTCAGTAACGAAGAAATGTGAACTCCTCATATCTCTCTCTGTTGTGGTAGCTTGTCAATCTCATAGTTAAATACCATACCTACATGCATTCGTGATGTGTTTGACAATAAGGACCAAGATAGGTGTAAGTGTGTTATGCAGGACTTTGTTTCAATACAGGATTACCTCATATGCCTAAAAATCAATAATAAGAGCAGCTGCTTTGAGATGTTTCATTGTATGAATATGTGCTAATGTAATCATTGTTGTGATTGTATGTGGTAAGTTATCAAGACTAATATTTAAATATTTAGATGTTCTATTTTGAAACATTGTCGATATGTGTAGGTCATTGTTCATTTTTTATATTGGGGTTTGAGTACTTAAAAGAGGATTCAGTGATTTTATGATCTGCAGCCATTTAACTACAAGCAGTATAAGCTAAAATTTATTCAATTTTTGGTGAAATAACGTAGCTGCAGTGTAGCAAATAATAGTCTATACCATGCTTAACATTCTGTGAACATGTCTCTGTTTTGGCAGTAAATGAAATGGCACTAAAATCTTCTTTCACAGATTTAGTTAGTACTGTACAGACTAAACAAGCAAGAAATGTTACACTTCAGAAGAATTTTAACATCACATATTTGTTATTTTCAGCTTTTTGTTCTGATTTAGAGCCTATATTGTTTTTAATTGTTAATATTTCTTTGAATTTTTGTGCTGGGCTGTTCAAGCCAAAACAAAGACTCAGTGTGTTCACTCCTTTGTAGTCACAGCTTCATAGCTGAATGGTGCTTGAACTTATTTACTGTATCAATGTAAATGTGTCTGTGAGCTTATTACGTGTCACTGTGTGTGTGTGTGTGTGTGTGTGTGTGTGTGTGTGTGTGTGTGTGATATAGAGAGAGATGGGGGGGGGGGGGGGGAGCATGCACAAAACCACACCAAATACACATTTTGTTGTTTCTGTCCTTTTTTGTAATTTATTTACATAGTAAACATTGCTATTCCACAGTAAGTCTTAAGCAACCCTCAGTAAATAGAGGAATATTATATACTTAATTTGAAAATACAGTGGCACTATTATGTACCTAAATAAGAGTTTATGCAGAATCTTAAGTTTTAAAACACAGTTATCTTTTTTTCATTGGTATTAGGAAATATACATAATGATGGTGTTTGCTGGTGATTCACCGACACATACCCATTCAATTGCTAATTTTGTGATAAGCAAACAAGTTCAAACTAAAGCTTATGAAAGTCACAGAGGTCAACCCAAGAAAATGGAAGTGCTCTGTCACAAATAAAAACTAAGTAATGCTCTGTTGCTGCCCATTGCCTGTTCAGCTCATTTAAATTGTCTATCCTAATATCAGTGTTTATCAAAGGTCTCTGTTGTAAGTTTGCCCTTCGTAGCAGTTTGTTACCCCTACACATTTACAGTATTTCTTCGTTTTTCTCTCAGCTGAACTCATCTCTGTTCAATGCCTTCCGCCATTTACTTAATTATTACATTACAGCCTCGCATATTCTATTTTCTCATCTTGTTACTCTTTCTTATAAATGCCAATGAACTTATTAAAAGTATTGTGGATACAATTCTCTTCCCTTTTTTTTATATATATTCCCAGTTAAAATCAGTCCGTGATCAACTGCATTCTCATGACTATTATTACTTTGACTTTTCTGATATTCAAACAGATAACATTGTATTATGTTCCTTTATTGACTTTTAATGATTTGTGATTCAAGAGACCTATTCCATTACCCCAGTTTCTGTCTTTTAACATCCTGTTCTCCTGATCACCAAAGAAGAAAACATTAGTCCTAAACATTTGAAAGTGTCATATTTTTCATTTCACAATACCATGATGCTTAAGCCTGAGGAAGCAATTACAGCCATGTCTGTCCATTGTGTTGTTGATGATCTATCTTTCATTTAAAGTTTCGTTTGATTTAGACATTCATGAACAGAGACTGCTGAACAGAGATTAGCCATATTTAATATTATGTTGTTTTGTTTGTCTGAGTTTGTGAAAATTTTGCAGCATTTACAGCTCATATAGTTTTTATGAATAAAAAGAAATATTACCAAATATCATGTCAAATGTGTTACTGTTTTATGGCTTGAATGCTTCATATTACCTTGTTGAATTTTTCACTTGTGTTGGATTAAACAGAGGACATTAATAGGATTTAAAGATGTGTGAAATTTGTGCATGGTTGTTATGCTTTGAGCAGATTGTATGATTGTAAGACATAAGTGTTTGCAAGGTATTCATGATCTAATTAAAAGAAAATGTAAATAAATGAAGGAGAATATATTGTACATGTAATCTCATTTTTTGTATACAAGTGCCATTAATTTGAACAAATATGAGAGTATTAAGAGTCTCGGAACTTCTCAACCTTAATGAATTCCACACATAAAATAGTTAAGTCCAAACTGTATGAAGGGGTGGGGGTGGGGGGAGAAGAAGAAAGAGAGCAACAGTCTAATTTTATAGAAGGTTCCTAAACTGCATTTAACATATGCAGATGTTTAAAACAGTCATAAGTGACGGAAGTAATATCACTGGAGAAAAATTTCACTAGAAGAAGATACATTATATACTTTTTGGTCATGCTTAGCACATAATTTTGCATTCATTTCTTAATAATCACAATTTTCTGTGAACTGTATTAGTCAAAGACTTTACATGACCAATCTTCATGCAAACCTGCTTTCATTTAACTACATAATTTATACTTTCTGATTAAAGTGCAGGAAGTTGGAGGAGGTATGGTGATTGAGAGTGAGGTCCACTTTGTTAATTTTTGGCATGATCAATAATTTGAGTTATTTCCTTGTAGAACTGTAAATATTTGTATTTGCAAAGAGGTTACAGTAAATTTCATTTTGAATGATCGATGATCCGCATGCTGCTTTTGGCTCATTTAATTCCGTTTCTGACAGTATTATGAAAAACATAGATTCCTACTCACGAAATTGGATCTCTCACACATGACCACTGTCTATGGCAACAGAGGACAGACAGCAAGCAACAGCACATGATGGGAGAAGCAGTCTGGTTGTTGGTGATACGGAGCAGGCTAGGGCAATGAGGGGCAGTTGTAACACAGTTAGGAGTGGGCAGACAGTGAAGTGCTGCTAGTGAGAACATACAGAGATGAGGTGGGGGTAGGATAGGGTAGCTAGGTACAGTCAGGAGGTTAGACAGATGGCGGTGTGAGAGGAGTGGACAAGAAGAGAGGAAAGAGACCATGGGTGCATTGATGGAATGGAAGTCTGTGTAGTGCTGGAGTGGAAACAGGGAAGAGGACAAGTAGACGAAGGAGAGTGGAGTAACTAAGTTTGAAATCAGGAGGGCTAGGGGATATTGCAGGCAGAGTTCCCACCTGCACAGTTCAGAAAAGCTGGTGTTTGTAGGATGGATCCAGATAGCAGAGGCTGTGAAGTAGTCATTGAAATAAAGAACATTGTGTTGGGCAGCATGCTCAACAACTGGGTGATCCAGGTGTTTCTTGGCTGCAGTTTGATGGTGGCCATTCATGTGGACTGACAGCTTGTCAGTTGTTATTCCCATGTTGATTGCAGCACAGTGGTTGCAGCTTAGCTTGTATATCACATGAGCGATTTCACAGGATCCCATCAAAATGGGATAGGTGATGCTTGTGATTGAACTGCAGTAGGTGCTGGTGGGATGATGTATGGGACAGGTCTTGCATCAAGGTATATTATAGGGCTATGAGCCGTGAGACAAGGGGTTAGGAGCAGAGGTTGAGTGGATGGGGATGAGGATGTTGTGTAGTTTCGGTGAGCGGTGGAATACCGCTTTGGGAGGGGTGAGAAGGATAGTGGGTAGGACATTCCTCATTTCATGGCACAACAAGAGCAACTGAATCACATTCTCCACCAGGTTTTTGATTACCTCGTGTTATTGCCATGAAATGAGGAATGCCCTACCAACTATCCTTCCCACCCCTCCCACAGTGGTATTCCACTGCCCACTGAACCTACACAAATCCTTGTCCATCCCTATTCAACGCCATGTCGCAACCTCTTGCCTCATGTACCTGTAATAGACCTAGATCCAGGTCCTGCCCCATACATCTTTCCACTGCCACCTATTCCAGTTAGGTCACAGGCAGCTCCTATCCCATCAAAGGCAGAGCTATTTGTGAGAGCAGCCTTGTAATGTACCTGTCTATCCACATGAATGGCCAGTGAAAAACTGGCTAAGAAACAGTTGGACCAACCAATTGCTAAACATGTTACCTGACACAACATGCTTCACTTTAATGACTGCATCAACAGCCTATGCCATCTGGATTCTTCCTACCAATATACCCTATGTACCTGTAACTCTTCTGGTCTCAAACTTTGTTAGTCGCCATCCTTCACCCATCTGTCCCCTTCCCTACTTCCACTCCAGCACTACACAGCCGCCGGCCGCGGTGGTCTCGCGGTTCTAGGCGCGCAGTCCGGAATCGTGCGACTGCTACGGTCGCAGGTTCGAATCCTGCCTCGGGCATGGATGTGTGTGATGTCCTTAGGTTAGTTAGGTTTAAGTAGTTCTAAGATCTAGGGGACTAATGACCACAGCAGTTGAGTCCCATAGTGCTCAGAGCCATTTGAACCATTTGCCAACTACACAGCCTTCTGTTCCACCAACACACCAACAGCCTCTTTACTTCCCCCCTCTTTTTTGGTGTGTGTGTGTGTGTGTGTGTGTGTGTGTGTGTGTGTGTGTAGCAATTATTGTTTTCATTGTCATTATTCCATCCTGGAATAATTTCCATTGTTTAGTTAATTTTGTTTTCGCTTTAAAATCTACTCATATGTGATGAATATTTCTCCATCTTAAATTTGTTGGTAGTGTACTTCGGATTATATATCATGGAATAATATCGTGCATGGCAGTTGATGACACACATCACAAGAGATCTGTTTTGTCACCTTGCTAAACGTTCCTTCATCTGTAAGCACCATTAAATAGTAACTGCTAGCAACAAATTTCTTAGAGTGAATGTATGCTTTCCCGGCATATGCAGCTGGTGAAGAGTTCTCGGGCTTCCAGCCGGGTGGTGGTGTCTTCAAACTGCGATGTTTCGACGAGTGAGAGTGACATACTCATCATCTTCTGGCGAAGTATCGAGACTTGTCAGATGCCGGTCCCTTTATACCTGTGGCATGCCCACCACCACCTGGCTGTGGGAGACTGGATCCAGAGGAGCCAGCGGGCGGGGAGTAGGGGGAAGCAGGTGCGCCGTTCGTGTCTCTGTCAGAGCGTTCCAGTCGCATCTCGCAAGACGTGACCAGAATGCTCTGATGGAGACACGCACCCACCTCCCCCTCCCACCACGCCTGCCGGCTCTTCTGGATCCAGCCTCCCGCGGCCAGGTGGTGGTGGGCACGCTGCAGGTATAAAGGGACCGGCATCCGCAAAGTCTCAGCACTTCGCCAGAAGGTAATGATTATGTCACTCGTCGAAACATCACAGTTTAAAGACACCGCCACCCGGCTGGAAGCCCAAGAATTCTTCACCAAATTTCTTAGTATTTTCATGAGTAGAAACATTTGTACCATATCCAAGGAATATGCCTTCATATCAGGATACTGGTAATATCTGCATTACCATAATTAACACTAGAAAGTCAAAGAATGTACATTCAAGAATGGCAAGAATTCAGTTTTTGATCCCTGCAAAAGAAATTTACAAATATTAAATTTTGTTTCATTTGTTGTTCTCATAAATACGAAAGACTGTTTATTTTTATTTGATTACTTACATATAAATTATTATTATTATTATTATTGTTATTATTATTCAGCAATGCCTACTTCTGCAATTATTGCAATCAGTTTTTAATAATTTTTTTTGTCATTAGTACAAACTAGAAACATTTTGGTGAAGTTATCTCTCTTTCTTAGCATGTGCCTTTACAGCATGTACATTAACATACTGTTTTCTCCTACGACACATTATCACATGAGATTTCTGTTTTATATCCACATTTTATGGACAGGCCATTGTAGCATTTTCACATAAGTTACTAGTTGTGTTGTCTTTGCCTTTGCCAGTTTGGCACTTCTTTTCTTCATTAACCATTGAGCCTGGAGCTACTTTCACTCTTGCATGCTGTGCTTTGTGATGCTTGCCTTACTGGACAATCCTCCCTCACCCCCACCCGCTAAAACTTATCAACTAGCTGCAGAATGAGCAACTTTTTCTTGTGTTGCATTGTTTCTAGGTGTATAGTAACCAAATTATTATAGAAAATATTCACTGGCCGTATCTTACATTCAGCTTTTTGAAACATACTTGTCATTTTCTTGGTCACTTAAACTCCTATTTGTGCTGTTACAAGAAGAGTGTTTTTGGCGTCTCTTTTGCATACTGTCGATTTGTCATGCAAAGTGCATAGAATATTGCTTTTCTCTCCTTGATGTACATTCAAGGTGGATTCCCAGTTGCTTACCAGTCACAAGATGATCATGGAGTATGCTTTAGCACTGGGCTTTTTCACCTCATTACAGAGGTCATGATAAACCATTGTTCCCACCAATGATATTTTTTCTCCGGTAGATTCTTAGGTGGATGGAAAGACATTAAGATCTTGTCTGTCATAAAATATCTTCCTTTTTTAAGATTGGTACCATGGAGTGTACGGCATCATAATCCCCTAACAAATGGTTTTGTGTATAAGCATTCTCGTTACCAATCTATGGATAAATATTTCTCCTCATACTTCACACCATTTCCTGAGTCATCTAAAGACTAATTTCATTTATCCTCTCATCCAGCATATTCACTAAATTTCCTGCAAATATTTAAATCAGTGAGTACTTTTTGCCTTTCTAAAACTTGAAAATCTCGAAACTTCACCTGTCACCTTCTGTGTAATTTGTTACAAGTTCTCTTAGTGTCAGTCTACAAGGACATTATTTATTGATACCTGAATATTTTCGGTATAGTACTGAAATGATTCTCTTTTTTTTTTTTTTTTTCATATGATGTTCATCAATTTAATTTTGAAAATCTGTTACGAAAATTACAATACATGAATCAGAATGAAAGTAGCCATAATTTTCAAAAATGTTAATTTTGTCTTTTATGAAGATCACTCTCCGGAATAATTTATACTTTTCACATTTTTGGAATCCTACGCGCCAAAACCCTTATTTTACCTTTCTTCCACCTTCCTATTAAATCCAGTGATAAACAGTAGTGTTTAAGTCTGGATACACAATTGCCTATGTAGGCCCTTTTAATAAATAGTGAACCCCCTCATGCATGTCTCTTCACCTCCTGCAATCATTCCTCTGGACCTCTTCACACAGGATTTCCCATAAATCCTTTTAAGCATCATGATCAAAAGTGTGATGATACTCTGTTTCAGAATATGATAACCAACTCGCTATCAGTAAGTAATTATTTTGAATTTATAATTTACATCATTCTTGTATAACTTACTTTTATGGATGATGCTGTCCATATATGAACTATTGCTTACAGGGCTGGTTTAAGGCCCAAGCACCTGCTTGTTGTGCCAACCTGAGAGGGGCACCAGAGGCCCAAGTGCAAAATTTATGTACAGGATGTATCGTACGTACTTAGTAGTGAAAACTAACATGGGTGAAATTACATTACAAGATAAACAAAAACATTCCAGTAAACATGCGCCTGTAAATGAGCTGTTTGCGAGATAATTGCAAATGTTTTGTTATGAGCTGTCAGAGATTTAAGTGTATATGCAAATTCTTTGTTTAACTCCCCATCTAATTGGGCTCAAATTTCCTTAACAAGAAATACAATATTACTTCAGCATGTTGCATGTTACAAACTGTTGTACACTTGTACCTGTTAAATGTGGTGTTCCACATGTCATTCTCACATTTGGAGACATTACTGCACTTGTCTCTGCAGTGTGTTAAGAATTCTTGAAACACACTCAGATTGTCTCATAAATATTGACAAAACTACACAATTCGCTTTTGAGATTACTATGGTCAGAAATATCCAAGGGTCTGAGATCAGGTGAATAGTTTATAACATTATAAACATCAGTTTCTTGTGGGAAAACATGTTACAGAGTTAGTTGACAATAAGTATCCTTGTTACTGTGATCTCTCATTGATCTGCCATCATATATTGTGTTTAAAACAATGCAGTAGGCTTTCCAGGTAGCTGTGTGGTTCAGAAGTGTACAGTCATATGTATCGGCCCAACTGTGCCATATCAGTACTTCATGCAGGGATTACAAGTAATGTTTAAGCAGGAAGTCTATGGGAAACCATTTTAACCCAGGACATGACAAGGAAAATTGGTAACTGTAAACTGTTCTGAGAGAGTATATCCATACAACACAAAAAATTTAAATACTTTTGAGATTAAAGAAGATCAAAGTATAATGACTAAATTATCATCAAAGGACATTTTCTTGTCTGTATTCCAGTTAGAGACATGCTCAGTGAATGTCTAAACAGTGGTCTTTTAAATGAGTCGATAAAACAGCAGATTTCTTTGAAAAATGTGAGAGGTCAAGGATACGATTATGGTTTGAATATGAAAGGGAAAAAATAGGAGTTCAAAAAATAATTAAAGTCATTAACCCTCAAGCCTTTTTTGTTCCGTATGGACCTCACTGGTTAAACTTTGCCATGAACAGTACACTGCTATTGTTTCCTACTCCTGTCAACTTTTTCATGTTTCTATCTGCTTTTGCATAAAGATGAGGTATTTTAAAAAGCACATATCTAATCTGACTGCAAAACATGTCAGCTGTACTCATTGGGGAAGCCTAATAGATGCCTTGAAGGCTCTTAGTTACTACACTGAACAATTGTATGACGCTGTTTATGAAGCTAATAAAGATTCTGAAGTATATGCTTTTAGAAGAGAATGTGTCTTTGGTATTCCAAGAAAGCTTCAAGAATTCAGGTTTTGTTGTTCACAGGACTAGTACAGTATCCACCAGGTCCACAAAGCTCTGTAATAGTGTTATAGCAGATGCAAAGGTGCTTTAGACCCTGGAAAAGAAGAACAAGAAGAAGAAGTTGTCCCAGGGGGATGAAGAAACAATTTACTTTGGAGTTGAACAATGAACTTTGAATAGAGATGTAGAAATGGAAATGGATTAATAATTGCTTGAATAATTGGAAAAGTTGATTGGAAAGAATAGTTGAAAAAAAAAATTAGGAGGTAACTTATGAATCTGTCCAGGATGAACTTTAACTGATACCAATATTAACAGACCATTAATATCACTACATTCAAGGTCAATGAACATAAATTGCATTACTTACTGCTGCTTCCATTAGTGTGTGGTACGAAGTAATCACTGCAACCACAGAAATTGTCGATCTGTCACACGATGCACAATATTTTTAGTATAAGTAAACAAAGTTCAATATGTGCCTATCAAGCCTGAGTCATTACCTTCACATTAATTCCACTGTGTTTAGTCTCGACTGTGACAATGTCGATGCAGGAACGCTCCTCCAGATACCGCGTGAATTGTTCTTGTCTGCACTGAATCTCTTGATGCAGGATCTCGGCGGCGAGTGAAATCATGAACAGATAGGATTGGATCTTATAACCATGTGACTAAATATTCCTTTTCTAATACTTTCAATGAACAGTTAAAATACACATGTTGGACAATGCTGGTACGATGGATCCAAGCATACGGCCGTAGGCTGCTACCACTTCCCAAATCAAAAGGGTGAAGATACATGAATTAATAAATTCAAGAGTGCATTTTTACTTTGTTTCATACAGACATTTAATGATGTATTAAAACATTATCCTTGCCACAAAACAACTCGTTAATTTTCCTTTAGTGGTGTCTTTGGTTTATAGCTCATTCAATTTACATATGCTCCTTTAAAGCAATTATTTTTCTGTCTTATTGTCAGTACAGCTGTCTACTCTCTAAAAAATTGATTCGAGCTTATGGACAGCCGTAGTAAGAGCTTCGGCTTTCTGTATGATATTCATGATCTGAAGATGTTTGATGTGATGTAGAACTAAGATGTAAGTTTGGCTCTTGAGGTTGTGTTATGCGATGGTGATAAAATATATCAGTGGGAAGGAATCAAACAATGAAGTTTTGATGTTGCTGTCTATTCTTCCTGCTTGAAGTACTTCACAAAGTCCTTTATCTTATATTACAAACATTAATTTTATTGGCATTTTTCTCAAAACTTTTGTAAGCTTATGAATCCTCTTGACATTACCTATATTTGTAGCCAGTGGTGAAAGGAGGCTTTCAAAACTCTAGTTGATGAAGATGTCTTCAGGTCACCACCTTTTTAAGAACCAGTGTTTTGACTGTGAACTTAAGCTATTGGAAGTATACTGTACAGTCAATAGATTCACATTCTATTTTATAAGACTTTATTAAGTGAAAGGCTAGAAAAAATTCAGTATAATGTTTTCATCCATGGGAAAAATTATCAGAACATAATATTGAACAACTGTTGGAATTTCATGCGACTTCATTAATAGAATATTTCTTTTTCATATATCACATGACTTTGTGTTTTCCTCTTCAGTAGCATACACAAACATTTTGACTATGTTTATCAATCTTGAACTGCTTCCATGGTAAATTTTGTAAAATTTAACTACGTATAGGTAGTTTTTTTTCGCAAATGTGAGTCAGCTTACGCAGTAAAACAGTGTCTTATGTTTAGCGCACCAATATAAAAATTGATGAAATTTTTTGTATTTCTGTCCCACTTTTTCTGATGGAAAGTGGTGAGGTGACATTATTTGTCACTTGTGTAAAAAAATGTTCTCAAACCAGCCCTGACTGCTTATGTTGTTGGGATGTAGTCATTCATTTCTCACTTGCAGTGCTACCTCTGATTATAAAAAATCATTATTCACAAGTTCAAGTGTCAAAGATTCTTAGAGTTTCGCAGGACTAATAAGGGAACTGCTCACAGGTGTATTTGTTTTATTCTTCTTCTTCTTCTTTTCCTCATGTCTTTGCCCCACATCTGTACAGGGTTGACACTGCAGTGAGTGAATTTGGCGTAGTTAATTTAAGGGGTGGCCAAATACCCTTGCACATATTGAATGATCGTAGGAATAATTTATTACATTTTTATTATTTACCCAAAATTTCGGCCGATGACTCATTTCCAAAACTTTCAACTATTGAATGTGTGAGCCCTAACAGACCTTGCTTTGTGTACTCAGTAAATGTTATTGCTGAACTAGCAATGACAGACAATGATTTTAATGTATTGGTCAACTAGGTAAGATAAATTGTTAAATATTTCACATCAAGTTTCATTCAGAGTGGTTCGTGAGACAAAACCAAACTGACACAGCCCTTAATTTGATCCTAGATGTGAAGACTCATAATTATGTTCATTACGTTCTTCAGAGGTACATTGAACTGGCTCCTATTGTACACCAAATTTTGATGTTCAATGTAAAGGCACTCTCTCAGCTTTAGAAATGTGGAACACTGAACTGTTTAATTTTAGCCATTATGGATGTGAGGTAACAGTTGTTATTGTTTCACAATAAGTGGAGCCTGAAACTGATAGCAGTTTGCAATTCCCCAATTTTAACATTAAAAGGCAGGGCAATAAGCACATGTTTACCGTTTACAGGAAACCAACAACAACCGATGCTATGATTCATACTGTCCACGTGCTTGTAAAGAAGCTGCCTTCCATAATTAAGTTAAAGGGCAGTCAACATGCCAATGAGCAGGAAGGATAGAGAGACAGAACTGAACACTGTTCAGAAGATAATGTCTGATGATGGTTACTATGTAGGTATCGCTAATAGATTGCTGTGCAGAGGTTATGAGAACAAAAAGAATAAACCTAACAAAGAAAAGGGTCACTGTGCTGTATTATGGTACACTATTGCAAAAGATCGTGAACAATTTTAAACTGCATGGTGTTAATGTAGCATTCTAGACAAAAATTCTATTGAGGCATAATCTGAAAAATAATGCATGTAAAAAGATAAATAAGTTCAAAATATCAGGAATTTACAAAATTCAATGCGTATCCTGTGATGCAAAGTTTATTTAACAGACAGGAATAACATTTTCGGTCAGATGCAAGGACTGGAAAGGTGCATTTAGACTGGGTAATTACGGCAAATCAGCTGTTGCAAATCATGTATACAAAACAGGTCATCCCTTTAAGGGAATAGGAAGAGACTTGGAAATCTTGCATGTAGAAAAGAAAGGGAGGAAATTCTACTTATTTATTGATGCCTTTGTAGTATTATTTTAAGGCAGATCTGGACAAAATTGAGATAATAATTTGGCTGTAATAGCCAGCTCGCTTGACCCAAGATTCAAAAATATACATTTTTAGGATTCCAGAACATGTGCTAGAGCAATATCTACTATAAGGCATCTATCAGAAACAAATATTGCTTCTACTGCTAGCACCAGCTGCAGCAGATGATATATGACTTTTGGAGTCATCATAGACAGTAGCATACAGCAAACAAAAGAGGAAAGATTGAGCAGTTCCCTCTTTCAACCCTGTTCTGCTTGATCAAAGAGAAGAAATGTGCATTTGTTTTGCAACATCTGTGTCATCACTGTGGGTTCTAGTCCTTTATATCAAGGGCAAGGCATGAAAGTTTCATTTCACCATCATATAAGCCAGCCAATAAGCACCTCACAATTCAGGGGACACCAGTGCTCTCAGAGTGTTTATTTTCAAAGGCAATCAACACATTGTCAAATTCAGGTGTGTCCTATATGGAAGAAGAAATGAAAGTGTAAATATGATTTAATGTATGTAATTTTGCATACTATTCAACTGTTTTACTGATAATTTGTTGTGTAATTTCCTATTTCAAGTTCCAAATTTTTTATAACTGCAATCTGTAATGAAAATAAATACATTGCCAGATTTAATGCTTTAAAACTTGTGAAAAACAACTATATATCTGTCTTATAGATAGATTTTAGAACAGATAGAGAGAGATTGGAGCTGGTAGAGTATCTACTGTAATATTTTTTTTTTTTTTTATCAAAGGTATTTATTGATACTTCAGTGTTAATACTTTTCTTTGATACTTTTATGACAGTGATACTTCTTACAAAACTAATCAGTAGTAAATTATCAATAGTTTGCCTTCAATACTGTGGTCCTAGCTACACATCAGCTGTTAGGTTTTCTCAGACATATTGGGGTCATGTCTGGGCAATAATGTCTTTCACTGATATAGTATCACACCCACTGAAACTGAAAGAGCAGTCTCAAAATTATCAGCGTCTAAAAGTATGGACTGCTTCTGTCTTCCAAAAAAGAGCACAATCAATTTGATCTGTAAACCATTAGCTTTCAATTTAACAAATGTTTATGTTCTAGAGTGTTTGCCCAACTGCCTCAAAATTTCCAGTTATTCCAGTATTTAAAATGGGAGATAAACATATACTTCAAAGCCATCATTCGATCTCAAATGTACCAACATTTTCTAAGGTGTTTGAGTCACTTACACTGATCAGCCAGAACATTACGATCACTGACCTACTGTCTATATAAAGCCGTCCAGGAGATAGCAGTGTCACTTGGCGAGGACTGCTACACACACACACACACACACAGTGCATGCAGTATTAATGAGCACGCTGTTCACGTGTAGAATGCAGAAGGCGTGCAATCTATCTGATTTTGACTAAGGACAGATTGTGTTGGTCCGGAGGCTTGGCATGAAGATTTCGGAAAGTGCACAACTTGTCAGGTGTTCAAGGAGTGCTGTGGTCAGTCTCTTCAACATGTGGCAAAACCAAGGTGAAATTATGTCCAGATGTCATGGGCTTGGTTGCCCACCCCTCATTACAGATATTGGGCATCATAGGGTGGGCAGACTGCTGAAATGGGACAGGTGGTGAACTGTGGTGGAACTAACATCAGACTTGAATGCTGGGCAGAGCACAAGTGTGTCTTAACACACAATGTACCAAACACTCCTAACGAAGGACCTCCACAGCGACGACCCATGCATGTGTCAATCTTAACACAATGACATTGGCAACTACAACTGAAATGGGCAAGTGACCACCAGCACTGGACATTTGTGCAGTGGCAGTGTGTTGCATGGTCTGATGAATCCTGATGCCTTCTTCATCATGCTGATGGGAGGGGGTGAATCCATCGTTTTCCAGGGGATCAGCTCCTTGACACCTGTACTGCGGGAAAGAGACAATCTGGTGGCTGCTCCATTTAGCTGCATACACACTGAGCTTGAAACATGTTTTTGAAACATGTTTCCAGCTACTTGATGCGGACACAGTTTGGAAATATGTTTTGAAACTTGTTTAGAAACATCTACCCATAGCAGTGTCAGTACAGATCAAAAGAAACAATGTTTCAGGCCAGCTACTTCATGTCACCACTGCTTGGTGCTAGTATACATTTATATGTCTCATTGTGTTGTCTGTTGTATACAGTTATTAGGTTTTTTATTTTCCCCTGCTGTATTAAGATTTTCAAAAAAAAAAAAAAAAAAAAATGGGGGGTGGAAGGCAAGTGGACAAGGCAGCAGTCAGTCAAGTTGTTATCGCTGTACCAGCTTGAGGGTTACTTGTGAAATACATGAAGCAAGCAGTACAAGTATATCAATAAAACACAAAATGCTCTGCAGAGAACTGCTGATGCATTTGGTAGTAAATTGACGAAGACTCTGTAAAAAAGAAAATAAGGTCATTTGTCGTAGCGTGCTTCGAAATACAAAATAAATACTCAAGGCTCTGGAATGAATCTCCTGTTGGCAAAAACTAAGACTAACAGCACATCTGGTTGTAGAGCTCTCTCTCATATTCAGTTTCCATACATAGCAAGTTTTTCCCCACCAGTTCTCCTATATTATATTTTCCCTCCATTGATGATGAGTGTATGCAAACCAGCAAATTGATTTCATAAAACTACTAATCTGATTTTATTAACCATTACCAACTACTATACAGACACTCCTGCGTCAAAATAATATCATAGTTTTAAAAGCAATTACAAAATTCTTTGATAAACACAATCTTCTGTAAAACTCTGGAACACTTAGATGTGGCTGGATTGCTTTCAAGCCACAAGTCACGATAAATAAAGAAAGAAAAGGTGGTGACAATGCCTTTCATTTTGTTTGTGTGAACTATCGGGATTAACAATGCAACAGCACATTTACAGTTTCCTCATCTAGACATGATTTGGCAGACAATACAAAAACAATATAAGAAGTAGCATTGCAGATGATAGAATACACTGAGAAATGTTTGCTGTCAGTGTGGACAGAAACAAAGACAAGAAACAATATCAGAAACAGATGCGAAACACTGCAGGAAACAATGGTTCCAATTGAAATATGTGTCCAGTGTGTGGCTGCAGCTTTATGCTCTGGGGAACATTCACATGGGCATCCATGTGTCCTATGGAGCTCATGCAAGGCACCATGATGACCAAGGAGTATTATACACCAGTTGCAGACAATGTACACCCCTTCATGATAACCATGTTTCCCGACATCAGTGGCATTTTTCGGCAAGACAATGTACTATGTCAAAAGCCAGAATTGTGATGGAGTGGCTCGAGGAACACAGTAGTGAGTTCCAATTCATGTATTAGCCCTCCAGCTCGTCAGACCTGAACCTGATCAAACACATCTGGTGTGTGACTGAATGTGACATCAAAGCTCATAAATCCTCTCCGGAATTTACAAGAGTTAGGTGACCTGTGTGTGCAGATGTGGTGCAAAGTTCCTCCAGTGACCTATCAAGACCTCACTGCTACCGTGGAATGACGCGTTGCTGCTGTTATCCATGCCAAAGGTAGATATACTGGCTATCAGGTAGGTGGTCATAATGTTCTGGCTGATAAGCGTATGTGGCTATTTTGAGACACACAACCTTCTGAGTTGCAGTTAGTTTGGATTTTGACAGGGAGCAGACACCAGTTGACCATTTTAGAAATTAATGACCATACATTAGCGATCTTCGGAAGGCAGAATATGTCATCATGTATCTCATGCTATTCTAACAAAGCATTTTACTGCATTCGATTTGAGATCCTGATAGCATAACTAGAATTTTATGGTGTCTGTATTCCAGCAGTAACAGTAATGCAGAGTGGGGCAAATAAAAGTAGCCTGGACAAGTGGATGTCATTTGTGGCAGCATTAATGGAGGAGGAAAAGACCTACAGTTACTTCCAACATGATGGAGCAAACTGCCCATACAGCCGGCCAAACCTTGGAGCACATTAATACACTCTCTTCACACCTGACAGGGTTGTTAGAGAGGTCAGTCTGGCAGCAGCCGTACTTGACCACCCAGGTCACCTGATCTGTGAATGTGTGATTACTTTGTGTGGGGAGCCCTCAAATATAAGGTGTAACACAACAACCCTCTTAGTCTTCAAGAACTGCAAAATAACATTATGTATTAGACTGGAGCAATTCCAGCAGTCCAACTTCAATCTGAGTTCAGCAACTTGCTGACAAGGGCCCAAAAGTGCCAAGAGATGAATAGTTGTCACTTTCAGCGTCTGCTATTGTCAGGTTAGTACTGTATTTCCTTTCCTCTGCTGTGTTTCTTTGTACTGTAGACTTTCTTGTCTGGGCCACTTTTATTTGCTGCACCCTGTATATTCATATATTCACAATAAAAGACAGTTTCTCATAACTAAAAGTAAACACTATGCTGTAGCAGTAATCAGTACTGGTGTTCCACAGGGATCTGTTCTTTGTCCATTCTCCTTCATCATCAGTATCCTTGAACTGCCTCATTACATAAATCGTACTGTTGTATGCTGTGATGATGACACAACTCTCCTTTCCTCACCTCACATCAGAACATCTCAGCTTTGGATAATAGTACACAGGACTCATTCAAATCTGCCCTTCATTGTTCTCAGCGAATAAATTGCTCTGTAATCCTGAGGAAACAAGGCAGTTTCTTTTAGGGTTGCCCAGAGCCATAGAAAACAAATCTGTAAAACTTTTATGAATGGCAGATTATGATACACCAAGGTACAGGCTGGTAACTCTCACAAAATTAATACTTTAAAAATCTTCGATAAACTATCACAAATTGCTTGGGCCATAGCATTAAAAATTCTTTATGAAAGACTGTACCATTGGTTACTGGGTAATTCGTTTTACTGTAAGAAAGCGATTGAGGTTTTCAGATCTCGTCCAGTGCAGACCCCAGCAATCAGTCTCTCCTCCTCAATCCATCCGGTAAGTCTCCCCTGATATGAGGTTCTGGGCAACTTTTCCGAAATCTCCCCATTTCCTGAAGCTCACCAGTCCTTTTCCTTGACCTCTGTGTTTCTTCCCCTTCAACCCTTCTGGCAGAAGAAAGAGCCACTGGCTCCAAAAGCTTGAAAATTTAAATACCTTTATATATGTGTTCTCCTGCCGCCACTAGATGACCAGATTTTTTATTTACACACTGTCTGTTAGAATAATGTGACCAGCTGTCAGATGCCTGAATAACCACCTTTTGCTGTGTGAACTACTGAAAGACCTGCAGGAAGAGTGTAAATGAACAATGAGGTTCTTCAAGGTACCAACAGGGATGTGGACCCTTGCTGACTACAGTGCCGTAGCCAACTGTGCTAGATTTCTCAGTTGAGGATCTGTGGCATGAACAACCCGAACAAGCTGGTTCCACATATTCTCAATTGGGTTTAAATCTGGGGAGTTTAATTCCCAGGGGAGTTCGGCAAACTCATCCTGGTGCTCTTCGAACCGCTCGACACAATGTGATCTGTGTGACATTGCAATGTCCTGCAGGTAGATACCAATTTACTGAGTGAAAAGAACTTTATGTTGGGGTGGACATGTCACCAAAAATGGATGCATACTTATGTTGATCCATTGTGCCTTTGGGAATGATTAGATCACCCAGGGAATGCCCTCCAACCTGGACTCTTCCAACAATTGTTGCAGGGTGTCTGCTTTCAGACACTGCATGCTGTACATGCTAATGACCATCTGTCCAATGGAGCATAAAATGTTATTCATCTGAAAAGGCTACCTGTTGCCACTCAGTGGACGTCCAGCTGTGGTATTGGCATGCAAATTCCAGCCTTTGTCGCCGATGAACAGCATTCAAAATGGATGCGTGAACCAGGCGCGTGCTACAGAGGCCCATAAGTAGCAACATTCGCTGAATGGTCATTGAGGAGACACTGTTTGTAACTCCTTGCTTCGTCTGGGTGTTCGGTTGCTCAACAATTGCATATCTTTTCACCTGTACACACCTTTGCAGCCATCGTTCACCCTGTTATCCATGGCCTGTGGTGCACCACAGTTGCCTTGGTGCAGTTTTTGGATAGTGCCATTTTGCCGTCCATGGTGGCACGCAAACAGTTTATAGATGTAGCTGTTTCAGAAATGCTTCTACCCTTGGTGTGAAAGCCAGTGCTCATGCCCTTTTGGATGTCAGATAAATCGCTCTGTTTCTGTATTATGGCAATGACTGCACTGTTTTCTATATTCCCTCGATTCACTTAACAGCATCTATTGCTAGTGCTGCCTCATACCTTTGTCAGTGATTATTGCACGTTGACATCAAACATAGGTGGTGATCACATTAATGTGACTGGACCGTATATATTAACTCCCTCTATTCACTGTATAGAGTGTCACAACTTTTTATTATGACATGTACCACAGACAAAGCCTATTCAATCTTGTATGGTCAATGGCCAATAAAGATTCTTGATCATGTACTTCTAATGAGTTGAAAACTGTTTTCTTTCTGACAACACAACCAATGCCTAGTACCATAGGTGTTCCCATGACAAGATCTGATATTCTTCCTAAGCGATAGCTCTTCTGAACTGAAGTCATCAACGGTCAGAAACTGTAGTGCAACATTGCCATTAAAAGGTACTGTCTTGATAAAATGAGGATTATTCGATTAAAACATCTTATTTGAAATTCAGAAAGTTTGGTAAAGCCTTGCTGGTTCCATTTAATTATATCATTTTAGTGGGGACAGCAACCTCAAGTCTATGGCCCAATCTATTGCAACAAATGCAGAATTGTCATATTTCTAGAGAAATGCATAAAATACACTAGGCACTTAGAAATGCAGAATAAGAAGAACTTTGGGTGGAGGGGGTGGGGTGGGGTGGGGGGTGGGGGAGTTAGGGGTGGTACAATGTCAAGCTAGTTGTGCCTCAGAACATAACACAGAAAGCAAAGTGCTGGTTTAATAGCACTGCATCCTGATACACTGTGAATAGTCAGATGCTGTTTGTTGGCCTAAAAATGGGGTACACCCAGCTAAAAGTGTGCAGTTGCTTACAGTAACAAAGATTTGGCACATAGTATTATTTTGCAAACATAAAGTTTCTTATGAAAAGCACACCAATACAATCTGTGGCATCCATCCCAGTAAACTTAAATAAACTGTACAAGCAACCACAAAATACCTATCTGAAACTGCCCAGTGCATGGTGTGGAGAAGACAAAATTGGAATGAAAGACGCCAAAGGAAATTTCATTCTCAGGGATAAAAATGCTTTAAGGCATTGCAACTTGCAATTTTCATTGCTTCAATCAATAGAGCACAATTTTCATTGCTTCCATCAATAGAGCACACAAACAACAAGCTTGTACATCTTATGCTTTGGCACTGGTGCCAAAAGATTTTGTGGATGTGAGCAGTGATGAACTATGATAAAAGAAAGTACATTATAAAGTAAAACATAAACGACACCATGTGTTATCATAACATTTAGGATACCCATCTCCAACAGGGAAAATTTAAAGAACTGTTTGTTATCTCACTGTTTCCCTAGGCCATTTTATTTTCCAATTAATCAAAGTATGGCATACAATTCAGTACAAAACAGGTTTGTTGTGACAGCAATTTAAATAGCAAACTTCTGGAACCATATTTATTTTTTGACCCTTCAAACTGTCACCATTATCAGAGTATTGTAGAGACGAATATCATCAGGATTATAAAATGGTTTTAATATTTTCTAGTTTCTAAAATAGAAAAAGAAAAAATTAATAAGAACATTTTATATCATTAAGTCAGAGTAACTAAAAGATTTACCAAAATGTAAAGTATAATCATGCAATACACTAATGACTTCTAGATAATACAGTATTGTTAGTGAAGATTGCTATACGATGGACAACAAATTTTAGTTAAATGAACCCAGTGTCACAGATTAGATATCTGCTTATACATACATACTCAACACGTCACCATATGGTGCATGGTAGAGGGTCATTTTCTTTCCTGGCCCACTTGCAAATAGAATGAGGGAAAAACGACTGTATATGTGCCTCCATAGGAGCCCAAATTTATCTTGTCTTTGTGGATGGTACACAAAATTATGTTGCCAGCTGTAGAATTGTTCTGCAGTCAGCTTCAAATGCCAGTTTTCTAAATTCTGTCAACAGTGTTTTGCAAAAAAATGTCACCTTCCTTCCAGGGATTCCCATTTGAGTTCACAAAGCATCTCCGTAACATGTGCATGTTGATTGATCCTACCGGTACCAAATCTGGCAGCATGCCTCTGAATTGCTTCAGTGTTTTCCTTTAATATGACCCGGTGAGATTTCAAACACTTGAGCAGTATTCAAGAATGAATCTTAATACTGACGAGCTACACTTCCTAAAATTCTCCCAATAAACCGAAGTCGAACAATTGCTTTTCCTACTACCATGCTTGTTCCATTTCATATCATTGTACAACATTATTCCTGGATATTTAATTGATGTGACTGTGTTAAGCAACACATTACTAATGCTGTATTCAAATATTAAGGGATTGTTTTTCCTATGCACCTGAATTAATTTAAATTTTTCTGCATTTAGAGCAAGCTGCCACTCACCATACCAAATAGAAATTTTGTGTAAGTCATCTTGTATCCTCTTACTGTCCTCAAAGATATCATCTTCCTGACACCACAGCATCATCAGCAAACAGTCACAGATAGCAGCTCACCCTGTCATGAGATCTTTTGTGTAATGGAGAAAAGGAACAGGAACAGTTGTATTACAATGGAAAATGTTATTGTGCATGTAAATAGTATGTTGTTGAAATGTGATTGATTGATTGATTGATTTTTATTGTTGTAGAGACCTCAGAGATCATCTGAGGCATTACAAAAGTCAATATTACATAGTATAAATGTTACACAAATAATTACAAAAACAAGAAAAATATTACACAATTTAAATATTACACAAATAATTATGGTACCTTCACACAAAAACAAAACAGAGAAACTTCTGGTACAAATTGGTATTGCATAGTACATTTAGCCAATTACAGACTTACTCATATATAGAAGCATATAAAAACTGATCACAAAGTGTAGTCATACCATATTCTTTGCCTCCCTTAAAAATTCATCAGTTTCATAAATGCTTAGCTCAAGAAGAAATTCTTTTACTTTTTTTTTTGAATTGTTGAATTGGAAGATCCCTGACATGTTGGGGTATGGCATTAAAATTTTTTTATGGACTTGTATAAGAAGCACTTTTGTGTTTTTTTTATAGTTACATTGGAAAGAAACTAGGTCCTGCTTGTTTCTTGTGTTATAATTATGTCGCGTGTCATACTGTTGATAACTCGGATAGTTTTCCTTAATATGCATTACACAGTGTAGTATAAATATTGATGGCAGGGTCATAATCTGTAATTTTTTAAAGCTTGGCCTACAGTGAGCTCTGGGTGCCAAGCTACATATCAGTCTTATTGCCTTCTTTTGTAGTTTGAAGACATTAGCTGCCTTGCTTTGATGTCCCCACATGACATGCTTATTTATTAAAATGTATAGTTGCAATGATAAATACATAATGAAATTATTGTCCTAGATTTAAGAAGATGAAGCAAATCATTTATGTATGGTCAGAGCTAATCCTTAACTTAATATATAGCTATTATTGAAAAAGGTAACAAAACAAACACAAGAAAGAAGGAAGCCAGTAGGCTGAAGAAGGCTCAGCTTTTGCTCTTGGCCAGCCAGAGTGGCCGTGCGGTTCTAGGCACTACAGTCTGGAGCCGAGCGACCACTATGGTCGCAGGTTCAAATCCTGCCTCGGGCACGGATGTGTGTGATGTCCTTAGGTTAGTTAGGTTTAATTAGTTCTAAGTTCTAGGCGACTGATGACCTCAGAAGTTAAGTCGCATAGTGCTCAGAGCCATTTGAACCATTTTGCTCTTGTCACTTCTGTTTGCAGAACACCTTTCCTACAGGAGAAAATATGATGTAGGCAGACCTGGTGGACAATGTTGAGATAGATAATGGGTGGCTGTGTTGCATTCCCCTTTGGGAACAACATTCATATGGAAAAACTTTACCAAAGGCAGACTGAACAGGACAGAAGTAGCCAGACAGCAGTGACAATGAACATTCATTTTTTGTGTGCATCACAAAACTTTAGATTTTGTGCTAACATCTGCACAATATACTGGAAGATGATGTTCATTAATACTTCAGTATTAAAAAGCCATCTCTGGTAATTATTAGCTGTGGCTTCAAGAATTGCCAGGATTAATAAAAGTTTGCACAACTTTGTTTTCAGTATGTGCAGCTTTGGCGAGGCCATTGTCGTATTGTTTTAACCAGAGATGTGAAGAAATTTGCAGAAGCATCTTTTGCCACCACAACAACAACTTCACAGGAGCTAACAAAGTGAGCTACGAACTATTTTTGTCACTAATATAACTCAGAGCCAGACATAATTCAACTCATTCTTGATCAAGTGTGTTTTGGTCTGTATATTGTCATTTATAACTACAGAGTATTGCTGTTTGATTTCAGTATTCACTTAATTTTCCTTAAATATGTAATATTATGCAAGTTTGCTGGGTCACTTTATATCACTTGAGTAAAATTCATTTGCATAAAGACATTTTCTTAAAGTTTCAAGAGTATATTTTCTTTATTGAAATGACAAGAATTAACTTTAAATGAATTGTGAAAAGTCTTAAAGTACTGAAAGTAAGTTAATAAATATCTTCTCAGTTTAATTCAGGTTCTTGAAAGCAATTTTTAACTTCATTAAAAATTAACTTGAGTACCAGTAACTGTTCCACACTGATTAAACAGATTTAACTTACAAAATTCATTCCAGCAATATGTGGTGACCATAAACAGTAAATAGAAGCATTATATAACAGGAGGAATTTCTCAAGGTGAGTACAGTCACAGTTCCTATTCAAGTGGTGGGTGCATTTACTACATTTAGTGGAAAACTGAAACCAAGGTGAGCAATCAAATATATCAGATACTATGTTGCTAAATATTGTGACTCAGTGGTTGTCTGCTAATTGCCTCAGAAATAGTTTGAAAGACAAATTAAATTTCAGTTAGCTAAACACATTGTCAAGATTAATTAGAGTGCATTGTAGTTAAGTACATTGTTCAAAGTGGAAATATTGTAGTCATTTGGGTTGGTGATTACAGTTTTACATGCAACATCTGACAGACAAAGACACAGCAAAGACGCATTGCTTTGCAGATGTAAACTGGTTCTCAGAATAACTAATGTAAGGAGAGCACTGTATCTGAGCATAGGAAAAAGGGGTTTAGTATCACATTCCCCTGGGGCACTCTTGACAACACCCTTGTCTCTGATGAATACTTACTGTTGAGGACAACGTACTGGGTTCTATTACTGAAGAAGGCTTTGAGCTATTCAAATATCTGTGAACCAAACCTGTATGTTTAGACCTTTCTTAACAGTCTGCAGTGTGAGTTTCCAGAAATCTAGGGATATTGAGCTATCTTTTGCCCTTCATGAATGGTTCCCTCGATATGGTGAGAAAAGGGCAAGCTGAGTTTTGTATGAGTGGTGCCTTCTAAATACATGCCAATTTGTGAACAAAACTCCCCCCCCCAAGAAAAAATTTATTATGTTCAAACTCAAAATATGGAGAATTCTACAGCAGACTGATGTTAGGGATATTGACCTGTAATTTTGTGGGTCCGTTCTTTCACTCTCATATATTCGTGTCACCTGCACACTTTTTCAGTCATTTGGAACTTTTTGCTGGTTGAGAGATTCATGATAAGTGACCAATGCCATAGAAAACTCTCTGTAAAACTGGATTCAGCTTCCATTTGGACCTGGTGACTTACTTGTTTCCAACTCTTTCAGTTGATTTTATTACTATATCTTCTATACATGAGTCTGTGCAGTGGTCAAATGGTAGTCTGTTCATATGATCCTCCTACATGAATGACTTCTTAAGTGTGGAATTTAAAACGTCACCTTTTTCTTGCTATCTGGTATTGACACACTAGACTGGTCAATGAGTGACTGGATAGAAGCTCATGACCCACTTAGTGATTTTTACATATGAGCACAGTTTTCTCGGGTTCTCAGTGAGATGGTTAACTAAGGTATGATGGTAGAAGTTATATTTTTCACACATTATCTTTTTACAAACAAATTAATCTCTACTAATTTTTGTCTATTCAAACAATCGAAACTCCAGGTAGGAATATCAACAATGTAGGAAAAGACAGATTGCTGCTTACCGTATAGAAAGCATGTCAAGTTGCAGACAGGCACAATTAAAAGACATTCACATATAGCTTGACAACTCCAGCATCAGTTTGTGTGTGTGTGTGTGTGTGTGTGTGTGTGTGTGTGTGTGTGTGTGTAAGAGGGGGGGGGGGCATCTTACTGATAAAGGCTGTTGCTGAAAGCTATATGTGAGTGTCTTTTAATTGTGCCTGACTGCAACTTGACATGTCTTCTTTATGGTAAGTAGCACTCTGTCCTTTCCTACATTGTTAATTTTTGCCTACTGTCATTTGCACTTTCTTTTTTGAGCCAAGATTGTGGCATTCACTATTTCCTTGGGGTTTTCCGAATTTTATTATTAAACTGCAGTCAGTCTTTTCCATCCTCAATCCATTTACTTGGCACATATTTCTCTGGAGCATGATTTACAATCAGTTTAAACTTTGCCCATAATTCCTATACATTCATCATGTTAGAACTAAATGATGTTCATTCTTTGTCTAAGTAGGATCCTAACAACTGCTTATTTGCTCTTTCTAGCAAAAATACTCTGCTAGCCTTCTTGATGGATTTATTAACTTTAGTAACTACCTTTGCTATGATGATATCATGATCACTAATACATGTCTCTTTACTGACACTGTTGACAAGGTGAGACCTGTTTGTAGATACCAGGTCAAAAATATTTCCATTGTGTGTTGGCTGATGAACTAGCTGCTCAAGATAGCTTTTGGAAAACTTGTTCAAAACTACTTCTCAAGATTGTCTGTTCATACCACCTGTGATTAATGCATGTATGTTTCACTCTACATTTGGAAGGTTAAAGTCACCTCCAAATAATATTGCATGATCCAACTTTTTATGCACTACTGAATGTAGACTTTCTTTGAATGATTCTAAAACTACCATGGGAGCATCAGGTGGCTGGTAAAATCATCTGATAATTAACATAAGTTCAACCAAACCTGTAACTTGCTTTCAGGTAACGTAACAGTTAGATTGAATTTCGACCCTGACATACATAACATTTTTTCGACCCCAATAGACACCCTCCTCTATGACATCTAATCTGTCTTTTTTATATATTTTTCATGCCTTGCTAAATATTTCAGAGCTTTCTGCTTCGAGTTTCATTCAGCTCTTATTTCCAGAAATAATTTGCATGCAACTTTCCTGGAGGGCAGTAAATTCAGGAACTTTGTTTTGAATACTTTGACAGTTTTCTGTTAAAATTTTGACAGGTGAAGTCTCTTTGCTTTGGATACAATCTGATTTTGACCTCAGCCTATCGAATGGTGAGCATTCACCAGAGGGTCTCAAACTATCACTAAGATCCCCAAATGCACTCCACAAATACTTTGCTACTCAAGTAGCTGCTTCCTGTGTGTAGTGCACCACTGACTCTACCAAGAGAAGCCCTACAACTCTCCAGCCCATAACACAGGTCTGTATCCAAGATCATCACACAATCAACAAAGCATGTTGTTGAGACACTCCACTTGGCTGCAAATCAGCTGAGCCCTATGAACTCTGTTGCTGCACATTGTGAGTGAGGCCAACAATCTTTCCCCACTTTCACTAGACATCCATATGAACTGAAGATGGCCTCAGACCCAGGCAATGAATGTCACTGTTGCCAATGTGAGCTACAACTTCTAGACTACTGTACCCTGGCACCCTCAAAAGCCACTTGTAAGGACCTCCACATCTTGGATGAGGTCTCACAGCAGGCATACTGAAAGCACACTGGATTTTTTTCCAACCCTGAATGCTTTTTCCCTAAGGAGCTCCACAATGCACCTTACATAGGAGCTTGCAATACCTAGCAAATCCTGGTCCGCATGCGCCTGCTCGGACCCTGCTGAAGGAATGACCATCTGTCCACTCACAGGTTGAGACATCCTGGGCGAGGTCATCAGTCCCCTAGAACTTAGAATTACTTAAACCTAACTAACCTAAGGACAGCACACACAGCCATGCCTGAGGCAGGATTCGAACCTGCGACCGTTGCGGTCATGTGGTACCAGACTATAGTGCCTAGAACCGCTCAGCCACCCTGGCCGGCAATGCAGCCTCCCCTCTACCCTCATGTTAAAGTTTGTCATTCTGGGAGGGTCCAGATCGCCCAAGCATATATGTGGTCTCCACTTATCTGTATTTTCCATTTCTATTGTCTCTTCTCTCCTTTGCTCCCACTTCATCCATTTCTCTTTTTCTTTTACTGCTACTGTCTCTCACAGACCATTAATATCTCCTCTCTCTTTGGCTCCCACCGCTGTTGTCTTCATCCATTTCTCTTTCTCTTTGACTGCAACTTTCTCCCTCCCACCATCACTGTCTTCTCTCTCTTTCTTTCCTACTGGCACTGCATCCTCCCTCTTCCAACCATCTCTGTCTTCCTGCTACTCTCTTTCAATACAAAAAGCACAAATATGTTCACATGCCAAAATTTCTGGTGAGGACTGAGACAGCTGGTTCCTCACTTTTCTCTCAGAGTCTTTTAAAGAGAAACACATTCACCTTTTTGTGCTCTGATAGGAGCATTTTTCTGCTCATTTCCTTTTTCTCCATGCTACAAGAGGGTGTGCTGCTTATAGAAAATGAATTCTACTGACCAGTCAAGTTTTGAAAGTTTATTTATGTACTTGGACAAATTTATGTCTTTGAAACATATGAACAATAAATTATTATGCATAACATTAGGGTAACATAAGTCACTTGCTTTATATTTTTTTCTGGAGGCTTTGCTCATCAATTGCAATTCACCAGAAATGCCTGGCTTTTGATTTGTATCTTAAAATAGTAAAAATATTATTAGAAATTTTTTACTGAATTTGCAGTCTTTTTAATTTTATGTAAGTTTTTGCAGTCATTATAAATTCTTGTGAGGCATGTTGAAGACCCATTTTAGCACAATTTTTGTCACTACAGCATTTATGAAGTGCCCATTATCCAAGACATTGAGTCAGAGTTTTATTGGTGAAATAATGCTGTCTAAATATGTAGTTCGATGACCTCAGAACCCTTACAGTGACCCTAGAATCTTGCCATCAGTTCACTACATCAGTTACAGTTATTCCTCAGACCAGATATTATGTGCATATTTTATGTGCATGAGTACAGTAATTTTGAACCTAGGGATCTCAGTAATGAATAATGATATAAAAAAATATTTCAGGGTTCCCTGGGAACATCATCTTTAGAAAGTATGGTAGAAATTTTGATGATTCGCCATGAATAGAAATTATAGAAGTGGCCATCCCCACAATTGGTATTTTTTTGTACCCAAACACTATTCTATTTTGGAAACAGGAAAATGGCATTTCTAGATGAATGTCTAAAGAATGTGCAGATTAAATTTGAACCATTTGCTGCTGTTAATTATTTAGATAAAAAAAGGGCTAAAAATCAATTTTTGTTATTTTGTGCATAAGTACTGAAAATTTGAACCTCTGAATCTTGGTAATTGATAATGATATCAAAAATGTTTTGAAGTTCCCTGAGAATATCATCTTTAGAACATATGGTAAAAACTTCGACATTCTGCAAGGAATAGAAATTACAGAAAGGCCATCCCCTCAACTGGTACATTTTGTAACCAAAAATCGTAGTTTTTTGGGGTTTTCTCAGTAACTGCCCATGGACAAATGGTGCTTTTATAAGCTGCCTAAAGTCAACCCTAGACCACACCTGATGTAAAAGAAACAACCGATTTGCCCAATTTTCCAGGACTAGAGGAAGTGTGTATAACTTCTGACCATATACTGTAGGATAGCTACGGTATGCTCATTCTGCTGATAGGTATACAAATGGTCACTAGGCCAAGGGCTATCCATAACACTTGACCTTTTATCTCAGTGCTCAATAGAACCTAAAATATGACTCTCCTCACCCCGAAAAATCACATTTTTGCACATGGATTTTTGTAACTTATCAACACCATGCACTGCCATGCACAGACCAATTTACTTTTAATAACTGAGATATATGTAACTTTGAAGTGCTGTGAGGTCCTTCTGTGGTATATGCAATGAGAGTAATGTTCTTGCTAGATACAAATAGTTTTGAATGTTGATACGATCATTTAAGTCACTGCCAGTAGTAATGCCTAGTAGCGTCATGCTGCATCTACATTTACATCTACATACATAAATACATACATACATACATACATACTCTGCAGGCCACCGCTGTGAGGTGGGCAGGGGCCAATCTTCATGGCAGAGTCATTGGAAGATCCATGTGGTCTGATGTCAGGCACCAGAAAGAGCCACTTGGGGGTATCAGGCTGGGTTGTAGGCAACATGTTGACAAATGAGAAACTGTGGCAGGATAAGTATAATCACAGGAACTAATTTGGGTTTGGTGCTGTCAGTGGAGACTTATGCGCTATGAGTGGTGTAATGAGCACAACCAAACATTTGAGTAACAATGCCAGATTTGCAAGTGTAAGGCTCATTATAGACACGAGAGAAAACTTTGTCCTTTGTGTGGAACTTCATTGCAAAGTTATCATCAGAAACAGAGTGACAAGGATGAAAGAGATGCAGCATAGTGCAGTGGCAACAGCCATGTAAAAGTTTTGTTGGTGAAGATCATGAGCAGGCATAGTGTGATAGGTGCTCAGAAACAACAACAAAGTATTTTCCCTTGTGTGCAAAGCATGAAGTTTGGACACCTGAGTCTTGAAAGTGTGAGCAAACTGTTCAGCTTTACTTTTTGACTGAGGAGAGAACAGTGCTATTCAGATATGTTGAATTCTATTTTGTTGGAAAAATTGTTGAAATTTTGCCTAAGAAAATTGCAGACCATAGTCTGAAACAATTGTCTGTGGCAAAGGATTTAAGTGAGTGCACTGATAGTGCCAGTATTCAAACGCATTGGAATGTCAAAACGGCATATGCTGTATACATCGACAATAATCAGCCATCATGTGTTCCAGAAAGGACCAGCAAAATTATTATGATTACATTGTCAAGGACCATCTCATCGAGGCCAACTGAAAAATTCTTGGCATGGTGCTGACTGGTTATCTATGCGTGTATGGTAACAGATGGCTGCATCTTCTATCTATTTATTCAGCCAAAGCCATGTACAATGATGCTTTATTTCAATGCTTCCCCTATGTCCTCGATGTAGTAGTCTCAAGTGTTGCAAACATGAGAATCAGGACTCATGTTTGTTCATTAGGTGAATGTAAGAAAATTACACCATTCTGAATAGGAAAGGCTATTGGGTTGTGTGTGGTATTTACAAATCACTGCATCTGATACTGATTTTAAATTATGAGTCCAACTCATCCGAACGCAGTACTTGAACAATCTTAGTGATTGATCATGTTCAGTAACCTGTGCGATCTGCTGAGAATCAATGGGAAAATCATGCAGTGCTTGTGAATCAGGGTGATTAATTTGTAGACAAGAAACTTTGGATGCATTGAAATCTGGATTATTTCCCATAGGTAAGTGAGACAAAGCGACTGTGTTAGCATGTTGTGCTGTAAGTCGATAAAGATTTTCATATTGGTAATTGGAAAGAATTATCGACAAACACTGCAGCTTGGCTACTGGATGATCAGATGCATCTTTCAGTGGATGAAAAAGAGCTGTCAGTGGCTTATGATTAGTCACAAGAAGAAATTTTCTATCATGCAGAAGTTGATGAAATTTTGTGACGTGATAAATTATGTCTAAATCTTCTTTTTCCAACTGACTGTAGTTGATTTGGGCCTTGTACAATGTCTTATAAGCAAATATCATGGGCAGTTGCATATTCCCAACACTAATAAATAAAACTGCTCCTATTCCATGTGATGAGGCATTAGCTGCAAGCACTACTTGTTTTTGTGGGTCTAATTGCATAAGATATTGGTGATTATGCAGTGCAGCTTTTAATCCTGAAAAGATTATTTGCATTGTCCAATCAATTTGAAAGGAACATAATCACACCAGAAGTGATGCAAAGGAGCAGCTATTTGTGCTGCAGTTGGAATGAATTTGATGTAGTAGGTCAGTTTGTCAACAACAGCTTGGAGTTCTCATACGTATGTAAGAGAAGGTAACTTCGATTGGCTTCTAAATGCTTATTCAAAGGACAAGCTTGATGAGTGCCTATGATATGTCCCAGATATTCAATTTCAGTATTGAAAAATGAATATTTCTGTAAATTACACTTGAGTTCTGCCTCAGTTAGAACTTGGAAAAGAGACTCCAAATTTTTGAGATGCTGTTCAAGTGTTTGTCCGGATACAATGATGTCATTTAAATAATTTGAAGTGGAAAAAACTGTTGATGGCACTTGTTCAAGACAGTGCTGAAATAACATATGAGCAGAGGTGCTTCTGAGGGGAATGTTGTGTACAACTTGATATACAACAGTAAGGAGAGGTGGGCTACTAAGCAGTGTGACAGCTGTCATCATAGAAAAGCTAGACAAGATTAGGAATGATTAGTGAACAATTAACACAGCAAACTTGTATTTCTCCAAATATATGTAAAGATTCATTACAAATTGTGGAACAAGAAATAGAATCCAACTATTGATGTCACAAGGAAGAAGCACAAATGAAGGTGCCATAGCATAATGGCTTGAAGTGCAAGAAGCCCGAGTAGTTGCTGCCGGCAGTCCTATATTGTAGCGGCAAAGGGCACTCGTAGTGCAGAGCTGCAGGAGATGTGGCTCAGCGTGTGTTCTGCATTGGGTGTACCAGGTCCTGCACAACCACTATCATTGTTGAATGGAAACGTCTAACTCCATTGCCAACTATGATACATTGGTGGAGTGGTATGGATGCATGATACCACAAGGGAGGCACTAATATTGACACTAGCTGATGTGTGTGTTAACCAACATAATTTTTCCCCATCCTGCAGCAGTTGAAGATAAGCATTTAAGCATTGGCTAAATGAATTTTTGATAAGAATTGTACACCTGCAAAGCGATCCAGAAGTTTGCCACTACATGGAAGTGGGAAGAAATCAAACACTGTTTGAATATTAAATGTAACTTTAAAGTCAGCACAAAGTCTGATCCTCCAATTCATTTTTCTTGTGATGACAAGGCGAAGTGTTTATTGACTTGCAGAAATGGGTTTCAAAACTCTGATTTTCTCTAATCTGTTGAGTTCAGAAGAAGCTCACTGCAAACGGTGCGGGTTTCTCGACAAACATGCCAAAATTTAGGTTGTACGTAGTCATCGAGCATAATGTGCATGTGAAAATTCTTTGCATGTCCCACTGTGTCATCATACTAATATCCATATTTTTCACATATCTGATGAACATTGGGATGAGAAAGTTGGATATTAATATGATTTACATTATCCTAAATACCTAAACCAAATAAATCAATGGCGTCCTTGCCAAAAATATTGGGACTAGGATATGGCTGGACTACTGTGAATGGTACTGATGCAGTCACATTTCTATATTTTGCATTCAGAGTGCACATTCCAAGAACAGAGATAATTTTGCCATTGTAAGCCATGAGGTGCAGGTGTGATTTTTGTAGTTTAGGATGTCCCAATTCCTCATAACTACTTTCATTAATCAGTGTGACTGAATCACCAGTATCTAACAGAAATGGTAAAGATTGACAGCAAATCTGCAGAGAGAAGAATAGTTTATGGTTTGTCTTCTGAATGTAACTATCTGTTCTTACCTGCAGAAGATGTCTTTATCCTAATTGTGATCCACGAAACATTCCTTGCTGTCATCACATTCCTATATGGCTTGCTAAGAGTAGTGGGTACATATTCAGAATGAGAGATCATAGTTACTTCCGTTTTCTGAAGTTGAAATTAGTGTGGAATGGAATTTACTTTCCATTTCTTTTGCATGCACATTTGCTGTGCATATCCTGATTTATGACAGTGGCGGCATTTCAAGTGGTGGAGCATCAGTTTTTGCAGTCATGTAGTATCTAAAATTTCACACAAGACTTTGGAACCATTGAACTAGCTGAGGAAGCAGCTGAGCATCTTGCATTGTGTTTATGATGTTGCCTATAGCAGCAATTGTTGCATGCCATGCAAAACCGGGACCACTGCAAGCTATCTGCAGTCAGTGTTGCAACAGCAGGCACATAAAAGTAAAATTCAATGAAATATTGAACTTCTTGAGCTTTGACTACTTTAAACAAGTCACTGAGACCAGAGTTTCAGTGGTTTAGAATCTAGCCAATACTATGTTATGAGTGAGAATCTGAATAATGATCATCACAAAGCATTTTGTCTTGGAGTGAAAATCCACAAGAGCAGTTAAATTTAGCCATGCCATGAGTTCAGTCATCCATTCCTTGCAAGACTGGTTATTATGATGATGCATATGAAAAAATTTGAAATGTGAAGCAGCTACATGACTCTGAGCTTCAAAGAAGTCTTCCAGTTTCTGAACAGTGTCTTCACAGGGTAGGGTTTGGAGCCCTAACAGAGGTAATGATTTCCTACACAATCTGAAAGTAAACATTCTTACCCATAAAAAAAAGATCTTTGTAATTCATCTGATATGTTGTATGCTTTGACATGCTGCAGGCGGTACTCTGTCTGTTCTTCTTGTTTTGCATCAAAAGAGCAGAAGGGAGAAGGTGGCATCTGGCTGGTGACATTCTGTGCTTCAGTTGTTTTTGTTTGTTGGGTTTCTTATGTGTCCAACAATCAGCCAGTAGCATTGAGTGGGGAGATAATTTACTGTCACTGAATCTCAGTAAGTCCAGTGACTGATTGCTCTCCAGAAGTTAGCATTGCATACACAAATTAAATGTACTGTAAGATATATTCCACACAAAAATTATGGAAAGTTATACGAATTGCCAACAACTGCCACATTTAAGCACCAGGTTCATTGCCAGTGGATGTCTGATGTATTGGTAGGTAAGGTGGCCTATAAAAATTATCAGACAACTAAAAAAAGATAAGAAAGTCATTGATAAGTTTTTTCACACTATGTACGCTTAATAATTGAGATATTCATAACTTTGAAGTGCTGTAAGGTCCTTCTGTGGTGCTGAGTTATATGCAATGAGAGTAATGTTCCTGACAGAAACAAATCATCTTGAATGCTGATAGGATCATATAAGTTCCTGATAGTAATGATACTTAATAGTGTCATGCTACATTATTGTAATTTTCCTCACTGATGGAGTTGCCATTTTTTTTTTTTTTTTTTTTTTTTTTACTGGAAAATAGGGGACTGAGAAGGAAGCCTGCAAAATAAGTATTCCAAATAGGATTTTTTTTTTTACAAAGAACAGTAGGAATTCATTTATAACATTCATGCATGTTTTATTTTACAATATTGCTTGTGTTTACTAAGTCTTTGCTTCTTTTTGCAAAGATTCATTCGATTTTACATATGTAAAAAACAGCTAAAATTAAAATTCACTGCTACTTGCATTTCTGCTTTTATAAGCTCAGGGGTACATTTGTTGTGCAATTCGCACTAGGGAAAAAATACAAAATACAAGCCACCTTCTGTTTGCATTCCTTTTCAAGCACAACCCTTGATTCAAAATATCGTCTGCATTACAATGTTCATCTCATTAACAATCTTCAGCTACAACATCTAAGCGTAATGAGTCAATTACTTCTTGAAAATGTTTAAATTTTAGCTTGAACCATAGAAAAATAGGCATCCAAGATAGTACTGCCATTGGCAAATGATCTTCAAATTTGAAATTCTGTACTAAACATGTTTTCAATTAGACTTAAAAGTCCATATGATTATCTTCAAGGTGTTTTCTGAAACAGTTAACTTATTAAAAACTTTATTTGCTCCAGTACCAAAATATTTCATCCTTTGCTCAGTTTTACTTATCAGAGTCTTGGCTGCATCAACAGTTTCCATTTATACTAACATTAGAGCATTCTAAATAGTTAGCATATTCCAAAACAACTGCACCAATGTGGGAAAAATGATGAATAAATGTCTGAGGTTAACTGTCTTTCAGTGTCATCAGAATCATTTAAAAATAACTTCAGAGCTTTGGGCAACCATCACTACTTCTCATGTGACTTTTAATGGGTTCCAAATTTATAATGATTCTGACAACTGCTCGTGTTAAAGAAAGCCATCTAGTTGATAAATGTAGGAGAAGTCCATGTCATTCTACATCTAAAAATTCAAAA
This sequence comes from Schistocerca nitens, assembly GCF_023898315.1. Taxonomy (NCBI): domain Eukaryota; kingdom Metazoa; phylum Arthropoda; class Insecta; order Orthoptera; family Acrididae; genus Schistocerca; species Schistocerca nitens. Next base: position 664,816,974 of record NC_064615.1, on the reverse strand, counting down.
ACGAAGTTTAAAACTTCCCTTTGTTTTGCAGAACTGGATAAGTGACCATACAGTTTTAGGAATGGTTTACATGGTCACCACAATGGGTAGAGGTAGTAGGGAAAACCAGGGCATGTCAGGCAAAATAAGTTGTTTGAACGATCATTGCAAAAGTTAGAAAAAATATGGGACGAATTTGAAATGATATGGGACACGGAATCTGACCAAAAAATTAACCAAAATACGAAATTTCCTGGGAAATAAGGAATAGTTGCCACCCTACTCACTGAAGTTATCTGTGCCAAAGTTGATATGTGCCTGTAGATTAATTGATTATGGGCCGAGGCTCAGTGCAGCTTCTTAAAAAGATGCACTGGTCAATCGTAGTCATGGGCAGTGAGGTCTTTAGAATTAATTGTGTCCTCTGAGGTGTGTATATATGGTCTGTCCCCCCCTCCCCCCACTCCTCCCCCCCCTCCCACCCCACTCAGCCATTGGCAACAGCACTGGCGTACAGGTGGGAAATTTAAATGTGCCATTTACTGCACAGCTGTCAGCGGCAGACTGCAAGTGCTTAATGAAGGTGTCATTGATGCCACTCTTATTACTGCCTAGGCTAAGGGAAAAGGCTCTCCATTTTGAGAAATGTAAAAAGTGATTTCTGAAGGTTTAGTTAAGCTGTTTATTCTCTCATTTCAATAATATTTTATGTTTGTATAAATAACTGCACTCTCTGTCCGGAAGATCAATTCTGTTCTTTTTGTTCTTAATAAACATACTTTCAGCTCCAAATGTTTTACTTTACTGATGACCATGCCTTTGGATTTGGACTTGATTGTGGTTTCAATCCAACGTTGTTTGGTGGAGATGCTGGTGCATCACTGCATCACTGTGGCTCCAATTAGGCAAAATATAAAAGCTATCGCCTATATGGACTCAAACCACAATACAAACAATACAGTGTTGCCATGGTCTGTATATTAAGGAGATCGATGAACTCCAAGCAAGCAGCTGCACATCAGGCTTCCATCATTGTTCTCCAGAGATGGCGGCTAAGATTCAGTGAAGTGGCTGAAAGGATTTGACTGAGTTGCTGAATACAACAGGTGGGGTGATTTATTTGGAAAATTTGTACTTCTACTTGGATGGCACTGCTCAGCAGTAGTTCAAGAACAATGAAGAGAATCTCAACCAGCTGGGACTAATTCCAAGACATACTGAATACAATGTCTGGCAACAATCAGCAGCAAGTCCGTTTATTGGAAGAACAATCCAAGGAAATGATACAATGTCATGGGGACATGACACAGTCATACGTGTAGAATGTATTGACCCTGTGCCACATACTGAATCCTAGCATGACAAAAGCTGACAAAATTTCACAGTTGATGAAAGAAATTACAGAAGACATGTAACAAGCTCTTAAGCTCTTCAGATAAAGCAAGCCATAACACTAGCAGAATTCATCTTGAAGAAATCCACCAGAAAAAGAGTTGGACAAAAAAGGTATGATGGACTGCTGAATGTGGTCCCTAAGGCAGTTGTGGAAAACTACTGTGAGCTTGACTCTGTTATATTTCGATAGTAAGAGAAGAGAGACAGCAGTGCATGGCGGCCAGAAATGTTGGACTGAGTGCACAAGAGATAGCAGCCTTGAATATTGACCCAGTATGTCAGGAGGTAATAGAGAACTTCGAGGAAGAGACATATTAGTCTTTAGCACCAATTTCTACAACCAGAATTGCCCAGAATGTGAAAGGAAGTTTAGTATCATTGACAAAGAATCAATACAAACAACCTTCAGAGTGTTCTTGGTCCTCTGCAGTGGTCCTTGTGAAGAAAAAGAACAGCACTGAGCATTTCGCAGTGACAACTGATGACTGAACAAAACCACAGTGAAAGAGGTTGATCCATTACCATGAATTGATGACACACTGGACTGATTGAAAACAGCAAAATATTTCTCTACTAGGGACATGCAGGCAGGCTATTGCCACTGACAAAGCTGATCTGGAAAAGACTGCCTTCACAACTCCTGACAGACTCTGAGTTCAAAGTTATCCCCTTCGGACTCTGTAATGCTCCAGGCAGCTTTGAACATATAATGGACAACATGCTTCAACACCTTAAATGGATGACATCTTCTTGCTATCTGGAGGACATTGTCATTTTATCAAAGACATTTGAAGAACATCTAGGCTGACTTACAACTGTGTCTCTGCCTGAATCCCAGAAAGTGCCTCTTTGTTATTCAAGAAATAAAAATCTTGGGGCACCCAGTGAATGGTGATGGAGTCTGTCACAGTCCGGAGAAAATAAGAGCAGTCACAGATCTCCAAACTCTTCAGCACACTAAAGATATGAAAAATTTTCTTGGAATTTGCTCATACTATCAGTGATTCATAAAGGACTTCCAAACCAAGGAACATCCCTTGGAGTGACTAGTGCAAGGAGTCACCAAATTTTCCGGAACAAGATGCAAGAAAAATCTTTCCTTGTCCTTGAGGAGGTACTAATGCCTTCTCCAGTTCTATCATTGTATGATGAGAACACTGAGAAAGAACTTCACACTGGTAATAGTTGTTTTAGGATAGGATCAGTTCTAGTACAGTAGAGGTGTTGAAAAGATGATAGGTGATTGCTTATGCTATTTGAGTACTCTCCTTGCCCGAGAAGAACTACTCCAAACCTTAAAAGAGTGCTTTGCAGATTTTGGGCCGTCAACAAGTTCTGGCCATATTTATGTGGCAAACCAATCAGCATTATGACAAATCACCATTCTCTATGCTGGCTGACTAGCCTACAGAATCTGCCAGGTTGGCCGATGAGATTGACCCTGAGGCTTGAGGTGTCTGGAGTCACAATGGTGTACAAAATCAGATGCAGACACAAGGATGTTGACTGTCTTTGGCAGAACACAACAGTATGGACGAGATGTCAGTCAAGATTGCATTAAATGCTATTGTGACATTGTTGCTGAATTGAGGAAAGAGCCAGCATTGCTGAAAACCATAGAATTCTCAAAGAATAAGGAACTGACCAAAGGAGGATTCCAGTTAATAATTGAAACATTGTATAAGAGGAACATTGATCCACTGGTGCAGAAATGGTTGCCTGTCGCCCCAGCACATCTGCAGCCAGTGATGCCAAAGTATTTTCAAGACACTCCAACACCTTTTTCACCTGGAATTTGTGAAGACTCTAGACCAATTCAGATGTAGATATCACTGCGAATGTCTCTACCCATGTGTGTGATCCACTGTAAGGAATCCCAATGACAAAAACATTTACCACAATGACATATGGGGCATCTGTAACTGACCCATCTACAGCAGCGCCATTCCATCAAATTGGAATTGACCTCTGAGGAGGTTTCCAACATCAACAAATGGGAATCAGTGGACTGCAATGGACGCCTTACCCTCTATGCTGTCACAGAAGCTGTGATGATTACCAATGCTCAGGAAATTGCAAAGTTTCTTTTAGAAAACATCATATTGAAGCTTGGAGAACCCTTTGTGATGATCTGTGATCTGAAAAAGTTTTCCAGTCAAGATTAGTAACAGAGATAATTTCATGTTTCAGCATCAACCACAGGATGACAACTGCCTACCATCCACAGAAAAATGGCCTCACTGAATGCCTTAATAAGAATTGCTCTCGTATGTTGATGTCAAAAAGAGTGATTGGGATACAATAGGCCCATTGTGACATATGTATACAACATAGTGAGACAAGACACTACAGGCTTCACATTGTTCTTCCTACTCCAATGTTGTGAGGCTGAAAAGACAGTGGATGCACTGTTTCCATTTCATCTGGATGATACTCAGGATGACTACAAGGTAGCTGCCTCACATATGGGTACTGGATACCTAGGAGAAATACCAAGAACACTCCAATGCAAAGCACTGGCCAGTGAGATACAGTCCAGTAAGGATTTTTACACATATGCAGGGAGTTGGGCTATCCAGAAAGTTACTAAATTGCTACTTTGGACCATATTGTGTCCTTCATCTTTTGTCAGACATCACATACGAAGTCAAGAATTATGACTCCTCATAAAAAAGACAATAGTACTGAGACGTCAACTATGTACACCCTTTCAAGCCCTAATGTAGTCCAAAGACACATATCAGTGATTGGAGGTTCAAGGAAATTGAAGACCCACTTAATGATCATGGAGCTTTGATTGGTGGTGCTATCTTCAGTTCTGATCATAACGAAGAGGATGTAACAACACGACCAGAATGCAAGGCTACACAAGTGCCACCATACAGGGTGACAAGATCTTAATCCAGGATACTACAGCTGGCACCAGTGAGTGTTCTGAAATAGTGGATCACTCTTTCTTCAAGAGAGGGTGCATTGCTGTGAGCTCTGGTGCAATTGGTGTAGTGTAATGGTTAACGTTGCTTGCTGGTGTGCTGTGGATTGCCAATTCAAACTCAGTCACCAGCAGTTATTTGTTATATATTGTTTATAATTTCTACAAGATTCTGGAATTATTTTCCATTTGTAGTGTCTTTATGTCTAGAATATTCAATGGTTGTATAAATACTATCTTTCTGGAATATTTTATATTTGCATAAATTACTCCACTCTCCATCCACTTCAGTTCTGTACCAGCAATATGTTTGTGTTCTTAATAAGTGTGCTGTCAATGCTAAGTGTTGTATTTAATTGATTACTCAACTTTTAAATTTTGACTTGATTGTGGTTTCAATGTGAGACTATCACGGGCAAAGCCCTTATGGAGATTATTTTCTGTTGCCTTAATGTGACTTATTGATGGTATTTACCTACATCTGCATCTACATAAATGTTCTTCGAGCCACGAAGAGAACCTTGTATGACTACTAGTCATTTCCTTTCCTGTTCCAATCGCAAATAGAGCAAGGGAAAAATGACTGTCTTCACACCCCAGAATGAGCCCTTTTTTTCTTATCTTCATGGTCCTTACAAAAAATTGTACATTGGCAACATTAGGATCATTTTACAGTCATCCACAAACAACAGTTCTCTAAATTTTCTCAGTAGTGTTTCATGAAAAGAACTTAGTCTTCCCTTCATGGATTCCCTTTCGAGTTCATTAAGCATCTCCACATCTCCATAATACGCATGTGGTGATCAAACCTATCTGTAACAATTTTAACCTCTGAATTGTTTTGACAACTTCCTTTAATCTGATCTTTTTTGTGGGAATCCCAAATACTCAAACAGTACTCAACAGTGGATCTCAATAAAGTTCTATATGCAGTTTTCTTTATCAATGAGACACACTTCGCCAGAATTATCCCAGTAAACCAAAGTCGACCATTTGCTTTCCCTATGACCATAATTACTAGCTTGTTCCATCTCATATGGCTTTGCAACATGATTTCTATATATTTCATCAATGTGATTATGTCAAATAGCACACCTCTAATACTGTATTTGAACGTTACAGGATTGTTTTTCCTTCCTCTAATACTGTATTTGAACGTTACAGGATTGTTTTTCCTTCTCATGTGCATTAACTTTCATTTTTCTACATTTAGAGAAAGCTGCTGTTCATCACACTAGACAGATGTTTTGTCTGAGCAATTCTGCATCATCCTACAGTCACACAATGATTACACCTTCCTGTACATTATAGCATCATCAGCAAACAGACACAGATTGCTGCTCACCCTGTTTGTCAGATCAATCCAGGATGGTTTACTTATCTTTGGGCCACTCATGTATCTGGGGACCTCTTCTAAAGCTCAGACTATTGTTAAGTAGGGATACGGAATCTAGCTTGTGCCCCTCATCCACAGTGTACAATATATCATGTGAGAAAAGGACAAGCTGAGTTTTTTTAATGAGTAATGGTTTCTAAATCCTTGCTGATCTGTGGACAAGAAGCTTTTCTGCCTCCAGGAAATTTATTATATTTGAACCTAGAATATGCTATAGATATATCTGGTGCAAAAGAATGTTAAGGATTTTAGTCTGTAATTTGAATGGTCTGTTCTGTTACAATTCTTATGTACAGGAGTCATCTGCTTATTTTTCCTGGTGGTTTTAACTTTGCAATGGATGAGAGATTATTACAATAAATGCAAGATGAGTAAGGAGCCATTTCTGATGAGTACTCTCTACCAAACTGAGTTGGGATTAAAATGTAACCAGCTTTCATGGCTAAATTTCAGTTACTTAACTTGCTGATGATTGACAAATTCAAGGTGTGAAACTCATGTTTGTTGCAGTTCCTCCTCCTAAAATAACATCTGGGTCCAGTTTTATGTATGTAAAGCAATTTATGTCAAGTTAATCAAAAAGGCAGCAAAAATGGACAAAATAATTTAAAATGCAGTGTGTTTATTGCAGCACAACACAGATAACACTGACATTGATTTAGTGCCCAAATTCTAACATGAAAAGACTGACACTGAAACTGTGCCAAGACTGAAGCAATACAGCCACCATTATTGGTGATTATAAGAGGTTCTAAAAGTTACAAAATTACATTATGCACTGTATAAATTGAAGTTAATTGAATTTACGATTAAGATTTTGATTCTTGCACCAAACTATTTACAGAATTTGGCTTTGCAATTCATTACAGTGTTTCTGAAACAGAATGTTGAAATATTGCAGTTTCTGCTGTAAAGTTAAATGGAATATACATCAATAACAATGTCTTAATTATTTCTGTTAATGACTTTATGAATGCAGTGTGAATTTTTTTCATATCATAAATCCCATGTCTCTACAGTTGGCTGTGTCAGAATTATTGTTACTTTTCTATGTACAAATTCCACAAATGATAAATTGGCTGTTTACATTATTTTTTATATATTTTTGGTTTGTAGTGCAATACCTCTATAAATTAATTAGAATTTATCTTAACTGATCACAATTAATCTTGTGTCAACTTATTCTCATCACTACAGTAATCCAACAATGTTACAACCTCAGATTTTGCACGTATGTAACTTTGCATAAACATTGCAGTCTTCAATATGTTTGGAATTGTACTTTTCATTAAATGTTGTGTTATTCTGTTACACTCAGGATTCCAAACAGACATGGTGACTTATTTGTTTTCAACTCTTTCAGTTGTTTCAAATGCCAAGGATCTCTATGTCGATGTCCTCCATATGGGAGTTTGTGTGACGGTCAAATGATGGTACTTCTGTATGATCCACTCGCGTTAATGATTTTTTTTTTTTTCAACATGAAATTTAAAACTTCAGTTTTTTTTACTCTATTGCCACACTGGATTGACTAACAAGTGGTATGTTTGAAGCCTTCGACCCAGTCAGTGATTTTAGGTAGAACCAGAATTTTCTTGGGTTATGGCAAGATCTTTTACTGTGGTATGATGCTGGAAATTGTTGTGTGCTTTGTGCATCAGTATTTTTATAGGTGCATGAATTGCTACTAACTTTTAGCTATTGTCATTTGCACATTCTGTTTTGACGTGAGGGTACAACAGTCTCTACTACCTCGGCATTTTACAAATTTTGTTATTAACATATTACTCTACTTACTTGGCACTTACCCTTCCTGAGTTTGATTTACAATCAATTTGATCTTTTCCCATGATTATTCTATGTCCATCATACTACAACCAAAGGATGTCCATCGTTTGTCTAAGTGGGATGCTAACAATTGCTTATCTGCTCTTTCTAGCAAAAATACTCCCTAAGCCTTCTTGATTGGTTTATTAACTTTAGTAATGATCATTGCTAAGGTGACATCATGGTCACTACTCCATGGCTCCATACTGACACTGCCAATAAGGTGAATCCTGTTTGCAGGTAAAACATGAAAAATGTTTGCATTGTGTGTGGGCTGTCAAACTAGCTGCTCAACATGGTTTTCAGAAAATTTGTTCAAAACTACTTCATAAGACTGTCTGTCCATAGCACATGCAATCAATCTATAGACACCCCAGTCTACAGTAGGTTAAAGGCACCTTGAACTAATATTGCATGTTCAGGTTATTTCTGTAGTGCTAAGCACAGACTTTCTTTGAAAGATTCAACAACTATTACAGTGGATTATGGTGGCTGATAAAAACATCCAATGATTAACTTGAGTTCATCTAGCCTGATTCCTCACATCCAGATAACTTCGCAGTCAGGCTCAGTTTCAATCTCTAAATCAACAACATTTTTGTCAACTGCAATGGACACTCTCTACTGTGGCATTTAATCTGTCTTTTTGGTTCATATTCCATGCCTCATTAAATATTTGTGATGTTTCTATTTTGAGTTTAATCCATCCCTTGGTTCAGAGTATAATTTGAGTATGACAGCTTTCTCTGAAGGCTGTAAATTCAGGAACTTCATTATGAATACTTTGATTATTTACTGTTAAAATTTTGATGTTGGAAGTGTCTTTACTTTGAATTCAGTCTAATTTCACTCTCTGCATGTTGAATGGCAAGCATTCATCATCAGACCTCGAACTATCAGGTGACCTAAAAAGAACCATATGCCCTCTTAAAGCATTCTGTTACTGAAGTAGCTGATTTCTCCTGACCTATCATGGGGAGCCCTACAATTCTCGATCCTGTAATACAGGTCTGGAAATCTGTACCCAGGTCTGTTCACAGTATTGATGGAGCCTTTAGTTGAGACCTACCACTTGTCTCCAAACTAATGGACCCCAATCAGTTCAGGGTATGATACTGCAAGGCTCTGATTGCACCCCGCGAATGGCCCAGCAGTCTTCGCCACTTCCACCAGCTGCACATATGTACTGAGTATGGCCTAAGAACCTAAGCAGCAGACAATAGATGTACAAAGGTTGCTTAAAAATTGCAGTCCTGTGTTGTTAAATATCAGGAAAAAGGTAATACATCCCAATCAGACAGCTTTGAGACATTACTCAGTTTACTAACACACAACTCATGTTGATGAGGAATTGTATGCTGCCAACTCATCTCTCAGATTAAAACTGTGTGCTGAACCAGTATTCAGACCTGAAACCTTGCCTTTCTTCCATGAGTGCTAGTCCTGTAAGATTTGCAGGATAACTTCCATGAAGTTTGAAAAGTAGGAGAGAGGTATTGGCAAAAGTGAAAGATGGAGGATGAGTGGTGAATCATAGTTAGTTAGTTTTAGTTAGTTAGTTAGGTACTAATGTGTTCCATGGATCATTTTGGATGTTGGATCATAATGTTGTTGAATGAGTCATTATACATTCATGTTGTAAATTGATTTGTACATATGATTATCTGGATGTTTTAATAATCACTTTCTGAATGTGGCAGCAAAAATAGGGTTAAAGAGTTCAGTTGAAGAAGCAAAAAAATATGTTAAAAATGTCATTCTCCAGGACTTTAGACGTTTAGAAATAGCACCAACATCCCCCACTCAAATTAAGGGAATTGTAAATATGCTGAAAAACAAGAGCTCATGCGGTGTTCATGGAGTCTTTAACAGAATTTTGAAGTGTTGTTCTAATTTAATAAGTGGAGTTCTTGGTAATATATGTAATGCTTCGCTGGCACAGGGAATTTTTCCAGTCAGACTGAAATATGCAATTGTCAAACCTCTTCGTAAGAAAGGGGACAAGAGTGACTTAAATAAGTATATACCAATCTCATTGCTGACTTCATTTTCTAAAATATTCAAAAAAGTTATGTACTCAACAGTAGTCTGACATTTAAGTGAAAATAATTTACTCAGCATGTCACATTTCGGATTCCGGAACGGATACTCGACTGAGAATGCTATCCACACATTTACCCATCAAATAGTACAAGACCTAAATAACAAATTATCGCCAGTTGGCATTTTTTTTGTGTTCTTTCCAAGGCATTTGACTGTGTGGATCATGTCACACTCTTAGAAAAACTCAGGTTTTATGGAATTGAAGGCTATACACACAGGTGGTTTGAATCATACGTAACAAACAGAAAGCAAAAAGTTGTGCTGAATAACACAAATAATGTTGGGAGGGTGGTAAATTCTAGTGAGTGGGGAGTTATCACAAAGGGAGTCCCACGGGGTTCAATTTTGGGTCCTCTGCTATTCCGTATTCATGTGAATGACCTCTCACTCAATGTTCAACAATCACAACTAGTACTTTTTGCAGATGTCATGAGTGTTATAATAAATCCCATTCCAGGAAAAGCAGCTGAAGATATTGTTACGGATGTCCTTCAAAGAATTATTAAGTGGTTGTCAGAAATGGACTCTCCCTTGATTTTGAAAAAACTCACTATATCCAGTTCTGTATACTGAATAGAGTCATACCGACAATTGATGTAGCATATGAACAGCGCTCAATTAACAGGGTAGATTTCTCCAAATTTTTGGGTGTTCACATTGATGACAACTTGAACAGGAAGAAGCGTATTACTGAGGTTCTCAAACAATTAAGTTCAGCTTCTTTCGCTCTTCATATAATCGCTAGTCTTGGTAATAAACAGGTCAGCCTCCTAACGTACTTTGCATATTACCACTCAATAATGTCTTATGGAATAATTTTCTGGGGTAACTCACCACTCAGATCTAAAGTACTGATTGCACAAAAGAGAGCAGTGAGAATAGTTATTGGTGTTCACCCAAGGACATCATGTAGGCACCTATTCAAGGAGTTAGGTATTTTAACTGCACCATCAGAGTACATATACTCGCTAATGAAATTTTGTTATAAATAATCCATCTCAATTTGTGAAGAGCAGTGATGTTCATACATACAACACTAGAGGGAAAAGTGACCTTTCCTTTCTGTTATTGAAGCTTGTCAGTTGCTCAAAAAGAAGTACATTATTCAGCAAAAAAAAAAAAATCTTTGATCATTTGCCCAACAACATAAAGTGTCTGGCAGGTAGCAGATCAAGTTTTATATCTAGCTTAAAATCATTTATTTTGGACAACTCCTTCTATTCCATGTTCTGTTTCAGAACTGGTAAAAAAAAAAAAAAAATTCCTACCTCTGAATGTAGTTGCATGTGTAGAACTAAAAATATTAGTAATATTACTATCAGACATTTCATGTGTGTATATATATATATATCTTGTAATCTGACTTGTTCCACAACATATCGATAAAATAATCGTGAAAATGATCTATAGAATGTGACATAACTAAACTAAACTAAGTAAGAGCATTGCCTGTGCATATGAAAGATCCTGGTTTGTGTCCCATTCCAGCTAACAGTTTTAATATGCCAAGAAATTTTGTAACAGCATATAATATGCTGCACAGAGAAAAGATTCATTCCAGATGTTGGTTATCTAAGAAGATAGATTAAGGAAAGGCGAACCTATGTTTCTGGCATTTCTAGACTTAGAGAAAGCTTTTGACAATGTTGACTGGAATACTCTCTCACAAATTCTGAAGGTGGCAGGTGTCAAAACAGGGAGCAAAAGGCTATTTACAGTTTGTACAGAAACCAGATGGCAGTTATAAGAGTCAAGGGGCATGAAAGGGAAGCAGTGGTTGCGAAGGGAGTGAGACAGGGTTGTAGCCTATCCTCGATGTTATTAAATCTACATACTGAGCAAGCAGTGAAGGAAACAAAAGAAAAATTTGGAGTAGGAATTAAAATGCATGGAGAATAAATAAAAAATTTGAGGTTTCCTGAAGACATTGTAATTCTGTCAGAAACAGCAAAGGACCTGGAAGAGCAGTTGAACAGAATGGACTGTGCCCTGAAATGAGGATATAAGTTGAACATCAACAAAAGCGAAATGAGGATAACGGAATGTAGTCAAATTAAATCAGGCAATACTGATGAAATTAGGTTGGGAAATAAGACACTTAAAGTAGTAGATGAGTTTTGCTATAAGGGGAGCAAAATAACTGATGATGGTTGAAGTAGAGAGGACATAAAATGTAGACTGGCAGTGGCAAGGAAGGCGTTTCTGAAGATGAGAAGTTTGTTAACATCGAATATCAGTTTAAGTCTTTTCTGAAAGAATTTGTATGGAGTTTGGCCATGTATGGAAATGAAACATGGACAATAAATAGTTTAGACATGGACGGTAAAAATCATAGAGGGAGACCAAGAGATGAATACACTAAGCAGATTCATAAGGAAGTAGATTGCAGTAGGTACTTGGGAGATGAAGAAGTGTGCACAGGATAGAGTAGCATGGAGAGCTGCATCAAACCAGTCTCTGGACTGAAGACCACAACAACAACAACACTGCTATTGTTAGAATTTTATGTCACTGTAATGAATGTGGCTTACACATAATGTGCAGTGCTAATAATTCTTCATCACAGTTGATTATTAGTAATAGCTCAACAGTAATGGTGGTTTTAGAAATGGGCAACCCAAATCCATAAAGAGAAACATATCTTGTGCAATGCAAGAACTTCCCAATGCAGTGACTACCACTGCCAGGCTAGACAAGCCTTCTGGCACCAAGAACTGTCTCCAAGGTTGGCAGCTGGGACTACTGTACCAACAATTATGACCTTTAAACCTATCCTCTTGCATGTAAGAACTGGCTATGTAAGTGTCTGTTGCTCATGACACAAAACAGTGTCGTGATAAGATATATTACACCATGCTACAGTGTGGAGATCAATATTAACTTACATCTGGAGTGCATCTTTTCTCTTTGCAACAGATTATATGCTGTTAAAAATTTCTTGGCATATTAAAAATGTGTGCTGGACTGGGACTCAAACCAGGATCTTCCATATGCACAGGCAATGCTCTTACTTAGTTTAGTTTAGTTATGTCATGTTGCGAAGATCATTTTCATGATTATTCCCAGAAGTATTAAAATTATCCAGGGTAGTGCCCATTTACAAGAAAGGAGACAAAAATTGCCCATCTAGCTATCGCCCAATATCCCTGACACCTATTTTATCTAAAGTTTTGGAATCCATCATCTACTCCCAGTTGTGTGATTATCTGACATGTAATAACATTATTACTCCGGTACAATTTGGCTTTAGGAAGGGCAAATCCACAGTCCATGCCATTGACTCCCTGATTAAAAAAGTGCTTAATGCTTATGAAAGAAAAAATTTTGCTCAGGCTACATTTTGTGATCTGAGCAAAGCCTTCGATTCTGTGGAGCATATTTCACTCCTCAACAAACTAGTTTATTACGGAATCACAAACAGTGAAGTCGACAACATTTTTGAATCTTTCCTCAGCAACCGTAGACAAATTGTTTGTATTGGTAAACAGAGATCACAGCTAGCTGAAGTTAAGTGCGGTGTGCCACAAGGCTCAGTATTAGGACCTCTGCTATTTATCCTAATGACAAATGATCTACCATCCTACATAAATACTCACTCCATTCTCTATGCAGATGATACCACTTTTTTCAATATCAGCTCAGACGTTGATATGCTCTAAACTGTGGCAAATGACACAATATCACAGGCATCAGTCTGGTTCCGAGCTAATGGGTTCCTGCTTAATGAAAGTAAAACTCAAAAGATTGTATTTAGTTTGAGAGATCTGCCAGCAGAAGACTTCAAGAATAGTGTTAAGTTCTTAGGTATTGTTATAGATACTAAACTGACTTGGGAGCCACATATTAAATACATTAGTGCAAGGCTGTCTAGAGTGGTGTATTTGTTAAAGAATTTAATAAACCATGTACCTGCGGCCTATGTAAGATCAGCCTACTTTGCTTTTTTTCAAAGTATTATATCTTATGGGCTTTTAATATGGGGCAATAGCTCACACCTTCAGGACATTCTGGTACTTCAGAAGAAAGTAATTCGAATTATCACAAACAGTGATAAACTGGCCCATTGCAAACCACTGTTTATCAACTTAAAAATATGTATGTGTGGATGGATATGTGTGTGTGTGCGAGTGTATACCTGTCCTTTTTCCCCCTAAGGTAAGTCTTTCCGCTCCCGGGATTGGAATGACTCCTTACCCTCTCCCTTAAAACCCACATCCTTTCGTCTTTCAATCTCCTTCCCCTCTTTCCTGATGAGGCAACAGTTTGTTGCGAAAGCTTGAATTTTGTGTGTGTGTTTGTGTTTGTTTGTGTGTCTATCGACCTGCCAGCGCTTTCGTTCGGTAAGACATCATCTTTGTTTTTAGATATATTTTTCCCACGTGGAATCTCTCTCTCTCTCTCTCTCTCTCTCTCTCTCTCTCTCTCTCTCTCTGTCTCTATATATATATATATATATATATATATATATATATATATATATATATATATATATATATATATATATATATATAGAGGGAAACATTCCACATTATGTGTGTGTGTGTGTGTGTGTGTGTGTGTGTGTGTGGTCTTTCCGCTCCCGGGATTGGAATGAGACTCCTTACCCTCTCCCTTAAAACCCACATCCTTTCGTCTTTCCCTCTCCTTCCCTCTTTCCTGATGAGGCAACAGTTTGTTGCGAAAGCTTGAATTTTGTGTGTATGTTTGTGTTTGTTTTTATGTCTATCGACCTGCCAGCACTTTCGTTCGGTAAGTCACATCATCTTTGTTTTTGATATTTTTAGTTCTGCACATGCAACTACATTTAGAGGTAAGAATTTTTTTTTAGCAGTTCTGAAACAGAACATGGACTTGAAGGAGTTGTCCAAAAGAAATGATTTTAAGATAGATATAAAACTTGATCTGCTACCTGCCAGACACTTTATGTTGTTGGGCAAATGATTAAAGATTTTTTTGCTGAATAATGTACTTCTTTTTGAGCAACTGACAAGCTTCAATAACGGAAAGGAAGGGTCACTTTTCCCTCTAGTGTTGTATGTATGAACATCATTGCTCTTCGTGAATCGAGATGGATTATTTATAACAAATTTCATTAGTGAGTATATGTACTCTGATGGTGCAGTTAAAATACCTAACTCCTGGAATAGGTGCCTACATGATGTCCTTGGGTGAACACCACTAACTATTCTGACAGCTGTCTTTTGTGCAATCAATACTTTAGATCTGAATGGTGAGTTCCCCCAGAAAATTATTCCATAAGACATTATTGAGTGGAAATATGCAAAGTACGTTAGAAGTATGCTCCCCCCGCTGGTCACACCTGCAATGTGTGCACACCACTATGGCTGTAGATGTGTAGCACTAGCAGAATGATCCATCCGATGGTCATCCTTCGTGGTAACATTTCCTGGTTGCTCAACTAGCAGAGGATATAGAGTTGGCAGGTGGACAGGTATTATTTAGTTGTTGTCAGCACAGAGAATTTTGACCCAGAAGATGTAGAGTTATCAACAGCTGTGCTGGTAGACAGTCTAGAGATATTGGAGAAAGAGGATTTGGATAAGTATTTTGCATGGAAGATCCGAAGTTGGGACAATTTATTAGTATAAATATGCTGTGAGAAAAAGTGGAATGTTTTCTGGGGAAGGACAGGTAATAAATGGAGGAGTTGTTGATGCAGGATATAGAATTATATAGTCCACATAGAATTATTTAGTCCACATGGTCCATTGCCAACAACTCCAGTAGCGCAGCACCAATGGACAAGAAATCACACCACCTCCAACATGTAATGGAGGAGTTTGTAAATCATTAACTCCATGACAGAATTACTGAAGAAACTAACATCCCTTAGGAGGCACCCAAGGTAATTGTATTTACTGAAAGTATGGGTGGGAGTAAGACATAGTGGTTCTGTTGTGATTAGTGTTATTTAAATTGATGCATGGTCAAAGATGTTTACCCAATTCCAAGTATCTCAAAATCACTAGATAACCTAAGGCAATGGTGTTATTTTACAATTATGCATCTGTGAAGTGGGTACCATCAGTTAGGAGTTGCAATGGACAATTGGCCTTTCACAGTCTCATCTGGGCATTATCAGTACCCCTGAATGCCAATCAGGTTGAACATTGTACCACCAAAATGCTCTGGAGACTAAACTTGAGGCAGTGCATGATGTGCTCGGATGGCAATACAGTATTATCCAAGGACATACAGAAACATGTAGCTCATTTATGGGAGATATTCAAATTTCTATGGGCAGAGCAGCTAAACCTGAGGCTAGAAAAATGCCATTTTGTGTTACACGAAGTTCACTATTTAGCCGCATAATTGGCCACGACAGAGTGTAAACTGTCCTCTAGCTTATGCAAGCAGTATAAGAATTTCTTATCCCTGAGATGGTAAACGAGCTGCTTTCCTTTTAAGGTTTGACCCATTATTATCAAAAGTTGGACTAATTTTGTGGAGACAGGGGTGAAATTCCACTGAACATTGGAACATGAAGAATCTTCAGACAATTAGAGAACTTATTGACCACTGGTCTTGTTCCTGCTTTCCCAGACTACCATAAACAATTTATATTATCATCTGATACTAGTGACCATGCCTTGGGCTCCATGGTGAGTCAGTAGCTGGAGTAGAGTACCTGATACTTTATGCATACAGGCAGCTAAGCAAGGCATATAAGAAGTATTCCACTATGGAGAAAAGAAATGCTGAGTCTGATTTAAGGAATAATTCACTTTCATTGGTACTTGTATGGAAGATATTTATAGGTAATAATGGAACAAACTGCAGTCCTGTGCTGATGACAGAATACTGTTTTACCAGACATTGTGGGACTGATGTGTAATCATACTGGAAAGTTTATGTGGTTAAGCACTGAGGCAGGTCCACTATTCTATGTTTTCAGGGCTTGGAAGATGTGTCACAGAAAATTATTGGTGGCAGACATGAAAGCTGTAGATCAAGTAATACATGAAGAATTCTTGGCTCTGTATACAAAGGGTGGAGTTTAGCCAACAGTGGTTACCATTTCAGTGATTACTGAAGGCCAGTCAACTGCTTCAAATGATTGTTATAGATATTTTGGGCCCTTCATGCAAAAATCCAAATGTTTTACCCATCATTGATTGCTTCTCATGGTACATGTCAATGATTTTCACACAAAACCAGCCTAGAGAGACAGTGACCCAGGCAATGATTAACTGCCAGATCTTGAAATTTTGGGTGCTGTAAATCCTACTAATCCATCAGGGGACTTATTTTTATTTTGGGACTGATGAAACAGTTGTGCCAGGTCCAGAAAATTCTGAAACTATGCATAAGTGCACTGTATCCACAAGTTAACAGAGTAACGGAGTGAATTCACAAGATCATAAGTAAAATATTGAGTTACTAAGGAAATAGTCGCCACAGCAAGGGGAACACTTTGCTGCCCTATGTAACAGCAGTATACAACTCAAAGGTGCATGACAGTACAGGACTTTTCCCTAGGAAGTTGTCTATGGGTAGAAAATGCCTTCCCCACACAGGTTATTTAAACCACACCTTGGTTTTGCAAACTGGTTAAGAGATGTATGGTACCAAATGGAGAAGATAAATATCAGAGCCCTACAGTGGCAATAAAGCACACAAAGGGAATCAGCAAACTGCCAAAAATCACAAGAGATAATCGGTGAAACTAACAAACCCTTACACTTCCGAGGATAAAAGAAAGAAATTCAGGACATTGTACTGGGGCCCCTATGAGGTGTTAAGGATGACTTCCCTAGTCAGTGTGAAGTTACAGATCTTGATGCACACTACTGTGGTGCACATGGAGTCAGTTCATCTGTTCTAAAGCACCTCAGAATCTCTGTTACAGTTGTTGTCAGATTCCTTGAAAGGGAGGAGGGAAATGATTGAAGGTGAAGGCAAGACCCAACAAAATGAGTAAATTTTCCCTGTGGTTACCTATCTGTGTGCCCCAAAGTCACAGATAGCCTGTAATACTATCATAACTGCAAATTTCCTCTTCCCCTTGGGGGTGATCCAGGTACAACACAGAGCCAACTACTTTCAAGGGATTGGGCCACACAGGCTTATTGAGTGGTGGAACCAGTGATCAACATTTCTACATGCTGTGATCACAATCACCTAAGTGACACATATCACCAAAAAATACAGGGTAATGATCAACAGGACCTATTGTGAAATATCTGGTCCCTCTTTTTGGTTACCTGCAAACTTGACAGGAGCCACAATGCTGAACACCAGCTAGTGACTGCTTGACCTACCTGATCTTTAGTTCAAGAATCCTGTCCACTGAAAATCAATTATACCTGAACACCACTTTGAACTAAACACTACTCACTTCCCTGGACCAAATGATAACAGCTGTATTGCTACTGAACAGTTATTAGGACATATGAGACAATATCACAGAGACTATCAGCACTGGCTCCATACAGTAGAAACTTCAATTTTAGCCACTTTCTTAGTCTTGATCATGATAGGCTATTACAAGCATAGAGTCATCCAAATCCTGTTCTCAGTATCCTATTACCTACAGCTCTGTTGCATGGAGAATTGGCATCAAAACTAGTAAAAAGGAAAAAATCAAAGAAGACTCTGTAATTACTTAATAGTGTGACCCTAACTAATGCACCAATACTCACAATCAAAGGAGATTTGTCTGCCTGTGCAGACTGTATGTGACGTTTTGCTCATTGTAAATAGAGAGCTAAATACTAAGTAGAAAGTGAAAGTATGTCCGATATGAACTGTATATAATATAAACAGTCATCATTCAGACAATTGCAGGCTCAACAGCAGCCTGAAATTTTGGTGCTGAATTTTTTAAAGGGAGAGAAATGGAACATTGCTGGTCAGCAAAAGCCACTGCTGCTGTCATCATAGTGACTGCAGCAAGCAGCTGTCATACCATTTTAATATCATGGCCTCCTTCAGCACTTTGCTCCAACCATCAGGTTGACAACCAGCAGTATTACCAAAATGAAGGATGCACCTGCAGCATTACAACAGAGAGACTACATTATGCCTTGGGCCCTGCACGTCAACAAAGTGGGCCCTGGGGCACATAGGTATAGCCCCTCAGCCCATGAAGAGCACTGAGTCAGCAATGGATGTGGAGTGGGCTAGAGCCATGTGGCCTGCAATAGCATTGTCATTCTACTGACATCCACTGGTGCAGTCACCAGTGTCCATCACATTACAGGATTGCCCATTGTGCAGTCCAGCATCAGCATTGATGAAACAAAGGGTTGAAGTACAGCCCTTATAGCTTGCAACCCTCTTAGTATCTACTGTGACCAGGTGCCACCAGTGAGGTGCTGGGGTTGGCTCCCTGGATTCCACTGCTTCTGCCACCAGCCACCACCAGTCAAGGCTACTGGCACAACCTGCTCGTGGTATAGCGATGATGGTCCGCATCACCAATGACTGATGTAGCTGTGGCTGCCAGCCAGGTATGCTTATATTACAAGGTTGCTCCACTCTCAACTGAACTGAATTGTGATGGTCACAGGTAAAGTTATGAGTACACATTGCCATAAAGGATGTGGGTTCAATGCCTACTCCCCACTGCTGGATGTTGGTATTGAATCTCCATTGTATGCTGTGCAAGAGAAATAAATCAGCTAGTTCAAATCTGAGTGTGTATGTATTTGCTCACACTTCCCACTGTTGAACCCACATAGCCCAGGTAAGGGGGTCTGATTGGCTGCCCTCACAAATCAGCTCTCAATCTCTGCACTCTCCAAGGAGATCAACATTACCGAACATTGCCAAAACTGTTATAAACAATTACTTCTGTGATTCACTTTTTTCAGCCAGTACTATGCAGACGATATAAAAAATCTAATAATCGATAATAAGAGAGATAGCCCAAACAACCAACAGAACAAAGTAAATCTTTGCCTCTACTCAATCTATCTCTATAAAACAATCCCGAATGAAAACATTCACACAGCAAAAACCTTCAAAAATTACCTCAGGAACTGCTAGTATTCCAGACTTCATCAGAAAAGAATGTATTATAAACACTGCAACACCCATTGCAAGTATGATCAACTCACCCTTCTCGACAGGATCCTTTCCTGATTGTCTAAAAACTGCCAAAGTAACCCCTGTTCATAAAAAAAGATGGAAAAGCAAATTTGTTGTCTAAAAACTGCCAAAGTAACCCCTGTTCATAAAAAAAGATGGAAAAGCAAATTTGAAAAACTATACACCAGTCTCATTATTCTCAGTTTTTGCCAGACTCAATGAAAGGATCATGTATAACAGATTAATGAAATTCCTGGACAAGAACAAAATCCTCACTGATGCTGAGCATGGTTTCCAGAAAAATAAATCCATGGCAGTGGTATCTATAATTTCTTACAAAATGCTATAGAAGCACTGGACAAAAACAAAATGCTGCTGATATTTTCTTAGAGCTAAGCAAAGCTTTTAACATCTTGGACCACAGAATCCTGTTGGAACAGCTCCAAAAGTACAGCATTGAGGCACTGCATTAAAATGGTTCTCATCATACTTACAAAATTGAAAACAGAAAGTAGTAATAATATACAAACTAAATGATAACACTAGAACATATTTTTCGGTTGCAGGAATAATAAAAAATGGAGTCCCCCAAGGATCCATTCCTGTACTTATTCGTTTTCTTATGTACACAAATGGAGCATTGAGTCACAAATAAATACCTTGTGGTTCTTGAAATTTTCCCTACACAAAGAGTATTCCATGAAGTTTTGGGATTGCCACCAGATGGCGTTGACTTCTTGTCATGAAATTTCAGTTCACAAACATTCACCCAGCTTCAGGTAAGTGTTTTTCACTGGTGATTGTAAGTTCACATTTCTAACTTTATACCAAAAATTGGCACAGAGATACATGTGCAAAGGTATCTGCTATATGAGTGACCTCTGTTAAATTTTGTGCCCTCTTTGAATATTGCTCCATCTATGGCATGCAGATGCACGTGTAATGTTGATACTACTTGCACACTGTCAGAATACAGGCTCATGGAGTAAAATTCAAATGTCAAGGTAATAAAATTAAATGTCTCTAACCATGTCATTAGTGATAAAATGTTTTCTTTCCAAAGAAAATAAAGAAATCACTGAATCTCATGCCTTATCCAGCTGAAAGCTGCCATCACAATTAGTAAGATCTTCTGCCAAACTATTTCCACAAATTCCTTAATAAGTGTATCCCAGAAGGATCTTACAGAGGCCAAGATTTCTGTGGTAAAATAATCCATGGACTGTCCTGTGTAGATACAATGCTTGGCTATGGCTGACTTACTGGGCTGCGAAAGGCAATAGTAGTAAGTATTGGGCTGATGCATTAGTTTGTAGTGTTACGCAATAGCTTCACAAAACAGAGATTTCAGTCATCAATAATGTATTCTCCTTCACTATTCATATCACTCTGCCAGTGCTGGGGTAACTTTTCAGTTCCATGACTATAGAAATCATCTAGTTTTGAGATGAAGAATTCGTCAAGCCATGTTCAGAGCAGATTTTCATCTGGAAAGGAAGTTGTTTCAATGTTGCTTGACAGAGAGCAGAGAAAGTGAAAGTCTGAGGGTGCAAGATCAGGTGAATAAGGTGGGTGTGGAATAACTTTCCAACCCAACTCCTGCATAGTGTTTTTGGCAATCTAGGAGAACGTGGGCAGGCATTATTGTGGTGTAGCATCACTTCACGCAGTCTTCCTGATCATTATTCTTGGATTTCATGTGCAAGACATCTCAGTTGTTGATAATAAATGTCAGCAGTGGTGGTTATACCTTGGGGAAATATTTCATAGTACACCACACTGTTGCTGTTGTACTACATGCATAACATTATCTTTTATGGATATGCGCAGGTCTTTTTACTGGGAGTTGCTGCTTTGCTTTCCTTCATGTTGGCATAAAGACACTATTTCTCCTCACCAGTAATGATACAAGAATAATAATGTTCAGCATTGTTTGCAAACCAATTGGTGATGAGCAAGCAGAGATACTCATAAAGCCACCCAGTGATTTGTGTGATTTTGGCTTCGAACATGCGGCACCCAATATTTTGAACCTTCCCCATTGCATGCAGTTGTTTCACAATGGAGGAATAATCACAGTTCATCACTTTTGCCAGTTATTGAGTGCATTGATGTGGATCATTGTGCAGTAATGCATTTTAACACTCTTTATCAAACCACGAAGTTCTTCGTGAATCTGGAAAGTCCTAACCCCAAAATGATCCTCCTTGAAATGAGAAAACCAGTTTCTTGTCATGCAGTGCCTAGTGGCTTCAGCCCCAGACTAGACTCAAATGCTTCTGCCTACCTCTGCTGTTATGACTCCTCTATTGTACTCAAACAGAAGAATATGTCACAAATGTTCTAATTTCCCCACTTGTCCCTCAATTTTCTAGCATCCACAGCTCCACCCACTATCTACAACAGACAAAACAATATGTCAACTCAAATTGCATCAGTGAACCACAAATAAAGAATGAAAATCAATAGACAGACCCATAGCAACTGGCATACCAACATTCTAAACAAAAACATTATGAACTTATGCATCAACCTAATA
Organism: Schistocerca nitens; assembly: GCF_023898315.1. Lineage (NCBI taxonomy): Eukaryota > Metazoa > Arthropoda > Insecta > Orthoptera > Acrididae > Schistocerca > Schistocerca nitens. Next base: position 664,794,750 of record NC_064615.1, on the reverse strand, counting down.
GATTACTATCATAGCTGATAGGTATACCTGCTTAAAGGAAGTTGCCTCTAACTAGGGGCTCACCCTTAGAGGACATCATGTTTCCAAGTAGTGAAGGAATTAGCATATTTCATCAAAATATAAGAGGTATTAGAGATAAAGTTAGTGAAATGCTTATAGATGTTGACTCTAAAATTATTGGTATATCAGAGCACCAGTTAACTAATTTGACAATTCAGAGGCTTCCTTAACCAGGATACAGATCAGCTAGCTGTTTTTCAAGGTGGTCCTTTCCGGGCGGGGGAGAGGCTATGTATGTAAAAAACGGTATTCAATTTGAGTCCATAGACGTATCACAGCACTGCACTGAACAGATATTTGAATGTTGTACAGTGGCAGTTGAATGTAGTGAAACTAAACTTATAATTGTTGTTGTTTATAGATCCCCTAACTCTGACTTCAGAGCATTTCTACTCATGCTAGAGAGGGTTCTTGATTCACTTTATAGGAAGTACCAGAAACTATATTTGGTGACTTCAATACAAATTTTGTATATGATGGTGCAAGAAAAAGGATGTTGTTAGATCTTCCAAATTCATATGATCTGATGCAGACTGTGTTTCTTCAAACTAGGGTGCAGGGGAACAGTAGCACAGCCATTACTAGATAGGTATTCTGTTAGTAAAAGGGTGAATGACTTTCAGACCATGATGCACAAATTTTAACACTAAAAGGCTATTGTACTCAAACAAATGGCACATATAATTACAAACTTGTAGGAAAGTTAATCAAAATATCCACGGGTGTACTGCCGGTCTACAGTGTCCAACGGGCACAATATTTCGGCGATCATACATGTCGCCATCATCAGGTGAACTGACGGACTGAGCTCCTGTGAACGTGCCGGCACGGAGATCCGTACACTATGGCTGCTCAGGTGGAACTGGGTTCGGTCGCGGCGGCGGCGGATTTAAATACCCTCCGCCCGCGGCGCGCTCACTCCGCCGTCCGCGCCCCGCGCCACGGTCGCGCGGTGGAACAGATTGCGACGGCGTCTGAGATGACGTCGGTGTGATGGCTCCGTCCGCCGTGGTCGTCACAACTATACATTTGCTCGATTTACTCTTGATTAACCCAATCGCTGGTTCCCAAGCCTTGCTAAGATTATAGCCACAGTCACGATTTATGAGGTCGTCATTGGTGCGAATTTCGATGGCCTCTCTAACAACGCTGTCCCAGTATCTCGACGTCTGTACCAGAATCCTCGTGCGTTCATACTCCATAGCATGATTTTCCGACAAACAATGTTCAGCGACCGCCGACTTGCTCGGATACATCAGTCGAGTGTGCCTCTGGTGTTCACGGAATCGATCCTCGACGGTACGCATCGTCTGACCAATATACGACTTGCCACATTGACACGGAATCTGGTACACGCCGGCCTTCCTCAAACCGAGGTCATCTTTGGCGCTCCCCACCAGTGCACGAGTTTTATTCGGAGGACAAAACACCGTTCCGACCCGGTGTTTCTTCAAAATGCGGGCGATCTTTCCCGAGAGTGCGCCTGTATATGGGATAAACGCAGTGCCTACCTCCTCCCTCGTGACTTCATCCATATCCACAGGTTGTGCTGTAGTGGTTGGGCGGAGAGCACGTTGAATCTGCCACTCTGAGTACCCATTTTTTTTCGAAATACAGTTCTCAGATGTTCCAATTCCTGGGGTAGACTCTCTGCGTCAGAGATAGTGCGCGCCCTATGTACTAGAGTTTTAAGTACCCCATTCCTCTGTGAAGGGTGGTGGCAGCTGTCTGCGTGCAAATACAGATCAGTGTGCGTTGTCTTCCGAAACACCCCATGACCTAGGGTGCCGTCAGGCCTTCTCTTGACCAAGACGTCAAGGAAAGGTAGTTTACCCTCCGTTTCAGTCTCCATAGTGAATTTGATGTTGGGGTGTATGGAGTTTAGATGTGTAAGGAAGTCAAGGAGTTTATCCATACCATGTGGCCAGATGACGAAAGTGTCGTCCACGTAACGGAAAAAGCAAGTAGGTTTCCATTCGGATGACGACAGGGCTTCCTCCTCGAAGTTCTCCATGTACAAATTCGCTACCACCGGTGAGAGTGGGCTACCCATGGCGACTCCCTCCGTCTGTTCGTAGTATTCTCCATTAAAAAGAAAATACGTGGAAGTCAAGACATGCCTAAAAAGTTCAGTGGTCTTCTCGTCAAACTTCTGACTAATCAATTCTAGTGACTCTCGCAGGGGTACCCTCGTGAACAAGGAAACGACGTCAAAACTCACCATGATATCTGACTCACCCAACGTGAAGCTATCAAGGCGTTTAACAAAAATCCACGGAATTACGGATGTGATGAGGGCATTTACCCACGTAAGGACTTAATATTCCCGTCAGGTATTTGGCCAACAAATATGTAGGTGCCCTGATGTTGCTGACAATGGGGCGTAATGGTACCCCCTCTTTGTGAACCTTCGGGAGTCCATATAGTCTAGGCGGTACCGGACCTTGGGGTAACAATTTCTTAGCGTCACCCTCCGGTAATTCTGCGTCCTTGAGAAGCGACCTCGTCTTGTTGTCCACCTTCTTTGTAGGGTCAACGCTGATCTTCCGGTAGGAATCGTCATTTAGCAGGCTCTGCATCTTATCAGTGTAGTCCTTATGGGAGACAACAACTGTAGCATTGCCTTTGTCAGCCGGTAAGACAACAATTTCAGAGCGCTCCCTCAAACTTGTCGTGCGTTGACGAAATCCAAGCCGATGAAGTCAAATATCACTAGTAAAGAGAGGGCGGCCATTCGTGATCTGAGGGAGCGCTCTGAAATTGTTGTCTTACCGGCTGACAAAGGCAATGCTACAGTTGTTGTCTCCCATAAGGACTACACTGATAAGATGCAGAGCCTGCTAAATGACGATTCCTACCGGAAGATCAGCGTTGACCCTACAAAGAAGGTGGACAACAAGACGAGGTCGCTTCTCAAGGACGCAGAATTACCGGAGGGTGACGCTAAGAAATTGTTACCCCAAGGTCCGGTACCGCCTAGACTATATGGACTCCCGAAGGTTCACAAAGAGGGGGTACCATTACGCCCCATTGTCAGCAACATCAGGGCACCTACATATTTGTTGGCCAAATACCTGACGGGAATATTAAGTCCTTACGTGGGTAAATGCCCTCATCACATCCGTAATTCCGTGGATTTTGTTAAACGCCTTGATAGCTTCACGTTGGGTGAGTCAGATATCATGGTGAGTTTTGACGTCGTTTCCTTGTTCACGAGGGTACCCCTGCGAGAGTCACTAGAATTGATTAGTCAGACAGCTGCCACCACCCTTCACAGAGGAATGGGGTACTTAAAACTCTAGTACATAGGGCGCGCACTATCTCTGACGCAGAGAGTCTACCCCAGGAATTGGAACATCTGAGAACTGTATTTCGAAAAAAAATGGGTACTCAGAGTGGCAGATTCAACGTGCTCTCCGCCCAACCACTACAGCACAACCTGTGGATATGGATGAAGTCACGAGGGAGGAGGTAGGCACTGCGTTTATCCCATATACAGGCGCACTCTCGGGAAAGATCGCCCGCATTTTGAAGAAACACCGGGTCGGAACGGTGTTTTGTCCTCCGAATAAAACTCGTGCACTGGTGGGGAGCGCCAAAGATGACCTCGGTTTGAGGAAGGCCGGCGTGTACCAGATTCCGTGTCAATGTGGCAAGTCGTATATTGGTCAGACGATGCGTACCGTCGAGGATCGATGCCGTGAACACCAGAGGCACACTCGACTGATGTATCCGAGCAAGTCGGCGGTCGCTGAACATTGTTTGTCGGAAAATCACGCTATGGAGTATGAACGCACGAGGATTCTGGTACAGACGTCGAGATACTGGGACAGCGTTGTTAGAGAGGCCATCGAAATTCGCACCAATGACGACCTCATAAATCGTGACTGTGGCTATAATCTTAGCAAGGCTTGGGAACCAGCGATTGGGTTAATCAAGAGTAAATCGAGCAAATGTATAGTTGTGACGACCACGGCGGACGGAGCCATCACACCGACGTCATCTCAGACGCCGTCGCAATCTGTTCCACCGCGCGACCGTGGCGCGGGGCGCGGACGGCGGAGTGAGCGCGCCGCGGGCGGAGGGTATTTAAATCCGCCGCCGCCGCGACCGAACCCAGTTCCACCTGAGCAGCCATAGTGTACGGATCTCCGTGCCGGCACGTTCACAGGAGCTCAGTCCGTCAGTTCACCTGATGATGGCGACATGTATGATCGCCGAAATATTGTGCCCGTTGGACACTGTAGACCGGCAGTACACCCGTGGATATTTTGATTATCAAATACGCCGGGAGAAACTCAAGAATCACCTTGTAGGAAAGTTAATCCAGCAGCAATAAAGACTTTTTTAAATGTCGTCAGGGAACAAGAGTAGCAGGATTTTTTAGTGCAGATAAAATAGATAACAAATGTAATGCTTTCTTAACACATTTCTCATGCTCTTTGAGAGTTGTTTTCCATTAGAATGTTCTAAACGGGGTACTAGCAGTAAAAGGCAGCCCAGGTGGCTGACTAGTCTGATAAGGATATCACGTACAGCAAAGCGGGAATTATATCAAAATGTTAGAAGTACTCACAATCAAGCTACAGTAGCCCACTACAAGCAGTACTGTAAGGTGTTTAAAAATATTGTTAGAAAGGCAAAGAGTATGTGGTATGCAAATAGAATAGCTAATTCACAGGATAAAATTAAAACTATATGGTCAGTTGTGAAGGAAGTGTCTGGTCAGCAGCACAAGCTCGATGATATAAAGTTAATTTATAGTAAAAATATTTCTGCTACTGATAAATCAGATATATGTACAGTATTTAAAAATCATTTTGTGAGTATTGCTGATGAATTAAATAAAAATTTAGTTTCTACTGGGAATCATAAAACTCTCTTGGAAAATGCCTTTGCAAGACAGATGTGTGAAATACTCCTCTGTGATACTGACAAGGGAGAGACTGAGTCAATAATGAAACCACTGAAGACTAAGGACTCTCATGGATATGATGGAGTGCCAAGCAGAATATTAAAGTACTGTGCTGCACATGTTAGCCCTGTACTAAGCCATATTTGTAATTTTTGCTTTAGGAACAGTCAGTTTCCTGAACAATTAAAGTACGCGGTAGTAAAGCCACTTTATAAAAAGTGAGAAAGGAATAATGTAGACAATTTTAGACCTATTTCTATGCCATTTGTGTTTGCTAAAGTTACTGAAAAGGCTTTGTATGCAAGGATGATTGATCATTTTATATCAGATAATTTGGTATCAAATGTTCAGTTTGGCTTTAGAAGTCATTGAACAGCTGAAAATGCTATATTCTCTTTTCTCTGTGAGGTACTGGATGGGTTAAACAAAAGGTTTCAAACCATAGGCATATTTTTTGATTTAACTAAGGTGTTTGATTGTGTTGATCACAAAATATTGCTCCAGAAGTTGGACCATTACATAAAACGAGGAGTAGTTCTCAACTGGTACACCTGTTATTTTAACGTTAGACAGAAAAAGGTTATTATTCACAGTGTTGAGAAGCACTGTAATGTGGGGTCTGAGTGGGGTACAGTTAAGTGGGGGGGTGCCCCAGGGTTCAGTGTTGGGGCCACTCCTGTTACGTATTTATATAAATGATATGCCCTCTAGTATTATGGATTACTCTAAATTATTTATGTTTGCTGATGACACTAACTTAGTGGTAAAGGATGTTGTGTGCAGCATTGGCTCAGTTTCAAATAGTGCAGTTCATGACATAAGTTCATGGCTTGTAGAGAATAAACTAATGCTAAATCACAGTAAGATTCAGTTTTTACAGTTTCTAACACACAATTCAACAAAACCTGACTTTTTAATTTCACTGAAGGGCATATGATTAGTGAAGCTGAACAGTTCACATTTATAGGTGTTCAGATGGATAGTAAACTGTCATGGAAAGCTCACATTCAGGATCTTGTTCGAAGACTTACTGCTGCCATTTTTGCTATTCGAACGGTATCTAAAGTGAGTGATTGTTCGAGATGAAAATTAGTCTACTTTGCTTATTTTCAATCACTTACATTATATGGTATTATATTTTGGGGTGCCTCTTCCCATTCTAAAAGGATATTTTTGACTCAGAAATGGGCAGTTAGGGCAATAAATGGTGTAAGTTCACGAACCTCTTGTTGACCCCTGTTCACGAGTCTGGGTATTTTGATATTGGCCTCTCACTATATATATATTCCTTACTGCAATTTCTTGTTAACAATATTAGCCTATTCCTAAGAATAAGCAGCTTTCATTCAGTTAATACTCGGCAGAAATCATGCCTGCATTTGGATCGCACTTCCTTAACTCTTCTGCAGAAAGGTGTGCAGTATACTGCTGCATCCATTTTCAATAAGCTACCACTAGAATTGGAAAATCTTATCAGTAATCCATGCACTTTCAAATCGAAACTGAAGAGTTTTCTCATCGGTCACTCCTTCTATTCTGTCGAGGAGTTCCTTGAAAAATTAAGCTGATTTTTGTTGTATTGTTGATTGAGTTTACTTAAACTTATGGCTTGACTTTTTTGGGTTAATAAACATTTTATTTTTATCTGTTATTACTTCCATGTTGTAATTTCATGTTGTGACATGTTCCATGAGCTTGGAGATTTGCTCCTCAATTGGTCCTATGGAACTTGACGTATAAATAAATAAACATCATACATGATTTGTATATCTGTTCAAATGATTTATTATTTGAAAAATTACCAAAAAAATGATGGCATCAGCATAAAAGTTAGGTAATTTCCAATTAGTTTGGTGACCCATTTTGTTAGTAATAAATTTTAGGTACTATTAACAATTCATTGAAACTGTATAGTCATGATACTTATATTTATACTAATTGTGAATGTTATTAACAAAGGGTGGAAGTGTGAACTATCAATTGCACAGTTTGTAGTGACATCTTGAATTAATCAGGATGAGAGCATGCATCCTGTTTCTGAGAACTTAAGCTGATTATATGCTTGTAAGTTGACACTGTGCTGACAACATGCTTTTTTAAGGGGCAAAATGGGCAACTGTCATGCATGATACTTTTTGGTGTCATTGAATATAACAAGCATTTCACATCTTTGCATGAGCACAGTCTAACCATCAACCACTACATGAGGCAGGTTTTAAATTCCGATGTTCTGCTACTCCCTCAGGCAACTACACATCCCACATATCAGCAGGTAAGTGCTCACTCAATGTGGCAAGAAATCCCCAAGTCTCCATCAAAGAATTATGGGTACCTTTTCTGCCCTAGCCTACAAATTTGCCTGCAACATCTACTATTGAAGATATCTGGAATGTGATTTTTTGGTAACTTGTCCAGCATGATTCATATGCTTACAGTTGGTAGACAAATGGTTAAAATGGCTCTGAGCACTATGGGACTTAACATCTGAGGTCATCAGTCCCCTAGAACTTAGAACTACTTAAACCTACCTAACCTAAGGACATCACGGACATCCATGCCCGAAGCAGGATTCGAACCTGCGACCGTAGCAGTCGTGCGGTTCCAGACTGAAGCGCCTAGAACCGCTCGGCCACACTGGCTGGCAGTTGGTAGACATATAGACAAACCACATGAAGGGAGATTCCTGAGGTATGCATTCAGACTCTCTTGATTCTTCCATTTAAAGACCCTCATTGCAGTCTGGTGATGTTCATAACACACTTAAATCTGAATGATCATGTACATTGTGTGTTCCTAATATGCGTGTGTTTTCATTTACCGATACGTAATCTGTGTTGTAAAGTTAATTTCAGTCATGTGCATCGATCCTGCATAGAAAATGTTTCCTTCATAAGTAAACAATCATTCTGGTTATTTTTACAGCTGTGGGAAAAAACATGTATTACACTTGTAGCCTACGCTGTGTGTACATCTTGGGGCCTCATTCAGCATGTTGAAGAGGGTATTCCAGTAGCCATTGAGAAAATAGGGTGCAACCAATAGCATATTGTGATGCATTTTGGAGCAAAAGATGCCGCTCATCTGTGATTCAAGATCATACTTGGATCATTACAACAACTGGCAGGGATGGCTGAGAAGTTCAGTTTTGCTCATGGAGTTTCAACAAAGCTTACAGTTTGCAGCATTATCCTCAGAGCTGATAGTGGACCTCTGATTCTAAGTTGAGTGGAAAAAGTGAACCAGAGACATTGAAAGTTCTGAGACATGCTAGGCTGCAACATTCTGGACTTGTGCCTGACAGTGGAGAACTGTTAGGTCTCCCTAAACTAAATAGGTCAGGTGTGTTCTACAACCAGATGCTGCAACTCAGTCAGCTATAATCATTCAGTGCACACACAGGTTTATTAGAGAAGGTGATTCTCCATTCAATACAGATAACTATAGCTGAAGGGGACCAGGAAGTGTCAGTATAAGATCCAAAGAAATGCGCTCTATGGGCAAGACTATTAAATTCCTTACAATATTACTGCTGGAACATTCACTACAAAGTACCAGAGTTTGATGCACACATTAAAAGCATTGAAGCTCACATAATATTAGGTACACAAACCTAACTAAAACCCAAAATAGAAAGCGATGAAATTTTTGAGAAAAAATTTAAGCATATATAAAAAAGATAGGCCAATGGTAAGTGGAGATAGTGTATTAGTTGCAGTAGACGAGAAACTCAAATCCACTGACACAGAAATCAAAACTGCAAACAATATTGGCTGGACAAATCTCGGTATCCAGAGTGAGCAGAATCTTATAATCAGGTCCTTGTATTGATCACCACACACCTCCAGATGCAACTTAAAACTAAGTTCACTAGTATGTGAATTTCCAAGTCATGCCATCATCATTGGAGGAGACTTTAATCACCAAAAATCAATTGGGTAAATTAAAATTTTGTAAATAGTGAGTGTGGCAAGATGTCCTATGAAAAAATATTTAATATGTTCCCTGAGAACAACACAGAACACATTGTTTGGAAGCCCATTCATGATGGAAATATATTGGATCTAATAGCAACAAATAGACATGACCTTTTTGAGGATGTCCTCATTGAGAATGTTGTCAGTGACCGTGAGACAGTTGTAGCAACAATGATTAGCAAAGTACAAAGGGTAACTAAAACAAATATAATATTTTATACGTGCAGCACACTATACAAAGAAACAACGATGTTGTTTCTTGGTAACGAACTAGAAATATTTTGCACTGAACAATGGCATTAGAAGAAGTGTGGCTGAGGTTTAGATGAATAGTTGACCATGTGCTTGACAGATGTGTACCTAGTAGAGCAATTCATGATGAGCATCACACTCAGTGGTATACAGGCTCTGTAATGAAACTTCTAAGGAAACAGAGACTACTACACTATGGGTATAAAACAAAACATAGGGCTACAGATAGAGATATGTTGAAAGAAACATCTTTGGCTTTCAAAGCTACAGATAGAGATATGTTGAAAGAAACATCTTTGACTTTCAAAAGACAATGCATGATTCTATCAACTGTCACTGTAGCAGAACATGATCATAAAACCTAAAGAAATTCTGGTTGTATGTAATGGCTAATATCCAGGTATTCATAAATAAGCCAGGGAAATCAGTTATGAATAGCAAAGCAAAAGCAGAAACGCTAAATTCTGTTTTTAAATGTTCTTTTGTGAATGAATAATAGGGCTATTGCCCCAGTTTAATTGCCACATCAGTGCAAAGGTAGCTGATATAGATATTAGCGGCAATTGTGTTGAGAGACAGTTGTAATTGCTGAAACTGAGCAAAGCTCAATGGCTCTATGGAGTCCTTGTCAGATTCTGTATTGAGTTTGTGGCTGAGTTAGCCCCTTTGTTAATTGTAATCTACCAAAGATCCCTCAAACAAAATACCGTGCCCAGTAGTTGAGAAGGATCACAGGTCACACTCATTTACAAGAGAGGTAGTGGAAGTGGTCCACAAAAGTACTGTCCAATATCCTTGTCATTGATTTGTTGTAGACTCTTAGAACATATCTCTGAGCTCAAACAAAATGAGACATCTTGAACAAAATGGTCTCCTCCAAGCCAACCACCATGGATTCTGAAAATATCAATCATGTGAAACCCAGTTCATGCTTTTCTCACATTATGCTCTGTACTGAAAGTTTTGGTTCAAGGCAGTCAAGTAGATGCAGTATTTCTTGGTTTCTGAAAAGTATTTGTCTCAGTATCACATCTATACTTATTATCAATGGATATCAAGCGAAATTTGAGACTGAACTGAGGGTTTAGTGGCAGCAAGGACATATTATGTTATCTTGGTTGGAGAGTCATCATCAGGTATAGAAGTAACTTCTTATGTGCCCGAGGGAAGTGTGTTAGGACACTTGCTGTTCATGTTATATATTATTGAGCTTGCAGATGACATTAATAGTATCTCAGACATTTATAAAATGATGAAGTTATCTATAATGAAGTGCAGTCTGAAAAGCTGCACTAATATTTAGTTGGCTCTTGATATGGTTTCATACAGTGAAAATATTGGCAACTTAATTTAAATGTTCAGAAATGTAAAACTGTGCACTTCATAAAATAAATAAACATAGTGTCTTGCGACTACATTATCAATGAGTGACAATTAGAATCGGTCAGCTGATATGAATATGGATATGAAATGCAATGGAATGGAATGAGCACACAGACCACTTAGGCTATCTGAGCATGCTCTCTGGGCTGACTCAAACTTGCATATGCCACACACCTCTCTATTTCTTCTCATGGATTGTTAATTCATTTACACCGACTCGCACATCTCATGATTCCCATGTGGTTTTCAGAATACTGCTCTTGATAAGTGGGAAATCCAGTTTTGAGTCCCAGCTCAGAACAAATTTTAATATTCTGCTTTAGGTAGTACATCTATACCTATTACATTTAAATTGAATTTCAGGAATAAATTTCAATATTTGAAACAGCAGTTTGTCATAAAATATAAAAAAATAATATATTGTTTGTGTTACCCCTGGTGAAGAGTGGCAAAAATTTTTTGGTTTACTGGTGGTTCTTAATGACGTGTTATATATCTTTTTATTTGTGTTCATATTTTGAGCAGAATAAGTTCTCAATGGGCAGGGCCGATTTATGGCCCAGGTGACACAAGCTGCCACTTGGAGCACCAAGCTGAGAGGGAGGTCCAGAGGCCCATGTGGAAGATATGTATACAGTGCATATGACAGTTATTAATGATAACTAATGTGGGTGGAACTGCTCATGGGAAAAAGAAAAGAGAGGGCAGGGGAGAGTGCCATGTGATAAATTGACTGTGTGGAAAAAATGCTCTTCAACCAGCTCTGCCAGTGGGAAAATGATAGCAAATATATGACACTATCAGCAGCAGTTTTAATATAGCTTTTGATCTTTGACAATTAAGACAGCGAAAAAGTCTGCTTATGCAGTTTGCTCTGCTTAGATGGTGAAGGGATATAATTGAACCAAAAGAAAGTCAAACCGATATGAGGACTTTGAAGTAGATATATTAGTTGCAGCGAAATGAAAATGAGACAGACGGAAAATAAATAAGTATATTGTTCATTATTTCAAAAGTAATCGCCATTCCCAGTGTGAGACAAGATGGTCAGTGTCCTCATGGAAAGATGTTTGCGGTTGCCTATGAAGCATGGTTGTTCGCAGGCATGCATCTCTTCATCCAATGCAAATTGACAGCCATGTATGACTTTCTGCAAGGCTCCAAAAATATGGAAATTGCTTGGGGAAAAATTGAGACTGTATGGAGTATGTGTGAGGACATTCTGGCGAAACTTTTGCAGCGTAGTTGAAACAATAGGAACACCAGCTTGGAGAAACTCATGATGATCTTGTTCTTTGACTGCAATTGCCAGTTGCTCGTTGACTTTCAGGAACACGGTGCCACTATTAAAGCACAGCAGTACATGCACACCTTTTAAAAGTTGAGGTGCGCCATCAATTTCGAACACGTAGGAATGTTGACAGATGCAACATACTGTTGAAGGATAATGCCTGCCCACATGTTGCCAATGTTGTTTCGACTACGCTGCAGATGTTTGCCTGGGAAGAACTCACACATTCTCCATACAGTCCCAATCTCTCCCCATCCAATGACCTCACTGTCGACAAGACTTTAATTTTTCTTCTCCTCCATTTTTACTGCTAAGAATGATAAAATGTTATTGTTGTGCAGGGGAAAGTAGCTGGATTGAATCATTTAATGTTCGCTATGACAGACAGCCACTTGAGTAGGCATTTGTGTAACATACCGATTTGTGAAGTCCGAGACTTGATCCTCCAAAATCGGACAGAGTTGCTTGTTGTCCATTCTGCGTTCATCTACCAACCTTGTTGTCAACCAGAAGGCCCAGAGTTTCACCCACACAAAGTGGAATCTTCTACCACACAAATTTCTATGGAATCTGTTGATACCATATCCTTGGCATTTGTGTCTGCGCATGTGAAATGGAATACTTTAGTATTTAAGATGAATAGAAAACTTCTGTAAGCTACCAAAAAATATCAAAAACTGTGGTAACACATACACGTGACCTCAACTTCTCACATATTTTTTCCTCAGGCATATTATACAACTTTCATAGTTTTTTCGATAGTAGTGTAACATGTAGGAGTCAGTCTGCCTGTATCATGATCTTGTATAAGGTGAATGAAAACAATAATACTGTTATGGTAATACTTATATGGAAAGTTAAAGGAGATGTCAACAGTGTTACTGTATATGCTCTAACAATAGGTTTGAGGGGTTTTCAATAAGTAATGCAACACATTTTATTCTAAAAACAGGTTGGTTTTATTCAGGATTCCCATACACCTTTTTTCCCCACTCTTTTGGTTACAAAACTCTATTTTTCAACATAACCTCAATTCAATGCAATAGCCTAACTTGACCATACTTTGTGGGCTTGTATGCCTTCATGATACCACTCTATTGATTGTTGTCGGAGTCCCCTTCTTGCTGCATCAGTAACCTCTCCATCAGCCATGTACTGATTCCCACAGAAAACATGATTCATTGGGACAAACGGATAGAGGTCAGAATGTATGAGATGTGGGCTGTAGAGTGGATGAGGAAGAACAGTCCAATGAAGTTTTGTGAGTTGCTCTGGGGTGCACAGACTTTTGTGAGGTCTAGCATTGTCATGGAGAAGGAGCAGTTGGCTTGCATTTTTGTGGCAATGAACTAGCTGAAGTTGTTTCTTCATTTACCTTAGGGCAGCACTTTACACTTCCAAGACGATTGTAGCAGCATGATGGTGGACAGGATATAGAATAACCCTTTCAGAGGTGGCTTTGACCTTTTTCTTCGAAGGAGAAGTGGTGTAGTGCTACTCTGTGGATTGATATTTTGCTTCCGGTTCAAGTGATGAATCCATGTTTCATTGCTGACAACGATATACGACAAAAATTGTCTCGTTCAGCCTCATAACGTGCAAGAAACTCTGCACAGATGGTCCTTCATTGCTCTTTGTGGTCTTCTATTAGGGGCTGAGAAACCCAGCGGGTACACACTTCTGAGTGGACAACCTCTGGTGGACGAGTGTGCCGCCACTAACGACAAAGTTGTCCAGTTGAGCAGCGGGGTGAGAGGGTTCACATGTTCCAGCACTGCAGGAGTCTCAGCTGTGTGCAGCCGGCTGACACGTGAGAGATTGGACAGGTGTGCGCGAACTTGTTGCAATGATGACTGAAGCCTTGCCCAGCAACTCACCATGCTTTTTGTCACTTCCGAGTCTCCGTAGATATTCTGCAAGAATCTGTGAATCTTTGCTTGAAACGCACCTCCGTTAAAGATGACAATTTGAAGGGTCTGTATAGCGCCGCCACCTATAAGAACTTCATGAAATTATAGGAGCTGAAGCGGAAATGTTCAACGACGTCCCACAACAAATTCCACATTTTTTCAACTGAAATTGGGAGAGAAAAAAATGTATTGCATTACTTGTTGAGCGCCTCTCATAATATGCATCCAAAAATTACTTTAACCAACGAAATTGAAGAAAATTTAATAATTCTAGTAACTGTGTCCTCGGAGTCTTTCGCGATGGCATACATGAATAAAAAGTTCTCGGTTTTCAAGCCGCGACAATTCGAATAAAATCCTCGAGCTTTCGATGACCATCTCCGCCATCGTCGTCAGGAGTTCACTGACTGCCGGGGCTGCTACGGTTTCTCGCTTATATAGGCATGATGACATCATAGGAGTACACTGAGTGCCGGGGCTGCTACGTTTTCTCGCTTATATAGGCATGATGACATCATCAGCAGCCAATCAGATAGACTCAATGTGGCGCGCGCGCGTAACTCGACCCAGGCAGCTAGCGGAGCTATCGCCCATGGCAGCACTGGTGACGTCAGGGGGCGCCAGGGGCAGGCGCCACGTTTGAAACTGCCGCTCTCGCGTCGCACATCTGTCTTTGCTTTCTTTCGATGTCCAACGCCCGCCCCCATGCCCTGCTGAGTGTGTACCCCTGGTCTCTGTTGAAATGGTTGTTTAAACGAATCTCGGCCGCTTCCTTTATAACAGAGTCCCAATATGTAGATGCATGAGCCAACACTTTTGTATTTTCGAACTGTATTCTATGTCCGTTTTCTAGGCAATGATCCGCCTTGGCCGACTTGTCAAGCTCCCTTTGTTGTATATGGCGCTTGTGCTCAGTAGAACACTCTGGGACCGTGCGAATTGTTTGTCCGATATACATGCTGCCACATTCACAGGGTACACCAGACTGAAGTGCCTGGGGCCACTCAGTCACTCCGACCGGCAATAAGGAAGTAAGAATTGATGCTCACCACCCAAATTATGTTCTCACCCCATTCTTGCTCGGCATCGAGGGCAGCTGAACGAGATAGTGGTCGGTGAACGAACAAGTGTACGCCGGACACTCGAAGAGCAATGTCGTCTTTAACAGGGCGCAACATATCTCGTATCTTGGGGGCGGGCCGTTACACTGGTCTTAGCCCATGTTCCTGCAGCAGACGTCCTAACTTGCTGCTAGTTGCTCCACAGTATGGCAGGAATGCAGTCCGTTTGGCCTATTCTACTGATTCGCCAGGTGTCTTTCGTCGGCGGCCCTTGAATGCTTTTGCGATGTCTCTTTTGTTGCGTCCATTTTTCCCGAAAACACGTTTTAAGTTCTGAAATTCAGACTGTAGGTGGTCGCCGTCAGAGATAATCTTGGCTCTACGAACCAGCGTATTCAAGACCGCTTTCTTGTGTACAGCGTGGTGCAATCTATTGGCGCTAAAACGTGTTTTGGGGAAAATGGATACACATCGCAAACGCCTTCAAGGGCCGCCGACGAAAGACACCTGGTGAATCAGTAGACGAGGCCAAACGGACTGCATTCCTGCCATACTGTGGAGCAACTAGCAGCAAGTTAGGACGTCTGCTGCAGGAACATGGGCTAAGACCAGTGTTACGGCCCGCCCCCAAGATACGAGATATGTTGCGCCCTGCTACAGACGACATTGCTCTTCGAGTGTCCGGCGTGTATGGTGTACCCTGTGAATGTGGCAGCATGTATATCGGACAAACAATTCGCACGGTTGCGGAGCGTTGTACTGAGCACAAGCACCATATACAACAAAGGGAGCTTGACAAGTCGGCCAAGGCGGAGCATTGCCTAGAAAATGAACATAAAATACACTTCGAAAATACAAAAGTGTTGGCTCATGCATATACATATTGGGACTCTGTTATAAAGGAAGCGGCCGATATTCGTTTAAACAACAACAATTTCAACAGAGGCCAGGGGTACACACTCAGCGGGGCATGGGGGCGGGCGTTGGACATCGAAAGAAAGCAAAGACAGATGCGCGACGCGGGAGCGGCAGTTTCAAACGTGGCGCCTATCCCTGGCGCCACCTGACATCACCGGTGCTGCGACGGGCAATAGCTCCGCTAGCTGCCCGGGTCAAGTTACGCGCGTGTGCCACATTGGGTCTATTTGATTGGCTGCTGATGATGTCATCATGCCTGTATAAGCGAGAAACCGTAGCAGCCCCGGCAGTCCTTTCTCATATCATCGTTCCATCTCATCACCACGTCATGACATCCAGCCCAGCCCCCCTCACCATCCTTCACCCCCCCCCGCCCCTCACGCACCCCCCCCCCCCGCCCCCGCCTGCCACCGCCGTCACCGACGCCGCCATGAAGATGAGGCCTGGATAATGGCCTTTCGTTTTCACTAAACTCTTACTGTCCCTCCTCCTTTCCTTTAATCTGTCATTTACTTGTAAGTCACCGGCTAGCCAATGGGCCGTTCGTTTTCCTCACTCTCTTACTGTCCCTTGCACTGTCCTTTAATCTATCATTTTTAAATACTACACCGGCCTGTCAATTGGGCCGTTCGTTTTCCTGCTTAAGGCTACAGAGGCTGCTTAAGGCTGTAAGGTTACAGAGCATCTATTTCTTATTGTATTCGAAAGTTAGATGTTGAAAATATTGGTGCTGGATTGGGATTCTAGCTCAAATCTCCCCTTTCACGATAGCTGACCACTTTGGGGCAATAAAGTTCAATAGTTTTGTTGTTTTCCCAAAATTCCAAATTGCTCAAAGTCTCTACGAAGCGCTTGTGTCTCGGTTAGGATCCTGGTCCAGCACAAGAATGTCTCTTCACTTGCAGTCAACAACGATGGTATGTGTGAGAGCTGACTCCCATTCAGCACAGAACCTTTCGTCACATTACTTGCTATTTAGACATGCTACTGATACAGGTATTTAATATATATTGGTGGCTAGAAAGTACAGGCGATATGTGATGTTTCCGAATCCCAATAAGATAACACTTATTCGTCTCGTCATGTCGATTTAAGTTGTCTCACTACTGGTGAAAAATTCAGTATGCACTCCGTCTTCAGACCACAAGTGGCCTATCGGGACCATCCGACCGCCGTGTCATCCTCAGATAACGATGCGGATAGGAGGGGCGTGTGGTCAGCACACCGCTCTCCCGGTCCTTATGATGGTTTTCTTTGATCGGAGCCGCTACTATTCGGTCGAGTAGCTCCTCAATTGGCATCACGAAGCTGAGTGCACCCCGAAAAATGGCAACAGCACATGGCGGCTGGATGGTCACCCATCCAAGTGCCGGCCACGCCCGACAGCGCTTAACTTCGATGATCTCACGGGAACCGGCGTATCCACTGCGGCAAGGCCATTGCCATGAAAAATTCACTATTTAGCATGTAATGTGCTTAGATAACAATCGATTAGGTGGTGCATGCGAATCCCCATCGAACGCAAATATTACGTCACGTCATGTCAAGTACGGCGTGTTCAAAAAGTCTCTCCGCAGTGCAGTATGATTGTTAGTCGCGCGTGCCGTATGCCGCAGTGAATATACCGAAATGAAACTCAGTGAAATACAATATTCATTTTTACTTACAAATTTTCACATTAAATGTTGAAAGTGCCCCCCCCCCCCCCCTCTGTTGTTGAATACACAATTCAATTCGTCTAATCACGTTTCCAAACACAAGGTGTAACATTTCTTCTGTAACAGAAGCAGTGAAAGTGGACATTGCAGTTTTCCATTCATCGATAGATTTTGGGCGGTTTTTATAGACAGTTGCTTTCGCTGCACCCCAGAAGAAAAAGTCAGGCGGTGTTAGGTCAGGCGATCGTGGAGGCCAAAGTCCCTGTGAAATTATGCGATCACCAAAAACATCAGCACGACTGTCACTTTGTATGGGAAAAGTTCTAATTTTTCCTTACAACTGTGTGGGCTGTTCCGACACTAACATCGATTTCACGGACGAGTTTTCTTATTGACTTGTTCGGACTTATGGACATTTTATCGGGAATGTCGAGTTGTTTATCCTCAGACAAAACGCTAGGACGACCACTTCTCGGTGCATCTGTCACTGAACCCGTACTTCGAAATTTGTTAGTCAGATCTCGCACACTATCGCGATGTGGGAGTGTTATCTCCGGGAAAACTGAATTAAATGTTTGACGAACTGAAACTGTGTATTTACCGCCAGCTTTGAAGACTTGTTCGACTAAAAGCACACGTTATTCAATGGTGAGTATTTTAACAGCGACAAAAACGAGACAAACTAGCAAAGGAACTAAACTTAAACGTTCACGTCAATATGAAACCACCCACACCAACGACACTACTGACGCTGGCTGAGATAAACGAAACAGTGGAATGTTGAGAGAGTCCACTTGAAGGGAAGTAACCCAGGCAGGCGAACAATCATACGGCACGCGCGGCCAACAATCATACGGCACTGCGGAAAGCCTTTTTGAATACCCCATATAAACATGCACACACTTTGTTACTTATGATTGAAACTATATTTAAGATGTTTTGTGGTTACTTAACGGGGATAACAGTTGCTCGTTAGGAGTCCCGGGTCTTGGTAAAGTACAAAATTTTTGGTAATGTAACTTCAAGTTAAAACCTGCTTTTTAAAGTGTCATTTACTGTAATAAATTTTAGTTTAAAACGTGTTATACCTAGTAAGTTGAATCCTGATATTTGCATCATCGTGGTATTAATTTGCGTCTGGATTGATAGCTATACGAGGCAGCGTTTTTATGGTAATAATTTTATACAGGCAAAAAAGACTGTAACGAAAATAGATTACAGGACCAGCAAAAAAGTTCATTATGAGGGTTGCATACAAATTAGGTGAAACGCAGTTGATGACGTTCCGATACTTCTAAGCGTGGTAGTACACGCTATATCTTACCTGTATGGATACGAGAGGTTATTAAAACGTTAATTACATGATGGTAAAGTTATTATCCGCAGTATTGTTGGTACACAATCATTGGTTAAAGCACATGAGGTTTGTGTCTCTCTTTGGGTTAGTCATGTGCGTTTCTCGTTATAAGTTTTTATGTTTTGATTTGTTTCCTGTTATTTCATTTGAAATGTCCAGAATGAAAAAGATTGGGAATGTGTCACAAAACCCTGCCACAGATGCAAATATACTTTTAGCCATTTTCTTAAGTGTTCCATAAATAATATAATTCAAAAAGGTGAACGGAGGGTATAAGTGTTCTCTGACTTCTCCATTACGACTAACAGGGCTTTAGAGCTACGAATTTGGGTAGAAGCGTGAGGGAATTTGGACGCTACATGATAACGATGATTGTGAATGAGGGCCCCAAACGGCAGGGTCATCGGCGCCCTTGTATGAATGATATACGAACGAGAATTGTGAAAAGCTATTAAAAATAATAATAAATCGAAAACTAAGTTGTATACACACACAAAAGTTGGAAAAATAACACCGATAAGATGTGCATCGGAAAAGCCCTTTAGTAACAGTCAGACGAAAACATAGCAGAATAACTGGATAAAATAAACAAAAAAACACCAGTAAAGACACGGTTTAAAAGAGGACAGGTGTCTGTGGCTGGATGACTACTTAGAAATCATTAACGACCGAGCCGCTCTATGACACATTAAAATCTCACACCTCATATTTTGGGAGGATTTCCAAATATCACACGAAATCTTAAAACACGAACAACCCTCTCTTCATTTCCACTTAAAATAGCGGGCGGGTGCTGTGGAAGACTCAGATCAGCTCTGAGGTCGTCGTATCAAACGCACTCAATTAACGTTTGTCGTATGGACAGCTGCGTCGCACATCTGCAATACATTGGGGCTCATGACACATGAGAAAGCCATGCGTCAATGGGCAGTGTCCCACTCTAAGCCATGTGAGGGCTACTACTTCAGCTCGTCGTGTGACTACTGGCAAGGAGTATTGCGCCAAAGCAAACAGACTTGCTCTTCAGCTGGTAAAAGAGCTTAACATTAAAAAGGGAGTAGCTGAGGGAAAGGATCAAGAGCAGAGATATTTTAGTTGAAGAAGATCAGTGTCGTATAGTTTTCTCGTTCTATATGAGTCTTCTTTTCTCGGTTCTCGTAACCTTGATATTCCATCCTTTAGCTACACTTCACTTCCGAACTACTTGTCATGAGTGCAAGAAATTTGTGTGTTGTTGCATCTGACAATGTATATTACAGAAAGATTGAAACAGTTTAGATTGTGTTTTTTCAAAAATTGGGAAATTTGATGAGGATTCAGTTTTTTTCGACAGTTTTTATGTATCGTAAAATTTTTGTTTCTGATGGCATTATATGCAATAATATAAACATTGTGCTGTTTGTTTGGTATTTATATTATTATTACTATATGAAAGTTAACACTGTAACTTTTCCCGTAAAGAGTACCGAAGTTGTTGCAATAACAAAATTAAGAATTTCGGTTAAAGTTACAGGTGTACTACGTGAGGACAATTTGAATTACACCATTTTTCGTTATTTCTACACCATCTCAATTATGAACATGATGTTTTGGTGTAAAGCAGTTGCCACCAAGTTGGACAGAAAATACGAAAAGTTTCTTTACGTAAACCTTTCAAAAGTAACTGCACTGCCCGGTGTGACTTTTCTTGTTTATTTTGAACTCTCGAGTTTAAAACATCATATTACACTAGTCATCATCTTCTGACATTTAAAAGAGTCAAGACTGTTTATTTTAGTAAGGTTGAGCTAACGCACAAGCAAAGATCAAACTAACTTTCTGGATTGAAAGACGTTGGTTTTATTTCCTCTCTCCCAAGAAAAGAAAAAAGAAAGAGAGCAGGTGACGATTTGTGTGATCCAACAACGGCATTATTTACTTTATACCTCTGAAAGAAGTAAATCATTAACACTTACCGTCGGTATTATAAGAACAGTTAACGAATTGTTTGCGACATCTACAGAAGGCTTCCCACCGCAATACGCTCGGCACATACGTTAGTTGTTACTGCCATAATGACAAAGAAGATATCCAAGACTTATTTATTTTGTATTGAAGACCATGGACGCTATGCCGCGAACCTGTGCTATGTGCTGAAAACCACGGAATTTACATAAAAAGCACACAGTAATTCAGAGAAGTTCTTCAATACGAGCGACTTCCCTGAGTTATTGATTTACACCACATCTAACGGTCTAACGGTTCTTAATTGATTCTTGTATAATGTTTATTCTCATTGTAAAAGTTGTCTCAATGCTATTTATTGACCAAAGCAAAACACAGATATGTGCTACGTTATGATCCCTTTTCATCTTTAATCATTTATATGCTACACTTCTGCACCGAACTACTCATCGTATAGGTCTCCAATATTCACTACAATGGTTCTCAATTTCCGTTAAAACTATATTTGTTTGTAACGACAAAATTTTATGTTGGCTACGACGAGTTGTTTCCAATGTTACAAGTGGCTAAACCAATCACAAAAGCATAGTAGATATGTCATCATGGCACTTATTAAATATGCAGCTAATGTTGTGAATGTGATACGTGCCCTCGGGCTACGCCACAGATTAGTCTGTTATGAAGATCTACATTTCGTATTCAGATCCGTTGGCTTTGCCAACTCAACCGAATCATCGGCTGCAAACCTAGCGTATGCCTCGGGCTAGGCTACAGATAGTCTCACTACGTTTTACAGGGACTCTGAAATCCTGTTTTTCGTAAACCGATTTGACATTACCGTTTCAGGCTGGGCATGTAAACACTACCATATAGTTTCTAGAAATGGTCGTTTGGCTGCCCGATTTCAGATTCCTCAAGTATTACAAGGGTTGCCCAGAAAGTAATGCACCGAATTTTATCTCGGCCGAAAATAATGCTACCAGTGCGAGACGTTACATATGTATTATGTGAAATCTCCTGAGTGAGCGCGCCAAGTTTCCGTCACTTCCGACAGATAGCGTAGCTGCAGGACAGATTCAAAATGGCGTCTGTAGGTGATGTGCTTTACAAGTAATGTGCCGTCACTGAATTTCTCACTGCAGAGAAAGAAACTGTGGGGAATATTCACAAGCGCTTGTGCAAAGTCTATGGAGAATCTGCTGTCGACAGAAGTACAGTTAGTCGCTGGGCGCGGAGGATGAGGTCATCAGCAGGGGTTTCGGCAGAGCTCCACGATTGCAGCGGTCGGAGAGACCATCCATGGCTATCACACCTGACGTTTTGCAGCGAGCTGATGTTGTCATTCGCCATTAAAGGACGCCATTCGTGGAAGACATTTTGAGGACGATGATGAGGCGATTCACACAGTGAAGCACTGGTTCCTCCAGCAGGGCATACACTACCTCGTTTCGTACTGGAGGAAGGCCACAGAATGGGATGGAGATTACGTGAAAAAACAGGGTGTGTAGATAAAACACCATTTTTTCGTGTGTGTAATTCTGATTATGTTCAATAAAGAATTGTTGAAGAAAAAAATTGCGGTGCATTACTTTCTGGTCAGCTCTCGTACTATTTGCTTCATGTAAACAAACATCTTAGTGAACTTGAGTTGTCGCTGGAGTTTAGGGTTATTATGTAATTTTTAAAATGTTGGTTGTATTGAGTACGAAACGGTTTTATGTGGAGTGATGGAAAAAAAAGACATATTCAACTGAGCAGGACATTATTCATTTAGTTTTTTTGGATTTCCGTACCTCAGTCGGTAAAAATGAAACATTTCTAGCAGGGACATCTAGGCACGAGTGCCATAGCGATCAGCTTCGCTGCACATTTCTCCACCGCCATGCCACGCTGTCTGAGCGGGAGGAAGGGGGAGAGGGGGAAACTGCGAATGCTCCACATTTAAATGGTAGTGCAGTCGCACTGCGTACTACTTGGTTTTATATTTGACGTTTCTCAAAAATGTAGGTCAGAAACAAAACAAATTTTCTGTTTTGGTGCACCGACGACTTAATATAATTTTGATCTGGCACAGATAGTCGGCATACGAACAGACATAAAGAATTTCACAAAATTTCGCACTTGAGTTGCCACGTGACCATGACTTATTTAGTTTAATAATCAGAAAAGGTATTTAACACGAATATATTGATCGAAATATTGTAGTACTTTTTTAACCTCATTATGGAGACATTGAAAATCTACCTAAGGAGAGCAATGTAGACTCCCAGGAGAGTTTTAACGTGCAAGGATTTGTGATTAAAGAGGAAATTCCCTCTCACTTCAATCTGTTACATCTGCACATGCACAGGGACACTTTCAACTGAAACGGCAAAGCAGTCTCGAAAACAGATGTAAGATTGACAGTGTCCTCAAAACGTTTGGGAAAATATCTTTGTAGCGCTTTCAACGCTACAATGAATTCTTCAAACTCGCGTTTTCTTGAACCACAGTGAACGTAAAAACTGGACTGTGTTCTTCAAAATGTGTTCCTTCCACAACGAGATTTCCTTTTGAAATGCATCCCCATCAAATCACCTTGCAGTGTCTTACTGCGAGCAATGTGCAGTCAAGTCCACTTAAAATGTGAGGCCTGCAATCCATTCCCGATGACCTACTTTTCGTTCCTGCACTCCATTTTCCTTCATAAATTCGACAATAGGGAGTTTAAAATCTAAAAATTATTCCAGGCTTGCCCTTTGACTTAATCAACATTTTTGCAGTCTTCATGCAACTGATTTGAAAACTGTTGCAAATGGCAGTGGGATCATGCGTGCAACATCAGGAATTTTACTATTCACACAACCAATATCATTATGTGCTTCATGCCTGAAAATTTAGCACAAACTGCTTCTTCATGTGTTGGACAATGAATCCCATCTGTTGATCGCTGTAATTCTTTGCTCTTCCATTGTCTACTTTCTGCGTGGTATTGTAGTATCGTTACCTACTAAATTTGGAGTACCCGTCACTAATGACTGCGTAATATGTATTGAGAATTCTCATGCCTCTCTTCTGTCATTCCTATTCATTTTTAAAGGCTTGTGATGATAGATGGCTAGACTGCCTTTTTTGTGCAAGCATCCACTGAACCTGTGAATGTCCTGCACACAACGAACATGTAGCGAAGGGTAATCAGCGCTGACACCACGGTTCTGCCGCGCTGAAAAGAGAGTTGTGCCGACCGAAGACGACATACCGCAATACTAAATGAAATGCCGCACTGTATTTCCAGGAAGGAACAAGCAAAGACGATATAGGTTGCGCAGGATTCGGTGTCCGATGCGCAGTGACCAGTTTCCTCCCAAAGAACTACTGGGCGAGTTCATTCGTTCGCTCATAAGGGGAGGCCGACACTCATTTGCCACCTTTCGGCCGGTCAGCGATGACAGAATCGACGCGCACGCCCTGCAATCTTTCTCAAACGATTTTACAGAAAATATTAGGCAAAAAATCCTTTTTGCTTTACTTGTAGCGTTATATGTCAGGTTTATTATGATGTGCCCATCACGTAGTTAAGGTCATAACTACTGTGATATTTCCATAGAAGTAAGACACTGCGCGAAATTCGAAAAAGTTTACAATGAAAACTGTTGGTCGCTATGATTTTGCATCTGGTGAATAGTACATAATGTGTTTCTGCTTATGAAATTTAGCTGGCATATCGAATTTTTCTTTAGATTTAGTTGGAGTTCTCTATCTGTCACCAATCTCGAGAGAAAATTAATCTGACGTAGTGTACTCATTTGTGATCGCAAAGCGCCAGCGATAGAGCCAGAATGAAATATCCATAACATACCTTATATTTCATAAACGGTTTGAGATATAAAAATGAGATTTTGGGAAATGATAGCACACAAAGAGGAGAGTATTTTGCTGTATGGTTATTATGCAAAACTTAATTATCTACCATGTAATTCCACTAACTACAGACTTCTCTGATGAAAGAATGTAATTTTTAAGGGCCATCGATAGCTGGTGAAATGAGGAACATGGGCTAGGGAATGACATAAGTGAAACCATAACACAATTTTTTTTTCGTACTGAGGGTGTGTTTTTTCATAAGGTGATGACCTTACTTCTCCTCAGTTCCTTACTTAATAAACTTAATAAATCACTATTTCAGAATTCTTTCGCAACTGCGTCTGCACAACATGTTAGTGAGCTGAGACTGTGTAAACTGTGCTGAGTTTTGACAAAAGAAACAAATTTTAACATGGAAACAAGAGAAACGTGTAGGTTTTACTCAAAATTCCCCACTTGTGACTCTTCACTGAAAGTTAAAAATGGTTAATAAATCATGTGAAAATGAATTGCTGCATTTTCAGATACTAACCAAAGAAGAGGTGATAGATCTTTTTGACTTATTTTGACTGGTCACCATGCAAGTGTGGGCGTGGAGCGGCCCCATTTAATATTTACAAAAAATGTGAGTATGGGCTTCAGTTTAGAATGACACTTCCCCTACTGCGCTCTGAGCGCCCCCCCCCCCCCCCCCCCTCACTACCACCACCACCACTGCTGGTCACCACGCATTTACCCAGCTGACTGTGTATACAGCAGCTACATACTATACCAGCAGAAGACTTGCCCCACCCATGTCCTGCACACCCCTCCTGCATAAGTTTGGTATGCCATGGCCAGCCCTTCCTTATAGGATCACATTGTTGTACGTCTGTCTGTCCGACTGTTAAAAGCTCTTTTCTCAGGAATGCATAAATGTATGAAGTTGAAATTTATGTCACATACTGAGTTCTATGGTCCCTTGGCAGAGTAACACACTGAAGATTCTAAGTCAATGCAATCAAAAGACGATGCCAATTATGTCAAATATTTCGATACTCGCAATCTCAATCAACAAAACCTACAGGGTACTTCCTGTTGGCCTGGCGCTATGAAATTTGGCAGAAAGTAAGGTTTCACAGTACAACCAAAAGAAAAAAATCCGAAAACTGTAAATCTGTAATTACATCACATGAAAAGAGGTCATATGTTATCAAACTGTCTGTCAATCCATCTGTTAAGGCCCCTTTTTCTCAGGAACGGGTAGATGTATCATGTTGAAATTTGTATCGAATACTAAGATCTATGGGTCTTTAGCGATATAATAAATGTTAGCTTCTAAGTCAATGCAGTCAAAAGATATGGCCATTTATGTCACTTATTTTGATACTCGAAAGCTCACTCATCAAAACCTACAGGTACTCCCTGTTGACCTAGAATCATGAAATTTGGCATGAATGAAGGTTTCACAGTACAAGTAAAGGAAAAAATAATAAATTTGTTAATTTGTAACTATGTAACCTGAAAAAGTATTTGTTTAGTCGTTTATTATCTGATGACGAACTTGAAATTACAACAATCAGTAGTTCTGCATTTGGCCAATCTGGGTCGCAATGGTAAAAGCCAAACATCAAACAAGGGCTGACTTTATTGCTCATATGACGCGTTTCGGAATTTATCTGTCGCTAGCTATCCAGGTGCGACTACTGCACATAGATCTGGTGTTTCCAGCTGAATGTGAAAGGAACATTCGCAGACTAGTCTGCGAGTGTTTGTTTAAGATACAACTTGAAATGCCAAATCTACATGCAGTAGTCGCTCCTGGATATTTGATGATGGAGAAACTCCAAAATGCATCATATAAGCAACAAAGTCACTCCCTTCCTGATCTTGACTTTTGCCATTGCGACCCAGTCAGCCTGAATGGAGAAGGACTAATTACGGTAATATTGGTCGCTTTCCTCCTGCATGACTTTATGTCGTATTTATATTAGTGACAATAAAACGTTCTCGTAAATCTTGGAAACCCTGCCAGTATCAGTCTCGATAACAGGCAAAAATGGTCGAGACTGTCGATTCCAGGAATGGACGAACTTTCTATATACGTAATTAAGTTTGTACAGAACCCTCAGAGTGCGAGCCCTCTCCGTAACAGGCTAATTTTTAGTTCATGGAAAGCACATTTTTATCTCATATTTTGTGAATAAAATTCCATAGGCTGTTTGATTTTCATTTTTTGGGACTTTATTTTAAAAAAAAATACAACAATGAGCCAAGTTTCATTAATCGAATATATTTATCTGTACGTCCTGTGACCATTATACTTCATTACAGCATTTTATCTACTGTGCCTGACACGAACAGTGATGCACTCAGAAGACCAGGTCAGATGTCAGTGTAACTTTGTACATGAACACACCATTGGCGAGCGTAAAATGATTAGTTGCAATTCTCTGTGATGGCCAGCAGAGCACATTAGTGTTGTTTGTGTTGACTGATGTCGCCATGGATGGTAGTGTTTATAAGGGGCGTGAGCAGAGTCAGATGTTGAGTGATCGTGGTGTGAAAAAGGAGGTACCGGATACTCGTGCCAGACAGAGTTATCAGCTCCTGAGTTTGAAATGTAGCTCATTGTGAGTCTTCATTTGGCCAGACGTTCGATTACTACTGTATATGGATTTTTGGGGAGTTTGGATGTGACAGTGACTCATCGTTGAAATTCTTGGAAATGTGAGGGCGTACGTACTCATTGTCAAGATTACAGTCGACCATGTCTGACCATCAGTACGGATGTGCACCGTATTATCCACCAAGCACCCTTTACATCTGCACCTGCCATCCGAGAACAAGTAATGTACTTCCAGAAACATTCAGTATCATCCCAAGGCAATGGTAAGAGTCATGACGCCACTTTGTAATATTTGCATAGGTAAAATTAGTCCTTGCATTAAACAGCTAAGTTAAAAAATTAATGCCAGATTTATGAAGCGTACCATGGCGTTTATATATCTTCAGGCAGCCTAACGAAACGAGGCAGTATGTAATGGAAGGAGCTCATGATATCACTTATTGGGAAGATGAATGGAAGAGTTAAATTTTCTGTGAGAATTCAGGGGAAGTACATTGAATCTATTAAAAAAGACAGATTCAAGACACTGGTGTCATGAATTCTAAAATACTTTTTGTGTTACTAAATGACCTGACGAAAGTCACGAAGTAACTCAAAGATGCAGCCGTACAATCACGAGGGATCGCTAATGTTTCAATAGATTATTGAAAAAAAATAGCGATCTGAGTAAATAATTCGAAATAGTAATAACTCTTGATCACAAATTTTTATTAAAAATTAAAAATCACATGTTAGTGATAACCGGTTTCTATCATATCTATATCATAACAGTATTGGGGTAATAGGTCTCTGACCCCAGTTTTGATATAAAATTAATTAATTGACAAATTAATTGCTCTACTCCCAGATGACATCATGGGTATTCCCAGCCGGCATATGGGTCCCTACTCCCTCCCCCTCCCCTCACCCACCTGCCCTATTGACGAGAATTTCGAATTTTGGCGGTAATTCTGAATTTTCGGCGTAAAATTGAAATTTCGCAGTAAAATCGAATTGTTGCAGTAAACTTCAACTGTCAGTTCGGAGGACATAATATTAATCGAAATTTTTGATAGAGATCCTTTACAACACGAAAACAGTTGATGGAAATTCTTTATAAGACGGGGATAGGTGGTAGAAATCGAAAAAATTTAGAGGACGGGAAATGGGGGCTTTATGCACTGTAGAGGACATAATTTGCAATTCTTAGGACAGGGATACTCTTGTTTAACTTCCAATCACACCATCGTATATCGCAGTCGCACTGCCGTTAAGATGCTCCATGGCGCACCACCAGACGCTACTCATGGCACTCGTAACTGCGTATTTAACATGCAGCGCGTCGTGCCGTACAGTCGTGGCTGTCCGGTAAGGGTTGTTACTCACGCGTTACCTGGCTGAATGAGCGGCTACGTACAACACTGCACATGCGCCGCTTGGCATGGTATCTGGCGGCCAGCAGCGGAACCATGGGACCAGCCCCAGGCTGGGCCACAGATGCCTTGGGAGATCTTGAGGGCTCCGAACTCCTATACACTGGGCCGCCTCCCTTCCACCTCCTGCTTCCGCTCAGCGCCGTTTACCTTGCATAGGACAGCAGCTGCCCTTCCTCCCACAACTACTCACACCCAAACGTCCAGATGTCAGTCACTCAGATCGGTACCATATGTTGTGTGTCTAAAGAGTATCAAACACCAATTTAGTTAGTGCTGTGTGCTGCCGTCCAGTAGAGCATGTGTAAATGGTAATTAAAAGTAGCACCAGAACTATGGGGTATAGGAAAAACGTATGTCAGCCGATAGCATGGAGGTCTCTGGTAGGTGTGTTGGTAGAATGTCAGATTGTCCTATCTAACGGTCCCGAGCTCGAAACCCATTGATTGTGGATTTTTTAAAAACAGTTTACGCGTGAAATTGTTATATGGGAGAACATTTTTTTGACATCTAAAAGGAGGTTTCGGAGTTTGTAGTACTGTTCTTTTGGAAGTCTGCTTTACAACATTATTTCGAGGGATGCAGCTACTGCCGGAAATGGCAAGCTATCTGTTTGTCCCAGAATGAACAAAGGGTTAAACTCCAATTTTGATTTGAGATTGATTTCAAATTAATTACACCCAGATGACATCATGGGTTTTCCCCAGTCAGCACGTAGGTTCCCGCCCATCCCCCTCCCATCCTCCTCCGCCAACTGCCCTACTGGCGGGAATTTAGTAGTATTTTCGCTGTAAAATAGAACAGGAGCTGCGTCCTGTTTTCCAGTTACATTTCAGTCTCCTGCCAGCAAACGAAGGATGTTTTTGAAAGTTCCCTTTATCTGTTTGTCCCAGTATTTTTTTGAAAGATAGCTGTCTCCTCACAGCAGCATATTGTTTCTCAGCCACCGGCACCAAGCCTGCTCCAGCCTGCTTGAACTAAAAGAATGAACATTCTAACCTCCTGGTATGGTATTCTGCGTTCACATTGGTCCTCTGCAAAATAGAGGGTGGGGACTTAAGATATATAAAGCCCAACACCCCCTTTCCCCCCCCCCCCCCCCACACACACACACACATACACACCATCATCAGTCTTTGATAGTGACAGCTGTGTTTGTCGCAAATGAAATGGTCAGCCAGCAGCAGTGCCAGTGGCAGTGGTGACGGGAAACGGCCCAAATTCGAGCCATTGCCATGTGAGTGGTTATAAAAAAACATTGACTTCAAATTGCTACAGTTATAAAACCTCAGGAAAAAATTCAAATTTTTCAAGATTGTGATACACTTTCGTAACAAGTGGTTACAAAAGTTCTCTTTCTTGCTGTTGCTGCATTCATTTCCGACATGCTGGTCGACTCTGAACGTCAGCTGGAAGCTGAAAAGCAGCCATGTAAGTATATATTTCCAAATTCTGTGTGTGATGGTTTACACGTTTATTAAACATCTCTTAAGGTATTAATATCGTAACAAGTGCTGGTAAAAGTTTTTCTGTTGTTAGCATTAGAGTGACAGCTGGATGCTGAAATTCGACAGTAGCAGTAAACCGACAAGGTTATTCTACCTTCATGTAGGTACATCTCCAAGTTCTGTGTGTGTGTGTGTGTGTGTGTGTGTGTGTGTGAGTGTGTGTGTGTGTGTGTGAGTGTGTGTGTGTGTGTGTGTGTGTGTGTGTGTGTGTGTGTGTGTGTGTGTCTGTGTGTGTATGTGTGTATTAACATGTTCAGAAAACAGCTCTTGATGTATCCAAATTGTAACAAGTGTTTATAAAATTTTTGATCTCACTGTTGCAGCATTAGATCGGTAGGTGACCTCATTTGAGCAGCTGCTGGAGGCCGAAAGGTAGCAGCAGCAAGAATGAAAGGACATTTGTATTTATTGCTGTTAACTTTTTTCATCATATGCAGTTGTGGGACACATATATTCTTCATTGTTGTAGATGTTGCTGTCGAGCAAGGGGAGGAGAATCTACCAGGGGTTCAAATGGCTCTGAGCACTATGGGACTCAACTGCTCAGGTCATTAGTCCCCTAGAACTTAGAACTAGTTAAACCTAACTAACCTAAGGACATCACAAACATCCATGCCCGAGGCAGGATTCGAACCTGCGACCGTAGCGGTCTTGCCGTTCCAGACTGCAGCGCCTTTAACCGCACGGCCACTTCGGCCGGCCTACCAGGGGTAAGCATCGAGGATGATGACCAGGAGTCATCACTTCCATCTAGTACGAACCTTTTTTTTCGTAGTTATGTATAGTCAAATCAGGCACAAGTACATAACAATGATCTCAGAAAGGTACCATTTAGTTGAATGTAGTCAATTACAGTCATTGGAAAAGGAATGGACAAGGTACAGGGACACAGTACTAGAAGTGGCTAAAGAATGTCTTGGAACAGTAGTGTGTAAAGGTAGGATGAAGCAAACAGCTTGGTGGAATGACACAGTCAAGGCAACCTGTAACAGGAAAAAGAAGGCGTATCAAAAATGGCTACATACTAGAACTCAGGTAGACAGAGAAAGTTATGTTGAAGAAAGAAACAAAGCCAAACAGATAATTGCAGCATCCTAGAAGCAATCTTGGAAGACTTTGGAAACAGGTTGGAGACTTTGGGTCAAGCTGCTGGAAAACCGTTCTGGAGTGTAATTAGCAGTCTTCGAAAGGGAGGTAAGAAGGAAATGACAAGTATTTTGGACATGTCAAGAAAACTGCTGGTGAATCCTGTGGATTCCTTGGGCAGATGGAGGGAATATTTTGAAGAGTTGCTCAGTGTAGGTGAAAATACGATCAGTAATGTTTCAGATTTCGATGTACAATGGGATAGGAATGAGCATGGAAATAGGTTCACATTTGAGGAAGTAGTGAAAATGGTCGATAGATTGCAGTGCAATAAAGCAGCTGGGGTGGATGAATTTAAGTCGGAACTCATCAAATACAGTGGAATGTCAGGTCTTAAATGGCTACACAGGATAATTGAAATGGCCTGGGAGTCGGGACAGGTTCCATCAGACTGGACAAAAGCAGTAATCACACCAATCTTTAAACATGGAAACAGAAAAGATTGTAACAACTACAGAGGTACCTCTTTAATCAGCGTTGTGGGTAAAATCTTCTCAGGTATTGTTGAAAGGAAAGTGCGAGTATTAGTTGAGGACCAATTGGATGAAAATCAGTGTGGGTTTAGGCCTCTTAGAGGTTGTCAGGACCAGATCTATAGCTTACGGCAAATAATTGAGAAGTGTTATGAATGGAACAGGGAACTGTATCTATGCTTTATAGATCTAGAAAAGGCATATGACCGGTTTCCTAGGAGGAAGTTATTGTCTGTTCTACGAGATTATGGAATAGGAGGCAAACTTTTGCAAGCAATTAAAGGTCTTTACATGGATAGTCAGGCAGCAGTTAGAGTTGACGGTAAATTAAGTTCATGGTTCAGAGTAGTTTCAGGGGTAAGACAAGGCTGCAACCTGTCTCCACTGTTGTTCATATTATATATGGATCATATGTTGAAAACAATAGACTGGCTGGGTGAGATTAAGGTGTGTGAACACAAAATAAGCAGTCTTGCATATGCGGATAACTTAGTTGTGATGGCAGATTCGATTGAAAGTTTGCAAAGTAATATTTCAGAGCTAGATCAGAAATGTAAGGACTATGGTATGAAGATTAGCATCTCCAAAACGAAAGTAGTGTCAGTGGGAAAGAGATATAAACGGATTGAGTGCCAAATAGGAGGAACAAAGTTAGAACAGGTGGACAGTTTCAAGTACTAAGGATGCATATTCTCACAGGATGGCAACATAGTGAAAGAACTGGAAGCGAGGTGTAGCAAAGCTAATGCAGTGAGCGCTCTGCTACGATCTACTCTCTTCTGCAAGAAGGAAGTCAGTACCAAGACTATCTGTGCACCGTTCAATCTTTCGACCAACTTTGTTGTATGGGAGCGAAAGCTGGGTGGATTCAGGGTACCTTATCAATAAGGTTGAGGTAACGGATATGAAAGTAGCTAGGATGATTGCAGGTACTAGATGATGGGAACAATAGCAGGAGGGTGTCCACAATGAGGAAATAAAAGAAAAACTGGAATGAACTCTATAGATGTAGCAGGCAGGGCGAACAGGCTTAGATGGTGGGGTCATGTTACACGCATGGGAGAAGCAAGGTTACCCAAGAGACTCATGGGTTCAGCAGTAGAGGGTAGGAGTAGTCGGGGAAGGTACCTGGATTCGGTTAAGAAGGATTTTGAAGTAATAGGCTTAACATCAAAAGAGGCACCAATGTTAGCACGGAATAAGAGATCATGGAGGAATTTTATAAAGGGGACTATGCTCCAGACTGAACGCTGAAAGGCATAATCAGTCTTAAATGATGATGATGATGATGGTGATGATTTATAGTCAATATCTTGTTGTAGGCAAATTCAACACCTCTTTTTTTTTGCTGTTGTTTCTTATAATCTGTTATACCAGAGCCAAGATAGCCCCTGAGGGCCGGCAACCCATATAACACCACAGTGGATGAGATTGTCTATGCCCAAGGCGTACCCAAAAGCACCATGGTAAACACCGGCTTTTTACATACAAGATAATGGAAACAAACATTCCGAGCACTACTTCCTGCAGGAGGAACTCGAGCCATGGCCTGCAGGAAGTATCACTACGCCAAAATCTGATTGGCTGGAGACAGATATTTAGAGGATAGAACCAGGCCAGACGTTCAGTTCACGCCTGATGCCTACCTCGTATACTGCGACCGTTAAAGATTACATCTTCGTCAAGGTATTGGACTGTTACTAGTGTGTGAGTGTGTTACCGTTAACCTTTCTGGAACATTGGAAATGAGCTTTTGTTTGCCTCAATTAGGAGACTTTTTTCGTTGTTGTTACCTTTCGTTCGTATGTTCAGTCATAAACCTTGTGAACTTAGATCAATAAAAGTTGTATTGTGAAAAATTGCGAATTGTCAGTCACAACACAAGTGGCGACGAGTTGGTGCTTGCGTGTGTCTTCCTCATGGCGGAAGTTGTCCTTCAGCAGCTGGTCCAAAGTGTGCATGACTTACTACAAGGTTTTCAACAGTTTTTCAAGAGCTCTCAGGATACACAGGAACATTTATTTACGGAACTCTTGCAAAACCGCCCAGTTCCGCAGCCCCCGCCGTTTCCCACTTTCAGTGAGGATGCTGAAGACTGGGAAACATACGAGAAGCGACTCCAGCAGAATTTGCAAATCCACCAGGTTGTCCAGGAGGCTACTCGTCGTTCCTACTTTTTGTCCTGGAACCAGTCTAAAGTGTATGTTCTCTTGACGAAACTTCAACCTCGATCTCCGGATTCTTTGACTTTCTCCCAGATTTGTGAGGTTCTCACAGCTTACTACCGGCGACGGTTCCATGTATTGTCTGCCTGTGTCGAATTTTACCAGTGTCGCAAGAAGGCTGGACAATCCTATTGCCAGTGGGTAGCGGAATTGCAAAGTCTCAGCCGGAATTGTCACTTCAACACACGAGGCTCCAAAGAATCCTACACGGACGAGATGGTCCGCAACCACCTCATCCAGGCTGCCCCTGACGCGGCTATCCGACGCGACACCCTCAGACTCGACGATCCTACTCTGCACCAGGTCATTGATCCAGCATTCAAGTACGAAGTCTCTACGGCGGCCGACAAGCGTTTGGAATCCTGGGCGGAAGTGGTGGCCCTCCGCGACCACGACGCCTCAGAGCCTTTCGTATCACTGGCAGAGGTCGAGACGTGGCCATCGTCCGTTCCGATGACCGGTCCAGCCCATCCTGTTCTGCACAGCGTCGACAGGGCAGCCGCCCTATCCAGGAATTTGCACTCTCAGACAGCTCCACGGGTCCGTCTCAGACTGTCAGTGCACGGAGGCCCCTGCGCCCTCGCCAGCGCCACCATCCCCTCCGGCTGCCGAACCTGCCCGGGATGCTTTAAGAACCATTCACGGGAACTGCCCTGACAGGTGGGCGTATTGTGCAGTGTGTACCCGTAACGGACGTGTCAGCTCGGTCTGCCGATGTCGGCAGCTCCCTCCTCATTCGGCCAATGACCGTCTTGGGCCTATATCCATGGATGTCAGCCAGGTGCACTCTTTGGGATCTTCCAAGCTGATGATCAACGTTCAGGTCAACGGTTGGCCGCTGCAGATGCAGGTGGATACTGGAGCAGCAGTCTCACTGATCAACTATTCCTCTTATGCGAAGATTGGAGTGACCCACCTGATGCCCACACCTCGGCACCTCCTTACTTACAATAAGCACGCAATCGACCTCTTGTGGCAGTTCACGGCTTCTGTCACGTATAAATCGGTTCGCCGGGAAGTTATCTTCCTTGTGGTCAACAATGCAGCCATGACGGACCGCTTTGGGTTGGATGCCTTCCGGGCCTTTGGCTTCGCCATGGACGAGAATGTTCATCTTCTGTCTTCTCAGGTTCAGTTCCCGGCAGTCGATACCTTGTGCACGGAATTCCAGAACCCCTTCTCGTCGGGCATCGGCTGTGCTCACGATTTTCGTGTGTCGCTCCAGCTGAAACTGTCTGCCCGCCTGAAGTACTTCTGGGCCTGGCAGGTTTGCCACGCCCTTCAGCAGCCTCTTCAACAAGAAATGGACAGTCTCACCATGGAGGGAGTCGTCACTCTTGTCCGTTACAGTTCGTGGGCGACACCGAGTTTGTGGCGACTTCAAGGCTACGCTTAACCCTCAGCTGTAGGTTGAAAACTATCCCCTCCCACGTCTTGAGGACCTGTTCTCCAAGCTCGCAGGGGTCCAATTCTTTTCGAAGATCGATCTTGCTGAGGCCTACCTCCAAATACCTTTAGATGAACCTTCTACTCACATGGCCGTAGTCAACACCCGATTTGGGATGCTCCAGTTGAACCGCCTCATGTATGGCATCGCTAGTGCACTGGCCATCTTTCAGCATTACTTGGAACAGCTCTTGCGGGATGAGAAGGGTTGTATAAACTACCTTGACGACATCGTCGTCACTGGCCGTACCGTGGATGAACATCTCAGTCATCTGCGACAATTGTTCCTTTGTCTGCAAACTGTGGGCCTAAAATGCAACCTTGCTAAATGCTCCTTTTTATAACCTGCTATCTTCTACCTGGATCACATCATTTCCCGAGATGGCATATCCGCCTACCTCCTCCCACATCGCCGCTATAACGGCCCTTCCTCGTCCGCACAATGTCCACCAATTGCAGTCTTTCCTGGGTAAAATTGCTTAATATCGAAAGTTCATTCCCTCCGCCACCCACATTGCGGTGCCCCTCCAACACCTGTGCCAAAAGACTGTGCCTCTTCATTGGTCCCCGGCTTGTGAATCGGCTTTCCAAACCTCAAAGCAGAGGTTGAACTCTGCGGAGTGTCTCATACCGTATAACCCCTCTCTTCCTCTCGTCTTGGCTACAGTTGTGGGAGACATACAGGGCTATTACAAATGATTGAAGCGATTTCATAAATTCACTGTAGCTCCATTCATTGACATATGGTCACGACACACTACAGATACGTAGAAAAACTCATAAAGTTTTGTTCGGCTGAAGCCGCACTTCAGGTTTCTGCCGCAAGAGCGCTCAAGAGCGCAGTGAGACAAAATGGCGACAGGAGCCGAGAAAGCGTATATCGTGCTTGAAATGCACTCACATCAGTCAGTCATAACAGTGCAACGACACTTCAGGACGAAGTTCAACAAAGATCCACCAACTGCTAACTCCATTCGGCGATGGTATGCGCAGTTTAAAGCTTCTGGATGCCTCTGTAAGGGGAAATCAACGGGTCGGCCTGCAGTGAGCGAAGAAACGGTTGAACGCGTGCGGGCAAGTTTCACGCGTAGCCCGCGGAAGTCGACGAATAAAGCAAGCAGGGAGCTAAACGTACCACAGCCGACGGTTTGGAAAATCTTACGGAAAAGGCTAAAGCAGAAGCCTTACCATTTACAATTGCTACAAGCACTGACACCCGATGACAAAGTCAAACGCTTTGAATTTTCGGCGCGGTTGCAACAGCTCATGGAAGAGGATGCGTTCAGTGCGAAACTTGTTTTCAGTGATGAAGCAACGTTTTTTCTTAATGGTGAAGTGAACAGACACAATGTGAGAATCTGGGCGGTAGAGAATCCTCACGCATTCGTGCAGCAAATTCGCAATTCACCAAAAGTTAACGTGTTTTGTGCAATCTCACGGTTTAAAGTTTACGGCTCCTTTTTCTTCTGCGAAAAAAACGTTACAGGACACGTGTATCTGGACATGCTGGAAAATTGGCTCATGCCACAACTGGAGACCGACAGCGCCGACTTCATCTTTCAACAGGATGGTGCTCCACCGCACTTCCATCATGATGTTCGGCATTTCTTAAACAGGAGATTGGAAAACCGATGGATCGGTCGTGGTGGAGATCATGATCAGCAATTCATGTCATGGCCTCCACGCTCTCCCGACTTAACCCCATGCGATTTCTTTCTGTGGGTTATGTGAAAGATTCAGTGTTTAAACGTCCTCTACCAAGAAACGTGCCAGAACAGCGAGCTCGCATCAACGATGCTTTCGAACTCATTGATGGGGACATGCTGCGCCGAGTGTGGGAGGAACTTGATTATCGGCTTGATGTCTGCCGAATCACTAAAGGGGCACATATCGAACATTTGTGAATGCCTAAAAAAACTTTTTGAGTTTTTGTATGTGTGTGCAAAGCATTGTGAAAATATCTCAAATAATAAAGTTATTGTAGAGTTGTGAAATCGCTTCAATCATTTGTAATAACCCTGTATATTCTTCATTGTTGTAGATGTTGCTGTCGAGCAAGGGGAGGAGAATCTACCAAGGGTAAGCGTCAAGGATGATGACCAGGAGTCGTCACTTCCATCTGGTATGAACCTTTTTTTTCGTAGTTATGTATATTCAATATCTTGTTGTAGGCAAATTCAACACCTCTTTTTTTTGCTGTTGTTTCTTATAATCTGTTATACCGGAGCCAAGGTAGCCCCTGAGGGCCGGCAACCCATATACCACCATAGAGGACGAGGTTGTCTATGCCCAAGGCGTACCCAAAAGCACCATAGTAAACACCGGCTATTTACATACAAGATAATGGAAACAGACAGTCTGAGCACTATTTCCTGCAGGGGGAGCTCGAGCCAAGGCCTGCAGGAAGTATCACTACACCAAAACCTGATTGGCTGGAGACAGATATTTAGGGGCTAGAACCAGGCCGGACGTTTAGTTCACGCCTGATGCCTACCTCGTATACTGCGACCGTTAAAGATTACGTCTTCGTCTCTGAATTGGACTGTTACTAGTGTGTGAGTGTGTTACCACGAACCTTTGTGGAAAATTGGAAGTGAACTTTTGTTTGCCTCAATTAGGAGACCTTTTTCGTTATTGTTACCTTTCGTTTGTATGTTCAGTCATCAACCTTGTGAACGTACATCAATAAAAGTTGTGTTATGAAAAATTACGAATTGTCAAACACAACATAATCAATACATTCTTGTAGATGACTTCCGTTGGATGGATCAATGACTCCACTATACTTCTGATGAGGGTGAAATACCGGAGGGGGTTCAGGAGATTACTATTATTTGTAAAATTAAGAACTGTGAATGTGTGTAAAAAAATCTAACAGTAACAAGAACTGTGAAAATAAACGAGATTTGTGAATATAAATCAGTATGAGTGTTTATGTCTGGACAAAAAATTGTTATTCTTTACCATAAGTATTTGTTGTTATTTCACAGAGTCCTATCCTCAGAAATGTATATAAAGGCTGTGCAAGATGCACAAACTATTACTTTGATGCGTGAGGGAGGTGACATTCCAGATTGAGGAAAATAAAATACATTTAATGATTGCATGGGATTTCACCTGTCGTGCTGCACGTATAGGTTTTTGAGAATAGGCGGCTAGTGATCGTGAGGGTTTCCAAAGACATATAGCAAACATATCCGAAATTATATCACCTACGCTTGAACAAAGCCACAGACGTAGGATCTGGGCCAAGCTACATATTATCTAAGTGGGAAAGGAAGGAAAACACAGAACGTGAGATAAAAAAAAATCATTTATTTTCATTAATCCAATTTATAAGTAATTTTACATTTTCATAAGCAGACACAACATTATTTTCACACATCCTCTTCTCGAGCTGATGGAGAGCAGGGCACCCGTAGAGTTTCAGGTCTTTAACAGATGCAAGCTTGAAGATTCGTCGCATCTGTGTGATCTTTGTCTCGCCTTTGACATAGATGATAGTAACAGGATGATCGAATATTCGAAGCGAAGTCATCATGTCTTTATAAGGTATAACAAGATCGTCCCAGTAGCGTCCATGGAATAAACATGTTAACCACTTTGCACTTCTCTGTGTTTTAGCAGATTACACTTCCTTGAAAAGCCTCGGTGATGCAATGATTTCTGAGAATGTCTCTGTTTTACCAGTATCTTCTGTGTATGCTATGAATGCATCATCTTTCAATATGAGTTGTCTGCACTCATCATCACAGAAATCTTGAATGTCAGCATTGATGCTCACACTCCAAGTTGCTGTTGTGAAATGCTCTGAGAACGACACAGCACTTGGTAATTTACACAGCACGCTGCCCAACACCAGTAAGTGGGCAATAGTTAATCACACAGTCATGTATAATTAGAGCATACACTGCAGTGTGTTCTGGGAAATTTGAAGAGGATTCAAATTCGATTTTTACTACTATTTGTCCCGATTTAATTATCTCGTTCTACTTAGAACAGTCTATTACGATGTTTGGTGCTGGCCCCTTGAATTTCCATGGACTGAGTAGTCGTCCTTCCTCTTCAACACCTTCATAGTAAGAAGCAAGGAACCTTGCATACATGTCAAATGCTAAACAGTATACATCCTCGTCCCACTGTAGCAGTAAACTGTCATACAGATAAAATTCTGAACCCAAGTAGGCTCTGTCATTAGTTAAATTAGTTATCAAATGATTTGCTAAATTCCTCCTTCTATTGGTCTGAAGTGCAAGTATGATGAATCTCAGTGTCTCCAGTTGCACGGAGGTTTTAATAGCCCATGTTTGTCTTCTCGCTGTCAGTAGCATTGTATACTCAAAAACCTCCAATAAGCGGAAAGTTAAAGGCAGATATGTTCCGGCATCCAGAACTTTTAAAAGCTTCAAACGCTCCTTATCTGCAACATGATGTGTGATATTTTCCATATAATTTTATTGATGATGATCTGATTCTGTTCTTGAGCTACTTGAATATACGAGTTGCTATCCATTGCACTCCGTACCAGAATAAGTTCGCGTTTAGCATTCATAATAATTTGCTGCATGTCCGCAAAGTACCCAATAAGCATTATAAACATTTTAGAGGTATGCATGAAGTAAACTGGGGGTACTCTTCTGCTGTTCCACCCACAGGCTGGTCTATGGACCATTATAAATTTTCTAAACCTTCCATATACGAAGGTGATGATGAGACATATGTTTTGAGGGTTGATGCTGTCCCCACATTACGTGTTCGATCAATCTCTACCCCATTAAGTTCATATCGTTTTTCCTGGAGCAGAAATGCCAAAGCATTACAAGTCAGATTTGATCTCATTGTATGACTACCATCCTATTTCTTAAATGATCCATCCAAATATATGAAACACTTGCATGGAAGAGTTGTTGCATCTTGTTGCTGAATGATAATCCTAATTTCATCATTATTGTTAAATGTCGTTTAAGCATAAGGTTAATGCAAGAAATATTTCTGGTGTATGATTCGCTCATTACATTCCACTGGTTGAGATACATTGAGAGACGGCGTCATTGCAAGAAGAATTTAAGAAACTCTTAGTTTGCACATGTTATCACCTTGCGGTTCTGTTGCGAAGTGCTGTGTTGTGCGCTATCTGCACTGGTTTTGTACCTTACGCCCATCCTATCTTAGATGTAGTCATAAAATGATTTGCTCAGGGCGAAAGTCAACAAGTTGGATATTCTGGGCCAAGATGCAAAGCTCCAGGTCGTCCAATATCTGAACTGTCACTGGAAAGTATATAGCGCTAGTAAGAGTCTCAGCAATCTTATACCCTGTTCCATCTGGTGGAAAGAATCATTAAACTGAACGAATCAATCTATCATTGAGATATGACTTCATTGCAATGTTACACTCAACACGGATTGTACTGATAGGGAGAAGATCCACTGTCTGACCAGATCTGTAAAATTTACTGGGATCCATCTTCAAAACCAGTCCCTTTGTCAAACCCTGTAGTGGACCTACTGAACCCTTATCCTTACAATCAATCGACGCATTCACAGTCCTTATTTCAGATTTAAGTGTATTGATGTTTGCACAGAGCTCAATCTCTTTTCCAGACTGTTTTAAAACTTCGTTTAAATCGTCAGCATCATATGCAGAAGCGTTCAATTTCCACAATTTCGTTTTATCATTAATTTCCAGATGGATTTTATTGTTAGCCTCTGTGACATTTGAGATGGTGTTGTATGTTTCTGGGGGGAGAACCCATGATGCCATCTGTGCTGAGGGTAATTAATTGATCAATTAATTAATTTGATATGAATTTAATATCAAAATTGGGGCCAGAGCCCCATTACCGCACTACTGATCACCAGACCGTGTCTCATTAGGTGGTGAGCAGAGACGACAAACAGACCACAGACAAGTATCGGAAGACACCTCCAGCAAGTGCTCTGCTCGTCATCTCTGCTCACCACCTGAGACACGGTCTGATGACGATATAGATATGACAGAAACTGTTTATCATTAATACATGGTTTTTAGTTTTTAATTAAAAATTAGCGATAGAGACTGATAACTATTTCAAATCATAACAGACCAGTATGAGATTTACGAAAATATCACAGAAAAGCTTATGGAGCTTAAATTGGATTTCGATAGAAAACAGCATTGATCTCGTAAAACTGTTCTTACTAAATTAGGGATATTTGAAGCAGATTGTGCTAAAATTCTACAGGGTTATTCGTAACTATCCCGGGGGTTTCAGAAGACTACCGCGCGAAAGCTACTATGCATATGTCAGTAGATAAGAGCATTTAAATATGAGTCAATTGTGACGAGTCATCGACAATTTCGTACCAAATATCATGTATAAGCTCCAACAAACAGAACGATCTATGGATGGTGTAACATGTTCTGTACGAGTGCTTGTTTATACATGAAGAAAACAGGTGGTCGGGAGCTTCAGCAGAGAAGGTGGACTATGTGCGGGAATCATTCGTCAGGAGCCCGAACAAATCATCAGCAGTTGTGAACAGAGAACTGTACACAGCGCAGTCAGCTGTGGCGCATTCGACCAAAATGTCTGTGTGGCAATGGCTGCAGTTGTTACAGGCACTGATTACTGGAAACAGTGAGCTTCGTTCTGACTTGTAATGACATGAATGTCTGCTGGAGGAAGATAGTTTTTCACAGAAAATCATTTTAAGTGACGAAACGAAAAAGAAATGTGTGAAATCTTGTGGGACTTAACTGCTAAGGTCATCAGTCCCTAAGTTTACATACTACTTAACCTAAACCATCCTATGGACAAACACACACAACCATGCCCGT
The DNA here is from genome assembly GCF_023898315.1 of Schistocerca nitens. Classification (NCBI taxonomy): domain Eukaryota; kingdom Metazoa; phylum Arthropoda; class Insecta; order Orthoptera; family Acrididae; genus Schistocerca; species Schistocerca nitens. Next base: position 664,752,547 of record NC_064615.1, on the reverse strand, counting down.
GGGAGGACTCGAACCTCCGCCGGGACCAGCCGCACAGTCCATGACTGCAGCGCCCCACACCGCTCGGCTAATCCCTCGCGGCTGACGAAACGGCATTGCACTTGCCTGGATAGCTGAATCGTCATAACTTGCGTGTTTGGGGCATATAAAATCCACACGAGATTGTGTTACACATTTGTGATTCACCTAATAACGTCTTTTGTACCATGGCCTCTTCAAAGGTTTAAGAGCCATAAACAGTAACTGGTTTCGTGTACCCGAAAATTCTGCAGCAATGGATTAGACATGAGCCATTGCTTATGCAGCAAGATGATGCTCCGCGACACTTTCTTTCAGACGTTCGTGATTAACTCAGTACCGAAGTGCTTCCGGTTTGGACTGGACATGCTTCTCGTCTTGACTCTTCTCTTCTTCTGTGGCCCCAATGGTCACCTGATTTAACGTCTACGAGTTAAAACTTGAAGAGATGCTCTGTCCACTGATGTGTGTCAGTTCGCTGTAAATCTAGTATTTTCACCCAATCGTCCTACGAAACCCTGGAGGTAAATAACACTGTACTATACACCCGTCGTAAACCACATACCTTTTAGAATGGTGGTCGTCAAACTGCGGCTTGCGGGCCGCGTGCGGCCCGAATCAAGTATTCATCTGGCCTGCAGTTGTTAGTCGTATTTTTTTAATAATTTGCATGTCGCAACAGCACAATCCAAAAACGTCCACCCATGTTAGCAGCTCCTTAAGGGTGTATTTTTCCTCTTCAGTAACAAACAAATAGACTCATAGAGACAGTAATACGAGGGTAATCCCAAAAGTAAGGTCTTCTATTTTTTTATAAGTACTTAGACATGTTTATTTCTACAATGGTTTACATCAGTTTACAGCTTGAAAGTTTAGCTATTTTTCGACATAATCACCATTTCTGTCGATGCATTTTTGTAGACGCTGTGGCAGTTTTTGTATGCCCATGTCATACCAACTCGCCGCCATACTGTTCAGAAAGTTATGAACCTCTTCTTTCACCTCGTCGTCGGAGCTGAATCGCTTTCCGGCCAAATGTTCTTTTAACCTAGATAACAGGGTGCTAGGTCAGGACTATAGGGTGGGTGGGTGATTATGCTCCACTGAAACTGTTACAAGAGAGCAACGGTTTGACGAGCGATGTGTGGGCGAGCGTTGTCATGGAGAATGTGTACGCCTTTGCTCAACATTCCTCTTCTCCGGTTCTGAATTGCCCGTTTGAGTTTTTTCAGTCTCACAGTACCTGTCAGCGTTAACTGTGGTCCCAGTGGGCATAAAGTCGACCTACAATACGCCTTTCCGATCCCAAAACGGTTGTCATGTCTTTACCGGCAGACTGCAAACTCTACATCACTTACGAACATTTTTGACATCCATGCACGACTCACCATACACTTCCGTCAATTGGCGATGGATTTTAATCGGCGCAGTGCCCTCTGCGTTCAAAAACCGAATAACTGCGCGCAATTCGCACTTGGCGGTAACATCCAACGGGAGCTCCATTCTCAACGGCTGCCTAACCAAGACTGAGCGCCTCAGCGCGGCGCGCGCATGTTTACACACAGTGCGTGAAGCACTCTTCCTAACAGTGTGACCAACTGCCACACAAGCAGAGTTCTGTACATATAAAAAAAATAAGACACCTTACTTTTGGGATTACTAGATGTGCTTCATTTTGATTGACGTTGGTGTATTCAGACGTGTCTTAAGTAAAGTCTGCCGCTTACCTCAGGAGCAGAGTGATATGCAGTGCGATACTGCGTAGTTAATATAATGAGAGGGGGAATATTTTATTGTTTGTCTTCCAATGCTGACAACTCACGAGCTTGCGCAACTCGCACCGATTAGCTGCTACAGCATAAATGTCAGACGGAAGTAACATGGACTCGTGAATGCGTTTTATAGAGACGCTCATTTTCAGATGTGGTACATCAGGACATATTTGTAGCAACTAATATGAAATCAAATTGAGGTTGTTGTATAACAATGCAATGAGTAGAAGAAAAATGACATTCAAAACATTTAGTAAACATTTGTGATCCTGTCTCGTGTTGCAATTACAGTTATTAATTAATACAACACACTAATTTATGTAGGTCACTAATTAACAGTAAGATCGGTAGGGGAAGGTGTGGTAAAGTCGCCAGGCTTGGAGAAATGGCCACTGCGTATTTTTTGCCCCGAACAGCGCTAATGCATACCGAGAAGTGATCAGACTAGTTCTAATGTGCATCACTATTGTCATTGAGACCGACAGAGAAAGCTTGTTCCGTTATTTTTTGAACCTCGACACACACAGAGGAGTGTTATAAGTTTAACGTTTTGTATCTGTGTATCTGCCTGTGGCGTCGTAGCTCCTAAAGGGTAAGTCTGATTTTAATTAAGTGTTTGGTAGCTAACCGAAGTGGTTCTTAGCTACGTTCTATGAAAGCCTGTTCAGCCGTTTAAATTCCTCCAGCTAAATTAAGTAAAAATGTTTTCCGCCGGCGCGCTCTCTTGATATACGCTACATAATTCATAAGAGCTATATCATGTTGCGTAGTATCAGATTGTAGAGCTTAAGAAGATCTAAACAAAAGTCTGCAAGAATATATGTTTATATTATGCGGTTGACAAACAATGATGATTTTTGTCTTTTGAAGTCGCTCGTTTCAGCACCTACAAAGCAGAGAAAGGGTGATTGTGACGTAACTATAAAAGAGAACCATGCGCTCACTTACACTTCTGTGTAGTTCGTTTTGAAGTTTGAAATTCAGTACTAAATCAAATGAATTTGCCCTAATAGTTTAGGCAGCCTATTGTAAGAGAGCGCAATGGCAACCCATTTTCTTCCGTCTTGATTTATAATTATCGCCCCTGCTTATTGCTTACGTTACCTAAGTTTGTTAACTATATACTATAAAAAGCAGTAAATGAATATATGTGTGAATTGCAAAAAGAAAAATATAAATCACGTAAGTGATAACGGTAAAAGAAGATGATGTGTTTAATTCATTTTAATCATTACTAGTAGCAGTGAAAATTCCAAGGTATTCTAAACGTAAAAATATTTTTAAATAATGAAAGCAGTTTGGTATGGATGGTGTAGTACGCTGCAGACTACAACAAAAACAAAACAATGGTAAAATACAATTTTAGTGTTTAACGCATTTTAATACTAATAGCAGCTTCAAGTTAGAACTGCAAAGTATTCTGAATGTGAAAATATTTTTAAATAAGGAAGTTCGACACTTAGAAAAAAATTGAAATAATGAAGTACTGCACTGCTTCTCAGTCTTTGAAATTCTGCTAAAACCGATCTGTCATGAGGATTATCAAACAGTTTTCTTTGATTGAGTTCAAAAATCCTGCATGCAACATCCTGCAATCAAAACGCGACTTAAGGCCACGTAAGCTTGGTCTTCTGCAAAAGTACTTTTCACTAAATAAATGACAGCCTTTTCTACAGTGGTGCCTTGCAATTTACTTACAGCAACAGCTCAACTTAAAATGATAGGAAACATTGTTCTTTCAATGTTGCCACACCCTCTAAAACTTTGAAATGTCAGACTTTGCGTCTGTATTGCAATCCACCCATTTGCGCCTTGTCGCGTTCCAAACGTTTCCTATAGTTGTTCGACACTTTACTGAAACTGACAGAATTCAACAGAAGCAGTTGAAATTTGATTCGCTGAATAGCGAAACACTGGAGACGATTGCAAAGTTCTGTCTTGACACTGCAAGACAACTGCAAATTCCATTAGATAAATTAATCGTTTTTTGTGGAGACAGTTCCAGTACCAAGTTCAGAGGGCTCAATCGACGCGACCAGCGGAGTGCGTTTCACCAAAGTAAAGAAGAACTAGGAAAAAATGAAGAAGGAATTGGATGCCCTGGCCATATTCTTCACAATACTATATCAAGAGCCGCTGGAGTCCTAACTGTCGACACTGAAATAATCGTCATGAAAATATTTAATTATTTTTCAATATCCACGGCAAGGAGAGAGCTGAAAGAGTTGTGCTTATACGTTGATGTCAATCATCAGATCCTTCTATCTCACTCAAAAACACGACTGCTGTCGTTACTACCCACAGTTGCGAGAATTCTTAAGCTTTGCATTCCATTAAAACAATTTTTTGACGACGAAGACAGGCCACCTAAAATAATATCATATATTTTCAGTAGTCCGATAAGTGAAATTCACTTCAGTCAAACTTGGCACTGTTTGAAAAAAATTATAAAAACCTTTGCAACGAATAAGGTCACGATAACTGAAATAAAAAATATATTAAACGACACTCAAAGGTGTCTGAATGGAAGGAAGACAGCCAGTTTTATTGGCATGCAAACCAAGACGAATTAGAACAAATTAAAGAATGAGGAACCTAATCAAGAAATAATTAACGTAATTTCTAAATTTGAGGAAGAGACAAAGGCTTTCGATACAGTAGCATTTGATTACTTAGAGAAATGGGCTGCTTCTTTTAATATATATCAAGTATGACACTATCTGAAACCCCCGATTGGGTGATGACTGAAAACACTATTATATACCTAACTAAAAACGACGTGAAAATTCATCATTGTCATCATCATTTTCCTTTCAAGGATAAGGCTGTTGCCTGTTCCTAACTCACAAACAAAATCGTTCCCATCTTTTTCTAGGTCTTCCAGTATCTCTTTTCCCATTCGGCTTGAAGTTCAGGATCTTCTGAGAAATTCTTTGAGCCGGCATGGGGTGTTATCGCCAATCTTCACGATAGTTTTGAATTTTTTCATTCCTGCTGAAAACATTTAATTCTGTTCTTATACCTTCGTTTCTAAAGATATATCTTCTTGTGCAGCCCTTCATATTTCTTACACATCTTATCTCTGCTGTATGACTTTTATTTTATTTTTTTGCAGTAACCCAGCTTTCGCTTCCTTAGGATAACACAGAAACCGCCATTACTATATGGCCCAACGTTTTGCTAATGGTACCACAGATTGCTTGGAATTTGTGTATTTTATTTTCAATATCAGTGTAAAAATCAAAACTTTTAGCACAGTCTAAATAAGAGACTGAGACACTTGTTCTAAAACTGAATTATCCTCTAAAAATGAATCATCCAAAGCAATTTTTGATCTGACTGGATATTTTCCTCGGAATGCAATTATTTTTGCTTTGCTGCTAGAAATATTGAAGTTGTACTTCCTGCAAATTTCGTTCAGCTGGTATACTGATCTTTGGAGGTCATCTTCATTCTTTTGAATAATAACGATGTCATCAGCAAACAAAAGTACATTCAGGTATTCCTCATTCGTTATCTTAACTCCTTTGTTTACTTAGCATTTCCATTTGCGAATAACAAAGTCAATGTAAATATTAGAAAGGGCAGGGGGCAGGTGCTAGACCCTTGTCTAACGCCTTGCCTAATAATTATTTCTTCTACTCGATTCCTAGTTGCGTTTATTACAACGCTTGTAGTTTTGTAAAGACTTTTCCCCGCCTCTATTAGGTGATAAGGATATCCACATTTAGACATAATCTTCCACAGACTATCACGGCTCACACAGTCAAAAACCTTCTCTAGGTCGACAAAGGCCGTATGTGTTTCTATATTAAATTCTCTGTGTTTTTCTATTACTCTAATTACAGACACATTGTCTGTCCATGAAAGATCTGATATAAATTCATTTTGTTCATCAAAAGTAATACTTCTATGGTATTCTTCATGCGGTTATTGATTATCTTTGGGTATAGTTTGTAGCCAGTGTTTAGAAGACTGAGGTCACGGTAGTTTTTACAGTCATTACGTTTCCATTTTTTTTTTTTTTTTTAAGAGAGATTACTTCTGCTGTATACCAAGGGTCCGGTATCTTACTGTTCGACCAACATTCATTTATTAATTGTAGAAGTCTTTTATCTAGAGGTACCCCTTCATATTTAATTAGCTCTGCATTTATTCCATCTGTTTCACATGGCTTTCGAAGCCTCTTGTACTTCGTCCATAGTAATTGGATCTACAATTTCAGTGTAATACTTTCTCCAGTGTCATCTTCGGCCTTCTGTGCACACCATAAGTCTACATAATGATTTATTCATTATTCATTGGATATAGTGTTCAGTGAGGATGTTCAGTGAGGCAGTGTCTTTTTCTTCCTTGTTAGGGGATTTCATGACCTTGTATGCACATTGCTTTCGACCGTGTACGTTGTGCTCTAAGACGCTTATGAATGAGTCCCACGACACATGCTGTGCTTTGTGCACTGTTTGTTTCGCAGCATTCCTTTTTATTTTTTATATTTTCCAGCTTTGTGATTGCTTTTTCTGTAGAAACTTCAAATAACCTTTTTTTTCTTTAATGTCTTCTTTCATTTCCGTGTTCCAAATTCTGAGTCGTTTTTTCCCTTCTGTTTTCTTCCTTTTACAAAGTTCTCTGAGGGCGCTTTAGTAAGGCAGGCTTTGATATTATTCTGTACTATAGTGATGTCTTTATTGACTGGTAGTGAAGCAGTCTTTTCTCAGGTAATCTACTGATAAAATTTCTTAATACTATATTCCGACAGGAGATGTACTTTGAACAACTCATGTTGTGCGTTATTTTGGAGTTTCTTTGTCTTTTTCCATTTTTATGGTAACCTTATCTTACTGCCTAAAAGGAAATGGTCGCTACCTATGTCGCTTCCTCTATAAACACGTACATCTTGCATAAGATTCTTCATTTTATCATTGATTAGTATCTAATCAATCACAAACCTCAATCCTCGTGCAGACCATGTAAACTTGCGAATGTCTTTCTTTCTGTAAAATGTGTTAGTAATTTCAAAATTGTCAAAGGAGGCAAACTGGCGTAGTTCATATCCATTATTATTAAGGGTCTTTTCTCCAAATGGTCCTACTATTACTGACACACGTGGATTTCCAACTCTTGCATTAAAATCATCAGCGATGATAACATGGTCTGTCTTACTGATTTTGTTCATTTCTTTCTGAAGATCATAGTAAAAAGTATCAGTATCATCCTTTCTTCCCTCCTCAGGGCTGTGGAAACCTATGACTTAGATGAGCTCTTGAAATTTGAAATCTGACCGTCATTATTCTTTCACTATGAAGCTGTATTTATCCTCTTCAGATCCTCTACCCTCTAAACTTAATTTTACTAAAAAAATTGAGTTTTATTTGATGTTATGTTCAACATTAGTAAGGAAACACTGTTCTTTAAAAAATTTTTTTATTGGTTTTTTGAGAATCTGATGTGTCATATACGACACACTGGTACTGAAGGCAGACAATTATGGAATAAATGTATATGACTCCATATGTTATAATATAGATTTATTTGGCAAGTTAAATAAAGAAACAAATTTCATTGTACAATATCTAAGTGTTAATATTTTTAAATTACATTATTTTAACATCCACTGATTTTTCTTGGTGAGTTCAGTTCGTGTGAAAATCTCGAAAACAATTTCTACCCTTCACGAGGCACAAATGAATCTTGCATTCTGTGCAGAAAACTCGTGCTCTTACACTTTTACATCCTGGTCGCCTACAACGATGAGTCTTTTCATCGTTGGTGACCTCTGTCATGTGAATAGCACTGCTCTTTCGTTTATCATCATTCGGAATTGGTGCTGGAATACTTTTTCTTTTCAAGGAGCTGGAGGCGATATCTACTTCTTTATCTCCATCTGTAGATTCGTCATTAATATCAGATATATCATTTCCTGAACGGATAAGCCACTCTGATACGTCAAACTGTAGGTAGTCCATCGTATTCTTCCTTCTTCTCTTCAGTGCATTACAGTCTCTCCTGTACTCTATCCAAGCTGCAGCACAAGCAAAATCAAAGAGATGCAGGATCATTCGCACTGTCCACTTTCTTGATCTTGCACTTTGTCTGTAAACAGCAATGATACGATCTAACATGTCGACCCCACCCATATTTTCATTATATTTTTCGATAGCAAGAGGCCTGCTGATATTTACGTATTGTTTGTCTTGCTTTGACCAATGCCTGCACCGTCCCAGAGGCAATTTTCCTTCTGCAGATGAGGCAACAATTACAGATTTGTTGTCATACCATTTAATAATGGCAATTTGTCCATCACCACGAACAGACTGATCAGCTGCACCCCGACCTGCCTTTTTCATTTCTGTATCCGACTGAAGATCGCTCGCTCTTGGAACTTTACAAGACTGTATTGTCCCTGTAGCCTGACAGCCTCTGTCTGAGTGTAGACAGTCTAGGAGCTCAACCGACGTAAAGTATCGGTCCATATAAATTATAGACCCTTCAGGTAGCGTAGTTGCCAGTCTCATTACTACCTTTCCGCCATTGTTCAAGTAATCATAGCCTTCCAGTATACTGTCACCTTTCCCTTCATACATGAAAAAGTCAAGTGGTAATCCATCTGGAGATGTGGAAACGAAATTCTTGAGGCCACATGGATTAGGCTTTCCACGAATGTATTGCCGCATCGTTGTCTTGCCCCAGAAAGGAATCATCTGTTCATCAATGGACACCTTCTGTGTCCTAGGATTTTGTAAACAGCCTGCTCTGACGGTGTTTAGCAAAGGACGAACTTTCCAATATTTATCTTTTGCTCTCACATCACTAGACACATCATTGTCTGTAACTAGTTTCAGTGCACTTCTGATTGCAAAAAACCGCTTCCTTGACATTTTCCCTGCTACATCAGCCACTCTCGTCCTGAAAGCCCAATACATATTTAATCTGGGGTAGCCAAGGCATGACATCTTGATTGAGATGCCAAAAAATGTCATAATCTCTTCAGGAGTTGTATTTAGTGATTTCCCTGTGCGTGAAAAAGATGACTGATTGCTACAGGATGACAAAAGCTCAAAAACACTGTAAGGAATATATTTAAGAAAATATTCTCTTGTCTCACAATGTTTCCCTTGCCAAACAGTTTCTTCAAATGCTGGTGCAGGTGGTAACGGCTCAAAGACGTCTGTATGGCGCCAAGGGGGAACATTTCTGGATTTCTGTCTGCCAAACTGATCAGTCACAGTATCTGAGACAACTTCACACGAATCGTCATCACTTTCCACTTCTGGTGCTAAAACAGTATCTTCATTGCATTCTTCATCACTAGATAAACATTCAAGTTCTGAGATGTCTCCATCGAACTCCAGAGGTCTGTCCAACTCTTCAAGGATCTGTGCATCTGACACTGAAGAAGTCAAGAAAGGTTTAATTACTTTAAATAAAACAAAAACCTGTAATTATAATTACAGCATCAAACAATTAATGCAACGTTTGTAAAATAAGTCTAAGGATAACGATTGACTATTGCTCAATAATTTTAGGACATTTTTTCTAGTGTACACAGAAATACACATTCAGTTCCAATGTGTCCTATCTGACACACGTGTACAAAGCCTTTTGTAGTACAGTGAAAAATATTATTTCGTTGTTTTAAAATGCTCTCATACCGAGCAGTAGTGTTTGCCTCAAACATTATGCACGTTAAAGTAATACAAAATGTAAATAACTTTACATAAATGGGTACTTACAATATCTCAACATCATTTTGTCCGCCTTTTCACGCATGCACTCAGGAAACAAAGCTTACACTCGTCACTTTACGCGCCAGACCGCTGAAACTCGCGGGAATCCATGCTGGCATCTCGCGGACGTCTGGAAAACTACTTAGACATGTGTCTCTGGCGTTACATTGGAGCTGTGGCTAAACAAAGTTCACCAATTTGGTGTGTCGTATACGACACGCGGGATCTGAGGAGGAAATCTTTCCTCTCCATTTATCATTGACTAAAATTGCTACTCCGTCACTAGCTCGTTTTCTTTGTGGGATGCCACTGTGAGTCATCCAGTATTCTGTCAAATCTATTGTTCCTTTTAGTTTCTTCTTAGTTTCTGTTATTATAGGAATATTTAATTTTCTCTCTTTAAGTACTTGATCTAACTAGCTTTCTATGTTGGTGATTCCTCGAACATTCCACTTTGCCAAAGACACGTAATCCGTAATTCCAAATCGTTTGTCCTTTAAGATTTTCCGGTCCTGTACCCGAGGCTGTGAATTTGCCAGTAATTTTCCAACAAATATCACTACAGCTCAGTAATATTCAAATCCAGCTATTCCGGAGGCCGATGAATGAAAAATATTTCCAAACTTTCCTTACTTGTGTTAGGTGATAATATCGTTTTGAAAGAAGCAGTCCACGGCTGGGAGCATTGTCCGCGCCACTGAATGTGTATCATCACGGAAACTCTCCCATAGACCCTTCACATTAGCATTCCTTTCAGTTTGACCGTTAAACTCATGAAAAACACGAATGACCGCTAAAACCATAACAGATCTTGCACAGTGCTTATTAGCCAGAAGAAGACAATGTGTATTGCACACTCACCTGATTTTCTCCATACATAAAAACAACCAACGACAGATACAGCAGAAAACACCTAGTTGGACCGTGTAACATGTTTCCATTACCTGTCGGCCATGTGTTGAGCCGTTTGAAACATTTGAACCACATTTTTTTATTCGTCTGGTTTACAAGAGGTCGCGGCTCTCCGATAAATGTTTTCTTTACGCAGCTTTTGTCAGACTGTTTCTGTAGACGCTCTTTTCTGCATAATTATTTTAATCTCAGCGGTCACTTTCTTGGCGTCGGTCTTCCTGGTCAGAAGTTCAAATTCAAATTGCTCTGAGCACTATGGGACTCAACTGCTGAGGTCATTACTCCCCTAGAACTTAGAACTAGTTAAACCTAACTAACCTAAGGACATCACAAACATCCATGCCTGAGGCAGGATTCGAACCTGCGACCGTAGCTGTCTTGCGGTTCCAGACTGCAGCGCCTTTAACCGCACGGCCACTTCGGCCGGCTGGTCAGAAGTAACTGCCTTCTTCACTACGACTATGTTTAATAGATGTAGTTTTCTTTAATGAGATATGTGTTCTGTCATATGTCTGTAGCCTAATCAAGGGAATTGCGTTATCTTATTCTTCAGTATTTCTTAACAGGTAAGGAAAATAATATATACCACTTATATGATGTTTTAGAACCTCAAGACAAGTTTGAGGACGGATACGGCGTAATGGAGAATTTTTTTCCTACTTTTTGGATAAGGAATACATTTTTTTACCTGTCATAATGAGCTATGCACATGAGACGTCCGTAAGTTTCAGTGACTGTATAACTGCACACCAATTACATTTCATTAAAGACGTCTTCTTCTACTTTTCCTTGTGCTTTTGTCCTGCAACGGCGGAGGGTCGGTATGGTTATTTATGGATTTGGCATGGTTAATTTTTGAAGGGGTGCTCTGATGGCGTTCCTGTCGCCACCCCGTTACCCCCTGGAACGGAATATGCGTAACCAACGGTCTGCGTGTAGTGTCATTCATGTGAAAATGAGCGAATCTTGTTTCTAAATGTTTATGAGTTGTGTAACTGACGCGGGGCTTGGGTACCAGCCCGGTATACACCTAGTGGGATGTGGGAACTGTTTAAAAACAACATCCAGACAGGCATACCAACCCTCGTCGTTAATCTGTCGGGCGAATTCGATAGGAGGCCAGCGCACTTCTCCGGCCCGAAAGCGGTTATGTAACACGCACGGCTATCCGGGCGGATACATTTCGTTATAGAAATATGGAAGTTGCTCTGACTGTCTGCACTGATTGTATTACATGCTCGATACCTTCACATGAATGACTGTTGATGTTTCTCAGGCATGGGAGAATTCCATTTGAGGTCCTGAAGCATGAAACGCAAGATAGGCCTCATCTCGGAGTAACATTAATACAGATGGCGGTAGTATCGCGTACACAATGCAAGGCAGCGTCAGATTTTTGTGAAGAAATAACTTCAGAAATTCCAAAGAAGATGTGAACTTGAGTGGCACAAGAGCCTACACCTGAGTGTGGTAAAACAAATTTCATGTAGGAGTGAAGGTGATTCCCAAGGATAGCTACATACATGTGTTGATTCATAATGCCTTCCAGAACTACGAAATCATACAGGGAATGCCATGAAAACATTCCCCAGGCCATCATGATCCCTTTTGGTTGCAGGGTGTTTGCATTCAGACGTTCCACGCCGTACACGCCAATGGCCATCTGTGCTATGGGGCATGGCATAAAACGTGATTCATCTAAAGAAGCCACCTGTCTCCACTCAGTGGATGTCTAGTTACGGTATTAATGGCCAAATACCAGTCTTTGTCGCTGATGAACAGAAGTCAGTATGGGACCATGTACCAAGCACCTGCTGCACAGTTCCAAATGTAGCAACGCTCGCTGAATGGTCGTTCAGGAGAGCTGGTAGCCCCTTGGTTCATCTGGGTGGTCAGTTGCTCAACAGTTGCACGTCTATTCGACCATACACTATTCTGCAGCCATTGTTCACCCCTGTCATCTATAGTCCGTGGTGCATCACAGTTGCTTCAGCTCCAGTTTTGGATAGCGCCATTTTGCTGTGCGCAGTACGCTTTAACTAAGGCGGCACGCGAACAGTTTTCTAACTTAGCCGTTTTGGAAATGTTTCCAACCTTCGCCAGAAAGCTAATGATCATACCCTTTTGGACGCCAGGTAACTAGCTCCGTTTCCATATTATGATAACTACTGCTCTATTTTCCTCAGCTCTCGACACGCTTTATATACCCTGCACTGCTCGTGCTGCTACCTGCTGTCTGTGAGTGGTTACTGCACGCTGACGTCAAACATAGGCGGTGGGTACACTAATGTGGTTGGACAATGTATAAGTATTTGATACGCCACAGATTTATATTCGTTTTTTGCAGGTAACATTCTGTTAAACTATCAGTTTCGAGATTATTCTACTCGCTATTGTTGTTGTTGTGGTCTCTGGACCGAGAAGTGGTTTGATGCAGTTCTCCAGCCTACTCTGTCCCGTGCAAGATTTTTCATCTCTGAATAACTACAGCAACTTACAGCCTTCTGAAGCTGCTTACTGTATTCATCTCTTGCTCTTCCTATACTATTCCCACCCCCCTCTCCCCCATTCACACACACACACTTCCTTCCAGCACTAAACTAGTGACACTTTGATGTCTGAAATGTGCCCTGTCTACCGATCCCTTTTTCTGGTCGAGTCGTGCCACACATTTACTGTCTCCCAAATTCTATTCAGTGCCTGCTTATTAGTTACGTGACCTACCCATCTAATCTTCAGTACCCTTCTTTACGATTCTTCTCTGTTTATTGTCCATGTTTCACCTCCATAAATTTCTACGGCCAAAACAAATATTTCCAGAAGGGACTTCCTGACGCTCAAATCTATACTCGAGTAGTAGGGCAGCCTATGTGTCAGGCTACTCTGCATTGTTGCCAAATTTATTCAAGATGGCGGCGATGACGTCATCCAAGATGGCGGATTTTGGCGGGGATATAGGCCAATTGTGCTACATCCACTAACGTAACCTCCACAAAAAATGGCGGCAATTTTGAATTTTGTCAGGAAAATATCCCGATTGGGCTATGTCCACAACCTAATAGGCCCCAAATTCAAATTCCAACAGGATAATGCATGCAAAATTGTACTTGTCCTTTATTATTATTTATCATTTATTATTATTATTATTATTATTCGCCTGCCTCCACTAACACAGAATCAAGATGTCCGATTTCCGTGGTCAGAAAACCATTTCCTTTACACCCACAAAAATCTGTCCCAACTTCAAATTTCAACACCATAACCTACCTATCACACGTACGAAATTGCCCACATTCCCACTCACTTATATATTTTTTTTCACTGGTAACCTATCAAAATCGCGTCAAATAATAATAAATTGCACTTGTACTAACGTAAGTCACCTCCTGTGAATTGGCAGGAAAAGGGGATGGAAGTCTTTATTTCAGTAAGTACGGTCATCACTTGTTCTCCATCTCACTTAGTACACACATTTTGGAGAAGGCAGCTGCACCCAGTGCGCTCACCACGATGTTCACACAAGAACTGGTTTAGTTGAAATCGTCTCCAGCAGAGGGACCTACTCCTACCTGCCACAGTCGCCGCAGGTAAGGGAGCGACCACATAACCCCACGTCACGGCCGGTCCAGTGTTCTCGTCGACAACAACAACGTATTTTCCAGGACAGGGGAGTCCACCCCCTCCCCAAAGCAGCATGTTGAAACCTGCACATCTCTACGAAAGAAAGAAAGCCATCCCACACACATTTCCCGCCAGTTTTCTTCCTGCAGGACACGTACCCCCTCCTGTCCATACCTGCCTCACGACCATCCTTGTAAAAACTTGTTTTGCTCACAGATGCTGTCTACACGTTTCCCGCCAAAATTCTTTTTCCCTAACAAGTTAGTACCTGCCAAGACCAACCGTTCACCATCTATCACGTGTGTTTCTCGCACAAAGAACGCACTGCCACGCTTTTCGCGCCAAAAGCTATTTCCTTAAGACTGGAAACTTCCGCAACAGCAAGTGTGCTAGGCGCCAACTTAACTGATCACCCTATTCTCATTATCCAAACAATATCCTTCCATTACGAACACATTCCTGTACACATGAGCGATCGCACGTCCCTAGTCGAGTGCACAATCAATTTAATTTAACACAAATCGCCCATCACTACTTATTTAAATCGACCAATTAATTAACCTCTCTCGTCCGAAAATGCAAAGTCCACATCAACCTCGAATCAATTTTCGCCCACCTGGACTTCGAATGAAATAGTTAAACTCTCTACCGACCACTACATCCCCTTACCGATCCATGTTTATTCGCTAACATGTACTAATGTGTACTCCACTTCTAGCAAACAAAGATGCTAACCTAAGTCACCTTTGACTCTCTCTCTCGTGCCACGAGCTCGAGGTCGCTCACGTCACAGTCTCCACCCTTATACTCTCGTCCCACATACTCCTCTGTAAACATTCTAACTATGAACCGAATACGGTTGTTCAATCCACGCCATCTAGGACATGGCCAGAGCACACCTTCCAATACCTAAGCCGACAACATTGTTCGCTCCACACGTAGTTAACCGCGACTACTGCAATCCATCGCGTGCTCGTAGCTACTCCCCTCTATGAGTCGATCTAACGCGAATTTCGCAACTCAAATCCCCATCTGCACAAAATAAGAACTCAACCAAATTCTATATATCTGCTCACAAATACTTAACCTTCTCTTTACCAAGAAAAAAGACTGCTAACAATATTCATCTCCAAAAACATATCCTTCAACGCCATTCTTAATACCATCGACATCCAATTACACCTATATAACATACTTTTAATAATAAATCACCCATCCTAATACACTTTATTATCTCAAATCCTCAATTCACTCTCCATTCTGAATGCGATCAATTATTTTTCGATAATTTTATAAAATGCTCAGCCCTTCACCAGGTCCAGGAACCATCTGACTAGTTCAGCTTTCAGTTACTAGGGGCGCTAGTGAACTCATTCGCCACCCCCACAGAATTCTCAACAGCCATTCGTTCATCCTAAGATCATGTGATACTACGTCATCACACTTATATAAGGAGTCACCACCTGGTCATCTTTCTCACTCTTCAGTTGTCCGCCGCATCGTGCATTTGTTCTCGTGTGTGTGTGTGTGTGTGTGTGTGTGTGTGCTGTATCTGTTTTGTTAAGATGAAGTGCGTTAACAACACCCAGGAGTCTGCTGCGAAGAGACTTAGACTTCACGATTCGCCATTATAGAGTAAGTAAATAATTTTTATTTTTCATTATCATTTTTCCTATATATCTTATATATTCTCCTTATTAATTATATATCTCATTGTTATAGCTGAACTCGCGGACTTTATCACCGAGTCTGAGGAGCTGGCTGGGGTCCAACTGGCCCCTGTGCTCCAGCCACAGCCGGAATTGCCCTGTGAGTATAATTTTAATTCTAGCTTGTTCATCGTTTATATTAACCATTTAAAAATTTGTTTTCTTATTTCGTACTGGTTTTTTCTTTTCTTTGTTTCTAGATCAGTTACGGCAATTCCAGCTCGAGCTAGAAGCAGAGCTCGGGGCTGTCCCACATAGCCCCCTACATAATTGGGTTCAGCCCCCAGCTCCAGAACACCGCCACTCACGTGAGTATACTGAAAAATAAATCTTCTTTTACTCTATCTATCCTTTTTAAAAAAAATAACTAAAATTTTTATTTCGTTCTGTTACAGGAAACCCAATTGATGATCTCATAGCCGTTGGTCATGAGATCGAGACCATTCAACGGCAAATAGAACAATAACAACAACAGCCCACTTGTAAGTTTTATTTTTGTTAAATACCTATCTTTAATAATAATAATAATAATAATAATAATATACTTATTTCTTTTTCTCTAACAATTCTATTTATAAAATATCTTGTTTGTTTGTTCTAGATGATTATAAACAATTAATGGACGAAGGGCTCGATGAGATTTTTGAGGGAGCAGTAGACTGCCCCGATGAATTGTTCACGCCTTGGAGTCAGTGCCAAAAAGGTAATTATTCCCTCTCCTTATAACCATGTGTGTGATCGTTACAATTGACGTACATATACAATGTACTTATTTACTTAATCTCTACAGAGATCGACTCTCAGCACACTGTTGTTCGCGTGCCTGTTACAGTGGCTAAACCGGCAAATCAGCAGCGCCCCCGGAGACGTGCATCGCCGGTCAAAGCGCCCCTTGTCGCCTCTCGTGAAGCTGCCGCCTCTGTCAAGGTCGCCGTGTCCGACCGCTCTCCTGCTGGAACTTCCCCCAGGCCACCACATGCGTCAGCCGCCGTCACAGACCCCGCTCCTGGCTGCTCACACTGGGGCGCGCCTGCTGGTCCCTCGCAGCGACCAGCACGTGCATCACCTCCATCATGTGAGGTACAGAGCGCCTCACCTACTTATAGCTCTAGTATTGGTGATCCTGTGGCTAGTTGCAGTTCTGTCCCCCGTCCTTTTAGTGAAGCAGATCAGGTCGGTGACACCATACTGCAGTTACAGTACTCGGCGATTGCCGACGCCTTCGAGGAGCGTATCTCGGTCACTAGGGTCGAAAACCCGTCGGGGGGTACCGCGATCCTGTTGGATTTTTAAACGCGTGCCTCCCTGTCCTAGAAACCGAGAGGTAGTCGATAATCCGCGTTATCCCGCCGTTAAGTGCAGTGCAGTGCTCTGCATTGAGTTATCGCACTCCCCCCTCCCCCCCAAAGATCAGTCTGGTGATGGAGAAACCAGCATTCATTATCTTTGGGGGGATAATGGCGTGATAACGCGGAGCACATCGATCGCCGAGTGGTTCCGTAAATCCACCTTGAGTGTCATATTGGGCCGGTTTTCCGAGATGGAAGTCAACAGCTCAGCTAAGGCACTCAGCAGAATTCTACATCTGGACATCCACATACATGTCCACGATCCGTTAAATGGAGGGTCTAGCTATATTAATCTCCCTCAAGATATAGCTAACAAGAGGGCGTGCATTAATGTCCAAAATAGATAAGATCAGGCTTGTTTTGCATGGTGAATCTTGGCTTGTGAAAGAAAGTATAATTATAGAGATCGCCCTTGTCGTCCAGCTACATATAAAGTCAGTGATATTAACACATATTATAACTTTGATGGTATTGAGTTCCCCGTCAGGATCCAGGACATACCTACATTCGAGGCACAAAATACCGGAATATCGGTATACGTTTATGGCCTGGAGAAGAAGAAAAGCAAGTCAGACGAGCAAGACAAACATGTCGTAGTCGGCCCTCTCCATTTCTCAAAATTGCTGGTGAGCGTGAACTGCATGTAAATGTGCTTCTCTTTTCTGAAGGTGACAATTATCACTATGTCTGGATCAAGGACATGTCCCGACTCCTTTTCTCCCAACTATCAACTGATTGTCATGTAAAACATATTTGTTTAAGGTGTCTCAATTATTTCTCCTCTGAACAGTTATTATCTACGCATCTAGTAGACTGTACCTCCAAGGATGCAGTACGTGTTATTATGCCCACGGAGGAAAACAAATTCATAAAGTTTAGGAATGCTCACCACCAGGAGCGGTGTCCGTTTGTATTGTATGCCGACTTTGAGTGCCTCCTCGCTCCTGTGACCCGCTGTGAGGGTGACCCTACGACCACCCACACCACCTTTACAGAAAAACACATACCTTATGCGGCAGCGTACCAAATTCTAAGCCGGCCGAAGTGGCCGTGCGGTTAAAGGCGCTGCAGTCTGGAACTGCAAGACCGCTACGGTCGCAGGTTCGAATCCTGCCTCGGGCATGGATGTTTGTGATGTCCTTAGGTTAGTTAGGTTTAACTAGTTCTAAGTTCTAGGGGACTAATGACCTCAGCAGTTGAGTCCCATAGTGCTCAGAGCCATTTGAACCAACCAAATTCTATCGTCACATGACACCAACCTTAACCGATACAAATCTTACGTCGGCGATAATCCATCGATTTGGGTGCTCTCTGAGCTTGAAAAATTTTCACTGGAAGTTGATAAGCTGTACAGCGGCAACGTTCCAATGACCAAATCGAAGGGGAATGAAGATTTGTCTAATAAAGCCACCGAGTGTCATATTTGTGGGCTGCCGTTGGACAGAAAAGCGGAAACTTCTCGTAGGGACCACTGTCATCTTACAGGGAAATTCCGTGGCGCAGCTCACAATGGGTGCAATTTGAAGTACCAATTACCTAGGCACATACCAGTTTTCTTTCATAATTTAAGTGGGTATGACGCTCATTTTCTAGTTGAGCACTTGGCCGATTTCGGTTGGGAGAAAAATCAGGTGAGTGTCCTACCTGAGAGCTTCGAGAAGTATATATCATTCTCCAAACGAATGACGCCAAGAATTACACTGCACTTCCTCGATACACTACGTTTTATGCAGGCACCACTACAGAAACTTGTTGAACTCTACCTCCGGCGGATATGCATATCACTCGAGCTGCATTCCCCGATGAGGAAAAGTTTCAACTTGTGACTAGGAAAGGGGTTTTCCCATACGAGTATGTGAAAAGTATGGCCAAACTCGACGAAACCAGGCTACCCGACATAACTGCATTCTCCAGCAACCTCACAGGAGACACCATAACGAATGCAGAGTATGAGCATGCCGTGAATGTCTGGCGGGAATTCAACAATTCTAATTTAGGAGAGTACGCACGTCTTTACTTGGACACAGACGTGCGCTTGCTTGCGGACGTTTTCGAGAAGTTGCGGAGTCTATGTATGACCACATATTCTCTGGACCCAGCCTTTTATTACACGGCACCTGGATTGTTTTGGGACACGATGCTCAAGAAAACGAAGTGCAGTATCGAATTATTGACCGATCCTGACATGCTTCTTTTCTTTGAGCGAGGGATCCGTGGGGGGCTCTGCCAATGTATTCATAGACACGGGAAAGCAAATAACCCACGGATGGGTGACAGGTTTGACGCATCCCTTGATTCGAGTTATATATTGTATCTCGATGTGAATAACTTATACGGACACGCTGTGAAGCAATGTCTGCCCATTGGCGAGTTTACGTGGCTGTCCGAAGATGAATGGAAGGGATTAGGTAGAAAAATCAGGGGGGGTATGGCTGCCGATTCTGATGTAGGGTATGTTGTGGAGGCAGAACTCAAATACCATATTATTTTGCATGACACGCATGCCGATTTGCCGCTGTGTCCAGAGCAACTAGTTCCACAAGGAGGTTCCACACCGAAACTGATGACAACGCTGGGGGACAAGCAGAGGTATATCATTCACTGTCTTAACCTCCAGCAATGCCTCAGCTTGGGTATGGAGCTGGTTAAAATCACAAGGGCCATCTCCTTCAAGCAGTCCCCCTGGTTGAAGGAGTATATTGATCTGAATACGAGACAGAGAACTTCCGCGTCATGTGACTTTGAGAAAGATTTTTATGAATAAATGAATAATTCAATTTTCGGAAAAACTATGGAGAATTTGAGGGAACGACGTGAAATTTTTATTAGAACGCAATGGGATGGGCGTTATGGCGTACGAAAATGCATTGCCAGACCAAATTTTAAACGGCTCACTATTTTCAATAAGAATTTTGTTGCTGTGGGGATGGCTAAAACTGCAGTAGAGTTTACTAAACCTATCTATGTGGGGATGTGCATACTAGACCTATCCAAACTCCACATGTTCCGCTTTCATTGTGAGTTCGTGAAAACTCATTTTGCAGATCCTAAATTACTTTATATGGATACAGATAGTTTCATCTATTGGCTGAAGAACTGCGAATCATATGAAGTAATTAGGTACCACGCCAATGAATTCGACACGTCTTCTTATGTGGCCGATAATCCTTATGGTATTGTTCCGCAAAACAAGAAGGTTATCGGTCTCATGAAAGATGAGTCGAATGGATTGCCGATTGTGGAGTTTTTAGGTCTTCGTTCCAAGATGTATGCATATCGCACATTGGAAGGTCCCACTCAGAGACGGGCTAAGGGGGTACAACGGATGGCATCACGAGCTCTGTCTATCGAAGACTATTTGAAGTGCCTTCGTGCTGGTGTTCGCGGTGCTGAGTTGCAGCCGCCGCATATGGTCCAGAAAACTAGTATTTGATCAATAGCGCACGAGGTGTACACTGTGCTGCAGTTTAAAATCAGTCTGTCGCCTCATGACGATAAAAGGGTCATCTGTGATGACGACATTGAAACTCGCCCGTACTCACACTACTCACTTGTAGTGAGAGAAGGGGTGGGGGACTCCGATTGAGAGGGAGAGAGAGATAGAGAGAGAGAGAGAGAGAGAGAGAGAGAGAGAGAGAGAGACGGCGAGAGTGCCTGCAGAGTAGTAGTATGACCCTTTTATCATAGTGTAAATACTGGATGAGAGTGTTTTGTAGTGTGTATCAGCTTGCGTACTGTGTATGTCTGAGTGTGTGTGAACGTGTGCGAGCCTGTGTCAAGTGTGCATGTGTGTAAATATTATTTATTCTATCAAAGACAAAACAAAAAAAAATCATAAAAAAACAGAAACTAAAATAAAACCATTTATAAAAAATAGTCTTTATATATATTTGTATATTTTTTCGCTACTATTACTTGTCAATGGCTATATGACTGAAAAGAGATAAAAATTTTACACTTCTTATAATCAAATAGAAGAAGACGAAAATACAATTTTCGCAGTTCGTATCTGCTTTGATCTTAGTAGTAGTTGTAAGTTTCACCTGCCGCTAGCCATCCAGTCAGAACTAAAGAATGTGAGTTCCACCAATTAAATTCTTTATATATATATATATATATATATATATATATATATATATATATATATATATATATATATATACCGAACGTGAGGAGAGGAGCTAGTGTAATTGGTTAATAAAAACCGTACAAATATGCACGGAAGTATGTTTTTTAACACAAACCTACGTTTTTTTAAATGGAACCCCGTTAGTTTTGTTAGCACATCTGAACATATGAACAAATACGTAATCAGCGCCGTTTGTTGCATTGTAAAATGTTAATTACATCCGGAGATACTGTAACCTAAATTTGACGCTTGAGTACCACTCCTCCGCTGTTCGATCGTGTGTATCGGAGAGCACCGAATTACGTAGGGATCCAAAGGGAACGGTGATGGATCTTAGGTACAGAAGAGACTGGAACAGCACATTACGTCCACATGCTAACACCTTTTTATTGGTCTTTTTCACTGACGCACATGTACATTACCATGAGGGGTGAGGTACACGTACACACGTGGTTTCCGTTTTCAATTACGGAGTGGAATAGAGTGTGTCCCGACATGTCAGGCCAATAGATGTTCAATGTGGTGGCCATCATTTGCTGCACACAATTGCAATCTCTGGCGTAATGAATGTCGTACACGCCGCAGTACATCTGGTGTAATGTCGCCGCAGGCTGCCACAATACGTTGTTTCATATCCTCTGGGGTTGTAGTTACATCACGGTACACATTCTCCTTTAACGTACACCGCAGAAAGAAGTCCAGAGGTGTAAGATCAGGAGAACGGGCTGGCCAATTTATGCGTCCTCCACGTCCTATGAAACGCCCGTCGCCGGCCGAAGTGGCCGTGCGGTTAAAGGCGTTGCAGTCTGGAACCACAAGACCACTACGGTCGCAGGTTCGAATCCTGCCTCGGGCATGGATGTTTGTGATGTCCTTAGGTTAGTTAGGTTTAACTAGTTCTAAGTTCTAGGGGACTAATGACCTCAGAAGTTGAGTCCCATAGTGCTCAGAGCCATTTTTTGAAACGCCCGTCGAACATCCTGTCAAGGGTCAGCCTAGTGTTAATTGCGGAATGTGCAGGTGCACCATCATGCTGATACCACATACGTCGACGCGTTTCCAGTGGGATGTTTTGGAGCAACGTTGGCAGATCATTCTGTAGAAACGCGATGTACGTTGCAGCTGTTTGGGTCCCTGCAATGAAGTGAGGACCACTGAGGTGGTCGCCAATGATTCCACACCATACATTTACAGTCCACGGTCGCTGTCGCTCTACCTGTCTGAGCCAGCGAGGGTTGTCCACGGACCAGTAATGCATGTTCCGTAGATTCACTGCCCCGTGGTTTGTGAAACCCGCTTCATCGGTAAACAGGTAGAACTGCAACGCATTCTCTGTTAATGCCCATTGACAGAATTGCACTCGATGATTAAAGTCATCACCATGTAATTGCTGATGTAGCGACACATGAAACGGGTGAAAGCGGTGACGATGCAGTATGCGCATGACACTACTTTGACTCAGTCCATCGGCTCTCGCAATGTCCCGTGTACTCATGTGTGGGTTCATGGCAACAGCAGCTAACACACCAACTACACCCGCTTCTCCTGTGACGGGTCTGTTAAGGACCCGTTTGCGTGCTACGACCATACCTGTTGCATACAGTTGGCGGTAGATGTTTTGCAATGTGCGGCACGTTGGATGCTCTCTGTCCGGGTACCGTTCTGCATACACCCTGCAGGCTTCAGCTGCATTTCGTCGACACTCGCCATAGATGAGTATCATCTCCGCCTTTTCAGAGTTCGAATACACCATGGTCACAGTTCCTACAACACTACACTATCACAGACGTCTGGTAACACGGGGTACTACAGTTGGTCTGCTGCGGAGACGAATGCAGAATAACACTAGCAGCAAGCGCTACATGCGGACACTGCGACAGCTAGACCAAACCACAACAGTGCACTACAGCCACACTCGTAAACACGGTCGTCATCGTAAACATGTCCCTGCAGGTGCTGCTCGCCGACCGTGGCCCGTGTTTGTTACAACACGCAACTGAACGTCGGAGGTTCCAAGCGTCAACTTTAGGTTACAATATCTCCGGATGTAATTAACATTTTACAATGCAACAAACGGCACTGATTACGTATTTGTTTATATGTTCAACTGTGCTAACAAAACTAACGTCGTTCCATTAAAAAAAACGTAGGTTTGTGTTAAAAAACATACTTCCGTGCATTTTTGTATGGTTTGTATTAAACAATTACACTAGCCTCTCTCCTCACGTTCGGTCTGTGGAATCGGTTCGTCAGTATTTGATATGGTTTACGAAATATATCCCGGTTCACCTGCTTGTTGTAGTGGAAATTGTCTAGAGCCACTTACTTCAATGAAATATAATTTAAATTGCTAGTGGAAAATGTTTTAGAGCCACTATCTTGAACTAAAAATAAGTTTGGCATTAGTTAAAAAAGTGTTTCCGGTGGAACTTCACTAAAGATATTATTTACCTTGTAAGATACTATAATTACGTTCTAGTACCTCTGCTTTAGTTATATATATATATATATATATATATATATATATATATATATATATATATATATATATATATATATATATATATATATATATATATACTCTGCACAATGCTTATGTATTTATGAATAATGTAAAAACACGTATCTGCAAAGTTCAGAACTTTCATATTTTTACTTGAAGACAAATAATGTATCTCTAAGCTCATATAATGTGAAAAAAAAAGAGTGAATCATTTTACTGTAAACTGATATGTCGCAAGCAACGGTTAAAAGAATCTGAATTGAATAATAAATTCAATTATTTTATTGTAAAAAAGTTGCACGAGTTTGTTATTATTTCACCCTCAATTATGATCCAGGTACGTTGCACTGGTACAGAGATAGACCTATAAGGTTTTTACTGATTTAAAGACAGGGATGAAATCTGAATGACGCGTGCTGGACTTGTCCGCCAGTCACAAACAGACCCCGCCACTCTCTTTGTGGTCCTGTCACTTTAAACGGCGGTCATCTGGCGAAGCCGACCCTAGAACTCTCTCTTTCAGGTCCTGTCACTTTCAACGGTTGACTCATCGCCGCACTGGCGAGGTGGAAGCAGGTAAACTGGCTCAGACAGCTCCAGTGGAATGCGCTTCATGCACAGTATCCCCAATAAACTTACTTCTATGGAAGTAGGTGTCACAGAAAGAAAACAACAAGTTTTCTTATGGAGAAAAAAAATTATTTATTTATTTGTGAGCCATTTTAAAAGTAATTTTACATTTTCAGATGCAGACACAAAACTATTTTTTTCTTCTTCACACGGTCGCTGTCTAAGTTGTGGATAGGTGGACAATCGTAGTATTCCAGGCTCTGGATAGCCGCATATTTGAAGATTCGACGCAGCCAGCTACTCTTCTCATAGCCTTTAACGTAGATTATTGTCTTCTTGTGATCAAATACTCTCACCAACTGCAGCAAATGTTTAAAAGAGATGCCAGGGGCATCCCACATAATACCATGATAAAATTTTCTTAGCCACATCGCACTTCTGACTGTCTTATTGCACTTGACGTCTTTAAATGGTTTCGGCGATTCAACTCTTGATACAAATGTTCTTATTACTCCATCACTTCGCGTGAATGCTATTAATGCACAGTCTTTAATTATGAAACGCCTGCACTCATCATAGTAAAATCCTTGAACGTCAGCTATGATCCTCACACCTTCAGGTAACATCGTGATCTAGCAGAGTGCGTGTTAATTTATACAACTCGTTGCACTATACCAGTGAGCGGACAGTAGTTAACGAGACGATCATGCAGAACGAGAGCAAATGCCGAAGTCTGATCAGGGAAGTTTGCTGAAGATTCAAATTCAATCCGTACATCTATAGGTCCTGATTTAATTATCTCATTCTGTTTTGAACAGTCAATCACGATTATTGTCGCTAGCTTCTTGAAACTCTGTGGGCTGAGTAGGAATCCTTCATTTTCAACACCTTCGTAGTAAGATGCTCGGAATCTCGCATACATGTTAAATGCCAGACTGTATACATTACTATCCCACTGTAATGTAGATTCTCATATGGGTAGTATTCTGAATTCAAGAAGACTCTGGCGTTAGTTAACTTGCAGTGACAAATTCAGTTGAGTCCTTTGATACATTAGCACGCCTTTGAGTTTGAAATTCGAGGATGATGAATCGAGGTGCTTCCAACTGCACTGATGTTTTAATAGCCCGAGTATGTGTGGACGCTGTAGGTAGGACTGGGTATTCAAAAAGCTCCCATGATCGGAAAGTTAGTGGTAGGTAGGTGCCAGCATTCAGAACTTTTAAGAGCTTCAAGCGCTCCTCGTCGGCAACGGTGATGTGATGCATTTTCCATGCTGTGTTATTAATCTTGATTAGAACATTCTCTGCAGCTGTTTGAGAGAATGAATTCGCGTCACTTGCACTTCTCACCAAAATAAGTTCCTGTTTAGCGTTGATAATTATTCGCTGCATATCCTCAAAATATACCATAAGCATTTTTAGTGGCACGCACGTGGTAAATCGGCTTTGTCCACCCTCCCCATCCCTGTATCTATGAACCACCCAGCATTTTCCAAACTGAATCAGAGGGCGAGGCTGAAACGTACGTCTTAAGGGCTGATGTAATACCAACATTTCGTGTAAGGTCTATTTCAATTCCGTTGAGTTCATAGCGTATCTCTTGAAACAGGAATGCTACGGCATTTCGAGTGAGCTTCGAGAGCGCTACGGCAGCCCCATCAGCTTTCTTAAATGTGTAGTCCAGGTAGAGGAAGCTCTTGCTAGGCAGTGTTACCACGTCCTGATGCTGGATAACAATCCTAATTTCATCATTTTTGTTAAATGTGCTTGTAGCGTTGGGTTTGTGTGAGTGGTATTCATGACGAATAATTCGGTCATCATACTCTAATGACTGAGTTACGTTGAGCGACGTCATTCTGCGGTTTTAAACCTGCTGAAATGAGGAATTCGTAATTAAGACGTGTTATCACCTTGCCCTTCCGTGTTGCACTGACGGGTTGTGAGCCTGGTGTGCTAGCTTTATACCTTATTCCCATCTCGCCTTAGATGCAGGCACACAATGATCTCTTCTCCTCTAAAGTTAACAAACTAATTATTCTGGTGCACAATACGCAGTTCAAGGTAGTCCAGTGTCTGAACAGTCACCGGGAGATATATAGCGTTTGTGGGGGCTTGAACTATTTTATACCCTGTGCCGACTGTAGGAAAGAATCCGTAAATTGAGTGAATCAATTTACCGTTCAGGTATGAGTTTGTGGCAATATTACACTCAACGTGGATTGTACTCACACAGCATGATCTGATGCGTAAAATTTACTTCCGTCCTTCACCAAAACACGATCCTTCGCAAAACCTAGCAGTGGACCAGTTGAATGTCTCTGTGTAAAGTCGATTGTAGCACTCTCTGTCTGTATTTCAGATTTAAGGCTATTAATGTTTGCCCGTAGTTCAATACCTTTTTCTGACTGTTTTAAGAGTTCGTTTAAATCATCAATATCGTAGGCACCAGGTTGTATTTGTAGACACTCCTTCTGGCCGTCAATTTCAAGATGTAGTTTATTGTTGCTCTGTGTAATATTTTGAATGCTGTTATACGTCTCTAGACAAATCAGTGCAATACTCCAGTCCCCTGCACTTAAATCAATCGGCAGAAAGTAATTTGAGCGTAATACTGATCCTCGCTCTTTTAAAGTCAGAGTGTACAACATTGCATCTAAACATCAAATGATGGACATGTGTTCAATGACAGCTCTTTTATATATCGCGCACATGATCTGGCGATGACGCAATCTAGAGGGGGTTTGCCGACGCTGTGATGAGGAACATAGCGCACAGATGACCACAGAGATATGTGTTAAAGTCCTGATATCGCCGGACATCGTAGAAGACGCGTCTTTTGCTGGTGAAGTAGCGTTGTAATTCTTCAGGCGGCTGTAAATCGCCGAATGAATCGAAATACTGAACTGTATTTGGACTTATCTTAACATAAACAACCAAATGGGTCCCTGGACCCCCAGCAACATCTAAATTTACAACTCCGCACACATTAGTCCGCCACATGGTCTTCGGTAGTGTATTCCGCATAAATACGCCGCGGAATCCACGAATTTTGAAGTTTTTGTTTAAGAATTTTAACTAGATCTTTATTCGTGAGCGCTCGGTCGGGTAGGACAACTAACGGACTTTTTATTTATTTATGAAGAGAGCTAGTCCTTTCCTGTATGGTTTCAAGTAGAGACCTTTTCCGATAGCTGCTGCCTCCATAGCGCGATTATGTCTTCTGGCTTTCTCTAGTTGGGCTTGTGCATTCTGTGCGTTTTTGACCGTTTTGGCGACAGCTGCGGCACCGTCTGTGAGTGACCCTACAGCGGACAGGGCTGCAAGGGCTGGAACGAGGAACGGGATAATTCCGCCCGAAGTCTTTGGTAGTGGTAGGACCCTAGGTGGTTTAATTGAAGCCGTGTTTTTCTTCTGTTTCCCACCATTCAACAAACGTTTAGCTGCAGACATCGAGGTGAGAATACAGTTTTTCAAACAACCGGGTGTGTTGTTCTTCTTCCTGTTCTTCTTCACTCGCAAAGCTGTTCGCGCTGCTTCCATAATTCGTTTGAAATTCATCACACCCAAGCCCAACTTAATTTTTCCACGCATGGTTTTATCAACCACGAATGCAGCAACGCGTTGGCCTATTCCGAGATCTTTTCTTCGCCTTATTTGCTTGGCTTTATCTGCTAATATCCGGTCGGCGACGTGGCGTACTGGGAGATCCTTATTTGCTGCGTATGCGAGATCGTGCTCAAGGCAGGCTTCGTCTAGTAGGTTAATACCTTTATCGCCTCGTGCCAGGCGCTTCTGAAGCTTTGTTACAGGCCCACAGAAGTTATATCTGGGAATGTGCAACTCAACAGGCAACTTATCGAGAACACCACCTCCACCTCTTATTATGATGTGCCTCCTATCGTGCATGGTACGCTACTGAGGAGATAGAGGTCTACTCTTCCTGTTATATACTAACATGTCAGCTTCGATCCAACTGTTTTCTGAGGATGGAAATCTTAGCCAGCCGGCCGCGGTGGCCGAGCGGTTCTAGGCGCTTTAGTCCGGAACCACGCGGCTGCTACGGTCGCAGGTTCGAATCCTGCCTCGGGCATGGATGTGTGTGATGTCCTTAGGTTAGTTAGGCTTAAGTAGTTCTAAGTTCTTGGGAACTGATGACCTCAGATGTTAAGTCCCATAGTGCTCAGAGCCAGCCAAATCCTAGCCATTTAACCAGTGCTCTATTCCCACGACGTCTTATCACGCGCTCAATGAGAAATACATCTGGTTCAGAACTCTTGTGCAATTCCTCCGTGTAAAAGCATCCTGCAATTTCTTCGCCCTTGCCGTCCTTTAAGATATATGTCCTAGGGTTGGTTCGCTGCACTTTGGATACTGTGAATATCTCAGCCGACCAATTTGGTAAGAACGATTTCTCGAACGCTGTCTTGTGTTTTGAAATACGTACTAAGTCGCCTATATTGAACCTCTGTTTGCGAGGGTCGAGAATTTTAATCCGGAAATATACTGTGTCCATGAGTGAATTATCGCGAACATCGATAGGTCTCATTTTTATTGTACTGTGTTTGGTTCGATTATACTTTGCAATTATCTGTGGGAGGATATCTACCCACTTGTACGAACCGCGAAGATTAAACTGCATCCACATTTGAGCTTTGATTGCTCTGCTTTAAGGTGGGTAAACGTGGAGTAGTGGTGTATGCCATACCGCGCCATCACAGTCTTGAAATGGTCATTGTAAAACTCCCCACCGTGATCGGTTTGAAGATTGGCCAGGCATCGATTCTTTCCTGTCTGCAGCAGACGCTCAAACACCACAGCAATATCTCTACCGGTTTTCGTTTTCACAGGTAATGCCCATGCGAATTTAGAGCCCATGAACCATAGACCTTGCCGTTGGTGGGGAGGCTTGCGTGCCTCAGCGACACAGATAGCCGTACCGCAGGTGCAACCACAACGGAGGGGTATCTGTTGAGAGGCCAGACAAACGTATGGTTCCTGAAGAGGGGCAGCAGCCTTTTCAGTAGTTGCAGGGTCAACAGTCTGGATGATTGACTGATCTGGCCTTGTAACATTAACCAAAACGGCCTTGCTGTGCTGGTACTGCGAACGGCTGAAAGCAAGGGGAAACTACGGCCGTAATTTTTCCCGAGGGCATGCAGCTTTACTGTATGGATAAATTATGATGGCGTCCTCTTGGGTAAAGTATTCCGGAGGTAAAATAGTCCCCCATTCGGATCTCCGGGCGGGGACTACTCAGGAGGACGTCGTTATCAGGCGAAAGAAAACTGGCGTTCTACGGATCGGAGCGTGGAATGTCAGATCCCTTAATCGGGCAGGTAGATTAGAAAATTTAAAAAGGGAAATGGATAGGTTAAAGTTAGATATAGTGGGAATTAGCGAAGTTCGGTGGCAGGAGGAACAAGACTTTTGGTCAGGTGAATACAGGGTTATAAATACAAAATCAAATACGGGTAATGCAGGAGTAGGTTTAATAATGAATAAAAAAATAGGAGTTCGGGTAAGCTACTACAAACAATATAGTGAACTATTATTGTGGCCAAGATAGACACTAAGCCCACGCCTACAACTGTAGTACAAGTTTATATGCCAACTAGCTCTGCAGATGACGAAGAAATTGATGAAATGTATGATGATATAAAAGAAATTATTCAGGTAGTGAAGGGAGACGAAAATTTAATAGTCATGGGTGATTGGAATTCGAGAGTAGGAAAAGGGAGAGAAGGAAACATAGTAGGTGAATATGGATTGGGGCTAAGAAATGAAAGAGGAAGCCGCCTGGTAGAATTTTGCACAGAACATAACTTAATCATAGCTAACACTTGGTTCAAGAATCATGAAAGAAGGTTGTATACATGGAAGAACCCTGGAGATACTAGAAGATATCAGATAGATTATATAATGGTAAGACAGAGATTTAGGAACCAGGTTTTAAATTGTAAGACATTTCCAGGGCCAGATGTGGACTCTGACCACAATCTATTGTTTATGAACTGTAGATTAAAACTGAAGAAACTGCAAAAAGGTGGGAATTTGAGGAGATGGGACCTGGATAAACTGACAGAATCAGAGGTTGTAGAGAGTTTCAGGAAGAGCATAAAGGAACAAATGACAAGAATGGGGGAAAGAAATACAGTAGAAGAAGAATGGGTAGCTTTGAGGGATGAAGTAGTGAAGGCAGCAGAGGATCAAGTAGGTAAAAAGACGAGGGCTAGTAGAAATCCTTGGGTGACGGAAGAAATACTGGATTTAATTGATGAAAGGAGAAAATATAAAAAATTCAGTAAATGAAGCAGGCAAAAAGGAATACAAACGTCTCAAAAATGAGATCGACAGGAAGTGCAAAATGGCTAAGCAGGCATGGCTAGAGGGCAAATGTAAGGATGTAGAGGCTTGTCTCACTAGGGTTAAGATAGATACTGCCTACAGGAAAATTAAAGAGACGTTTGGAGAAAAGAGAACCACTTGTATGAATATCAAGGGCTCAGATGGAAACCCAGTTCTAAGCAAAGAATGGAAAGCAGAAAGGTGGAAGGAGTATATAGAGGGACTATACAAGGGCGATGTTCTTGAGGACAATATTGTGGAAATGGAAGAGGATGTAGATGAAGATGAAATGGGAGATATGATACTGCGTGAAGAATTTGATAGAGCACTGAAAGACCTAAGTCGAAACAAGGCCCCGGAAGTAGACAACATTCCATTAGAACTACTGACAGCCATGGGAGAGCCAGTCCTGACAAAACTCTACCATCTGGCGAGCAAAATGTATGAGACAGGCGAAATACCCTCAGACTTCAAGAAGAATATAATAATTCCAATCCCAAAGAAAGCAGGCGTTGACAGATGTGAAAATTACCGAACTGTCAGTTTAATAAGTCACGGCTGCAAAATACTAACGCGAATTCTGTACAGACGAATGGAAAAACTGGTAGAAGCCGACCTCGGGGAAGATCAGTTTGGATTCCGTAGAAATATTGGAACACGTGAGGCAATACTGACCCTACGACTTATCTTAGAAGCTAGATTAAGAAAAGGCAAACCTACGTTTCTAACATTTGTAGACTTGGAGAAAGCTTTTGACAATGTTGACTGGAATAATCTCTTTCAAATTCTGAAGGTGGCAGGGGTAAAATACAGGGAGCGAAAGGCTATTTACAATTTGTACAGAAACCAGATGGCAGTTATAAGAGTCGAGGGAGATGAAAGGGAAGCAGTGGTTGGGAAGGGAGTGAGACAGGGTTGTAGCCTCTCCCCGATGTTATTCAATCTGTATATTGAGCAAGCAGTAAAGGAAACAAAAGAAAAATTCGGAGTAGGTATTAAAATCCATGGAAAAGAAATAAAAACTTTAAGGTTCGCCGATGACATTGTAATTCTGTCAGAGACAGCAAAGGACTTGGAAGAGCAGTTGAACGGAATAGACAGTGTCTTGAAGGGAAGATATAAGATGAACATCAACAAAAGCAAAACGAGGATAATGGAATGTAGTCGACTTAAGTCGGGCGATGCTGAGGGAATTAGATTGGGAAATGAGATACTTAAAGTAGTAAATGAGTTTTGCTATTTGGGGAGCAAAATAACTGATGATGGTCGAAGTAGAGAGGATATAAAATGTAGACTGGCAATGGCAAGGAAAGCGTTTCTGAAGAAGAGAAATTTGTTAACATCGAGTATAGATTTAAATGTCAGGAAGTCGTTTCTGAAAGTATTTGTATGGAGTGTAGCCATGTATGGAAGTGAAACGTGGACAATAAATAGTTTGGACAAGAAGAGAATAGAAGCCTTTGAAATGTGGTACTACAGAAGAATACTGAAGATTAGATGGGTAGATCACATAACTAATGAGGAAGTATTGAATAGGATTGGAGAGAAGAGGAGTTTGTGGCACAACTTGACTAGAAGAAGGGATCGGTTGGTAGGACATGTTCTGAGGCATTAAGGGATCATCAGCTTAGTATTGGAGGGCAGCGTGGAGGGTAAAAATCGTAGAGGGAGACCAAGAGATGAATACACTAAACAGATTCAGAAGGATGTAGGCTGCAGTACGTATTGGGAGATGAAGAAGCTTGCACAGGATAGAGTAGCATGGAGAGATGCATCAAACCAGTCTCAGGACTGAAGACCACAACAACAACACATCAATAACCATTAACATGTATTTGAATCCATTATTATGAGGTGAATATCGATTCATATCTAGAAGATCAGCTTGCCAGAGGTCATCCAGCCCTTTAATCATGATATGTCTATGAGGGTATGTTCTGCCTGCTGGCTTGTGCAGTTCTCGAACCAAGGTCTCCATACTTATTCGATGATACCTCTCTCTCGAAGCTCTGAGATTATGGATACAACCTCATTCGAATGAGCTGTATTGCCCGCAGCAGCCGAAGCCATCAACAGTCGAAGTCTGTCTATTAGTTCATCTGGGTCATCGTAATATACACTCCTGGAAATTGAAATAAGAACACCGTGAATTCATTGTCCCAGGAAGGGGAAACTTTATTGACACATTCCTGGGGTCAGATACATCACATGATCACACTGACAGAACCACAGGCACATAGACACAGGCAACAGAGCATGCACAATGTCGGCACTAGTACAGTGTATATCCACCTTTCGCAGCAATGCAGGCTGCTATTCTCCCATGGAGACGATCGTAGAGATGCTGGATGTAGTCCTGTGGAACGGCTTGCCATGCCATTTCCACCTGGCGCCTCAGTTGGACCAGCGTTCGTGCTGGACGTGCAGACCGCGTGAGACGACGCTTCATCCAGTCCCAAACATGCTCAATGGGGGACAGATCCGGAGATCTTGCTGGCCAGGGTAGTTGACTTACACCTTCTAGAGCACGTTGCGTGGCACGGGATACATGCGGACGTGCATTGTCCTGTTGGAACAGCAAGTTCCCATGCCGGTCTAGGAATGGTAGAACGATGGGTTTGATGACGGTTTGGATGTACCGTGCACTATTCAGTGTCCCCTCGACGATCACCAGTGGTGTACGGCCAGTGTAGGAGATCGCTCCCCACACCATGATGCCGGGTGTTGGCCCTGTGTGCCTCGGTCGTATGCAGTCCTGATTGTGGCGCTCACCTGCACGGCGCCAAACACGCATACGACCATCATTGGCACCAAGGCAGAAGCGACTCTCATCGCTGAAGACGACACGTCTCCATTCGTCCCTCCATTCACGCCTGTCGCGACACCACTGGAGGCGGGCTGCACGATGTTGGGGCGTGAGCGGAAGACGGCCTAACGGTGTGCGGGACCGTAGCCCAGCTTCATGGAGACGGTTGCGAATGGTCCTCGCCGATACCCCAGGAGCAACAGTGTCCCTAATTTGCTGGGAAGTGGCGGTGCGGTCCCCTACGGCACTGCGTAGGATCCTACGGTCTTGGCGTGCATCCGTGCGTCGCTGCGGTCCGGTCCCAGGTCGACGGGCACGTGCACCTTCGGCCGACCACTGGCGACAACATCGATGTACTGTGGAGACCTCACGCCCCACGTGTTGAGCAATTCGGCGGTACGTCCACCCGGCCTCCCGCATGCCCACTATACGCCCTCGCTCAAAGTCCGTCAACTGCACATACAGTTCACGTCCACGCTGTCGCGGCATGCTACCAGTGTTAAAGACTGCGATGGAGCTCCGTATGCCACGGCAAACTGGCTGTCACTGACGGCGGCGGTGCACAAATGCTGCGCAGCTAGCGCCATTCGACGGCCAACACCGCGGTTCCTGGTGTGTCCGCTGTGCCGTGCGTGTGATCATTGCTTGTACAGCCCTCTCGCAGTGTCCGGAGCAAGTATGGTGGGTCTGACACACCGGTGTCAATGTGTTCTTTTTTCCATTTCCAGGAGTGTATATACTGTGGGACTTGATTGCTCACTCCTTTATGCTGAAAGTCTACACCCTCACCGACACTTTTAGCTTGCTCATTGAGTAAAGGTTGTATAATGGTAGTGTATTTAGAGTTTTCAGGCTTTTTCAGTGTTCCGTCGGGATTTTTGTACAGGTCAGTCAAGTTAAGTATTTCCCGATAGACTTTGCAATCATCGGCAGAGTATTTTAAGTTTTTTCATGGCCTTATGAAGATTAGGTTCATTAAGCCAGGTGTTCTTTTAAACTCTGTATCCCCGATGCGTATTGTGCTATCGGATAAAGTTATAGTTTGAGAGCCCAGCATGTACGGTCTCGCCCTGCTGACACCAAATATTCTATCTATCTTAACGGTGGATACTGGTTGGTGAATTCTGCGATTGGGTCATTATTATGCAAAGCTATCTTGGTGATAGATTCGGAACAGGTTTAAAAGTTTCATTTAGTGTTTGCTCGCGATCTATATGTCCCAACTTCAGCAAACGTAATTTCTCTCGAACTGCTTTGCGCGCCTGAAGGACTTTATGCTTTGTCGACATCTCGAAGGATACTAATCAGAGCTCTGAATATCACGTGGTTTTATATATGCTTTGTTGTACTTCTTCTTCTCCTTTTTTCCTACGCCACCTTCTTCAATAACAACGGCCTCGGCTTCTATCATTCCCTCAATTGCGCTAATTCTCTTCTCTATCCGGTTTTGGTTAATGGCAAGAAGTTTCTGGGTGTCCTTTAATTCCCTTGCAACTGAACTAGTCTGGACTCAAGATTTTTAAATTTGATATCGGTGTACATTCGGGCACTCTGTCTTTGCACACCTAATCTCTCAGTCTGAGCGTCCGCCATGCGTGCAAATTTGTCCATGGTGAAGTGTTAACTGATGGGATAAGGTATTTTCGTACGTTTATATATGGAGAAAGTCTTGGAAGTTCCGGCTATACCTACCGTCATTTGGTTTACGGGATTTATCAATAACGAGAAAGCCGTATTGTGAGTGGTTTCAGCAATCAGCACATATCTTTACAAATTCGTTTATGACATGTCGGTCCCTACGTGAGCATGGTAAATGTGCTTTAAATTGAGGTTGTCTTGTTTGAATGCTATAATGAGATTTGCGTTGTCCCTCACCAGCTGTTTTGGGATCCTGGAATACGTTTGACTCAGATAAAATACATCAACACCCATATGACGGCCAAAGCAGAAATATTTACGGATTTGATCTTGCTTGCGCCATAGGGTGGTGGGGTTTCGGGTTCCGCTGGATAGGTCAGGAGTCCACTACACGCAGCAAGCGGCTACACGGGTAGCAGGGGTTGTGTGGCGTGGACTGGGCGGTTTTTTAGGTTAGATGGCCTCGGGCAAGTACAGAAAGGGCAACAGCCTCAAAGGGTGCGGAGCAAAGTCAGGACATGCGGGGACCAAGCAGCAATCGGTATTGTAATTGTAAACTGTCGAAGCTGCGTTGGTAAAGTACCGGAACTTCAAGCGCTGATAGAAAGCACCGAAGCTGAAATCGTTATAGGTACAGAGAGCTGGCTTAAGCCAGAGATAAATTCTGCCGAAATTTTTACAGAGGTACAGACCGTGTTTAGGAAGGATAGATTGCATGCAACCGGTGGTGGAGTGTTTGTCGCTGTTAGTAGTAGTTTATCCTGTAGTGAAGTAGAAGTGGATAGTTCCTGCGAATTATTATGGGTGGAGGTTACACTCAACAACCGAGCTGGGTTAATAATTGGCTCCTTTTACCGACCTCCCGACTCAGCAGCGTTAGTGGCAGAACAACTGAGAGAAAATTTGGAATACATTTCGCATAAATTTCCTCAGCATGTTATAGTCTTAGGTGGAGATTTCAATTTACCAGATATAGACTGGGACACTCAGATGTTTAGGGCGGGTGGTAGGGACAGAGCATCGAGTGACATTATACTGAGTGCACTATCCGAAAATTACCTCGAGCAATTAAACAGAGAACCGACTCGTGGAGATAACATCTTGGACCTACTGATAACAAACAGACCCGAACTTTTCGACTCTGTAAGTGCAGAACAGGGAATCAGTGATCATAAGGCCGTTGTAGCATCCCTGAATATGGAAGTTAATAGGAATATAAAAAAAGGGAGGAAGGTTTATCTGTTTAGCAAGAGTAATAGAAGGCAGATTTCAGACCACCTAACAGATCAAAACGAAAATTTCTGTTCCGACACTGACAATGTTGAGTGTTTATGGAAAAAGTTCAAGGCAATCGTAAAATGCGTTTTAGACAGGTACGTGCCGAGTAAAACTGTGAGGGACGGGAAAAACCCACCGTGGTACAACAACAAAGTTAGGAAACTACTGCGAAAGCAAAGAGAGCTTCACTCCAAGTTTAAACGCAGCCAAAACCTCTCAGACAAACAGAAGCTAAGCGATGTCAAAGTTAGCGTAAGGAGGGCTATGCGAGAAGCGTTCAGTGAATTTGAAAGTAAAATTCTATGTACAGACTTGACAGAAAATCCTAGGAAGTTCTGGTCTTACGTTAAATCAGTAAGTGGCTCGAAACAGCATATCCAGACACTCCGGGATGATGATGGCATTGAAACAGAGGATGACACGCGTAAAGCTGAAATACTAAACACCTTTTTCCAAAGCTGTTTCACAGAGGAAGACCGCACTGCAGTTCCTTCTCTAAATCCTCGCACAAACGAAAAAATGGCTGACATCGAAATAAGTGTCCAAGGAATAGAAAAGCAACTGGAATCACTCAACAGAGGAAAGTCCACTGGACCTGACGGGATACCAATTCGATTCTACACAGAGTACGCGAAAGAACTTGCCCCCCTTCTAACAGCCGTGTACCGCAAGTCTCTAGAGGAACGGGGGGTTCCAAATGATTGGAAAAGAGCACAGGTAGTCCCAGTCTTCAAGAAGGGTCGTCGAGCAGATGCGCAAAACTATAGACCTATATCTCTGACGTCGATCTGTTGTAGAATTTTAGAACATGTTTTTTGCTCGAGTATCATGTCGTTTTTGGAAACCCAGAATCTACTATGTAGGAATCAACATGGATTCCGGAAACAGCGATCGTGTGAGACCCAACTCGCGTTATTTGTTCATGAGACCCAGAAAATATTAGATACAGGCTCCCAGGTAGATGCTATTTTTCTTGACTTCCGGAAGGCGTTCGATACAGTTCCGCACTGTCGCCTGATAAACAAAGTAAGAGCCTACGGAATATCAGACCAGCTGTGTGGCTGGATTGAAGATTTTTTAGCAAACAGAACACAGCATGTTGTTATCAATGGAGAGACGTCTACAGACGTTAAAGTAACCTCTGGCGTGCCACAGGGGAGTGTTATGGGACCATTGCTTTTCACAATATATATAAATGACCTAGTAGATAGTGTCGGAAGTTCCATGCGGCTTTTCGCGGATGATGCTGTAGTATACAGAGAAGTTGCAGCATTAGAAAATTGTAGTGAAATGCAGGAAGATCTGCAGCGGATA
This sequence comes from Schistocerca nitens, assembly GCF_023898315.1. Classification (NCBI taxonomy): domain Eukaryota; kingdom Metazoa; phylum Arthropoda; class Insecta; order Orthoptera; family Acrididae; genus Schistocerca; species Schistocerca nitens. The sequence goes on along the minus strand of NC_064615.1, from coordinate 664,714,854 downwards.
GGCACTTGGTGCAGGGAGTGGCAACTGTCCCTTAACATAGACAAATGTAATGTATTGCGAATACATAGAAAGAAGGATCCTTTATTGTATGATTATATGATAGCGGAACAAACACTGGTAGCAGTTACTTCTGTAAAATATCTGGGAGTATGCGTGCGGAACGATTTGAAGTGGAATGATCATACAAAATTAATTGTTGGTAAGGCGGGTACCACGTTGAGATTCATTGGGAGAGTGCTTAGAAAATGTAGTCCAGCAACAAAGGAGGTGGCTTACAAAACACTCGTTCGACCTATACTTGAGTATTGCTCATCAGTGTGGGATCCGTACCATTTCGGGTTGACGGAGGAGATAGAGAAGATCCAAAGAAGAGCGGCGCGTTTCGTCACAGGGTTATTTTGTAACCGTGATAGCGTTACGGAGATGTTTAATAAACTCAAGTGGCAGACTCTGCAAGAGAGGCGCTCTGCATCGCGGTGTAGCTTGCTCGCCAGGTTTCGAGAGGGTGCGTTTCTGGATGAGGTATCGAGTATATTGCTTCCCCCTACTTATACCTCCCGAGGAGATCACGAATGTAAAATTAGAGAGATTAGAGCGCGCACGGAGGCTTTCAAACAGTCGTTCTTCCCGCGAATCATACGCGACTGGAACAGGAAAGGGAGGTAATGACAGTGGCACGTAAAGTGCCCTCCGCCACACACCGTTGGGTGGCTTGCGGAGTATGAATGTAGATGTAGATGTAGATGTAGATGTAGATGTAGTGTTAGGCTTTACCTCTTCAGGTGGGGGGACGTCGTCGCTTTCACTGAAGGCTCTGTACGTTACACCGTCTACTCCATCTAATATTTTCTTCAGTAACTGGTACTTGGGCTGAAAGAGTGTTTTTGAGAAGACGAAAAGGTGCTCGAAGTGAACTCCGTCTATGTGCGTTAACAGAGCCATGAGGACATTTGTCAAATGGTTCAAATGGCTCTGAGCACTATGGGACTCAACTGCTGAGGTCATTAGTCCCCTAGAACTTAGAACTAGTTAAACCTAACTAACCTAAGGACATCACAAACATCCATGCCCGAGGCAGGATTCGAACCTGCGACCGTAGCGGTCTTGCGGTTCCAGACTGCAGCGCCTTTAACCGCACGGCCACTTCTGCCGGCAGGACATTTGCCTTACCACAGCTGGATGGACCTATAATTCCAGCTCGTATGCTGTCAGGAAGGAGTCGTCCGTTCTTGTTGGTCTTCTGGTCTTGGTCATCATCACAGGACCAGTCACCTACAACAAAGCCCTTGAGGCGAGGGTGTTTCACCCAGCCCGCCATGATACCTACTGTGGTAGGTCAAGGAGTGGAATACGCTTTTATATGATTAACAATATGTGTTTTTGTGTAGTCACTATAGCGCAGTCACCAACTGAGCTACAACGGCTACACAATAGAATGAACTCGAGGTGGTATATTTAAAAGGAAGGCTGTCATATAGATTAACGTAGGTGACATTTTGTCTTGACAAATAAAAAACATTAAATCACAAATTTAATATTATAAAATAATATATTTATTTATTAAAATATTTACAAATATGATCAGTATGAGAGAAAATCAGTACATTCTTTTTTATGCGGTGCAGCAGAAGTACTGTATTTGGAAAACAGTTGCTTCTTGTAAGCTTGAAATTCAGCATGTATATCTTGTAATGTTATGGGTGAATTACAGTAGTCCGGTATTCCGTCAGTAAATCTGAGTTCGAAATTTTCAACACTTTTTCGAGGAATAGAACAAGACTTGGGCACTGGTGTTATACACATACTAAAACAATGTTCTTATCATCTATGTAGATGCTACATGTGTGAAGCCTGTTAATGATGTTGGTGTACACTGCCTGAACATATGGGCACCATCTATTTAGTCTCTCTATCGTACTAGTTAGAGCCATGTCTAAATTGAACAAGTTATTAACAGTGGGGTGATGCATGAAAATACTATAACCATCAGCACTTTTAATGTTTAGTGTAGCATCATCATACAGTGATAGAATACTCACAGTTAGACTGCCACAGTACATGTCCAGGTAGGAGTGGGATGGATAATATTCGGTAGTCATATGATTCTTGATGTGTGGTTTTAAACGACACAGTTCATCCCACTCGTAGTCAGAAAATTTCACTTTAATATTTTTGAGCACATTTTCCAGCACTAACACAGTTGTGAGGCTACCATACTGTGAAACTTCAAGTCCTACATGGATACGTTTTGAACCACTAACTGTTAACACATAGCTTGAGGCGAATAGTAAAGGTTGAGGTGAAGCAGCGGTCGGTATCTTCTCATCCACGACATCCACACCAGCGCTGTTAGCCTGCTGTTCTTGCACTGATGATGGGATGTTCCTTGTGAGATTATGATCAGTGGACGGTGCGTACGAAGGAGCCCAGTACTGTGAAGCCCCGTCAAACGCAGCCTCTGGCACCGACATTAACACCTGGCTATCCTGCTCCAGCATGCTGAGAAGCTGAGCTACAGGATCCTGCGTGGACGAGTCTGAGGCCTTCACGTGCGTGGGCTGGGACATGCTGGGACCTGCTGAAACTGGTGTCATGGGTGGAGCTGCTGCAGGACCAAGACGAATATCCATAAGAAATGGTGTGATGCGGGTAGAGAAATAATAATAATAGCAATAATAATAATAATAATAATTTGGGGACTTACTTTTCTGGTGCTGCTTGCTCCTCCTCCTATTCTGCTGTATTGGTAAGTGACACTTCATTTTGATCGACTGGAACAGAGATGGAGGAGCTGCTGAGTGCTCCTTATATAGAAGCCAACTACGTCATCATGATGCTGTGCTGCTATTGGTTGAATGAGGTGAACACGTGACCTATCAAAGTGCCCTCTAGTGGAGAACTCATGAACTAGATCAGTTCGTCGCTTTGCTGGATCGGAGGCAGTCGTCTCTTTTGGGCTGGGAGCTTATATGTGGGCTTTAGAAAAGGTAGACAGTTCCAACAGTAGCAGATGTTTCCACGAGATGGGTAATGCATTTTTAAAGCATTTCGTTGGAGGGAATTTATTTGGAGGACTGTGTTCTTGTTCTTATTCATATGTTCCAGGACTAATGCACGTTTCCATTCAGCATGTAGAAGGTTATGGGGGCAGTCCTTGGCTGTATGCTTTCAAACTAAACTGCTGTTAAACTCATCACAGTCAAACACCAATAACTCATCGATTGAACACATTCTGCAGGATGGTCTTCAATGGTATATACATTGTATACGAATATGCTTACGCCGAAGCGAATTGGTGTCAACTGAACGTCTCTTGCATTTTGGAAGAGTCAATGTTTGATGGTAAATAAGCCTCCAGTTTGTGCATGCGCATGAGCATATGCTGGTTACGGGATGCATCCTGGATCCATCCCTCTGCATTGCCGAAATCTGCTGAACAGAATTCTTGTACTTATTGCCCCAACACTCCTCCATTATCATACGCTTCCACACCTCATGTAGTGAACTGTGGCTACAGTCCTCCCTCGAATGTCTACATGAAATGCAGTTATTGAAGGCTGCTGTATCACCCACATCCATCTCTATGATCGAACACATGGCAACGACAGCTCGGCAAAGACTGAATGTGCAGGAGAACGGTAATGGTAGTTCAGTGGAGGTAGCACAAATGGCTTTCTTCCCGCCAAAATCAACCATCTTTAATGACATCACAGTGGCGCTCTCTGGTGGCAAGGGTATGAACTAACACAGTTGGATTGCATACACACGTACATGATGTAAATAATAATAAATAATAATAAATAATAATAAATGATAATGAATGTTAATAAATGATAATCAATAATAATAAAGACAAATACGGTTTTTGCATGCATTATTGTGTTGTAATTCAAACTTTCGCCATTTTTTCTTCTGGAGGCTTGGGTTAGTGGACGTAGCACAATTGGTCTATTTTCCCGCCAAAATTCAAAATTGCCGCAATTTTTTCTGGAGGTTAGGTTAGTGGACATAGCCCAATTGGGCTATTTTCCCGCCAAAATTCAAAATGGCCGCCATTTTTTCTGGAGGTTAGGTTAGTGGACGTAGCACAATTGGCCTATTTCCCCGCCAAAATCCGACATCTTGTATGACGTCATGCGATGTTGCCAAGTCTACATGCCGCCATCTTGAATAAATGCAGAGTGGCCTGACGCATAGGTTGCCCTACTGCTTACTCGATTTAACAAATTTTTCTTCTTCAGAAACGCTTTTCTTGGCATTGCCAGTCTACATTTTATATCCTCTGTACTTCGACCATTAGCAGTTATTTTTCTTCCCAAATAAGAAACTTCATTTACTACTTTAAGTGTCTCATTTCCTGATCTAACCCCGTCAGCATCAGCTGTTTTAATTCGACTACATTCCATTATCATCGTATTGCTGTTGTTGATGTTCATCTTATATCCTCCTTTCAAGACACTGCCCATTCCGTTCAACTGCTTTTCCAAGTCCTTTGCTGTCTCTGACAGAATTACAATGTCATCGGCAAACCTGAAAGTTTTTATTTCTTCTCCTTGGACCGTAATTCCTATTCCAAATGCTTCTTTTGTTTCCTTTACTGCTTGCTCAGTGTACAATTTGAACAACATTGGCGTTAGGCTACAACCCTTCTCACTCCTTTCTCAATCTCTGCTTCCACCTCACACCCCTCGACTCTTTTAACCTTAACTGACAGTTTGGTAATTTTCATACTTGTCAGCAACTGCTGTCTTTACAATTGGAATTATTATATTCTTCCTGAAGTCTGAGGGTATTTCTCCTGTATCATATGTCCTGCACACCGGTTGAGTTTTGTCATTGGCTCTCCCAATGCTGTCAGTAGTTCTGATGGATTGTCGTCTACTTCAGAGGCCTTGTTTCGAGTTAGGTCTTTCAGTGATCTGTCAAATATTTCTCGCAATATCATATCTTACATCCCATCTTCATCTATGTCCCCTTCCATTTTTTAAATATTGCCTTCATCTCCCTAGTATAGATCATCTAAATACTCCTTCCATCTCTCAGCTTTCCCTTCTTCGCTTAGGACCGGATTTCCATATGAGCACTTGCTATTTATACAGCTGATTCTCTTTCCTCCAAAGCGTCCTTAATCTTCCTGTCGGCAATATGTATCTTTTCCCTAGTGAAATATGCTTCTACATCGCTACATTTATCCTCCAGCCATTCTTGGTTAACCATTTTGCACTTACTATCAATCTCAATTTTTAGATTTTTGTATGCCCTTTCAACTGCTTCATTTGCTGCACTTTTCATATTTTCTCCTTTCGTCATTTAATTCAATATCTTCTGTATTATTCAAGGATTTCTACTAGTCATTGTCTTTTTATCTACCTGACCCTCTGCTGCCTTTACTATTTTATCTCTTAAAGCAACCCATTCGCTTCTATTGTATTCCTTTCCTCTGATCTAGTCAGTCGTTGCCTAATGCTCCCTCTGGTTCTTTCAAATTATTCAGGTCTCATCTCCCTAATTTCCTACTTTTTTGCAGTTTCTTCAGTTTTGATCTACAGTTCACAACCAGTAAATTGTGGTCAGAGCCCACATTTGTCCCTGGAAATGTCTTACAGATTAAAATCTCGTTCCTAAATTTCTGTCTTACCATTATATAAGCAATATGAAACCTCCTGGTGCCTCCAGGTCTCTTCTACGTGTAAAAAATTGTTTCACAATTCTTAATCCAAACGTTAGTGGTGATTAAATTATGCTCTGTGCAAAATTCTATCAGGCAGCTTTCTCTTTCACTCCTTTTGCCAAGTCCATAGTCACCTTCAATGTTTCGTTCTCTTCTTTTTTTCTGCAGTCGAATTCCAGCCCCCCTTTACAATTAAACTGTCGTCTCTCTTAATTATCTGAATAAGTTCTTTTATCTGATTATACATGTTTTCAGTCTCTTCATCATCTGCGGTGCTAGTTGGCACATAAACTTGTACTACTCTGGTAGGTATGTATTTCGTGTCTATCTTGGCTACAATAATGCATTCACTGTGCTGTTCATAGCATGTTACCCCACATTCCTGTGTTCTTATTCATTATTAAACCTTCTCAAGAATTACCCCTGTTTGATTTTGTATTTATAACCCTGTATTGACTTTACCAGTAGTCCTGTTTCTCCTGCCACCGAACTTCACTAATTCAAACTATATCTAACTTCAACATATCGATTTCCTTTTTTAAATTTTCTAACCTGCCTGCCTTATGAAGGGATATAACATTCCACGCTCCGATCCTTAGTTTCTCCTGATGACTATATCCTCCCTGTAAGTCCCTGCCCAGTGATACGAATGGAGGACTGTTTTACCTTCGGAATATTTTGCTCAAGAGCGCATCATCATCACTTAATGTTACAGTAGAACTGCATGCCCCCGGTAAAAATTACGGCTGTAGCTTCACCCTGCTTTCAGCTGTTGGCAGTACCAGCACGACAAGGCCATTTTGCTTGCTTTTACAAGGCCTGACCAATCAGTCATCCAGAGTGTTCCCTCTGCAACTACCGAAAAGGCTACTACCCGTCTTCAGAAACACACGCTTGTTTGGACTCTCCACGGATACCTCTCCATTGTGGTTGCACCTGGGGTATGTCCATCTATATCGCTGGGACACACAAGCCACCCCACCAACGACAACGTCCACGGTCTTACTGATTAGTGTTTTAATATTTGCTAGGAATTGGATACGAATTTTTGCTGGTCTTGAAAAGTTTATTTTGGTGTAATGCATATTTAGAACATCCAATATGGTATGGTTAAGATCTCCACCGCCTCTTGGGCGATCACTCTGTATGGTAAGACTATCACTCCGATCCTATAAAAGTATGGGAAACGTGGAAGCTTAATATTTGGATTACTGTTGCGATGGCAAATGAAATGATTGCAGCGGGCTTCAGTTACTGCAAATACAGTATCTACGAAACGATTCGACAGCGGGCCAGCAGATTCGACATGTGCGGCCGCGACGAGTGGAATTCTTCAACTAAATCTACATCTATACTCTGGAAAGTACTGTGAAGTGCATATAAGAGAATTTTTCCATTCCTATTCGCATGTGGACCGTGAGAAGCATGCCTCTGTGAGATCTGTAACTAGCCTAATCTTGTCTTCGTGATACGTATGGCAGCAATGCGATTACTAGATTACGTACTTAACGCTGGCTCTTGAAATAGGATTTCGCAGGATAATTGACATCCATCTTCAACTGTCTGCCACTTCTTGCTTTATCAGCATCTTTTAGACGCTTCCTTTTGTGTCCTAAAACGTTTGAACCAGTCGTAGACATTTTTTCTGCGTATGTCTCCGCTCACTAAATGAATACCGAGGCAGTAAAAAAATGCATGTTTCAATTGTCTCAGACTGGTGTTGGGAGCGACGCAGCTAAAGATGTGGACCGATGAAACTTTTGAAAACGCAAATTACTTATCGCGATCTGATAAACTCTCTGTGCTGTATGGTTGGCTGATATTCTGGGACAACTTCCTCGAATGAGTGCAGTTTCAGGTTGTATGTTAAGAGGAAAAAAGATATTGAAAATCAGTAACAATGTTACACACATAATGGATCGGTGCCACATCGAAATGTTGCGTCTCTCCCACAAAAGAAGCTAAATATGGAACTAACAGCACAATGATTGTTAACACGAATTGAGCTTGGTATTTTAATAAAGTATTCAAACACAATTTGAATTCAAAGCTACTGGCAACGATGCTTACATGACAAAATCAGGATGGTAAAAGACAAAAGCGAACAGCCAGGCGTCTTCTAGCTGCCCTCAAAGAAAAAACTGAAGGCTTCTCCCTCGCTTATTTGTACAGACATTATAAGTATTGCCATATAGACTATCTGGTCCTTAAATGATATACCAATTATATGTTCCTTTACACAAGCATACACAAAATGTTATACATAAAAATTATAATTTATAGAAACGAGGCCTTATATTGCTCCTTTGAATGGTTTCGAAACAGGTCATCGCTTTATTGTGAGTAGTGATTCCACTCATAGAAGTGATAGATTCCCTACACATCTAGAAAAGAAAAATTAATATACACATTTGTGCATGTTCGACGAAAACAGTCCCCTGATTGAATGATACGTTCGTTAGTTGTCAAGTTCTTGGAACAGGCTCGTCTATAGGTACGCATCAGTATGACATGTGAGCAACACTATTGTTCTGAGGGTGAGAGTAGAGTTCACACTTGTAACGTTGTTACTTTAATTTGCTATGAAATCGGTACTGATAGACAATAAAAGCTGGTTAAAGCTGTGAGCTGTCTGGGGAAGTTAACCTTGCATTACTGAGCAACTGTTTCACCACGCATCAAGTCTAGCTTACCAAATTCCCAACCAGACTAACATTAATTATAATCTTTTAATAGTCATACAACAACCGGTGATATATATATATATATATATATATATATATATATATATATATATATATATATAAAATAGAATTTAAATAAAAAGAAATAAATCAGTTTATATTTGGAAATTTATTTTAACATTGATCATTGAAATTTCAGCATATTAAACTCGATTCATAACTAAGCTGGTGCCTTATTTAGGACTGTAAAAATGTGAGTTTGTAATCTTACGGAACACATCAAATATGGAGCCAAGATTGGGAAACTGCAAACAACACTGCATTCATAAAATAACACACGAAGAACGTTGAAACATATCCAAGAGGAAATGAACCACAACCAACCGATCCAATTTCCACCCAAAGAAGTTACGCTCGTAGCGCAATCCTGTCCGTCATGAAATTAACACACACTGGTATACTAAATTCATACTAACTCTCTGTGAAATCTTCCCGAAAAGAATAGCTGAGGGCTACGTTGATGCTTTCACCACATGCTTCACGTGGTCAACTTGGTTTACAAAAAGAGTGTAACTCCACAATAATTTTGATAATTAAAATAAATTACATCGAAACGCAATTTACTAAAGAAAATCCTTGAACTGGTTACTATCGTCTTACTATTAACCTGATGGGTCAAACAGTTATATAAGCACGTGGTACTGGTCTCGCAAAATACACCCCACGTGGGTTGTGCATAAAGAAAAGTTGCTATATTGAAAAATATTGTCAAGACGAGACGTTATAATCACACAAGCATTCGCATTTAAGATTGATGATCTTAGTTAGAGTTACTGATCAACACGTGGTTCCACTTTACTCACAAAGTAGTGACAAAGCAACTACCGGAAGATATTCTGAACTTCACACGCGAATTACACTGCGTTGCAATTTAAGATAACATTAGATATTTTAGAGATAAATCTGAAATAAAGGTGATTAAATTTTCAGTTAGGCTGAACTTAAGAAATCCATTGTCCTGCGGACTTAGCAGACACGCGCTTAGCCGGAGATCTTACCACTTCAGACGCTCGCCGCGGACAGACTGACCTGCGCTCCTACCGAGCGTGCTTCCCAAATACAAAACGGAAGTGACCAGAGAGGCAGCTTCCTATACCAACATGACAACGGACGGACAGGACCATACTAAGCATAGAAACCTCTCTGCTCTTAGAAAGCGTAGCTACCTGTTCCGACGTTGGTCCTACTGTTCTCTAGCAGACAGGCTTGTCTGCTACCACCCAGCATGCAACTAGAAATACATTTGCTCATTCATTCTTTCACACAGAAGGGAAGGGGGATGACAGTATCTTATCATATACAGTATATAAAAGAAAGCGGATGTAAGTTCCGTATGAGACTGTGTGACATGAATTACATATAAACTGTGTTTTAAAGTGTAGTAGTGTGACAGATCGTTCTTGTTTATGTGTAAAAGTAACACGTTTCACTGCTCAGTCTCCTCCCAGATAGTCAGAAACACCACAGTAAAATTAGAAGAGGAATTTTTGACGTAAATGACAACAGATTTAAGAAATTAACATGAAAGGAATCCAACAGAGACCTTTCATAACCCCAACGCTCCGGAAAAAGACTGTGGAGGGAATTTTCTGGCCATGCTAGGACATTCCCAAGCAGGCTTCTCACACCCAACTTAAACCAAAAATGTAAAGAAAAGGCAAAAGGTCACCAGCTACTTTGCTAAAACACAATAATTTCAACACATCTTTAGAATCTACCAATTTCAAAGAGAAAAAAAAAAAACAATCTGTGACACCTATTTAAAAGATAGTGTAGACCTAATTCGGTCAGCAAGTAAAAACGATGGTCCCTGTGTCATTAATATGAAAACAATTTCTGGTTGTGACCCTTATGGAGTTCACCAGTATTTGCTCATTGCAAGAGCCAACTGATCACAGGAAAATTTATGACTGTTTATTAACAAGTGAAATTTATGAAAATAACAAAGGTGCCACAGCAATTAAAAAAATGAAAATAACATCAGTATTATAAAGCAGAACATTACAATGCACAATCCGCAAAACCAAAAAAAGATAAGAGAAAAAACATGTTTTACAAAGTGGTTATCGCAAAAAAATTCTATATCTTACAAAACTAATAATTTGTAGAATTAAAATAACTTTGTGCCACTAATTTAATCACTCTACTATATTTCAGTTAGCTGGCAAACAATGATCACTGTGTCATTATACTGAAACTACAATTAATTACGTGATTTTTACCCTTAAGGGGTTCCTCACTATAAATATGCCCCATGCAAAGGCTAATCGATCACAGTCCAATGAGAATGAATAGCTATCTGACTGATAAACGAAGCAATGCCACAGGAATGAATTTACGAAACAAAATATCACAAATCTAATACATCACACAAGAACAAACATTGATCAATGAAACAGCTCCGAAAGTACAATAGTCAACGTCTAAAAAAAACACTAATAAATAAAACACCTGCAAAATACAAGAGTCAAAGTCTAAAAAAAACAATAAACACCTGCAAAATACAAGAGTCAGTCTAATAAACACCAATAAATCGAACCCCTGCAAAACACACAAGTCAAAGTTTCTGTGACAGAAACACACGTATATGCACTGGACTAAGAACCGTATAATCACTGTTCACTGACACACTCAGTACTTCCACTGTTTCGAGGCACAATATAAGGGGCGGGGGAGGGGGTTCGTCGCCGTAGCTGTCAGTAGGGATTTTTGTCCATCTGTTGCGTGCAATCCCGTCGTCTCTGCCCTCTCATGAAGTTTCTCTTGGTGGCCCGTGTCACGTACATCTCGATTTGGTTCCATGTTTGTGTTGTCAAATTCGTGTGGTATCCTCGTTTGACACGCCAGGTTCATATTCCTGGGCAAGGATGACACTTAATGGCTCTTCTTTGTGCCACCCTTAGCTACCAGAGAACATCGAACTATGATTTACTGTCACTTGACAGTGGGCATCCGCCAGGAAATGTTGATAGGCGTCGTTGAAGTCTGCCATTTTCTCTGGACAGTATCTGTCAAAAGGCTCCACACCCCTTTATCCCCTGTCTTCTGTCGTTTCACCGCGCCCGTCTCGCCACAGTCGCGTGCGTGTGGTGCGTTGCCAGCAGTTGGATTTCCGCACGGTGGACCGCTCGCCCATCTGAGGTCATCGCCTCCACGAAAGGTTGCACTGGGGTGGCCGCCCATTAGCTCCAGGTGCAAGGGAAAGTGTTTGTCGCGAGCCCTTCTTTTGTTGTCGACCACGCTCCCGAAATGGTCCGGTTGACAGCATGTCCTGCTGGGAAACCCGTCAGTTTACAACTAGCCCTCCTCCTCGCTGCTCCCGCTGTCTCGTAAGAGTTTAGCCGGTTCGCTTTCACGTTCTCAACTGCATTCACAGAAATTGTTCATCATAGTTATGTGATTACAAAATGTCATACATAATACCACTTAGTATTGTCTTTCACAATTTTTAAGAACAAAAGTGAGACTTAATTTTTTTTAAATAAAAAAGTTAGATTAATCGACGATATAAAAATAAAAGTCAAATGACTTGACAATATAAAAAAATAAAAGTGAAATTACTTGACAGTATAAAATAAAAATTAAATGAACTGACAATATAATACCTAAATCCACATCACTAATGTGGTTCACTTGCGTTTTAATAAATCAAATGCTACTAATTAATTCACTAAAATGAATAGGATTATGCCTTGTGCAAGTATAGGTCAGGGCAGCATAGGGTTCACATGTTATTTACACACACACACACACACACACACACACATGCACACCTGTTGTCTATACTACAAACTAACTACCCATAAACATGTATTACTCAAAATTCTACTTCAATCCACTACTAGTTAAGCCAACAAGCTACTTCAATGCTACTTCAACACCGTGTTTATACCACTACAACATTGTTGTAATTCGTCCTCTTCTTGACGCTCACGGCATACGTCTTGTCACATGATAAACATGGAGAAACGTTCCTTAAAGATACATAGTAGAAAGAACAATGGTTATTTGCAAATCAAAACATTTATACCAGTTCACACACCTGATAAGAGACTCGCAATTATACATTAATCATACTCATATGTTTATACATAAAACAGTAAGACAATTTCATCTAAAGTTACGTTATCACAAGAATTAATCACGCAGATGACTCTGAGAAGGGTAAACAAAATTTTTATCCTACAGGTTGGATTACATTTTCTTACCCATTTCGTTCCTTCTTTAAGTTACCTTTCGCTTCCAAATCAGTTATTTCGCCTGTAGTGGTTATTCTGGATTCATTTCTCATGAATGGCAAAATTGTGGTCTCCTCTATTCTGTAAAACAATTTCATCTTAACATATTGAACTTACAACAGACACAAAAGATCCGAATCCTCCTGTAGTTTAAATGACAAATGTTTTGCTTCATCCTTATTACCTTAAACCAAGCTTTCCTTCGGTCCCATAATCAAAATTATTTAATCTTCCTCTACCTTCAAGAGGGAAATTTCCTCAGTACAAATCATATAGGCTGCAGTGCATCCCGCAGCAGCGAAAACAGTAAGCTGTAATGCTCACAGCATCAGCAAAACACATAAACGTCGCTTTTCTAGGACAAGTATTAACGCAGAATAATTTTTCAGGCTCTGGCTCAACATCAATCAAGACTACAAAATGGATCCATATTTCCGTTCCATTCTCCATTTGCTGAAAAACTGCTCGTATTTGACTGCCATAATATTATTTCAGGGCCACGTAAATTACACAAACCACAACTCTTCTTTCACCTTGAAGGGAATCAATCTACTTACGAAATCCACAGACAGCAGACAGCTATAAAGAACAAATAAAGACATATATAATCAATATTAACATATCATCGCATACTGGGAAGCCATTTGTTAAACAATCGTATTATCGCATCCTGTTTTCAAGATTCCAAACTTACTCATACCTTTCTCAGAGTTCTCCTATCTTAAAATATTCATACAGCACGCATACTATAGTAAGAGATTCTCATTTATACTGACAGAAATAGAATAGTAATAGATAGATAGTAGCACTGAAAGCAGAAAATCGGAAACAAAGCCACTAACAGCTGGGGACCTGGGTTTGCCAGACCCATAATACCCACAGATCGGATATTCCCCTGAGTTTTGCATCAATTCAACACAGATCTTGCTTTGCTCAGGAGCAACTATTTTCAATGTACACAAAAAAAACATAAACATCACTTCAATCAATCACATAGAAACGTCTTTATCATTATTTTTACCAACATATTATTCAAAATGCATATGTCACAAATTTAAACTAATCAATTCTTTCTCCTCACTGTTCTCTCTATATACCCTATGTACTCATCTGCCATGTCGCTCATTTGTTCCGATTGGGCGCCTTTAGCGCTGATCATTTGTCATTGCCGGTTTTGTTCATTTCCATTTGCTGGATTATGTCTAGGGTTAGCTGGCCGAATTTCAACATCATGTGGTGCTCCGCCTACAATCCTATTCCCACCGTGTTCATCGTAGTACCGATTCTGGTTGCCGTACCTGTTGCGTTCACGATCTTGTCCACGTCCTCGATCATTTCCGTTGTTCCACCTGTGTTCGCGACTGTTACCCCAGTTTCTGTACGGCCTGTCCCGATTATTGTTCCGTTCGCGTCGCGACGACCAGTCACGCCGTTGATTAGTACGACGGCCACGACTGCGATCGCGCTGCTGTGCCCCGTAATAACTTTGTGCCTGATTAGGCGGGCATTCTCCTGCATTGTATTCCAACTCTTGGAGAAGTGTCTTAAACGTTTCCACATCCTCTTTGCATCGTCCCGCAAGAATGACCTGGCGCAAGTGCATCGGCAATTTGGTGATGCATATCCTAATTAGTTCCGCAGGCCCGTATGGGTCGTATAAAAATTGATTTGCCTGCAGCATGTGGTCGAATAGGCGTGCTGGGCTGCCGAAACCAGACTGGTTCAAATTTGGCAGCATAATTATGCCATGTTTGACCCTATCTTGTGCCGCTTCCGACCAATAGGCGGACAGAAAGGCTTGTCGAAACTCCCGAGTGGAGTTGCAGTGACGCGCTGCTGACCTCATGCGAATCGCCAGTTCGCCTTCCAAATAGCCACACATATATTCTATCTCATGTGAACTTGCCCAATCGGGAGGAAGACAAAACTCAAATTGCTCAAGCCATGCTCGTGGATGTATTCCTTTTTGCGAATTTCGAAATATCTCAAACTTTCTCACCGTAAGGAAATGTTTGAAATCAAAACCCCGCATTTCCTCCCGGCGAGGCCCTTGAATGTTTCTGTTTTTCTCATGTCTGCCCCTCAAAATACATTCTTCCCTGTCGTCAAAATCTCCCTCGTGGCCGGAGTCCCTCTCTGTACTGTTCGTACAGCTATTTTTAGTGCTATTGGCGAGTTCGGAATCACACGCAATGCGGTTTTCCAGATGCGCCACGCGTTCTTGTAATTCGCCTGTTACAGCTTTGTGCCGCCTGTTCACTTCGAACTGTCCCTTCTGAAATCTAAGAAGCGAACGCACTTCTTCAGTCTCTGCGACCGCTACCGGTGTAGTATTGTTCTCACTTTCCGTCACCTTCATCGTGCCTACGATGTCCGCTAATGCCGCAATCTTATCATGTATTTGTCTGTTGTCCTCCGCCCCAGTCTGCTTCAATTGTTCTACTTGCTGTTCGAGTGCGTGAATCGCTCGACCGTTGTCTGCTACTGTGTTGCTAATGGACGCGGGACAGTGCGTTTCCGCCTCCTGGACCCTGGAAAGTACCTGCTGGTGTTCCCTTTGGCATTCTTCTCTCAGCGCTTGGAAATTCCTAAGTAGCTGTTCTTCGCGCTCTTTCGATTCCGCATCGCGAATCCGCTTGCCCTGTTCTAAGGCTTGCAGACGATCATCGATTTGTTCAAATGTACAGCCTAATTCTTTCATAATATCACTTTTTATTTCACTTGCCAGATTGTTTATTCTCTGTGAGATATCATCGGACACTGTAACCTCCCCGCAAAAATTTTTAAAGTCAATAATAGTGAAATTGTAACCTCCCAGCAAGAATATGAAAGTCAATGTTAAGTGAAATGTTGTCTTCCCACAAAACTGAATAATAAAAATGAGCCAAGCGTAACCACCTTGCAAAATTAAAGAATAATAATGGCCCAAATGTAAACTCCCCACAAAAATAAGAAATGTTGATTGATCATTAAACCCACAATAATGTTAATTGAATAATGAACCATGAACTGAATGTAACATCTCAACACAAATAATTAAACCTGATAAATCATATAAGGGCAGCAACGCTGACCTTCAGCCCTGTGAAATAATTAAACCAGATAAATTCTTACCTCAGTAAAACTGCATGTATATCTGCTCTTATTTTTCGGCACAGCTCCGTGCAATGCTGGCCTATATTTAATTTTGATTCTTGGAGGAAATGCATAGGAAAAATTCTTTAAATTGAAATGATTACTTTTCTTTAAAAGATTTACTTTATAAAAAAAATTATTATTGGGGCATTTCTTGAACAAATTAATTACAATTAACATACGTTATTAGCTGAGCACAGTGCTGCTTCATTTCCCTTCTACTATAATACACATCGTCCACCACAATCCTGACCAGATTCGGAAGAACAGCACGCCGTCGACCCATGCCGACTCCCGCAGACTAGCACCGACTACTACACCAGACTGCTACTACTATCCGACTGACTACTACTGCAGACAGAGTGCAACTCGCAACTGAACACTCGTGCGGTCAAGCGCAGACTAGCAACGATAAATAACTCTCTGGTCAGAGATTCTGTCAGGCCTCACCATCGCTGGTAATGAATACATACGTGTTTCATAACCCTCCACTGGGGGGGGCAAAAATTTGGCAGCGATGGTGAGTCATTTGGACTTGCCATGAGCAACAAATTTTTTCTTAACTAACTAACTTTACAATCACAGAATATACAAATATACAGGTGTAGAACATGGAGTAAATATAGTGCACATGCACTGAGTACAGAACATATCAGGTAATGCCAAAATATATATACAATGAGTACAGAACATATCAGCAAATCTCAAAAAATGTATATGCAAAGAGTAGAAATCATGTTAACAAAATGACAAAAGTGCACATGCACTGTAGTTCAGAATATATTTGCAAATCACAAAAATGTATAGGCCATAAATACAAATCATGATAACAAAATGATTTTTTTACTATGTCACAAGAATTAGGATAGGAAAGGGAAGGATTGCGTCACGGTTGTAGCACTTTAGGTTGCACGCAGCTGCACTGAAAGTCCATATCTTTCTACAGAAGCACAACACCAAGTGAGGCAATCTAAAGTTCTTTTCCCAGAAGTATTAATCAGCGTAGCCAAGACACTGAAATGCCGTAGTTATATTCCATGTTATCCTTTTGGTAGTACATTAGGTACACCAAACAGTGGGACCATATCAGCATCTTCATCGCTCATGGTGGTGGACAGCATGTCGTGTCAACACCACGTTCTTGTCTGTTACAACAACGTAGAATTAGTGCAAAAACCAAATATAATGCTCCATGATCATGAGGATATACAGAACAAACGGATATTGCATTAATTCCAGGTAATTAGGTTAGAAGGTGAAGGACATTAAGTCACATACTAGTCTTCATTGAGAATTACACTAGTAATGGGTGGCACTCATTGCATAGTTATTGAACATTTCTGTACCATGTACGTAGTATTACAGAATAATGTTCATGAGTAACTTTACAGAGAACATTGGCACTCACTGCCTAATTGCAAACCATCGGAAGTCATTTACAGAGAACATTAGCACTCATTGTCTAATTACAAACCATCAGAAGTCATCATAGTATTACAGAATAATGTTTACATAACAATATTCATTAATTGTTTTTACAGAGAACATTGGCACTCATTGCCTAATTGGAAACCATCAGAAGTCGTCATAGTATTACAGAATAATGTTTACATAATAATATTCATGAATTGTTTTTACAGAGAACATTGGCACTCATTGCCTAATTGCAAACCATCAGAAGTCATTTACAGAGAACATTAGCACTCATTGCCTAATTACAAACCATCAGAAGTCATTTACAGAGAAAATCGGCACTCATTGTCTAATTACAAACCATCAGAAGTCATCATAGTATTACAGAATAATGTTTACATAATAATATTCATGAAATGTTTTTACAGAGAACATTGGCACTCATTGTCTAATTGCAAACCATCAGAAGTCATTTACAGAGAACATTAGCACTCACTACCTAATTACAAACCATCAGAAGTCATTTACAGAGAAAATCGGCACTCATTGTCTAATTACAAACCATCAGAAGTCATCATAGTATTACAGAATAATGTTTACATAATAATATTCATGAATTGTTTTTACAGAGAACATTGGCACTCATTGTCTAATTGCAAACCATCAGAAGTCGTTTACAGAGAACATTAGCACTCATTGCCTAATTACAAACCATCAGAAGTCATCATAGTATTACAGAATAATGTCTACATAATAATATTCATGAATTGTTTTTACAGAGAACATTGGCACTCATTGCCTAATTGGAAACCATCAGAAGTCATCATAGTATTACAGAATAATGTTTACATAATAATATTCATGAATTGTTTTTACAGAGAACATTGGCACTCATTGCCTAATTGCAAACCATCAGAAGTCATTTACAGAGAACATTAGCACTCATTGTCTAATTACAAACCATCAGAAGTCATCATAGTATTACAGAATAATGTTTACATAATAATATTCATTAATTGTTTTTACAGAGAACATTGGCACTCATTGCCTAATTGCAAACCATCAGAAGTCATCATAGTATTACAGAATAATGTTTACATAATAATATTCATGAATTGTTTTTACAGAGAACATTGGCACTCATTGCCTAATTGCAAACCATCAGAAGTCGTTTACAGAGAACATTAGCACTCATTGTCGAATTACAAACCATCAGAAGTCATCATAGTATTACAGAATAATGTTTACATAATAATATTCATTAATTGTTTTTACAGAGAACATTGGCACTCATTGCCTAATTGCAAACCATCAGAAGTCATCATAGTATTACAGAATAATGCACATAATTAATCTAATTAAAGTAATCATTGCCATTCATTTTTTTTGCTAGCATTGCATTGCGTTAGGTAATTACTGGGGAATGAAAATATTTGCTTTTAAATTATTGCTGCAAATGAAGATGTGTAACGTCATTCGTCTTGAGTCAGCTGTATCAAGATTATGAAACAAGTATAGTATATGTAATCACATTCATAAATGACATGGGTTTAATGAACAACTGCTTATAGCACATTAATTTTATAAATAATTTCTCCTGCAAAATATACAAAAATGGATTATTAAACTGAAAGAAGAAACGCATTTTATGCTGAAAAGTAGTGAACTTCGAATTAACAGGTAGTGAAATGTGCATAAAAAATATGTGTGTTCCCTAGCTGTCCTTTCCAAAACCTTTGGTCATCCTACTATGCAATATAACACATACTGTCAAAACGAACTGCAACAAATACTTAAATAACTACATAGCATAAATACATAAACTTCAACATCATCCTCATCTGTAAAGAAAAAAAAACTTCATTATCCATCACTACATTATCCATATTGTCATAACTCCATTATTATCATCACCTGTAAAGAAAAACTTCATTATTCATAGTAGCATATTCTTCATCATTATTCATCATCATTCATTATCATCTGCAAAAAAGTCACTTCATTATTCATTACACAATTATTCCTTATTTCTATCATATTTCATCACTAAAACTAAGATGTGAAGTTCTGTCTGACAGCCTGCATCAATCGCTTCGTATTCTGAAAGAAAAAATTAGTTAAGACTGCTATTCTACGATGTGTATAGTATATTCTTGTTAATGCTTGTTAATCCTGATCCATTTACTCTTCCTCATAAGGTTTATGCATCTTCTTTCGTTTATTCCGTAGGTGAAATTCCATTTCTGTTTAATTTATTTCCTTTACACGTTATTTCTTTCTGAAAATGATGAACAAAGATTAATGTCTTGCATTTAAATCATATACCCATTAAATAAAAACTGGTTTATAGTAACATAATTAAGCATACAGCATACCATGACAGAAAACGTAATATGTCAAAAATATAGATAGTGTTCAGAGGCAAAAATGTACCCAGTGTATCACAATGTAGCAGTAAAAAGAAGTAAAGTAGTCACGCTGTTGAGATATCATAAGGCAAAAATGTCAAAGTGAACTGGTATTTGCTATATATTAACTAATTCATAGTGCATACAAACAAAACAGGAAAACAATCGTACATCCATAAAAAATGATGACAAGAAATGTGACTTTCTTTGTGTTCAGCTTGTATGTTGTGTAGTTAATAGAGGCGAGAATTAAAGACTATAATGGGGAGAGAATTTAATAAAATTAATATGTCATTAGATAAAATTGCATAATTATTCATAAGATACGTAAGTTTATCTGAAAAAATATGCATGGTCTGATGTGTAACGACAAGAAGAACGACCTGCTAACCTTACCTTGCCGGGCACTTGCCAAGAAAAATACGACAGTCATCAGTAAGTAGTCACATAAATATAATTGCATAGTGGTCATAAAAATTAGGAAATGGCACTACAGCATGTTAAATCATAAAGTATCTTCATTCAATAAAAGGTTTAATATTCGATATGTGATGGTTTCCTTTGGATTTTCTGGTTCTCAAAGTTTCAACGTGTACAACATTGGAGTGAGGAATGCTGCGAATTCGATATGGACCTGCATATAGAAGTTCAAATTTACTGCACCTACCTTTTATTTTGTTGGATAAATAGTGTGTACGTACTAATATCTTCTGTCCAACGTGAAAGTCACGGCGTATACATACCTGTTTTTGTTGTCTTCTCCAGCGCTCTGCGGCACGTTTGATGTTGTTCAGCGCAATGTCAATTATTTCATGGTGTCGTAGTCGACGAGATGTAGGAAAGTTTACTAATTCTTTAATTTTGCTAGGTGGTTCAATATTTTTCAGTATAACAGACGGAGATAGCATAGTGGATTCATTTGGTATGTAATTAATTACATCCTGGAATGAGTGTATGTGTGTGTCCCAATCAATATGTTTTTTATGGCAGTATATTCTACACAGTTTACCAATTTCTTTCATTAATCGTTCACAAGGGTTCGAAGAAGCATGGTACCTGGATATATAGATCGGAGAAATGTTTCTAGCTCGTAACATACGTGTCCATATAGCAGATCGAAACTGTGATCCATTGTCTGAAATTACTTTCAACACATGCCCTACATGAAATAGAAAATGTTTTACAAATGCCTTCGAAACAGTTTTAGCAGTAGCTTTGCGTAACGGGGTGAGGGTAACAAATTTTGAAGTGAGTTCAACAGCGACAAAGATGTAGCAAAAACCTCTATTAGTTCTGGGAATCGGACCAAAAATGTCTACAGCGGCCATATGTCTTAATTTAACAGGTATAATGGGATGTAATGGAGGAATATGTGAAGTCGTGTCTGACTTAGCTTTCTGGCAGATTTTACATGACGCTAAAACTCGTCGTATACGTTTCTCCATGTTGGCAAAATAACAGTTCTGTCTCAGTATAAGAAAACATTTTCTAGCTCCGTAATGTGCGTAACTTAAATGAGTATACCAGATTAATTTGTTAACAAGCTCGTCAGGAATGCATAATAACCAATTGTTGCTGTCAGGATGAGAGCGGCGAAACAGAATATATTTGTGTACAGTGTAATGGTTTCTAATCGTAACATTATTCCTATCTTGCCAGAGGTGTTAAATCTCTTTCCACACGTTGTCTTTACTTTGCTCTTTTGCTATGTCCTGTAATGACGACGAAATGAAATTTTCAAATGCAACTTGTTGAATGTACATGACGCTAAAATTTGCTTTGCAGAAGTTGGTTGCGATGTCTTGCTGATTGTTGCTGAGAGAACGAGATAGTGCGTCTGCTACAACATTTTGTGTGCCGGGAATGTGAACTATTGTAATATTAAATTCCTGTAGATAAAGTTTCCATCTGCTTAATCTGTCGTGTGTAAATTTGGCCGAAAGTAAAAATTGTATCGCTCTATGGTCTGTGTAAACGGTGGTATGTCTTGCATAAAGAAAATGCCTAAATCTTGTAAAAGCCCAAACAACACATAATGTTTCCAGTTCTGTAACAGAATAATTTCGTTCAGCAGGTGACAGAATGCGACTTGCAAATGCGATGTTTTTAATTATTGTAGAACCATCTTCTTCAATTTCCTGGAAAATATGTACGCCTAAAGCGGTGTTAGAACTGTCTGTGGCAATGGAAAAATTTCTGGTAACATCTGGGTGTGATAAAAGTGGTGCATTCAGCAAAGCATGTTTCAAATAACATTCTCGTGAACAAGATTCTGCGTGTCGAAATTATTGCTTGCGTTGCTGGAATATGCAACCTGTACTGTATCTAGTCAAATTGTTTCTGACGTGTTATTGTTTTCGGGAGGATGCTGAGGCATTTCGACTATTTGTACTGTTCTATTATTTCTTCCTGGCGTATTACGTTCGGGATGATGTCTACTGTCTGTTTCATTCATGATTATTTGTTGTGGCGGATGTTCTTGCTGCTGATAAGATAGACTGTTATTAAATGTACGCCGAAAATTGTGCTCATTACTTTTACGTCTGTCATGGTAGTCATTTCTATACGGTGCACTGCGATAGGAACTGAAATAGTGTGTTTTCTGTACGTAATGATTTCCTTGTTGCTGTGCGTTACTATTTGTTGGGGCCGACGCTATACGCGTACGCGGCGAAACATTAAAGCCTGGTTGACCTTGTACATTACATTGTTGGTTAGGTATGCTAACCGGCTGGTTTTGTTGCTATTGCGGAGAAAAACCTCTATTGCTACCAAAATGTGTTCGCTATTGCTGATAATTTCACACATACTGATGATTAAAATTTTCTCTGATATTAAAGTTCTCGTTGTTGTCATTTCTTGAGCGTCTAATGAAAAAATGTCACTTTCGGTAAAAACTTGTCATATCGGGTTTTCTTTACACTTTTCTTAATACTAGGTAGAGCAATAGTTGAACAGCTGTTTTAATAGATATAAAGGATAGTAGAAGAAAAGGCAGCAATGCAGAAAACTAAAGATGAAACAGCACTACTACAGCTCGGGGCCCTGTGCACGCTACGGCACATACTCATTAAAGCGTAATGAATCCCCTGAGGTCAATTACGCGCTGCAAATACATTTTAGCTTTTGTGTTACAGGCAATGCCGTTAAAAATTCCGAAGCAAATTGCTGTATCCACGCTAATTCTAATTTCTGCCTTACAGGAAATGCTGATGAAAGTACAAAAATAAATTGTCGTATACAGTTCAAAGCGTGTACCTGTGCTCTGTCATTTTCAAATACCTTAGACTTTCTTATGGATAAAAATTGCTCGTAATCAACGTTATCGTCACTGAATTTGTGAACAGGTTCACGATTGCATAAGAATCTATTTGTCTGTGACTGTTCGGAATCTAACTCACGTACTCTCTGTAAATTACCTAAATTATACACGCTGTGTGAGTCTGACAAATGTTCGCAAAGTGGCGTCTGTTGTGATGTGTTAAATGCTGAAACATTTTTCATCTCTGTTACCTCTTGCTGTAAAGTTGACAATTTTCTACGTAATGTATTATTAGACGAATCTATCTCACTGATTGTCTGCTGTAAATTTTGGAATTCAGGTGTTTGATTAAACGAAATCGGTGCAGTATCGTCTGATTTGCTGTCATTATTACTTTCGATAACATCAATACAACTGGCCAAATCATCATATTTTTCAATCAGTATTTATACCTGATCATCGTTTTTAGTGTCAGAAGCATTAATCTGCTTTTGTATTTTACGCGTGGTTTCGCTCAATTTTTTAACGTCAGCTTTGATGACATCGGAATCCTGTGTTAGTTCTAATTGTTCGAGTCTGTCGGTCACTGTTTGAAAATCTACTGTATGTGTATCTGTTTTTGATTTAAGATCGGAAATTTCACCACACAATTCGGGGTTCAATTGTTCGATGGTATTAATTTTATCCGATACTGTGGCAATATTGTTGTCTTCCATTTTTGTGCCTTCGAAAGCAATTTGCGTTTATCTTTCTGTCTCTGTGCGGTAATTGTCTCCATGACTTGTCGCTTTACTTTATTCTGTTCTTGTATAAATTTACGGAAACGCGTATCACTGTTTTGTAGGTGTTGATTAAAACGTTCGTCAATTTGACTGTTCTATTGTTCGAATTTCGCGTCTATTTTTGCATCCATTGTGCGCGAAAGTTCTGCTGTCATTACTTTAAACTCGTCGCCTAACTGTGTTGCTTTTTCAGAGCATTGTTTACCGACTGCACTAATTTCGTCTCTAACTGTTTCTGTTGTAGCTGTTTGCATATCCCTTAAATATTGAGTAACAGATCTAATTTCTTCACTACTTTTCCTAGCACAAGTCTCAATTTCCTCACGTAATTGTTCCTTAGTATCATGACGCGGCAACGGCTCTAATCTGTTCACTCAGCTGTCTGGAATTGTTGTCTAATTTTTCATTTAACTGTCTGGAATTGTTGTCTAATTTTTCATTAAGGTGTTTGTTCTGTTCACTAAGTTGTTTGAAATTATCATTAAGGTTGTCTTGTTTTTAATTAAGTTGTTTGAAATTTTTTTCTTGTCTATCATCCGACCGTTTTGAATTGCTGTCTATTTTTTCATTCATTTTGTCATATTTTTCATTCATTTGTTGTAAATATGCCATAACTTTAACCCACCCAAGATCATTGGTTCTATTCTCAGTACTGTGTAATGGTGTACCTGCAATTGTCACGTTTTCTGTAACCATTTGGTCATTCTGTAATTCTTGAGAAGGTTTGCCAATCGAATGTACACTGTTGGTCACTAAATCGGAATTAAATAAATCCGACGCATTCTGATTACACTGTTCGGTTTCATTAGAGAAATTTGTCTGTTCATTACGTAAATCTTGCAAACCGGTTGTGTTAAGCTGGGCAGCACTCATTGCAACAGAACGCCCCGCGTCATCAATTGTCGTTAAATTAATAGACGACACAATTGAATTTGTCTGTTCATCACTAGGATCAAAATCAACATTAGTGGTCGGTGCACACTGATTGTCTGCAAATGGAGGATTATCATGATTACATTGCGTGTCACAAGAACTATCGGTCAAGTTGTTTAAGTCGTCTATTTCACTCATTATACTTCGCGATGTACTGTTAACAGTCTTTCGCGGCATTTTTACACAAATCACATTTATTCACAAATGAAACAAAGACAATGCAAAATCCAACAAACACTATTACAACAAAGAGCAACAACTTGCCGATGATCTCTGGAAGAAAGTGACAAAGTTAGTAAAAGCGTTGCACCAAATGCTAATTTTATTAAGTAAATAAGAGCAGATATATGACTGCTTCTCAGAAGATTCACAAAGAAATACGATCCTGATCCGGATGCCGCCAAGTGTAACCTCCCCGCAAAAATTTTAAAAGTCAATAATAGTGAAATTGTAACCTCCCAGCAAGAATATGAAAGTCAATGTTAAGTGAAATGTTGTCTTCCCACAAAACTGAATAATAAAAATGAGCCAAGCGTAACCTCCTTGCAAAATTAAAGAATAATAATGGCCCAAATGTAAACTCCCCACAAAAATTAAGGAATGATGATTGATCATTAAACCCACAATAATGTTAATTGAATAATGAACCATGAACTGAATGTAACATCTCAACACAAATAATTAAACCTGATAAATCATATAAGGGCAGCAACGCTGACCTTCAGCCCTGTGAAATAATTAAACCTGATAAATTCTTACCTCAGTAAAACTGCATGTATATCTGCTCTTATTTTTCGGCACAGCTCCGTGCAATGCTGGCCTATATTTAATTTTGATTCTTGGAGGAAATGCATAGGAAAAATTCTTTAAATTGAAATGATTACTTTTCTTCAAAAGATTTACTTTATAAAAAAATTATTATTGGGGCATTTCTTGAACAAATTAATTACAATTAACATACGTTATTAGCTGAGCGCAATGCTGCTTCATTTCCCTTCTACTATAATACACATCGTCCACCACAATCCTGACCAGATTCGGAAGAACAGCACGCCGTCGACCCATGCCGACTCCCGCAGACTAGCACCGACTACTACACCAGACTGCTACTACTATCCGACTGACTACTACTGCAGACAGAGTGCAACTCGCAACTGAACACTTGCGTGGTCAAGCGCAGACTAGCAACGATAAATAACTCTCTGGTCAGAGATTCTGTCAGGCCTCGCCATCGCTGGTAATGAATACATACGTGTTTCAACACTCTCTGCATCGACTTGTCGACTTTATTTGTCTGCTGGATTAGTTTTTCGTCTATTTGTTCGTCTACCTCGCGGATCGATTTTTTAGATTTCTGCGTCATTTGTTCGCCTAGCTCTGGGATCGATTTTTCGGATGATTCTTTTTGTTCTCGGAACGATTTTTCTGATTTCTCTGCGTTTTCTTTATTTTGATGCAATAAGGCTTTTCTGAGTTCTGCCAAATCAAATTGGTTAGTTGGAGGCAAATTAATTTCTGGCTCTGCTGTGAGCCCGTTCGTCCTGTTTTGCGTTTCGTCTGAAGTATTCCCCATTGCATTTTCGGAACCGACCGACGCGTTAATATTCGAAATCAAGTTAACCCCTTGGTCCATGTTGCTTAAGTTGTTGGACCGCCTACTTTTAACTTGGTTATGTGTCTGCAGTAGTTCAATTTATACCCAGTACACAACACACTAATCACAATAAATATATCCCCCAAAAATTACGACAGTCAGACGAAAGGTACCCAACCTAGTACGCACTTTTTCAAACGCAAAACAAATTTTTAAGTTTGATCGAAGCAGTGCAATTCACAAGCGAGAAAAAAAAAACACATACATATAAAACACACAAATATAGAAAACAAAACAGGACAAACAACACAACGCCGCTCAACAACGCCGTGAATCTTTTGAAAGTCTGCTCAGAAACAACGCAGAAGTTGTTTGAGCGCTGCAGGGAAAAAAATTAAGATTATACAACGCTCGCAATCTAATGTTTCAGAGATTCCAGAGTCTAGCGGGATCACAGAACAGGGTCGCCATGTGTAACGTTGTTACTTTAATTTGCTATGAAATCGGTACTGATAGACAATAAAAGCTGGTTAAAGGTGTGAGCTGTCTGGGGAAGTTAGCCTAGCATTACTGAGCAACTGTTTCACCACGCATCAAGTCTAGCTTACCGAATTCCCAACCAGACTAATACGGAACACATCAAATATGGAGCCAAGATTGGGAGACTGCACACCACACTGCATTCATAAAATAACACACGAAGAATGTTGAAACATATGCAAGAGGAAATTAACCACAACCAACCGATTCAATTTTCACCCAAAGAAGTTATGTTCGTAGCGCAATCCTGTCCATCATGTAATTACCACACACTGGTATACTAAATTCATACTAACTCTCTGTGAAATCTTCCCGAAAAGAATAGCTGAGGGCTACGTTGATGCTTTCACCACATGCTTCACGTGGTCAACTTGGTTTAAACAAAGAGTGTAACTCCACAATATTTTTGATAATTAAAATAAATTACATCGAAACGCAATTTACTACAGAAAAACCTTGAACTGGTTACTATCGTCTTACTATTAACCTGATGGGTCAAACAGTTATATAAGCACGTGGTACTGGTCTCGCAAAGTACACCCCACGTGGGTTGTACATAAAGAAAAGTTGCTATATTGAAAAATATTTTCTTCTGGAGGCTTGGGTTAGTGGACGTAGCACAATTGGTCTATTTTCCCGCCAAAATTCAAAATTGCCGCAATTTTTTCTGGAGGTTAGGTTAGTGGACATAGCCCAATTGGGCTATTTTCCCGCCAAAATTCAAAATGGCCGCCATTTTTTCTGGAGGTTAGGTTAGTGGACGTAGCACAATTGGCCTATTTCCCCGCCAAAATCCGACATCTTGTATGACGTCATGCGATGTTGCCAAGTCTACATGCCGCCATCTTGAATAAATGCAGAGTGGCCTGACGCATAGGTTGCCCTACTGCTTACTCGATTTAACAAATTTTTCTTCTTCAGAAACGCTTTTCTTGGCATTGCCAGTCTACATTTTATATCCTCTGTACTTCGACCATTAGCAGTTATTTTTCTTCCCAAATAAGAAACTTCATTTACTACTTTAAGTGTCTCATTTCCTGATCTAACCCCGTCAGCATCAGCTGTTTTAATTCGACTACATTCCATTATCATCGTATTGCTGTTGTTGATGTTCATCTTATATCCTCCTTTCAAGACACTGCCCATTCCGTTCAACTGCTTTTCCAAGTCCTTTGCTGTCTCTGACAGAATTACAATGTCATCGGCAAACCTGAAAGTTTTTATTTCTTCTCCTTGGACCGTAATTCCTATTCCAAATGCTTCTTTTGTTTCCTTTACTGCTTGCTCAGTGTACAATTTGAACAACATTGGCGTTAGGCTACAACCCTTCTCACTCCTTTCTCAATCTCTGCTTCCACCTCACACCCCTCGACTCTTTTAACCTTAACTGACAGTTTGGTAATTTTCATACTTGTCAGCAACTGCTGTCTTTACAATTGGAATTATTATATTCTTCCTGAAGTCTGAGGGTATTTCTCCTGTATCATATGTCCTGCACACCGGTTGAGTTTTGTCATTGGCTCTCCCAATGCTGTCAGTAGTTCTGATGGATTGTCGTCTACTTCAGAGGCCTTGTTTCGAGTTAGGTCTTTCAGTGATCTGTCAAATATTTCTCGCAATATCATATCTTACATCCCATCTTCATCTATGTCCCCTTCCATTTTTTAAATATTGCCTTCATCTCCCTAGTATAGATCATCTAAATACTCCTTCCATCTCTCAGCTTTCCCTTCTTCGCTTAGGACCGGATTTCCATATGAGCACTTGCTATTTATACAGCTGATTCTCTTTCCTCCAAAGCGTCCTTAATCTTCCTGTCGGCAATATGTATCTTTTCCCTAGTGAAATATGCTTCTACATCGCTACATTTATCCTCCAGCCATTCTTGGTTAACCATTTTGCACTTACTATCAATCTCAATTTTTAGATTTTTGTATGCCCTTTCAACTGCTTCATTTGCTGCACTTTTCATATTTTCTCCTTTCGTCATTTAATTCAATATCTTCTGTATTATTCAAGGATTTCTACTAGTCATTGTCTTTTTATCTACCTGACCCTCTGCTGCCTTTACTATTTTATCTCTTAAAGCAACCCATTCGCTTCTATTGTATTCCTTTCCTCTGATCTAGTCAGTCGTTGCCTAATGCTCCCTCTGGTTCTTTCAAATTATTCAGGTCTCATCTCCCTAATTTCCTACTTTTTTGCAGTTTCTTCAGTTTTGATCTACAGTTCACAACCAGTAAATTGTGGTCAGAGCCCACATTTGTCCCTGGAAATGTCTTACAGATTAAAATCTCGTTCCTAAATTTCTGTCTTACCATTATATAAGCAATATGAAACCTCCTGGTGCCTCCAGGTCTCTTCTACGTGTAAAAAATTGTTTCACAATTCTTAATCCAAACGTTAGTGGTGATTAAATTATGCTCTGTGCAAAATTCTATCAGGCAGCTTTCTCTTTCACTCCTTTTGCCAAGTCCATAGTCACCTTCAATGTTTCGTTCTCTTCTTTTTTTCTGCAGTCGAATTCCAGCCCCCCTTTACAATTAAACTGTCGTCTCTCTTAATTATCTGAATAAGTTCTTTTATCTGATTATACATGTTTTCAGTCTCTTCATCATCTGCGGTGCTAGTTGGCACATAAACTTGTACTACTCTGGTAGGTATGTATTTCGTGTCTATCTTGGCTACAATAATGCATTCACTGTGCTGTTCATAGCATGTTACCCCACATTCCTGTGTTCTTATTCATTATTAAACCTTCTCAAGAATTACCCCTGTTTGATTTTGTATTTATAACCCTGTATTGACTTTACCAGTAGTCCTGTTTCTCCTGCCACCGAACTTCACTAATTCAAACTATATCTAACTTCAACATATCGATTTCCTTTTTTAAATTTTCTAACCTGCCTGCCTTATGAAGGGATATAACATTCCACGCTCCGATCCTTAGTTTCTCCTGATGACTATATCCTCCCTGTAAGTCCCTGCCCAGTGATACGAATGGAGGACTGTTTTACCTTCGGAATATTTTGCTCAAGAGCGCATCATCATCACTTAATGTTACAGTAGAACTGCATGCCCCCGGTAAAAATTACGGCTGTAGCTTCACCCTGCTTTCAGCTGTTGGCAGTACCAGCACGACAAGGCCATTTTGCTTGCTTTTACAAGGCCTGACCAATCAGTCATCCAGAGTGTTCCCTCTGCAACTACCGAAAAGGCTACTACCCGTCTTCAGAAACACACGCTTGTTTGGACTCTCCACGGATACCTCTCCATTGTGGTTGCACCTGGGGTATGTCCATCTATATCGCTGGGACACACAAGCCACCCCACCAACGACAACGTCCACGGTCTTACTGATTAGTGTTTTAATATTTGCTAGGAATTGGATACGAATTTTTGCTGGTCTTGAAAAGTTTATTTTGGTGTAATGCATATTTAGAACATCCAATATGGTATGGTTAAGATCTCCACCGCCTCTTGGGCGATCACTCTGTATGGTAAGACTATCACTCCGATCCTATAGAAGTATGGGAAACGTGGAAGCTTAATATTTGGATTACTGTTGCGATGGCAAATGAAATGATTGCAGCGGGCTTCAGTTACTGCAAATACAGTATCTACGAAACGATTCGACAGCGGGCCAGCAGATTCGACATGTGCGGCCGCGACGAGTGGAATTCTTCAACTAAATCTACATCTATACTCTGGAAAGTACTGTGAAGTGCATATAAGAGAATTTTTCCATTCCTATTCGCATGTGGACCGTGAGAAGCATGCCTCTGTGAGATCTGTAACTAGCCTAATCTTGTCTTCGTGATACGTATGGCAGCAATGCGATTACTAGATTACGTACTTAACGCTGGCTCTTGAAATAGGATTTCGCAGGATAATTGACATCCATCTTCAACTGTCTGCCACTTCTTGCTTTATCAGCATCTTTTAGACGCTTCCTTTTGTGTCCTAAAACGTTTGAACCAGTCGTAGACATTTTTTCTGCGTATGTCTCCGCTCACTAAATGAATACCGAGGCAGTAAAAAAATGCATGTTTCAATTGTCTCAGACTGGTGTTGGGAGCGACGCAGCTAAAGATGTGGACCGATGAAACTTTTGAAAACGCAAATTGCTTATCGCGATCTGATAAACTCTCTGTGCTGTATGGTTGGCTGATATTCTGGGACAACTTCCTCGAATGAGTGCAGTTTCAGGTTGTATGTTAAGAGGAAAAAAGATATTGAAAATCAGTAACAATGTTACACACATAATGGATCGGTGCCACATCGAAATGTTGCGTCTCTCCCACAAAAGAAGCTAAATATGGAACTAGCAGCACAATGATTGTTAACACGAATTGAGCTTGGTATTTTAATAAAGTATTCAAACACAATTTGAATTCAAAGCTACTGGCAACGATGCTTACATGACAAAATCAGGATGGTAAAAGACAAAAGCGAACAGCCAGGCGTCTTCTAGCTGCCCTCAAAGAAAAAACTGAAGGCTTCTCCCTCGCTTATTTGTACAGACATTATAAGTATTGCCATATAGACTATCTGGTCCTTAAATGATATACCAATTATATGTTCCTTTACACAAGCATACACAAAATGTTATACATAAAAATTATAATTTATAGAAACGAGGCCTTATATTGCTCCTTTGAATGGTTTCGAAACAGGTCATCGCTTTATTGTGAGTAGTGATTCCACTCATAGAAGTGATAGATTCCCTACACATCTAGAAAAGAAAAATTAATATACACATTTGTGCATGTTCGACGAAAACAGTCCCCTGATTGAATGATACGTTCGTTAGTTGTCAAGTTCTTGGAACAGGCTCGTCTATAGGTACGCATCAGTATGACATGTGAGCAACACTATTGTTCTGAGGGTGAGAGTAGAGTTCACACTTGTAACGTTGTTACTTTAATTTGCTATGAAATCGGTACTGATAGACAATAAAAGCTGGTTAAAGCTGTGAGCTGTCTGGGGAAGTTAACCTTGCATTACTGAGCAACTGTTTCACCACGCATCAAGTCTAGCTTACCAAATTCCCAACCAGACTAACATTAATTATAATCTTTTAATAGTCATACGACAACCGGTGATATATATATATATATATATATATATATATATATATATATATATATATATATATAAAATAGAATTTAAATAAAAAGAAATAAATCAGTTTATATTTGGAAATTTATTTTAACATTGATCATTGAAATTTCAGCATATTAAACTCGATTCATAACTAAGCTGGTGCCTTATTTAGGACTGTAAAAATGTGAGTTTGTAATCTTACGGAACACATCAAATATGGAGCCAAGATTGGGAAACTGCAAACAACACTGCATTCATAAAATAACACACGAAGAACGTTGAAACATATCCAAGAGGAAATGAACCACAACCAACCGATCCAATTTCCACCCAAAGAAGTTACGCTCGTAGCGCAATCCTGTCCGTCATGAAATTAACACACACTGGTATACTAAATTCATACTAACTCTCTGTGAAATCTTCCCGAAAAGAATAGCTGAGGGCTACGTTGATGCTTTCACCACATGCTTCACGTGGTCAACTTGGTTTACAAAAAGAGTGTAACTCCACAATAATTTTGATAATTAAAATAAATTACATCGAAACGCAATTTACTAAAGAAAATCCTTGAACTGGTTACTATCGTCTTACTATTAACCTGATGGGTCAAACAGTTATATAAGCACGTGGTACTGGTCTCGCAAAATACACCCCACGTGGGTTGTACATAAAGAAAAGTTGCTATATTGAAAAATATTGTCAAGACGAGACGTTATAATCACACAAGCATTCGCATTTAAGATTGATGATCTTAGTTAGAGTTACTGATCAACACGTGGTTCCACTTTACTCACAAAGTAGTGACAAAGCAACTACCGGAAGATATTCTGAACTTCACACTCGAATTACACTGCGTTGCAATTTAAGATAACATTAGATATTTTAGAGATAAATCTGAAATAAAGGTGATTAAATTTTCAGTTAGGCTGAACTTAAGAAATCCATTGTCCTGCGGACTTAGCAGACACGCGCTTAGCCGGAGATCTTACCACTTCAGACGCTCGCCGCGGACAGACTGACCTGCGCTCCTACCGAGCGTGCTTCCCAAATACAAAACGGAAGTGACCAGAGAGGCAGCTTCCTATACCAACATGACAACGGACGGACAGGACCATACTAAGCATAGAAACCTCTCTGCTCTTAGAAAGCGTAGCTACCTGTTCCGACGTTGGTCCTACTGTTCTCTAGCAGACAGGCTTGTCTGCTACCACCCAGCATGCAACTAGAAATACATTTGCTCATTCATTCTTTCACACAGAAGGGAAGGGGGATGACAGTATCTTATCATATACAGTATATAAAAGAAAGCGGATGTAAGTTCCGTATGAGACTGTGTGACATGAATTACATATAAACTGTGTTTTAAAGTGTAGTAGTGTGACAGATCGTTCTTGTTTATGTGTAAAAGTAACACGTTTCACTGCTCAGTCTCCTCCCAGATAGTCAGAAACACCACAGTAAAATTAGAAGAGGAATTTATGACGTAAATGACAACAGATTTAAGAAATTAACATGAAAGGAATCCAACAGAGACCTTTCACACTCTTGATTTGTGTACGTGACACAATGCAGGTCCCGAGTCCTGTGGGGGAGAGACGTCAGACGCAGGCTGCATGACGGCACGCGGGCAGCTATAGGCCAGCGGGGACGGTTTCACTCCGTACGCCCGATGGCCTACCAAGTGTACCGGTTATGAAATAAGCTTTAAGATGCAAATGTGTCGATAGGGAACATTTGTTGTGCACAAGCCTTAATTTTTTTTGTTTGGTTGGTATGACATCTGTCAAAGATATTCAGTATACACAAGTCATGGAACAAACAACATCATATGTTTTCATCGTGTTAACTATGTCGAATTTTGTACCAGAAAGTGATGATTTGCGGAAAGGATTAATTTTTTGTTTTCATTTGAAAAAAAGTGCTGCAGAGTCGCATCGAATGCTTGTCGAGGCATATGGTGGTCATGCTCTATCAGAAGCAACATGCAAAAGATGGTTTCGCGGTTCAGAAATAATGATTTTGATGTAAGAAGTGAAGAACGTGGAAGACTACCAGAAAGTTCGAAGACGCCGAATTGCAAGCAATATTGGATGAAGATGATACTTCGAGTCCGAAGCAAATGACAGCAATGCTAAATGTTGCACAACAAACAATTTCTGACCGTTTGAAAGCTATGGGAAAGATCCAAAAGTGTGGAAAATGGGTGCTACATGAATTGAATGAAAGACAGATGGAAACCGAAAAACCATTTGTCAAATTTTGCTTCAGAGACATGAAAGAAAATCAATTTTGCATCGAATTGTTACTGGCGATGGAAAATGGATTTATTTTAAGAATCCTAAACGGGAAAAATCATGGGTTAATCCGGGACAACCATCAACATTGACTGCAAAACCAGATCGATTCGGCAAGAAGACAATGCTCTGTGTTTGGTGGGATCAGAAAGGTATGGTGTATCATGAGCTTCTAAAACCCGGTGAAACTTTGAATACTAATCGCTACAGACAACAAATGATCAATTTGAACTATGCATTGATGGAAAAAGACCAGAATGGGCCAGAAGACATGGCAAAGTAATTTTTTTACACGACAATGCACCTGCACACAAAGCAAAACTGATTCTGGATACATTCAAAACACTTGGCTCGGAGCTGCTACCCCACCCGCCCTATTCACCAGACTTTGTCCCTTCCGACTACCGTTTGTTTTCATAAATGGCACACGCATTGGCTGAGGAACAAATGGTTCAAATGGCTCTGAGCACTATGGGACTTAACTTCTGAGGTCATCAGTCCCCTAGAACTTAGAACTACTTAAACATAACTAACCTAAGGACATCACACACATCCATACCCGAGGCAGGATTCGAACCTGCGACCGTAGCGGTCGCGCAGCTCCAGACGGTAGCTCCTAGAACCGCTCGGCCACTCCGGCCGGCGGCTGAGGAATACTTCGATTCCTACGAAGAGTCGAAAATTGGGTGTCTGATTGGTTTGCTTCAACAGACGAACATTTCTATTGGCGTGGTGTCCACAAATTGCCAGAGAGGTGGTCAAAATGTATAGAAAGCAATGGTTAGTAGTTTGAATAAAATGTTTTTACTTTTCAATTCAAAATTAGTGACTCATTTTCACAAAAAACGCTCATTTCATACCGGTACACCTAGTAGAAACACAGTTTACCTAATGTCTGCTCGGATACGTGCAGTATTGCCAAATCTCCGCGATTCAGGAAAAATTTATTTCATGCCATCAGTCTTTTGAAAAAGATGCAGTACTACTGTGCACGCAGGGTTATAATACCGAGATAAGTACATACACAGTAGATAAAGTTTGTGTTTCTTTCGTATCTATAGATAATGACATTAATTTAGAATGTTCATGCTATGTACAATAGAAATTACTCATTTTCATTTGATCTTAATTAATTGGAGAAACTTGGACATTCCCAGCGCACAGGTACATTTTTTAATTCAGATGAATCTGTTAGTCTTTTTATCGCGATAGTGCGCTGCTTATCTACAAAAGTCAAAAGTTGATAAATTCACAGGAGTATTATCGTATCCATGGTTTGTTCACTTACACGTATTTTAGTGTGTACATTAAAACGTTCAATAATGTGCTTCCCACAACCGTCTGGGGACAATCACATTTTACTGTAGGCACACCTGCGACGTACCTGTAGTTCGGTCATGACAGTTGGACGCGGCACATGGTGTTTATGATGTGAAGTTTTCTCAGCGAAGTTTGTTCTTGGAGATGAGTTTTGAGTTCCTGTGCAGTGGAATCCATCGACTCCCCTTGGGTAGCACACACTCTTGGAGAAAGCAGTTCCACTTTTGCGACAAGGCAAGTACACACCTTCGTATCCAGCAGAAATGCTGCTTATTTGTCCTAATGTTCTTTTAGCACCCCGCCAGGTATCGGGATTACGCACTGTACTCCAATTCTACCCCAACACACGATTGGTCACTGTTTTATCACTTACACACCACTAGTTTGGGTTCACTATGGTAGAAGTTTAAATACTTTCATACGATATTTCGTATTTACTATGGGCTTTTATATTTACAGATTTTCTGTGCAAGTCATTTCATCTAATAATTTTTTAACCAGTGGCATATTTTTATGAATTTTGCTTAGCTTGTTATTAGCCTTTAAATTATGCTTTAGAAGCTGTGTGTAGCATTCATATAATATGAAGTTAATGTTGCACTTATTTATATGCACATTAAGTTGGATCACAGAAAAGTCACTACACCACGTCACTAACTAAACTACGCGAGAGAAAAATAGCGAAGTATCTTCAACTAAAAACGGTTCAAGTACAAAACAAACAGATACTCACCCGAAAAGAGCAGAGGGTAAAAACCAGTTGTTATATGTTTTGCGTCAGCAGTACACTACCATTTATGTTGCTGAGGAGTAATTTACGAGTATGTGAGCGCATTACTAACGTTTGCTTTGTGAACAGACTACTACATTACGTATTTGCATATGGCGGTGTTGTATTCAGATGGTATATAGCACACAGTGCAGTGTATCTGTATAAATATGTTCATTTATTGACAGGACATTATCTGGCATTTTGCTACTCACTCAGTTATATATGTTCATGACCGTCTTTTACGCTCTTCACAAAGTCTGAGATGCACCTCTGCACTCCGAGAAAATAACCTTATATCTGTACAGTTGAATGCATTTATTATCATAATAAACATAGAAAAACCAAAGATAGAAGTGAGTCAGTGCTACAGCAAATACTCCTCAGATTAATACGTGTGTACATATGCAAATGGATAAATAAAATTTCAGCAAGTGTAGATTCCGTACCAGTGATACATATATGTGTTGCAAAAATAATGATCATTCCAAAATGAAATGAGAATACCTGATGTTTGATGTGTTTTAGTTAATTCAGCGATCAGTATGACGAATATTCTCGCAGCTGGTATTTACTTTTCATGATGCTGATTTACTGGTTTTCTGTACATTGAAACTTCTTCAGATCTTCGGTGGGTAAAAACCTTTAATCTTATTGGTTCTGGGATTTGTGAGTAAATAACAACCTTGGTGTGGAATGCATGTGATGATGTATTACTATGGTAGAAGTAACGCCCACCTGCTGTTTCTTCGTTTGAGCTGTGAAGGTTCGCGATGAGTTCTGGGTAAAACATAATTTCCTTTTGCGTGGTTTTGAGATTCTTGCGTGCTGCAATTTTCTAAGGTGCGCTTGACGAAAGAGCGCAATTAACACGGAGCTTACCTTTTCATTGAAGGATTCTGTTTGTCTTGGAAGTATCTATCCACTCATTATTATCTTCTTTGACACTGAATGTCTGCAGGAGTATATTGTGTATCACAAATAGGAATATGGTTCATTACCCGCTCAAATAAATCAAGACACAGCATCCAGGATGTGTGTTGATTGTGTGCTTATGAGAGTTTGAACCTGTTTAATTCGAGGACCACTCGTTCACACAGATTGGCTTTCTGGCGAAAGCGTGATTTTAAAATTATTTGTTTGCTATTATCTTGAAAATACTCTCTCCATTTGTAGCCTCTGAAGTATGATGCAATGTCTGTTAGCAATGTCCTGCTGTAGGAATGTGATTATTAGAATTTTTTTGTAATCACTGTAGCCATAGCGGACTTAGCAGCATATAATTTTACCAACATGAAAAAAATTCAGAATAATGAAATAACATACTTGGTATCTCCACAGGCAGCCGGTTATGGACCGACAAAATCAACAGCTGCGATTTCAAGAGGTTTGCTAGGCACAGCAGAGTGCGGGTCAGTCTCACTAGTTTTGTTGATGGGTTTTGCTTTCTGACAGATGACACATGCGCCTGGTAATCGATGCCCTTTTCGTCACATATTGGGAAAATAGCAAAACAGGTTAAGCTTTCTTAAACACTTTGTAGTTCCGTAGAGGCCCCAGGCATGATGTGTATACCACATGAGCTTATCTACTACGCTTTCAGACGCTACGCGTACACTCCAAGCGTTTGTGTTGGAGTGCCTTCTATAGAATGGTACATTATGGTGTTGCGTGTAATATTATTCCAAACTGCTTGCATTATGCTGTTTCAGCTGTGTTCTCATTTTGTGCCATTCTGGATCTGGGTCTCGTAGTTCATTCATTTTCTGCACATAACAACGTATACTAGTGGTAATGTTTGTCATGTATGACTAAAATGTGATAGTTTTATTGTTGTTCTAATGTTTCTGCATTTTCGGTTAGATCTTGTGGCAGTCTAGACAATGCATCAGCTACAATGTTTGATTTCCTGCTACGTGATTTATTTCAAATGAATATTCCTGTAATAACAACGCCCATCATGCCAGGGAACAACGCCCATCATGCCAGGCGCTGGTGTAATAATCTGCACAACATCAAAAAGCTCAACGCTTGATGATTAGAACAGACATTCAAGTTTCTGCATTAATGTAGTAACTGAATATTTTGAATGTCGATACGATTGCTAATGTTTCTAATTCTGTCGCTGAATAAGAACACTTGTATTCAGTGAGGGCTCTACGTGCAAAGGTAATAATTTTTATTTCGTACTCACCTTGTTCTTGATCAATTTGAAACAGACATGAGACCAAACCTGTGTATGAAGCATCTGTAAGTGACAAAACAATATTTGCTCATATCAAGATGAGATAAGATATCTGAATTAACTAATGCTTCTTTGCTTGTGCTAAAATCTTTTGTGCTTTTCTGTGCACACAGCCATAAAGCATTTTTCTTAAGTAAACATAGTTATGCTGCGCTATTTAGTAATTTCTCTGGAAGAAACCGCCGAAA
The DNA here is from genome assembly GCF_023898315.1 of Schistocerca nitens. Classification (NCBI taxonomy): domain Eukaryota; kingdom Metazoa; phylum Arthropoda; class Insecta; order Orthoptera; family Acrididae; genus Schistocerca; species Schistocerca nitens. Next base: position 664,676,212 of record NC_064615.1, on the reverse strand, counting down.
GTAAGAGCAGAGACCGAAAAACGCTTTTAACTGCTTCTTGGTGCATTGATATGGGAAATTCTTGATTGTGCTAAATTCACCAGGATCTGGTCGTATTCCCTGTGAAGATATTATATAGGCTAAAAATTTGATTCGTCTCTTCCTAAATTAGATTTTTGTAAATTTGCTGTGACTTGTGCTCGTGAAAACTTCTCTAGCTTTCTTTCTAAAATGTGCAGATGTGCTTCCCAAGTGTTTGTTTCTGTCAGAATATCGTGAACATACAGTGTTACACTTTCTGGAGCTCCTCGACCTAGTACTGTGTCGAAAGCAGTGATGAACTGCGCACAAATGACTTTACGTCCAAAACATAAGACACAAAACTGATAACTCCTGTCGTCAGTTATAAAGTTTCTAGAGTCTAACGTTAGTTTCTAAATCAATACTTGTATGGCATTTGACACCATGAAATTTTTGTAATTCCTTGTCGATGTTTTCTGATCTTGTGTGTACAGGAACAATTATTTTATTTGTGGCTCGTGCACCTAACATGAGACTAGTACTTCCACTAGGTTGGGTTACCGATAGCAATGGACTACAGTAGATGTTTCAGTTAAGTTCCATTCCAGCATTTGCTTCATCTTATCTCTCACTGCTGCTCGCTTTTGGCAGCGGATCGTGTACGAGTTGTGGCAAACTACATCATGGAGGCAACAAGGTGCGCAGTGCTTCTCTGGAAAGAATACCTCAAATTGAGGATATTTATTAAACTCTCTTCTAGTAGTACAGCTGACAGGTGCTGCCCCCAGATTCGACAATAGGTCATTAGTGGGAAACTGAGCGCCATACACATTTTCGTTTCGAAAGCTTCCAGCAGTTTACATGTTACTGTAACTTTCATGTGTGGATGTAACAGTGGACGAGGAATGTGTTACATTTTCCTGTACCAATTTAGTTCCTTTTGCAAATTAAACAACTGTGAGCATATATTTTATGCCATGCTGACAGATCTTTGTCAACAGTTTGTTTAAGTTGTTCATAAGTCTGTTCAGGTCCTGAAACATCATTGCTTGCAAAGTATTCATTCCCCGACCGTAGAACGGCTCGCGGTAACGCTTCACTAATATATTTATCAGTGTTGTAATCTTTGTTGTCAATCCATTGGAATGATTATTGCTAAAAATACGCATTTGGTCATCAAATTGTAACTTTAAATTATTTGCGTTTTCATCAGAGACATTTTCTCCTTTAGACTGAAGTGCATGTACAGTCTTGCGGAGCGTTGGTATTTTCACCAGTGAGCTTATTTACATTAGAAGACAAAGTTTGACAAACAGTAGATAACTTTGATACATTGCTAGCTAGCGTTTCTTGTGGCTTAAAATTTTTATTCTCTTGGGCTATATGCCCTACATCTAGGAAAACGTTACAAGACTGTGACTGCAAATTAGGTACAGTCAATAAAAGCTCTGAAATTTGTTGTGATATTTTTTGTTGCTTCATGGAACTCTGAAGTCATTTCTCCTGATATCAATGTAGCAATTACAATTTTAAAAGCGGTTATTTCATCGGTAGTACTCAGACTAGTCGCATTAGCTAATACCTTTTGCAATATATCTCGCATATCGAGTCCACTAGAAACTTATATGGCCGGAAACGCAAAGTCGACTGATGGTCGAACCATTGCATTGAAGATCTGTTCATTACTTCTAGTTGGTTGAATGTCTGATTGAAGTTTGTCACATTCAGATTGCTTATTGAAGATATGTTACCAAAATTTGTTCCTGCCGTTTTTGTTTCTTACCAATTAGGACCTTAATACTGAAAGATTAATAAGTCTCAATAAAGTGTTTTCTTACAATACATAGCATTGAATGATAATGGAAAATATTAACCCTGCTGCTAAATGATCACAATACAGATTACATTTATTTCAATAATGGAGCACGCCATTCCGCGCAAAGATGTTACAAGATCGTCCACCTTGAAGCAACTTAACTGCGTATGTTACGTTTTTTCCTATTAATTGTATTTTACTGTATGAAAGTATGTGACTAACAAAGACAGAAAACTAATGTACTGCGGATATATTCAAAAGAAGCATAAGATCGCAGTCTAGGACTCACTAAGTCAAGCAGTAAAGCACAATAATGAATTCTCTTGTACCTTAAATATTTTCATTCTGCTTCGGCCGGTTGTGTTTTGGTTCATAGATTTCTTTCTATATTTTATTTCGTAACAATTCTTTCCTCTCAGTTTCAGTTTCCAATTACTTCGAATGTCCTTGCAATAATGCTATGAACGATCACTCGAGCCTGAAAAAAAGACAAAACAATTCTAACCATCAAAACATCTACATCTACATGGCTACATCTACATCTACATCTACATGGATACACTGCAAATCACATTTAAGTGTCTGGCAGAGGATTCATCGAACCACCTTCACAATTCTCTATTATTCCAATCTCGTATAGCGCGCGGAAAGAATGAACACCTGTATCTTTCCGTACGAGCTCTGATTTCCCTTATTTTATTGTGGTGATCGTTCCTCCCTATGCGGGTCGGTGTTAACCAAATATTTTCACTTTCGGAGGAGAAAGTTGGTGATTGGAATTTCGTGAGAAGATTCTGTCCCAAGGAAAAACGCCTTTCTTTTAATGATGTCCAGCCCAAATTCTGTATCATTTCTGTGGCACTCTCTCCCATATTTCGCGATAATACAAAACGTGCTGCCTTTCTTTGAACTTTTTCGATGTACTCCGTCAGTCCTATCTGGTAAGGATCCTACACCGCGCAGCACTATTCTAAATGAGGACGGACAGGCGTAGTGTAGACAGTCTCCTTAGTAGGTCTGTTACATTTTCTAAGTGTCCTGCCAATAAAACGCAGTCTTTGGTTAGCCTTCCCCACAACATTTTCTATGTGTTCCTTCCAATTTAAGTTGTTAGTAATTGTAATACCTAGGTATTTAGTTGAATTTACGGCTTTTAGATTAGACAGATTTATCGTGTAACCGAAGTCGAGTTCGTTTTAGTACTCATGTGGATGACCTCACACTTTTCGTTATTTAGGGTCAACTGCCACTTTTCGCACCATTCAGATATCTTTCCTAAATCGTTGCTAGCTCCCCTTGAAGAAAATATTGAAATTCGTACCCTCGTTTATTTGTACAGATAATATAAGTATTGCCATATGGACTCTTTGGTCCTCAATTGATATATAGATTATATGTTCCTTTAGATAAGCATACACAAAGTTTTAGAGTAAAAAAATAGTTAGGAGGTCCTATAGGCTTGTATTCCTTGCACTTGGCGCATCATGACATGCTTCTCCATAGCTGTTTTTAGAAATTTGTTACAAACCTTAATGTTTATGTATCGCCCGAGACGACGATGGCACGAGTATTCATACTGCTTCGACCGAACGACGCATGTTCTTTGTTGATCGCACATCACTTCTTCATCTAGTTCGACCAATCTCCTTGAATGTAAATATGACTAACGTCAAATTAACGACTTTCACGAACAGGATGCTTATCTTTTGATATTTAACATTGTCGCCTAGTTCAGAGGTTCTGTGTTCTTTTAGGTTTCTAGGTGGACTTCCTTATTGGTTCAAATAAGCAAAACAAATAACGTGTTTCACATAATTTACGTTCTTCTTTGTTACTTAAAAAAACTCCTCCATTGGAATTGCTAGAAGTTTACCATAAGGTACCACCTAAGTACTGTTCACACAGACAAACTCACATCTAATAGAGTAAGACCTCGTACACATATTGTCTCAATATTCATCTGTCTATTTCCGATGAGAAGGATTCTTTTAAAGTTGTGTCTCGTGATATCACAATTCGATCTTCTGTAGGACTGTACATGATAATGACGACACAATTCCTTGGTCAATTACCGAACGAGGTGGCATAGTGGTTAGCACACTGCACTTGTACTGCACTTCAAATCCACTTTCACCCATCCAATTTAGGTTTCACGTACTTTCCCTAAATAACTCAAGGAAATACCACGGCGGTTCCTTTGAAAGAGCACGGCTGATTTCATTCCCCATCCTTGAAAAAATTTGGGATGTGCTCCGTCTAATGGTCAATTTTACATAAAAAATTATTATTATTTTCTTAATCTTCGAAATGACCAACTAGCGTCGTGTAAGAATTTCAGTTCCACTTATTTATTTGTTGATCCCTGATTTCTAATACTCCATCTTACCCACATGTTGTCTTTCCCTTTCTTGACTTCGTATTGTTCCTGGTTTCTTATTACCCTGTCTTGAAAGCTCTCTCAATTTGGTATTTTATTGTTAAAAATATTTCTTTGTGTTATTTTCGATTCTCTGGATTTCCTTTCTAATTCTTCTCTTATTTCGGTAATCCACGCTACTGTTGACTTATTTTTCCAGGAATATAGACATATTCATTTCATTAGTCTGTTTTCAGACTTTCGGCAAAAGTGCCCTGAGAAGGTTAACTTTAGATATACCTTTACGTTTTTTTTGTATATTTTACTTCCCATCTTCCACCATCTGTAGTTTGTATTGCACCTATCGTTCAAGTATCTCTATTTTGTCCAGGTTGCAGTTCATCAGTAGGCATTCACAAACATATAAACATTCTTTTATCGTACCTTGTAATATCAAGTGGAAAATTTTGTGATCTGTATCAGTTTTAATCTCTGATCTAGATAACATAGAGTCCATGGACATTTTATGTCTGGCTTATAGAATCTTTGTCGCACTTCTTTTTTCAGTTGTTAAGTGACGAAGTGATAATCATATTTTTGTATTCTTATTCTAGTTGAAGTCTTTCTGGAGAGGTAAGGGTATGTATCCTACTTATGACAATAATCATTAATAATTCTTGAGCTTATCACAGCAAAATATCTGAAATAATTAACAGTTAACGATTTTTATCTTTTGTGTAAAAGATAAGAATTATTATAATGTGTAAAGGTAGTTGTGTGTCTTTCTGATGCTGGAACAATTTTAGACATTGATTGCTAATTCATAACATAGAGTCCATGGACATTTTATGTCTGGCTTATAGAATCTTTGTCGCACTTCTTTTTTCAGTTGTTAAGTGACGAAGTGATAATCATATTTTTGTATTCTTATTCTAGTTGAAGTCTTTCTGGAGAGGTAAGGGTATGTATCCTACTTATGACAATAATCATTAATAATTCTTGAGCTTATCACAGCAAAATATCTGAAATAATTAACAGTTAACGATTTTTATCTTTTGTGTAAAAGATAAGAATTATTATAATGTGTAAAGGTAGTTGTGTGTCTTTCTGATGCTGGAACAATTTTAGACATTGATTGCTAATTCATCTTTTGGCATAATTTCGAACAAAAGGTGCAGCAAATATTAAAGAATTGCTTAAACTGTCAGCAAGCTGAAACATCAAATAAATGTTGCAATAGCGAGTTGTGTGCTATAATATCAAACAAATTCTTGAAAATTGTAGCAATAGGTGGATGTGTTCTACTCCCACGAACATCTGCTACAGCTAAATATATTGTAGCTCTCTGTGATATTTTTACTACACACATTAAACTGTATGAAATCGAAAGTGTAATGAGCTCTTCCACTATCAGAAAACTTGTGAATGATTACATTCCAAAATTTGACAATCCAGCAACAGTCTTATCAGATAATGCAAGTAACTTTACCAGCCTACAATGCAGAAGTCTGCAACACGATGACAGCATAAAACAAATACCGATCTCACTCTACCAACATGAAGCCAATTCAGTAGCGAGAATGTTTAGAGAATTTAACAGATTCATCAGAACATACTCTTCTTCCAAACCAACCTGGATAAATTGTGTAACACCGTTTGAAAAAGTAGTTAATAGCTTTCAGCATAATCAGTCAATCAACCAATGTTACATAAAATGAAATGCTGCTCAACAAATCAGAAACGAATGGGTGGGTGGATCCACTTTCAAGACTCTATAGATATAACATTTTTCCGTAAATAATTAGTTATATGCATGTACTCACTGCAGTGTGAATTGTATTACTAAACATTTTTACTTGGATTGTGAAGAAATAGGCGTCTAAGAACAAAAGCTTATTTAAAGATACCTTCTGAATGTTATCGTACAAGGAATCCACAGTCTCCACCAACTAATTACAGAGCAATAATCTAATTATGATGTATTTGGTTTGTTACCGTAATCACCTGTTTTTCATTAAAAATATCTTCTTATCAACGAAAATGACAGTAATATGCAATTATTTTAACACAGCAGGATCCAGTTTCTCATAGGCGCCTGTGTACGGATGCAAAACTACTGTGATGTCGTTGCCGTCCTTGCAGTAACAGCCCAGCGTAGCGTCGTCGTGCCGCTCTTCCATTGCATGCAGTGAAACGACGCATGAGGCCTACTCTTCATCACTAACTCTATTGCTTCTGCTGTGTATCACTCTAGTACACACGTAACATTGCCATAAATCCAAACTTGAGACATAGCCGAGCAGTGCTATTCACAAACTTGAGGGTGTAGCCTACAGTGGCCATTATTGTTGACAACCAAAGGTTTTGTGGGTGAATGGGCTAACTTTGTTTCTGGATAAGACTGAGAGCACATACTGTCGACATTTGCACTATTGTGCACTATTTTCAGTATATTATAGATCCAAAGATAACTGGGAAAATAACCCAAGCGAAGTGCAATAACTCTATAACAAGCCTCCAGAGACCAAAGGTACATTGTATCAAAATACTCTGAAGTTGCCCATGAACAACCTCTGAAACTCTGCCAATGGAGCTGTAGTTAACCCTGCATAAAAAAGTATTCCTGTAAATGTGTTAATACATTTTCCACATTCTAGGGAATCCAGACTGATATATAATGATTTGCAATTTCTAAATTTATTCATGTTCATTATTTGTTAAGTGGACTTAGTGTATCTTGACGAACTTCAGTGGTGAAAAACATTTTTCGTCCTGGAGGACAGCCTGAATTCAGAAGATACTTGGGTGTAAACATATATAATAATAATTTCAATTATAGATTGAGGAGAGTTATCTTTGCATTTAATATGTTGTAGGATTTTAAGCGCTGCTGTTAAATGAGTAACTCATATTACTTATGGCATTAGGAAAGAGGAGCTATTACTGTGATTATTTACTCATAAAGTAACTGAATGTAAAAATAATGTAACCAACTAATGACGTAAAATCAAGTTAGTACTTTGGCCGAATTTTGAACTGCAGTTGAAGTTGAGTAGATTAATTAGCTTAGGTGCCTTCTTTCATTCAGAGTTCGTATGCTGTAGATTTTATTGTCTTAGTTAGTCTTGAGTTATTAGCAAGTTGTGCTGAGCCTTGGTGTAAGTACTGATGGTAAAGACAGGAATAAGTAGCGAGATGCTCTGAACACGAGAACTAAGTGTGTATAAGTTCAGGGAAGGGTGTGTCTAAAAAGTCAGCTTCGAGAAGCAGAGGTGTAATTTACTCATTAACATTTGAAGGATAGATGATTGTGTAACATTAGCACATTAACTTTAATTAATCGTACTTATAGGTTGCCAGCTCTAAATGTTGTATGGTGGAGATCCGATATAAATCAAGTCGATTTGAATTCACATATTGCCAGTATGAACATACAATCATTAACTGAGTGAGTCATCTGCTGCTGAACTGACAGTGGAGGCTCGTCTAAAAGAGTATTACAAGAGTAAACAGAAACCAAATTCATAAAAAGTATATTAAAATAAAGAGAAGTAGTACTCACTCAGTGGCGTAAGATTGAGTTCATACGTCGCTGTTTTCTGCTGCAGAATTTATCTAGAACCTTAGAGTGGAAACACTTAGCATTGGATACCATTTATCTTCTCAGTTCTTCCGCCTCATCGCACCCTCAGAATTGATGATGTTAAAAAAACATTCATCAGCTTCGAACGCATAAAATGTTTCTCTATTGAAGAAAACCGGTTTCGACACACTTTGCTGTCATCTTCATACTTTAAAAATCTTTTTGTTGTGAAACGTGTTAATTTTATGTTGAACTTCACGCCAAGTTTTCAAATGTTTAAAAGACAGCACATTATAAAAGCTGTATCATAACTAAATATTTAAAAATATCGAGCACCTTATGCAGTTTGCCATATACACGTAGGTTGGAACTTAAATAGTGGCAAAACTGCTGTGGAGACACTATGCAATGAAATCCACTATTGTCACTGATAGCACGCGTTGTTGACATACCTACCTTAGCACTGGGAAAATGGACTCGCCTGTCACATGTCACCAGCGTGCGCACAATCGAAGGAAACACAATCACTCGTGAGCAAGCGGTCTGACGTAACTATGTTTTCGAAACAGGAACAACGGAGTAGGATCAAGATAGAATGTACCAGAGGACGTACATCACGACAGTGTTATCAAGGTCTTCAAGAGGCGTGCGGGGAATCGGCATTGCCTTACAGAAAAGTGGCACTTTGGGTAAAAGCCTCCAACGAAGGTCGGCAAACTGAGGCAGATATGCATCGCGCAGGTCGTCCAAGCGTCTCTGAAGAAGAAGTGCATGCTGTTGCCGCGTTAGTGGACAGTGATCGACGCCATACGATTCGTGAGCTCGCCCACGAAACCGGACTAGCGCATACGACTGTGCTTCGCATCATAAAGGAACGCCTGGGCATGCGAAAAATTTCATCACGATGGGTTCCGCATGACTTGACGGAAATGCATAAGTGGATGCGTTACGACGCTGCTCAGACGCGCTTGGAGCACTATGAGGGCGAAGGAGAGGCCTTCTTACGCCGTATCGTAACACTGGATGAGACATGGGTCACATCTTACGAGCAAAACCTGAAGCGTCAATCCAACGAATGGCGTCATTATGGGTCGCCGTGAAAGTCGAAAGTGCGTCAGAGCCCCAGTATGGTGAAAGTTATGGTGATTCTCATGTACGACTGTGATGGTGTTATCCGAACGCATTACGTTCCTCCACGGCAGACCGTCAATGCACAGTAATTACTGTTCGTTTTTGGAGCATTACCTGCGACCAGCTTTGCGAAAGAAGGGGCGACACTTCTTGCGCAACCCATTCATCATTTTGCACAATTCGGGCGCGTACAGCGCCAGGCTGTGGCTGCTCTGTTCGGTCGACGGGACTGGGAAGTACTGTACCATCCACCATACTCCCCGGACTTAAGTCCTTGTGACTTTGATTTGATTCCGAAGATGAAGGAACCACTTAGTGGCATTCGCTTCAGAACTGTTGCAGAGATTGTGCAGGCAGTAGACCGCTCCATTCGCACCATCAACAGGACGAGGTCTGCTAACGCTATACTACGCCTTCCACATCGCTGGCAACGGGTTCTACACAACTACTTTGAAGGACAGAAACATATAACTTTTGTATCGGTTGTGAATAAATGCCGGCCGCGGTGGTCTAGCGGTTCTGGCGCTGCAGTCCGGAACCGCGGGACTGCTACGGTCGCAGGTTCGAATCCTGCCTCGGGCATGGATGTGTGTGATGTCCTTAGGTTAGTTAGGTTTAAGTAGTTCTAAGTTCTAGGGGACTTATGACCTAAGATGTTGAGTCCCATAGTGCTCAGAGCCATTTGAACCATTTTTTTTTTTTTGTGAATAAATGGTTGCCACATCACAAAAACACAGCATACGGTAGCACATCTCAAAATAATAAGTAAATTAAGTAAAGCAAAGAGTTTGCAGTAAGAGAGATGTATTTCATTGTATCGGAGATGAACAACTCCTCATATCTCTTAAAAATGGTTCAAATGGCTCTGAGCACTATGGGACTTAACTTCTAAGGTCATCAGTCCCCTAGAACTTAGAACTACTTAAACCTAACTAACCTAAGGACATCACACACATCCATGCCTGAGGCAGGATTCGAACCTGCGACCGTAGTGGTCGCGCGGTACCAGATTGTAGCGCCTAGAACCGCTCGGCCACACCGGTCGGCTCATATCTCTTAATGTATGCACTTTAGAGCCCATATTTGCTAGACTACCTCCTTCAAAAACATGAAAAGCAAACAGCTTGCAGTAGAAGAGTTGTATTTAGTAGTATCGAAGTGCTCATATAACTTGCCTATGGGCGCCTGGAAAAATGCTAACAATTTTCATAACATTTACACAGCCATTGTCAAAAAACGTGAACTGTTGGCAAAATGAAGACTGTAGAACAGGAGCGTTTCTTGCTGAACATTTTGATATATTATTAATCGCATTAGATTTCATATTGCTTTGATTACATTTCTTTTTGTGGAGATCAGTAAATTATCTTTTTTTTATGTCTGGTCTTCACTTGGAAACTGTGCACAGACTAATTATCTTACTCAAATGCTTGAAACTTTATGTACACATTAACAACTTGTCTATCGAAAACGGAGAGTACATCATGTCATTTCAGTCAGAAGCTTTTATTCTGGAAGTATCTATATCTGATAATCAAAATTAAAGCTACTTTTTTATAATCGACTAGTATGTATTTTTCTTCCTGCTGATAATATAGTAATGTCTGTAGTCTGCGTTCGTTCTAATAGCATCCTGAAACATCTCAAAAGATTTCATAACTCAAGCTCAAATAGATGACATCTAACTTGTGGAACCTGCAAAAACATGGGTATGGCCTCACACTTCAGGATCGTCAAGTTGATTTATAAACAACTTTCCAATGTCCAATTTAATTCTTTTAACTGTCAATTTGTTCAACACACTTTAAACTTTGATTTAAGATGAAAAAACTTGATTTTTTTGAAGAGCGTTCACAAGCAAATAACATTAAGGTAAGCGCTTTAGAGTCCATGTTTATTCGACACTTTTTCTTGTTTTAGTGTAAAGAATCTATCCCTAAATTTATCATTGAATTTTTGAGACACCCTGTACAGGCAAAGTAAAAGCTGCAGCTGATCCACTTGTCCGAGGCGAAGAACTGACACATCCACAACTGAACCGCAGACAAAACAGACGCGTTAATTACTTCACGAGGGTAAACTATTGTAGCCACAAAAAATTCTATGTAAAGCATTTTACTTGCAATTCGTCAAGAAAGCCACCATGCGTATCAGATTAGCATCTGCTGGACATGATGACATCATAGTCCAAATGATGAACCTTATTATTGATCAACTACTACCCACTGTAATACGTATCTTCAACCACACCTTAACAACAACTGTATTGTATGAAGCCTAGAAACAGGGACCAGTTAAACCATTAACTAAAAAGGACGTTGCAATAGTTCCCTCTAATTACCGACCTATTTGCATTCTTCATGCACTGTCCGAGGCCTTAGAATATATGGCCCACGATTAGCCAACAAACTATCTAACCACAAACAACCTACTAGACTAATACCAATCAGGTTTCTGTAAACAATGCAGCAAACCTTGTGCCTTAATAAAGGTAACAGTTGACCTGAAGCTTGTCATGGATGCATAAGAGACGACTGTCGTGTGTTTCTTAGACTTGAGCAAAGCCTTTGACCAGTCGACTTCGACATTTCACTTGACTAACTTAGTAGCCTAAATTTTTCGACGGTGATTTCGCTCATACTTGACGTCTCACTAGCAGTGCGTCGTGTCTAGCACCATAAAGTCCCAACGGAGGTAGGTAGTATGAGGCGCCCCCAGGATCGGTATTAAGTCCTGTACTTCTTTCATTGTACGCCAATGATGTCTCATCAGTTTTCTCCTACTACAAATACCATGTGTGGGATGATGACCTCCAATTGTGTATCCAAGTGTAAAACCAATAAACCCGAAGATAGCTATCGAGAATCTCAATACAGACCTATTTGCATCAAAATGGGCACCGGATATAGGGCTTAAGCCCAGCCCATCCAAAACCCAAGACGTACTGGTTGGCCAGTCTGAGCCCATTTGCCCAAATTATCGGGAATCTCTACCATCTTTAACCCTAAGTGGGACAAATATCAACTTCTCTCCTTCAGCAAAGAGTCTAGGAGGAGTAATAGCTGAAAATCTGAACTGAACTAAGCACGTAACTGCAATGTACAAGAACGTATCGGCATCTCTCCATGTCTACAAAAAAGTAAAATGCTCTTCCCTCTTGACCTGAAAAAGAAACTTTTACAAATACTTATACTTACAATTATTGACTACCGATGTGATCCTGCAAGGCCTTTCTCATGAAAGCTCACGGCGTCTGGAACTTGTTGTGAATGCCTGTGTTCTTATATCTGTGATGTTCGACTCTTTGATCGTACTTCACCATCATATACACAGTTATTCTAGTTTCGTGCAGACAAGCGCAGAGATTTCCATACTCCCAACCTTCTCTACTGTCTTATCAACGTACAGTGTCCCCCATACCTCTCCTCAGACTAACGCTCTTGTCTGAACAACGTGACAGAAACATCCGTTCCTACCAGAGCAAAATCTTTTCTTTCCCACTCCATCGTTCAGCCACTTTCGCGAAGACCTTCTGAGTAGCAGAAAACCGACTCTGAAATAATCTCTCGGATTAGATAAGAAAACCGAAGAACATATGAAGTTTCAGAACCCATTTACGATACATCTACTAAAGCAACAAGAATGATTACCATTGTCCCTGTACACACTCATTACCCTTGGACATTCTTCTTTCCAACCAGATCTTCCTCATTTCCCAGTATTCTTAGCTGGTGTGGTCCTCTTAAATTTCCTTTCCCCAGAAGTCCTTTTAACAGAAAATATCTATTTTGTTCATCATTATTGTTATTATAGTCATTATTATTATTATTTCTTTACTTTCTCAGACGTTAAGTCTGGTTGAGAATGGAAAGTGACGCGGACCTTGATCAAGCGTCACTTCCTATTAACTGTACGGTATGTGTTATATTGCATTTAGGAACTTTCGGGTAATTGAACATGTATCAATAATTACGGATTTCTGTAGTTGTATATATGTGTTTGGATGTAGCTGTATTGCATTGATGTACTGGTGGATATTGTGTGGTATGACTCCTGTAGTTGATAGTATAATTGGTATGATGTCAACTTTATCCTGATGCCACATGTCTTTGACTTCCTCAGCCAGTTGGATGTATTTTTCAATTTTTTCTCCTGTTTTCTTTTGTATATTTGTTGTATTGGGTATGGATATTTCGATTAGTTGTGTTAATTTCTTCTTTTTATTGGTGAGTATGATGTCAGGTTTGTTATGTGGCGTTGTTTTATCTGTTATAATGGTTCTGTTCCAGTATAATTTGTATTCATCATTCTCCAGTACATTTTGTGGTGCATACTTGTATGTAGGAACTTGTTGTTTTAAAAGTTTATGTTGTAAGGCAAGCTGTTGATGTATTATTTTTGCGACATTGTCATGTCTTCTGGGGTATTCTGTATTTGCTAGTATTGTACATCCGCTTGTGATGTGATCTACTGTTTCTATTTGTTGTTTACAAAGTCTGCATTTATCTGTTGTGGTATTGGGATCTTTAATAATATGCTTGCTGTAATACCTGGTGTTTATTGTTTGATCCTGTATTGCAATCATGAATCCTTCTGTCTCACTGTATATATTGCCTTTTCTTAGCCATGTGTTGGATGCGTCTTGATCGATGTGTGGCTGTGTTAGATGATACGGGTGCTTGCCATGAAGTGTTTTCTTTTTCCAATTTACTTTCTTCGTATCTGTTGATGTTATGTGGTCTAAAGGGTTGTAGAGGTGGTTATGAAATTGTAGTGGTGTAGCCGATGTAGTTATATGAGTGATTGCTTTGTGTATTTTGCTAGTTTCTGCTCGTTCTATAAAGAATTTTCTTAAATTGTCTACCTATCCATAATGTAGGTTTTTTATATCGATAAATCCCCTTCCTCCTTCCTTTCTGCTTAATGTGAATCTTTCTGTTGCTGAATGTATGTGATGTATTCTATATTTATGGCATTGTGATCGTGTAAGTGTATTGAGTGCTTCTAGGTCTGTGTTACTCCATTTCACTACTCCAAATGAGTAGGTCAATATTGGTATGGCGTAAGTATTTATAGCTTTGGTCTTGTTTCTTGCCGTCAATTCTGTTTTCAGTATTTTTGTTAGTCTTTGTCTATATTTTTCTTTTAGTTCTTCTTTAATATTTGTATTATCTATTCCTATTTTTTGTCTGTATCCTAGATATTTATAGGCATCCGTTTTTTCCATCGCTTCTATGCAGTCGCTGTGGTTATCCAATATGTAATCTTCTTGTTTAGTGTGTTTTCCCTTGACTATGCTATTTTTCTTACATTTGTCTGTTCCAAAAGCCATACTTATATCATTGCTGAATACTTCTGTTATCTTTAGTAATTGGTTGAGTTGTTGATTTGTTGCTGCCAGTAGTTTTAGATCATCCATGTATAGCAAATGTGTGATTTTGTGTGGGTATGTTCCAGTAATATTGTATCCATAATTTGTATTATTTAGCATGTTGGATAGTGGGTTCAGAGCAAGGCAGAACCAGAAAGGACTTAATGAGTCTCCTTGGTATATTCCACGCTTAATCTGTATTGGCTGTGATGTGATATTATTTGAATTTGTTTGGATATTAAGTGTGGTTTTCCAATTTTTCATTACTATGTTTAGGAACTGTATCAATTTAGGATCTATTTTGTATATTTCCAATATTTGTAGTAACCATGAGTGGGGTACACTATCAAAAGCTTTTTGGTAATCAATGTATGCGTAGTGTAGCGACCTTTGTTTAGTTTTAGCTTGATATGTCACCTCTGCATCTATTATCAGTTGCTCTTTACATCCTCGTGCTCCTTTGCAACAGCCTTTTTGTTCTTCATTTATAATTTTGTTCTGTGTTGTATGTGTCATTAATTTCTGTTTAATGACTGAAGTTAATATTTTGTATATTGTTGGTAGGCATGTTATGGGGCGATATTTAGCTGGGTTCGCTGTGTCTGCTTGATCTTTAGGTTTCAGATAAGTTATTCCATGTGTAAGTGTATCAGGGAATGTGTATGGGTCTGCAATGTAACTGTTAAATAATTTAGTTAGATGTGAATGTGTTGAGGTGAACTTCTTTAACCAGAAATTTGCTATTTTATCATTTCCAGGGGCTTTCCAATTGTGAGTAGAATTAATTGCTTGGGTGACTTCATGTTGCAAAATTATCACTTCAGGCATTTGTGGTATCATCTTGTATGTGTCTGTTTCTGTTTGTATCCACCGTGCATGCCTGTTATGTTGTACCGGGTTTGACCATATGTTGCTCCAGAAGTGTTCCATGTCTGTTATGTTTGGTGGATTGTTTATTTTAATGTGTGTGTTATCTATTGTCTGGTAAAATTTCTTTTGGTTTGTGTTGAATGTTTGGTTTTGTTTCCTTCTATTTTCACTTTTTTTGTATCTTCTGAGTCGTTTGGCTAATGCTTGTAATTTCTGCTTCTTTTCGTCTAATTGCTCTGTCGCTTCTTGTTGTGAGATTTTACCTAACCTTTTTCGTTTTTTTTCCGAGATTTCATTTCTTATAAATTGTGTTAGCTGTCCGATGTCTTTTCTCAGTTTTTCTATTCTGATCTGTAGCCTGTGTTGCCATGCTGGTTTTGTGGGTTTCTTCTGTGTGTTGGTTGGTTCTGATCTCTGTCTAGTGTGTATATTTAGTGTAGTGAGTGCTTCTATATAAACCAGTAGTTGTAACTCTTCCATAGTTGTGTTTTCATTTATTTTGTTGTGTATGATTGTGTTGATAGTTTTTATTGTTGTTTCGACTTGTGGGTTATTTGGTGGTCTATGCAAGAATGGTCTAATGTCTGTATTTGTGTCTTTGTATTCTATATATGTTAGCTGAAATTTTTCTTCTATATCTAGCATCTGTGTCACTTCGTGTTCTATTTGTGCTTGTTCTGGTGGCTGTCTTAAGATTTCGTTTTCCTCTGATTGTTTAATTGGTGCGTGTTGTTCTTTGTTTGTTTGCTCTGGGATGTTTGAGTCCATTACTGTATTTTCTTCTTCTTCTGATTGCACATTATTTTGTTCCAGTATTTGTTGTACTTGTTGTTTAATATTTTCTAATTCTGACTGGGGTATCCTGTTATTTTTGATTATTACACGGATCTGATCAGCTAGTCGTTGTTCTGTTAAAAATTTTAATTCTGGGTATCTGGTAATAAATGTTGTGTATACTTGTGATCTGTATCCAGTTGTGTTGGTTCCTAGGTTTGTTGCTTGGTAATAACAGAACATGAGGTGTCGATTAACTTCATCTGACCATCTCATCCTCTGTCTTTGTTTTCCTTCTAGGGTGGTTGCAGGAAGCATATCCTGCAAAACACCTCTATTTGGATTTAAATCATTTTCCAGTTGGCTAGCAGTGTCGTTACCATTGTGGACGGGCATAGGGTTCAAGCGTCGTCCCCGACCATGACGGCGCTTGTCCGAGGCTTCTTTAGTTCTGTCCTGAACCAACTAATCACACTAAAAGGGGGGTTAGCCCTATTAGTGGTTTGTTCTTTTCGTCGCCTTTTACGACTGGCAGAACATACCGGAGGCCTATTCTTTTCCCGGGCCTCCACGGGGATTATTATTATTATTATTATTATTATTATTGATATTATCACTATTAGTGGCAGCAGTAGTAGTATAAGTACTGCCACAATTAAATATATTTGTCCATAGTATTAGTTACTCACATTGTCACTAAAGACAAATCATTTTAACAGTATTTGACATATCAAAATTCTGCTAAAGAACTATATGACATAGTAGAACTGTCATTTGTAGCACTATGAAAGTAATAAATACACGGCCTGAAAGAAGAAGATATCGATATAACTTTTGCATGTACGCACCATCGGTGGATATGTAAATGATTTGAGCTCCAACTGTCTGTGACAAGTAAAATGGCCGGCAGAGTGCGTTAGTGTTGTTCGTGGTTAATGTTGTTACCAGGCCTGGTAGGGTATACGAAGAACTGAATGGGGTCAAATGTTGAGTAATAGCTGCGAAGGACACGGAGACGCCGTTTATTCACGAGAGACAGCGTTATGAGGTCCTGACAGTTTGAAAGGAGTGTCATAGTGAGTCTACGTTTGACCGGCTGGTCGAATAGTGCAATTTCCAGATTTTTGGGGCATTCGCATGTGACAGTGGCCTCATGTTGGATTGAATGGGAACGTGAGAGCAGGCATACCAGTCCTGAAGGTTCTGGTTGATCACGGGTGACCACCACAAGGGAGGATCGCCATACTGTGCACTATGCACATCACAATCTATTCACATCTACGCCTACCATTCGAGGATAAGTAATGTAGTCCCTAAACATTCCGTGCCACCCTGTTCCATTGGTCAGAGACTCACAGCAGTTGCACAGGAGAATGGCCGTGCCTTGTGTACGCATCTGTTAACAGGACAGTATAAACGGGCGCGTTTGGAGTGATGCGGTGATCATGAAGCATGGCCTGCTGATGAATGGTGTCGCATTGTGTTCAGCGAAGGACCGATGACAATCGTCTGCAAGTACGGCGGCGATCGGACTGAAGGTCCAATTCGTCCAAAGTTTTGGAGAAGTACAGCGGTGTTACTCTTGGCGTCATGATATGGGTAGCCATTGGGTACGACTTCCGATCGGATCTTTAGTGACTGAGGGGACTCTGACAGCAAAACGGTATTCACAGACATCTTTGCCACCTCATGTGTTACCTCTCGTGCGCCAGGATCGTGGTTCTATTTTACAACAGGGAAATGTTCGTCCACACGCAGCATCTGCCTCTATGAACTGTTGCTTAATTTTGAGGTTGTGCCGTGGCCAGCGAGATCGCCAGATCTGTCCCCAATAGAACATGTGTAGTACCAACTTGGACGTCAACTTCGACCTAGCGCCAGTGTCCAGGTTATCAAGGACCCATTACAGCAGTTGTGGACCACCTCGATTCAGCACAGGCTACAACGACTTTCTGACACTTTTCCCAATCGAATCAGTGCTTGCATCCGGGGCCGCACGGGATGCATCTCGTACTAATGAGTTGGCACATACTGCCAGTTTCTTTGTCTATTTGATTCGATTTTATATTCACTGAAATAACTACACTTATCTCTCAATCCGTGATGTTTAATGTCGTTTGTTCCTCTCATTCTGTGTATTCACTTTTGTCATGAGACAGTGCATGCAGGTGCAGAATGTTACACGGAACAGGAAGACACGTCCTTTGCGTGTGAGCATCTGATACGGTGTGATATGAAAGCTGGCTGGGCTGCCGGTATCGGCATAGCTCAGGTGTGGCGCAGCATGGGGCCTGTGCAGCTTCAGCTGTTAGTGGTCTTGGTGGTCTCTGCAGCTGTCTCCGTGCTGGCGAACATAGCCCTAGCGGTGAGTGCAGGTTGTCTGCTGGACGCTTCTCAGGACCTATTGGGTCACAGAATCTTCTGCAACACTTTAGACGAATGTCGTCAGAACACTGTGTAACAAGGAAGTGCGACAGGTATCTGAAATCGATTCCCTTTTACTCTGAAAGGAAGGCTGTAGTCGAGTTAAAAAACTGTATAGTTTTATATGCACTGCATCGTTGCTTTTTGCTTGCAATGCTCTTCCACCTGCGTCATCAAGGCCATCTTACATACAAATTTCTCTATTAATTTCTCTGCTCCTCTAATTTACTCTATTGCATGCTTACAGAGGACTATGAAGTTCTATGTCGAGAATAAAGTTGCTTATTGGCAACATGGTATATGGTTCAAATGGCTCTGAGCACTATGGGACTCAACTGCTGAGGTCATAAGTCCCCTAGAACTTAGAACTACTTAAACCGAACTAACCTAAGGACAACACACACATCCATGCCCGAGGCAGGATTCGAACCTGCGACCGTAGCGGTCGCGCGGTTCCAGACTGTAGAGCCAGAACCGCTCGGCCACCATCGGCCGGCAACATGGTATATGACAAACACTTATTTTATGTAAAATGTATTTTAAGTACAACAGAGTACCTCTAGTGTGACCACTGGAGGTAGTCTATTTTACTTATTTTATGTTTAATTTTTTGTCAGAAGAAATCCAAAACCATGTTCTGAAATAGCGTCTTGTTTCTCCATTAGGCAGTGCCACAAGTTCCTCCAAAAAATCGTAACACAACACACACACAAATGACATACTAACTAATGTAAATCCACCCGATGATGGAGGTTTAAACCTTTCAAATGCGTCGTGGAAATAAATAAAACGGTGACTGATAACATTAAACTTGTTGGTTCATTTAATGTCAATAACAGTCACGGTAGAGCTTAACCTAAAATGTTCGCATTTGTTCCAATTGTTTTGAAGCACACCTGGAAAATTATTTTTTAAAAGCTTTATAAATGAAGCATGTTAACAGTTTGTTGTCTGATCTTTTGGAGATTGCTTGATATTTACACCTGAAGGTGATGTGCACTTTCTCCATGTGGTTAAAAGCTTGCGAGTTCATAGAGAGGAAGAAAACGTGCGACAGAACACTTTTCGTGCTGCTTTTACATTCGAACGTAATCAATGTTTTCGTGACTGACGTTTCTTAAACAGTTGATAGCCCTAAAAATCAACACCAGAAGACAGTACCTAAGCGTCTAGTACTCTCCGTCATAACATGTATCTCTCGATTGGAGGGGTTATGCGCTCCCACAGGTAGCTGTCCAACCCGTCATGTCGAAGCCTGCACTGAAATTTTTTATACGAGGAGAATACACAGTAAGAAACACATTGTCAAAATTTTAGGTGATAAGACACACTGCAAGTATTTTAAAAATAATGTTCAAATATGTCAAAGTCGTAGCTCACCAGGCGGATGGAAAAATGTGTACCTCTGTCGTAGTTGTAGCAGACAGTTCATGCCCAATTTGGCGAGCACATATACTCGGTTGACGCCGCATCAGTAGACATATAAAACGGCACAACTTGATCCTAATTTATAAAGCGAATTTTCGTTTCCGTTAATAGTTTCTCCGGCGCAATAGTCCACGTTGAAAATTCTCTCGAATTTGCAGCTCATTTAATATTCGTTATAATTAGCAGCTGCCTTTGTGATATAGCTAAGTGTTAACAATGATGACTGTTATGCTAATTAAACTCCAGAACAGAATTAGAGCACCTTCGAAGCCCAAAGAAAATATGTACAATAATAGCTTTCAGAAGAGGCCTTAAATTTTTTAGTTAAATGAAGGAGAGGAGGTTATACATAAGCAGCGTGCAGAGCGGGTTTCATTTCGTGAATCCTGAACATGGATTGTATAAATGGGAAAAAGATTTACACGAACTGCAAAATATGCGCCGAAATTGACCAAGGAGATCTATGAGAACGCGTGCTCTGAATTGCAAGTGAGATGAACATTACTGATTCCCAGGCTTGTTTGACCTGGTTTACCAGATTCAGGAAATTGTACAGAAAAGGAAGTCACAGAATTACGAAGTTTACTTGAAGTAAATGTATAGAGGAAGTACCATTAATTGGTAATGTTATAGAGAAATTCTTAGCTGACATGAATCTTCTTGGCATCCCCTAAAATATTCTGTGTAAAGCCAGTCAGTTAGGTATAGTACAAACCGCAATTTAACATTTCGCGTGAAAGAAAAAAGAGGAGTCAGTTGAGCAGTTGATGAATGCTGAGACACATTCATATAAAACTTGCAAAAATATTATAATCGAAGTAGCGCAATGTGGAGAAACGGGAAAGAATCATTTGCGCTGTTACATGCGGAACGTCTTCGTACCATTGGCAGAAAATAATTCGATGCTTTTGTTGCGCTCTTGGCCTGGACATAGCGACACCTCTGTGGAGGGCTACGAAAAGAGTTTTAATATAATTTAGATTCCACCCGGAACTAATAGTGCGATTCAGCCTCTCAATAAAAGAATTTCCAAGTCTAAAGCATTTTTATACCATTGTCGAGCAATATAATTTTTTTGAGCACAATGTCATTTCAGGTTTGTCAGCGGAACAGTATTGTTAAACTTCAGTCATTTCTGCATTATTATTTTGCATCACCCCTATTTTAGGAATTTGAACAAATATGTCTGGTACACAACACATGTAGTGTTTAGGGATATTTGTAAACATCCCAAAACACCATTGGTAAGCCGTCGACAAAAGACGCTCGTGAGTAAATTGAATAAGGATAAATGTAGTGGGAAAGGGAAACTGTGTGTTTTCCTTTCTTGTATGCAGTGAATGTGGGGCAATGGTGGAGCCGGCGAATAGGGGAGCAGTAAAAATGGTATTACAGCCATTGGTCGTCCGGGGGTCATTTGTGCCATGGTGCAGCAAGTGCCTGAATCCGAGAGCCACGGAGTAAACGATGCATCAAGAAGACCGTGATTAATAACTGAAGACCGGTAGTTGATTTTCTGGATTTTCTCTCTGGTCCTACAGTACGCATGTACGGACGTTTGAATGTATTCAAGAGAGTGACATTACCACAGCAATTGTTAGGTGTGTTGTGAAAAGTAATAGTGAAAATGTTGGGCAAAATATACCCGTGTTTGTGAGAAGTGTGGCTATTTATTTAGTAGCGCAATAGAGAGAACTTGCGGAAGCATTCCAGGAATCTTCATCGCAGTTGGATCGACCGGGAGGTGCCTCGGACGGATCCGGACCACCAAACAACTACTCTGAGAAGAGAGGATAAAGGTAATACTACTGTACTTTCATCTGGCTGTGTATTGGCGTTGGCAAAATATTGCCCTGTTATATCGGCCAGGGACGCCACTTCCCGCTAGCGATGGTATAAGACCCACCATAACTCTTACAAAATAAACAACAGCAGGAAAAGAGGGAAAAATACACCCCACACACTATGCAGAACAAATGTATGATCATTTCTTACCCTTTCAGTTCTGTCTTAACAACTCTAGTAATCAGCGTGAAGTGCGTGAATATGTAGTGACCTATTTCTGACAATCGATCCCTACAAGTGTACAGTGCTTCATAAACATTCCGCGAAGTGTTAATTTACGTGCAGTGATATAGTTATTCTTTGACTTAGCTTTTGTTAGTTATTCCGTGCTGTTCATGTCTACACAATTCATTCGTGTGTGTAGTGTTAAGTTATTGCTAAATATATGTGGGAATAAAGGAATTGTTTTCTCCAACACCCACATTTGGTGACCCCGACGAACTACGTTAACATCCGCGTCGGCTTCAGCGTTTAACGAAGTTCCGCAACGTTCACTTTTGTAACTTCCGCGCCAGCCGCGTCGCACTCGTTTCAGCACGATAATGGCCGACTCGTCAGTCTCAATTCAACCCACCGAGCGAGGTGGCGCAGTGGTTAGCACACTGGACTCGCATTCGGGAGGACGACGGTTCAATCCCGTCTCCAGCTATCCTGATTTAGGTTTTCCGTGATTTCCCTAAATCGTTTCAGGCAAATGCCGGGATGGTTCCTTTGAAAGGGCACGGCCGATTTCCTTCCCAATCCTTCCCTAACCCGAGCTTGCGCTCCGTCTCTAATGACCTCGTTGTCGACGGGACGTTAAACACTAACCACCACCACCACCACCATCAATTCAACCTGAAGCCAGCAGTGCAATTAACAGGGTGACGATAAAACCTCCACCATTCTGGTTACATAATCGTCTATTGTGGTTTGCCCAGTTAGAAAGCCAGTTCGTCCTCGCACAAATATCGGCAGACGAAACTAAGTACAGCTATGTGGTTGCAGCACTTACAGAAGATCTAGCAGCAGAAGTACAAGATATCCTAGCTGCACCACCGGATACCGATCGTTATGCACCCATTAAAAACGCATTAATAACGCGTTTGTCACAATCAGAGGCAAAACGGCTAGAGAAGCTACTGCGCACTGAAGAACTCGGAGATCGCACTCCATTACAACTCTTACGGCGTTTGCGCACACTGGCAAGTAACACTGTAACTGATGATGTGCTACGAAATATATGGTTGTCTCGGTTGCCGTCAGATACTCACAAAATTCTCACGGTATGTGCAGGCGATTTAAACGCACTGGCACAAATGGCCGACAGGTTAATTGAAATGTATCCCATATCAAGTGTCTCAACATTAACGCCACAACAAGAAAATTCGCCCACAGTGACGCTAGTCTCCCTGCAATCACAACTGGCAGAGTTGACCGCACAGGTAGCTGCATTACAAACAACGCACAACCGCCAACGGCCACGCCGCCGACGGTCACGAAGTCGCAATCGATCACCATCACTACAGAACTTATGCTGGTACCACAAGACATTTGGTAATGATGCACGAAAGTGTACGCCACCTTGCAAGTGGAAACATGAAGGAGACACCGTAGCAGCGATAACTTCCAGTGCAAGCACTCGCCGACTTTTTGTGACAGACCGCGAAACAAAACTACAGTTTCTCGTCGATACAGGCGCAGAAGTGTCCGTATATCCAGCAAACCGCCTATCATGCCGGAGCTGCGACGACTGCTATCTATTCGCCGCCAACGACTCCAAAATTAGAACATACGGTCGAGTAACATTATTCCTTAACTTGGGGCTACGCTGTGTGTTTGAATGGCAATTTACAGTGGCAGATATATTACAGTCTATTATCGGAGCAGATGTTTTGTCCTTCTACGACTTACTGCCAGATCTGCGACGTCAGTGGCTAATAGATTTGACTATTAGTCTGCATACAACAGGAAAAGTCCGTTGTATCACACCACTAAAGGTACGCACAGTCACAGGCGACACACCATATATATTATTACTGAAAGAATACCCCGAGATCACACAGCAATCGCCTACTCTCCCACCAGTCAAGCATACAACCGTCCACCACATTTTGACCACGCCAGGGCCGCCAACTCACGCTCGGCCTAGACGTTTAACGGCCGAAAAGCTAAAAGTGGTAAAGCAGGAATTTCGCAGCATGCTGTCACAAGGTATCTACAGAGTTTCTAGTAGCAGTTGGGCATCCCCAATTCACATCGTGCCTAAAAAGAAGAATGGATGGCGCCCCTGCGGCGACTATCGCCAACTCAATGCAAGGACCATTCCAGACCGGTACCCAGTCCCACATATAGAAGACTTTTCTGCAGATGTTCACGGTAAGGCTATATTTCCTACCATTGATCTAGTTCGAGCTTACTATCAGATCCCTATAGCTGCAGAAGACGTTCCTAAAACAGCGGTGACAACACCATTCGGTCAATTTGAATTCACCCGAATGCCATTCGGACTATGTAATGCCGCCCAGACCTTCCAACGTTTTATGGATGAGATTACAAGAGATTTAGATTTTTGCTATGTGTATATAGATGATTTATTGGTGATGTCTGCATCGGAAGAGGAGCACTTACAGCATTTGGCACAAGTGTTTGACCGCCTACGCACACATGGACTAGTTATTAATCCTGCCAAGTGTGTTTTTGGTGAGAAAGAGGTCCACTTTCTAGGATATTTGGTGAATGCACAGGGTATTCGACCACCACACAGTAAAGTAGAGGCCATAAACAAATACCCCCGCCCTGTCACAGTCAGAGAATTACGACGATTCATTGGAGTAGTGAATTTCTACCAACGCTTCATTCGCCATCATGCACTGATAAATGCACCATTGAATGAACTACTTAAAGGCTCACCTAAACATAGCCACAGTGTGAATTGGACTATCGAGACGGACACCGCGTTTCACGCTGTAAAAAAAGCTACAGCAGAGGCCGCACAATTAGCACACCCGATCGCGCATGCTCCACTCGCTCTCATGGTTGATGCTTCGTCCACTGCCATTGGTGCCGTACTTCAGCAACAAATTGATCAGTTATGGCAGCCCATTGCGTTCTATAGTCATAAGTTGTCCCCATCTCAGCAACTTGGGCAACATATGACCGTGAGCTGTACGCCGCTTATGCGGCAGTAGAAAAATTCAGACACGCATTAGAAGGGCGACAGTTCACGATTTACACAGATCATAAACCGCTTACCTATGCCTTTAAGGTAAAGCCAGAGAAAGCATCGCCCAGGCAGCTGCGAAACTTAGGTTATATCAGCCAGTTCACGACCAGCATTGAGTATGTGGAAGGGAAGCTAAATGTTCCAGCTGATGCACTTTCTCGCATAGAAGCAGTGTCCACAGTAGCAGATGACACCACACAGGTGGAAGCAGTGACAAAGGCTATTGATTACGACGCCCTCGCGCATTCGCAACAATGTGATAGTGAGTTGCGTGATCTATTGCAACAAGAGAAAGGATTGAAGCTACAGCTCGTGACATTTCCTGAAGCAAGCATTGAGTTGTACTGTGACGTAGCAAGAGGAAAGATACGTCCATTTGTGCCACAGCAATTCAGAACACAGGCAATTGCATCAATGCACAATCTGTCACACCCAGGAGTAAGAGCCACACTCAGATTGGTCAAACAAAAATTTGTATGGCCATGTATGCACTCAGACTGTAAAACATTTGTGAAGCAATGCTTGGCGTGCCAGAGGCATAAAATCTCACAGCACTTCAGGACACCATTAGGCACATTTCTTCCACCAAATCAGTGTTTTGACCATGTGCATGTTGACATCATCGGCCCACTCTCGACATCGGAAGGCTACAGTTATTGCCTCACGGTGATTGACAGATTTACTAGGTGGCCTGAGGCATTTCCAATGAAGGACATCACTGCAGAAACTATAGCTCAAACATTTTTTCGTGGTTGGATTGCCCGGTTTGGAGTTCCACTGAGAATTACAACTGATCAAGGACGACAATTTGAAGCCTACGTTTTCAAAGCATGGGCTACGTTATTAAGTACGAAACGCATACGCACCACGGCATACCACCCCGCATCAAATGGCATGGTTGAGCGTCTTCATCGACAGTTAAAGGCAGCACTGAGATGTCACGTAACACCGAATTGGACAGCGACACTACCTATCGTACTTCTGGGTCTACGAACGTCATTCAAAAGTGATCTGAAAGCAACAGTAGCAGAACTGGTGTATGGACAAACGTTACGCCTACCTGGAGAATTCCTGCACAGCAAGGAAGATGATACAATCACAGCCTCAGAATTCGCCACAATATTAAGAGAGCATATACGTCAATTGAGACCAACAATGCCTAGAAACCAGCTTGGAAGACACTCGTTCGTTTTTGCGGAGCTAGACAAGTGCACGCATCTATTCTTACGCAGTGATACTGTGCGTAAACCACTGCAGCCACCATATGACTGACTATATCTGGTAGTCAGTGGGGATACCAATACTTCCCGCATAATGATTAACGGTACACCCACCACAGTTGCAGCCGACCGTATCAAGCCTGCATTTCTGGACGCAACAGACACCACAGCCACCACTGAACACAAATCAGAGAAGACAGGACAAGCTACAAGATGTGTTCCTGTACCCCACGAACACCTCAACGCTCAGCGAACACCAGTCACTGCAACACCAAGACCGACGTCGAGGACTACTGCACCACTCCGACACAACCACTGACACACGTGACGCACCGCCCGGTTTCAAGAAAGAAGTAGTTACAAGAGCTGACGGCGTGTGAAATTTAATCTGCGGTAGCGTTAGCATTAAAGGGGGGAGTCATGTAGCAACCTGTTTCTGACAATCGATCCCTACAAGTGTACAGTGCTTCATAAACATTCCGCGAAGTGTTAATTTACGTGCAGTGATATAGTTATTCTTTGACTTAGCTTTTGTTAGTTATTCCGTGCTGTTCATGTCTACACAATTCATTCATGTGTGTAGTGTTAAGTTATTGCTAAATATATGTGGGAATAAAGGAATTGTTTTCTCCAACACCCACAAATACATAGATTTTTCTTTTAGCAGATGTGCGAGGTCTAAGGAAAATATTTGTTTTCGTCATCCAATAGATATTTCGCATTTTTGTGACGACTGCAAGGAATAAGCAAGGAAACGTTTCATTATTTTCAAAATATGCGTTATTCGAAAATTATCATAAGAACTGTGCTACAAGTATTGTTATAAAACATTTCACGTCAACATATTAAAGTCGCGACTGATGTAAGTCGTTTGTAGAGTAACATCATATACTTGCTTACATAGAGATGGGGCCCCTCCACGTCCGCACCAACGTGGTGACCAAACCAAAAGTTCTACTGTCACCTCCGTAAACATGTTAGTTATCTAGTAAGTGGATCACAGGATGCTGGGCTGTGATGTTATCCGTGCGTCTGGGTAAGACTACGCATTAACACGATCCATCAGGTGATAGATAGTGGACGAAACGCGAGTGAGGGTAGCGATTTGATGAGCAGAGGGAAAAAAGTGCCATGGCTCGTGCCGTGGGAAAAAAACCTCTGCGACAGTGGGATGGGTAGTAAGAGCAGTAGTGGCTTACTAGCTGCGATAGTTCATGCAAGATTGGATTTATTAGTATGAGTATCATGCATCATTACCGTGGCAAGCGATGGTGATGCATCCCAGTTGCTGCAGCCGCTACGTTCCTGGAATAATCAAGATCGTTATACAGTAGTGGGAGATCGGCCATAGATCATCTCACTATGTGGGGGATGTGTGGAGCTTGTCTGCATGCAGTGTACGGTACGGCTTCCCTGCGTGGTGCCAGTTATTCGGCAGTGTATTCCACCTGGATATCCAGTAATGGCGTCTGATTAACAGGAGCTCGCCTGTACCGTTATGTTTGCGTATGCTTGGCCATAGGTGTTAGGTCCTTACAAGTATGTCTTTTGGCCTTTTATGTTTCCATCTATGGTTGTGGTCGTAGTTCCCCAGATTCAGAATAAACGGGTACTGCGAATGTCTGGAGTTTCTGTTTAGTCTTATGGTGAGTTTGTGGATTACCTCCGTGAGAGTCTCAAGTCGGTATTCCCGGTGAAGGTCCGCGATGCGTGTGTATCGTGGAGCATTGCTTATGATTTTGAGTACTTTGTTTTGTATGAGCCGCAGACGGCGCAGGCATGTAGGCGCAGCGTATACCCAGACAGGAGCTGCGTACGTCATCAGGGGTCGGATAAGTGTCATGCACATGGACCTCGACACCCTTCTGTTCAGTGTGCTACGCCTGTTGAGCATAGGGTAGAGCTGTTTGAGCCTCGCGCTAGCTCGGTTGGTCATGTGTTGTATGTGGTCCCCCCAGAGTAATTTCCGGTCCAGCCAGACACCGAGGTATTTGAATTTCTCGCGGAAACGTATTGGGCGTGCATGTAGAGTTATTGGTCTGCAGTAGCGGTGTTTGCGCAGTTGCTTCGGTCTTCTAGTGAACAGAACAGCTTCGCACTTGTCGACGTTTACTCTAACACGCCATTTTTCCAACCAAGGCTCAGCCACTCTGAGTGCAGTCTGTAGGCGTGACGCAATGTTTGATGGTTTCCAATCTTGCGCGAGGATGTCTGTGTCATCCGCGTAGATTGCCATCGTTGTGTTGTGTGTGGTTGGGAGATCGTTTATGTAGAAGTTAAACAGTAGGGGCCCTAGGATGCTTCCCTGGGGTATTCCCGCGAGTATACCGTGTCGTGTTGATTGTTTTCCCTGCACGTCAGTGTTGAAACTCCTGTCTGTGAGGTATGAGTGTATGAGACGCGCCAGCCCATCGGGGAATCCCGCGTCGCTGAGTTTGCGAATGAGGCCGTTGTGCCATAGACGGTCGAAAGCCTTTTCGATGTCCAGGAACACCGCCCCTGTAGCTTTGTTTATGTTGAAGCCATATGTTATATGTTCAACGACCCGTAAGAGTGGTTGTGTTGTGGAGTGGTGATTCCTGAAGCCGAATTGCTCCGGTCTCAGGATGTCATTTGTTATGCAGTGCCTAGTGATGCGTTTGAGAATCACCTTCTCAACAATCTTACTGAGCGAGCTCAGAAGGCTGATGGGTCGGTAATTTTGTGGGAGGCTGTGGTCTTTCCGCGGCTTCCTGAACATCAGGACCGTGGCCGTCTTCCAAAAGGCGGGGAAGTGTTGGTGTTTTAGTATGGCATTCGTTATGTGTGTTAGGTACTCAGTTGCTTTATCCGTGAACTCCTGGAGGACACGGTTTTGAATGCCATCATGACCAGGGGCTTTCCTAGCAGCGGAATGCATTATAACCCAGGAGACTTCGGCTGTGCTAGCATGTCGAATGTCGTCGCGCGATGGTTGGGCTAGAAAGCGTGTAACCTCTTGGTCAGGAGCAAGTGTGAACACTGGATCTGATGGTATTAGGTTCGGTGTGAATGACGCTGCGAGTGTGCGGGCCATTAGTTCTGCTTTCTCTTCCGCTGAGTATGCAGGTACATCAGAGCCTTGAAGCGTTGGGGTGTATATTTTCTCCCTGGTGAAGTGTCGGGCTAGTTGCCACACGCCAGGTCGTGCGGTGTCCAGCCCTTCGAGTATTTGGTTCCACTGTTGTGTTCTATGTGTTTGTATTTTATCGTGTATGAGTCCCTGTAGCCTGTTAATGTGCCGTTTGAAGTACTGACGCCTGGTGCGCTGCCATTGTCCCCTGAGGCGATCCCTCATTGAGATTAGGCCCAGGATTTCTTGGGGCAGGGCCGCACTGTGTTGTTGTGAGGTGCGATCAGGTATGGTGCCTGCCATTGCGTCCTGGACGGCGTTAGTGAGGGTTTTTACTGCCTCATAAATTTGTGCTGTTTCATTAATTTCGTGTATGGGTTGGATGTGGCTATCGAGCGTTTCCTTGAACAATATCCAATTCGCACTTCCGTAGTCCAACATCTTGCGTTGTTCCATGTGCTGCAGTGTTTCCTCAATGTATAGTATTACAGGTTGGTGGTTTGAGAGCAGATCGTTTTCAACGGCAACGTTGAGTGTCGATGTAATGCCCTTGATAAGGGCCATGTCTATCACGTCTGGCCTGTGTCCTCTCTGATAGAGAATGTGCGTCGGTTCAGTCGGCGCTAGTATAATGTAGTTTCTGCTCAGTGAATGTTCGTACAGTTTTTTGCCATTGGGATTTCGTATGCGTGAATTCCATTCTAGGTGTTTTGCGTTCAGATCTCCAGCGACTATTACTCGCGGTGAAATGTTTAGTGTCCTGATATCGCGTGTTGAAATGCCTTCAGGGCTGTTGTATACCGATATCAGTGTGGTGTAGGCTCCTTTGAACTTGACTCTGACGGCCGTAGCCTCAATTTTTTCCAGTTCAGGGAGCTCTATGTTTGTGTGCTCAATGTCTTTGTGTATGACGATTGCAGTCACCCGGTCGGTCCGTACGATAGACACTGTAGCCAGGAAAGTTTAATTGTTTGTGCGGTTTAAGCTTAGTCTCGCTCAGTAGCGCGACAAGGATTCCCTTTCGCTCCATGAACGCGGCAAATTCTGCCCTTTTGTTGTGGATCGAGTCTGCATTCCAGAACAGGATCTGTGATAGTGTGTGCGGGTTTGCGTTATGGGCCGGGTGTGGTATATTATTCATGGAAGAGTGTGAAAGAGTGTTGTGATGGCAGTGTGTATGACAGCCCAGTATTGCACGGGTTCGGCGCTCACGAGCTGGGTGATGAGTGTAGTGACGGCCGTCAGTACCTTGGTAAGGATATGCTTGATTTTCTGTTCTCTGCCGGTCACTTGTGTAACAGTTACACCTGTAACGTTTAGCTGTCGATATGGCCTGCAAGTTATTAATAAGATTTGTGAAGTGAGACATTTTTGGTATGGTTTAAGTGCTTAAAATTCGCGTGGGTGCACTTAGGAGTTCGCACAATGCGACCTACATCCTCTCGTCACGAATAGTCTGCTTATTCGCTAGTCGAGCGCTGGTGCTGTGCAAACCGCTGTTATAAGAGGTTCATCAAGCGGAAAAAACGAGTGATTTTAACATTTACAAAAAAAAAAAAAAGAATCTTGCAGTGCGCCTTAGCAGCGAAAATTTTGATAGAGCATTTGTTTCGATGTGTTCTTCCAGTGTGAAAAATTTCAGGAAAGGTTTCGACATGTAGAAGTGGACGACTCACTTTTTCAGAGTAACAGAGATTCTGAGTGAGAACGACAGCGCCGAGCGCAGCTTGTCAGCTGTGAAGGGTTTAATGGCTGCAAATTACAATTCCGCCCGTTCTGAGGACTGCTAATGAGCTGGCAACACGGTAGCATTGTCAGCTGCAGCGCTGTGGAAGCAGTAAACATTAAGGCGCAGGATGTATGCGTCACACGGAACAGGAAGTGTGAGGATCAGATATGGACCTATATGAAAGCTAACTGCGTTGCGCTAATTGGCAGAGTTCGTGTCGTGCGCAGTATACGGCCTCCGAAACTGCTGGTGGCTTAGGCGCTCTCTGAGACCGTCTCCGTGCTGGAAGACGCAGCCGTTACGGTGAGCGCAGGCCTCCTGCCGGACTCTCCTCAGGACCAACTGACTCACACAGTCTTTTTCAACACTGCGATCTGATATGGTCAAAACACTGTGGGCCGGGGAAGTGCGAAACGTGTTCGAAGGCTGGATTCCTTTCACTCTGAAAGGAAGTTTCCTGTCAAGTTCAGATACTGTGTAATCTCGTCTGCACTGGTTCTTTGTCGTTGGCTTGCAGTGTTCTTCCTCTGGAGTCATCGAGTCTGCGTCGCCGATTCACGTCTCTGCTTTCCTTTATTTCACAAATCTCACTCTACTGTGTGCCAACAGAGGACCACAAAATTGTTGGTCGAGAAATACGTTCCCTATTGGTTCACAAGTTATCCGACCCAAACACTGAGGCAATTGTTGCAACTGAGTCTTGTATCCAATTTTCTTAGCACACCAGTAAACCCCCGATTTTTTGAGGTATCGAACTCCCATGTATAAAACAGCTTCAAACTTGTCACATTTTTACAAATCGGTTAATGTGTTAAATATTTTGACGTTAAGCATGAAAGCGAGAGAAGTATAGAAAAACGTTTGAAATTATGTTTAAAATTATTTAAAAGTGCTCTCATTCTGAAATACTGGATGAATCTAATCTAGATACTTTTCCCAATGAGCTAGTCTGCCTCAAGTCATATAAAAAATTCCTAACTGTAATACTTTTCTTATTGTGTTAACTCTTCAACATAAGATTATACGTGTTAAAGAGTAGATAATGATACCATTTTAAATCCTGTCAATAATTCTACGAAACACAGAAAATCAAATTATTGTTACCTTTGGAAGCTGTTATTTAGACTACTTCTAAGTGGGATTGAGAGCCATGAAGAGGGTTCGCCGTTTAGTATTAAAGATGCGTGTCCTCAAAACACTTCCATAAAAATCTGTCTTTCAATGTGGTCGCTGCTACTGATTTCACGACTCTGTTCCAACTCACATCACTATATAATCAAGTTTGAGGTATAGCAATAATCTAAACACAATATAAAACGTTTTTATGTATGTTCTACATCTTCTCCTATACCATGGCCCGATTTCAACTAAACGTGATACACATATTACTTATTGTCTAGAAAGAAACACTATGGGGGTAATAATCACCTACCTATCAAAGGGGTCGAGGTCAAAAAGTAGTTTTGCCCATGATGCGTGAATAACCATACCTTATTCAGCCAGCATTTGAGAATGGGATCACTTAGTGACTTGCAACAAACACGGCATAAGGTTTAAAGCCTATACGAATTTTTTGCTTGCTAACAACCCCACAAAATAATGACAGGAAGAAAGTTTATCGCTTACTACATTTTTGCTGTTCATGAAGTAAAACTGCCACATGGAGCGTCACATTTTAGTTTGTTACTCCTTTGGTACTAACTCCATACATTTTGCAGAAGGAATTCACATATACCACTGGATGTAACATTGTACGACACGTAGTTCAAGAGATATTACATCATACACACTGAGATGCTTGGAAATACGTGTAGAAATACGTGTCAAATATGTTAAATATGTTTGAAATATAGCCACGTGTGAAAGCTCGTCCTAAACCCTTGGAACCATATCAATCATATTTGGTACATACTGTGCGGGTAAGAACCAGCAACTCCTATTAGAATGAGATTAATAATGTGGGAAAAGAAGGGAGGAGGATATGGACTGGCAGATGGGGAAGGAGGAGAAGGACACAGTTGGGAGGAGGAGGAGATGGACAGAGAGAGGGGGGAGGGGGAGAAAATTGAAGAAGGAAGGGAAGAGGAGCAGATGGAGAGAGAAGGGAGAGGAAAAGATGGGAAGGAAAGGTGAGGAGATGGACAGACAGAGGATGGAGGCGGAGAAGTGAGATTAGCGAAGAGAGAAGAACATGGGGGAGGGGGAGACAGCAGAGAGTGGGGGAGGAGGAGATGGGCAAAGAGAGGGGATAGGCAGAGATGGGGGGAGGAAGAGATGGACAGAGGAGGCAGGAGGAGATCAGCAGAGGGGGAATAAGGAAATGGAAAGGGGGGGAGAGGAGTAGGTGGACAGCAAGAGGGGGCGGGGGGCAGATGGACATGGAGAAGGAAAGGAAGAGGTGGACAGAGATTGCTGCAGAACGACAGACAGAGAGCAGGGGAGGGGAGGAGTTGTGGAGGAGATGGACAGAGAGAGCGGGGCGAGGAGATTGGCAGGGAGAGTGGGAAAGAGGAAGAGGATAGAGGCAGACGGAGGAAGGAGATGGACTAATAGAAGACGGGAAAAATATACATTCCAGGCCAATGCTAGGTACTCATTCAGTATCCGAACATGATTAAGTAGGTTTCTCCCTCTTGCTTACTTACATTTTTCCGCCTTTAAGGAGAACTTTCATCCAGTACAGCAAATGCTAAACCCTTCTAGCGATTCTACGTTCCGTACAACTATCCACCGATGACACCTTCGTGAAGAAATTATCACCCGAGAGTGCCGCTGATGAATCTGATAAATCTACTAATAAGCTCTGCACATAAGTCACATTACGCTTTCTTGGTGTTTACACTGAAGGTAGACGTGTTGCGACGGAGGTGAGAAACAGAAGACAATTGATAATTCTGGGAGAGGGAGAAACCAAATGAAACTTAACGGCTAGTTGCTTTCCTATACCTAGTCTGTATGATCACTCGTATTTGTCCCTTCTTTATTATTATTCAAACCGTTCTTTGCAACGCTCCCCTTTTTTGTCGGAACAGCCCTCAGACATGCGTGGAATTGCTTTACTTGCGGTCCACAACCGGGGGAAAGGCTGAGAATGAGAGAAAACTGGCAGTTTGCGGCAATAGTTACTTGAATTAATATTGCCTAATATTATAAGCGCGCAACGGATAACCGGGGAGAGAATGAGGGAGGTCCAAACGGAACAGCAGAACGTGTCTTTACTCTTTCGTATTTACTGGTTATCAAAGGGACCGGGGTTGCAGATGCTTGTGATGGTAGCATCCGACTTATTCTACTGGTTTACAGGGGATATTTATCTGCATGTTAAAGATTCTTCTATTCGTCATTTAATTATTTATTAACTGACTTAACTGAATAACATAACATCGTCATCGACATACACCACAGTTAAGACAAATATTAACATCGCTACGATTTAGACAATACTTTCATTACGATTTAGACAAAAGTTTCATTGACACATAGTACAATGAAGATGAGACTTATTATCACTACGAGTGCACACTGCTTGAACACGTAAGGGGTTGGTTGGGATTACGTTTCGTCAACTTGCCACAACCCGTAATTCGTTAGTCTAGTGAGCATGCATTCAACTACACGAAATGAGAAATCAAATACAATAAGACAGGAATTTAATAAGATAGAGAGTGCTGGGGAGAGAGCAGAGATTCACTACTCGCATTCAGATCTTTAACGGACACGAGGTTAACCTTTTGCGTACAAGGAAACGTTACACTTTCTAAACTTCTTCCGTCTCTGCGCCCCTAGCTTACTGTGCTCGCCTATTACGCCGATGACCACGTAGTCCTGCTCAAACACATCACCCGGTATCCTGTTTGCAAAATCAACCTAACGCGTGTATGAAAAGGGTCGTGAAGCGGCAAGGATTACTGAATCGATTCTGTTCGGCATCTGATTTTATCGGCGGTGGGAAACAGTCGCTTTAAGAGCGGCACTGTGCGCATGGTCCACATGAAGCCTCATGGATCATAAAGAACAAACCGTCACGAAATTCACAAGCCAGAAAGGAGATCTTATCCTTCGTTAATCTAGTCATTTCACACGATATAAGGGCTTGCAGTTAATGTAACAGGGGATGTAAGAGGCTTCAGCTTCAGCACTGGCTACCATGTGGCGAGGAACAAGGAACAGAGTCCTCTCCTACACATTTACGACAAATCTTAATAAATTTCACAGAAAGCAGACATGAAGCCTTTCCCTATGCAACGATGTGCGCGAAACAGAATGAGTTAGTACATTTATCAAATATTCAAATACGTTTGTCCTGAATTTGGTTCAAAATGGTTCAAATGGTTCTGAGCACTATGGGACTTAACAGCTATGGTCATCAGTCCCCTAGAACTTAGAACTACTTAAACCTAACTAACCTAAGGACAGCACACAACACCCAGTCATCACGAGGCAGAGAAAATCCCTGACCCCGCCGGGAATCGAACCCGGGAACCCGGGCGCGGGAAGCGAGAACGCTACCGCACGACCACGAGCTGCGGACTCCTGAATTTGGAGACAGACGTGCTCCCTTACATGTCTTCTTACACTCTGCCCCCGTCTGCCGAACTGGTTGGCTTCGGTGGAGGGGATGAACGCGCCAAAAAACTGCCGTGACCAACCTCTCCACCTCCAAGCATTTTTCAGTCAACCGACTATCTCTGGTCACTACCTGTTCATGTCCTCTCTGCTGTCATCCCAGAGTGGAAGAAACTGAGTTGGTATTACTCTGTACAGTTTTTCTGCTGCGAAAAGTCGTCAGCTTCCCAGCTAACGTTGACTACGCTCAGTGATAGGAGGGGAAGGACATGGGATGTTTACATGCAAATAGCGCTTCAATACTAACCTAATAATGATACGTAAATCTATACAACCTATTTACAATGGTTTTGACTACTGCCATCCGTCGACATGCGGTTGCGCAGCGCCCACGGCACGGCTGCGTCATATGAAAGGTGGCGGAGCAGCCGCCTGTTATTGCGTTTGCGTCCTTTTATATTGTTATTATTGTTATGGAACGGCACAGATGGTTTCGTTTCAACACTACGGTAGTTTCGTTTCTGCCCAATATCTGATTCCTATTTTAACATTCTGAGAGGTGGCTGTGGAGTTAACCGGCAATGTGCAGGGCTAACGCACGGAATGTGGTTGAAGAGCAATGGGAATTTTGTAGTTTCGCGTATTGCATTATCTGATTCCCTCGAGTTTGTCATTTTTATATTGGCAAACATGTATCAGAAGTATATGTACAGTGAATAATGAATATCTAGTCGAAAAGGTTTTCTTTTATCATTTTTTTTTCGTACCAAAACCGAGCCACAGATTCGAAGACGGCTATGCACAGCAAATGGGTGGTTCACAGTTCCCTTACTTGTACACGTAAAATACGCACATAAAATCCAGTATGAGGCAAAGAAGTACTTTATAAAATGACATAGCACGGAGAAATATGCTGTGAAGTGTACAAGGCACAATGCATTGATGGTTGAAAGGTGCTAGCAGCACTGCTCGATTGCCAAATTTTAACGTTTCCTGAACCTTACTGTGAATCAAATGAGTGTATGGTTTTGACCTGGGCATAGTCAAGTCGCCGTAAGTAAATTATCAAAAATTTACGAACCCATAAAGCTCTTTTCATATGGTTGACATGCACCACTTTGTCAGGAAAAAGAAAGGAACCAGCGGGAGAATGCTTCTATCAGAGAACAAAAAACGAATATACTCCTGTATGAATGCATGATACCGCGGTGATACGTGTTAATAAAATTTTCTTGGGCTTCCAGCAGCGTCAGGTGGTTCAACTCCCACGAGCTTTCGACCGAGCTCTCCTCAGTCATTGTCAAGTGGTAAGAATGACTGCTGTGTCGATTTTTTTTTCTTTATTGATTTTCAATTCCCCCCGAAGGGGGCGGGCTGGCAGCAGCTTACTACACTGCTCTACAGCCTACAGACTTTTTTTAAATAAAGGAAGAAGAAAGAAACAAGGAAAAACAGGCGATAAAATGGTGATGTAAAGTGTAAAATGGCTTAAAAATGCGGAAAGTTAAAACAGAAAGCAAAAGGGGTTGGCAATGTAGATAAAATACACAGAAATAAGACAAGTAACATAGTAGACACACAATTAAAAAACACGGCGACAGTCTGGTTTCTGTTCGCAAGAGATAAAAGGCACACCCAGCGACAGTATGATGGCCGTTCGCAACAAGTCCCAAAAAACACAACACGGAACACTCACTGTAAAACACGCACTGTAGAACACTCACTGGAGAACACTGCACGAAAGTGGCAGCACAAAGATAACACTCCCGAGCCAAAGGCAGAAGGGGGGGGGGGAGACCTGCAGGAGGGGGAAAAACAAGGAGGGAGGAGAGGAAAAAAAACGAAAAGGGGGGGGGGAACCAAGGAGGGAGAGGACTAATAAAGGGGGAGAAGGGCAGACGCGAGAGGGAATGAGAGGAGGGAATGTAAAAGGACGCGGGGGAGAGAAGGGGGCAAAGAGAGGGGTGGAGAGGGAGCCCGGGAAAAGGACAGAGGAAAGGAGGGGGAGTGAGGATCAGAGTTGATAGGAGGGATAAATGGAGGGAGAGAGGGGATCATCCAGGAGGGGGAGTTGATGGAAGCCACCTTGGGAAAGAAGATGTAGGGTGTAGAGATGGAGGGTAGGGGGGACACAACGGTGAAGACGTGGCAGGGGCGGGGATCGGAGAGGAGAGGAGCAACCAGGGGGTGAGGGGGTTCAAGACGGCGGGAGGTGTAGAGGATGCGGATACGTTCGAGGAATAGGAGCAGATGGGGGAAAGGAATGAGATCATAGAGGATCTGCGTGGGGGACGGGAGGCGTATACAGAAGGCGAGGCAGAGTGCATGACGCTCAAGGATCTGGAGGGACTTATAGAATTTGGGGGGGGGGGGCAGATACCCAGGCAGGACTGGCATAACAGAGGATGGGACGGATTAAGGATTTGTAGGTGTGGAGGATGGTAGAGGGGTGCAACCCCCATGTCCGGCCGGAGAGGAGTTTGAGGAGTCGGAGGCGGTTGTGGGGCTGTGTCGCCGTGGCCGCATCGTTATATAGCCGCACTGCTGGCTGTGGCGTCACTAGTGCTCCCTTCCTCGCCATATATGGTAATGTTTTCGTCCCGCGTCCGTCGCTCCCGTTTTATCCTCGCGATGGTCGGGTCCCAGGCTGTGCTGAGATGCAAACCGCCGTCCTAGTTGATGGTGTTTTCAGAGGTTCTTTATTTCAATAGCTTCTTTTATGACGCCAACAGAGAAGAGAACACCACCGAAGAAGAAAGCAAGAAACTTGTGTTTTTGCCTCTCTGTGGTACAGTGTCGGGAAAATTTAGCCGGCTCCTGAAGAGTTATAACATTTCATCGGTGTTCAGGCCCCCAGCAAAAATTCGACAGATCCTGAGACCTGTGAAGGACGATCTAGGGCTTAGAAAGCCTGGAGTGTACAAGATACCATGTGGCTGTTAACTACGTCGGCCAAACAGTACGCACTGTGGAGCAACGCCGGACGGAACACGAGAGGTGCTTACGCCTACGCCATCCAGAAAAATCAGTCGTGGCAGAACACGTCTTCGAAAATGGACACCGAATTCTATTCGACGAAACATCTGTCGTTATGAGGACGAAGGGATTTTGGGATAGCGTCATAAAAGAAGCTATTGAAATAAAAACCTCTGAAAACACCATCAACAAGGACGGCGGTTTGCAGCTCAGCACAGCCTGGGACCCGACCATCCCGACCATCGGGAGCGACGGACGCGGGACGAAAACATTACCATACATGGCGAGGAAGAGAGCACTAGTGACGTGACAGCCAGCAGTGCGGCTATGTAACGACGCGGCCACGGCGACACAGCAGTCATTCTTACCACTTGACAATGACTGAGGAGAGCTCGGTCGAAAGCTCGTGGGAGTTGAACCACCTGACGCTGCTGGAAGCCAGAGAAAATTTTATTAACTCATATCGCCGCGAAACCATGCATTCATACATGACGTACCTCTACGGGAGGAAACGTGGCGCAGCAGCATTAAACGCATAGGGAACCTGAGTGTTATGAAGTCTAAACTGTTAAGCTCTCTAGCCCTGCTGCTACGCTGTCGAGATGAGGATTCCTCGATTTGCCATGGTGTACCATAACATCAACACCTCGACAGCCAGAAGAATCTATCGTCTTGCCAGCTCTGCCCTGTTGCGGGAAAGGATACACCTCACTAGGAGGCAGCTGGATTTAAGCGGTCGCGAGCTGCTGGCTATCTATCTGCAAGTGACAGAGGTACTCTCGCAAACAGATTGGGAGTTGATCGACGCGGCCACCACAGCACAACAGGTGTCATCGCAAAAGAAGACCACAGAGAAACAGAAAGGGAAGTTCAAGCGGCTATCACAACAACAACAACACGGTGCAGAACGAAAATCAACAGAACGAACTGTCATGAACATGACGGAGAAAGAGATCGACGCGGATGCCATTTCAGCGCTTAAGAAAGGTCTTAACTTCGCACCAGCGCCTCGGAGCATCCCAATCTGAGATATTATAAGTGGGGCTGAACAAGCAATCCGCAAGATGCCTAGTGAGAGTGCAGACGAAAATCGTCGCGAAACGTGTCGTATCATTTCAAAATCTAAACCACCGAGGTCTAACTTGACTAGGGCTGAACGCAATGCTCTTCACGCATTCCACAATGACCCCCTCATCGTGGTTCTGCCAGCTGACAAGGACAATGCATCCGTCATTCTGAATAAAGCTGACTACGACGTCAAAATTCAGTTGATTCTTGAAGAGGATACATACCGGAAACTGCCACGGGACCCGACGTCAAGAATAATGAGGAAGACATCAGAGCTTCTAAAACAGTCGACACTGGAAGAGGGCGTTATTAAGAATCTTCTCCCTCTGGCGCCGAGACCACCTACGCTTTATGGACTACCAAAAATCCACAAACCGTATTCTCCTCTTCGTCCCATTGTCAACATCATTGGGTCACCCACTTACAGATTGACAAAACACCTGGCCAGCCTCCTTGCACCACATGTGAGTCGTCGTGTGCATCACATGAAGAACACCGACAACTTTATAAACAGAATTAAACAACTGCGTCTTAGTCAAGGAGATATAATGGTTAGTTTTGATGTGGTCTCCCTGTTTACATGTGTTCCTGTCAAGACTGTATAGATTTTCCCTCCTAGTTATTTGATAGCACAATTGTGGAACTGTTTAAGCACACGTTGACATCGTCGTATTTCCTACATGGTGGCCAGTATTCCGACCAGTTGGACGGAATGGCTGTGGGAAGCCCATTAACTCCATCCATAGCCAACCTTTTTATGGAAAAATTTGAAGACATCGCCTTGGACACGGCTCCAGCTAAGCCAAGTTGCTTTTATCGTTATGTCGATGACACTTTTATCATCTGGCACCATGGTCGTGAAAATCTGGGAGAATTCTTAGAACACCTGAACAGGATTCACGGCCACATCAAGTTTACGATGGAAGTCGAGACAGATGGTGCATTGCCCTTCCTTGACGTCCTCGTTCGACGGAAAACCAATGGGCACCTCAGCCACAGTGTCTACAGGAAACCAAAAAACTCAGATCGGTATCTGCATGTTCTCAGCCACCACCATCCGGCACAAAAACGTGGCGTTGTGAATACCCTTGTCCAAAGTGCTAAAGTCGTCTCAAACGCTGAAAGTCTGCCACTAGAACTGAGCCACCTCCGAAAAGTCTTCCGGAAAAACGGGTACAGCCGCGATAGGTGTCACAAGCTATATCTGATGTGACACATTCTACCTTCCTCAGCATCTTTAAAATTTTTTGCAAAAATTCTGCCTTTCGTACACATTCGCGCTTTTTTATGCTGAGAGAGGAGGAGACGTTGGCAGTGAGAAAGAGACGGAAAAAAAATAAATACTGGAAGACAGTAGGCGGTGGTTGTGGTATAGAAAGAGCGAAGGAGATAATGGCAGTTTACGATAAAGAGTGGGACACAGTGGTACCGGGCGCATTGCTGACGGCGACAGAACAATGCTAGGAAAAGAGTGAAGGAGCCAGTAACAGTGGGATAGGAACAAAGAAGGGGAGAAAGTGGAAGT
This sequence comes from Schistocerca nitens, assembly GCF_023898315.1. Taxonomy (NCBI): domain Eukaryota; kingdom Metazoa; phylum Arthropoda; class Insecta; order Orthoptera; family Acrididae; genus Schistocerca; species Schistocerca nitens. The sequence goes on along the minus strand of NC_064615.1, from coordinate 664,635,234 downwards.
GGGTGAGAGCCAGTGACAATGAGAGGCAGTGCCTATGACAATGACGACGATGAAGAGAGAAGTAGTGACAGTGGGAAGAGACGCCAGCAGTGGGAAGGAGTGAATGAGTTCGTAGCAGTATGAGATGGCAACAGGGAGACAGTGACAGTGAGAGGGGACTGTAGTGACAGGACAGAATTAAGGATTCTGTGGCTGACGGACAGGATACAGTGGTAGAAGACGCAAAGCGATATAACAGTGAGTTGGGCTGAATGACTGAGTGAGAACTCCATCCATGGAGTGGCAAGTGGGAGTGGATGGGTATGAGCGAGTTACAGCAATGGACTACTGAGTGTGCGCAAGTTACAGTTAGGGGAGCTTGCGGGAGAGAGAGGTGAGTTGAAAATATGTTCGCATTCCAAAATTTTTGTGAAAATTGCTGAGGAAGGTAGAATGAGGCAGCCGGTGCTCGACTTTTCAGTCAGAGTCTCTTATAAACAGAAGCATGTTCGCCTTTTTTGTGCTCTTACATGAGCATTTTCTCACATGCTGAAACTCCTTGGCGGCAAAGAGTGTATAACGAGCCAGCAGCTGGCCGCTGCGAGGTACTCCGACGGTCGGAAGACACAATGCATTGATTGTACAAAAGTACTAGCAGCGCTGCTCGTTTGCTAAATTTTAACGGTTCCTGAACTTTAATTTGAGTCATATGAGTGTATGGTTTCGATCTGGGCATGGTCAAGTTGCCAGACCGAGTATAGGACGGTTTTGATCTGGTGTAGTTGAGCTGCCGGACTGAACTTTGGTAAGTTACCTTAAGGGCTTGGCTTCAGGTCGCTACTGACAGGTCATCAGGCTGATTTACAACGAGTTTCTACATCGAGTTTTCACGGGTCCCTATAGGCCTTTGTGTTATTGCTCATTTATTATTGAGTTGTTGTTGTTGTTGTTGTGGTCTTCAGTCCAGAGACTGGTTTGATGCAGCTCTCCATGCTACTCTATCTCGTGCAAGGTTCTTCATCTCCCAGTACCTACTGCAACCTACATCCTTATGAAGCTGTTTAAATGTATTCATCTCTTGGTCTCCCTCTACGACTTTTACCCTCCACGCTGCCCTCCAATACTAAATTGGTGATCCCTTGATGCCTCAGAATATGCCCTACCAACCGATCCCTTCTTCTAGTCAAGTTGTGCCACAAATTTCTCTTCTCTCCAGTTCCATTCAATACCTCCTCATTAGTTATGTGATCTACCCATCTAATCTTCAGCATTCTTCTGTAGCACCACATTTCGAAAGCTTCTATTCTCTTCTTGTCTAAACTGTTTATTGTCCACGTTTCGCTTCCATACATGGCAACATTCCATACAAATACTTTCAGAAACGACTTCCTGACACTTAAATCTATCCTCGATGTTAACAAATTTCTCTTCTTCAGAAACTCTTTCCTTGGCATTGCCAGTCTACATTTTATATCCTCTCTACTTCGACCATCATCAGTTATTTTGCTCCCCAAATAGCAAAACTCGATTACCACTTTAAGCGTCTCATTTCCTAATCTAATTCCCGCAGCATCACCCGATTTAATTCGACTATATTCCATTATCCTCGTTTTGCTTTTGTTGATGTTCATCTTATATCTTCCTTTCAAGACACTGTCCATTCTGTTCAGCTGCTCTTCCAGGTCCTTTGCTGTCTCTGTCAGAATTACAATGTCATCGGCGAACCTCAAAGTTTTTATTTCTTCTCCATGGATTTTAATTCCAAATCCGAATTTTTCTTTTGTTTCCTTTACTGCTTGCTCAATATACAGATTGAATAACATCTGGGAGAGGCTACAACCCTGTCTCACTGCCTTCCCAACCACTGCTTCCCTTACATGCCCCTGGACTTTTATAACTGCCATCTGGTTTCTGTACAATTTGTAACTAGCCTTTCGCTCCCTGTATTTTACCCCTGCCACCTTCAGAATTTGAAAGAGAGTATTCCAGTCAACATTGTCAAAAGCTTTCTCTAAGTCTAAAAATGCTAGAAACGTAGGTTTGCTTGCCTTTCCTTAATCTATTTTCTAAGTTAAGTCTTAGGATCAGTATTGCCTCACGTGTTCCAACATTTCTACGGAATCCAAACTGGTCTTCCCCGAGGTCGGCTTCTACCAGTTTTTCCATTCGTCTGTAAAGAATACGCGTTAGTATTTTGCAGCTGTGACTTATTAAACTGATAGTTCGGTAATTTTCACATCTGTCAACACCTGCTTTCTTTGGGATTGGAATTATTATATTCTTCTTGAAGTCTGAGGGTATTTCGCCTGTCTCATACATCTTGCTCACCAGATGGTGGAGTTTTGTTAGGCCTGGCTCTCCCAGGGCTGTCAGTAGTTCTAATGGAATTTTGTCTACTCCCAGGGCCTTGTTTCCACTTAGGTCTTTCAGTGCTCTGTCAAAATCTTCACGCAGTATCATATCTCCTATGTCATCTTCATCTACATTCTCTTCCATTTCTATAATATTGTTCTCAAGAACATCGCCCTTGTATAGACCCTCTATATACTCCTTCCACCTTTCTGCTTTCCCTTTTTTGCTTTCCATCTGAGCTTTTGATATCCAAGCAAGTTGTTCTCTTTTCTCCAAAGATCTCTCTAATTTTCCTGTAGGCAGTATCTATCTTACCCCTAATGATATGTGCCTGTACATCCTTACATTTGTCCTCTAGGCCATCCCTGCTTAGCCATTTTGCACTTCCTGCATTATTGAGCAATGAACAGAATTCGAGTTATTGATCAGATCAGGGTCACTACATTGAAGGAATATTGGGTTTGTGAAACCTACAATCATAATCCAATCATTTGCTGATAACAACTCGAATATAACTGTGTCAATGTGAGAAGAACAATACAGTATTTTGATTGGCATTTTGCGATTAGTTCCGGCGTGCAGCAGTAGTGGCCTGGTGCTGAACCATTTCGAAGATGAGCGGTTGCTGTTTTGTGGTGTTGGAAAGATTAAATGAGTTGCTTTGAGTACGAGTGTGATAATCGAGAGCACATTTGTTATATTAGCAGGCGCTACATTAGGTCTATTGTTACCTTAACTCTCGAGCTATGAGCAAGTTTTATTTGCTCTTATTTTATCGAATTACAATTTTCATTGTGGTAATAAGAAACCACTGAATGTTGACAACGTTCAGTGCTATTAATCACCATATGGGGAACTAAATCGAGTACCGCACCACTTCGCTAACAAAAATTGGAATATAGGGTTAGTCAGCCGCCAACACCTAAAGTGGTAGAGACTTACATGAATTTTAAATTGTTAGGAATCAACTGCCGGTGGCACAAATCAATTTTTTGTAGGAAAGAATCAATTAGCACTCATTACACTGGAACTCGATTGCCACAAAGTGCACCTGACGCGTTATTTGGAAGTAAACACATCGTTAATAAATGAAATATATTCGCAGGTGCGAAAATGCACAACCATTAGCTGTATAATGGAATAAAGCCAGTGAAAATTTCGGCTGGAGCGGGACTCGAACCCAGATTTCCTACTTATCGCGAGCAATCGCCTTGCCGTTTGACTACTTGAGCGCAACACACACCCAGCCCCAAACTTCCATCTTTCGTCAAGCACCTGTGTACAACCTGTACTCTTACATCCATTATGTATATCCCCGTACAGGGGAGGCATCGTACTTGAAAGTCGCTCGACCGGTGTCGGCAGATATGCGATATTGCAGTGCTTGTGTAGTTCCGAATTACGTACCAATGTTACTTTGGACATGGATGCATGCACGTTACTGGGCGGAAGGCGAAAGAGGGAACGGGCCATACGACTGTCTTGGCTCTGAGCACTATGGGACTCAACTGCTGTGGTTATCAGTCCCCTAGAACTTAGAACTACTTAAACCTAACTAACCTAAGGACATCACACACATCCATGCCCGAGGCAGGATTCGAACCTGCGACCGTAGCAGTCGCACGGTTCCGGACTGCGCGCCTAGAACCGCGAGACCACCACGGCCCCGACTGTCTTCTCATGCCTTAGCAACAGGTGAGAGGTGTTACTAGCAAGGGAAACTCCCCATCGCAACCGCCTCAGATTTAGTGGTAAGAGGGCCCAGTGAACAGCCCGTCAAAAGCTGAACACACATCAAGAATTAAAACAGGAAGGAAGTGTACTCAGCTGTGAAAAAAGCAAAATAGAAACAGTGAATGGTCCAAGAATAAGAAGTGCAAGTTAGAGATATGCTTTGGAGCCGTGGTGTCGTGGTTAAGTAGTCATTGGGTGAACTGTCGAGCGGGATAGCCGGGTTTGAAGCTCCCTCGTGGCAATTTGTTTTCCTTTCATTTTGTGAGTGAGCCGTGGTGCAACATCCGGTGGCAACCGCAGAGGTCGGGTATGCTAGTTTCGCGAGCTCCAGTGTTAGGCGGGTGATGGCACCCCTCAGGGAAATAGAATGCAGGACGGGAAGAATGCCAGTGCCCGCATGGTACGTGTGCCGGAGGGGTGGGGGGGGGGGGGTGGGGGGGGGCAAGTCCGTGATGTGAGATAGGTCATGCCGTCTGCAATAGAGCGCACTGGGTGCAACTGATTGCAAATAGTGGCGCATGTTAGGACGAATGACGCCTTCCGCTTCTGAAGCAATCCTCAGCTCGAAGGATGGTTTTTTTTCGACCTCCGCTATCGCTGGAGAATTGTCGCGTTCCTCTTAGTATGTCAGGCATGCGCTACACGCAGGAATCGACTGCTAGCGTAGCAGAGTACGTGTGGCGAGCACATGGTTCTTTTTTTTTTTTGGTTCGAGAACTCCCCTTTGAGATCAGAGACGGACTGCCTGCAAAATCGAAGTTACATTACCGACAATGTTCTCAGAAAATGCTTGTCCTCGCATAAAGGATACAGAAAAGGTTTATATGATATTCGTAAACTACAAGAGTATTCAAGGAAATATCGAAGTATTAGTAGCGCTTATTAAAGGATATTAGGGACAGAAAGCTGGTCGAAATCAGCAACGAAATTCTAATCTCAGTTTGGGACATTTATCATAAGGATAGGTTAGTAGCATTTTACTACAGTAAGAAATTCGATAATATGCAGCGTGGCTGTTACGGATTCCGAATGTGAATTAATCTGGATGAAGCTAAGCATCGAAGTGAAGGAGCTGCAGTGGTAGAGCGCTTCAGAGAGAAATTGCAGAATATCGTTAATAATTTTTCTGATCATGCCTTTGTAATAGGGGCTGACTTCAACTTGCTATAGACTGGAAGAGTCATGCCATCGAAACTGTTGCCACAGACAGGGATTCGCGTGATACTATTCTGAGCATGTTGTCAGAAAATTGCTTCGAGCAGATAATTTGATAATTAACTCATGAAGGTAACGTCTTAGACCTCGTAGCCATAAACCCGAACTTATTCCAAGTTAATGCACATAAGGTATCAGTGATCACAAGGCTGCGACAGCAACTATGAATAAGGGTTTCACAAGGAATTTTGAGAAAGGTAGGAAGATATTTATGCTTAGCAAGAGTGACAGGATTCAAATTTCAGATTATCTGAGCAGTCAGCATCAAATATTCGTGTTGAGAACGAAGATGTGGAGCACAAATGGAAAAAAACTTGAAAGCATCGTTCAATACGCCTTAGACAAGTATGTTCCGAGCAAAGTCTTCAGGGATTGGAAAGATCCAACATCTTTTAATAACCGTGTTAGAAAACTACTCCGTAAGCAGAAAGAGCTTCATATCAGATTCAAGAAAATTCAAAACCTAGCTGGCAAACAAACGCGTTCAATGACGTTGAAGGTAAAATTTTGTCAACCGATCTGAGTAAAACACTAAGAGTTATCGGTATTATATAAAATCAGCGGGCTGTTCGAAATGATCTGTTGATTCACTCAGTGACCATACTGGCGCCTAAATGAAAGACAGCAGCGAGAAGGACGAAAAACTAAATTTGATTTTCCGAAATTATTTCGTCGCTGAAGATCATAACATGGTTCTTTCTTTCAGTCATCATACAAGCGGCGAAATGGCAGATATTCAGATAAACGATTGCGGAGTAGAAAAACAGCTACAATCGATTAGTAGTGGAAAGAGATCAGAACCAGATGAGATACCTATAAGATTCTACAAAGATTATGCGAAGAACTTGCTCCTCCTGTAGCAGCAATTTATAGTAGGTCGCTTGAGCAGCGAAGGGTACCTGGCGACTGGAATAAAGCGCACGTCATTCCGGTTTTCAGGAACGCTCGTAGGGCGGGTGAACATTATTATAGGCATGTATCGTGGACGTCAATCTGTTGTACAATTATGGAACATTTTGTGCGCTCAAGAATTACGTACTTTTTGGAGTACGAAAAAGGCCCCTACAAAAATCAACATGGATTCGGCAAACGTACCTTCCGAATCTCAGTTCTCTCTGTTCCTCCATGAGATCCACAGCACTGTAGGCAACGGCCCTCAGGGTCATACCGTATTCCAGGACGTCAGAAAGGCATATGACGCCGTCGTGCACTACATTTTAGTGACAAAAATAGGAGCTTAATGAATGTCGGAGCAGATTCGCATCAGGAGTCAAGGCTTCTTTGCAGACAGAGTTCAACACGTCGCTCTTAGCGGAACAAAATCGACAGCTGTAAATGTAGAAGTTCGTAGGCTTCCACGGACTGTGTTTGCTTTGGATAAAATAATTTTGGATATTGGGTCGCGTCGTTGTCAACTACTAACGCAACTAAATTGCCTAGGCCTACGTTTGGATTGCCTTGCTGCGCTCCTCTTCGGGCTGTTCACGGCTGTTATATAAGTGAACCGTCCTGAAGAGCACCAGAACAAGACGGTCAAAATGCAGGCAGTTTAGTAGTTTTTGTAGTTGACAACGAGACCAAAACCCAGAAATATTGTATCCAAGATGTAAATGTAACTCCGGAGTACCCCAAGGAAGTGTGATAGGACCGTTACTGTTTACAGGGTATACAGGGTGACTTTTTCCACCGTGTACAAACTCTAGGGATTGATCGAAGAGAGGATACGGAACAAAGAAGATCTAATGAACCATTTCCGGAAATTCATGGTTTCCGTGCTAGAGACCTCTTATCCAGTCATACATCGTTACAGAGACTGCGGTCGAATACGCGCTGTACCATGCAGCCACAGTTACTGTGTGTGTTGGAAATGGTTTCCATATGCATGTACGCACCGTCTCACACGTTCACACCGAGCAGGCTGCATCCGAACACTGTCAACGGCAGCATGAATGCGCTGCTCCAGTGTCTCCACATACGGAATGGACTCTGCATACACGCTACATTTGAGATGGTCACATAACAAGAAATAGCACGGGTTGAGATCCGGTGAACGCGCAGGTCTTGCAACTGGACCCCCTCGACCAATCCACTGGATTGTGATACGTCTGGACGTTAACGGCGAAGTGCTGTGTACCACCATCATGTAGCAGCCACATACCCCTTCGAATCAACAATGGTACTTCTTCCAGCAGGGGAGGCAAAGTCACTCGCAAGAAACGCCGACAGTTCCGGCCTGCCAGGCGACGTGGAAGGAAGACTAGTCCCAAAATAGGCCGCCAATTATTCCGGCCTACACATTCCGGCTGCACCGATGTTGATTATTTGCTGTCACCATACCATGGGGGTTCTGCATACTATCCCACAGATGACTCTTACGAAAGCTGAAGATACCACTCCGTGTGAAGGTGGCCGCATCTGTGGATGAGACGGATGACACAAATCCCGAAATCGTGGTTGCTCTGTCGCTAGTAAGGCCTGCACACGCCGTAAGTGATAAGGGTAGTAATCATTGTCATGGAGAATGTTCCACGCGGTCGTCTGGTTTATCCTATATTGGCGGGCAAACTGCCTGGTACTGACACGGCGGTCGCCTTCCACAGTGTTAATAACATTTCTCCAATTCAGCTGTCCGAACATTTCGGGTCGTCTTTTATGATTTCATGTCTCAGACAAACGGCAAACACTGTTGCAAGCATTGACTGCAGTGGTTATTGGTGGCGGTGATAGGTCTCCTGATACAACCTTGCTGCCCGCCACCCGTTGCCGTTTGCCTTTCCACGAGTAAACACCACGTCGGCACGCTCTCGATTCGAATACGCAACCATTGTGTACAAGGCTGTATCACATCCACTACAGGATGAGTCAGCAAGAGAAGTGATCGGACATAACGTTACCAGTTAGTATGACTGGAGAGGGCGCTAGGGCATGACGTATGAGGAACAGTACTACCTTCTAGGAGGTAACCATGCGTACTGTAACTGTGGCTGCATGGTACAGCGCAAATTAAAACGCAGTCTCTGTAATAATGTATGATTGAATAAATGGTTTCTGGCATGGAAACCATGCATTTCCAGGCACAAGTTCATTAGATCTTTTTGGTTCCGTATCCTCTCATCAATCAATCCCTAGAGTTTGTACATGGTAGAAAAAAAAAAAAAAAACACCCTGCATAACTGATGTAGTAGAAAGCATCGGAAGCTCCTAAGACTGTTCGAAGATGATACAGTAATCCGTAACAGAGTAGGACGCCAGAAGACAATATCGATCTGCAGAATGGCCAACAGAGAATTGATTAGTGGTGCGGTCTCCGCAGTTCACGCTGAATGTACATCTACATCTACATGGATACTCTGCAAATCACATTCAAGTGCCTGGCAGACGGTTCATCGAACCACCTTCACAATTCTCTATTATTCCAATCTTGTATAGCTCGCGGAAAGAATGAACACCTGTATCTTTCCGTACGAGCTCTGATTTCTCTTATTTTATTGTGGTGATCGTTCCTCCCCATGTAGGTCAGTGTCAACAAAATATTTTCGCATTCGGAAGAGAAAGTTGGTGATTGGAATTTCGTGAGAAGATTCCGTCGCGACGAAAAACGCCTTTCGTTTAATGATTTCCAGCCCAAATTCTGTATCATTTCTGTGACGCTCTCTCCCATATTTCGCTATAACACAAAACGTGCTGCTTTTCTTTGAACTTTTTCAATGCACTCCGTCAGTCCTACCTGGTAAGGATCCCACACCACGCAGGAGTATTCTAAAAGAGGAAGGACAAGCGTAGTGTAGTCAGTCTCCTTAGTAGGTCTGTTACATTTTCTAAGTGTCCTGCCAATAAAACGCAGTCTTTGGTTAGCCTTCCCCACAACATTTTCTATGTGTTCCTTCCAATTTAAGTAGTTAATAATTGTAATACCTAGGTATTTAGTTGAATTTACGGCTTTTAGATTAGACAGATTTATCGTGTAACCGAAGTCGAGTTCCTTTTAGTACTCATGTGGATGACCTCACACTTTTCGTTATTTAGGGTCAACTCCACTTTTCGCACCATTCAGATATCTTTCCTAAATCGTTGACGGCCGCGGTGGTCTCGCGGTTCTAGGCGCGTAGTCCGGAACCGTGCGACTGCTACGGTCGCAGGTTCGAATCCTGCCTCGGGCATGGATGTATGTGATGTCATTAGGTTAGTTAGGTTTAAGTAGTTCTAAGTTCTAGGGGACTGATGACCACAGCAGTTGAGTCCCATAGTGCTCAGAGCCATTTGAACCATTTGAACCTAAATCGTTTTGCAGTTTGTTTTGGTCTTCTGATGACTTTATTAGCCCATAAACGACAGCGTCATCTGCAAACAACCGAAGACGGTTGCTCAGATTGTCTTCCAAATCTTTTATATAGATAAGGAACAGCAAAGGGCCTATAACATTACCTTGGGGAACGCCTGAAATCAATTCTGTTTTACTCGATGACTTTCCGTCAGTTACTACGAACTGTGACCTCTCTGACAGGAAATTACTAATCCAGTCACATAACTGAGACGATATTCCATAAGAACGCAATTTCACTACAAGCCGCTTATGTGGTACAGTGTCAAAAGACTTCCGGAAATCCAGAAATACGGAATCGATCTGAAAGCCCTTGTCAATAGCACTCAACACTTCATGTGAATAAAGAGCTAGTTGTGTTTCACAGGAACGATGTTTTCTAAACCCATGTTGACTGTGTGTCAGTCAATAGACCGTTTTCTTCGTGGTAATTATAATGTTCGAACACAATATATGTTCTAAAATCCTGCTGCATATCGACGTTAACGATATGGGCCTGTAATTTAGTGGATTACTCCTACTACCTTTCATGAATATTGGTGTGATCTGTGCAACTTTCCAGTCTTTGGGTACTGATCTTTCGTCGAGCGAACGGTTGTATATGATCGTTAAGTATGGAGCTAATGCATCAGCATACTCCGAAAGGAACCTAATTGGTATACAGTCTGGACAAGAAGACTTGCTTTTATTAAGAGATTTAAGTTGCTTCACTACTCCGATGATATTTACTTCTACGTTTCTCATGTTGGCAGCTGTTCACGATTCTAATTCTGGAATATTTACTTCGTCTTCTTTTGTGAAGACATTTCGGAAAGCTATGTTTAGTAACTCTGCTTTGGCAGCACTGTCTTCGATAGTATCTCCATTGCTATCGCACAGAGATGTAAATAAATGTAACATGCAGCGCGTACATAGGAAAAGAAATCCGCTGCTGCACAATTACATTATTGATTACAAATTTCTGGAAACAGTATCTACTGTAAAATATGCTGGAGTAACTATTCAGAGCGACCTTAACGCACCACCAGTCTTGCTATGAGCATTTTGCTCACAGAAACTCAAAGCATTCTGCATTTTCTGAACAAATCCTACAGGGTTCTCGTTCACTCAGTAGCTGGAGTCGGTACGTCCCCGGGACCCCGCAAACTGTTGCCAGTACGCGGGTGTCTCATGCAGAGGTCAGTTGTTTGAGACGGGCGCCGCCGTGCGGCATTTAGTTCACCGCGCGAGTGTCGACGTGCTTATGTATTTCGCAATTCATATTTTTTAAAATGTCATTCTTTGTGTATTGCTCTTTGTTTATTTGGTTTTTTTGTTATTTATGGTGGTTGAGAATATATGAAATGGGTAAACTAACATTTATTTTTATAGATGGGTAGACAAAAAGAAGGAATTTTGGCGTGGCTGGAAGAAGCTGAGTTTTATCCTTTACAATAAGTTATTAAACGATTTACCAATGAAAGTCAATTTTCAGTTGCTGAAAAACCCAGTGGTATTTGTAAAGCCTGTCCAAGACGAAAATATCGGATTATCAAAAATGCATGTATTCATTGTCAAAAATTTTTGTCGAATGAACATGTTGCAACATTATGTGACATGTACAAAGCTCAGATATACGACGGGGATTAAGTCACAAAAGTTAAATACTAAGAAATTCTCGTTTTTTTTCAGTTTTTGTAGTGCATTAGCAGACTGGCGATTTTAATTATCCTAAGATTATTAGCAATAATATACTGATTGTTTTGTACTGCAAATAAATATTTTAAATACTAATTTTGTGTCCGACGTCTTGGACACTGAGGTAGCTAGTCGTAAAACACTTAATTAGAACGCTCTGAATAACAAAACTTATCTTTGCTTGCCAGTCTGGGATGTAGCTTTGAACTGTACACGTTGACTTGGGGTGCAGAACATATTAAATGGGCCATGATTACTGAATGGCCGTACAGTGGCTTCACTACAGTCATTAGAAAACAAAAGTTCGTAGACACTTGTTGACACAGTTCTGATAGCGTTGGCGCGTAGGCGCAGTTCACAGGAGGCGGAAGTCTCTTCACTCCCCGACGGCTGACGGGGGCTGTCTCACGGCGAGAAGGCAGAGCGGCTACGCTACTCCGACAGGAACTTCCTGGAAGTGGGCAGGATCCGACCTCTGGCGTCGCTGTTTTAGGGCGGACGCGTCTCGGAACTATGTGAGACATGACTTCTTCCAAGCATCTCATTGGCGCCACTTCATACCGCTCTGCTGTGTAGTGTATCTGCGGTGGTCGATACATCTTGTGCCGCTCTCGATACTCGACGACACACTAAGCAAAATATGACAGCTTTATTACAAAAATAACAAAAAACGTACTTACAAATATTAAGTACACTTCAGACATCAAATTGAGTGCAAACAAAATGCTCAACGCGCGACCGATCGCATAGCTTTTAAAGGCGTGAGTTCTCGCGGGTTAAATGAAATGATGACATGAAACAAAATAGTTGCAAAAACAGATGCCAGACTGAGATTCACAAAAAGAATCTTAAGGAAATGTAACTCACTCACAAAGGAAGTGACCTAAGGACTTCACACAAACCCATGCCCGAGGCAGGATTCGAACCTGCGACCATAGCGGAAGCGCGGCTCCAGACTGTAGCGCTTAGAACCGCTCAGCCACTCCGGCCGGCGCTTGTTCGACATATTCGTGACTATTGTTCGTCTATTTTGGATCCTTACCATGTAGGACTTGTACAAGTGACAGAGAAGATCCAGCAATGAGCGGTTTCTTTAGTCACGGGATCGTTTAGTCGGCTCGATAGCGTTACAGATATATTCTGCAAACTCCAGTGGTAGACTTTACAACAGAGGCGTTGTGCACAAAATTAAAATTAAAATTAAAATTTAGAGAGAGCACTTATCAGGAAGAATCGACAAAAAATACTTCCTCCCGCATACATCTCGGCAAATGACCACTCCCCCTGCGGGTTCGGGGGTAAGAATAGGCCCGCGGTATTCCTGCCTGTCGTAAGGGGGCGACTAAAAGGAGTCTCAAACGTTTCGGCCCTTAGGTAATGGTCCCCTGTCAGGTTTGACCTCCATATCTCAAAATTATTCCGAAGAGCGAGCCGATTGGGGAAGGGCGCCTTACTTGTTGCATTGTGTCGACCGTGCGTTGAGACCTTTCGCCAACTTATTCGTCGTTGCACTGCAGCCCTGCCCACTTTCCATCTCTTGGGTATGGATATGTTCCAGCGTGCACTTTCCCCCATGCAATGTGCAGTGCCGCTGTCTGCACTGCCAATGACCATGGACTAATTGCCGCCTAATATCCAACACGGTAGCCAGTCCGTTGTGGTGGGGCCGCCATGTACCCTGTTGGTTTTAGCCCCCTGACAACACAGGGATCGCTCTGCTGATACCTGCGCCGTTAACTCACCACGTATGCCAAGGAGTAGATGCCTATCTCCCTGGGGCATCGGGACTCCAGGCAGTGGCCATCCTGACAGGTGGCCCTTGCTGAGGCTGGGTGGCACCCGTGGGGAGGGCCCTTGGTCGGAGTGGGTGGCATCAGGGCGGACGACCCGCAATGAAGCGTGGTACATCATCTGTCGCTGGTGGCCAGCCGCCAGCAGTCTCTAAGCGTTCTCGGGCTCAATTTAACGCTCAGAAATACGATCCGAAAATGTTCCCCTCCCTGGCCACACTGTGGGAGGAGCGTAAGTCTCAGAATGTCAGTGACAGTTATTCGCCCCGGTTCCTAGTTTGTACGAGATCTGATGGGGAGTCTTTCATTCCCACAAAACCTCAGTTCTTTGTAGAGCATTTAGAGGACAAGTTTGGGGAGGTGGAGGGCTTGTCCAAAATGCGCTCTGGGTCAGTACTGATAAAAACGGCATCCTCTGCCCAGTCACGAAGGTTACTTGCTTGTGACAAGTTGGGGGATGTTGCAGTTATGACCACACCCCATAAGAGTTTAAATATGGTCCAGGGTATTATTTACCATAGAGACCTTCTTTTGCAGTCTGATGACGAGCTGCACGCCAATGTAGAGCGTTGAGGTGTTCATTTCGTCTGGCGCGTTCATTGGGGTCCGAAGGATATTCACATTGCCACCGGTGCCTTCATCCTGGCCTTTGAGGGAGATACATTACCGGAGAAGGTCAAGGTGATGGTCTACAGTTGTGATGTCAAGCCCTATATCCCTCCCCCGATGCGGTAATTTAAGTGCTGAAAGTTTGGCCATATGTCTTCCTGCTGTACTTCCAGCCTCACATGTCGAGATTGTGGACACCCAACACATCCCGATACTCCATGTGCCCTGCCTCCCATCTGTGTCAACTGTGGAGAGCATCATTCACCTTGCTAGCCAGACTGCAGGATCTTACAGAAAGAGCGAAAAATCATGAAATATAAGACCCTGGACCGACTGACCTATACTGAGGCATCCTCAGGAAATATGACTGACTACATCCTGTTCAAATGACATCTTCATATGCCGCTGCTACAACAAGCATGTTAGCCCCATCAGTTTAGCGAATTCCAGCCAAATCACCGAGCCGTACAACTCCACATGCTCCCTTGCCCATGGGGAGCACTACCCACCCTGTTGCTCCTGCGCCGCCTACCTCAGAAGCCAACACCCCCACCCATCGGGGACGTCTGTCCCGCTTCTAAGCCGGTGAAGCGTCCCACTTCTTCGGCTCCTCTCGCTCGCAAGGGGTCCCTTGGGTCCCTCCCTTCCCAGCTTTCCACAAGCGGGAAGGATGACGCCCAACAGTGGCGTAAGTGCCCACAGGCAGCTGGTTGTAGGGCTTCGCGATCCTCCTCCATCCCGGAGACTGAATCGATGAAGCCCTCCCAGCCAGTGAAACCCAAGGAGCAGCGAGAGAAGTCCAAGAAAAAGACCTCTAAGACCAAGGAACTTGCGGTGGCATGACCCCCACTGCAACCTTCAAGCTCTGTGTCTGAGGATGAGGTGGAGATCCTGCTGTCTGCTGAGGACCTAGATCTCGCTGGTCCCGCAGACACAATGGATAGCCCTTGCACAGGTGCTCAATCGGTGACGGCAGGTGACACAGCAGTGTAATCTGCCTCCCCAGTCCCTTCACGCCTTTCTCGGCCATGGACAATGTCGTCCTCCAGTGGAACTGCAGCAGTTTTTTCCACCATCTTGCTGAGCTCAGACAACTTCTCAGCCTTCACCCTTTCCTCTGCATTGCTCTTCAAGAAACTTGGTTTCCAGCAATGCACACCCGTGCCCTCCATGGCTATCGGGGTTATTATAGGAACCAGGCAGCTTACGAAAGGGTCTCTGGTGGCGTCTGCATCCATGTCCTTCACTCCCTTCACAGCAAGTCCGTCCCTCTACAAACACCTTGGAGGCTGTCGCTGTTCAGGTGTGGACGCCACAGGCTGTTACTGTCTGCAGTCTGTATCTTCCACCGGATGGTGATGTCCCTCAGCATGTCCTGGATGTGCTGATAGCCCAATTGCCGCCACCTTTTCTGTTACTGGGCGACTTCAACGCCCATAACCCTCTGTGGTGTGGAACAGTGGCAACAGGCCAAGACAGCACCGTTGAGCATGTATTGGCACAGCTCGACCTTTCCCTTTTAAATGATGGTGCCTACACACATTTCAGTGTGGCGCATGGCATGTACTCGGCCACTGACCTTTCGATCTGCAGCCCTAGCCTCTAACCGTCTGTCCAATGGAGTGTGCATGACGACTTGTGTGGTAGTGACCACTTTCTGATCTTTCTGTCACAGCCAAAGCGTCACTCTTCTGGGCGCCCTTGCAGATGGGCTATGAATAGGGCTGACTGGGACTTGTTCTCCTCCATTGCCACTATTGAGCCTCTTTCCAATGACGCCCTTGATGCGGTGGTTCACTCGGTCACCACCGGCATCGTTACTGCCGCAGAATCTGCCATTCCCTGTTCTTCTGGGTCCTCTCGGCGGAGGACTGTGCCTTGGTGGTCGCCCTTAGATCGCTGAGGCGATTAAAGATCGCCGGCGGGCGCTCCAGCGTCACAAGCGCCATCCCTCGTTAGACACCTCATCACCTTTAAACGGCTCCGTGCGCGGGCTCACTGCATCATTCGCCAACACAAGCAGTAGAGCTGGGAACGGTATGTCTCCACCATTGGCCTCCATATCTCTCCATCGCAGGTTTGGGCCAAGATTAGGCGCCTCTATGGCTATCGGACCCCTGTCAGCAACCCTGCGCTCTCACTGAATGGAGCAGTTTGTACTGACTCCGACATAATTGCAAACCGCGTAGCAGAGCATTTTGCTCTGAGTTCCGCTTCTGCAAATTACCCACTGGCCTTCCACTCCCTGAAAGAGCGGTTGGAACGTTGGAGCCTTTCCTTTCACAACCACCACCCTGAATCCTACACTGTTCTGTTCAGTGAGTGGGAATTCCAAAGTGCCTTAGCCACTTGCCCTGATACGGTTCCCGGGCCAGATCACATCCACTGTCAGCTGCTCAAACACCTCTTGGCGGACTGCCAGTGACGCCTCCTAGACCTTTACAACTGTATCTGGGTGGAGAATGAGTTCCTGTTGCAATGGCGGGAAAGCATCGTAATCCCCGTTTTGAAACCTGACAAGAACCCACTGGAGGTGGACAGCTACTGCCCCATTAGCCTCACCAGCGTTCTTTGCAAGTTGTTCGAACGCATGGTGAGGCGGCGGTTGAGTTGGGTACTAAAGTCTCGGGGCCTTCTGGCTCTGTCTCAGGGTGGGTTCCGTAAGGGCCGCTCTGCCGCCGATAATCTGGTGAGCCAGGAGTCTGTCATCCGTACGGCCTTTGCCCGCCGTCAGCACCTTGTCGCTGTCTTTTTTGACATGCGGAAGGCATATGATACGGCATCGGGAAATCACATCCTCTCTACGCTTCATGGTTGGGGTCTTCGGGGTCCGCTGCCGATTTTCATACGAAATTTTCTGTCGCATTGTTCCTTCCGCGTGCAAGTTGCGGTCTCCCATAGTTGCCCCCGAGTTCAGGAGAATGGGGTACCGCAGGGATCTGTCTTAAGTGTATGCCTGTTGTTAATTGCGATTAATGGGCTCGCTGCGGAGGTGGGAACGTCTGTCTTCCTTGTATGCTGACGACTTCTGCCTCTACTATAGCTCCATTGGCATTGCAGCTGCTACACGTCAGCTGCAGGGCGCTATCCGCAAGGCGCAGTCTTGGGCTGTTGCGCATGGCTTCCAGTTTTCGGCTGCCAAGACCAGCGTCATGCATTTCTGCCGGCGGCGCACTGTTCACCCTGAGCCACGGCTTTATCTTGACGGCGAACCTCTTGCTGTGGTGGCGACACATCAGTTTTTGGGTGTGGTTTTTGATGCCTGGTTGACTTGGCTCCCTCATATTTGGCAGCTTAAACAGATGTGTTGGCGGCATCTTAATGCTCTGCGTTGCTTGAGCCACACCAGCTAGGGAGCCACCCGGTCCACCCTCTTACGGCTCTACCAGGTGTTAATTCAGTCCCATCTGGATTATGGGAGCCTGGCTTATGGTTCTGCGATGCGGGTGCTGGACCGCATCCTTCACAGCGGGATCCGACTTGCCACTGGTGCCTTTCGGACCAGCCCTGTGAAAAGCATACTTGTGGAGGCAGGTGTCCCTCCACTGCGGTTACAGCGCCAACGTTTACTGGCCGCTTATGCTACACACGTTTGTAGCTTGCTTGGGCATCCCAGTTATCATCTCCTGTTCCCTCAGTCTGTCGTCCATCTCCCAGAACGTCGGCCCCGGTCGGGTAGTACGATCACAGTTCGTGTCAGAGAGCTTCTCTCTGGGCTTGGGGTTTTCCCTCTTTCAGCTCTTTTCCGGGCCCCTCTGCGTACACCCCAATGGTGTGTGCCCCGCCCATGTGCCCCGTCTCAGGGCAGTTTTGCGGCAGAATGTACTTCGCACCTGGGGTGAAGAATGGCGCACCCCACCTTCACCAAACAAACTTCGGGCCATCATGGAGGCTACCGGTGCATGGCGCTCCTCCTTGTGGGTCTCTCACAAGGAGTCTGTTGTCCTCTGCCGGCTGTGCATTGGGCACACCCGGATGACCCACAGCCACTTATTGCGCCGTGAGGACCCACCTCTATGTCGCTGAGGATCCGCTCTGACGGTGGTCCACATTTCGTTGGCCTGTCCCCTTTCAGCTGTGCTCAGGCAGACGTTTGCGCTGCCTGATACGCTCCCTGCCCTTTTAACAGATGACACTGCCATGGCAGGCTTAATTTTACGTTTTATTCGGGCAGGGGGCTTTTATCACTTAATCTGAGTGTTTGTAATTTTTTTGTTTTGAGTCTGGCCTTTGGCCTACGATTTTAAACTGGGTTATTTTTTTTTAGTATGTTTATAGGTGGTTGGCTTTCCCTTTTTTGTCTCTATGGTCGGCCAACCACTGTCACACTCTGTGTGATTTTAATTCCTTTTGTCTGGTCTCTGTCTGAGTCTTTCTTGTCCTGTGTCGTCTATTGTCATCTCCATTGTTCGTTTTTATTGTGGGTGGGTGTATGAAGTTTTGGAAAAAGGGACCGATGGCCGTAGCAGTCTGGTCCATTCAATGTCACAAACCAACCAACCAACCAACCAAATGACCACGACGAGAAAATTTGAGAAGTTAGAGCTAATACACACACTTGCCGACAATCATTCTTCCCACACTCCATTCAGGAGTGTAACAGGGGAAGGGGAGTCAGTTAGCGGTACCAGAAGTACCCTTCGCCACACATCGTTACGTCTCTCGCTGAGTATGATGTAAATGAATAAACATAATCTTTTCTAAACGTCTACCCATAGTCACACGAACATTATCAAGTGGTCCTACATTAGCAACACAAACTTGTGAGTAACTATTAAAGTTGTAAATCCTATCCTCACAATTTTCGCCACAGTACAGACTAGAAACAGTAGGACCATTCTGATTCACTTTTTTCCAGGCAGTGTACATAAAAATTTTAATGATCAAAAATAAATTACATTTTTATGTTGCACTATTTAACTTTAAACCCAAACATTTAAGTAACAAAAATGGTACAGTCATAGACCTCACTCTATCAGTATGTAATGCAAGTATTGTTTCTATTGACAGGGTCCATAGTCTGTGGATGTCGAAGAATTTTCACCGTGTGATGGGATTGGTAGTCTTTCTATCGATTTCAACGTTAAACTCGTCAGTAAGGATGACAGAAGTGTTTATGAAGGTAACATGACATTTCCATACGACTTGGACGACGAGAACTTGCTGGTATGTGCCAACAAATGCATAATTTATCCCTGTTACATTAGATAAGATATACTTTTCGTTCCATAGATCCATGGTGAGAATATCTTCATTAAGTTACATCAAATTATAAATCAAGAAACCAGAAAATATGTTTACACAAAAAATCTGCTTACGTTCCTTTCACAGCTACGATGAATATATCTGACATTCTTAGAATAGGGGAAACTAATTGTAAGCAGATAATCAAATATAAAAGCATAAAAACTTCAAAACTCTGTATAAAACTTTTTAACATTTTCACAAATTTTCTACATATTTTCTCAGACACATTTAAGAGTGTTAAAAGAAAAGAAAAAAAATCCTTGACGTCTATATTCATGTGCTGCTCCATAACTCTGCTGTCAATATCTTTATTCTTGGCTTGTGTGTAACTTCTGTGTCTTCTTTCAGTAAATGTGGTTTTTTTCGTATCCAGGGTGTAATTACAAAGCTAATAAAATGTTTTCTTGCTTTAAAATAATATTTTTCATCAGGTTATGGGCCCAGTACACGTGTAAAGGCAAACAACATAGTTTAAGTGAAACAATATTTGAAATGAGCCTATGTCTGTAAAGAAACATGACCGTTAGCGGCGATTATAAGGTTAGCATTGATAAGCTTGAAGGACCTGACGACTGGGCCAAATGGAAATGCCATATTTCTATGGTGCTGCGTTCATATGGACTAGAAGATATTATTAACGGTACACGTGAACGTGTAGAGTTGCCGCAAGATGCGACAAGTGCACAAAAAGAAGCGTATGTGGAATGGCACAAGGACGACGCAAAGGCAGCAAGTCTTATAGCAAGTGCACTAAGTAAACCTGTTGCAGAACTCGTCTTAACGTGCAAGAATGCTAAAGAAATCTGGGACAAATGACGCGCCCGATTTGAACGTAGCAGTACTCAGCGTTTGAATATGTTGATTGAAACATTTTTCCGTGTTAAACGTGATGAAACGCAAGATATTAGTGCACATGTGGCCAAACTGCAAAAGTTATTTGTGGACCTGAACGATGAATTAGCAAAACATGAAGGAAATATGCTATCTGAAAGAATCTTAAATGGTCGAAGTTTGTCTACACTGGGAAAAGACTACGACAATTTTAAGGATCTCTGGGATACGATACCGACAGAAAAGCAAAGCTTGAATTTATTGATTAAAAAACTCTGTACTATTGAACTGCGTGAACAAGACATTAATGGAAGTGCAGCTTTTGTCGTTTCTAAAACAAGAAAACGGCAAACAAGTAATCAGCAAGTAAAGATGACGAAGCCACAATTAAAACAGAAGTTTCCGTGTAATATATGCAAACAATTAGGTCACTGGGCAGCAGAGTGTCCACAGAACACTCGTGACAGCAATAAAAGAAAAGAGAAGAAGCGAGAAAGTGAACACGCTGCATTTACTTCATACGCTATGGGTGTGTGTACCAGTAATCACAGTGACCCAAATAAATGGTATTGCGACAGTGGCGCTACAAATCATATCACTCCCAACAAACAGTATTTTGTTTCGTATAGTGAATTTGATGTTCCTCAAGTCATTTCATTGGGAAAACAAGATGTCAAAATGTGTGCGTACGGTCAAGGAACAGTTTACATCCAAATTCGACGAAACAATAAATGGTACACTGCTAGAATGGACAATGTTTTGTACGTCCCTGATGCAAGTGCTAATCTGTTCTCTGTGAGAGCCATTGCCTGCAGAGGCTACAGTACTAATTTTAGTTATAACAATGTCTGTGTTCGAAAACAAGTCAGTGGCAATATTGTTATGACAGGTTATGTGAAAAATGGACTTTATGTGTTGAACATGCGTGTTGTTAGAAATGCAAAAATGAATCGTGTGAACTTGATGACTTCATCCGAAACATTGCAAGTGTACCATAAAGGTTTGGTCATCAAAATAAACAACATGTGAAGAATATTTTAAAAGGAATGAAAATTAATGTAAAGGTGCCAAGAGTGAATTTTGTGACGGCTGTACGGTTGGAAAGACGCATAGGCTGCCATTCAAACCACGAACAATACGCGCAACCAGTACTGGTGAATCAATCCACGCGGATGTCAATGGACCAATGAGCACGAAATCTTTTGGAGGTAAGCATTGTTATGTATGTTTCAAAGACGATTTTAGTAAATTTCGTCGAATTTTCTTTTTAAGACACAAAAGTGAAGTGTGTACTGTGCTTAAGCAGTTTTTAAATAAAGCACGAACTAATGGACATGTTGTCAAACAATTTAGATGTGATGGTGGCAAAGAATTTAACAATAAGAATGTCAGTGAACTGCTTGCAGACAGGGGAATAGAGCTATTGATTCCTCCTTCTTACACTCCTGAACAAAATGGTGTGGCTGAACGGGAAAATAGGACCATTGTTGAAGCTGCTGCGTCAATGCTAAATCCGAGTAAATTACCTAAAGGGTTGTGGGCAGAGGCGTGTAACACAGCAGTCTACCTAATAAATCGTACTGGAAAATCTTCAGTTAAAAATTCCTCCTCCTTACACTCCTGAACAAAATGGTGTGGCTGAACGGGAAAATAGGACCATTGTTGAAGCTGCCGCGTCAATGCTAAATCCGAGTAAATTACCTAAAGGGTTGTGGGCAGAGGCGTGTAACACAGCAGTCTACCTAATAAATCGTACTGGAAAATCTTCAGTTAAAAATTCCTCCTCCTTACACTCCTGAACAAAATGGTGTGGCTGAACGGGAAAATAGGACTATTGTTGAAGCTGCCCGGTCAATGCTAAACCTGAGTAAATTACCTAAACGGTTGTGGGCAGAGGCATGTAACACAGCAGTCTACCTAATAAATCGTACTGGAAAATCTTCAGTTGAAAATAAAACCCCTTATGCACTATGGTTTAATCGACCAGTAGGACGACTTGATCATCTCAGAATTTTTGGCACAGGCTGCTATGTTCACATTAACAAACAATTCCGTTCCAAGTTTGATGATAAGGCAGTTTTTGGACGACTTGTTGGATATGTTAATGACAAGGATGTGTTTAGAGTTTAGATTCCATCTAAAAGAAAAGTGGTGTTGAGTCACGATGTGAAATTTAAGCCAGAAATTGTTTGTGATTAACACAGGAAAAATTTAATGATCCGAATTCATCTAAAGATGACCAACGTAAATCTCCTAGACTGTACACTTCTGGAGGAAGTTAAACTCAAGAAAAAATTGGCATTCTCGATTCTAGAGAAAGTCAAGAGTCGAGTGAAAATAAAGAATTAACAGAATTTCTAAAAGCAGAAGCTGCTGAATCTTCTAACGACGAGAAGCAGAAGAATAAAAGACAACGAAGAAAACCAGCCTGGATGGAAAGTGGTGAATTTTGTATGGCAACAAAAGTTGATGCACTTGAATACAAAGATCCAAACTGTTTTTCAGAAATATTGCAGTTAAACGAGAAGGAATAATGGATGCAAGCTATCAGTGAAGAACCTCAATCACTAAAGAAAAACAATACCTGGGTGCTGGTTGACCGTCCGAAGAATGCCAAAGTATTGCAAAACCCAAGAAGAATTAAAGACGCTCACCAACTGGAATTCTTGCAAAGTACTCAGGTGGGGCAGTGTCATGGACAAGTCAGTTGCAGAAAGTAAAGCAATAATTGTATGATTTTTTTTCTTTTGGAGGAAGTGTTAAAAGAAAAGAAAAAAATCCTTGACGTCTATATTCATGTGCTGCTCCATGACTCTGTTGTCAATATCTTTATTCTTGGCTTGTGCGTAACTTCTGTGTCTTTTTTCAGTAAATGTGTTTTTTTTTTTCGTATCGAGGGTGTAATTACAAAGCTAATAAAATGTTTTTCTTGCCTTTAAATAATATTTTTCATCAATGACGTTTCTTAAAGAAAAACTTTTTAAAATTTTTATAATATTATATGTGATAATATGATCATCATGGCTGTGGTATAAGTAAAAAGTCTGACTTATAATTTTATTTAAGAGTTAATACAAAACTTAATACATTGGATTCTATGAAATAGTTCTTAATCTTTTGTAGACAGCTCAATGTGACTATCACAGGGAGCAATTATATGAGAAAACAAAGACCACCGAAAATGCACATAAAACAAGTCTGACTGGTCTGTCCCCTCACATGTGTAAAAGATAAAACAACAGAAAGAAAAATATACAGTATATAATATACACTAAAAACATGAGTGTGAAGCAAAATGCATAAAAGAAAAATTAAAAAAAAGCCAAACAACAAAAATGAAAATAAAAGAGGAGAATATACCTATGGTACACAAATGTATATCTTGTAATTATATAAAACACATTAAAAACATAATTTTTAAGTAAAATGTGAAACACAAGGTGACAAAAAGGAAACAATAAAAAGCACAAATAAATGAGGGGCAGATGAGGATAGCATTTAAATTTGTATCATGCCATTAAGCAGTTAAACAACGTCAGGTGAAGTGTGGCAGGATAATAATGGCAGCCATTATAATCTGTAGTCATTACAGACATATCTTTAAGATAGAAAACAAAGTGTAAGTATAAAAAAGCCTAGTAAGGATTAAAATGGTATACAAAACAGTTCTAGCAGTAAAGCATACAGAACAGAGCAGTGCATAAATACAACAAGCACAAATTCGTAATAAAAAAGAAAACAGAGCAACTAAAAGAACCAAGCCAACATGTACTGATTGAGGACACTGAGACTGAGATACATTTGGGCAAATGCAACCACTGAGTTGTTAAAATAAAATATATTTAACACAGTGGAGTATCATCATTAAGGTAAATTTATAAATTATTGAAGATAGTGGAAGCCTGGAAGACCTAGACAAGGATGTATCATTTATTACTTAAGAAACTCATAGTTACCTAGAATAAACTTGTTTTTGAGAGTGGTTTGTTCATTTAACATAAACTCTTGGTACAAGATTTGTACAAAATTTCTGTTTCCTCAAGCATGTCAAGGACACGTCCTTTAAGCTGAACAAAGAGGATTTTAAATTTCTGAGTTCTTTTATGAGACAGTGATCAGGGGAAAATCTATACCATTAACAACTGGTTGCAGGGGAGCATAATGTTTGTGAATTTTAAATGTAGCTCTTAATATGGGATTTATAGAATTCAATCAATTTTAGAATTCTTTTTCCAAAGGAGGTGCAATATTTTTGTACTTTTGTAAATGCAGCTCTTATTTCTCTTAAAAATTTTGAAGTTGAAATGGCGACAGAAGCCTTCAAACAAGATTTAAATGGTATGAACCATAACACAAAAGCTACATTGGAGCATCATAACAACTTATTACCACCTTACTTAGATCTTCATATCCCCATATGGGACAGTATTATTCTGTTTGACATATATGAGAAAGAGGAAAGTACAGATAGTATCTAACCACCAGTAGGAGTATAAGATAGCGGCACAGTGTGCTGTGCTAAAGCAGTTACGTGATGTACCTCTGAGCATACAGAGTCATGATAAAGAACTCCAGTCTATTAAATATATTGCCCAAATTAACATCTACTGAACACAAGTCACTGATTCCCTTGACAGTAAGAAGTAATGAAGAGTTTCATACCTTAGGACTGCATCCAAGAAAGTAGGTAAAGGCTAAGGGAGGCTGGCATCACAAGAGCTTTCTATACGCCAAACCAAGTAGGACTTCGATTGAGACATGATGGAACTCGCATTGAAAACATATAACACAAGCAGGGATATATAAAATTAGGTGTGAGATGTATGACTGTCTGTATATAGACCAAACAGGATGAATGTTTGATATCAGAAAGGATATAAGAATAAAAGTAATTCAGAACCTTTCCTAACCAGCCATCTCAAGGCTAGTAATCACTCAATACCTGAATTTATTGAAAAGCTTAACTTCTTCCATGTTCATCCTAAACATCGTGTCAAAAATGGCTCTGAGCACTATGGGACTTAACATCTATGGTCATCAGTCCCCTAGAACTTAGAACTACTTAAACCTAACTAACCTAAGGACAGCACACAACACCCAGCCATCACGAGGCAGAGAAAATCCCTGACCCCGCCGGGAATCGAACCCGGGAACCCGGGCGTGGGAAGCGAGAACGCTACCGCACGACCACGAGATGCGGGCGAACATCGTGTCCTTGGTCATCTTTTAGAAATATAAATTTCGTACAATTTTGGTCAGGACCCAGAGTTTATGTTAAATGAACGAATCTTGCTTCAATACAGTTTATTGTAGCTAAGCACGAATTTGTTAAGCACTAAACGATATAGTCAATAATTTATAAATTGTTTGTACTCCATGTTTTACATATATTTTGATTTGAAGACTCTGTTGTAGCCTTGGCCCTACTTTTTTCTGATCTTAGAGTTCTCATCCACTACAAGAAGGCTTGGTGTTTTTTATATGCTTTCCCTTGTTTCATTTGTAATGTATCAACCATATTAGTGTGACACTGAACCATGAATTGCAGAGGCTCTGACAGAAGGCGAGCTCAGGATGATGTCTCTCTCTAACAGTTCAAGTAGCCCAGGATAGTGTTGCGAGGCACGTTATTCTGCTGAAAGAGCAAACTCAGAGGGACTAAACAGAAGTGTACAGCAAGGAGCAAGGCAGATTTCCACACTGACAGCCGCAGTCGTGTTTCAATATAGGTGGCTGGTCGTTGACCATATTCTCAACAAGTACACCACTGTCAACTAAGTGCGGAACATTTCGTAACGAAATTGTTCTCAGCCTCAGAGCCTTTCCAAGATGAGGGGACTGAGGCCGCCACATGGACCCACCAGTACAAGTCGCCAGTTCCATTCTCTATGCACTGTCCCCCCCCCCCCTTTTCTTCCCTGCCGGATAATGCCACAGCCCAGCTGGCTATCCTTGGTAAATTTCAGCAACATGGCCGACTCCTGATCAGGGGACAGTAGATGGCTTCAAATCCACAACAACCATCTTTCCATCTTCAGCATAATGTGCATGACCTGTTAGCCTATGTATTGACAGTCACACTCCTCATGCTTGATTTTATAAATGTCCAATTGTGTTTGTTACGAGTTTCGTGCTGTCTGAATTGAAGGTCTACTTGGTTTGGCATATTGATGGTGCTGAACTGCAACCTCGATCATCTGTTTGTTCATACAGCAAAATAGTATATCAATTTTTTTAAATGTATTGTATGAAATTCGCTTTCTCATATTTTTTCATCTATTTTATTAAGGAAATGGATTATAATGATAATAACTTCGCATTTGTTTGATAATGAGATGATAATATTTTTTTCACTGTTCTACGAAGCCCAATATTTTGACATACAAGGTGGCTGCTAAACACCATCAACATGGAAAGCTGGTGTGCTGCCAGTCTTCCTTAGCCACTGATCAACAGGCGTAAGAACAATGTCACGGTTAATACCGATGCACTTTTCCTGCCATCTCTACCAGTCCAGGGAATCAGCGACTTGTGTTGAATATCTGTTTGTGTGGGCAATATATATATATATATATATATATATATATATATATATATATATATATATATATATAAAATAGATTAGAATTCCTTGTTATAACTCTGTATCCTTAAAGTTATAGCATGTAACCAGTATACTATCGTGGGTGCACAATGTGTCATCTTATATTTGTAGGGTTGGTTAGATAAATTATAAATAATACTGTTTGGATGTGGGGTTGACTCCTTTTTATAAATGACACACGCAATACTGCCATACCATATGGACCTTTGAAGATCTAAGTAAGGTAGTGATAAGTTCTTATGATGCTACAATTAAACTGTGTGTTTTTGTGAGACCATTTCAATCATTTTGGGAAGCATCTATGGCCTATTTGACTTAAACCTTTTTTAAGAGTAATTTAGAAATGTATAACAATACTTGTCTTCCGTTGAAAAAAGAATTCTGAAGTCGAATAAATTCTAAAACTACGACATTAAAGGGTACATTGAAAATTCAGGGACTGCATGACTCAGTGGTTGCATTTACCCATCCTGTGGACGTATGTTCCCATCCACTACACGTAGGCTTGCTTCTCTTACTCGCTTTCTCATGCTATATTTTGTATCCCTCTTACTTTTCTCTTTATCGGTACCTGCTATATGTCTGTACCACTCTGTTTACTGAGCTTATGCTTCTATTACTTTTGTGTATACCATTTTAGTCCTGAGTAGGCTATTCATACTACACTTCGTTTTGTATCTTAAAGATACGTATATAAATAACTACTGATTACACTTCACCTGACGTTGTTGAGTTGCTCAGTTAAATTGCATGCTTTTGCATACCAACTGTCTCCACCCCTCTTTTATTGATATTTTTATTGTTAAGGTTTTTGTCATTTTGTCTTTTAAGCACTTTTGATTAACAACTATGTTTGTATGTATATTACACATACTTTTCTTCCTGTTGTTTTATCTTTTGTCTGTCTTGTGAACCACACACATGCAAGGCGACAGACAAGTCAGCCCTGTTTTACATGAGTTTTCGGCGGTCTCCTGTGTTTCCCCATCTTACTGGCTTCTATAATAGTCACTTGAGCAATCAAATGCATCTGGCTTGCTAGTAGGTTGCACTATTGAGTTTCTTGCTGGTTGTCAAGGTGGGTACTCCTGACTGCTGTTCCTATGCTTCAGAGTGGTTACTTATTTATTATTGTCTTTCATTTTCGTTCAGATCCTTCCCAGTTTGTTGGCGTCTTTGTTTCAGTCCGATGTGTTATTTGGTGAGGGTTTCAGCTCTTATAACTGACTTGTCTGACCACCACACATTCACGATTTTTCTTAACTATGTGAGCAAAACTGCTTTGCATGGTTTTACCTTCAATTTGGAATATCAACCACATAGTTTATGTTAGGCAGCTCTTCCTCTTGTTTGCAGTTCATGGCAGCTAATGATTGAGTTTTAAGCTTCCAAAACCTGCTGTGCAATAAAACAGACAATTACTAAATGTGTGAGTTCCTGAATAACAGACATCATTCAGGACTAATATTATTGACTTTAAATGTTAATGTAAACTGTTATTATTTCTAGTATTGGTTAAATGGTTTGAGGAAGATGTATGTTGTGTACGACAACTTTCAACGGAAGAAATATATTAGGGAGCCATTCCTTGAACTATCATCTGCACTGAAGTGGCGAGTGAATTGGTCGATGGCAAATCAGGACTGAGTATCGTCTCCCCAACTGGACTTGCACTGTGGATGTGGTGGTCACTGGAATCGTACGGCAAACTGTTAGTCAAATATCCATGATTATATTAGTACTTTATTCATGTCAGTTGCAAGAATGGAACCATCAGAGAAGTGGCCAAAAACAGAAGGTAGTCAGTAAGCAAAGAAGAGGCACCAAGTTGACCACATGAAGACCGTAGCTCAGTTGACTCAGACTGTGTTGCACAGCACACCACAAGCACCTGCTAAATATAACAAGCTTCTGAAAATGAGGATCCGATGTGGGCAGCATATGTGTGAGCTGTCTGGTTATTATTTATCCACAATGGGAGCACACCTGGCTGGAATTCATAGCAGGCTGGAGTGGCAGGGCGTTGCCATTGGACAGTGATGAATTCATTTGTCCTGGTTTTCCTTGTTCAGTCAGCACCTCGAGAAGCCCTTCTGGAATAGAACACTTCACAGCTTTGACTTTAAAAGGTGCTGACTGGCATATTCTGCTTTGTCAGCATCCTGAATGATGCTCTTGCACTCTGAATAAGCCATCTTACATAACAATTCCTGAACTTCAGGCTGACTACTGCATGCCTCTATATGAGTCATTGTGCTGACTGATGCAGGACAGTTCACCGCACATGGAAAAGTTGCAGTGCAACAGCATGATGTTTTGGAGTTCACATAACAAATAATTCGTATTACCAGTTTCTGAATCAGAAAGCTTTACTTTGTCGTGACAAGTTACCCAAGAACAATTCCAGATTACATTAAGGAACGAGAGCTATTAGTATGTCAGATTTTTTATTTCAGTGTTACCTGTGTCCAACAACATCCGAATTTCAAATAAAGACTTGGTCAGGCATTTCATTATGAATATATTATCCAGTTGTAATTCCAACAATGTCGCATTTTCACCTTCTTATATCTGACTGTCATCATATTTAAACTCATGCTCGGTGTAAACTCACTGTAGCTTCTGAACTGCATAAGGTGTGTAGGTTTAGAAAGAACTGGCTAGGTACCATATGTTGATGTCAATGCAAATTTCATCTAATTGCTCTTGCTAAATTTATATATGATTTGCTACATATTGCAATGTTTGTATCATCTGCAAACAAAAAATGTTACTGATGACAGGTAATTAAAATACACGAGAAGAAGTAAGACCACAAAATTGGGACCTGGTGAGACATCACATGTAATTAATTCTGCTAGGATGGTGACTGATAGCTTATTGCAAAATCTGTTTCCTATTGATACACTTTGTTTAATGTTAGAGAGACACGATTTGAACCATTATGGGTTATTTACTGTGAGATGCTAATTTAGTCACAAGTCCATTGCTCTTTACACAGTCAAATGCCTTTGACAGATAAAGGTAACTTGAAAATTATTGTCAAATGTATTAAGTACATTCTTGCTGTACTTGTAGATGTCAATAGCCTTCTCGTTGATAGAAATTTTTACAAATTTAAACAATGACTTTGACACTATATTAATTGTGGTCAGAGGGTTAAGAAGCTGATTATAAATTTTCTTTCCTAAAGTTTTGAGAACGCTGACAAAGATAAAATTGTACAGCAGTAAGATGTTTTTCTTCGTCATCTACCTTATACAGAGGCTGAACTTTAGCATATTTCATCCTATTGGGAAATGTTGCAGTGATAATAAACTGGTTACACAAATAAATTAACATATTACTAAACTCAGAACAAGAGGGTCATATTCATATTGCTGAAGTTTTTTTGTAATGGCCGATCTGATACAGTCCATAGCAACAACTACTAATAATGACAACCCTACCTTTTCAGTAACAGTTAAATACCTGTTGAAAAGTTGTGCAAGAATAAACATATCTGTTACAAATACAACATTTACTCTTAAAGCTATCTGAACCTGTTCATGTCTGGTTCTACAAGTGTCCTCCTGTATTGTATCCCACATTGTCTTCATTTTATTGCCTTATGTGACAATCTATTTATCTTAATACATTTGCTTTGATGACTGTATTATTTTCTTCAGTACTTCGCAATATGCCTTGTAATGAGCTATTGCATAAACATAATTGTTGTTTCATTTTGTCCCACGAGTCATCTAGCTCTCTTCCTTGGGTTGTCCATGATTTTTCTTCTTTTTTATCTTTTTGTAGACTTCGGTTTGATCTAGGATACTTTTGGTGAAAAGATGCTCTACATACATCACTCCAGTGCATCTCTTTGAAGAGTTTGCTAATATAATTTTTGGATAAATGACTACCATTTTGAACTCAGACTTGGCAGATTTTATGTCCTTATCAGTAGTGACGTCCAATATAAGATATTATCATCAACTCATAGGCCGTTTACTATTGGTTTTCAATGGTAATTTTGTTCATTACATCTTCTTTGACGATATTATCAGCGGGTACTTTTGTTCATGATATAGAAGACTAATGTGTGTGACTGTATTTTCTACGCAGACAGTTGTGTATAACAGATTCGCAGGACAAAGGACAACTAGAAACTGCCATTAGATAGAGAGGAATTGAAAATACTATAACGTATTAACTGACGTCGTTTTGTTTCTGTGGAACACAACTGTGGTGTAAGAGAATCTCTTAATATAATACCTGATACTGAGAGAAAACATGCGTGATTTTTCGCTGAGAAACGGTTAAATAAACATGATTGGGGCTCGCGTGTATGCTTGAAGGCACTCGGTCATGTTCCAGTCGCTTGTTGATGAAAAACTGGAGTGATAAGTATCAGCACATAATATGTAGCCACCATGCACTACATGGTGTTCTGCTGAGCATTCAAGAAGGTGTAATTTAGTCGAGTATGACTTGCAGGCGAGGCCGATTTAAGGGACAAACGACACAAGTCACCACTTGGGGCGCCAAGCTGCCAGGGGTATCAGAGCAACCATAACTGTAAGATTTGTGTACAGGACGGATCACAATTGGTAGCGGCCGCTTATGGCGGCAAACTGAGAGGGCTGCCCGAATGCAAGGTTTGTATATAGTGAGTATCACAATTAGTGGCGAGAAGTGACCGGTGACAGTGTGACAGTGTATGAAGGGTAAGAGGGGAGGGGGGGGCTCAACTGATAAACCTCTTGAACGGAAACATGTTTGCGAACCGGTTCTGCTTGCTAGCTGCTAGTGATAGTGAAATAGTACCTCTGTTTTAGTACATTTATGATGTTATATTTCCCTCAATATGACCGCCAGCCATTGAGTGTATGGATTGTCGAAGCCTTCTGTGCTTTACGAAACAGACATTTTGCTTTTCTGGATCCCAGATTTAATGAATTGCTACCGAGTATGTATGTTTATGATGTCATGACTTGATAGTTTATTCACCACTGCTCTTCGTCATTTGATTGGTGAGTCTGACCAACTGACTGGAATGATGTACTGGTTAGTTCTATACACCAGTGTATGGTTACTGAAAATATTATTGTATTAAAATTTTTTGTTTTTAAAATTCAGTCTTAATCACACCACATATGTTACAAGAACATAGGTGACCGGTTTCGGTCATATCACATGACCATCATCAGACCTGTAATTTAATTTAGAAAGTAATAGAGACCTTACTAGATTTACAATAAATGAAGACAAAATGCTTATAGGGATAAAATACAATAAGACGTGTTATACCCATGGCATCCTTCGAAGGTGGTAGGTGGAGCACTCTTCTCAGCTGCTGTGATGTCAGCTGGTGCCAGCAAGTGACGGGCATACGCTTAAGTACGAAGATGCTCCTCCTACCTCTTCTCCCTCCATCTCACATTAACCAATCAGTATAAAAATGGGTTCACATAATGGTCAAAAAGTAAAAAAACGAAGTACAATAATAACATAAAATAGTTATGTATCATATCTCTTTACAACCATGGAATTGTATAAAATATCAATTAAAACTTTAAAATAACTGTACAGACGATGTATAGTCAGTGTGCCCTCTATGGGCTAAGGTGGTCCTACCACAATGGTTTCAAAGTCAACGATGTTGTGGAGGTCTTTGGCATTGCGGCATCATATCGTTATGTGAGTTGTGACTCGACTGCAAGTATGTATCTATGCTAGATTCAGTCTGTCTGTCTTTTATTAAAATGTCATGAAACTGATTTATTGAAAGTGGAGTCATATTTCGTAATATTTCTATTTGGAAGTTTAAAATTGTGATATAAATATTTACATACTGTCCCAAGGTACATTTCTGCCATGGATACAAGTGGGTCCTATGATTTTCTGAACAAAAGAGTACATATGCGTTCATAGCATTTCGTCAAAGAGATCATAAAAATGTTTTTCACAAAAATCTAATTGTTCATTGAGAAGCACTGACGGTTCATCTCTATAATGGGCATATATCTCGATCTCCTCCAAAATATTTAATAATACGCCTTTATTCGCGTAATGAAGGACTTGCAAATTCTGTTGTACCGTCCCTTCAGCATGCTTATTAAAAGTTATGTGATGGCCAAAGACTGATTTTGCTCGTGCGGTACCTGATGTATGTTCTTTGTATCGTGTAGTAAAGCTCTGGCCTGTTTGGCCAATGTATATGTTTCTACAATCACCACATTGGATCTTGTAGACCCCTGATCTGAGAAATCTATCGTTATCATTACCTACAGTATGTCTTAATTTATTTTGCAAAGTATTCTTAGTTTCAAATGCTATTGTTATTTCAGAATTCTTAAATAGATTACTGATCCTATCTAATATGTTCCCCATGCAGGTCATTTTTGTGTATTTATGAGCTTCTATTAGTGGTGTACTTAGTGATTGTTGCATTTTATTAAACATAATGTCAACTTGACGTGTATCAAAAGAATTGGTCTTCGCAGTCTGTTTTAGAATAGTTTCTTTTTTAATTTCATTTTCTTCAAGGGGTAATTTTAACAACCGGCCACTGTTCCAAAAATGTTTATTAAAATTATTGTATTAGTTTTAACAGTCGATCATTTAATCGCACACCTGTTTGTTATAAGTGCAAATTTTATGATATTTTACAATTTGTTCCCAGATATCATTTCGACCATTCGGACTATTCCTATTTTTTTCTCATTTCTCTTCGTTGGGTTATTCAGATATCTATCTATCGCTTACGCCTTTGTCCCGTATTGTGCGCGGGGTTGGCGTGGTTAAATCGGACTTGGCATGTTAATTTGAAGAGGTGGCCGGATGTCCTTCCTGCCGCCACCCCGCACCCCCCTCCCCTCCCCCCCCCCCTCCTCGGGACGGAATCAGAGTACCCCATCTGTCTGTGTCGAGTGTAAATCATGGATAAGTGCGAATGTGTTTCAAATGTCTGTGAGTCGTGTAACTGAGGCGGGACATGGGGACCAGCCCGGTATTCACCTAGACGGATGTGGAAAACCGACTAAAAACCACATCCAGGCTGGCCGGCACATCGGCCCTCGTCGTTAATCCGGCGGGCGGATTCTATCCGGGGCCGGCGAGCCTACCCGAGTCTAGGAAGAAGCACATTAGCGCTCTCGGCTAACCCGGCGGGTTGTTATTCAGATATCTCTTCAGGGGTATTTCTGAAACGTTCTTGAGGTACGCCAATATGTGTTTTATCTTAAGGAAGCATGTCGCTAGACATTGTGTACATCACTGACGATAGGAAAAAAAGGTAGAGACTATGTTTAACTAAGTTTAAAAACTATAGAATTACATAAGAAACTGATTATCATATGTCCTCTGAGTGTTTTAAACCAAAGATTTATGGAAGTCTCTATGTAGCTTCGATGTGGTTGATGAGCACGTAATATTAGTTCTAACTTACAGTTTGAATGGTGTTAACTAATTTCTAGTACTTCTCATGGTTAAGGACTACAATTATATCTTGTTACGTTCAGAATAATGAAACTATGTTCCTGTGTATGTAGACAAATTCGAGTTAGCGTCATTGTAGTGCATATATTTGTTGTAAAAATTGTTTTGTAGAATTAGAATTGATGAGTAGAAAACATAGTTTGACTGTATTTTGATATGTTAACTACTAACAAGTAAACATATTTTGTACTAACAGTACATCTTATTTCCACAGACCAACGTAAAGATCTACATGTGGGGTAGTACTGGTGGTTGGGGCGAATTGTATAATGTGACACAGTACGATTTTATACCGTTCATGAAGAACAACTTCCCAAACACCTTCGCGATTTTCTTCGGTCCCATGGGCATCACAGGAAAGCCAGTTTCAGCTGTACGTATGAAAAACTCATACAGTTAGTCCAGAGAGAGTTAAAGCTTTCTATTAAGTAAAAGTGTTTTTGTTATTATTTAACGCGACGATTGTTTCATTTTTAATGTTTATTTTACTGCCATTGCTTATTTACATTTTTGGGACAAGGCATGCTCGTACTGTATATTAAATTTTACTGTCTTGTTATCTGGGCTGTATATCACGCCTGCACTTGTATTTATTTTTCAGACGGTACCTTGCGAAAAGGTAAGGGATACTGTAACGTATCGCAGCTGCTATGTGTTTCCGCAATACGCTGCTGTGTATTCCTTCGGCATTGAAGCTGTATTTGTTGCCGACGAGTACCGCTGCGACTTCGTTCGTGCTCACTGCTTGGTTTTTATCGACCAGAATGACGATCTCATAGTTGACCAAGGGACATCTTAAGGACATTGACCACATTACAGCGGCTCACGAGTAGGTGCAGTTCCCGGACGGTTTATCGTCGTGGATCCTAGATGGTAGTGGAATACTGCTCCACTTCAAGTTGTGGCAAAATACGAATATCCTTGTTTGAATTTTGGCATTTGATATGGTGTCGGCTATTGGGAGCCAACTCATTGATAACTTTTTGTTAGACGTTAAAACATGGTCTACATCTACACTGACGAAAAAAAAGTCGCAACACCAAGGAAGAGTTGTGCGACACCAACGAAAGTTGGTAAGGTAGTTTCTACACCTGAAAGGGAAGTCTATTCAAATTTTGCGCCTGTCCCATGAGTGACGCTAGTGGCGCCATTATGAGGAGGCAAGTCAGGTTTGCTTTACATGCACGCTGTAACGGTCGTAAGCGTTACTTATCTTTGAGACTGGACGTGGTGAGTTGATGTTAGTCGAGAACATCTTCGAGACCAGAAAGACGCCGTTATCGACATCTCACTGAGTTCAAACGAGGATATGTAATAGGGCTACGAGAAGTTGGTTGCTCCTTCTGCGATATTTAGAAAGACTTGCTAGGAACTTAGCCACGTACATATTTGCTGGCAGCTATGGTCACGGGAAGGTGCGGTCACAACAAGTAGACCGGGCTCCGGACGGCTAAATGGTACTACCGAGAGGGAAGACCATCATGTTCGGCGCATGGCTCCGGTCCATCGTACTGCATCTGCATCAGCAAACTGAGGAGTAGCACCACGGTGACACAACGAACTGTTACAAGTCGTTTACTTGCTCCAGACGTGTAGTGTGCGTTCCACTGACTCCAAACCACCGCCATTTGCGACTGCAGTGATGTCAAGAAAGAGCCCATTCGAGGGCAGGGTGGAGGTCTGTGGTGTTTGCAGTGGTTAGAAGGAGTGTAGCTGAGAGTCTGCAAACAACCTGTCTGCATGCCAGTCACACTAGATCTACACCTGTAGTTATGGTCTGGGGTCCAAATTCAGATTACTGCAGGAGGACTCTCATGGTTATCCCAGTTACCCTGACTGAAGATTTATGCATTAATCTGGTGAATCAATCTGTCGTGCTGCTATTCACGAACAGGAGTCCAGGGAGTGATTTCCAACGTGATAACGTTGTTGTAACGCCACATGCTCTACAGAGTGTCGACATGATTCCTTGGCTTACTCGATCACCAAATCTGCCTCCAATCGATCACATATGGGACAATATCGGATGACAATTCCAGCGTCATCCACAAACAGCTTTAATCGTCCATGTATTGACCTACCAAGTGCAACAGTCATGGAACTCCACCCCACAAACTGACATCGGGCACCTGCGCAATACAATGCTCGTACGTTTGCATTCCTGCATTAAACATTCTGGTGGTTGCACCGGTTACAAATGTACCAGCACTTCACATCTGTAATGGCTAATATCGCGCTTACATTATTGTGTCATCTTGAAAAATTAATCACTTAAGTGTGTTGCCTAGACATATGTATTCCCGAAATTTCATTTCTGTACATTAATTGTTTTTTAGTTCTGCGATTTTTGTCATTTTTGTATATCCATATCTGCATTTATTCTCCGCAAGCCATAGATGGTACGTGGCAGTGGATAAGTTGTGCCTTTCCTGTTCCACTCGAAAACAGACCGAGGGGAAACGACTGTCTGTTTGCCTCCGTACAAGCCCTAATTTCTCTTATCTTCGTCGTCCTTACGCGAAACGGATGTTGGTGGCAATAGAATCATCCTGCAGTCAATTTCAAATGCCAGTTCTCCAAATTTACCCCATAGTGTTTCGTGAGAAGATCGTCGCCCCTCCGTGGATTCCCATGTGATTTCACGAAGCAACTATGTTTGTTGATCGAAACTACCGGTAACAAATGTAACAGCCCGCCTCTGAATTGCTTCAGTGACTTCCATTAATTCAACCTGATGGGTATCCAAAGCATTTGAGCAGTAGTTAAGAATGGTTCGCCCTAGTGTTCAATACGCGGTCTCCTTTACGGATTAACCACACTTTCCCAAAATTACCCCAATGAACTGAAGTCGAACATTCGCGTTTCCTACTGCCATCTTTTGGTGGTTCTTGCATTTCATACTACTGTGGAACATTACTGTTAGACATTTAACTGAGTCGACTGTGTCAACAGCACACTGCAGTGCTGTATTCGAATATTATCGGATCGTTTTTCCTTTTAATCAACGTTATCTTACACTTTCCTACGTTTAGAGCGAGCTGCCATTTATTACAGCAGCTACAAATCTTGTGTAAGTCACCCTGTTCATGCAAAGACGACATGATTCTGTACACAACAGTGTCGTAAGCAAACAACCGCAGACTTGATTGAGAGCTGCTGGGTGTGCACTACACGCCAGAGGCTGCTACTTAGGTAGCTGACTGTGTGTGGGGCGCACACAAGGATTTTTTAGATTAGGCGACTCTCCATCCCATCCAAAAAACGAACTCTGTGGAAAACCAAGATATATCAGTGTAAGCTGCATAGAAACGTACGCACCAGGTGAAAGTATTAAAATCCTAGTGGTTAACTGTGGAAGCATTTGCAACACAGTGCCAAAGTTTCAAGTGCTACTAAAGGGGCTAAAAGGGAGTGAGATCACATAATACCGGGTACAGAAACCCGGCTAAAACAGAAAACTGACAGTAGTGAGATTTTTGGGAAAAATTTAAGCGTGTACTTAAAGGGTAGACGAATGGGAAATGGAGGTGATATATTCGTCGCAGTAGACAAGAAACTCAAATCCACCGAGATAGAAATTGAAGCTGCATGCATGACTGTCTGGGCAAGACTCAGCATCAAGCGTGGGGATAAAATAATACTGGGTCCTTCTATCGACCATCATAGTCACCTCCAAATGTAACCGAAAACTACATATAATACGTCATTTCGCTTGTACGAAAGTTCCCTAATCATACTGTAACCATCAGAGGAAACTTTAACCGTCCAACAATTAGCTGGGTTAGTTACAGGTCTGTTAATGGTGGGCGTGACAAGACACCCAGATGTGCCGCGAAACATTACTAAATACCTTATCTGAAAACTAGTTAGAACAGATAGTTCGGAATACACCCATGCTGAAAATATATATGAATTAATGGCAGCAAACAAACCCGCCCTATTAGAGATGCCTACGTCTAACCTGGTATCAGTGACCACGAGGCAGCTGTAGCAACAATTATTACCAAAGTACAAAGGGTAACTAAAACTAGCAGAAATATATATAGATTTATACAAAGAAGTAGTAGTGTCACATCTCAGTGAGGAAACTTTTATCTCAGGACAGGGACATATATAGGAAGTATGGCTCAAATTTGACCATGCGCTGTATATATATGAACCCAGTAGAACAGTTCGTGATGGGAGGGACTCTTCATGCTATAGAGTCACAGTAAAGAAACTTCTAAAGAAATAGAGGCTAAGGTATAAAATAAAGCATAAGACTATAGACAGATAGACAGAGAGATGCTGAATCAAACGCGTTTGGCTATCAAAAGAGCAATGCGTGAAGCCTTCAATGAGTACCATAGCAATATACTGTCGAGTGATATTTCGCAAAACCCAAAGGAATTCTGGTCGTAACGACTATCACTGGCACCAAAATTAGTGTTCAGGCACTCATGGACGAGACAGTTTCTGAAACTGTGGACAGCGAAACAAAATCACAAATCGTTTAATCTGCTTTCAAATCTTCCATTAAAAAAGAAAACCCAGACATACTGCCCCAATTTAATTTTTGTAGCATTGAAAAGATGAGTGAAATAGATATTACTGCCAATAGCGCTGAGAGACAATTGAAGTCGTCAAAACTGAACAAAGCGTCAGGGCCCAGTGGAATCCCTATCAGATTCTATGCCCAATTTGCATCTGAGTTAGCCTCTCTCTTAACTATAATACATCATAGCTTCCTCAAACAAAAAGCAGTGCTCAGTAGTTGGAAGAAACACAGGTCACAAGAAGGGAAGCGAAAGTGATCCACAAAACTATCGTCCAATATTCATAACATCCATTCGTTGTAGAATCTTAGAACATATTCTGAGTTAAAACATAATGTGGTATCTCCAACATAATGACCTCCTTAATTCCATTCAGCTCGGATTTCGAAAACATTGATCATGTGAAACCCAGGTTTCGCTTTTCACACATGACATGACATCCTGAAAGCTATGGAACAAGACGGTCAGGTAGATGCAATATTTCTCGATTTCTGAAAAACATTTGACTCAGTACCACACGTAAGATTATTATAAAAAGTATGATCCTGTGGGGTATAAAGCGAAGTTTGTGACTGGACTGAAGATTTTTTGATAAGGGTACGCAGTCATCGACAGAGATAGAGATAGCTTCGACGGTACCATAAGGAAGTATGTTGTGTCCCTTGCTGTTCATTTTATGTATTAATCAACTCGCGGACAATATTAATAATAACCTCAGACCTTTAGCATACTATGAAGTTATTTATAGTTAAGTGCAGTCTGTCAAATTGCACAAATATTCAGTCAGATCTTGATAAGATTTCAGAGTGATACAAAGAATGGAAACTTGCTTTAAATGTTCAGAAATGTAAAACTATGGACTTCACAAAAGGGAAAAAAAACGTAGTATCCCACAATTATAATATCAATGAGAAGCAAGTGGAATCGGCCAACTCATACAAATGCCTGGGTGTAACACTTCGTGTGGATATGAAATGGAATGATCAAATAGGCTCAGTCGTGTGTAAGGCAGGCGGTAGGCTTCGGTATATTGGTAGTATAATAGCGAAATGCATTCAGTCTACAAAGGAGATTGCTTACAAAGCACTCGTGTGAACCAACGTAGAATATTGTTCAAATGTTTCGAACCTGTACCAGATGGGACTGGCAGGGGATATCGAACTATACAGAGAATGTCAGACGGTTGATTGTTGTTGAGGCGGATGAAAAAGCGGTGGTCTCGCGGTTCTAGGCGCGCAGTCCGGAACCGTGCGACTGCTACGGTCGCAGGTTCGAATCCTGCCTCGGGCATGGCTGTGTGTGATGTCCTTAGGTTAGTTAGGTTTAAGTAGTTCTAAGTTCCAGGGGACTGATAACCACAGCAGTTGAGTCCCATAGTGCTCAGAGCAATTTTTCGGATGAAAAAACGCACCTGAGAAAGCCTCGGCTGCATTTGTTGTGGGTCCTAACAAGCTAGATTTACTTTAGGAGGAGGTCGGGCGTTTACTATAACGCACACAACATATTAGTGCATTTTATTATAACTCTTGAATATAGAATACTTAACTTAGATGTATTCCACGTCCACTTGAATGAGAATATGTTTTTATTACTGTCGCAGAGTCCAAGAATACTGTTTATACTTTGATAATACTGAAGGACAGTCATATGTCAATGCACATTTACCTTTAAACTTTGGTACACAGTTCTAAGTAATAATACTGGCGTCGCTGGATCTGAACTATGTTGCTGCTGCTTCCTTAATTGGCAATCACAGAATGGGGTGAGCGGTGCTGCGCTCAGACGTAAGTAGACATCCAGCTGCGGCGATGTATGGAACCTCTAGAGGGCGTGTCATCGCCGACATCTCTCCTTTGTGGCTGCTTCTGACATCGACTGGTCCGCAGCTCGTGGTCGTGCGGTAGCGTTCTCGCTTCCCACGCCTGGGTTCCCGGGTTCGATTCCCGGCGGGGTCAGGGATTTTCTCTGCCTCGTGATGACTGAGTGTTGTGTGATGTCCTTACGTTAGTTAGGTTTAAGTAGTTCTAAGTTCTAGGGGACTGATGACCATAGATGTTAAGTCCCATAGTGCTCAGAGCCATTTTTGACATCGACTGTCTTTAGCTTGTGGTACCGTCGTGAGGTAGCAGCTTTAATCTAGGACCTTACTCTTCGGACGACACCACAGTCACATGTTTGTGTGACCTTTGAAAGAACTGAACTGACAGACCCCTGGCGACAGACGTAAATTATCTCGAGAACGCCTACTTACGAAGTCTAGGGAACTGACTTTGAATGATGACTCTAGGAATATTGCTACAACCTCCTCCAATAGAGATCGCGAGGACAAGGTCAGACTGATTGAAGCACACGCAGAGGCATTTAAACGATCGTTCTAACCGCGCTCCATAGGTGAGTGGAATGGGAAAAAGCCTTAAAAACTGGTACAGTGGCACGTACGCTGTGGCAGGCAGTTCACAGTGGTTTACAGAGTACGGATGTAGAAAACGAGTAGATCGCTTCTCACCTTTTTCATCATATCATTTATGTATATAGTCACAGGGTTTGTCAAACTGTGTTCTGCGGAACACTGGTATTTCGTGGGAAGTGAATAAGTGCTTCGCGAAAACGATTAATAACAAGACATTTTATATTTAGACATTGTATTTTTTTAAAGTTTCATTGTGATTTTTTTTTGTTTTTAGTTATAATTTAAAACTGAAGTAGTCCATTCATTTTAATTTTATTAACCTTCAAAATAAACAAGGCGTTCCATCCAAGTACTAGGATTGTCAAAGTGTTCCGCCAGAAAAAAGTATTTGGAACCTCAGGTATAGAGAATACGAGGATTACTAATACTTCCTCTGGGGCAGTCCTGGGATATCCTTGTCTCTGATGGATATTCGCCGATGAGGGTAACGTACTGGGTTTTATTACTTTAAGAAGTCTTCGAGCCACTAACATCTGGAGACCTACTCCATGCGCTTGTACCGTTGTTAAGAGTCTTCAGTGGAGCACCGTGTCAAACGCTTTGTGAACTCTAGGAACGTGGGATCTGCCTGTTGGCTTTCATCCATTTTCGTAGGATATCGTGTGAGAAAAGGGTAATCTGATTCGCACGAGCGACTCTTTCTAAATCCGTGCTATTTTGTAGACAGAAGCTTTTCCGGCTCAAGGAAATTTGTTATATTCGAAATCACACTATCTTCAAGAATTCTGCAGCGTACCGATGCTGTAATTTTGTGTGTCCGTTCTTGTACCATTCTTATATACAGGAGACACCTGCGGTTTTGCTTAGGATCTTGCGCTGGGCGACAGTTTCGCGATAAATAAAACATAAGTAAGGGGCTAGTACCGTCGAGTACTCATTGAAAAGTGCCTCCGTTTTGTATAAATGTAGCCTCAGACGACGTCATATGGAAACAAATATTGTAACCGCGTATATTTTGTAGAAAGTGTTTCCCTTCTGATATCTTCATGGTCTCATAGGTGAAAAGTTTTGGAAGCAGCATTTGTGAAATTGACAATCTCACTTTGCCACTCGTAAATCACATGACCGGAATCTCGCCCTTGAGTTTAATTGAACCACACTATCCACATGTCTTGTCTATTTTCTCGATGACGACACTTGGATGTTGACTGAATTCCTTTATGGTATCATAATAGAACAACACAGTTTCCAAATTGCAATTCCTGCGCACTTAGGCCCTTTGATTTTCGAGAAGAGTGCTCATTCTTTCTCTTTTTCACGCTTCCACAGTTATTGTCGGTCGGTCGTCTGATTCTCTGTTTCGATCCGAACATGCTAAAGACTAATTCTCGTCTCTTCTGTAATATCTTCATATTGTTCTACATTTCAGGTTCCTCTTATTGTATTCCTTCTCGAATTCT
Source organism: Schistocerca nitens (assembly GCF_023898315.1). Taxonomy (NCBI): domain Eukaryota; kingdom Metazoa; phylum Arthropoda; class Insecta; order Orthoptera; family Acrididae; genus Schistocerca; species Schistocerca nitens. The sequence goes on along the minus strand of NC_064615.1, from coordinate 664,592,991 downwards.
AATTACTCGGCTTTCTTTTTCTTCTTGTTTCCCTTTTTTTCTTTTTTTTCCAGTGCCCGCTCATCTCGCTATGATTTTGCGTGATATTGAGTAAATATTGTTTCATTGTAACACTGATGCATGTGCACTGAACACTGCCTTCTAAACCTTAAAGGATATAAATTTGTAGAACATAGCATCTACAACGTACGGCTTCAGAATATACCAAAAAAATTATAAACCTTTTAGGACGTTATTCACAAAAGCAACTTGAATCTGTGACTGAGCATTACTTCCATTACGTAAATGTAATTTAGTTATAGTTGTTTCATCACCCTCGCATTATAGGGAGGGGGGCGGGGTCGTCAATTGTACAATTATGCGTTTTCAGCTAATATTTTTCAAAAATACATAAAGAAAAAAATAAAGAGGCAAAAATTTACATGTGTCTTTTAAAACTATTACAAGGTGATATTCATTGATGGCATTAAAACATGCTAAATTGTAAACTTCATTTCCCATTAAGTACAATAAATGAAGGTACTGTAAATAAGGCACAGGTAGTTGCAGATCTTGAAATGAAGCAGAGCATATTCAGTAGAAGTTGGCAGACGTGCACTAGGGTACAGATATGGGAGTGAATCTTTAGAAGTTCTTTGGAATTGTTGGGTGTAGTTATAAACAAAGGGGTGCGGCGGGCTGTGGCAGTGGAGATGAGGCTAGGTGGCAATTGAATCGTGCAAAAAACAGAAGAGGTTATGGAGAGTGGCGTGTGTGCCAGGAAATTATATAAAGAGGAGAGGGATAGGAAAGGATGGAGAGGGAAGAAGGAGCTCTGACGTCCAGTGAAGTAGAAAGGGAAGAGTTAGCAATAATACGACTGTTAAATATTGGAGGGAATTATATTGTCACAGCGAGGGATTCAGCTAAAGTTTCGTTAAGAGAGGATATGGAGTTTGTGTAGATACAGGATTGGTGGGATGTGTCGACGTTGGCCTGGCAGAGTAACAGGGTTGGGAGTTAGAGTGGAGACAATAAGATTGTTGAGTTGGATTTGCAGATAGTGTAGGCTATAAGGAGGTGATTGGTATGAGTAAAAATACATGGAAGTATGAAGAGAGGATAAAGGATACATGTGGAGAAAAGTAAACTGGTATGAAAGGCAGAGTCCATGTCACTAAAGGATTTGAAGAAAGTGACAGAATTTTGGTAGATCAGATACCCAGGCTACATTGGTGTAGGAGATATTAGGACAGATCAAGCTTCTGTAGGTCTAGAAGATAATGAAGGGGTGCAACATCCATGTTTGGGACGTTGACTATATTCTGGACTTTTTATTTAATGATTAGAAGTGGGGTTAGTTGTCAGTCGAGCAATAGTGCAGAGTATTTTAGTGTATTGGTTAGTAGAGTATGTTGGTCGTAACGGTTAGGTAAAAACCATGGGGACTGAAGCTGTGGGTTGTTTCTCATATAGTTCCTGTCTAGATGTTTCGAACTGCTTATCTCGAGGAATCATTCATTACTCAAGGAGGCACAATGTTTAAGGTAGAGTTAGAGGAATTCATGGGATTTCTGAAGTGTGGGAGAGAGGACTTGGAAAGTGTAGTCATCAGGCTACTGAAGGAGGAAATAGTTGATGGTGGTTTGGGCATTGGCAGTGCAAAGCATATAGGAGAGAGGACAAAGCCTTGATACACATCTGCTGTAGGATAAAAGATACGGGATTTGGTAATGTCAATAGTGAATAAGAATGGTTGATTAATTAGAAAGTATGCAATGAGGAGAACTTAATGAAATAGTCAATTACATGTGTATTTGTTTATTTATTTAACCAAATCAGATTAAGTGCTTTCAGGCCCTCTCTTACATCGAACCAGGGTTTAACAGAGATGATGATGATGATGATGTTTGGTTTGTGGGGCGCTCAACTGTGCGGTTATCAGCGCCCGCACAAATTCCCAACCTTTGCTGAGTCCAAACTAGCCACTTTCACAAATGATGATGAAATGATGAGGACAACACAAACACCCAGTCATCTCGAGGCAGGTGAAAATCCCTGACACCGCCGGGAATCGAACCCGGGACCCCGTGCTCGGTAAGCGAAAACGTGACCGCGAGACCACGAGCTGCGGACTTTAACAGAGAGTAACGCTTTTTAGATCATATTTACTTAAGAAATGTCATAATATTAATATGACAGATAATAATAAAATACATAGTATTAACACAATTAAAATTGATTTAAGTGTATGTGGAGGGAATGGGTATAAATAGTCCTGTCTAAGAATTAATGAAGTTAGTACTAGTGCGTCTGTGATGTGTGCCTATATTTGCTGTTGACATGTGAGTGTACTCACCACGAGTCTATGGGAAGGCATTGTCGATAGAATTTACGGAGGATGAGTAGAATTTTTTGAAGGGGGAGAGGGGAGGAGTAAAAGGTAGGGTAGACAGTTATAGCGTCTGACAAGATGAGCCATAGGATGTAAGTGACGTGTGGTATTGGAGACTGATGGAAGGTTAATGGATGGCTCGTGGAGAGGAGATCAGTGTTTGACATCCCGTCTACAATGGGGTCATTAGAGATGGAGCGCCAGCTCGCATTAGGGAAGGATGGAGAAGGAAAGCGACCGTGCTCTTTAGAAGGAACCGTCGCGGCCTTTGCTTTAAGAAATTTAGGGAAATATCGGAAAACGTACATCAGGATGGCCGGACGCGGGTTTGAACCGTCGTCCTCCCAAATGCGAGTCCAGTGTACTAATCACTGCTCTAACCCACTCGATGATGGCTTGTTATATACCGTAGGTATCTTTGGATTCCTGATAGACATTCCAAGTAGGATTATGAACTTTTATGGCGGCTCTGGGTATGGATGCGTGGTGATGAGGTAATGTGTAGGGGATTGTGAGTAGGAAAAGTAAGTGACTACTTCCAGTTCGATCGAGGACTTCTGTAATGATGCGTCCAAGGAGGTTAGGAAATTCTGGGACTAGCTCTAGAGCTGTGATACTTTCAGGACGTGTGTACTGTGGGATGGGGACTATGTTATCTGAGAGTGAGTTGGTCACCTGCCACTGGAAGCCTGCACAGCACCTGTTATGGGTGAAGTCAGCGGTGAAATTATATATAATCATACGAAGTAGCGCGAATGCTCACACTTTGTCCGAACTCTTACGGGAATCGTCACGTTAGTTGGCTCGAGTAATGAGTGAATGGGCAAATATCCTTTAGGAACATTACGAATGTAAGTTGTGGACAGTTGAGAATGTGGGTCTCACGGGAAGCGTGCGAGGGGTAAGTCCCTGCAGTTGCGCTATCCTCTGTGCTCTCGGTGGCTCAGTTGCCGGCACGGTGGCTCAGCGTGTTCGGTCAGAGAGCCGGTTGGCCTCTGTAATAAAAAAAAAAAAAAAAACTGAGTGGAAGGATCAACAAACGAACTTGAACAGATGTCATTGTGACGTCTGCAACGACCAAACACAACGATCAACAGCGAACAAAATGCAAAAGAAAAAAAAAAAAAAAGATGGATAGAGCGTCTGCCATGCAAGCAGAAGATCCCGTGTCCGAATCCCGGTCGGGGCACACATTTTCAGCTGTCCCCATTGAGGCATATCAACAACACCTGTTAGCAGCTGAGGGTTTCGATTAATTATCATACGAAGTTTAGTTTGTAATTACTATCTGCGTTCTTTTTGATTGTCTTATGTTAAAAAAAACACGAAAAATGTATGGCCACCTACTTTGTTCTTCTAGCTTGAGCCTTGCTATGAGGACATTTATTAAAGGAGGTCTGTATTTTATTGTGAAATAAAAATTTATTTTATCTTAAATATGTTAGTATGTATTAGTGCTGAGACTATTTCTGCTCTTTATTAATGATTCATAACTCTGCATATTTTTCAGCTTTTTAAATATGTTGGAAGTGGTCGTTTTGGTGACGCAACGATCGCACGCCATAAGCGCACTATGGTTTACGCATTTCAGTATCTGTAGATCGAGCCTGCAATATATGCTGGTAGCAAAGTTCTATCACTATTATTATTAATATGTAAGTAATTTCTTTGCATTGAAAATTAACAGTAACATGGTTTTATCACCAAGATTGCCGCTTACTAACGACGACATCTGAGCCTGATGCTTTAACAACATGATAAAGTAGGTAACTCATGAGAATGAAATTAATCACGCAGCAGGAGAACTCAGTAATAATTCAACGCTCCAAATCTAAAGTCTATGTTGATATATGTTTTCACCATTCTCATTGTCAATGTGATGTGCGTTTTCTTCATCAACGTTTTGTCTTCTTGTGTGAAAATTAAAATGAAATCCACTCTGGTACAAAGGAGGTAGCATTACACTGGCGAACTTGTTCCAGGACTGTAATTTGACATATATTCTTTCTATGAAATTTTATTATCATTGTATTGTCACATAATTTTTTTATTTGTTACATGTACAATAAAAGCAACAAACTGTTAAGGAAGAAACTCTGTGAAGCTGAGGAACAACAAATTGCGTTGACTAATGTGCAATTAACAAAAGAACATAACAGAAATTTATGGAACAATTGCTAAAATAACATTTTTGAGAAACTGATGCTAATTACAAAGCAACGTATAACGTAAAGGACAACATTATTAATTCTCCTTTGCCTATGTTTCACGTTTCTGTTACCAGTCAAACTTGATCATTCACGGCCCGTTCATTACTCGAAAACTGATTAGTAGAAGTTTTTCTAATTACGTCCAATAATACAATTTTGGTTTGTATAAGACGGCTGAGTTTATGTTGCAAGCATGTAGAATGGTGCAGTGCTTCTATAGTGTTACAGCAAAATTAATGTTATCTTTCCAGAAGGTTCGCGTTCAGCACTATTCTTAATTGTGCGCTGATATCAAATAAAAATATGTAATTTTTACCCGCACAAACTCAGCTACCCTTATGTGTAGTAAAAATAGTGAAGTTCACAAAAATGGTATCCGAAACACGTGATGAGGTAGAATCGTATGATGTGGACAGTAAATTTGCTGATATGGCTATTGAAATTTTCGATGCTTCAGCACAAAAAATGGAGTTGCAAGCTGAGAGTGAATAACTTATTCCTCAAATTAGCCCCACTCAAGACCCAACTGCGGCGTCGTATCGTAGTTTGGAGGAAATGATAAAAACAAAATTTGAACACTTTCATTACAGCAGAAATCAACGTCATCTGAAACATCAACAAAGCTAAATGAAGTGTCGACTAAGTATAATGAAATTTCATCACAACAAGATACAATATCATCTAAGCTAAATGAAATGTCATCTAAGCATAATGAAATACTGCTCAAGAAAATGAAGCGTCTTCTAAACTGACAACTGGATGCCCTAACAACCGAAATTATGAGATAAAACAATCTGTTCATAAACTAAATGAAGAGGTAGATAATTTTACTGCTAGGCAACAAGTTAAAGGCAAAGTCTGATGCTCAAAGAGAAAGTTTTTCACAGGATTTTTCACGGTACATTTCAAGTAAAGACGCACAAATAAATGAAAGGTTAGATTCAGAACTACCACTTGTTGTACAGCAGTCTGTTACTGAAGTGTTATCTCAGAGAGACACTTCATAAGGAACATTTACGACAGAATTAAACCATATAAAAACTGGATTAAGTAGAGATTTACCTGAATGGTGTGACAGTGTCACATCTCAGATTAGTAATCTGCAGAAGGAGCTGTCTGTTAGTAAACAGATAGTAGGCTACATGACAACCGCCTTCTGTTACTAGGGCAAGTGGAAAATGTAATAGTCCTAAGCCATATGACAAGATGTGTAGAAATGGAAAAGGTTATACTGATCTTTCACCTAACCTTATACTAGTATTTTATGGGGTGGGAAGCCCCTTTCTTATCGTCCGCTTTATTACATGAAAGCTTGTTGAAATACTGACATTCAGGTCTTCACACCCAAGATGAAGAAGATTCATCCTGTCATATTCATAAAGTCCTTTAAAGAAGAGTTTCCTAGATAATGGACAGATCAACAAAAAATAAATTTCACTGCATACTTCGTTCAGAAAGAAGCCTACATTTGGATAACTGAAATGGTTAAGAAATGCTAAACTTATGAACAATTTGAGAAGGCGTCATCTCGAATTGAAAAATGGCTCTAAGCACTATGGGACTTAACATCCGAGGTCATCAGTCCCCTAGACTTAGAACTACTTAAACCTAACTAACCTAAGGACACCACACATATCCATGCCCGAGGCAGGATTCGAACTTGCGACCGTAGCACCAGCGCGGTTCCGGACTGAAGCGCCTAGAACCGCTCGGCCACAGCCGCCGGCAGTAAGGAATTGAGTGCAATTCTGTACACAATAGGAAAGACTCCACAAGAAGGTGTCCAACTCAGAATCATTTCACAGTATGTAAGAAAGGCTTTGAAAAATTTAGAAAATTAACTGAAAAGGACCTGGTATTGCGATTAACCCATTTCAAACAGAGATGTTTTGTGAATATCGAGGGTGAAGTTGCCACTGGAAATGAGAGACTAATTAATCGATGTTCCAGATGGAAATATAGACCGCTTCAAGCCCATTTTAGACTCTCTCGATTTAATAAACATGAATTTGAAGGTAAATAATAACAATAGTGATGGTGGCATTGCTCAGTTCACTCTGACACAGTCGCAGTTTTAGAGACACAGCAGATCGAGAGATTGTCACATTAACTTTGTGACGCAGCAGACAGTACCTCTGATTTGTAATGCTTGGCTTGCTGGTCTAGGTCTGCCGATTGTAGTGAAATGAACATCTGATAATAAATACCACCCCAGATACTACGGTAACAGAGCAGGTCAGTTGCGAAATAATAATAATAATATCAGTGAAATTCTCACATGAGAAATCATAGTGATTTAAACATGAACAGTACATACTAGAAAAATGGTACAATACAAAACCATGCTCTTGATGTGAGCTACCGAACAAAATCTCCAGTAGTAAATATTATTGAAATGACAGAAGAATCCCGCCCGACTGCGACAAATTCAACAAATTAGATCTGGTCGCATAACACCCTGCAATGACAGTTGTAGGGTGGAGTGGAGGCAGAGGACATAATTCCGTAAACCTAGTGAGATATAATAATAACATGGACATCAGAGATGAATAAGTACTGACCACTATAAGTACCGTGGTAGAAATAAAGATATTGTTAAGGCTAGTGTAAACGCTATTGCGAGAAAAGTTCCAATTGTTCCAGCTGCTCTTGCTACAGATACTACAGTGAATCTGATGTCAGCAAATTGATTTAGTAAGATTGATGAGGGTACGAGGGTACCTCCTATCCCTGTACGACACTGCAAGTGTATTGGAGCAGCTGGTGTCAGGTAGTGACACGTCAAAGAGCTGATACAGGCTGACGTAGTTATAGGAAATGGAACCATAGCCTGCCCTTTGCTAATTGTGAATAGTTTAAGGCAGAATTCCTTTTTTGGATGGAATGTCTAAGGGAGAGAGGTGCAAAGATCGACTTATCCTCGGGCAAGTGCTATATGAACACTGATGGCGAGAACGTTTTTGTTGATTTAGTAAAAGCAAAGGCTGATCTTTGTAAGGCATAAAGATGACGATTATTAAGAAGAAAGCTGGACAGATCAGTAATCAACCTCCACACTGCTTTTTGGTAAAGAATAACGGAGATCACAGGAAGGGTAAGATTATAGAATCTTCAACTGTTGATTCCGTGCAGAAGGCTAAACTGTGAGATTTACTTTCGAAATGCATACATGTTTTTGATAAGAAACCATGTATTATTCGTGCTTATCAGTATCACATGGAAGTACAATCACATGGAATTTACTGCCAAAACACAGATTCCATCCCAAGGACAAAACGAGAGGCGATTACCAAAGAAATATGGGGAACTTTTCAAACGATAAGATGAGACAAGCTGTAGTCGCACTTACGTGAAAAGCATATTTAAGGAAAACCTGTTTTGATGAGAAGTTATGTCATGTACAAAGATATCAGGTAGGAGACAGTGTGTTGCTGAAAAAATCCAGAATCTTCACTTTTACATCATAAGAACCATAAGTGGCAACTACTTTACACAGGTTCCTAAAGGAATCAGGATTCATTGCGAAGGGACCAAATTGTTAGCCTATCCTAGAACCAACAAAATAAAATGATTTTGCTCTCATCGTTATCTTAAGACGTATCTACAATGATGATCTTATCTGTCTTTCATTGACGTTTGTAAGAAGAAATGAATAACTGACTGTATATCAGTAATTAGCTTAACTTGCAATACTTGGAGGAAATTATAGAATTATGTTTACCCATGAAATCCACATAGATTGGAAGAAGTCCATGTAAGCAGTATTATTTACAGTTAGACACTTGTCACAGGAGGAAAAATTAGAAAACTAGTGCATAGATTAGGCAACCTCTGCCACACAATTTACACTTATTAGAGAAACTGAATGCTAGGCACTGCACTGGCTATGTCCTACGCTAACTTACTGAAATGTATATAACATGTATACATGTAAATAGGAACTATTATAGAGACTAAACGAAAGGAAATTTCAACTTAAGTGTGTTTTCTGTATGGACTGTGCACTATCTGAATCATAATTTGAACAGGTTCCACTGCTTCTAATAGTTTAGCAGAAATAATATGATACTGTCCTATTTAAAATTACTACACCTGGGATCAAAAGGGAAGAAGACACATTTGTGTATATAGAGCCCAATCCTTTTATATGCAAATAATCTATTATAGCTTTGTTCAGTTTAAGTATTTATTTGTTAGAAATATCTATTTGTTTTTCGTAGCACTTCTGTGTCAGATGAAATCAGAGGCCGGGATCTGAATGGAAAACCTTCATTACTGGTTGTTCGTTACTGTTATACCAGGAAAGATATTTGAGTCTGTATTAGAAGAGTATATATGGGCTTTGTATGATTACGTTTGATTTGGTACTTTGCGAGAGCTAGGTTGTTGTTCTGCTCTGATTTTTGAGCTTGCATTTTGTTCTATTTCGGTTCTGCCGAGTTTTGCGCGTAGAATTTGATTTAATACATATACATAAAGGCAAACTTGGTGTTCTGAATGAATATGTGTTGTTGTTCTGGCCACCATAAATTTTGAAACACTAAAAAATTTTGAGGTTTCACTAGCTCAGCCCAGAATAGTAAACACTATATCATTATATGGAAATGTGTTCCTATCATAAATTACGGGAATGATTTCCACTGAAACATGTGCTTATCTGTCCTGTAAATATTTTGCTTTTATTTCACTTGAATAAAGTGCTGAGATCCGCGGAGGTAGCTCGAAAGCAAGTGTTTTAGATCACATGTACGGACAGATTATAATCCAGTGAATTCATTTTTGAAAAAGTCATTGCGCTGGTGAATGCACACGGCTGGCTGGTGAATACACACGGATGGACAAGTAAGGTGTTAGTGTCTGTTAAAAAGGACATCCAAAATTAGATTACTAACAGAAGCTCTATGAAAATTTTTTCACTTGCCTGAGTTGAGAAAGGTTTCCTTCGAGCGAGATAAAATAGTTTCATCTGCACACACGCTCACTAAGTGGCTGTGATGGATACGTAACGGACACTGTCTTCCAATATGGCAAGGCCGGCAACCCTGTCTGCCTACAGTTAAGCCTGATTGCCGTCATGACGCACGTGCACGCCGTTATTATTAATTTAAAATGTACAGTAAACACAAATGAAAATTTGCCCCACAGAGACAGTCTCTCAGTGCACGTTGTGGACATTAACTACACGAGTGCTGTTAACCCCATCAGCTAATTTAAGGCAAAAGTTAAACATTTAAATCGTTGCGTCTTGGACATTGAACGGTGTTTTAAAAATGAGGAAACATAAAAAGATACCACTAAGCTAAACACAGATCCATTTCATGTATCTAAGTCAAGGTATTCTTTGTCGTTTATATACAGTTACGGCAGAGAGTAATTCGGGTTCCAAGTTATAAAACTTTTAACGTAAGATAGGCTGGTTACGACGCGTATAGCGGCGGACCAGGAAGCACGGTGATGCAAGACAGACGGGCAGCACAATCTGCAACTTTGCAGTAGCTGAGTGAGAGAAAGCATACGCAGCAGGAAGACAGAAAAGGACAGCGACTAAACAAAATAACACGCATGCTCTTTAACGCTGCGAGATACCGCAAGAAACAATAGACACGGCTAGGAAAAACACTCATAAACCAATTTTACTAGTTGCTAAGAGAGAATTAAAGTAAGGGTAGAAGAATAACGAGGCCACATGCAGTCATCGCTAGTAAATCGCACGTCACAGAACTACAGGGGACTCTTTAAATACCGGAGCCCCAGCTCCAAGTAGGGGAGAACGGTTCAGGTCAATGGGAACGATGGAGTCCGAATCGACGACATTCCGTTCCACGACCATGTTGTTTTAGCAAGTCTTGTCTCAGATCAACCAGCGCAGTACCAACCAGCCGTGGAGTGCTGCAGAGATGAACTCCACTGACGAACTTCGTATTGTGTCACACCAACCATTACTGATGGGAGAGCTGATGAACTACCATCAGCAGTGCAGTACCAGGTGCTGTACTTTATGAGTGTGGGGTGGAAGACGACGACCAGGGTTCCTGGCGGACCACAGTCCGGTACGCCTAAGCGCAGCCAGGTGTCGGCTTACCAGGCGGGCAGTACTGGGTTCAACGTCTGCAGCCTACACCATACCGTGGATGGGGTGGTCCAGGGAACAAGAGACACGGAGTGGGATCGAGTACACTCCCTCAGACGGTAGCAGCTATCCATGCTGTACCAGGCTGGATTAAGAATCCGTATCGACGCAAGAGGAACAACGTCTCGCTAGGACGCAGGGGCAAGGACTGGCGCAGCGTCCGACGCTGAGAGTCTGTCCGTGACCAGGGCAGGAGGCAACTATGGCCAACAGTGCACTACCCTTAGTAAAGTTGTCACAATAAACGATTCACTGGCTAATCATGATTTCTTAGCCCCACGAGCGCTTCCAAACGATTCCTGGCATGGTGCAGAGGCATCACCCGCTCGGCCCCTCTGTAATACGTAAAAAATTACTTGTACATTAACAAAGATTTTCTTTCAGCACAACTTATGTAAGTCATGCACTATGTAGTTCTAATTCTTTTGTACAACTGTTACGAGTAACTGGGTAAATATGAGCTACCTGGTGCCCCTTTGAGATACATCCCAAAACTATGTTGAGGTATCCCGCCACTTGATCCGGTCATCGACCTCGCTGTCGGGATCCTAGCCATATTGACGTGTCCCTAAACAGCGGACAACGTCGCCGACACCTTTCCCTTGGGTCCATAAAACTTTGTCATCGTCAGCTGAACCATCCAGCCATCATCAAAATTCAACTTCTCCTAACTTCTGGCACTTACTGTTATCAAACACAAACTGTAATCATCTTACTATACTTATCCTACTTATTGCATGACACACATACTGTGTTATGTGTGAGAACAAACGAACTCGCCGCGCGGTACTAGCCGAGCGGTCTTGGGCGCTGCAGTCAAGGACTGTGCGGCTGGTACCGGGGGAGGTTCAAGTCCTCCCTCGCGCATGGGTGTGTGTGTTTGTCCTTAGGATAATTTAGGTTAAGTAGTGTGTAAGCTTAGGGACTGGTGACCTTAGCAGTTAAGTCCCAGAAGATTTCACACACATTTTTGGACAAACGAACTCAAGACTAAGAACACTAGCTAAAGTTTTGTAGATCTACGGTCATTTCATGAACAGAAAATTATTTCAACGAATTTAAATTGCACAAACAAAGACTTTCAAACCGTGTGTTGAATGTCTTTTTTACTGAGCAACATAATCTCATAAGTTATCTTGCAAAAAACCATATTTAAAAGACCTAAACAGACCCTTTTTTATCAAATTAATTACATAACTAAACTGTTTACAAGAAACCGTTATTCATCTTCAACAAAGTAGTTGACTTAACAAAAATCTATTCATGGTCCATTAATTATAGCTAGGTAATTATTATTATATGTCCAGTATACAGCCCCTGAGTAATGATATGTTGAATGGTGCATCCAAATTCTATAATAGACATAGTCTGCGCCATTCAAGGGGACGATGAAACAAACCTTTGTGTTTTAATGAAGTCAGCAATGAAATTGTATCTCATCACACGAACTTTAATTCAACGCTACAATTATTATATGCGTTCTTTTTGCTTGTCTTACGTTTGAGCCATATTATGAGTAGGTCAGGTATTACACGGACTCTGCATTTTATTGTGGAATAAACATTTATCTGAAATACGCTCCTACGCAGTAGTACTGAGCCTATTCCTGCTCTTTTTTAATGATTCATAACTCTGCAAAGTTTTCAACCTTTTAAATATGTTAGAAGTGGTCGGTTTAGGGACGCAACAATCGCTCGCCATAAGCGCGCTGTCGTACATGCATTTCTATATCTGTAAATTGAACCTGAAATTCACGCTTCTAAGGAAGTCCGAACATCTTTGATATTAATATTCAAGTCATTTCTTTGCATTAAAACTTAACAACAACACGGTCCTGTGTCACCAAGCTTGCCGTTTACTAACGACGACATCTGAGCCTAATACTTTAACGACATGATAAAATGGATAACTCACGAGACTGAAATTAATCATGCAGCAGAAGAATTCAGTAGTAATTCGACAATTAAATCCAAAGTCTACGTTTATACATGATTTCACCATTCTCCTGCTGTCGTCAGTGTGATGCACTTGTCCTTCGTCAACGTTTTACCTTCTTACGTAAAAATTATAATAAAATCCACACCATTACGAAGGAGACAGAATTGTGGTGGGAATGGACTGTACTGCAATACGTCTACGAGGAAGTCATAGGGGATGATGGGCTTGAATACATTTTGGGGCACAGGTAAAGGTTAAAGTTTTGAAGAAGCGAATATGGATGAAGGGAGTTCTGTGGCGGGATTGTGGGCAAACTGATATGCCTTTTTGGTGGCTAATTTCATCTCTGCTCCAGGCCATGGAAAGGGGATTGTCTGAACGGTGTATAACATGGAGAGAGGTTCGAATGACACGGTGGGACTGACGAACATTTCGTTCAGGATAAAAATCTGGTCTTTATATTGGGATAGCATATGCATACACCCAGAGTTTAATTTCTGGAAGGAAACGGACGATGTGGAACAGAGTATTGTATACCTGTCATGGAATGATGAAGCTGAAGGAGTGGTTTGTTTGGGCGAAGACTTGCAAGGATTTGGATTAGGGTGTCGAGACAAGAGATGATGAAGTGTACTTAGTTTTGGGAATAGGTGGTATCTGTATTTAGGCTCTATACGGAGCAAGATGTAAGCAAATGTTGTTGGAGCGTGTGTGGTCATTGGACTTTTTGGATACTTTGGAGTATGGTGGTCAGGAAAACTTGAATTATCTTTAGTACTGGGAGGTTGGCGCAGAGAGGATTTGGGATGAATGGGATATCAATGGGTCAGATAGATGTAGTTCATACCGGTTTGGATGGTGGTGTTTCAGTTTTTACATTTGACGGAGTATGTAGGATGGGAGTCGTTGCCAGATGGAGGAGAAGTGAGGTTTACACTCTGTTTCAGGTAATGTGGGACGTACATTGATGGTAGGTTGGTGAGTTCTAGCAATTGGCAGTGTCATGATTATTGTAATGGAGACGCCTTAGGCAATGGTAGGACCATCGATGGGATTTTCATGGTTCAAACTCTTGGCGGCGATGGAATATCCCTCGATAATTAAGTGATCTATTAAGTTGAGAGATTTAGTGAGGAAGCAGAAGAGAAAAGTACGGCCTAAGTCATTGTTGAAGCGGAGACGATTTCGGGATACAAAGGTTTAAGAGTCATGAGAGAAGGTTGCATACGTGAAAGAGATATGGGGAAGGGGGTTATTTGAATGCTGTAGGACACGGAGGAAGGTTCGGATGGCATGGTAGGATTGACAAAACATTTTATTTAAAAAGAAGGTATGGGCTTTACATTGGGACAGGATATGCATAAACAGAAGCCTGTTTTTTGGGAAGAAACGCATGTTATGGAAGAAACTGTTGAAAGACGGGAAATTAAGGAGATGGGACCTGGATGAATTAAAAAACCAGAGGTTGTTGAAAGTTTGAGGGAGCGTTAGACAATTTTGGACTGAAGCAGCAGAAAGGAACATAATAGAAGACGAACAGGTTGTTTTGAAATATGAAATAATGAAGGCAGCAGAGGATCATATATGTAAAAAGGCCAGGTCTCGTAGAAATCTCTACATAACATGGAAGATACTGAATGTAATTTACGAAAGGAGAAATATAAAAATATAGCAAATGAAGCAGAAAAAGAGAATACAGACCTAAAACATGAAATCGGTAGAAAGTGCAAATTGGCTAAGCAAAAATGACTAGAGGAAAAATGAAAGCTACAGAAGTATGAATAACTACTAGCGCAAAGACAGATCCCACCAGTCCAAAAATCAAAGAAACGTTTGGGGGAAAACGAAATAAATGCAGAAATATTAAGAGTTCAAATGCCAAGTCCGTACTAAGCAAAGAAGGGAAAGCTGAAAGGCACAAGGACAGCATAAAAGACGTATACAAAATAAACAAACCTGAGGACAATATTATAGAAACAGAAGAAGAAGTAGGTGAAGATGAAATGGGATGTATAACACTGGAACAAGAATTTGAGAGAGTACAGAATGACCTTTGTGGAAACAAGGTCCCTGGAGTAGACTACATTCCGTCAGAATATTTGTCATGTATTAATGTTTTTCTGACGTGTTCTACATCCCTTAGGACCTCCTCACTACGCATCAATTGGAATGAAAATAAATCTAATCTAATCTAAAGAATTATTGAGAGACAGCCATGACAAAACTAATCTATCTGATGTGCAGAATATATGACACCGGTGGGATACCCCCAGACTCCAAGAAAAATGTATTAATTCCAATTCCAAAGAACTTAGCTGCTGACAGGCGTGAACACTACCAAACTATCAATTTTAATAAGCCGAGGTTGCAAAATGTCGACGAAGATTATTTATAGAAGAATGGAAAAATTGGTAGAAGGCGACCTCGGGGAAGGTCACTTTGGGTTTTGGAGAAATGTAGGGACGCGCGAGATAATACTGACCCTACCACTCATCCTGGAATCTAAGCTTAAGAAAAGCAAATTTATGTTTATAGCATTTGCATATTTAGAGCTGGTGACAGTGTTGACTGGACTACGCTTTTGAAATGTTGAATGAAGCAACGATAAAATACAGGCGTCGAAAGGCTATTTACGACTTGGACAGAAACAAAATCGTTGATATAAGAGTTGAAAAATATGAAAGGGAAGCAGTGGTTGAGAAAGTATGAGACAGAGTTGTTACGTATCCGTAATGTTATTCAATGGGCAGGTCATGTGGCTAGAATGGAGGAGTCTGAGGTGATGAAGAAGATTCTCTTTGGTAATCCAGGAGGGCAAAGAGGGCGAGGTCGACCTCGAGCAAGATGGCTGGATGGAGTGGAAGAAGACCTATGGATGCTTGGATGCAGAAACTGGAGGAGGGTAGCATGTGACAGTGATGGATGGTGGAAGCTAGATAGGAAGGCCAAGGTTCATCCTGGACTGTAGTGCCACAGAAGAATAGACAACGTGCAGCCGAGATATACTCAGCCACCTAAAATTCCTCTTTCATTCTGCTGTCTCAAAAGAAGTTCTGACGCTGACTAATAGAGAATCAGTCTCCAGCACAATACAAAAAAATTAATTTGATGACCTCATATAAATGAACATTAGTCTGCCCCCACCCCTACCCTCCTTCTTCTTTTACTACTTTTCACATCTTCATTCTATCTCATTCTGATTGCAAAACAATTAGATCCAAAAATTTAACATCTGATATTAAGAAATACCTCCCATATCTTACTACAAAACAGTTATACCCTGAGAAGCTTCTGTCCATATCAAATCCGTTTATTCCAACGTCTACACTAAATATCAATCACAAAATCCCTCTCACTAACTTCAGCACCCTGCATCGCTATCCCCAAGCCAAACAACTCAAGCCTCCCCTGTGTCCTCCATTGTCCACCAAGATCAGAGTAGAAGAAATGGAACTGGAAGCGAATTCTCATCATTACGTGTTATTGTTGTGGTCCTCAGTCCAAAAACTGGTTTGATACAGCTCTCAATGTTAGTCTATTCTATGCAAGCCTTTTCATCTCTGCACACCTACCACAATCTACATCCATTTGAACCTGCTTACTGTATTCAAGACTTGGCCTCCTTCTAAAATTTTTATCACCAGCACCTCCTTCTATTCTGAATTCATGATTCCTTCAAGCCTCAGGATGTGTCATATCAATCGATTTCTTTTGTTGGTCAAATTGTGCCACAAATTTCTTTTTTCTCCATTTGAATCCAGTATCTCCTCATTTGCTATTTGGTCTACCCATGCACTGTTCTGTAGCACCACATTTGAAAAGCTTCTGTTCTGTTCTTATCTGAACAGTTTATTGTCCACGTTTCACTTCCATACAGGTACAAGACTACATTTCCTACAGGTACCTTCAGAAAACACTTATTAACACTTAAATTTATATTCGTTGTTAAATTCCGGTTTCAGAAATGCTTTACTTGCTTTGGATAATCTTGTCATGAGCACAGCTTAAAATTTCTGTTTCTATTCCCAGAAATCTTTTCCAGATTTATCCTCAGATTCCTTCGCAGCCTGTTCAATGTACAGATTGAATCAAATCAGGATCAGACTGCAGCCCCGTCTCACTGCCATTTCAAACACTAATTCCCTGTCATATCTTATCACTCTTATATGTACAGTCCGAATTCTGTACAGGTTGGAAATAACCTTTCGCTGTGGCGAATCTTCTTTAATAAGAGCAAAACAAAGTACAATAACCACATCGAGAAGAGCATTGTGCAAGTTAACAATTCAGTCACGGAAGCCGCTGCTGAGTTGGACACACACAATAGCTACCGCGTATTAACGCTATTTTTCATCTGTAGAAATAGCCTTATTCTCCACTGAAAAACTGGAATAAGAATAAAATCTTGATGAACGTATTCAATAGGGCTTTAAAATACAGTTTGGTAGCATTCGTTCAAGGTGTTCATGGTGTTAAATTTTCCATTTCCGTCAATAAATCTGCGACCTTTCGGTGCCAGTATCTGTTATCGACTGAACTTGAGGCCGTCTGTGACACGTCGGACTATGGTCTGAATGTGGTCACGAGTGGCGTTTTGAGTTACGTGCTCCGCGAAGCGATTAGCGGGCGTGCACGACCTCAAGTTCAGTTTGGGGCGTGGGCTCTTGTCGGCCAATGGCTAGGGGCAGCTCCTTGCGCTGGGTTGCCCTGGCCCCAGTCCCAGCCGTTCGAAATGGCTCTGAGCACTATGGGACTCAACTGCTGAGGTCATAAGTCCCCTAGAACTTAGAACTACTTAAACCTAACTAACCTAAGGACAACACACACATCCATGGCCGAGGCAGGATTCGAACCTGCGACCATAGCGGTCGCGCGGTTCCAGACTGTAGCGCCAGAACCGCTCGGCCACCAGCGGCCGGCCCCAGCCGTTCGTATTTTCAGCTTCTTTAACTCGCACGACCAAGAGCGAACCACGTAGCCACAGTACTACCACAATCTAGTGCACTGTCACTTTCAAGACTTTTTGCGAAACAGTCTGCTGTTTCACTTTCCATATCCCTAACACGGTTCTGTGCTTTGGGATTGTAGAAAAAAATAAAGAAAACAGTTATTACTAGTATCCTATAGAACTTGCCTGAGTGGAAAAACAGTTATTTCCCACGTCTTCCTCTTCGACAGTCCGCGCCGCTTTGTCTGTCTGCTGCCACCATACAATGCACCGTAGCATCACATAGATTCCTCGAACCAAAAACTGCCCACAGTAGTTGGAGCAAATCAAAGTTCACACCTGTCTGCACCAAGGGCAGCAGAAGGGCTCCACAAAATTACTGACCAGTAACAGCGTATACCACCGGTTGTACAGTGTTAGAACATATGAGCTCAGACGTAATGTGGTATCTCGAACAGAATGTTATTCTCCACACCAGTCTGCATGAATTCTGGCCGCGCTGTGTATCCGCGTGGTCCAAGGCGCCTTGCCACGGTTCACCCGGCTCCCCCCGTCGGAGGTTCGAGTCCTCCCTCGGGAGGAAGTACGTGTGTTGTCCTTAGCGTAAGTTAGTTTAAGTTAGGTCCCGTAGGGACTTACCATCACCACTATGGATTCTGAAAACGTCGATCGTACGAAACCTAATTCGCGCTTTTCTCACATGACATCCTGAAAACCATGGATCCAGGTAGTCAGGTAGATAGAGTATTTATTGATTTCCAAAAAGCAACACTTATTAAAGGAAGTACGTTCATATGGTGTATCAATGAAGATCTGTCAGGGAACTGAGGGCGTATTGGTAGGAAGGATGCAAAAAGTTCCAGGGAAGGGTGTTGGCACCGTTGCTGCATAAAATATCAGTAAAATCATTTCAAAATGGTTCAAGGAATGGGAACTTCCTTTAAATATTCAGCAATGTATAACCGTACAATTCATAAAACGAAATAAACGTGGTATCCTATATCTGCAATATCATTAAGTCACATTTCGACACAGTCAACTCACCCAAATACTTGCGATCAACAATTTGTAAGGATATGAGAGGGAATGATCACTTGGGCTGAGCCCACGGTGAAGAGGTGGCAGGCGTATTTCCAGTGGTAGAATACTGGAAAGAAGAAAATAGCTGGATAATGAAACAACGACAACCACCCTACAATATTGTTCACGTTCTTCGGAGCCATAAGAAATAGGAATAATAGCGGATATTGAACGTATGGAAAGGGGGGCAATCCGAATGGTCACAGGTTTCCTTGAAAATCTGAATATTGGCAGAGTGTGACGGGGCTGATGATAAACTTGAACTGGGAGACAGATGAAGGTAGAAGCTATCTATACCGTAGAAGCCTACTTAGAAAGTTTCAATAACCAATCGAGGGGCGTTCAATAAGCAATGCAAAACATTTTTTCTCGCCCATTTTCCGTTTAAAAATGCGATATTTGCTGTGGGACACTTCAGTCACTGGAGTTTCATCAAGTTCCGATATGTGGCGGCGCTGCAACGAAGGTGCGCTCCAAGCAGAGAGCTATCATTGAGTTTCTTTTAGCGGAAAACCAGAGTATCATAGATATTCATATACCCTTACAGAATGTCTATGGAAACCTTGCAGTGAACAAAAGCGCGGTGAGTCGTTGGTTGAGGCGTCTGTCGCCATCGCAACAAGGTGGCCCAAACCTATTCGATCTCCTGTGCGCCGGCCGGCCGCACGAAGCTGTGACTCCTGCTGTTGGAACGTGCGGACACTTTCATTCCAGGTGATCGACGGATCACAGTCAAACACCTCGCTGCTCAACTGGTTGTCTCTGTTGGTAGTGCTGACATACTCGTCCACCAGTTGGAGTACTCAAAACAGTGCGCCCGTTAGGATCCTCGTTGTCTAACAGAACACCATAAAGACCAGCGAAGGACCATCTGTGCGGAATTGCTTGCGCGTTACGAGGTTGATCGTGACAATTTTTGTCGAATATCGTCACAGGCGATGAAATTTGGGTCGATTACTTCTAGCTGGAAACACAACGGTATTCCATGGAGTGGCACCACACAAATGTTCAAAGCCGCTCACTCAGCCGGTAAAGTCATGGTGACTGTCTTATGGGACTCTGAAAGGGTTATTCTGTTTGATACGCTCCATCACGGTAAAACGACCAATTCTGAAGTGTACTGAAGAAATGACTTCGTCGTGTTAGTCGCCATAAAAATGCAAATGAACTTCTCCGCGACACTGCAAAGCCCCACACAAGACTGCGCTCCTGAGAGCTCACAAAATGTCATTCGACTGTTCCTGCTCGTATACTCTACAGCCCGGATCTCGAACCTTCCAACTTCCACTTGTTTGGCCCAATGAGGAATACACTCCGCGGAAAGCAGTAGGTGGATAATGGGAAGGTTACTCATGCGGCAAGACATTGGCTCCTACGCCGACCAGTAGAGTGCTGCCACGGGACCTATAACTCTCCCAGAAAGGTCACCTAAGGCCGTACGATTGAACCGATACTGTGTTGAAAAATAGGGTTTTATTGCCAAAAGAGTGGAACGGCGTACGAAGGTCTTACCAAATGAAGCTGCGGCGCCACGGTTCCTTCTGACCCTTTACGACGAACCTGCTACTACCTGTGAACATTGTCTCAGCAAATCATCAGTAGGGAAGCCGAGCGAAACCTACTGTACTTCGACGTGAACCAGGCTGCAATAAAAGTCCTAATCTACGTTTTGGGAGAAAGGTTTCACAAGAAATGAAAGGTTAGAAATTTTGTTCTTAATTAATATATTCTGAAACTTAGGTGAACAAGTATCACTGCCAAGCCCATGCTAGTCTTAACACAGTCACTCACAATCCCTTTCACTCACGTTACCAAGTTTATGATGTTGCATTTCCCGAAAATGTAATAGCTACAAAAATACGGATTGTTTTTGATTGAGAATGCTCGACAAATATTAAGTCTGTCGGTACCTAATGCTGTCACAGTTTTTAGCCACCGACCTGCTCAATACGCCACGCGGAATTTATGTCTTTTCTCGTCACAAAAATCACTTAAAAATTCTGAAATTTCTACACATCCATCGGAATAATTATGCCGTCACTTTACCACAATTTTGATGTATGAAACACTGCTAGATCCGGCAACTTATCATTTCCATCGGAACTACTACTACACACGTCCGAACTGCTTCATGGCTGGGCTCCGACTCCTCTCTAGAATACTCTTTCTCTACCAGCAGAGAAAGGCGCGCGAAGAATATTGCTTTACCATTGGTCAGTTCACTCAACAGCCAATAGCAAAACAACATTCTCCCGCGTCAGTCCGCGCTTTTCATCAATAACCAATGGCAAAATAGTAAACCTAACGACTGCACTTTTTACCGACGTAATTATCTAATAGGCTGAAGTTTTGTTTATGCATAAAGTTAGCTACTATTGTTATTTATACCTGAATTAACTTTCCCTTTACCATAAACTTACTTTACAAATCTGTTCTACAAAAATCCTCTTTGTCCACATCCATACTTCTTCGCAATGTTCCCACACTAAATCCCACTACATAACTCGTTAAACAATTATCGTAATATTAACCTTAAGCCACACTCACGCATCATTCATATTGCTAAAACACATTTATAACATTTTACATACACAAAAAGACATAATAACACTTTATGAAAATGCTAGAACAGTTTATGAAAAAAATTCTATTACTTCAGTCCACTCTAGTGGGCACAATCGAAACTAAATCACAGTCCCATATCCAATGCTGTCCTCTATCGGCTGATACATAAACTACGTGCGCGTCCAGTCTCGCATCACCATCTGTCACCACCCAGCTCTGAGACACATCTCCCACTTACCCGCCTCCAAGGCAGGATCGGTATATGGCGCTACGCCTCAGAGTGCACACAGAGCTGTTTACGCAATCTTTCTTTACACGTCACACAAGCGAATAGGCCGGGAAAGCCCTAATAAATAGTTCAGATCAAGTACATTCCACACTTCACAGTGATTTGAAGAGTATAGTTGAAGGAGTAGGCATATAAGGGATGATAAAAAATTTCCGATTGAGGGCATTGCTGCAGCGTGTATGCCTCGTAGCGCGAATCCGACGTGGGTACATAAGCACCGTCATGTAGGCAAGGGGTTAGTGTGGCATTCGTGACTTTCGGTCACGTGTGTCGTAAATGCGGAAACGTGAACTATGGCGACGTTATTACCAACTGCGTCCGAACAGGACCAAAGTTCTGTTATTCTTTTCTTGGTAGCCGAAGAACAAACACCAGTAGACAACCATCGGAGAATGAGGAATGTATATGGGACAGCCTGTCTGTCGAAAACTGCCGTTGTGGAATGGAGCGCCAAGTTCCTTACTGGGTGCTGCTGCTTCATGATAATACACGTCCCCGTATCGCAAATGTAGTTCAGCAGTAACGCCAACTCGAATCGGAGACACGCCAGCACCTGCCCTATAGTCCTTATGTCTCCCCATACGATCATCAGGTCTCTGATCCCTCAAAAAAGGCCTTGAAGGGTAGACGATTCCTGAAACTTCCTGGCAGATTAAAACTGTGTGCCGGACAGAGACTCGAACTCGGGACCTTTGCCTTTCGCGGGCAAGTGCTGTACCATCTGAGCTACTCAAGCACGACTCACGCCCCGTCCTCACAGCTTTACTTCTGCCAGTACCTCGTCTCCTACCTTCCAAACTTTACAGAAGCTCTCCTGCGAACCTTGCAGAACTAGCACTCCTGAAAGAAAGGATATTGTCCCCGGTCCCGAGTTCGAGCCTCGGTCCGGCACACAGTTTTAATCTGTCAGGAAGTTTCATATCACTAAGCCATGTCTCCGCAATATCCTTTCTCTCAGGAGTGCTAGTTTTGTAAGGTTCGCAGGAGAGCTTCTGTAAAGTTTGTAAGGTAGGAGACGAGGTACTGGCAGAAGTAAAGCAGTGAGGACGGGGCGTGAGTCGTGCTTGGGTAGCTCAGATGGTAGAGCACTTGCCCGTGAAAGGCAAAGGTCCCGAGTCCGAGTCTCGGTCCGGTACACAGTTTTAATCTGCCAGGAAGTTTCATATCAGCGCACACTCCGCTGCAGAGTGAAAATCTTATTCTAGACGATTCCTGACGGACGAGAATGGGCAGCATGCAATTACAGATTTTCTAAAGCAGCAGGACGCGGAGTTTTACCAGACGGGTATCTGCAGCCCGATGCGCTGGTGGATAACGGCGTTAATGCTCATGGCGACTTTTCTTGATTGGCACACCGATTCTGGACTGAACGGTTTTCGAACGGAAATTTTTTGATCTCCCTTTGTAGGTGCCTCAGTGCTACATAAATCGCTGCCGGAGTATTGGTGATTCTTCTTGGTTTGCTGTCCCTCTTAGCATAGATCATGAAAATAAACATCGCAGTAGACTAAATTGGAATCGTTCTACAAAATGGCCACATAAATTTCCACTTCAAGATAAATTTTATTTGTGATAATTAACAAATGGGCCGGCCGGTGTGGCCCTGCGGTTCTAAGCGCTTCAGTTTGGAACCGCGTGACCGCTACGGTCGCAGGTTCGAATCCTGCCTCGGGCATGGATGTGTGTAATGTCCTTAGGTTAGTTAGGTTTAAGTAGTTCTAAGTTCTGGGGGACTGATGACCTCAGAAGTTAAGTCCCATAGTGCTCAGAGCCATTTGAACAATTAACAAATCTGTGTTCTAAATTGACAGTGGGCGTGGCGTGAAACATCTGATGAGCACAGTACATTTGAGTTGAATCCATTTACAAATTGAAGAAATGAATTTATAAATACCTCCCGACACAGAGAGAAAATGTGCCTGACAGCTCCAAAGGCAGACAGACGTTATGTGATCTCCACTAATTAAAGGATCATAAAATAAGCAGCAGTAACTTGGCAACACATAAAAAAATTAACGTCTCGTTGGTTGAGTATGCTGTTGCTGTAATGGGGCACATAAATATCTGGCCGAGGAAGACAAGTAAATGCTTTGTAGCCGTACAGAAGGAGAAAGCTGTGATAGCAGATTTGATGGAACGGAGTCATGGTACTACGAAATGTCTTCCAGTATTCAGCCTAGAGCATAATAATGCGATATTTCGTCAAGCAGACTTGTTGCCATCTTCAGGCGAACCTATTGGCTAATTGTCTTCTACTGGGCTCCATGTCATATACCCCTTCCTCTTTCGTTGTCAGTTCGGGCTAGCAGAACCAGACACTACTCCACTGAAGATGTGGAGGGGAAATGCGTAGTGAGGACATGAACCATGGACTTCAGCGGTTATGCCGCCACCATGGAGTTAGGACGCTGAAGATGCGGAGGAGGTGCGTCAGTTCGTTAGTGGAGTGAGTGGATCTACGCGTAGCTTGTCGTTGTGCTTTGAGCACGCTCAAAAGCGGGTGCCAAGTCTTACTGAACTGGAAACCACTGTCTTTGTTTATCACAAAATATTTGATCAATTGAACGCCCACACCGGAGGAACATATTGGTGGAATAAAAATTCCGTTTCAGTTGCCTGTAATTTATTTATTACACCAGCGGTTTCGAAGCCTAAGCTTCTTCTTCAGGTGCCTCTAAATAATTATGAAGACAGCGGTCGGGCCAGTCAGTGTGTAGGACCAGCAGCCACGGGGCCCGCCTCGACAGCACTACACGGGACTTTGGTGTCTCTCGAAGATGAAGTTTTAGGCTTCGAAACCGTTCCTGCAATAAATAAATTACTGGCAACTGAAACGGAAGTTTTATTCCACCAATATGTTCCTCAGATATAGTTGTTCACCTGATCAAATATTTTGTGATAAATAAAGGCAGCAGCTTCCAGTTAAGTAAGACTTGGGACCCACTTTTGAGCGTGCTGAAAGAACAACGACAAGCTATGCGTAGATCCACTCTACTGAACACAACTGAAGTGGATTTTTTATTGCGTCAGCTATATCAGTTCGTCATGCAGGCAAACATCAACAAATTCCTTAAAACTCATTAATATGGGGTCAAGGCCTTTTCCTTCAAGCACGTTGGCGCAATCACAGAGTCGCACATGCATATGCAGTTTGTCCAAGACAACAACATCAATTATTTATAAAGCTTGGTCCCATGCAGTGTAGTTCTGCTAACATGTGTAGAGTCGATGAAAAGCATTTGATATCCTGATGGTATGTAGTATTCCTTTCTACTTCCGACTTTGACTCAATAGGTCAAAGGATTTTGCTGGATACACAAACCGAATCACTTCCGCGCTATATTGCACATACTCCTAATAAGTGACAGTTACTGTGTTCCGATTGCCATACGAACTGACGAAAATCTTGGCAAACTAGCATGGTTGCGCTGGAAGTTTATGGGAAAGTATTATCCTTTTAGAAGAGGTTCTCTCTTGTATTATAGAAACAGCAACACACTGATGTCGCAAGCTACATATTCTCTGAGTCGCACAGAATCTATCTACGAGACATTTATCTAGCAGGTATGGTCTCTTCATCAGCAGTGCCAACATGGCACTGCACAAGTGTCTGAATCGTTCTGCTCATGAAGAGACTGAAAAACGTGTAGCTTTCTGTCAGCGGTTTATGTGCCTGGTAACGCCAGATGGGAGGGTTCTTATGCTTGGGTTTGACCTGACGATGAATGGTCTCACATCGAAGGACATGTGAATGTACAGGATACACGCATTTGTGCCACAGAAAATCCTCATTAGTAGTGCAAGTCCCCTCTGAATGCACAAACGGGGGATGTGTGTGTGAAATCTTATGGGACTTAACTGCTAAGGTCATCAGTCCCTAAGCTTGCACACTACTTAACCTAAATTATCCTAAGGACAAACACACACACCCATGCCCGAGGGAGGACTCGAACCTCCGCCGAGACCAACCGCACAGTCCATGACTGCAGCGCCTTACAACGCTCGGCTAATCCCGCGCGGCAACGGGGGATGTTTGGTGTGTAGTTTCAGATAGGAGTAAACTTCATTACATTCTTTCGTGGCACGATGAACAGTAGCGCTGCTTAGAGATGGTGCATTAATTTTCTAAATATTTAACCTGGAAATCAGCTGTAGTACTCCTAGTTTCAGCAGTAAAATGCTGTGGCAATGGCATTCTTGTGTCATTGTTTTCACGGACAATTAATTTCGAAGGAGTTGTGGTCCATCTCGGTCTCCTGATTTATCCACACGAATTTTTCATGTAGGGATACATTAAGAACGCCGTTTACAAAACTCACCCTCACGCTGCTCCCAAACTGTAGAAAGAAACAGAAATAAGTGTTGCTGGCATTCGTCAGAAAAAGCTACAACGTGTGTTTAAGAATATGCAATGTTGTATTCAATTACAATGACGAGAACGGGAAGTGATAAACCATGAGAATCTTGATCGAACGCTACTAAACTGATACTTCACTATTTGCAAGCCACTGGGATATATTGATTAAAACTTCATCCATTTGAGAGTTTATTTTCAGTGGTTCCAGTACAGAAAAAAACTAGTTCTACACGTGAAGAACAGTACGAGTACTTTATGGCTGTTGGGTACATCTGGCGATGATGATACTTTTCAGGTGGACAGCACGACACAGAGAAATTGCATGTGCAGCTTATCGCCATCTTCCAGACTTTGAAAAATATCGAATCATTGGAATGAGGTAGACGGGAGCATCGTTGCGCCCCAGAATAATATTTCGGGCGGACATTAAAATATTACTGAAGTTCTTCCCCGGGAACGCCAGAGACTAAACAGAATAGGTCAACAGCCAGGCAAAATGCCAGCGAGAGGGAAGCGCTGCTAGAGTAACAACAAACATGGAAATTATTGCAGTACCACAGACAGGCTGTGCCCTCAGACAAGCAACGTAACAAAATGACATCATCACGCAGAAGGACATTCTCATAATGTTGACTGCGTAAAGTATCGCAAGAAAGCTCTGGTCTAACGCAAGAATAACTGTTCAGTTTCTGACACAGCAGAAAAGAGCGCCTGAAAGGCAAAATTGTGGCCGGCCGATGTGGCCGAGCGGTTCTGTGCACTTCAGTTTGGAACCACGCGGCTGCTACGGTCGCAGGTTCGAATCCTGCCTCGGGTATGGATGTGTGTAATGTCCTTAGGTTAATTAGGTTTAAGTAGTTCTAATAAAGTCTACTGGACTGATGAGCTCAGATGTTAAGTTCCATAGTGCTAAGAGCCATTTTTTTTAGCAAAATTGTGACGTACTGTAGCGACTGAGAGTGCTGATGAGCTCCGAAAACCAGGGCACCTTCGGTCATCCCTGCAGAAGAATAACGTCATTGGAATAGACCAACATTTAATTCTGCTCTGACTTGCACAGTTACAGCTCAGTTAGAGTTCAGTTTTGCGGCAACTAGCACTGAGGTGACACTCCATCCGTGGCATAGTGAGATGACTTACGCTCACTGATTGCGAATTGAAGGCTAAAAGCGACGCAGCCACTTCCCATCTGTAAGCAAGCAGCACCGAACACCGTTTATAGAGCCCCTCATGCGCCAAGCAAGGAAGAGTTTGAGAGTTCCAATGAATGGAAGAGATCCAGCAACAGCAGCTCCGCTGAAAGCGCCTACAGCAGATGTGATGTGAGTGAGCACTGAACTCAATTAATATTGTACTCTAAGAAGGACTTGCAAAAGCCTCTTTCACTGTGACAGGTACTTCAACCTAAGGGTTTGATTAGAACAATAGAATCTGACACTTCCATGATTTGTGGTCTGTAGTACCATACCACAGGGTGGACTTTTGTTCTGACAATTTGCCACATCTATGCTTTACTCTCCCTGAAGCTATGGACTAGTATATGTACTCTTTATCATGTTCATTGCAAATATGTGAAGAGGCAATAAAAAGCAGACCAGTAAGCCAACACAGAGTCTCATTTCCCTAGTATCACCATATCTACCTGCTTAGCCTAACATCCAAGTCCTTCCGTACTGACCTGAAAAATCTCAGCTTCACCCTGTCGCCGTGTCACTCCCGTTTGCAGCATCTCATGTACCAAGAAACGGATGATCAAAAATTCCTCTTCCCCTCTAACGTGAACAGAGTATGTCGCTATCTACGTCGCGTTACTACACTAGTACTTGAGACAGAGAAGTTGCTGTCCATGCATCAGCGCGGCTTTAGAAAGCATCGCTCCTGCGAAACGCAACTCGCCCTTTTTTCACATGATATCTTGCGAACTATGGATGAAGGGTATCAGAGGACGCCATATTCCTTGACTTCCGGAAAGCGTTTGACTTGGTGCCCCACTGCAGACTCCTGACTAAGGTACGAGCATATGGGATTGGTTCCCAAATATGTGAGTGGCTCGAAGACTTATTAAGTAATAGAACCCAGTACGTTGTCCTCGATGGTGAGTGTTCATCGGAGGTGAGGGTATCATCTGGAGTGCCCCAGGGAAGTGTGGTAGGTCCGCTGTTGTTTTCTATCTACATAAATGATCTTTTGGATGGGGTGGATAGCAATGTGCGGCTGTTTGCTGATGATGCTGTGGTGTACGGGAAGGTGTCGTCGTTGAGTGACTGTAGGAGGATACAAGATGACTTGGACAGGATTTGTGATTGGTGTAAAGAATGGCAGCTAACTCTAAATATGGATAAATGTAAATTACTGCAGCTGAATAGGAAAAAGAATCCCGTAATGTTTAAATACTCCATTAGTAGTGTAGCGCTTGACACAGTCACGTCGATTAAATATTTGGGCGTAACATTGCAGAGCGATATGAAGTGGGACAAGCATGTAATGGCAGTTGTGGGGAAGGCGGATAGTCGTCTTCGGTTCATTGGTAGAATTTTGGGAAGATGTGGTTCATCTGTAAAGGAGACCGCTTATAAAACACTAATACGACCTATTCTTGAGTACTGCTCGATCGTTTGGGATCCCTATCAGGTCGGATTGAGGGAGGACATAGAAGCAATTCATAGGCGGGCTGCTAGATTTGTTACTGGTAGGTTTGATCATCACGCGAGTGTTACGGAAATGCTTCACGAACTCGGGTGGGAGTCTCTGGAGGAAAGGAGGCGTTCTTTTCGTGAATCGCTACTGAGGAAATTTAGAGAAGCAGCATTTGAGGCTGACTGCAGTACAATTTTACTGCCGCCAACTTATATTTCGCGGAAAGACTACAAAGATAAGAGAGATTAGGGCTCGTACAGAGGCATATAGGCAGTCATTTTTCCCTCGTTCTGTTTGGGAGTGGAACAGGGAGAGGAGATGCTAGTTGTGGTACGAGGTACCCTCCGCCACGCACCGTATGGTGGATTGCGGAGTATGTATGTAGATGTAGATGTAGTATGCCATCTCCAAATAGATCAGAGAAGCTCTGCTGCCGAGAGCTGCTGCTGCCTCATTCTCACCATCGCTGATGGGAAGACTTTGGTCTCTTTCAACACAACGGACTCTGTAGGTCTCAGATAGCCGTTGGCACGCTGATCAACCACCATCGCTCCGGGGGAGCGCAGTAACTGCCGTCCCTCGACTCGCTGATACGAGCAGTCTTCAGGGTGATTGGCTGGTCTCTCTCAGAGAGGCCTGGATTCTCGTTGACTGGAGCAAAATTGTATTCACTGATGAGTCCCGCTTCGGACGAGGCCCTGATGACCAGTGAAGACGTCTCTGGACGCGCCCCAGACCACAGTGGCTTACCGACCTGACTGTCGCCCACCATATGGCCCGACAACCAGGAGCGACTGTTTGGGGTGAAATTTAATATCACAGCAGAATCTCCTTGGTCGTCATCTACGGCATCCTTACGACACAGCGGTACGTCAGCGATATTGTTTGTTGCCCTTCTTGGCAAGACATCCTGCGCTTACATTTCAGCAGGATAATGCCCGCCTGACCGCAGCGACAGTTTCTGCGGCTTGTCTCCATGCTTGCCAAATCCTACCACGGCCAGCTAGGTCGCCGGATCCTTCCCAAATTGAGAATGTTTGGAGCGTTATGGGTAGGGCCGTCCAGCCAGCTCGGGATTTTGACGATCTAACGTGCCACTTGGACAGAATTTGCCACGATATCCCTCAAGAGGATATCCAACAAGTCTATCAGCCAATGCTTGCATAACGGCCAGAGGTGGACCATCGTGTTATTCACTTGCTCAGTTTGTGAAGCTCTTTCTCTTGAATAAATCATTAAAATTTGTGTGAAATTTTAATCATTTGTTTGTCTGTACGTGTACGTCACATATACCGGTTTCCGTTCCATTCGGATAATTCCTTTGCGGTGCGTCGTTTATCTTTTTTATCTCAGAGTGTATTTATTTTTAAGTTCTACTTGTGCAAATACGGTATGCACACATCTGTTTCAATTGTTTGTAAATCGTTGTGTATCGCTGTGCTTTGTTTATTTACTGGCAAATGAATCTGCATCTAGCAGTTTCGGTAGCAGAAGCAGGCGATAGCGTTTTATATTGTAATCACCCCTCACCTAATGAGGAATGGAATAGACAATGTAAGTTCTACACTGTCGCTGTTCGCAGGGTACCTACCACACAGAAAACTTCAGACCTACGGGGTTCAGACTGAAAAAGATGGATGCTCTGATGTTTGGTTGCTACAAACTTAATGGCGATACAGTCCAAAGATGGTGTTGGCCTCGGTTGTCTTCAGTTCATCGCCTATGTCAAGGAAGTGCCAGGTGAGTAGCTCTAACTGGAATAATTGTCATTTATTAATAAAATTTACCTTTTAAGTTTAGCTGACGTACTTCAGGCGATGTTTAGTCTTCTCTTTTTTTGTTTCTTTACCTGTGTATTCGACAATTTTCTTCAACTCCTCTAAGTAGAAAAAAGTCACCCTCTGCCTCTTTAGCCTCACATTTAAATTCGACTATCTTGTTTCCGATACGCTGTTATACATTGCTTTATCTGACTATAATAGTTTTTCAAGTCTACGATCCTCTTGTACCGCAGAGAAATTTTTTTTCCATTTGGTTGGCGTTATTTTGTAAATATATTGTATATTACATGTTTTGATAGATCTGTAGCTATCCCCGCGACTGAGCCTATGGTTCAAATGGCTCTGAGCACTATGGGACTCAACTGCTGAGGTCATTAGTCCCCTAGAACTTAGAACTAGTTAAACCTAACTAACCTAAGGACATCACAAACATCCATGCCCGAGGCAGGATTCGAACCTGCGACCGTAGCGGTCCTGCGGTTCCAGACTGCAGCGCCTTTAACCGCACGGCCACTTCGGCCGGCTGAGCCTATGTGATCATTCCACTTCATATCCGTACAAGTGTTACACCCAGGTATTTGTATGAGTTTGCCGATTCGAACAGTGACTCATTGATACTATAGTCATAGGACACCTTGTTTTTCCGTTTTGAGAAGTGCACAATTTTACGTTTCTGAACATTTGAAGCAAATTGGCAGACTTTGCACCACTTTGAAATCTTATCGATTTCTGACCGAATATTTATGCAACTTCTTTTAGACAGTACTTCATTAAAGATAACTGTATCATCTGCAAAAGTCTGATATTACTATTAATATTGTCCACAAGGTCATTAATATACAACATGAACAGCAAGTGCTCCAACACACTTCCCTGGGACACACGCGAAGTTAATTCCACATCTTCCATTCCATTCCTTCATGTCGGCGTAATCTTCCATTACATCATTGTAGAATAATACAGAGTAACTGGAGCTTATGACTCGTAGTATACCGACATGAGTCTGGCTAATCTTCGACAGACATACTGAAGGGGCTTGCTGTACAGAAGCGCACATACGGTGAGGAGATTGTGTAAAAGACAAAGGGAGATAGAACAACAATTAAGATTGTCAGACAAGCATTTTAGACTTTTCACCGTGCCTTGTGGTGTAATAGTACAACTATTCACCTATTTATAACAAGAAACTTTTTATTTACAGCTGACCAGATGAGCGGTATGCCGAACAGCGGATGAAAACACATGGAAACACGATCATAAAAATGAAGTCGCACGCGCAAACCCACACGTACACGCTACTGCACAACTAATATGAGATGTTTGTACAGAAAATAAACGTTCGTTTGGCATAAATGCTGTTCGTATTGTTGCTGTGAAAACAATCATCTGGTTTTGTCTTCAAAACTAATACCAGCCAGCTACAGACACGTTATTGATGTAACTATCGTCGTACTGATAGAAAGCTGAAATTACAACGTCTAATTCAGAGTTCAACAACACCTTCTGCAAACACCTCTGGCGGGTATACCATTAGCAAACAAGCAGATGAGCAGTGCTGCCTACGAAGAATGTCAAAAAGCTACTAAATCCGGCTGTTTGCCTGAAATTTCATGGAAGAATTCTACAGATGCATATATTCCGTTACATTACTAAGTCTTTTCATTTACGATCCATTTATGTAATGAAATGTAACTGAGTGCTACTTATTAAAAGTGTTATCGAAGTTTACCTTATTTCTCGCCTACCTCACCCGTCCTGAGACGAGACGCTTTTTTTTTCTTTCTTGTACCAGTCTGCTGTTGTTATGAAAGCATCCAAAACTATTATGCTTAAAAAATGGTCAGTGCACCACTGTTTAATGTATGCAATCGAGATGCTAGCGGTCACTTTTGTTATCCATTTTCATAGAAGTGCTGGTCATTTTTTATTTGCTAATGATCCTGATGCGTCACTGTCTTTCAGAAACCTGACATGAAACTGCGACAAACAATACACATCGGCAGTAGCTGATTAACCACATAAGCAAAATTCGGCATTAATACGTAAGGGAACGAAGCTGCAAGTATTCAGTTGTTTGATTAGCCACAAAGAAAAGATTTTGTTTATCCCTTGTCATAAAAAGAAGTAGTTGTGTGACGTGTTTCTGCACACTTGAGACACAAATTCTTAGTTCAGCTTTGGTATGCCATGTTTCCAATGGTTCCATTTGCGTTTTAAGAATATGACAGAAACCGTGATTACAGGTATTCCTTTTATAGTAGGGTGATAATCAGACATTATTTTTTGTGCTATTTATTCTCAAAAATAGCGTATTTACCTTTATAGGTATGATCTCATTTTGGTCTTGCTACCTAGTGCCAGACACTAACTCTGAAGGAAATTAGTTCTTTTGTGTACTTTTCTATTTGTATTTCTTCAATTTATTGCTGTGATGACATATTGTACAGGTATATCTTTCTCCGTTCACATTAGTTTTTGTCTACAAACTATTTTCTACAATTTGCTCTGCGTTGACAGTCGAGATACGTTTACCAAAGCACTAAATTACTGCGTTCAGAATATTTATTGAATAGGAATTCTGCTTCAACCGTTCCATTTTATAACATTATCTTGTGTTAGAATCTTTTCAGTTGCAGGCAACCAAAGCTTTATTGATTACAAACCAGCACGAAACAATAACTGATCTTTTTTTATACACATGTACGTAAACATCCGCGTTTGTTAAACACGGAATATTGTGATTATGTGCTCTTTGTTCCGGTCTGGTAAATATATTTCATTTTGCAAGAATTGCTTCCGAGAATGTTGTAGGTTATAACATTTAATTCATAAAATTCAGCTATTTTTACAGTTATTTTACGATCACTAATATGACGCTAATGCATGGGAAGCAAAAATACAAGATGAACATCAATAAAACCGACAAACTGCAGGGACTTTTTTCTGACTAGAAATCGAGAAAGAAATGATGGAATGAACGTGTGTCAAGAAATGGACGGCTTGCGTGCAACGACAAGAAATCGACCCGAAACACAGCACAGAGCTGCATCGAATCCAAGTCACAACAAATGTTCAAAGTGGCCTGCATGGAATGTAGTACACGTATTCACGTGTCGTATCATGGACTGCCGCACTCTTTCACACGTTACGGCCTCTCTTCGAATGGCGCCAAAGGCGTCGTGAACACGCTGTTGAAGGGTATGCACATCAGAAACTGGTTCAGCAAAGACAGTACTTTTCAGATGTTCCCAGATGTAAAAATCCAGGAGTTTAAGTCCGGTGATTTAGCAGGGCATGGTACAGGGCCTCCACGTCCTATCCAATATTGAAGATGTTGTTGAGTTGTTGGAGAACTGCAATGCGAAGTGTGGTGGTGATCCGTCATGCAGAAACCACATAACATGCCGTATTGCCAAAGACACATTCTGAAGCAGCCCAGGCAAAGCATTCCACAGAAGTCCAGGTACGTTCCTCCGTTGCTCTGCTGAGGCGGTGTGGAACAATAACCGGTCGAAGTACGTGGTCACCAACAATCCTTGTCTACACATTGATGCTGAACCGATGCTGATGAGACGCTTCAGCTATTCTCCAAGGATTGTCCGTAGTCGACAGATGACGATTATGCAGACTGATGATGCCGGTTTTGGTAAAGGTTGCTTCGTCGCCAAAGAAGACAGAAATCCCATAATTCTGATAGTCTGGTACAAAAGACATCAACAAAATCCTTCCCGTAGAGGGAAATACGCTGCTGATATTCCTTGCACTCGTTGCAGGTGATACAGACAATAGCGATTGTCAGGCGGGAGACACATAATCGTACTTTGGCTTACACAATGTTTGCGGCCCACTTGCCTCGAGATTGTAGTAGGATTCGTCTCAATATTCTGTAGAGTCCCGTCCTCCAAATCTGGTGTACGCTCAATCCGCTGCCTCCTTGCACATTCATCTGTCTGAAAGTACTTGTCATCACATAGAATCCCGAAAAGGGCTTGAAATGTTGGGTGATGTGGTTGGTGTCTGTGAGAGTAGTTATTTTGCTATGGCTGCGCTGCATCTTGTCTGTACACAAACACCATCTCGGCTTATTTCTGACATGAATACCGGACAATTCTGCTGCTTACAGTACGCTGCTTCAATCATTTGGCCTGTAACACACAAGGATCACTTGGCACGTGGTCAGAGGAACGCCATCTACCTTAGCAGCGATGCATTTCCGGAACCATGTCCATAGGACCTTTTTTCCTCCATTTCCACTCAGGAATCAGCCCCTGCAGTTTGTCTGTTTTATTAATGTTCACCCTGCATGTCTCGTAAATTTAATATGAACAGGACGAAAATAACCACTATTCGTATGGCGTATGTGACGTTGAGGCAGCTTGGTTTCTCACCACCTGGACCGCTACTGTGACTCCGGCTAGCAAACGCTGTCACCTTTGACAGCTATAAGTGACGTGGCTGTATATTTTTGTACTATGACTGCACTAAGGTTTGCCGAAATTGCAACACCATTAGAAATACATGAGACGGAAATTAATTTTTTACTGTAGTTTTGGTACATGGCAATTCACAACCGATTAGAGTTACCGAATTGAGCTTGATATTTGACTTGGAGAATATAGCATGGTGTGGAGCTATCTTTGCTGTCAGAGTGGCTAAACATTGCAGCGTAAAGACGGAGAGGGTCTGGGTGTGGTTGTGGGGAACCTCTCGATTCATGTCGCAGACACGTTACATGTGCAACTGTCAATCGAACCTACGGGTATAGGAAGCAATGATACCCGTCGTTGTTGGAAGGAGGTTTCTATGTTCATGACCACTCGCCACCCAATACTGTCCAGTAGATGTGGGGGATGTGGAGCACCCGAAGGATAGGCAGTACCTCGGCGTCTAAAAGTGTGTTTTCACTATGCGAGACCTGCCCCCTTAAGCTGTTACACCAGGCTGTCTCTCCTATCATGTTCACACAGGAATAAGTTGCACGGAACAGGTACGAGAAGGATGAGGCGACAGCTTTGTCGAGAACAACCATCTCTGCGTCCTCTGTCATACCTCTGTGTACTTACTTCGCCTGCAGACGTGTGCAAAGTAGCATTCGAGTTGTCCCCGTACTTTAAAAAGGCGACCGGCCGCGGTGGTCTCGCGGTTCTAGGCGCGCAGTCCGGAGCCGTGCGACTGCTACGGTCGCAGGTTCGAATCCTGCCTCGGGCATGGATGTGTGTGATGTCCTTAGGTTAGTTAGGTTTAAGTAGTTCTACGTTCTAGGGGACTGATAACCACAGCAGTTGAGTCCCATAGTGCTCAGAGCCATTTGAACCATTTTTTTTTAAAAAAGGCGAAGCATTTGCACGAGAACTGTTTCTACTCATACACGCCCTTGTTAATTACAAAGAAACTCTGTTTTTTCCTAACGGAACCGTAATAAAAAGTAATAAATAAGTAAGATGAATTAAACCTACATGTTGGTGACGGCTGCAGTAGCTTTCCTCTGGATCTGTTAATGGAAAAACTGGCGTAAATTCTTGGCGAGTGTCCACTTGTGTTTCGTCGAGACCACTCAAATGGGCCTGGCACGACGTAAAAAAATATTGGCGTACTATGTTTTTTTGGTAACGGAAGATTCGACGTTAGTAGATGCAGAAGAAAGTCAGTGCTGCCTCGGCTAAAATGTCCGTTTTACTTATTTAGAGACGATTTACAGCATAACGCGGTTCGCAATCCGAAAAACTTGTATGTTAAATGCAGCAGAAGCCTTTGCTCTGACAATAATATAAACGTATTCCATGAAATATTACAAAAAAATGTGCAGATCCAAATTTGCGTGTCATACGTAGCGATCCGTCTTTCAACTGCCTCGATCTTGTGCTTCTGTACGAACTGAAAAGAAATTTTTCAAACGGCACGTTTTTAAATCTCAAAACATTGTTGATAATGATAGATATTTCCAGGATCTGGAAATGGTGATAAGCACAAAAAATAAATTTCAACACGTGACATAGTTACTAAAATATTATTTCTACCAGGTGGCGCAAGATGGTGTTAAAATTTTTTTGTCTACTACGCCATTTTGGCTCTAAAAGACAACCTGAAATTTAGTACAGGAAGTTTGCAAAGTGCTTTCCTTCTGAAGGAATGAGTGTGTAGATCCTTGAACTGAAACCCATGCAGACTTTCTGGAGAACATCAGTTCTGACTGCAAAGGTCTAGGAATGTTGAAGGTGTATGTTTGAAGGTTAAGTCCTTTAGATTACAGCATGAGAAATATTTATACAGATTGAGATCGGGACTGTTAGGGAACCATCCCCCACCGCGTCCAGTGAATGCTGAAGTATCCAGGGAAACTGCCCAATCTATGAACGTCACCTGAAGGAAATTCTGTTGGCTCATGCAGAATGGAACACATTCACACTGTATTTTGGACGACTTCAAACACTTTCTATTACCTATTTTGCATTACCCTGTATTTTTTGCATACAGGGTATATAAAACAACGTGTCAGAAACAACAGTATTTATTCTTGATTATCAAAACATAGTTAAGGGAGATGCAAATTTAATGGTCCTAGGAGACTGGAATTCGATAGTAGGAAAAGAAAGAGAAGGAAAAGCAGTTGGTGAATATGGACCGGGGGAAAGAAATGTAAGAGGAAGCCGCTTGGTAGAATTTTGCACAGAGCGTAATTCAATCATAGCTAAAATTTGTTTTAAGAACCATGAAAGAACGTTGTATACGTGGAAGAGACATGGAGACACCGGAAGGTTTCATATTTATTATGTAATGGTACAGCAGAGAATTCGGAACCAGGTTTTAAATTGTAAGACATTTGCAGGGGAAGATGTGGACTGTGACCACAATTTATTGGTTATGAGCTGCCGATTAAAACTGAAGAAACTGCAAAAAGGCAGGAATGTAAGGAGATTGTACCTGGATAAACTGGAAGAACCAGAGGTTGTAGAGAGTTTCAGAGGGAACATTAGCGAACAATTGAAAAGAACAGGGGAGAGAAATACAGAAGGAGAAGAATGCCCCAGCTTTAAGAGATGAAATGGTGAAGGCAGCAGAGGATCAAGTAGGTAAAAAGATGAGGGATAGCAGAAATCCTTCCAGTAACATAAGACATATTGAATTTAATCGGCCGGCCGCGGTGGTCTCGCGGTTCTAGGCGCTCCGTCCGGAACCGTGGGACTGCTACGGTCGCAGGTTCGAATCCTGCCTCGGGCATGGATGTGTGTGATGTCCTTAGGTTAGTTAGGTTTAAGTAGTTCTAAGTTCTAGGGGACTGATAACCACAGCAGTTGAGTCCCATAGTGCTCAGAGCCATTTTTAAATTTAATCGATGAAGGAGAAAACATAAACATGCAACAAATGAAGCAGCCGAAAGAGATTACAAACGTCTAAAAAATGAGATGAACAAGAAATGCAAAATGGCTAAGTAGAAAAAACGTTCGCACCGTTTTGCTGGTGTGATCGTTGGCGCTCGCGTTCTCCATGCAGGGCGGTGCGACTGTTAACGTGCTGTTTTGGGCCAGCTAGTCCTGCCCTGGCTGTACTGGTTCGCTCAGTACCCGGGTTCCTACCGGAGTATTTGGCGCGATTCGGAACGTCTTCACCACAGGATTTTGCCGGGCACCGAGTCAACGCCTTCTTCAGGTTCTTCGGTTCTTATGTTTGTGGTGAGCGATATTTGATGTAACGGTGACAGCAGAGGTGAGGTTGTGGCTCCAATAACAGTCAGATATTCTACAGTGATACTACCAACGTACAGTTATCTCGCTGGGAGAATGTGTTCGTCGCCAGGGTGAGTACGAGAAACAAATATGTAGAAATGAAGGATAAAGGTGCAGAATGTTAATAACGTTTGTTTTATTTACAAAGTTTTAAGAGTTTTCACATAAACAATTCAAATACAGTACTTTTCAGCACGCCCTCATATGTCACGCTGGCACACCCGGCAGCTGAAACACGGAAATGACGGCAAGCCATCTGGACTGAGCGCCTACTAACCGGACGTTTCCAGAACTTGGGAAAAACTGTCAGAGAAGGTAACAAAGTGACACCCAAACACCGAATTATTAGGCAATAATGAACTATAAGTGGCTCATAGTATGTAACCGACAAGGTAGTTTTCATAAGATGTATCTGCTAGTGGAGAAACTAAATAAAAGAAACTGTCTTGGTAGGTTAAGCTTATTAAAACGCTGTCTGTCATTTGGAGAAAGGTTCGCACAACGAAATTGTCGAAAGAAATAGCCCTTCATACATTATGACTAACTGCACCAACGCCGATTAAACAGCAAGAGAACCAAGGGTCCCGTGATCACCGTTAAAACTTAATCGCGATTAAGTTGTCTCTGTGCTGCACCAACGTTAAACGCATATTACCAAAACGCGGTTAGCTAATCTGTAGTTTGACTGCTGTTAACTCCGCGTGTTACGAAGGAAAGCGCCTATATACATGCAAAGACAATTATATTCGCTGTCTGCCTGTGGCAAAGGTGTTGTAACCGCCTTGGTCTGCGTGCTTTTCATATTGTTGGCGTAAGGTGAGCGTTGTTGCTGCACTATGGAGAACAAGAAACAGACGCCGAATTTTTCCAAATTTGATGTGGACATTTGTAGTTGGTTGCCTCCAATTCAAATATATTAAAGTGTAAAAAAGCGGATGGTTGCACAGTTAGTGAAAAACTGGATGCATGGGAAAATATAGCAACACAATTTAATTCAGCTCCGGGTAAGATTAAATTTTATTTGAATCATAAATCAATAAATATCCGTTACTAATGTAAATTAAAACACTATTTTTCATGGTGCTTAGATTAATATTGAATAACAATTCAAGATACATACAACAAAAATGATATCAGCTACTACAAAATATACCCATTTCAGTTGTAACAAAAACGTCTGAAAGTCTTAAACAAGTTACGAGAATTTGAAGAGGAGGTTGCGGAAGGGTTTGGCTGAAGAGAAAGTTCAAGTGTATAAAACAGGAGGAGGGAAGGCAGTACCAGTACCTAAAAAGAGTCCACACAAGGCAAAACTACTGGAAATAGTTGACTCATCATTGAAGCCACTGGAAAATACCTTTGATTCGGATGCACAGTACAGTGTAACAATGGATCTAAATGTAGATCTAGCTGATGATGCAGCAGTTGGCGATGCCAGCAGTACCACAAACAGTAACGGAACTGTAACTGCTGCTGAAACTGGCGAAAGCCTGATCCCAGCACAGGTTGTTATGGAGAATGTTCAATAATCCTTCTCCAAACCTTCAAGTGCACGAACACAAACATGTAATCGGAGAAGGATGCCACCGAGACCTAAACCAACTTCCTCCTCTGCACTGGACACTGTGATGCAGAAGAGGGAGGAAGTACTCCAGAAGCAGCTGGAAATGATGAAGAGAGAACATATGAAAGAAATGAGAATAAAAAATCTCAAAATTTTGGCACTAAAAGAAAAATTAAAATAATGGAAGTGGAAGAATTCTACCGAATGTAATGTAAATGTTTAAAAAACAATTTGTTATTTGCGCACTATGCCGCGCGGGATTAGCCGACGGTCTAAGGCGCTGCAGTCATGGACTGTGAGGCTGGTCCCGGCGGAGGTTCGAGTCCACCCTCGGGCATCGGTGTGTTTGTCCTTAGGATAATTTAGGTTAAGTAGTGTGTAAGCTTAGGGACTGATGACCTTAGCAGTTAAGTCCCATAAGATTTCACACATTTGAACTTTTTTTTATTGCGCACTATAATAATTTCAAATAAAAATAATTACATATTATACATGTATTAAGTAACAGTTTACCTCAGTGAAAATGTTCATCAATTATAGTGCGACGAACTGCTCGTCCTGGTAATGTGTCATCACGATACATTTGTCGACCGGGAGGCATTGGCTCATTATAGTCGATTTCGGGGCCCCTCGCGCTACGTAATAGCTTCAGCAGCCGCATAATTTCCGTATCTTCTGGTGGCTCTGCCTTGCTTGTGCTCCTTGCAATATTACGCAAGACAGCTGTACTCACTATAACTGCCCTTGTCTTTTGTGGATTACACCTCATTCCCATAGATAAAATGGGGACTCTCCTCTTCCACAGACCATATTGTCTCTCCACAGTGTTCCTTGTTGTAATGTGAGGCCTATAGTATCGGTGCTCTGTCGCACTCCGTGGATTTGAAAGTGGTGTCAATAAGTAAGGTCTCCATGCATAGCCAATATCTCCTAGTAAGTGACCAACTGGTATTTCACCATTTTCAAACTGTGCCCTTCGAGCGCAATTACGAAATATTGTATTATCGTGCACAGAGCTAGGCCACCGAGTCACAATGTCCCTTACTATTAAATTGCGGTCGCTGATTGTTTGACAATTAAAGGAGAAATATGATTTCATACTGCGGAAAAGTTCTGCATTCTGTCCCCCAGTTGACTGAATCCTTATGTGAGTACAATCCACTGTACCAATGACTCCAGGAAATCCAGCCAGCGTGCTGAAACCATCCATCACAGAGCGTACTTCCGCCCGCGAAGGAAACTTTATGCATTGACGAGACATTGTTGCTATGATTCCCGACACTTCACTTATAGTTCCTTGTGTCGTTGTAGAATGCACAATAGCAGTGTCACCAATTACTGTATTAAATGCTCCAGTTGCATATGCCCTTAATGTCATCAGAAGTCTGTTTATAGGCGAGACCGGATTGTTTCGGTAAGTTGGAAATTCTAGCCTATCGTGGATTTGATCCAATAACCACCATACTGTTTCTTTTGAAAGACGAAACCTCTCTTCAAATTTCCGGTCACCGTAATCTTCGAAATCATTTCTCCTTTCCACAAGTACACCAACATGGTTACGACGATTTATATGTTGAAGATATAGCATTTCTTCGTCTTCTATGCTATCTAAAACGTCAAAACGCGCTGCCATGTTACGTGTTTACAATAAGTTAATCGCGATCAATTCAAGATAATCGACCATTAGAGCTCGGTTAACTTTAATCAAATCCTTCGATTAACTTTGATCGAGGTTGGTGCAGCCGAATATCGAGTTAATCAGGGTTAAATGCTGACTTGACTGTGGTTAATTTTCAGTCGGCGTTGGTGCAGTTGCCCCTAAGTATGGCTGATGGCATTGTTTAATCTATAACGAGGTAGAGGCAGAGACTACTAATTACCGCAATAAAAGGAGAAGGAATTCAATTGCTGCACATTTATTTCACAAGAATCTACACATATGGAGAAAAACGGAACATACCAAACATCTACATTCGAAAGTGATCGAACGTACATGAAGCATTAAACTGTCTCAGCTACACGTAATACACACACGATTGGCGCACAAAGTGTTGGTAAATATAGTATAAAAGAGATGTTACCTCCAGCGATCAATACTGAATCAATGACGTGGCAGAAATAATTGCTTTACCAGTGATAAAAACGAAAGAACTGAAATAACAAAATTTAGAATCATGAAAACAGCTTTAATCGAAGTCTAACGTTTTCTTCCTAAAACTCAACGATACCATGGGTCCCAGCTCCATAACTCTGGAATTTTATTATTATTTTAATTTTGTATGGGGAACTTAGATGGAGGCGACCATCTTCACAATGGCGCTGCTCAACAATGTAGGTACGTGAATGTGTTGGTCTCTTCCCTTCGTGGCCGCCAATGTCAATTTCAATATTTAGGATATATTTGCCGCGACATTCAGAAGCCGTAATCTTTCTTTCCATTTAATTACGAGGTCCGATTATTTTCTTTCTCAGATGAATAAATGCATTTAACCACGATTCTTTTTACCCAGACCACGGAGAATGATAGTACTTAGAATGTACGTGACTCTATCCGGATCGTATGGTCGCATACAACTGAGTGTGTACCGACGTAACTATACTTAAGACCCATTTCCCTTACAGTATAAATTCTTACTTCGAATCAGTCACTCGCGAACGTACGTGCCCTCTTATTTTGTGTAGTCAGTCGGGTGTATTCTTTAATAACGTTACTTTTATAATCAGTGGCTTAGTTTCCACAACTGACTTTTGCCTGTGTCGCAACGGCTCTTCACGCGAAATATTTATTACGCGACATTCATACTAACACTCATTTCAAAATTACGGCACCGGCTGACTAAGTTTCTAACAATTTAACAGGGCGGTTACAATGGCGACGGCCGGCCGTTTTGACCGGGAGGTTCTAGGCGCTTCAGTTCGGAACCGCGCTGCTGCTACGGCCGCAGGTTCCAATCCTGCCTCGGGCATGGATGTGTGTGATGTCCTTAGATTAGTTAGGTTTAAGTAGTTCTAAGTCTAGGGGACTGATGACCTCAGATGTTAAGTCCCATAGTGCTCAGAACCATTTGAATCATTTTGAACAATGGCGACCGAGTGGCATGAGTTTTTTTTTT
The DNA here is from genome assembly GCF_023898315.1 of Schistocerca nitens. Taxonomy (NCBI): domain Eukaryota; kingdom Metazoa; phylum Arthropoda; class Insecta; order Orthoptera; family Acrididae; genus Schistocerca; species Schistocerca nitens. Next base: position 664,550,281 of record NC_064615.1, on the reverse strand, counting down.
TTTTTTCAAAAAAGAAATTGTACAAATTTCAAGTTGAAATACCTAACTAGTTTTCTCCATGCATTATTGTGACTATAACCAATTGTTTGTGTTACATGTTACGCCATCCGCGTACCAGGTAAGAAAATATTTACCAAAATTAGTCCATAAAATTTACAAATATTTATCCTAAAAATTAGGAAAAGAAGGAAGTTTTGAAAAGATTAAACGTTAAACCTACTACTAAGAAAACATACCGGAAAAAGAAAATACCTAAGATCAGATCAACAGCACTTCTGCGCTTTTGGTTGATCGTAAATGTGGGATAGAATTGCGTTTTTGCGACCCCCACTGCGTAGCATGCACTTTTTTCAAAATTTAGTTTTCTGACAGTTTTGCAGATTTTTGAAAATATATCATACGTACATGTGTCACAAGACGGCGGATCATTTTCATTGATTGTGCACGCAGAAGTCACTTATCAGTCTTCTATTGCACCAGAGGCATATTTTACTACTTTTAATTTCACGAACGCGCGGAACGTCATCTGTGATTTGTTTACTTGTAGTTCCAGCCGCAATAGTAGTGAAGTTCGGCTGCACGCTGATTTACGGCTATATACAGCTATGGTGAAATTAAAATCACAAATCAAAACGATGGATAATTCATCCGATGAGGAATCAGTTGCTCAACCTATGCCTAACACAGAAGTAGAAAACATTGCAGATACTGATAACGCAGTCGCAGCGACTAGTGATACTCAGTCGAAAGCGACAGACGATAATACGTCAACTTTGGAAACCGTTCCAGATTCTGCAAATGTACAAGCTCCAGTAGAGCCAGACATTATGCAGATGTTTAGAGTAATGCAGACATATTTGATGTCATAATTTGTAACTCAGATAACAGACCAAATGAATACACAGATAGGAAATGTCATGTAACAACTCAGATAAGCAATGTCACTACAGAATTAGACACTGTCACAACACAGATAGGGAGTGCGACCATTCAAGTGAAGAAGCTAGGCAGTGATATAAAAAACCTTACTAATATGCACAATAACCAGACAACACAACTGATACAACTGAAAAGAGAGGTAGCGGATCAGGTTATAGAAGTGGTACGTGAAGATTTAAATTCCATGAACCAGGATATTGATAACTTAAAAACCACAGTTAAGGATGTGCCAGATCAGATACGTAATTAACTGAAAATTTCAAAGCTATGAGTGTACAGCAAACCGAGCTCAATACAAAAATGCAGGAAGCTGTAAATCAAATTGAGGACATGACAAAACAGCAAAAACAGCAGTTTGAGGATGTTCTAGAAGAAAAAGACACACGTAAACCGTACTGTAGAAACAGAGTCACAAAAAGCAATTAGCAACACAATGGAACAAGTGTACATTGCACAAAACACATCTGTAGTTAAACTGCAAACTGACATAGGCCAGGCTGGCAGAATCTAATAATCGAGCAACTTAATAGGAAACTTAGTACAATGATAGGACAGCAATACACAGAAGAAGAGCTTGACAACATGCCCACAGGTAAGAGCGATAGTGCAATTAGTGACTATCCTACTCCAAATGAATAGTTGCGTTCACCAAATTATGAGATGTATGGTAGCCAACGACACTGTGATGAAAGAAAGAAACAGAAGAGAGTCTTATAAAACACCGGCAATTTCAAGTGTTTATCGCTGAAAAGAAGTCTGTGCACCCACTAATTTTTATGAAGTCATTCAAAAATGTATTGCCTAAAACGTGGTTGGAACAGCAAAAGATACAATTTGTTAGTGGTTATATCCAAGGCGATGGAGCGTTATGGGCGATGGAAATGTCAGAAGCTTGTCAGACATTAGAACAGTTTGAAAACGCGTTTCTCTCAAAGTGCTGGTCACATAGCATTAGAGAGATTAAGAAAAGCCTTATTCGACCCTGAACAGTATAATCCAAAATTTGGATCATTGCGAAAGTATTTTGAGACATTTAAATTAGACGAGGTTCTGGGACGAGCCAGTGACACACACTGACGTCCTACGTATTCTGAAAGCTACACTACCGCTTAATATTCGGGTAAAGCTAGTACAAGTACACAAAAGCAATTTGGAGTATTTTCTATCTGTCTTGGATTATATTGACTTAATTAATGAAGATGCAAGACAGAGCCACACCAACCAAAATAATTTCCGTAGCAGTGGTGGCAACCAGCCTCCGTAGCGCCAGCCGCAGTGCGGCGTCAACAATGTAGCGTGCGCGGCTGAGTAACGACCGGCTTTTGTCGATCCCGCCGCAGCAGCTCATACGCCAGGCCCGAGTTCGGGAGGCAATTTTAGTAGTAACTATAACCAAAATTATAATCCATGTTATAAAAGGAAAGGAAAAAATGGTGATAGAAACTACTCTGTCTACTCCGGAAACGAAATTGGAATGGAAACGATACGGGAATGTGTGGGGTAACGCTTACAGTAATTTTCAGTCTCAATTTAGCTACAACAACATGGCTGGCCCACAAAATGTGCGGTCGCAGTACCAGATTAGTAATAAACCCTATCAGTCCCAAGCACAAAGTAACATTACACCTATAATCTCAGGGCAGAGTCATGATCGGAATGCGCAACAGAGGAACAACACGTCGGGAGTGAATATAATGGAAGTGACAAAGGAAAGACCTACAAACAGTAATAATCGGGCGGGAACCTAAACGTGCCCTCATTATGCTCCGCAATGGTGGCCATAGATAGTTGTGGGGGTGATCCATGCTGCCATGGGAGTAACTGACCAAGGTATCAAGACTTTAATAAAAATGGCAATGGTGATGTTAATCAGAACACAGGAAGGAGTTGTGATCTAAATAACAATAGATTTATTCATTCTTAATATCACAAGAGAAAAAAATGGTTGAAGAAACGTCATCCAAAACATTTTTATTTCACAAAATCTTTCACTAATATGACGTCTATGGTGGATAAAGTGATCAGCTGGGGATCGACACATGTCACTAACCAGAACACTAATCGCTTCATTTGACTTCATACACGTGAATCCGGGGCGTGGTACAAAAACTACCCCACAATGAAGCATCTATACTCTACTATTCTAAAAAGAAAAATATAGTTCGAAAGAACAGGGTGCTGAGAAACATATAGTGGAGCCCTACGCTGTAGCAGCGAATACTTTAGCCTTCTCCTGGTCAGGGCAGCACACCACGATGCGTTCGGCTACTGAAGTCATGGACGGCAGCAATCTGTTATTAATGGCGCGCGCCCGAAAAATGCAAGTATGCGGTCTCGCGTCTGTCTAATTCGGAACCCAGGTGCTTCCCTATGAGCCTCTGAAACCCCGGTGGATTCCAGTGTGCAGGTGGACCCATTTACTGGTCTGCCAAACCAATTAGACGCCATATCACGCCTATGTGTGACGGAATATGTCAAATGTTTAGGTGGCCGACTCAAGACAATTAAGTACACCCACGTATCACTCGTTGTGTGCGTGGTGCTAGGAGCAGTACCTCTGACAGTCCGGAAGGTGACTGGCACAGGCTGTAATTGGCACACTAGCAAAGAACACAAGTCTCACCATTTAGGAAGAGACCTGCAGTCCTTTACTAACGAAGCGCCAGTACAAGAGTGACCGCTTTTCTTTCTCTTTACTTTCCTCGACAGCTCGGTATCAAAGCACATTCACATCTTGAACTACTCCCACCCTAGCACAAACCAATCACGAACTGGAGCGCAGCATTCGAAGCTAGGAGACTGCCCCTTGCTCTGCATACACAGATTTGACCAATCAGGGGACTTTAAAGTTAACTGGGAGAAAAGGAAAAAGATTCATCTTTACGGCCTCTTTCCCACGCGTTTATACCGTGTCTTTTGCTAACAACATGACCAGGATGGAACCACAGCCCTCCATAAAAGGACTGTTATCTCCCCTGTTGCGTCCATTTCGAAGTTCGCAGAGAATGGCCATAAAGTCGCTAAAAGCCTTGTGCTTTCACAAATATGTTTTGAAACTGAGTCTGGACGTCTGAGCGCCAGTGACCTATACCACGGAAATTCGCAGAAGCTCACAGTTGTCTTGTTGGCTTCCTGCCTGACACGGGCCCATCACTCTGCTTTATTGCCCGTCTTCAATGCACTGCCCATTGCAGCGGCGACTTCTTGGTGCTAGTCAGCCTACCTGGACGTGGCTGCCGACCGACCGGCGCCATCCAACGTGTCTGCACAATGAGACCGCGGAACTCGGTAGTCCGGAAAGGTTTCAGCCCTCAGTCGCCATACGCTTTTACTGCAATCATTTAAGGTGGCACCCTATTCCTTTGAATGCAGGTAATGCTTACTGCTACTCCTTCGCTAGAGCACTCAAGCAAGAGCATTAACTACTTCTCACCATTTCATCATGATATATGAAGTCAGATCGTAATGAAGACCATCTTCCCTAAGAACATTAAGCGGCATGACACTCAATCAGATGTGAGAGTGCCCTGCAATCTCTCAACTTTTTTACCACCTATTTCGATTTCAGTTGACTGCCCCTTGTACATATTTACATCTTTTTCTGTTGTTCTGCAGAAGACATGAGGTCTCCTTCCCAGTAACATTGTTAACACACAACATACATAAACCATTGACGTACAGGAAACTTTACTGAAAATAACCACACAAATGTTTTGAAAATGTCAACTGTGAAGAGAGCCTGTCATTACCACATAGATAGGCCTACAGTTATTCTGTTCACACATTCCATTCAGATACAATACGCCATATTGTGAATGACTCGTTTCATGTCGATTGGTTTCGGCTATAATTCCGCCAGTAACTGGATGGTAGAACGATTTCATACTGAGATGTGTGTATCGATTACACGCTGTCGTTCGATTAGCAGGGAGAGTGCTGTGCCGGGCAGGACCAAGAGGGAGCACGCGCCGTGTGAGGATAAAGATTTTAGGCGGTGCGAGTCGGCATGCAGTTGACATGAGGACGCCGACGAGAGAACTGGGTCTCGTAGGTGGTGCTCTAGTTGGAATCAAGTGCTGTGTACATGTCCGTCCAGGACTATTTTCCTGAGAAGTACCTGGTCCTGCTTCCACAGTGCTCACGGCTAGCGACAGCTTGAAGTTAGGTGTTGGGGCACAAGCAGCTTGAGCCTTTTGTGCGAAATGACCATGAGAAGAATTGTTTGGTAACCGCTTGAAGTTGAGTTATACCATTTCGTCTCCTTATATATGAACTGGTGCTCTCTTGTTGATTTGGTTGTCTGTCAATTACCTTGTTTGAAGTGTGTTTTCTGAACATTGGGACCTTAGTGTATTTCTGTGAACTAATAACCTAGGTGCTGTGTAAGTTCAATTTTGGACGTGAGTGTGACGGCGTACTAGCTGGCGTATCATACTCTTTTTGAAAACGCGATCACGCCGCTCATTGCTCTGCCGATGGCAAAATATTCAGATAACGGCCGTTCATTATTTCCACCGCTTGTTGTGGATGATGGTGCAGTAAACTGTAAGCAGTGTGTATTTGTTATAATAAGACGATACATCATGTCTAAGAATCCTCAGCACATGAACAACATGTTTATTGCAATATTTAGTTGCTAGAAAATATCAGTTCAACACGAGAGACTTTGTCGTTTTTCTGATTAAGGTATTTGCTGCTAAGTTTCTGACTACTTGTTCAGTACTATGTCTGTCACCAAGTAATTTATTATCACTGTTTGAAAAGAAAAAAAAAATTATTTCAGTTTGTTAGCTTTAGTGGACTAGCACCATTGGTCTGGACAACTGTTTAAAAACTTTGCTACCACAAAACGTGCTGGAGTTACCTGCCAGATTGCCCCAGCCAGAGGTTAAGGCGTACATGTACTGTTATCTTGGTTAGATGTTCCTCTTTAAAATTGCTGTTTGAACTGGTTCATTTATACGGGCTTCTCTGCCAATGGACTTACGGTTACCGTTTCTTTGAAAAGGAGTTATTTTCAATTGTTAACCTAATTGGGCTATCGACCTTAGCTTGAGCAGCTATGTTTCACTTGCCAGAGTGCACTAAATAGTTGCTAAGGTCTTCGTCCACTATTCTATAGATCTTAGTATACTGGGTTTTAAACTATTTTCCTATTTGTCAATTTTAGAAGGCTAGGGCCCTCAGCTTGAGTGCTTGATGATTTCTTTGAGTAGCACCAAATCTGATTGCTGTTTCTTATTAAAATTCCCTATTTCATTGCGGCGGAGTAAGTCCGTAATCTTGTTGAATAAATGATACTGCTTTAAAAGCTGCCTTTTAAATTAATTAATTCATGTGAGCAAGCCCTCTCAACTACCTTTCAATTATTGGCTTTAGTGGGCTAGTGCTCCTAGCTCACGTATCCATTTCCGTTTTACTAGAGCAACGTGCCATTTGTATTTACCGACTGTTCGGTCTGATTAGTTGCGGCGCACTATGCCGTCATTTCATCGATTAATGGTTAAACTCTCTGTTGGTTGCTATATTATATGGTTTGGTACCTTTAGCCTGCCAGTCCGAGGGAGTGGTGAAGTGTTTCAGGTTGGCTTAGGATGCATGGTGATTTCTTATACTTCACCTCATGCACCAAACACTTAAATAAGTTGCCACCTGAACACTCTTTTCATAAGCAGTGAATGTTGCTTACTGAATATTAGGTCGCTGTTAAGTATTATTAATCAGGGTCCAACTAGTCTGTGTCCTGAATCCATGTTCCTTCTTCCTCCAACTTCGCTCAGACTTCGCCTGCTTACAGGCTGCAGACAAAGCTGTTGAAAATTATAAAATTATGTTCTCATTCTTATTCACTCCACCATATATATAACAAGTGAGATTCATTTCACCTTCTTATACACTCCTGGAAATGGAAAAAAGAACACATTGACACCGGTGTGTCAGACCCACCATACTTACTCCGGACACTGCGAGAGGGCTGTACAAGCAATGATCACACGCACGGCACAGCGGACACACCAGGAACCGCGGTGTTGGCCGTCGAATGGCGCTAGCTGCGCAGCATTTGTGCACCGCCGCCGTCAGTGTCAGCCAGTTTGCCGTGGCATACGGAGCTCCATCGCAGTCTTTAACACTGGTAGCATGCCGCGACAGCGTGGACGTGAACCGTATGTGCAGTTGACGGACTTTGAGCGAGGGCGTATAGTGGGCATGCGGGAGGCCGGGTGGACGTACCGCCGAATTGCTCAACACGTGGGGCGTGAGGTCTCCACAGTACATCGATGTTGTCGCCAGTGGTCGGCGGAAGGTGCACGTGCCCGTCGACCTGGGACCGGACCGCAGCGACGCACGGATGCACGCCAAGACCGTAGGATCCTACGCAGTGCCGTAGGGGACCGCACCGCCACTTCCCAGCAAATTAGGGACACTGTTGCTCCTGGGGTATCGGCGAGGACCATTCGCAACCGTCTCCATGAAGCTGGGCTACGGTCCCGCACACCGTTAGGCCGTCTTCCGCTCACGCCCCAACATCGTGCAGCCCGCCTCCAGTGGTGTCGCGACAGGCGTGAATGGAGGGACGAATGGAGACGTGTCGTCTTCAGCGATGAGAGTCGCTTCTGCCTTGGTGCCAATGATGGTCGTATGCGTGTTTGGCGCCGTGCAGGTGAGCGCCACAATCAGGACTGCATACGACCGAGGCACACAGGGCCAACACCCGGCATCATTGTGTGGGGAGCGATCTCCTACACTGGCCGTACACCACTGGTGATCGTCGAGGGGACACTGAATAGTGCACGGTACATCCAAACCGTCATCGAACCCATCGTTCTACCATTCCTAGACCGGCAAGGGAACTTGCTGTTCCAACAGGACAATGCACATCCGCATGTATCCCGCGCCACCCAACGTGCTCTAGAAGGTGTAAGTCAACTACCCTGGCCAGCAAGATCTCCGGATCTGTCCCCCATTGAGCATGTTTGGGACTGGATGAAGCGTCGTCTCACGCGGTCTGCACGTCCAGCACGAACGCTGGTCCAACTGAGGCGCCAGGTGGAAATGGCATGGCAAGCCGTTCCACAGGACTACATCCAGCATCTCTACGATCGTCTCCATGGGAGAATAGCAGCCTGCATTGCTGCGAAAGGTGGATATACACTGTACTAGTGCCGACATTGTGCATGCTCTGTTGCCTGTGTCTATATGCCTGTGGTTCTGTCAGTGTGATCATGTGATGTATCTGACCCCAGGAATGTGTCAATAAAGTTTCCCCTTCCTGGGACAATGAATTCACGGTGTTCTTATTTCAATTTCCAGGAGTGTATTATCTTCTAAATTACAACTCAATACACGATAATGAGGACAGCTACCAACTCGTATACTACCTCTCTGTACTACGTACATAACAAATCTAATATTCAACTTGAGAATTAACAATCACAGTACATTTATTATCTTTGACATTTCGCGTTTTTCATGGAGCTTTCTCTTCTGCACCGCCTGCTCGTCGCGCGGGGTAGGAACTTACCACAAATTTCCAAATTTTTACTGCCCACTCCATGGAACTCCTGTCTCCACCTCAGCAGGTAAGATCGTCTGGTTGCTACCCACCTACGTACAGTCACTGGACAGTTAGCCCTGGTATCAGCAGCTACAATTTAAAACTCCTCCAAACAGTGGGTTGATCACCGCTTGCCGTCTACACTCAGTCACAAGCATCTTTTCTCTGACATGTGTGCTTAACAACGTGATACCTTTCATTCAAGGAAAGCCAATGTTCTGTACGAGTGCAAAACTCTTTGCTGTCAATTTTAGTTTATTAAGTACAGTAAGCCATCGCTGGGTTTATCGTGACCCTATTTAAAGCTCGCTGATTTAAGAAGCGTAGTGCCTACTTTTCGGAACAAAGTCTTTTCTATACATAAACTGTTTGTGTGTACTACTACTGTACGTGTTATAAGAATTTTTGGTTGTTTTGGTAAAAATAAGTATTATTACGAATTTCTCAGCCTACCAGTATATCCATAACTGTGATGTCTTTTTTGGGTTATGATAAAAAATTTCTGGAGTTTTAATAGTTCAGTGCCATCCACTCAAGGATCCTTGTATCCAAGCAAACCCGTTCAAAAGGTTAAAGTAGCCTAATCCGATCCCGCTACCCTCTCACATATCAGTGTTAGCAGACACTATTGCAAATATGACAAGCAGACAGCACCCCACTCAAGCCTATTCTGCACATGGCAATGGAGGAGCAGTATTAATTTCACAGAAGTATTACAAGTTTCCAGCACGTAGCGAGAATAGGTTTGGTATGACGTTTTGGTCTGTTACTTTTAAAGGCTCTTGCAGTTTGGGGGGCCTTGAGCGCCGCCTACACCTACGCTGTGGGGAGGCGGCGACACGGAGTCAGGCCTTTGTACACGTAAAAATTTCGGAACAAAAGTTACTTTCGAAATGGCAGTATGCGCTCACATTGTTTAGGCGGCGACTGAATGGCGCTATATGTGAGCGTTACACATGTTAAATGCGCCTTTAATGGCCGCACTACGGATTTTCTTGACAAAGCGACTTTGGGAAGAACAGCCCACGGACACGCATTGAGACAGGCGACAAAGCAGCGTCGTGCTTGTTAGCTGCCGGGCGCACTGGTTTTCGTCTCCACCGTCGTGTCCAGTCAGTAATTTTGAATTTATCTTAATAGGCGAAAGCGCGACAGCCATTTTCTCTACATTCTGTGACAACCAATTCGTTGCGCACATGCAAAATACACTGCCGGAAAAAAATAATACACGTGGAAAGACGACGACGATCTTGATCCGATGGCGGCATATGCCACCTGGGCAATATTAGATGTACTGCTAATTGTTTCAACGTCGTCCGCCAGCAGAGAGAGTAGATGCGTAGCTATCTCTACATTCTGTGACAACCAATTCGTTGCGCACATGCAAAATACACTGCCGGAAAAAAATAATACACGTGGAAAGACGACGACGATCTTGATCCGATGGCGGCATATGCCACCTGGGCAATATTAGATGTACTGCTAATTGTTTCAACGTCGTCCGCCAGCAGAGAGAGTAGATGCGTAGCTATCAGAGCGTCATCTGTGTCTCCCTTCTAATGTGGAATAATCTCAGCCAGAAGCCTCAGTGTGTTGCAAACGTGTGAAGCAAGTAGGTAACCATGACATGGAGACGCACATGTGCTTTCTAAAGACAAATGAGTGAGTTTGAAAAGGGACAAACTCTGCCCTTCAAAGCGCTGGGATGGTCCTTTCGGAGAAATGCTACACAAGTTGGACATGCTTCATCAGCTGTGCAACGATGCTGGTATCAATGATTCCATGAACCTTTTCATTGCTGAAGAAGAGGTTCTGCACGTATACACAGCACATACGCCGTCGTGTTGTTAAGAGCAGGTCTTGCAGCTACAACAGGACAGATAAGAGGGCTTGTGAGCCCAGATGTGTCAACACGAACTGTTGCGACCCGATTATCAGCAGTGGGACTACTGGTACGCACACCTGCAGCCCATCTTCCACTCACGCCACAGCACTGGCGTGCGCAGCTGGACTGGTGCCATCAGAGGATCACATGGAAGATGGAATGACGCGCCATGGTCTTGCGTGATAAAGGCAGAGTCTCCTTGCATTCAAGTGATGGTCGTTCGGCATACGACGTAGGCCTGGTGAGTGCCGTCTCGTAAAGTGCATTCTTTTAAGACATACTGGTCCCACCACAGGCCTTATAGCGTGGGATGTGATAAGCTACAACTCTCCTTCACCTTTGGTGTTTTTGGACAGGAGACTAAGAAGAGCTCGGTACGTGAATAATTTTGTTAGATGCCTTCTTTTTCCATTCTTGCAAAAGGAAGGTGAGTTGTAGCCACAGGATAATGCTCGCCCATACACTGCCCGTGAAATTCACTGTACTCTGCAAAACGAGCAGCACTTTCCCTGGCCACCACAATCTCTTACCTTGTATCTACTCGATCAAGTGTGGGTTGTAATGGGACGAAAAGTAATTAGTAAAACTACTCAGCCAACAACTCTTGCAGAACTACGTGAACAGGTCGAACAGGTTTTGCATAATGTATTCGCCATCTGTACGATCCACTGGATGCAAGAGTCAGCAACTGCACTGCCAGCCGTGGACTCTACGTCACGTACTAATATGGATGTTTGAGCATGGGTCGATACCTGTTACCTCGGAAACGCTTTTACTATTGATCTGTACATACAATCATTTCGCTTACTCCATATGGACTGTTGTGCGATAAATCTTGAGTGAAATCCAAACATCTAAAAGACTGTAAAAATCTTTTTTTTGGCAGTATACACTACTGGCCATTAAAATTGCTGCACCAAGAAGAAATGCAGATGATAAATGGGTATTCATTGGACAAATACGAGGGCGGTTCAGAAAGTAACCTCCGATTGGTCACAGTGCGGGTTGTGGGGGGAGTAGCGACGCCATCTGTGCGTTCACGCACTCAACAGGTCAGTCGGCATCAAGCCGTGGTCGAGTGAACGTCGTACCTGCGCTAGTTTAGTTTTTGTGGCAGTTTGAAATGTGTGCTGCAATAGAAAACCCCGCCAAATGTGAAGTGCGTGCTGTCATAAGGTTTTTTACAGCCAAAGGATATTCTGCAGCAGCTATTCATCGTGAGCTTTGTGCCGTGTACGGACCAAGAGTTATGAGTGAAGGAGTTGTCCGTGAATGGGTACGTTTATTTAAAAGTGGACGAGAAAACGTTCGTGATGAAGAGAGGAGTGGTAGACCATCATTGGTGACTGACGAACTCGTTCAGACAGTTGATGCAAAGTTCGTGAAAATCGACGTTTCTCAATGTCGGAGTTGTCTACTGGTTTTCCACAGATTTCTAAGACTCTCTTGTACGAGATAGTGACAGCAAGATTGGGTTACCGTAAGTTCTGTGCTGGCTCCAGGCACAAGCGGGTGATTTTTATGCAGAAGGAATTTCAAAGCTTGTGAAGAGATACGATAAGTGCCTCAATCGCTATGGAGACTATGTAGAAAAATAGTGCAAAGATGTAGTTGTAAGATGTATATATTAAAATATTTTTATTTTACTTGGTGTATTTTTTTAAATCAACCGGAGGTTACTTTCTGAACGGCCCTCGTATATTATACTATAACTGACATGTGATTACATTTTCACGCAATTTGGGTGCATAGATCCTGAGAAATCAGTACCCAGAACAACCACCTCTGGCCGTAATAACGGCCTTGATACGCCTGGGCATTAAGTGGATGGCGTGTACAGGTACAGCTGCCCATGCAGCTTCAACACGATACCAGAGTTCATCAAGAGTAGTGACTGGCGTATTGCGACGAGCCAGTTGCTCGGCCACCATTGACAAGACGTTTCCAATTGGTGAGAGATCTGGAGCATGTGCTGGCCAGGGCATCAGTCGAACATTTTCTGTATCCAGAAAAGCCCGTTCAGGACCTGGAACATGCGGTCGTGCATTATCCTGCTGAAATGTAGGGTTTCGCAGGGATCGAACGATGAATAGAGCCACTGGTCCTAACACATCTGAAATGTAACGTCCACTGTTCAAAGTGCCGTCAATGCGAACAAGAGGTGACCGAGACGTGTAACCAATGGCACCCCATACCATCACGCCAGGTGATACGCTAGTATGGCGATGACGAATACACGCTTCCAGTGTGCGTTCACCGCGATGTCACCAAACACGGATGCGACCATCATGATGCTGTAAACAGAACCTGGATTCATCCGAAAAAATGACGTTTTGCCATTCGTGCACCCAAGTTCGTCGTTGAGTACACCATCGCAGGCGCTCCTATCTGTGATGCAGCGTCAAGGGTAACCGCAGCCATGGTCTCCGAGCTGATAGTCCATGCTGCTGCAAACGTCGTCGAACTGTTCGTGCTGATGGTTGTTGTCTTGCTAACGTCCCCATCTGTTGACTCAGGGATCGAGACGTGGCTGCACGGTCCGTTACAACCTCCTCCTTACACGAGGCATCACAACAACGTCTCACCAGGTAACGCCGTAGTTTGTGTATGAGAAATCGGTTGGAAACTTTCCTCATGTCAGAACGTTGTAGGTACCGCCATCGGCGCCAACCTTGTGTGAATGCTCTGAAAAGCTAATCGTTTGCATATCACAGCATCTTCTTCCTGTCGGTTAAATTTCCCGTCAGTATCACGTCATATTCGTGGTGTGGCAATTTTAATGGCCAGTAGTGTATATATCTGCATAAACATGGAACGCTATCACGTACAGCTGTAAATTAACTGACAACAGCAACCAAAATGCCGGATCGAACCTTCATTATCATAGATTGTAATGTACAATATATACACTAACACATGCATTTCTCAAACGTTACTCAATTCCAAACAGCTTCCTGCACAAATATGCAACAATGGTACACCTCGCCGTCTTCCAAAACACACACAGAGTGCAACAAAAACTTCGAGAGACGTTTTCTTTGGTAACAAACTGAGGAAGGAAATTCATGCCCGGAAATTACAGAAACAACATAAGCAGACAGGGCCCGACACTGGGCCACTAATTTACCGAAACACCTGAATTGTAACGCCCTCTCCTCCGCTGCCACTGTGTTCAGCGGTCTCTACACTATTGTTGTGATTCGTGTATACTCAACTGTTGCGAACTAACGCTCTGAATTCTGTCAGGCTCGTTTCGAGATGTCCGCTTACAGTCCACTTACAGTCCATCAACGTGGAAACTGAAGACTGTTGCGGAATAGGTGACCTATAGGTTGACGTTGGCCCTTATAAATTCGGCGCTATGTAGCGTCATTGGATGGCATTTCTGTTTATGGGATCTATCCGTCAGTTTGTTCCACGAGACAGAGTCTACAACCTTTTGAAATTTATCAGTTCTCTTTAGTCACACCTGGTATTTATGCTTCCGTGTATGTATAGACATAAAAGTCTATGTTTATAAACCAAAATGCACAAACTGTGGATGTTCTTTCGTGTTTATATGTTGCCTGAGACGGTGTTTTGCCTTCAAGGCGACTGCCACGTAAAAAAGTGTCATAAACTATACCTTTTGGTGGAACACTTCGTGAAATATTTTACTTATTTGTGGTGTTTTGAAAAACGCACACCACGAAAGACCTATGTAATAATGCAACCAGTATGCTGTAGAAAACATTAAAATAAGAAGCTGAATAACTGTGAAGAAAAGGATTCATGGTTGAATAGGATAAGTCGAAATAGTTCACTCGTGTTACAAATAAAGATAAACATAACCGAAGAGCAGGATGAGACAGTGTGGGAAGAGCAGAGAAACTGGAAGATTGGCGGAGTTCATTACACGGTAAGTACCAAGTTAAGTTTAAAACAATGTGTGTGCCTTTTTTTTTTTGATCTGAAGGAATACTAAGAAACTGCTTTGTTACCCATTTACCAGTTGGTAAGCATGAGACTGAGCGTGTAAATGAGATTAGACTTCGGGAATTAAATTTAGCCTGAACTCACAGCGTACTGCTGTTAGTAGTTTTAAAATTTTCCCAGACGACTCGAGAGATATATCGGCATGATTTCTGTAAAAGAAAGAAGATACTGTCGAATTCTATCCCCTTCATTGTCCACTTCGAGCTTGTGTTCTGTCTCTAAAAAGCTAACCATCAACGACATATAATAGGCACTTTGTTCCTGTGTGTCCAATCTATTCGGCAACTCACGCAGGCTACTGCTAGCTGCACTCTGAGAACCGCTCACAGGACTTGATAAGAACTATGTAATGTGCACAGAAATGCATTTGTAAACTAGGTTGAACAATACAAAAGTCTGTCGTCCATCAACCAAACCATGAATACCTTGCGAATCATATAACATAAAATACTTTTTCGAGTGATATTCTTGAAGCAGCGTCATTTTGCAGCTGATGGTCTTCACGACATATGCTTAACAGTCTCTTCACTTTGATAGCGCTCTAGACATGTATTTTCGCACAGTCACGTAGATAAAGACGCATCCTTTTGTTGAGGAAGACATTTGATTTACCAAAAGCTCGCAATATGAGATCTACGTGAGTTTCATGGTAACGAATGCTTCAGCAGTTGTTCTTAGATGATCCTGACAAAAGGATAATGTTGTTGTACTTGTTGTGGTCTTCAGTCCTGAGACTGGTTTGATGCAGCTCTCCATGCTACTCTATCCTGTGCAAGCTTCTTCATCTCCCAGTAACTACTGCATCCTACATCCTTCTGAATCTGCTTAGTGTATTCATCTCTTGGTCTCCCTCTACGATTTTTACCCTCCACGCTGCCCTCCAATACTAAATTGGTGATCCCTTGATGCCTCAGAACATTTCCTACCAACCGATCCCTTCTTCTAGGCAAGTTGTGCCACAAATTTCTCTTCTCCACAATTCTATTCAATACCTCGTCATTAGTTATGTGATCTACCCATCTAATCTTCAGCATTCTTCTGTAGCACCACATTTCAAAAGCTTCTATTCTCTTCTTGTCCAAACTATTTATCATCCATGTTTCACTTCCATACATGGCTACACTCCATACAAATACTTTGAGAAAAGACTTCCTGACACTTAAATCTATACTCAATGTTAACAAATTTCTCTTCTTCAGAAATGCTTTCCTTGCCATTGCCAGTCTACATTTTATATCCTCTCTACTTCGACCATCATCAGTTATTTTACTCCCCAAATAGCAAAACTCCTTTACTACTTTAAGTGTCTCATATCCTAATGTAATTCCCTCAGCATCACCTAATTTCATTCGACTACATTACATTATCCTCGTTTTGCTTTAATTGATGCTCATCTTATATCCTCCTTTCAAGACACTGTCCTTTGCTGTCTCTGACAGAATTACAATGTCATCGGTGAAC
Organism: Schistocerca nitens; assembly: GCF_023898315.1. Classification (NCBI taxonomy): domain Eukaryota; kingdom Metazoa; phylum Arthropoda; class Insecta; order Orthoptera; family Acrididae; genus Schistocerca; species Schistocerca nitens. The sequence continues at coordinate 664,534,466 of NC_064615.1, read as the reverse complement.
CTCAAAGTTTTTATTTCTTCTCCATGGATTTTAATACCTACTCCGAACTTTTGTTTTGTTTCCTTTATTGCTTGCTCAATATACAGATTGAATAACATCGGGGATAGGCTACAACCCTGTCTCACTCCCTTCCCAACCACTGCTTCCCTTTCATACCCCTCGACTCGTATGACTGCCATCTGCTTTCTGTACAAATTGTAAATAGCCTTTCGCTCCCTGTATTTTACCCCTGCCACCTTCAGAATTTGAAAGAGAGTATTCCAATCAACATTGTCAAAAGCTTTCTCTAAGTCTACAAATGCTAGAAACGTAGGTTTGCCTTTTCTTAATCTTTCTTCTAAGATAAGTCGTAAGGTCAGTATTGCCTCTAGTGTTACAACATTTCTACGGAATCCAAACTGATCTTCCCCGAGGTCGGTTTCTACCAGTTTTTCCATTCGTCTGTAAAGAATTCGCGTTAGTATTTTGCAGCTGTGACTTATTAAACTGATAGTTCGGTAATTTTCACATCTGTCAACACCTGCTTTCTTTGGGATTGGGATTACTATATTCTTCTTGATCATAAAGGATCATAAAGAAAGGAAATATACAGACCTATGTATCATATAAATTACAGAAATTACGGGGTAAAACCCTGTTTTAAGGACAGTGTACCCCAGAAAAAGTTTCTTGCCACCAATTATTAAAACGACTTCTTCAAGGATTTATGATTTAAAAATTTATGAAATAATTTTTCAGGTATAGTCACTTTTATTTATAAATATTTATTAGCATGAAGCCTTTCGGCAGCATGCTGCCATCATCAGGCGTTTCGCAGTTAGATGTACACTAAATGTCGCACAACATCCAATAATCCAATCAGTGCCAAGCCGAATAACTGCTTGCATTAGGGCCATAGGAAATCATCCATTTTTTCTGAAACTGTAATCATTTATCCATCAAATCTACCGATTTCCGTCCCATACACGTTATTCCTTCATGGTGCGTTTGCCTTAGTGTGTACTAGCTGTATGTTTATTTTAGATGTTTGTTCAGCATTTTTATAGAACTACTAACTTTGAATTTACATGAATCTTGAACGACTGAAATTAAACAGATTGAGATTAACTAAACTGATTATCTTCCTTGTTGTTTGCGAATCTACATTTGTGATTGCCTTTCATATTAGTTAGATTTACCGTAACTGTCAGTCACGGAACTTGGTGGAAACGCTGTTGGTTCCTCATGGAAATAATAATTATGTAAGGTGCACTCCATGAATGCCTCACCAGTTTGCAGAAACAAAATTGCAGATGCATAAATACCAGCCACGGGGGTGTCCACCAATCCAGTACTGCGCAGCAGAATTGCGAATAGTTATTTCACAGCTATTACATGTTGGTTTAATGACACTTGCTGTCTTTATTACTACCGTTTTATATGTAAGAAATGAATTCAAGTGTGATTTGGGTGCTAATCTTAGCTGTTGCATGCTGGAGATACTATGTTGATTGCATTGACTTATAAACGCAGATCTACTACATTCAGATTCGTACATTAATTAAGTGAGTAATCTGTTAGCTGAAGGAATCGGATAATAGAAAAAGTTCAACTACTCATCCTTAAAATCGTGAATGTTCACTTACCTTATGCCAGTGGCATTATATTGTGAATGCATGAATCTTGAGTGTGATGTGTTACATTTAATCGTGAACACGGATTACTGAAGTGTCATAAAGAGTGTGTTCAAATTTTTAACACGCATACACTGTGTCACACTTCAAATTTGAAGGTGAACTCAAGTTTCAGGTATTGAAATGTATTCCTAAAATTGACTATACGTACTACAGTTAAGTTTAATTTCAAGAATAAATTTAAATAAAAACTTTCAAGTGTGATTTCTGTTCGCTTGGTGTGCTACTGAGATCATGTACCGAAATGTGTCCATTTTCTTGTTCAATATATCCGTTTCTGACACACAGCACACAGGAACAAATACAATACTATCGCTTCACACTTTCCTATATAGCTGTTTACATTCCAAAAAGAATTCCGCAAATACACTCCTGGAAATCGAAATAAGAACACCGTGAATTCATTGTCCCAGGAAGGGGAAACTTTATTGACACATTCCTGGGGCCAGATACATCACATGATCACACTGACAGAACCACAGGCACATAGACACAGGCAACAGAGCATGCACAATGTCAGCACTAGTACAGTGTATATCCACCTTTCGCAGCAATGCAGGCTGCTATTCTCCCATGGAGACGATCGTAGAGATGCTGGATGTAGTCCTGTGGAACGGCTTGCCATGCCATTTCCACCTGGCGCCTCAGTTGGACCAGCGTTCGTGCTGGACGTGCAGACCGCGTGAGACGACGCTTCATCCAGTCCCAAACATGCTCAATGGGGGACAGATCCGGAGATCTTGCTGGCCAGGGTAGTTGACTTACACCTTCTAGAGCACGTTGGGTGGCACGGGATACATGCGGACGTGCATTGTCCTGTTGGAACAGCAAGTTCCCTTGCCGGTCTAGGAATGGTAGAACGATGGGTTCGATGACGGTTTGGATGTACCGTGCACTATTCAGTGTCCCCTCGACGATCACCAGTGGTGTACGGCCAGTGTAGGAGATCGCTCCCCACACACGATGATGCCGGGTGTTGGCCCTGTGTGCCTCGGTCGTATGCAGTCCTGATTGTGGCGCTCACCTGCACGGCGCCAAACACGCATACGACCATCATTGGCACCAAGGCAGAAGCGACTCTCATCGCTGAAGACGACACGTCTCCATTGTCCCTCCATTCACGCCTGTCGCGACACCACTGGAGGCGGGCTGCACGATGTTGGGGCGTGAGCGGAAGACGGCCTAACGGTGTGCGGGACCGTAGCCCAGCTTCATGGAGACGGTTGCGAATGGTCCTCGGCAATACCCCAGGAGCAACAGTGTCCCTAATTTGCTGGGAAGTGGCGGTGCGGTCCCCTACGGCACTGCGTAGGATCCTACGGTCTTGGCGTGCATCCGTGCGTCGCAGCGGTCCGGTCCCAGGTCGACGGGCACGTGCACCTTCCGCCGACCACTGGCGACAACATCGATGTACTGTGGAGACCTCACGCCCCACGTGTTGAGCAATTCGGCGGTACGTCCACCCGGCCTCCCGCATGCCCACTATACGCCCTCGCTCAAAGTCCGTCAACTGCACATACGGTTCACGTCCACGCTGTCGCGGCATGCTACCAGTGTTAAAGACTGCGATGGAGCTCCGTATGCCACGGCAAACTGGCTGACACTGACGGCGGCGGTGCACAAATGCTGCGCAGCTAGCGCCATTCGACGGCCAACACCGCGGTTCCTGGTGTGTCCGCTGTGCCGTGCGTGTGATCATTGCTTGTACAGCCCTCTCGCAGTGTCCGGAGCAAGTATGGTGGGTCTGACACACCGGTGTCAATGTGTTCTTTTTTCCATTTCCAGGAGTGTACATACTCACTTGTTAGTAATATCAAAATTACCAAAATGGCATCAATACTGTACAATTGATGTTCTTCACAACACTATCATATGCTGCTTCCAATGATGTTTATTTAGCTGATTAATGAATCTGCTTAATGAGCCAGACCAGATAATAAAGCTAGTTTCTAGATACAGAATTTGTGTGTAAAATTTGAAAAATATTGCGTTTGTGCTGTTGACAGTGATATATTTTAACGATAACTATGTGCAGTTCAGTAACTGTAACTGCTGTATAACAGTTTCCGTCGTGAATAATGTATGTAGAAGATAGATTAATATATGAATGAATACTTTTTGTTTATGAAGTGTAAAATTGGCTCAAGTAAAGTAGAATAATCTGAAAACTATGTTAAGAAAACACAGGCATCGGATAAAATCCGTTGAATGTTTTACTGTGTCAGGATGTAATAGATATAAATAACAAAGAGAAACATAAGAGTTATGTAGTTACCATTTCATTAGAAAAAGAGGTATAGAAATTTTTCAGGGTTTCTAAAGACCTTTTAAAATATTATGAAAAAAGATAAGTACAGGGCGATTTTGGAAACATCCTGCAAATATGTACACAAACACTTCAAAACATTTTCAGAAACTAAAGGTGTCAAATAATTTTCATTTCAGAGTAACTGATGATGGCTGGGGTGGTAGTTCGATCACCATGATGTATTCCCAGACAAGAAGAGTGGATTTAGGGAACGGAAGGAAACTACAGCTATACTCCTGTATCCACTTTTGAGGTGTATGGTGACGAAATACTCAACGCCAGTGAAAAAAGAAACAATGAATGATGAACTCTTTCAAACTGTCAGTGCTGTATACATAAATAAAAATCTCCAGTAATGGGGGAGCTTATGTAAATCAAAGAAGAGTGTAATACGCAATAAAATTAACTAACCTCCTTGTTGCGAAGTGCCTTACTCCAAAACTCTGTTTTAGGCTTGCATTCAAACAAGAGTGGACTGTAACTGCAATGCTACCACCAGGAATTATTTTTGTTGACTGGAAATTTAGCGCATTTACATCTACATTCATACTATGCAAGCTACCATATGATGCGTGGCGGAGGGATTCTTGTACCGCTAGTAGTCATTTCCTTTCCGTTCAACTTGCAAAAACATGCCTCCAAGCGAACCCTAATTTCTCTTATCTTTGTATTTCCTATGCGAAAGACACTTGGGTGACAGTAGAATCGCGTTACACTCGGCTTCAAATGTTGGTTCTCTAAATTTTCTCAATAATGTTCCTGGAAAAGAAGGCCTTCTTCCCTCCAGGGAGTCTCATTTGGGTTCCCCAAGCACCTCCGTAATACTTGTGCGTTGATTGAATCTACCGATAACAAATCTAGCAGTCAGACTCTGAAGTGTTGTTTGGTTGTCTTCATCATCATCATTCATCCCCATTACGGTCGGAGGAAGGCAATGGGAAACCACCTCCGCTAGGACCTTGCCTAGTCGGCGGTGCCGGTCTCCCGCATCGTTCCCCTACGCTCCTCGGAGTATGGGACCTCATCCTCATTTAATCTAACCTGGTGGGGTTCCAAAACAGTGCTCAAAAATAGGTCGCACTAGTGTTCTGTATTCTATCGCTGTTACGGATAAACCACACTTTCCTAAAATTCTCCCAATGAACCCAAGTCGAACATTCGCCTCACCTACTACAATTTTTACTTGCTCGTACCATTTCATGTCATTTTGCAATGTTTTGCGTAGATGTTTAATCGACGTGACTCTGTCATGCAGCTTACTACAATTGCTGTATTCATACATCACGGATTTCTCTTTCCTACTCATCTACATTAACTTACATTTTTCTACGTTTGAAGCTAGCTGCCATTCATCACACCGATTAGAAATTTTGTGTATATCATCTTGTATTTTCCTAAGTCACTCAACGACGTTACCTGCCCGTACACCACAGCATCATCAGAAAACAACCGAAGATTGATGCTCACTCCGTCCATCAGCTAATTTATGTATATGGAGAATAAGAGTGTTCCTAACTAAACTGGGGTTCTCCTGGCGATAACCTTGTCTTTGATGAACACTCGCTATTGAGGTCAACATACTTGGTTCTGTTACTTAAGAAGTCTTCAAGACACGAGCATATCTGGGAACATATCCCATAACCTCATACCCTCGTTGACGGTCTGTAGTGGAGCACCATATGAAATGCTTTTCGGAAATCTAGGAATAAGCGTTGCGCTTTATCCTCAGGATATCATGTGATAAAAGGGCAAGCTGAGCTTCGCGCAACCGATGCTTTGTAAACCCATGCCGATTTGTAATCAGAAGCTTTTCCATCTCAAGGAAATTTGTTATACTTGAAACGAGAATACATTGAAGAATTCTGCAGCAAGCTGATGTTAAAGATATTGGTCTGTAATTCTTCGAGTCTGTTCTTTTCCCTTCTTATATACGGAAGTCACCTACCTTTGTTTGAATCTGCTTGGGACTCTACGCTAAGTGACAGATTTGTGATATGCAAGATAAGTAAGAAGCCAATCCCATGAAGTACTCTTTATAAAACCGAATTGGGATTCCATCAGGACCTGGTGACTTATTTATTTTCAACTCTTTCAGTCGCTCCTCTACGTCAAGGATGTGTATTTCTATATCTTCCATACAAGAGTTTACGCAATGGTCAAATGGCGATATGTTTGAATGATGAGACAGCTAAGAAAGCCAGCATTGGGACAGAGAGAGAGCTGGACACTTTGAATGACTGGTCTCCCGCACACCACTCCCAAGATCAAGGTCAAGTCATTCCTCCCAATCCTCCCTTCGCCATCCAAGGTCGAGGTGCCCCCTCCTGCCATTCCCACCTCCATTTCCCTTTCCCCAATCCAGGAAATCCTGCTATGGCGTCGCACAAGATCACAGTGCAAAAATGATTAAGACAATTATGCATTTTAACAAAAAAAATCACGCATTATACTACTGGAAGCTATTAGCTTAGCTACGGAAATAACAGTAAAGTAGGACTAAAATTATGAAATTTAATTTACAAAGAAATGATGAACTCGAAGATTAAGAGCAATAAACGCCTAGAAATATGTGAGCTGGAAATAATATGACACAGTCCAAAACGAAAGTGCAGACAGAAGAAGAGAGACCACCCCATCAGTAATAGCGAAATATGAAGCATACAGAATGGTACTACAATGTAACAGTATAGTTTTATACCTATAAAAAATTTTAGCTGGGAATAGTATCACACACTTTAAAAAGAAAAAGAAAAATATTGATCAGCACATGCACGTTTCTGGAACCAGATAGCTTGTGACTGCTGCCGTTTCCATAGATGTAAAAAAGTCATACCTAAAATAATATCACCTGTGTTTGAAGAAGAGTATAGGCGTCATATCGGGATGGAATTGTATGCAGAATAAAAGAAATTTCTCATAACTTTACCTGGTCAGCCAATAGTAGCCGCAAACACAAAGCAGAATGAAAAAAAAATGGTTCAAATGGCTCTCAGCACTATGGGACTTAACATCTGTGGTCATCAGTCCCCTAGAACTTAGAACTACTTAAACCTAACTAACCTAAGAACATCACACACATCCATGCCCGAGGCAGGATTCGAACCTGCGACCGTAGCAGTCCCGCGGTTCCGGATTGAGCGCCTAGAACCGCTAGATCACTGCGGCCGGCACAAAGTAGAATGAAAATGAAGTCATCAGTAACACTGTAATTTTGTTGTAAAGTCATTTATTTATCACCCGAATTGAAAACAATTCTATATTTTCCGAAACGGAGACAACACAATTTTGTCCATCACAACACGTCTTGTTGAGCTGCCAGAAGGCTGGACATCCGTACGATTCCAGGTCTCGAATAGCTGCATATTTGTAGAAATCAAACATCGATATAGTCTTCTCAACGTCTTTGACATCAACAGTAGTGTCTCTGTGGTCGAAAGTTAGAACTTCAAAAATGGTTCAAATGACTGAGCATTATGGGACTTAACATTTGAGGTCATCAGTCCCCTAGAACTTAGAACTACGTAAACATAACTAACCTAAGGACATCACACACATCCATGCCCGAGGCAGGATTCGAACCTGCGACCGTAGCGGTCGCACGGTTCCAGACTGAAGTGTCTAGAACCGCTCGGCCACACCGGCCGGCAAAGTTAGACCTAGTGTTACCACATACTCATAACATATATGATCATTCTACTGAATTCCATGGCAGAAACGTGTTAACCATAGCACTCTCTTCTGTGTTTTACCGTATTTTAGTGCACTTCACATCCATGAGAGGGATTATTACATGTCGATCATTTGTGAAAGAAGTGAAGGCAATATCTTCGAATATAAACTGTCTGTATTCATCGTAAAAACCTTCAGTGTGCATAATGATATACACACTCAGAGGTGTTATCATGAAATCTTTAGATATGATACAGCACTTGTTAATTTATACAACTCGTTGCACACTTACTGTGAGTGGCGGACAGTTAACCACACAGTCATGCAGAACTAAGATATATGCTGAGGTGGCTGCTGGGAAGTTTACTGAACATTCAAATTGAATTCTGTGGAACCAAATTGAAGCGTCCCATCGTGGTTTGAGCGATCTATAACGATGGATGGTGCCAGATCCTTAAATTTCCATGGGCTGAGCAAACATCCTTCCTCTTTCATTCCTCGTAGTATGAAGGGCAACACATTGTATATTTATCGCATGGTGGACTGTAGACATTTTGAACACATTACATTTTTAAATTCTCATATGGATAATAGACTGAATTCAGATAGACTTGAGCATTAGTTAAATTACAACTGTCAAATACGTTTGAATCATTTGCTCAGTTAGCATTCCTGTTGGTTGACATGCTAGTACAATGAATGTTGTTGTTTTTAATTGAACTGGTTTTTATAGCAGACGTTTGCTTGGATGAAATCGGTAACATACGATATACAAAGAGCTCCCCTGAACGGGAAGTTAATGGCAGATGAATACCAGCATTTGAAACTTTAAAACATTTCAAACGTTCACATCTCTTACTTTAATGTGGAGGCATATTCCATATTATTTTATCAACGTTAATCTCATTCAGTTCGCTACTTGCTCGTTGAATGTACGAGTTATTATCTGTTGCACTTCTTACCAAAACAAGTTCCTGCTTCACATTCACAATTATATGTTGCATGTCCTCGAAGTATCCCATCAACATCTTGAAGGGTGTGCATGCAGTAAACTGTTCGTACTTCATGGTAGTTCTGCCCACAGGTGCTTCTATGAACCATACTGCATTTTCCAAGCCATTCAAGTCTGAAGACGATGCAGAGACATATGTTTTAATGGTTGAAGCTATACCCAGATTACGTGTCCGATAAATCTCGACCACATTCTAGTCATATATTATTTCCTGGAACAGAAATGCTAAGGCATTACGTAAGATGCGATACAACTGTAACAGTAACATCACTTTCCGAAATTTCGTGACCAAATACAGGAAACTACCGCTTGGTATGGTAAAGACACCTGTTGTTGGATGAGAATCCTGATTTTATCATTTTTGTTAAACGTTGTCGAGGCTAACGGTTTGTGCAAAATATATTCCCAACGTACAATTCATTCTTTATATTTTATTGTTGTTACATTGAGTGAGGTCACTGAGACGTTTCAAGCCCAGTGACTTAAAAAAATTGGCAATTCCTTGGTGTTATCACATTATGTCTCCACTTCGAAGTGGCACACAGACGATTAAGTATGCTGGTTCCATACGCTAGACTTATCCTAACCTTAGATGTAGACATACTATGATTTTCTCATCACAAAAGTTGATGAGACGGTTGTATTGGTCCAGAATGAATAGCTCTAGATGTTCTAATGCCTGGACAGTCACTGGAAGGTATACAGGATGATTATAGTACAAAGGGATTGACTGATGTGAGGATACAGAATTAAAAAAGGTCTAATGAACTTATGTCCGGAAATGCATGGTTTCCTTGTTGGAGACCATTTATTCAATCCTACTTTGTTGCAGAGACTGCAGTCTCATTCACGCTGTACCATGCAGTCACAATTACAATATGTGTTGAAAATGGTTTCCATGTACCTCAACGCATGCGTGTGCACGCCGTTGCATGTTCTGTCTCACAAGTTCACAGCGGCCAGGTTGCATCCGAACAGTGTCAAAAGCAGCATGAATACGCTGTTCCAGTGTCTCCACATCTGGAATCGGCTCTACAGACACGATACTTTTGAGATGACCCCATAACCAGAAATCTCACTGGTTGAGATCCGGCGAACGAGCAGGCCATGTAACTGGAACGCCCCCGTCCGACCACTACGGAAGAAACGTTTGAGATGCGTCCGGAAGTTAACGACGAAGTGGGATGGAGCACCCCCATGTAGCAGTCACATAACCCTTCGAATGGTACTTCCTCCAGCAGTGGAGGCAAAGTCACTCGCAAGAAATGGCGATAGTTCCGGCCTGTTAGGTGACATGGAAAGAAGACTGGTCCCAAAATACAGCTGCCAATTATGCCGGCCCCCACATTCCGGCTGCACCGACGTTGATGATTTGCTGTCACCACACCATGGGGGTTCTGCGTAGTATCCCGTAGATGACTGTTATGAAAGCTGAAGATTCCACTCCGCGTAAAGGTGGCCTCATCTGCATATAGGTTGGATGACACAAATCTCGGAATCGTGGTTGCCTGTTAAAGAAACCAGTGACAAATCTGCTCCCAATGTGGAAAGTTTGTCGCTAGTGAGCCCTACACACACTGTAAGTGAGAAGGGTAGTAACAACTACCACGGAAAATGTTTCACACCGTCATATGGCTTACCTTGTACTCGTGGACCAACTGCCTGGTACTGACACGGAAGTCGCCTTACACAGTATTAATCACATTTTCCTCCACTTACGGTGTCCGAACATTTCGGGTAGGTCCTTCATGATTTCCTGCTTTCTGAAACGACTGTGTCTCACACAAATGACGAAACACTGTTGCGAACATTGCATGCTGTGATTGTTGTCGGTGGGGATATGTCTCCTGATACAACCTGTCTGGCCACCGCCATTGCCAATTGCCATTTGCCTTTCCGAAAGTAAACACGATGTCGGCAAACTCTCGATTCGAATACAGAAACGTTGTGTACAATGCTGTATCACATCCACTACAGGGTGACTCATCAAGAGAAGTGAATCGGACAATTACTATGGCAGGAGAGGGAGCTAGGGCATGACGTATGAGGAACAGTACCACCATCTAGGAGGAAACCATGCATACTTAACTGTGGTTGCATGGTACAGCGTGTATTAGACTGCAGTCTCTGTAAGAAAGTAGGATTGGATAAATGGTCTCTAGCATGGAAACCATGCATTTACGGACATAAGTTCATTAGACCTTCTCTGTTCCGTATCCTCTCATCGATCAATCCCTAGAGTTTGTACACGGTGGAAAACTTCACCTTGCGTAGGGGTGGTAGGAGCTTCGACAATCTTATATCACGGTCCAACTGCAGCAAAGAAATCGTAAAGCGTATGACTTACAGTATGGAGGGTCCCCTTGTGAGAAAAGAGTTAAGTGCTTAGAAGAGGGTCCACCGAACCACAGGCAGAGTAAATCTCTACCTTTCCACTCTCGAACAGCGTGCAGGAGAAACGAACACTTAAATCTTTCCGTGCAAGCTCCGATTTCTCTTATTTTATTGCGATAATCATGACCTATGTTGGTGGACGTCAACAAAATATTTTCGCATTCGGAAGAGAAAGATGGTGATTGAAATTTCATGAAAAAATCTCGCCGCAGTGAAAAGCGCCTTTGTTTTAAAGATTACCACCCCAACACGCGTCTCATATCTTTGACATAATAAAACAACTGTCTCGATGTCCTCCGTAAATCCTATCTGGTAAGGATCACATACCGAGCACCATTACTACAGGAGAGGGCGAACAAGCTTAGTGTAGGCAATGTTTTTAGTAGATCGATGGCATCTTCTAAGAGTTCTCCCAATTAAATGCTGTTTTTTGATTCACCTCCCATTCATAAAACTTTTGAGTTATTCGTAATTGTAGTAAGTAGATATTTAATTCAATTGACAGCCCTTGGAATTTTCTGATTTATTGTATAACCAAAATTTTACAGACTCCTTTTATTATCCATGTGGATGACCTCACAGTTTTTAATGTTTAGAATCAATAGACACTTCTCGCACCAATCAGATATCGTGTCTAAATCATTTTGCAACTGGTTTTGATCTTCGCATGACCTTACTAGATCGTAAACGACAGCATTGTCTATAAACAATCTAAGGACGCTGCTCACAGTGTTTCCGAAATAACTTATATAGATTAGTAGCAGCATGGTTCTGTAACAGCTCCTTGACGAACGTTAGTGATCACACTTATCACTTCTGTTTCATTCGATGACGTTCCGTCTATTGCTATTAATTGTAAATACATTCTCATGATTTTCTTATTCTTTTTCTTTAACAGTAAATTGGACGTCTATGGAAGACATTGAAGATGATGGAGAGAATGCATAAACAGAGGATATTGAAAATTTATATTTGCAATATGTGTGATACCATAAAATAATGTGTGTTATTTCCATTCCCTCTATAGCACAGTATTTGACATAAACGTTATGTACGAAAATGCGTGAAGCATAAAAGCAAGGAAATTTACTGATGAGGCTAAAGTATTTCATATAAGCGTCTGTGTGTGCGCATGTGCGTGTATGTGTGTGTGTGTTTGTGTTTGTGTGTGTGTGTGTGTGTGTGTGTGTGTGTGTGTGTGTGTGTGTGTGTGTGTTTGTGTGTTGTGTGCGAGCGTGAGCGATTACGAATTCTTTTGGTAAATAATCTCATACTTTTGAACGTGATGTGATGCTCCATTCAGATGTGTGTGTGTTGGGGGGGAGGGGGGGGGGCACTGTGGAAATTACTGCAGTGAAATTTCATACTTTTGATCATGGCTGGTTTTGGCAAAAAATACACTGGCTGTCATTGGCGGTAAAATATTCGTACCAGCGTCGTCTTGCACTGTAAATGGCTGCAGCGCCTTCTCACATTTTTAAAATTTATCGCCATCCGCCATCTTCGACTTGGATCCGACAATTTTAATTTTTAAATTTCCTGTCATCCGTCGTCTTTACTATTTAAACCTCCCACCCATCCGCCCTCTTTATGACGTCATGCATTAAAGATCAATGGTGACGTCATGTGTGCACGTGACAGGCACATGAATGACAATTGATGATGACAGTAGAGGCTATATGAATGTCAAAGTTGCCCAACTTGCGCATAGGTATGGTACTCATGTCAGTTGACGACCGACGAAACGGTCATCATCAACTGTCGATGCTCGATCGGTTTTTTTAAATGCCTTTGTCATTCGTAAGTGTGTCTAGCCTAAAGCGTTGTCTCCAAATGTTTGCTTCAAATCAAATGGTTCAAATGGCTCTGAGCACTATGGGACTCAACATCTTAGGTCATAAGTCCCCTAGAACTTAGAACTACTTAAACCTAACTAACCTAAGGACAACACACACACCCATGCCCGAGGCAGGATTCGAACCTGCGACCGTAGCAGTCCCGCGGTTCCGGACTGCAGCGCCAGAACCGCTAGACCACCACGGCCGGCTGTTTGCTTCAAGATTTGGTGTGTTTATGCAGCGGTTTTGGAAAGTTTAATACAAAACTTTATACAGGCAGGCTGCTCTTTCGGATCAGCCGTTGTAAAACCACAAGCTCACGGAAGCACGTCAACGGAAATACGCTCAGTAACCAAACCACTGGTCTCGCAGCCACTTGCAAACTGATTCACGAACTGCGATATTCAGGCGCGATCATAACGTTTTGCGTGCAAAATTCAAATTTCGTGAATTTTTGGACACCATCACGTAGTTATGAATATAATAGCGTCGGCTGAGAGATGTCGTCCCAGTTGCCAATAAAACAAACAAACAAAAAAAAAGTAAGCGGGAAGTTAAGAATCTAATTCTGGTGAACAGCTTGAAACACAAAGAGGTGTGATAATGTCGTGCTGTTGGCGGCTCCTGGTGAAAAAGCAGTCGACTGAAGCTTTGCAAGGAAACGATGGCGAACAAGAGCACTGATCAGATTAGTCAGTCTATTTGAATGGCAGGCTACATGTGTAGCTGTGCAGTCGCTTTGGGCCTTCCCCTCGCTTTCTTTCTCTCCCCTTGTAACTCTTTTTAATGAATATTAAACTGACTTGGATGATTTGCAAACAAATTAAAAAAGGCAGAAGCTGCTCATTTTTACGTCTTAATTGTTTGCTGCACTGTGACTGCTTCCTAGATACTCACCGTCAGAAAACATACTTACCGGTAGTTCGCTGTCATTGTGAGAAATAAACCGAGGGCTGTCTCGAATATTGTATGCCTTAAAGCATCGAAATGTAAGTTTTGAGTTTATCTTGAAACGTCCCCTTAGAACAATTATACATGACTGTGTTTAAACTGACACACAATATTTTTAGCGCAACGCAATCTGACTTTCAAAAATCCCTACAAAAGAATGGCCCTGACTAACATTAACCTATACGTTTCACAAATCACTTACCTCACAAAAATCTTGGGTACTCGAACTACTGCAATACAGCGAGCGCCACTACTGCCAGCTAAATAAAAGATGCAAACTACTGAAGGCACTAACTACTAATAGGCATAGTTAGCAAATGGAAGATTTTGATAGAAAGCAAACAATGTATTTACCTTAATAGTCATGATATATATAGCAGTTCATGCCAGCAGTCTTACAAATTTCAAAACTCCGCCATTTCTCTCCACACATCCAACACTGCTGGCGGCTCACCTCCAACTGCGCAACGCTATGCGCTGTTCACATCCAGCTGCCCAACACTACAATGGCAGACAACAATGCAAACTAACCACAGAGTGCACACAGCACAGCCAGTGATTTTCATACAGAGCGCTACGTAACGTTGCCAACAAGAAAACATGAAGAGCCTACTTACATAGCCCCCATGCTCCCCACAAAAATTTTACAAATTGTTTTGGGCAGTGGCCAATAATGATTTGATAAAATTTTTCATAATTACAATAACAAAGAAATCAAAGGCACACACTTATTGATACGATGTTGGTCAAAAGCTAAAATTTTCTCACAGTCCATAAAGACAGTCCTGATCATTCATCACAGTAAAATTGCAGTTTTTTTCTCAAAGTCTGAGCAGTAAAAGACAATGCACACAGAAGTAGTGGATTTCAATGCAGTCTTGAAGAAGTAGTGTTGTCCTTCCAACAGAAAGACAGTGCTGACTCTTTACATGCAGACAGGTAATGGGCCACAACAGAGCAAACCCACAGCAGAGTCAGTTGAAGTTTTGAAGAATACTGGTAGGTAGGTCATCACAGAGCAGACCAACTGTAGTCCTGGTAGAGATTACGGTATTGGTGGGCCACCAGAGGTGCAGACCCACTATAGTCCTTGTAGAGATAATGGTATTGGTAGGCCATCAAAGATGCAGACCCACTGTAGTCCTTGTAGAGACGGCCAGCAGCCATCTGTTACAACTGTGCAGTTGCACAATCACCATCGAAGAGTCTTGCGGACAATATAGCAAGTCCATAAACCACCACTTGTGCACTCACTAAGTTTTTGGAATTGTCCTTAGAATCAGCAATGCTGTTAACCAGTCCCTTGCTGAATTATTAACACACGTGCAAACACTAACAGTCCCTACTTCTCACGTATTGTCCATATACTATGACCAACAGAAACGTGTGCAGTGAAATGTAACTTACAAGTTACTTAATTTGATGAACTGGTGTCAATTACAATTTTATAACATAAGAATACAATAACAAAGGTACAGAATACATCATTAAAGAACATAACAATACAGATGACATTTGTAGTAATATGGGCTTTACAAAAGAATAGAAATAACATATACATCAGTGTCACAGTAATTATGACATAAGTACATACAAGAAAGATCAGAATAACTTTTGAAACGTCAACTTCACACATGAGCAACAAAACACAACAGATAAATAATGTCTAAACACCTTACAAAGTAAATAACATATTATAAATGCAAATTATATTTGAGGATAACAGTATTCCTCATCATAGTGAATGTAGCTTAGTACTAGAAAAATTCTACAACATAAGTCTTATCAGATAAACGCATAAAGACAGGAAGTACACAAATACACAAGGGTACACAAACACATAGCATAATAATACAAAAGGAAAGGACAGGGTTTGTTTTACTGCAGTATTTTGCAAACAAAACTTTCTTTACTTCTTGGAGATCTCCCTTCATTCATAATTATTCCCAAAAAGTCCTATCTACACCTGCTTTCTGTATTCTATTCATATTTCTTTCAAAATAATTATTTCTCAGTGCACAATACACATTTTTGCCAAATCTTTTTCATATAACTTCTCAGTGCATTCTTTCCCTATTCTTCATAGTTAGTTTCTTATATAGTATCCCCCCTCTTAAGCTAACTTAAATCTACTGAGGTCAGATGCTAAACTAAGGGACGAGGCAATGCAGCAGCATAAAACAATTAATACAAACAGCAATGAAAAAAATGGAAATTGTCATAGCAAGCTACAGTAAATCTAAATTACCAAGCAATGCAACATTACAACTAATATGAGCCAATGTGCAGCAACAAGAAAAATAAATCAGTAGTAAAACTAGCTTAACAGAGTATTACAAAGTAAAATTTAGTAGCACTATGCCTGGCAAACAGCAGCAGCAAATGCAATAACTTATGTCTAAACATGACATAGCTCAAGCAGAAAAAATATTACACTAAAGATAACAATGCAGATAAGGGAAATGTATAATCACATCTTAATGTCTATGTAATTAAAATGGTGCACCACAAAAACTAATTCTACAAAAAATTACAAAGTACTTGAAAAGAAAATTATGTATGCAGTTCCTGTGATGGGAAATGTCGTTTGTGCTCCCTCGTTTTTTTGGAAGTAGACACAAAATTTTATTTACTGGATCTGTAGGCATAAAATATCTATATTAGTACATCTATTAAATTTTATTTTAACCAATGCTGCAGTGCAGCTAGAAACTAGATATTAAACGAAATGAGCAAATATATACAAAGCAATGTGTGAAACGTCATTCACTAGGCAAATGGCGTCTCCAAAGGCAGTAAAAAATCCCTCAACTAGAAAGACAATAGATGTAAAAATGTTTCTCGTCATTTCATTAGGCAATTTAGTAAATATCATAAATTAAGAGCTCCACAGTGTAATCATATGTTTTCAAGTTCGAGCGTGTCGCATTTGCGATGCTTTCTACAAAGGAATGTCAATAGTGAGGATAATGGCCTCTTTCCTTCTCCACCTAATGGCTTTCTTTTGTCAGACGACTATCTTTCAGCTGGGCGCCCAAAACGCATCACGTCAAGGTCACTTACCTTTCTTACCAAAATATTTACGACAGCAGTTTCCGCTACAGTGGCAGTCTCATATAAAAAATTTTCACAGGTCGAAAATTTGCGTTCCAAATGTGTAGAAACAAAATCCTATAAATATAACAGTGTTCAAAAATGTTCGCCGTCGTTGTGATACATTCACGCATTTACACACATTTCATAACTCTTAAAGTACGATTCTTGATTTCCAACATCCATTTTTTACAAATCAGAGTTCCTAACCACTACTCATTATTCCTTACGTTATTACACATATACATATTCGTCGACACATCTGCAATATTTCATCATAACAGATATGTAGCATAATCAAATTCCTCATGTAGCATCAGCTTATTGATCATAAACATACCTCAGCAGCATAATACACATCGTCATCGTAATAATAACATCATAACACCTCAGTCAAATCTCAAAATCGTTGTAGCTTCCTCCAATAATTTCAAAACCTAAAAAAAAATCTCTGCCACTTCAATAGTGTCATCTACCTCAAACGTACTTTAAAAATCATGATCCCATACCAAATACATCATTCAAAGCTCTCATAGTATCACAATGGTTCCAAAAAAATATGAACATTTCACAAAGTGCAGACAAAATACAATTTCATAAGTGTGAAATTAACCAACTGTGTAATTGCGTAAACATGTGTCACTGACATAGTAAAAAAAAAGTTTATCTCTCAGTTAAATGATCAGATAACTGTGTAATTATGTGTTAGAGAAATATGGTATCGATGTGTAAAGTTGTATAAGCAAATACCATATTAGGTAGGGCTCCTTGTGCTTGCCAAACACATGGTACACAAAGTAAGCGTGTACCCCCCTGAGGATTAATGTAATTATACCCTCAGGTGTTACAGATTACAGAAATGGAATGAAATGTATCACGGAAAACCTTTGTATCATTGTACTTCAAATATCTTTAAAAATAAATGATTTAAGTACAAAATTAATCACTTAAATACGTGTCCTGTAGCGCCAAATGTGCGTCTTGATGTAAGATAATCTCTATGGAAGTGTCGTAGTTATTGTCCTCCGAAAGCTAAGTTCTGCAGAAGCCAATGTACTTACCTCATGATAAACAAAAGTGAAATGCTTTGCGTATAGATATCTTAGTTATTACACTTATTGCCATGATGAAGAAAGTACTGTGCTGTAACGTATTGTTGTGCTACAGAAAAGGCAGTCTCATTGTAGCTATACCACAAAAGTTACTACTAAAAACATGTTTTACTTTCCAGAATAATACAGAAAAACTGTGCAGATATAAAACAGATACACCGCAAAAGCAACAATGTAAATCGTGTCCCATATTAGTAGTGTCGTGATTTTCATGAACAATAGTTTGCAGTTCTTTTATGGCTGCTTCGTGACTCTGCAATGCATTTTCATGACGCGAAAAAATAGGTTGGAAATGCTCACAAATTTGTGTTTTTACGTCATTACAGACTTTTTGACATTTCGATTCAATGTTATGTAACTCAGTAGTTAAATCTTCACCTGTTTGTTCAAGTGTGGCGTCTAACTTCCGTAGATTATGTTCCATTGTGTCTAGCTTTAGAAGCTTTTGCTGTGTTTGTCTCTGATTTTGTTCCACTGTGTCTAACTTTCAAAGATTTTGTTCCATTGTGTCTAACTTTTGAAGCTTTTGCTGTGTTTGTCCCATTTGTTGTATTAATTGTAATAACAATGCACTCGTGTCTGAAACATGTTCCTCAGTGCTTTTCGGCAGTGAATTTGCACCGGCAACATTCACATTTTGACAAGCAGAAAATGTGTCTTGACTTATTTGAGAAAACGGTGAGGACCCAAAACCTGAATCTACAGTATTTGCGAGATTGTGTCCTGTCATTTCGGATTCCTGAGGCGAGCTATTGCCGACCGATCGATCGATAATGCTTCCCTGTTCACTAATTGTTTCACTGTCTACGCCATAATTTGCCGCCCGCTCCATTTCCCTATGCACAATTACCAAATCACTAGTTTGAACATTAGTTAATTCATTACACGGTGGCACTAACACACTGCTTTCGTCTTCACTATCATTTCTCAGTTTACTTGGGAGCCTAGTATTACGTTTTTCACACGCCATTATTGTCACAATATTTCACACGATAACACAGAAAAGCACAATTTGAAAAGCAAAATAAGAGAACACATTAACATAGCACTGAAAATAATATCTAGTTAATTGCAAGCGCAGCTGCGAAATACTTGGTGCAAATCTACATGCATGCCATAACTGTTTTACTGTACAACAGTGAAAGACTGCAACTACAAAGGAGATTCTCTCTACAATTACGCGCTAGCAATAAACAAAAGCTACACTAATTACACAAACTACAAGAAAAAAATCAGAAGATTCCAGTGAGGTATCCTCGGCTAAGGGTCGACATATGAAACGTCCCCTTAGAACAATTATACATGACTGTGTTTAAACTGACACACAATATTTTTAGCGCAACGCAATCTGACTTTCAAAAATCCCTACAAAAGAATGGCCCTGACTACCATTAACCTATACGTTTCACAAATCACTTACCTCACAAAAATCTTGGTTACTCGAACTACTGCAATACAGCGAGCGCCAATACTGCCAGCTAAATAAAAGATTCAAACTACTGAAGGCACTAACTACTAATAGGCATGGTTAGCAAATGAAAGATTTTGAAAGAAACAAACAATGTATTTACCTTAATAGTCATGATATATATAGCAGTTCATGCCATCCAGTCTTACAAATTTCAAAACTCCGCCATTTCTCTCCACACATCCACCACTGCTGGCGGCTCACCTCCAACTGCGCAACGTTATGCACTGTTCACATCCAGCTGCCCAACACTACAATGGCAGACAACAATGCAAACTAACCACAGACTGCACACAGCACAGCCAGCGATTTTCATACAGAGCGCTACGTAACGTTGCCAATAAGAAAACATAAACAGCCTACATACAATCTGGCCCTCAGCAAGTGACATTTTTATTCTCCCTGTGCAAGTAAATATCGTGACAAACGTAACACACTGCATACCGGTTACTACAATTATTTACGAGGGCGGACTGAAAGGTAATGCCCCCGAATTTTCCATTCTGTTCTCGATATCGGTTGAAGTATTACATCTCATGCATATTACTCGCTCAACTTTCCCGCTTCGCCACTAGAGGGCACCGAATTGTAGTGTGTAACATGGTGGCGTGTAACACTACGTCGGTGCTTGAGAAACGTCGTGCTGCACTTGCTCAGAAAATTCAATGCACGAATTCGAAGAGTTCGTTGAAACATGGAGTACTCTCTCCTTCATGGTGACAATGCCAGACCACACAGGATGTGTGTTTGGGGTGGGAGGGGGGCGGATGTGCTTTTGAATCAAGTCGCTGTGGGAATTACTATAGCGAAATTTGATACATCTGCAACAATCCGACGCCTTGATTTCGCCGTCATCGTTCATCCTCCATACAGTCCCGACTTCGTTCCAAACGACTTTCATCCGTTTCCAGAACTTAAAGAACACCTTAGAGGACTTCACTTTTACAGTGATGAAGCGATGCAAGCAGAGTTGAGGCCGTGGTTCCGTCAACAAAGCCAAACAGTTTACAGTGATGGTCTCAACGAAGTTGTCTATCATTGAGATAAATGTATTCGTCACTAGAGAATAAATAGGTAGACATGAAAAATAAATATGTAGAATGTTACTAAAGTTTGTGTTATATAGAAAGCTTCAAGAATTTTCACATACAATTTCGGAGGTACTATTTTCCAGCACGTTCTCGTGTTTCTCAGGGTTCACGTCCCAAGATATTTTTACTAATTCGTCTTCAAGCGGATAGTCTGCTTACGGTATTACAGTGTAGCCGATGTTAGCTTTATGGTGACTGTACGAAGTGTTGCCCTTTTGTTGCATACTGTCTGATGGTTGTAAATGTATGGCTACGGTAACCTAAGAATCGTGAGGTGGATAAACTGCAAGCAGTATTGCCGTCATTAGTAAATAATGTCATTATTGTCGTCAGGAGAAATATACGGGTCGCCATTAAGATAGGAACATCAGGAACGATGGAATTAAGAAAATTTTACTTATGGCGTGTACAATAGAAAGAACGCTTGATTACATTTGTACGTGATTTGGGCGTATACAAGTTCACGAAATTAGTACGCTAGTACACACAACGGCCACCACTTGCAGGAACGACGACTCTGACCTGGCTGGACATGAAGTCGAACTGAGCTATGATGACAGATATGGGTATCTCATATCATGCTGCTTCAATTGTCAGAGTTCGTAAACTGAAGTAGCTGCCGATCGGTGGCGTGCCAGTCTCTCGGCAAACCGATGACGAGATGTTTACAGTGGGTTAGAAATCTGGTGAACCAAGGCAGTAGCCGAACATCCCCTGACTGGAGGTAGGTTAGGAGAGCAAGAGTAACCACCAGTCTTATGTTACCTTGTTAAAAGACAGCTTCATGGAGACTTCCAAAATGGGACATAACATCCAGCGTTATCATGTCATGAACTTAACGCCTGCTCTCCAAACTAGCGTCTATGGAATCGTGTCGTCTACGCAGTGCTACCCAAAACGACACTGTCTGACGCTGGGCTCAGATGATGGCGACGACTGCAGTGTGGCAATGGTTCTTCACCTCGGAGCCTCCACACGTGGATATTTCCGTTAAGATGCTGCACACAGAACCGCAACTCATCTCAAACCGCAATGTTGCCCCACTCTACCGTCCAGTGACGTTGGATGCACCACTGTTGGCGCCCGTCTCTCTGGCGCAGCGTGAAGTTAAGATGCAACGACGGCCGTCGTGCTGCGAGTCCGCTCTCCCC
Organism: Schistocerca nitens; assembly: GCF_023898315.1. Lineage (NCBI taxonomy): Eukaryota > Metazoa > Arthropoda > Insecta > Orthoptera > Acrididae > Schistocerca > Schistocerca nitens. Next base: position 664,512,706 of record NC_064615.1, on the reverse strand, counting down.
CATGCGTCGTCGCACTGTCCGTGTGGGTGCCTGACTTGCTGCTAAGCAGCCCAGATTCTGGCTCAGGGTATTTCCTGTAGCTGTGCGACGCTGCACGGCCGAGCGAAGAAGACGTCTGTCCATCCATCGAAGGTCGATCGGACCGTTGAGATTCTGCATGCTGTGCAGTATGGCAGTCATTAACCTATCAAGTCCATGATTGAATGATGGCTGTGGGATCCTGACCAACGCGAGCAGCAATACTACCGAACAACAAAATGCAGCCTCAACAGGTCACGATCCTATCTCTCTCGGTTTCCAACATGTGCTGGGAAACATATCTCCTAAAGGTATCTTCTCACAACAAGTACCATTCAAATGCGATTTCTGTATGGGAATTTCACTGCATAATCTTTCCTCGTATATGGGGTGTCTCAGAAGGTAAGGCCAGTGTTTGAGGTTATCATAGGCGACGTCATTTGCAACATAAAAAGTGAATACCATTTTTTCGTATTCAAACCTGTATGCAAAAAAAGTAGAGTTTCGGAGACGCTGTCTTTTCACGCCATATTGAACATCACGCATTTCCAGTCATTGTGTGCGTTTTCTATAGCTATCATTTGTGTACGGTTATGTAGCTAAGTGTGGCATCCAATGCTAAATGTAACTCCGAAACAACTAATACGGAAAAACTGTTTTCATATTTTTGTTGCAAATAAGGTCCTAAAACATCTCATCATGGATGCGCCTTACCTTTTGATACGCCACGTGTAGAATGTCGATGGCGTTACATCTACCCGCTTCGTGTGGTTGCCCGGAAACGCTTTTTATTTGTGTGTCCAGGCAAGTAGTACACGCCACTCCAATTTGAAGTTTTTTCACGCCGTCCTCATGATGCCGCAGATTTTATGGCCTGCAGGATGTTTGCTGTAATATTTGTTAACATTGTACAGAACCACATAACACCTGGCGTAGACGTCATAAACCGAACATTGTCTACACTCTGTCGCGTAACAAGGCTGCAGATGCGGGAGTAAAAATAAGTCGACCCAAACTGTCCCATGGCATATGGTAATAGAGTGACTGTGACACTGAACATTTTTCGGGTGGAGTAGGTTTCAAATCCCAGATCGCTGCCACGATGTAACGTTCCAGTGATTTATTTAAATAATATCAGGTGAAGGAGTGAGCAGAAAGAGTGTTAATTTCCTATTATGCAGCTTAGCTAGTGTTCAGTCTCTAATCACTTAGTGGTACTTAGGACATACTAACTTTTCTTTTCCTGTTACTGTAACACATAGAGAATCAGAAATCAAAACCGTTTAAAAAATACTCAGAACTCGACAACTGATAGAAAACAACTAGCTCCAACCTTAAGACTGACAGATTCGTAAAACAGTCATGATGTTTTATTTCCATGTAGCTTCCTTTATTTCTAGCGTGTAATTAACTAGCTGTATAAGTGTTTAATTGCGTCCCTATTTCACAGCGAGAATCAGGGAGAACTGTATCCAAGTGGAATTCGCGAGCAGAAAAAAAATTGGTTACGTTTTGCAGCGGAAGTCGATGGTACACCCAGTGCGTCAAGCAACTAAGCTGTGTGCAACATCGCAAGGTGACCATGACAGCCTGCATGGCGTGAAACAGGCGGCTGTTGGGAGGTCTCCACGCTCACTGCACACCGTACCAAAGCGTGCTATCTCGCTGCAGCGCAGTTGTCGCTGAGTCCAGTACGTGAAGACCGAAGGTTATGTACCGGTAGCCCCATCTAAAGTTGTTGGCCCTAATATTTCGAAAGCGGTGAAATTCAGCGAAGAAAAGTTTTCAAGAAGTCTTACGACGCAAAAGATTGAATAATTAGAGATATGATTAAAAGAGTGACTTTTATCAAGATGGTAAAGCGGTAAAATGATTTTTGTCTTATTTAACTAGAACCACGTAATTTCCCTAACAGTGTATTAAAAATCTTGAAAAGAACTTCGCAACTAAAGGCTTTCGGAACACAACAGAAACCTTTCCATCAGTGTGGAACTTGACGCACATCGTGGTCAAATATGCGGAAATTGTTCTCGTTTTTTTTTTTTTGTTTTTTCTTGCAGCAATTGGCTACAGCTTGGTATAAATATACGATAACACATACAGAGAAATCATAGTATAAATAGTTTGAACAACGATTTAAGATTATTTTCCAGCATGAACTCAGGCACAATACTTTATCTAACTAATATTGACATGATATCATCTGTAAACGAAAGAGAATATAAGAAACAATCAAACAGACGCTGGGAAGCTTACGCCTGCAGATTAAAATGTTTATGCAACCACAAACACCACAGCAAATTTCAAATAGACACGTTACTATCTTGTATAAAACAAAAACGTCTTAATATATTTGAATATCTTCATGACCAAATAAAACAGAGTAACTTGCTGGTAAGGCCGCCAGGAGTGGCCGAGCGGTTCTAGGCGCTTCAGTCTGTAGTTCAAAGTTCTAGGGGACTGATGACCTCAGATGTTAAGTCCCATAGCGCTCAGAGCCATTTGATCCATTTTTGAACTTGCTGGTAGGGCATCTACAATTTCACAAAGTATATCATAATACTCGTACTTCAAAGAATCTTTCGTCAGAGGCAGTAAAAGTTATCCTTCATTTCCTGTGGATGTGGATGGAATAAGTTAAATCATAGGTGGTATGCAGTCGCTCTGTTTGGGTCGCAGCGTAGAATTGACCTTTATGGCACAATGAAAGACACCAGTCCTCTGCCCATTACCCCTCGCCCAGTTTCCGAGGATAAATCGAAATCGGCAGATAGTAAATATACAGGACCAGAAACACTGATCCGCTTCCTTTACTGGTCGACATTAGCGTTGTAAACCAATCCTACATGATTTGTGATCCGCCTGACTGGCATGCAACCAACATAACGTAGTTGTCTAGCGGGTCCTCTAATCGCCTTGCGGTACAGTCGTTCGACTATACAAAATTGATGCCACGAGAGACCACTAGACAACACTGTTCCTTAAGGCAAGCAGTGCGGTGTAACATCACACGATGATACTGCAAAAACTAGAAAAACACGTTATTAGAGATGAGCTAATCCCTAACGCTTGTACAGGTTACAATTATTTTCAAAAGCGGTACCATCTCATTACAATCTGTAACAACTGACTATGACACGTAAACTATGTAGCAATCCTTAAACAAAGTAAATGTTTGCATGAACAAGATATTCTGAGACAATGTCTGGACTATTAAAGGTCTATGACAGTTCGAAGTATTTTTCCTCTCCTTTCTATAAGGCACCTGCTAAATGTCCCAGTGACGATTGGTTTTTCCTTAAACTGGTCGTTAAAGCAACTAGTTAAAGAAAACGCGATAAACAGCGGTAAACGCTCTATACAAAACGCAATATTAATGGAGTATAATCAGTAACGTCACTGTATAAATTATTCATGAAGAATTATTTGCCCATATGTTTGAACTATAAATGACATGACGAAATTTTTTGTTCTTGATCTGGACAGAAACCCAGCAGACGCAGCCACTACTAACTAAAATACACTTCGCATCTGCCTGGGACTTGATCAAGGCAACGATCATCAATGCTGACTAACCGTAAAGAGACGTGAAATATAAAGGTTTTCACCAGTATTAGTTAACACATCTGAACTTGAAACGAAATGATTTCTACTACATCAAAACCATTATCGCCCTGTTAACTAACCAGGAAAGACGTTTAATATACTCTCCTTCAGAAGTAACCAAGTATGCACGTGCTGAAAATTGAAATGCTATGATTTAAAATGTTGTGACGGGATTTTCTACCCAACACGTTATCGGATTGTTAACTAAGTAAATTCAGATGTTATAAAAGGAATTTATTTACCAGCAGCGAGCTGTATCGATATGAGATGAAGGTACAATTTGTTTTGCTTGCCCGGGAATCGAATCCAGCGCGTACTGTCGCTGTTTCCCATCCATAAATAGACGTTAAGTATCAACTGCTTGCTCACCAGTAGTGAGATGCTCGCATGTTTCACTAGAAATAACGGTACCTATCGTTATTGTTGGCTATTCATGAACAGACATTAAATATGCAAATTATTTTTCGGTGGTAGGTCAGTGTGCACATGCTAGGGTGTAAAATGAAATTATGAATGTCTGTGCTGGACCTGGATTGCATTCCTATAGATCCGAATTCGAATTCCAGTCGAGGACCAAAACTTGCAACGTCTCAGCTTCAAATTAAATATGAACACTGTGAACGAAATAACCATTCCTAAATTAAATGAAATAAACTTTTTAGTGCTAGTTTACTGGCGACAGAGTCTGTGCCTTCGGCAGCTGCCGCCTTTGTTGTGGCGAAATTGAAACAGGCTCTGACGCCGTTGGTAGTGAAGGGATATTGTGTTTAATGCGGATTCTGAACCACTGTGCGAACTAACATTCTGGAGTTGGCGTTACCATAGGTTAATTAGATCTTTTCGTGAATGTTAAAAACGGACGCCATGAGTGGGAATCGAACCTAGACCCCGCATCTTTCAAACTACGATCACACCAGCAGACCACCGCATCTCGCAGTTAGAAACGTCCTGATTCGGTTGTTGTGCCCGACGATGCGCCAAGAAGCTGTGAAAAAAGCCGGCTCTCTCGATTGACTGGTTAATTACCTGCTAGTTTCTAATGCAGGTATTATTCTAATCTCATGACTGCGTGATATAAAGACCATTCTAGTCTTCATAGCTCCGATTTGATGCCAATATGAAATTTTTTCTATGACAACTAATGTTTTATTTCGAGAAATACAACTTCTGCGTGTGAGGGTACCAGATAATTCGATGGTTACTGTCACGATTGCTATAATTGTCTTCATTATGCTGCTACTATACCTGTGATTGAAGGAAAGGTATATGCTCTATGATCCTTTTTAGTACCATCTGCCCAAATATATTAATTACGTTGTTTCTACCATGTATAGGGAATACTTTTCGATTTAATGTTGGAAATCTTCGTTAATCACATTAAAATTAAATTAATTGCTGAAACCTTTATTTGAGAGCAAAAATCGTGTTGCTTTTCTTTATTTATTTGCGCTTAACATCGATGCTTTTAAAATGCGAAATCTGGAGGTAAAACACTACTCAAAATGCACGGATGTTGATGTCTGCTGTTAAATGTCAAGTGTATGCTTTACAGATGAATTGGTCAGACTGGTGTGAATCATATGGGAGCTACAGTGCTGCTGATTAATGTCTCCCTCATTTTTGTGTGTCGTGTTTAATAAACTACCGAAAAGACCATATGCAGTATGCAATAAAGTAATAAAAATTGATTTCAACTTATCATGATAACGGTACACAAAAGTCCGCCTTCTTAAGGCAAAATACCCCAAATCATTACGAATTAGCAAGAGAAAGTTAAAAAATCATTCAGTGCCACACTTCAGTCAATATCATTGACAGAAGCAGAAAAAAAGGGAGTAACATGAGTGCATTTCTGTAAATGTTGTGTCTATACATCCATAGACTAGAGAATAAGGTAGGGATGTAATGGCGGAGACGTTTTCATTCGATGTCTTTACTGATTGTTGATCTGCCTTCGAGATTCTGTTTTACAGAGGAGGAGGAAGTATTGTCGCCACCAGTATCCGAACCGACAGCAAGTGCAATCTGCAATTTCATGTCCAAACACTTTAACCCTACGCTAGCAGCCATATGCATCAAATCTGTCCTCCTTGTCGCCTCATTCGTAGATTCGTCAATGCTAAACAGCGACGTAAATAGCGATGATAAGATATTAGTGAGTGAATTTAGAAGGAAACTTTTGCACCAGTCCAGGAAGTAATTCGATGGCCACATGGCTGCGAAATGTATGCTGCATTGTTGCCAATTCTCCATTAGGCCGGTGACAGGCAGAAGACGCCTGCTAACGCGAAAAGTGTCCTCAGCTTGTAACCATAGGACAAGCTCGCGCAACACAGACGTGGCAGGGCCGGCATGGCGCTAGCGCCGGTTGCTACCACTTTGACGGGGACCTGAATTAACAAACGGAAAGTCCAATTAGCTACCGATGCAACTTGAACATCAGATATAAATATCGGGGGAGTAATTTACGGGACCCTCCTTTTAAGTAGCTGTCATAGCATTTCTTGTTATTGTGTCTAATAAGAACTGCAAACTAAAACAAAAATTATTCTCCGGAACCGATTAGCAGTATCACCTGACGCCGTTAACAGAATGAGTAAATAATATTGTTTTGGCTATTAAATACGTGAAAATAATTTTTATTGCGTAGGACTTCTTTGGCACTACTGCTGACATAATAAAACAGATGAAACCACAGCATGACACTGATTACAAAACGCGAACATCAACAAAGACATTTCATAAACAGCGAATAACACATTATTTCATCTACATCTATATTTCACAAGCCACATTACGGTGTGTGATACAGGGCGCAATATATACCACTATCTTTTCCCCATTTGTTTACTCCAGAGCCGACCGCTGTGACCGAGCGTTTCTAGGCGCTTCAGTCCGGAACTGCGCTGCTGCTCCGGTCGCACGTTCGAATCCTGCCTCGGACAAGGATGTGTGTAATGTCGTTCTAAGTGTAGGGGACTGATGACCTCAGATCTTAAGTCTCATAGTGCTTAGAGCCATTTGAACCATTTTGTTTACTCCAGGCGCGAATATTTCGTAGGATGAACGATTGCTAGTAAACCTCTGTGTGCGCAAGAATCTCTCTAATTTTATCCCCATGGTCTTTCCGCACGATGTAAGTAGTAGGAATCCATACATTAGCTGACTATTCACGTTTCGTAAGCTCTCGGTATTATACAGCTGTGCATACCGCTATGTGGGATCCCTTTGTTGCAGCGTCTGCAACTAAAAGTGACTAAGCATCTCTCTGAAGTTTTCGTGCTCACTAAATTACCGCGTAACCAACGGTGTTGCTCTTGTTTGGCTTTTAGAATAGTGAGTAGCTTTTAAGTATTTGTCAAACGATTGATTTGTAAGCTATCAGTTAGCACACCTGAAATTGAAACAAAATGACGAAATATTTTGCGCTAAATCAAGACTCTTATCTCCCTGTTAACTGACCACGAAAGACGTTTAATATACTTTCCTTTACAAGTACCCACGTGAGCACGTGTTGAAAATTGCAACTGTGTGATGTAAAATTTTGGCCGGCCGGTGTGGTCGTGCGGTTCTAGGCGCTTCAGTCTGGAACTGCGTAACCGCTACGATCGCACGTTCGAATCCTGCCTCGGGCATGGATGTGTGTGATGTCCTTAGGTTAGTTAGGTTTAGGTAGTACTAAGTTCTAGGGGACTGATGACCTCAGATGTTAAGTCCCATATTGCTCAGAGCCATTTGAACCACAATGCTTCCGTCTGTTCGTCAGAGGTATTCGGGAAGCAGTATAATATTCCAACAACACCGGTCCCCAGTCCATACAGCGAATTGTGTAAAACAGTGGTTTCAAATGAAAGGAGACATCGATCTACTGGAGTGGCCTCCAAAAAGTGCTGACCTCAGTCTTGTAGAGCACGTATGGGCAGAGATGGAGAAAATCATTAGGTATAGAAGACGTACACCAACAACCAAGGCATCGCTGTCCGAAGCAGTTCATGATTCATGGGAAGAGCTGTCGCAGAATAACAGATTCATCCGGAATCTTGTTGCCTCTGTTCCCCGGCGGCTAAATGCTGTTGTAGAGGAGGATGCAGACTGGACATGATACTGAATCCATTGTGTCATTAGGGAGGAAACTTTATGACAAAACAACGTTTTGTTTACCGTTCGATTACTCTTACTGAGCATTTGCGTTACTATGAACAAAAGGAAAATGTGTTTGCCTTAAACTTTTTTGAAATGAAGGTGTAATATAACTAAATCGAAAACGACTGATCATCACCAGCTAAGACATTTAATTGAAAGAAGAAGACCATAATATACACATAAATCAATTAGTCTATTGCACTTTTTTACAGTCATTCAAAGGACTATTGATTTTAAATTATTTTGTGATCGTTGATCAAGAAGATCAAGATGACTATGAGAACAATATTTTTTTTTCACATAGCAAATGACATCAAATCCGATGAGGCCATCAAAGTGAAAGAATTAATTTTGTTTGACGTCAGTGAGAAGGAATACTACTTTGAGTTATTTGTGCAGGCAGGACTCCGGTACCGACGGGAGCATAAAAGAGAGATTATTTTTATTTAATACTGAGTGGAAAACACAATACAGAAATCGAATAATCAGAAAAGTGCGAGTATGACTCTGTTCTGTACAAACACAATTACGTACTTAGACAACAGTAATTCCCTTTCCTTAACGCCCTGGTGCAAGTTTTTGTATTGGACACCACTTCGGTGACTTGTGTGCCCCAAGCGGGTAGAGGCCAAGTACAGTTAAATGGGTAATCCGATACACGCGATGTTTCTGGCCAATCGTTACATCATTGAGAGGTGAACACTAGGTTAAAATGAAGACTGACAACTCAATGGTATAAACGAGATTGGATCCTGCGACTTTCCTAATTGCAGGCGCGCACTTTACCGCTAAATCAGCAGACCCAAAACATCCGACCAATATTCGTCTGTAGCTTTTATAGATTACGTTTGCGAGTATCAGAACGTTTGACATACCAGGCTGTATCTTTCGAGAGAAGTAACTTACGAGCTTAAATTTATTTACGCAGCCACGGGACAGTAGACCTTAGCACCTGGCACAAATTTCTACTTCATATCTTTACATGTCCTGAGAACATGATATCTTAGTAGACGGAAAGACAGGCAGATGGATAACAAATGGTAAAGAAAATGTATTTTTCCGTGCCATATCATTACAAATCTATAATTTTCGGATTTATTCCTTTGCTTGTACTTTATTACTTTATGTATCTGCACACACTGCAAAATTCCAAACTTTTGTGGTAGTTCTGTGACGCTCCTGTATGACTGTGGAATGAACATAGACAAAGAGAATTTCGCGGCCGGATTTACGTAATCTGTTGATAATCCTCAACCACTTGGGGTACTTTGAATTAATCAGACAGACTTTTTTTGTAGTTTTATCGTGATAAGTTGCATTTCATTTTTCTAAGTATAGTGCATACTGAATATGTATTTTAGTTACTTCTGTAAACGAAACATCGTCCCCCCTATAAATCGTCGCATGAACGACAAAATAGATATAGAACTACGTGACCACGGAATAGTAAAACTACAGAAATCACTCATCAGAAGAATGGGCACTGCACCTGCAAGTATACCAACTGGATTATACACAAATTATGCGAAAGAACTTGCTCCTTTCCTAACATAATTTTACCGTAGATGTCCTGATGAGCCATCCCAACGATTGGAAAAAAGCACATTTGCAGGAAGGGTCGTCGGAAAGAGGCACAAAACTATAGGTCTACATTTCTGACGTCGGTCTGTTGTAGAACTTCGTAATCTGTTTCATGCTCGTACATTAAACAAGTTTCGGTGTTTCAAAATCTACTCTGTAAGAATCAACACGATTTCCATAAACAAGGATCGTGTGCAACTCAGAATGCTCTGTTCGCCCACGAGATTCCAGGTAGATGCTATGTTCCTTGACTTAATGCAGTCTTGACTTCTGACAATCGTTTGACCAATACTTAAATACTGCTCATCATTCTGAGATCCGTACCAGGTAGAATAGCCAAAATAGAGAAAATCCAAGTAATCCTTTAGTTACTGGATTATTTAGTAAGCACGAAAGGGTCAGAGAGTTGCTTATGCAATTCCAGGTGAAGACGCTGCAGAAGAGTCAGCCTCCACGGTGGTACGGTCTACTGTTTAATACCTAGACTGTAGGTAACTTGAATCGTCGGGCAATAAATTGCTTCTTCCTAGTTATATCTCGCAGAAAGACCGTGAAGATAAAATTAGAGATATTAGAAAGCACATAGATGCTTACCAGCAATCGTCCTTCCCACGAAAAATTCGTGCCTGGAGCAAACAATTGGAGAAGTGATAGTAATGTAGAAGGTGCCCTCTATCATACACCGTAACACGGCTTGTGAGATGTAGATGAAACAATGTGTTATTCGCTGTTTATGAAATGTCTTTGTTGATGTTCGCGTTTTGTAATCAGTGTCATATTGTGGTTTCATCTGTTTCATTATGTGTCAGCAGTAGTGCCAAAGAAATCCTATGTAATAAAAATTATTTTCACGTCTTTAATAGCAAAAAGAATATTATTTACTCATTCTGTTAACGCCGTCAGGTGATACTACAGAACCTAATCGCTTCTGGAGAATAATTTTTGTTTTAGTTTGCAGTTCTTATAAGACATATTAACAAAAATTGCTACGACAGCTACTTAAAAGGAGTGCCCCATAAATTATTCCCTCGATATTTATATCTGATGTTCAAGCGGCAATCGGTAGCTAATTGGCCTTTCTTCTTCTTTTAGTGTTCAACCCTGAGGTTGGTTTGCAACAGAGCGCCATTCCTCTCTTCTGTCTGACTTCCTCTTCATTTCCACATATGTGTTACATCCAACGTCATCCATGATCTGTTGCATGTATGCTATCCTTGGACGCCCCCGCCGATTCCTTCCCTCAATAGCTCCTTCTGCTATTGTTCCAATGATGTTGTTGTGTCGTAGGATGTGCCCTACAAGTTTTTCTCCTTTTGTTCGGATGTGCCTCCACAGAGATCTGGTTTCCCGTACTCTTCTAAGCACCTCTTCATTTGTTACTTTGTCTCTCCAGCTGATCTTCATAATCCTTCAATAGCATCACATCCCCAGGGCCTCTAGCCGTCTTCTTTCTTCTCTTCTTCTCAAGTTTCACATCCGTATAGGACTACACTCCAAACAAAACCTTTCATGATACGTTCCCTTATTTTCAGACTGATGTTATTGCTGGTGAGTAAATTCCTTCTTCGATTAAATGCAGTTTTGGTCTTTTGTATTCTGCTCGCACTTTCTTTCCGGCTTCTATCATCCCTTGTGATTTTGCTTCCCAGGTAAGTAAATTCCTCTATCACTTCCAGCTCCTCTCTTCCAATTCTCATTCTCAGAGGTTCATATTCTGCTCCTGTACTGTATACCATCACTTTAGTCTTTTTCTTGTTGATTCTCATTCCATACTGATTGCTTAGAATTTTTTCCATTGTTCTGAGGACTTCCTCTAGATCTTCTTTTGTCTCCGTGACTATAGCAATATCATCTGCATAACGTAGCATGTCTATCTTCTGCCCATTAATTTTGATCCCCACCTCAGTAGTTTCTCGAACTTGGTCTATAGCTTCCTGGATGTAAGCATTGAATATAAGAGGAGAGAGAGCACATCCCTGTCTTAGCCATTTCTAATATTTGCTTCTCGTTCCTGGTGACAGTTCCTAATCACTGCCACCTCATTCTTATAGAAACTGAGTATCACATGGATGCCTTTGTACTTTATTCCACTTTTCCTCAGCAGTCTGAACATCTCTTGCCAGATAACGTTATCAAATGCCTTTTTCATGTTTACAAAGGCAATATAAGTTGGTTTATTTTTCTGTAATTGCTTTTCGATAACGAGTCTCAGTGCCAGAATCGCCTCTCTGGTTCCCAATCCCCTTCTGAAACCAAACTGATCTTCACTCAGCATATCCTCCCCCTTCTCTTCAGCTCTCTTCAGAACTATTTTTATGAGAATTTTTGATGCATGTGATATTAGGCTCAGAGTTCGGTACTGTTCACATTTTGTATCTGCTGCCTTCTTTGGTATAGGAACAATGATACATTTCTGGAAGTCTTTGGGATCTCTCCTGTGTTATGGATGGACCTAATAAGTTTAAGCAGCATCATTTTCATGCTGTCACCAGCATCCTTTGTAAGTTCTGCAGGGATGTCATCAATACACATTGCTTTGTTGTCCCATAGTTCTTTTAGAGCTCTATCAAATTATTCTTGCAGAATGTCATCTCCCTTGTCGTCTTCATCTACTTGCTTTTCTCTTCCTATTACTTCTTCCAAAAGAGGTGTTCCGGCATACAACTCCTCTATGCATTCTTTCGATCTCTTTACCACGTCTTCACCAAACAGCAATTTCTCCTCTTTATTTTCTATTGTGCCTGAGAGTGTTGTTTTACGTTTGTTAAAAAATTGATTTACTGTTCTGTAGGCTAAACCAGTTCTTCCGTTTTGCATATTTTCTTCCAATTCCCCAAACATTTCTTCAAGAAAATTTTCTTTTGCTTTCCTAGCTTCTCTATTAACTAAATTCCTTAGTCTTCTGTATTCACCTTTTTCTTGTTCATCAGTTTCAGTTTTGTATAATCTCCTGTTTTCTATAATATCAATAATATCTGAAACGAAACTTCCTGGCAGATTAAAACTGTGTGCCCGACCGAGACACGAACTCGGGACCTTTGCCTTTCGCGGGCAAGTGCTCTACCAACTGAGCTACCAAAGCACGACTCACGCCCGGTACTCACAGCTTTACTTCTGCCAGTACCTCGTCTCCTACCTTCCAAACTTTACAGAAGCTCTCCTGCGAACCATGCAGAACTAGCACTCCTGAAAGAAAGGATATTTCGGACACATGGCTTAGCCACAACCTGGGGGATGTTTCCAGAATGAGAAATCTCATTCTGGGAATAATATCTGCTGTTATCCATTTCCTCTTGTTTTTGGGTTAAATTCTTCCAACTATCTTTTCAGCTGCTTTGTATATACCAGATTTAATTCGATCCCAGTCTTCATTTACTCCACCATGTTGAACATTTTTAGCTATGTTGTTTGTGTCATGAGCATAGTTTTTTGCCAGTCCATGTTTTCAGTTTTTCTAGTTCCCATTTAAGTTTTACTGGTTTCTTCTTCAAACGTTTGAATCTCAGTGAACTTTTCATCATGACCAGGTTATAATCACTGCCTATGTCTGCAGATGGATAGCTCCTGCAATCTTTTATCTGGTTCCTAAAACGTGCTTTCACTAGAATGTAATCAACCTGTTGTCTCATCAGGTCTCCAGGGATATTCCATGTGTATCTTCTTCGTTTGTGATGTTGGAAAAGTGTGTTTGCAACAACTAATTGGTGCCTCGAGCAGAACTCGAAAAGTCGATCTTCTCTTTCATTTCTTCTTCCATGTCCATACTGGCCAACAGTTCCTTCCTCCGGTTCTTCACCCATAATCGTGTTCCAGTTGTCCATGGCAATCAGGTTATCATCTCCCTTAACATTTCTTGTTGTATTACTTTTTCTTCGTATATTTCATCAATGACTGCATCTTCTTCTTTGGATGTTGGTATGTATATTTGTATTATCACAGTGTCCTTTGGTTTAGTTTCAAGTTAGACTAGTATTATTCATGAGCTATATCGCACATATCCCTTGACACTTGAGCCAACGCCGGCCCTGCCACGTCTGTGTTGCGCGAGCTTGTCCTATGGTTACAAGCTGAGGACACTTTTCGCGTTAGCAGGTGTCTTCTGCCTGTCACCAGCCTAATGGAGAATTGGCAACACTGCAGCATACATTTGGCAGCCATGTGGCCTTCGAATTACTTCCTGGACTGGTGCAAAAGTTTCCTTCTAAATTCACTCACTAATATCTTATGATTATCATTAAATATCCTGAATGGCTCTCCCTTAGAGGATGATATAGAAGGTATCAAATGAATAATTTTGATTCCAGGAAGCTCCTTTCAACAGAAACTGCAGCTGGTTTCGCTATTTACGTCGTTGTTTAGCTGACGAATCTACGATTGAGGCGACAAGGAGGACAGATTTGATGTATGTGGCTGCTAGCGTAGGGTTAAAGTGTTTGGACATGAAAGTGCAGATAGCACTTGCTGTCGGTTCGAATACTGGTGGCGACAATACTTTCTTCTCCTCTGTAAAACAGAATCTCGAAAGCAGATCAACAATCAGTAAAGACATCGAATTGAAACCTCTCCGCCATTACATCGCTACCTCTAATCTCTAGACCGTGGATGTATAGACACAACATTTACAGAATTGCACACATGTTAATCCCTTTTTTTCTGCTTCTGTCAATGATATTGACTGAAGTGTGGCACTGAATGATTTTTTAACTTTCTCTTGCTAATTCGTAATGATTTGGGGTATTTTGCCTTAAGAATGCAAACTTTTTGTACGGTTATCATGATAACTTCCCCATGAATCATGGACCTTGCCGTTGGTGGGGAGGCTTGCGTGCCTCAGCGATGCAGATGGCTGTACTGTAGGTGCAACCACCACGGAGGGGCAACAGTCTGGATGACTGACTGACCTGGCCTTGCAACATTAACCAAAACGGCCTTGCTGTGCTGGTACTGCGAACGGCTGAAAGCAAGGGCAAACTACGGCCGTAATTTTTCCCGAGGGCATGCAGCTTTACTGTATGGATAAATGATGATGGCGTCCTCTTGGGTAAAATATTCCGAAGGTAAAATAGTCCTCCATTCGGATCTCCAGGCGGGGACTACTCAGGAGGACGTCGTTATCAGGAGAAAGAAAACTGGCGTCCTACGGATTGGAGCGTGGAACGTCAGATCCCTTAACCGGGTAGGTATATTAGAAAATTTAAAAAGGGAAATGGATAGGTTAAAGTTAGATATAGTGGGAATTAGTGAAGTTCGGTGGCAGGAGGAACAAGACTTTTTGTCAGGTGAATACAGGGTTATAAACACAAAATCAAATAGGGGTAATGTAGGAGTAGGTTTAATAATAAATAAAAGAATAGGAGTGCGGGTAAGCTACTACAAACAGCATAATGAACGCATTATTGTGGCCAATATAGACACGAAGCCCATGCCTACTTCAGTAGTACAAGTTTATATGCCAACTAGCTCTGCAGATGATGAAGAAAATGATGAAATGTATGATGAGATAAAAGTAATTATTCAGGTAGTGAAGGGAGACCAAATTTAATAGTCATGGGTGACTGGAATCCGAGAGTAGGAAAAGGGAGAGAAGGAAACATAGTAGGTGAATATGGATTGGGGCTAAGAAATGAAAGAGGAATCCGCCTGGTAGAGTTTTGCACAGAGCATAACTTAATCATAGCTAACACTTGGTTCAAGAATCATGAAAGAAGGTTGTATACATGGAAAAATCCTGGAGATACTAGAAGGTATCAGATAGATTATATAATGGTAAAACAGAGATTTAGGAACCAAGTTTTAAATTGTAAGACATTTCTAGGGGCACATGTGGACTCTGACCACAATCTATTGGTTATGAACTGTAGATTAAAACTGAAGAAACTGCAAAAAGGTGGGAATTTAAGGAGATGGGCCCTGGATAAACTGAAAGAACCAGAGGTTGTACAGAGTATCAGGGAGAGCATAAGGGAACAATTGACAGAAATGGGGGAAAGAAATGCAGTAGAAGAAGAATGGGTAGCTCTGAGGGGTGAAGTAGTGAAGGCAGCAGAGGAACAAGTAGGTAAAAAGACGAGGGCTAGTATAACTCCTTGGGTAACGGAGGAAATATTGGACTTAATTGATGAAAGGAGAAAATATAAAAATGCAGTAAATGAAGCAGGCAAAAAGGAATACAGACGTCTCAAAAATGAGATCGACAGGAAGTGCAAAATGGCTAAGCAGGGATGGCTAGAGGACAAATGTAAGGATGTAGAGGCTTATCTCACTAGGGATAAGATAGATATTGCCTACAGGAAAATTAAAGAGACCTTTGGAGAAAAGACAAGCACTTGTATGAATATCAAGAGCTCAGATGGAAATCCAGTTCTAAGCAAAGAAGGGAAAGCAGAAAGGTGGAGGGAGTGTTGTGTCGATTCCCTAAGGTCTCGACACAATGAGTGGCTAGGTGCACGCGAAACTAACGCAGACGGGCGTAAATTCTGAAACAGGAGACTGGATGAAAACTATAAAGAAAAGAAGAGAGATTTTAATATACTTAACTTTAATGTAGTCTTGTTCTTGTTGAAATACATCTCTTGCATAGTAGTAAGCAATTAGCAATGATACACATGGCGCCTTGCTAGGTAGTAGCGATGGACTAGCTGAAGGCTATTTAATCTGTCTCTCGGCAAATGAGAGGAATACTTGGTAGGTCTAGTCGCAAGCTATGTCGTCCGTACAACTGGGGCGAGGTCATGTCCGTGTCTTGTGACCTGCCATGTGGTGGCGCTAGGATTGCGAGTACACAGTGGCGACACGCGGGTCCGACATGTACTACAGGACCGCGGCCGATTTAAGTTACCACCTAGCAAGTGTGGTGTCTAGCGGTGACACCACATTCCTCCCCCGCAAATCGGCGAACGGTCGTGAGATAAGGCTTCCGCCCGCCGTGGGGAGGACCCCATGTTGACGTATGCGATGAGGTGGGGAGCCTAACAACAGGCGAGGCTGTGCCACCCGCACCCGGCCATTCGGTCCGAGGGGAGCTAGGAAACGCCTGCAAACCTAGTCCAGGGTGCACGTCAACATGAGGTGTATGCGCACGTAATGATATAAGAGGAGCCGCGGGGTCGACCTCCATGTGGTCGGAGCACCCGACGGGCGAAGACGACATCTGGTCCGGAGCGGGCAAGAAGTCCATGGCGGAGGACGGCTGGTCACGGGAAGCAAGCGGCGGCGCGTGACCCAGGGAGGCGCCATGCGGTTGCAGCGAAGCGTCCGCTGCGGGCGGCGCCGGCGGCGGCTGCGGCGGCGCGACGCCATGAGGCAAAATGGAAGGCATCGTCGGTAACACCTGGGGATGAGGCGAGCCAGTAGATGGGTCCCCAGGGCGCTGACCTGACGGCTCCGTCGCTGAAAGCAGACGGGGAGCGGCAGAACCCAGGCGACGACAGAGGCGCAGCTGATTGAGATGCCGACGCACCTCACCAGAGGCCCCCAAAACCAAATACATCGCGCGGCCGAGGCAGCGAAGAATGCGCCCTGCGAGCCAACGCCGTGAACCGCGATAGTTGCGATAATAGACAACGTCGCCAGGAGCAAAAGCAGGAGTCTGCCGCTGCACAGGAACCAGATGTGGCGGATGCAGCAAAGACATCAGAGTTCGATGAGGACGACCATGGAGCAACTCAGCCGGCGAGCGACCATCGCGGGGCTGAGAGCGATATGAGGACAAAAAGAGCAACAAAGCGTCCTCCCGAGAATGCGACTCTTTCAACTTCAACATCTGTGACTTGAAAGTCCGGACCAATCGTTCCGCGGCACCGTTTGACTGAGGCGAAAACGGCGCGGACGTCAGATGTTGAATACCATTGGCCTGGCAGAATGACTGAAATTCTGCGGACATGAATTGTGGGCCATTGTCGGAAACAATAGTCTGCGGAAGACCTTCAATGCAAAAGATAGCAGACAAGGCTTGGATTGTGGCAGAAGACGTCGTGGAAGACATCCTGACAACAAAAGGAAAATTACTGAAAGCATCGACCACAACCAACCATCGAGCATTCCAGAATGGACCAGCAAAATCGATGTGCAAGCGTTGCCAAGGGGAAGTGGCTTTCGGCCAAGCAAAGAATTTCCGCGGCGGTGCGGATTGTTGTTCGGCACACGCCACGCAAGAGGAGCACATATTCGTAATCGCAGCATCGATTCCGAACCAAGTACAATGCTGACGAGCAAGCTGTTTCGTTCGCACTATACCCCAATGTCCTTGGTGGAGAAGCTTTAAGACAGCTGACTGTAACGAACGTGGGACCACGACTCTGGACTGATCATTATCAGAACGCAACAACAAAACACCACGTCGTACAAAAAGTCTCTCCTTGTGAGCAAAAAAACGGCGAACCAAAGGATCCTCGATCCGTGACTTTGACAAGGGCCATTGCGTAGCAACAAAACGCAAAACAGTAGCAAGGACAGGGTCAGCAGCTGTGGCAGTAGCTACACGACGAAAATCAATCGGAAACGATGCGACCACGTCATCGGCTTCCGAATCAATGAACATGCAAGCAAGTTCGGAAGAATCGAATGCTTTATCCTCAGCAACAGGCAAACGGGACAACGCATCAGCGTTTCCGTGCTTAGCAGTGGACCGATACAAGATATCGTAGCGGTACTGCGAGAGAAAAAGAGACCAGCGAATGAATTTCTGCGCTGTACGTGGAGGTACAGGCTTGTTTGGATGAAAAAGTGATGTCAAAGGTTTGTGGTCCGTGATGATTGTAAAGTGACGACCATACAAGAAATCGTGAAACTTTGTTACACCAAACACAAGAGCCAAAGCTTCCTTCTCTATTTGTGAATAATTTCTTTGCGCAGATGAGAGCAATTTGGACGCAAAGGCAATAGGGCGATCATGCAAGCCATCCTTGTGCGCAAGCACAGCACCGATCCCGAAATCCGATGCATCTACCATCAACAAAAGGGGTTTTCGGGGATCGAATGGCGTAAGGCAAGTATTTGAAAGTAACGCCGATTTCAACTGGCGAAAGGCGCGTTCGCATTCCGTCGTCCAGACGAACGGAACACCTTTACGGCGTAAGCGATGAAGCGGAGCTGAAATAGAAGAAGCATTGCGCACAAATCGATGATAATAATTTACCTTACCCAGCACACTCTGTAGCTGTTTTAAGTTCTGCGGTGACGGCAAGTCCTGAATGGCACGAAGGTGCTCTGGACTCGGATGTATACCTTGGGCGTTAAGGACATGGCCCAGGTACGGTAAGTCCCGAGCAAAGAACACACATTTGTCCTTCCTCAAGCGAAGACCATTTTGTCGCAATACCTGAAATAATGTTCGGAGATTTTGCAAATGTTCGGCTTCTGTCTTTCCTGAGATCACAATATCGTCCAGATAGTTCGCAGCAGTAGGGACCGACGCACAAATAGTTTGTAAATATTGCTGAAATAAAGCAGGGGCGGATGCACACCCGAATGGCAGTCTTTTGAAGCGATACAAGCCAAGATGCGTGTTAACCACTAAGACGCGCTGGGATTCTTCGTCCACAGGTATTTGCAAGTACGCATCGGCTAGGTCCAATTTTGAAAAATATTTTCCCGGGCACAGTTTGTCAAAAAGATCTTCCGGGCGGGGCAAAGGAAAAGTAGCAGTCACAAGTTGAGGATTCACAGTTGCCTTGAAGTCCACGCAAAGTCTCAATTTTCCGGAAGGTTTTGGCAAAATGACTAAGGGTGAGGCCCAGAGAGAAGCCTGCACACGTTCAATGACACCTTGAGATTCTAATTCGGCTAATGTTCTTGCGACCTCATCACGCAATGCGTGGGGAACATTGCGCGCTCTGAAAAATTTTGGTTGCGCGTTATCTTTCAGTTCCAAATGCGCTTCATAGTTCTTAGCGCAACCAAGGCCCGGTGCAAAAATGTCTGCAAATTCTTCACAAAGACTAGAAACACTGGCGGAAGGCACAGTCTGATTCACTGATAGGACCTGATTCACTATAGACAAATTAAACAATTGAAACAAATCTAAACCAAACAAGTTCACTGCACTAGAGGAACGAAGAACATAAAATGACACAAGTTTTGTCTGTCCCTTGTATGTTGCAATAAGGCTGCACTGTCCTAACACAGGTATATGCTGTCCTGAGTAACTAGTTAACTTAACATGTGCGGCACGCAATGGCGGGGCGCCCAGTTGTTTGTACGTGTCGTGATTGAGCAATGAAACAGCAGCTCCGGTATCGAGCTGGAATGGGATCACTTTTCCTACAAAGTCTAAGTCCACAAAAAGTTTATTGTCTTGTTGACGACAAGAGCGACTGTCTCGTGCAATTTGAACTGATACAGGTCCAGAAGCACTTGCAACTTTACGGGATTTCCGGCGACGTCGACGCACACTTTGGGTGGGACGAACACAGTCACTGTTAGCTAAAGTGTCACTGGACGGGTGGGAATGAACTACATGAATGTCCATGGGCGAAGGTCCACGAGCCTGATTGTCCTGGGTTCGATTCCGGCGCGAAGCAAAGGGCCTGGAATTTGTGTGATTGTCTGATCTTAACTTTTTCTGGCAAACACTTTGTACATGTCCTTTCTTTTGACAGTAAAAGCAAATAGCTTGGCGTGACGGGCAATTTTCACGCGAATGTCTAGTTGCACACCGCGGGCAAGATTTCACTGCATTTGCTTGCTTACGCGGCGCACGTGGTTGCAAGCTAGGCGGCCGCAGCGAAGTCGGGCGCGAGGGCCGCTTAGCGTCCCGTGCAGCGGGCCGGGCGGGTCGATTAATGTGACACACTGCTGGCGAAGTTTCAAATGATTCCTGAGCAAAGTCAAGTGTGTCTTGCCTGTCCAATATGTCTATCACTTGTTGCAGGGAGGGATTAACGAGTTTCAAAATCTGTTCCCGTATGCGAACATCAGAAACGTTCTGTGCAATTGCATCACGCACCATAGTATCTGAATATGGGAGGCCACATTCACAGGCAAACGCGCAGTCTCTAGTAAGTCCTTGCAAAGTTGCTACCCACTCCCTGTTAGTCTGACCGGCCGTACGTTTTGTACGAAAAAACGTATACCGTTTTGCAACTACATTTACTGTTTCTTTGAAATAGGCATCCAAAGCAGACAAAATTTCTTCGTAGGTCAGAGTTGCTACGTCGCGTCGGGGAAACAATTTCACTATCACACGGTAGGTAGACACACCGACACAAGAAAGCAAAAACGGCTGCCGCTCTTTACCTTGAATTCCATAAGCAGTGAGGTGGAAGTGGAACTGATCGGCCCACTCAGTCCAGCTTTCGGTTGTGGCCTCAAAGGGCCTAAATGGCGGTGCGACAGCGTTGTGTGGCTGCGGTAGCGATGAAGCGGCGGGTGCCGCATCGGTTTGCAGCGCACGTTGACCCTGGACGAGCTGTCCAAGGGCTTCCAATAACGCCTGCGTCTGCTGATTCTGCAAGCGAAAAAATTCGGACAGTACATCTGGAGAATGCGGCGAAGCCATGATTCAAGCAAATTAGAGCAAGTATAACACAAAGACTGCAACGTGGGCGCGGCACCACACCTCGTCGCCAAAATATTGTTGTGTCGATTCCCTAAGGTCTCGACACAATGAGTGGCTAGGTGCACGCGAAACTAACGCAGACGGGCGTAAATTCTGAAACAGGAGACTGGATGAAAACTATAAAGAAAAGAAGAGAGATTTTAATATACTTAACTTTAATGTAGTCTTGTTCTTGTTGAAATACATCTCTTGCATAGTAGTAAGCAATTAGCAATGATACACATGGCGCCTTGCTAGGTAGTAGCGATGGACTAGCTGAAGGCTATTTAATCTGTCTCTCGGCAAATGAGAGGAATACTTGGTAGGTCTAGTCGCAAGCTATGTCGTCCGTACAACTGGGGCGAGGTCATGTCCGTGTCTTGTGACCTGCCATGTGGTGGCGCTAGGATTGCGAGTACACAGTGGCGACACGCGGGTCCGACATGTACTACAGGACCGCGGCCGATTTAAGTTACCACCTAGCAAGTGTGGTGTCTAGCGGTGACACCACAGGGAGTATATAGAGGGTGTATACAAGGGCGATGTACTTGAGGACAATATTATGAAAATGAAAGAGGATGTAGTTGAAGATGAAATGGGAGATACGATACTGCGTGAAGAGTTTGACAGAGCACTGAAAGATCTGAGTCGAAACAAGGCCCCGGGAGTAGACAACATTCCATTAGAACTACTGATGGCCTTGGGAGAGCCAGTCCTATCAAAAGTCGACCATCTGGTGAGCAAGATGTATGAGACAGGCGAAATACCCTCAGACTTCAAGAAGAATATAATAATTCCAATCCCAAAGAAAGCGGTGTTGACAGATGTGAAAATTACCGAACTATCAGTTTAATAAGTCACAGCTGCAAAATACTAACGCGAGTTCTTTACAGACGAATCGAAAAGCTGGTAGAAGCCGAACTCGGGGAAGATCAGTTTGGATTCCGTAGAAATATTGGAACACGTGAGGCAATACTGACCTTACGACTTATCTTAGAAGAAAGATTATGGAAAGGCAAACCTACGTTTCTAGCATTTGTAGACTTAGAGAAAGCTTTTGACAATGATGACTGGAATACTCTCTTTCAAATTCTAAAGGTGGCAGGGGTAAAATACAGGGAGCGCAAGGCTATTTGCAATTTGTACAGAAAACCAGTTGGCAGTTATAAGAGTCGAGGGGCATGAAAGGGAAGCAGTGGTTGGGAAGGGAGTGAGACAGGGTTGTAGCCTATCCCCGATGTTATGCAATCTGTATATTGAGCAAGCAGTAAAGGAAACAAAAGAAAAATTCGTAGTAGGTATTAAAATTCATGGAGAAGAAATAAAAACTTTGAGGTTCGCCGATGACATTGTAATTCTATCAGAGACAGCAAAGGACTTGGAAGAGCAGTTGAACGGAATGGACAGTGTCTTGAAAGGAGGATATAAGATGAACATTAACAAAAGCAAAACGAAGATAATGGAATGTAGTCGAATTAAGTCGGGTGATGCTGAGGGAATTAGACTAGTTATTGAGACACTTAAAGTAATAAAGGAGTTTTGCTATTTGGGGAGCAAAATAACTGATGATGGTCGAAGTGGAGAAGATATAAAATATAGACTGGCAATGGCAAGGAAAGCGTTTCTGAATAAGAGAAATTTGTTAACATCGAGTATAGATTTGAGTGTCAGGAAGTCGTTTCTGAGAGTGTTTGTATGATGTGTGGCCACGTATGGAAGTGAAGCGTGGACGATAAATAGTTTGGACAGGAAGAGAATGGAAGCTTTCGAGGTGTGGTGCTACAGAAGAATGCTGAAGATTAGATGGGTAGATCACATAACTAATGATGAAGTATTGAATAGAATTGGGGAGAAGAGGAGTATGTGGCACAACTTGACAAAAAGAAGGGACCGGTTGGTAGGACATGTTCTGAGGCATCAAGGGATCACAAATTTAGCATTGGAGGGCAGCGTGGAGGGTAAAAATCGTAGAGGGAGACCAAGAGATGAATACACTAAGCAGATTCAGAAGGATGTGGGTTGCAGTAAGTACTGGGAGATGAAGAAGCTTGCACAGGATAGGGTAGCGTGGAGAGCTGCATCAAACCAGTCTCAGGACTGAAGACCACAACAACAACAAACATCATGATAAGTTGAAATCAATTTTTATTATTTTATTGCATACTGCATATGGTCTTTTCGGTAGTTTATTAAACACGACACACAAAAATGAGGGAGATATTAATCAGCAGCAATCTAACTCCCATATGATTCACACCAGTCAGACCAAGTCATTTGTAAAGCATACTCTTGACATTTAACGGCAGACATCAACATCCCTGCATTTTGAATAGTGTTTTACCTCCAGATGTCGCATTTTATAAGCATCGTTGCTAAGCGCAAATAAATAAAGAAAAGCAACACGATTTCTGCTCTCAAATAAAGGTTTCAGCAATTAATTTAATTTTAATGTGATTAACGAAGATTTCCAACATTAAATCGAAAAGTATTCCCTATACATGGTAGAAACAACGTAATTACTATATTTGGGCAGATGGTACTAAAACGGATCAAAGAACATACACCTTCCTTCAATCACATGTGTAGTAGCAGCATAATGAAGACAATTATAGCAATCGTGGCAGTAATTATCGAATTATCTGGTACCCTCACACGCAGCAGTTGTATTTCTCGAAATGAAACATTAGTTGTCATAGAAAAAATTTCATATTGGCATCAAATCGGAGCTATGAAGACTAGAATGGTCTTTATATCATCAGTCATGAGATTAGAATAATGCCTGCATTAGAAACTAGCAGGTAATTAACCAATCAAGAGAGCCGGATTTTTTCACAGCTTCTAGGCGCATCGTCGGGCACAACAACGGAATCAGGACGTTTCTAACTGCGAGATGCAGTGGTCTGCTGGTGTGATCGTAGTTTGAAAGGTGCGAAGTCTAAGTTCGATTCTGACTCATGGCGTCCGTTTTTAACATTCACGAAAAGATCTAATTAACTTATGGTAACGCCAAGTCCAGAATGTTAGGTCGCACAGTGGTTCAGAATCCGCATTAAACACAATATCCCTTCACTACCAACGGCGTCAGAGCCTGTTTCAATGGCGCCACAACAAAGGCGGCAGCTGCCGAAGGCACAGACTCTGTCGCCAGTAAACTAGCACTAAAAAGTTTATTTCATTTAATTTAGGAATGGTTATTTCGGTCACAGTGTTCATATTTAATTTGAAGCTGAGACGTTGCAAGTTTTGGTCCTCGACTGGAATTCGAATTCGGATCTATAGCAATGCAATCCTGGTCCAGCACAGACATTCATAATTTCATTTTACACCCTAGCATGTGCACACTGACCTACCACCGAAAAATAATTTGCATATTTAATGTCTGTTCATGAATAGTCAACAATAACGATAGGTACCGTTATTTCTAGTGAAACATGCGAGCATCTCACTACTTGTGAGCAAGCAGTTGATACTTAACGTCTATTTATGGATGGGAAACAGCGACAGTACGCGCTGGGTTCGATTCCCGGGCAAGCAAAACAAATTGTACCCTCATCTCATATCGATATAGCTCGCTGCTGGTAAATAAATTCCTTTTATAACATCTGAATTTACTTAGTTAACAATCCGATAAGGTGTTGGGTAGAAAATCCCGTCACAACATTTTAAATCATAGCATTCCAATTTTCAGAACGTGCATACTTGGTTACTTCTGAAGGAGAGTATATTAAACGTCTTTCCTGGTTAGTTAACAGGGCGATAATGGTTTTGATGTAGTAGAAATCATTTCGTTTCAAGTTCAGATGTGTTAACTAATACTGGTGAAAACCTTTATATTTCACGTCTCTTTACGGCTAGTCGGCATTGATGATCGTTGCCTTGATCAAGTCCCAGGCAGATGCGAAGTGTATTTTAGTTAGTAGTGGCTACGACTGCTGGGTTTCTGTCCAGATCCAGAACAAAATATTTCATCATGTCATTTATAGTTCAAACATATGGGCAAATAATTCGTCATGAGTAATTTACACAGTGACGTTACTGATTATGCTCCAATAATATTGCGGTTTCTATAGAGCGTTTACCGCTGTTTATCTCGTTTTCCTTAACAAGTTCCTTTAATGATCAGTTTAAGCAAAAACCAATCGTCACTGGGACATTTAGCAGGTGCGGGAAAACCTTACACAGAGGAAAAATACATTTAACTGTCATAGACTTTTAATAATACAGACATTGTCTCAGAATAACTTGTTCATGCAAACATTTACTTTGTTTAAGGATTGCTACATAGTTTACGTGCCATAATGGCTCTGAGCACTATGGGACTTAACATCTGAGGTCATCACTCCCCTAGAACATAGAACTACTTAAACCTAACTAACCTAAGGACATCACACACATCCATGCCGAGGCAGGATTCGAGCCTGCGACCGTAGCAGTCACGCGGTTCCGGACTGCAGCGCCTAGAACCGCGTGGTTACGTGCCGTAGTTAGTTGTTTCAGATTGTAATGAGATGGTAACGGTTTTGAAAATCATTGTAACCTGTACACGCGTTAGGGATTAACTCATCTCTAATTACGTGTTTTTCTAGTTTTTGCAGTATCATCGTGTGATGTTACATCGCACTGCTTGCCTTAACGAACAGTGTTGTCTAGTGGTCTCTCGTGGCATAAATTTTGTATAGTCGAATGACTGTACCGCAAAGCGATTAGAGGGCCCGCTAGACAGCTACGTTATGTTGATTGCATGCAAATCAGGCGGCTCACAATTCAGGTCGTTGGGATACTTTTGCGC
Organism: Schistocerca nitens; assembly: GCF_023898315.1. Lineage (NCBI taxonomy): Eukaryota > Metazoa > Arthropoda > Insecta > Orthoptera > Acrididae > Schistocerca > Schistocerca nitens. The sequence goes on along the minus strand of NC_064615.1, from coordinate 664,487,033 downwards.
ATGATAGTACATGATTATTCGATAAGTAGTTCTTTTGCCATTAATTTCTCGCAGTAATTTTTTAAAATATTCTCTCAAACTAATTCAGTAATTATAGTGGTTCACCAGTCACCATTCTTCTCCAGCAACTTCTTCTCTTCATGATTTGCTAAAATCCACTTTTTCTGAAATTCAGATTTGATGTATCTGAACGAAAGATGGTGTCGTTGTTTCAGTGACTCTATTTTCTATGCTCTTCAGCTTCTCATTGATTGATCTAGTAGAAGATCCATAAATCAGTTGGTATAAGGCTACTCAAAAAAAATCCATTTCCATTTTCAGTGACTGCAAACCTAAACAAAAGTGACCTACAGTACGGCAGTAAAATTATAATTTTTTTCTGTCGAATGCGGTGGCTCAAAATCAAAATATTTGAACAAGGCGAAGCCAATTTCAGAACTATAAGAACAACTTTTTATGTTTGGCTTTTTGGAAAAGAGTATATAAGTATATTGATCTCCATCAGTAGTCCTTATCTAAAGTAAACACACTGTGCTACAGTCTGGTTTCTTTATTGATGAAAATAGAATTAAATGGTCATTTTCCAGCACATTAACATGGAAGACAGAGATATAACTTAAACGTGACAGTATAAAAAAAAATACGCACTCTCTAAGAAACGCAAAGGTATTCGTAACACATTAATTGATCTGTCGTAGCAACCATAGACCATAGATAACATACTCTACGTTTGACATCATTACATGAAACCAACATCGAAGTCACGTGACTCGGAGCAGGACTGAGGACACCGAGTTTCTGTTTTTACGGACTGTGTGGAGTGGAGTTTATAGTTAGAGCTTTTCTCATTTACAGCTGAAAAAACATCACTAAAAAACAACTCATTTTATTGCCATGTAACGAGCGAGAGAATGTTGTATTATTGGACTACAAAGGCTAAGTGGATGACACCTTACAGTAATAAATCGTAGATTCCTTCAGAGTAACTTGTTTATGAATGATTTCCTTCACACTTACAGAATGTGCACAAAATAAAAATATACGAAACTGCCTACCGACTATAATGAGGTTTTCTTTCCCTACATAGGTTGCTTAAAGGTCATTTTATTTCGGTGATGTGTAGTATCACGAGAAAGTCACAGTATAATTAGTATGCGGTGTCGATATTATGCTATAAAGTTAATTTAGAATCAAAGTAAAGAAAATACTAAATACCTTGGTGAAAATGGCATTTATTGCAAAGTTTTTTGTTTTGATTGAAAAAACGTTTTAGGAATTAGACACTCATGTAGTGAATTGTGTGTCAAATCATTGTGATTATACATGCCAGTATTTGAGCCTAAATTATGTGTATTTCCTGATCCACCAGGAACAGCTTGATATGTATCGAACTGAAGAAATATTCAACTGTTCTGTGAGTCACTGGCCGAGTTATTAAGCTTCATTTTTATGGCATCCTTGGTGAATTTTGCTTTATGGGCATTAGGCCATGGTCCAAAGCATATATCGGTATTTCAAGTTTCGTCTCCTAATGCTAGAGTCATCATCAGACGCTATAAAGATTCGGCCAGTAATTCAAACATAAACTGGCTACCATATTCCTTTTATGTTTTCACAAACAATTTTCGGTGTATTTATTGGAGATGAAGCACTTGCTCAGCTAGAGAAATTTTCTGGAACACTACTCATAATGGAAAAAAATATCATAATCAGGACAGAGTGAGTCAGGAAACCTTGGTACAGCAATTCCAAACAGGATGAGGCGGGAACCTGGGGAGCAACACCGTACGTAGGTTTATCAGTGCATTGATTGGCCAGTGCCGAGCGTATCATTTGTGCATCCAGTCTTCTAAATCTTCTCCTTCCATGAGATAAGCAGCACAGGTCGTCCGATAGCAGGAGCCTTTTGAATATATTGTATCAGTTGAAACACTACATCGATCGATAATCAGCAACTTCACCAACTTACTGCTCTGACGAAATGGACATATAACACGCAAGACCAAATGCAAAAATCGCCCCAAAACATCTACTAGGATTTTTAATCAGAGAGATGCAGTTTACAGGTGACTGAGCAAACACCTTTTCATCCATGCACGGAAAGGAGTACAAATATATTTTGTCATCTGCTGCAACGCTTAGATGTTGCATCGGCGGAGGACCTACTTTAATAAATAAGCAGTTACACGAAGGTATGAAGACACCTTACCAGTCATTTTCAACACAAAAAGTCCGAATTGGCCACCAGTGCAGTTACAGCATACGACCAAGGAATATCCTGATGTTGCACCGACTCAGCTGATACAAAATGAAACAATGAGGTTAAATGATAACACAGCTGACAATACCACAACCGCCTTCCAATGATAAAATAGGCATGAATCACATTAAATATACTGCATGACAAAAGAAGTCAAACACCCAGAAGACAGGGTCGGGTGTCAAAGTAACTCTGTGCACGTACTCACCATCAGCGAGTATGTAAATGATTAGAACTGCAATTTTGCATGACGGATGAAACGGCTGCCAGAGGGGATTAGCGTTGTTTGTGTTTAATTTTGTTACCAGGCCTGATAAGGTACATAAGGGGCGTGAAAAGTGTCAGGTGCTGAGTGGTTAGTGTGAAGGACACGGAGATGCCGCTTAATCACTTGAGAGAGCATTATCAGCACCCCGCAGACTTTGAGAGGGGCCTCTTTGTGTGTCTCCATTCGGCTGGCTGGTCAAATAGTGCAGTACACAGATTTGTAGGGAATTCGGATGTGACAGCGGTCTCATGGTGGACAGCATGGGAATGTGTGGGCAGGCATACTCTTTGCCAAGGCCAGTCGACGATGTCTTACCACCACAAGGACGAAAGCGGTAATGTGCACTAAGCACACCATAACCCCAACACAACTATCTATGCCTGCCGTCCGAGAACACTCTGTGCAACATTCCGTGTCACACCGCCACCATTTTTCGCAGACTAGTGGCAGGGCGCACTGGGGAATTATCATCCCAGGCGTAGACTGCCATTAACGCCACAATGCAACGACTGTTATTGGAGTTTTGCCTTGGTTGGGAAGTGTGGACTGCCGATGAATGGGGTCGTATTGTTTTCAGTTGTGTTCAGTTGTGAATCACCCTGGATGACCACCGTCGGCGTGTATGATGGCGACCTGGGAATAAGTCCAATCCTGAAAATGTTTTGGAGCGATCATAAGTTAATAGAATACAAATTAACGCAAGATCACAGTAAAATTCAGTTTTTACAGTTTTTAAGACACAATTCAACAAAATCCGACTTTTTAATCAGACAGAATGGGCATATGTTTAGTGAGAATGAAGAGTTGAAATTTCTAGGTTTTCAGATAGATAGTAAGTTGTCGTGGAAAGCTCACGTTCAGGATCTTGTTCAAAGACTTATGCTGCCATTTTTAAGAGATTATTCTACACGAATAGTAGTCTACTTTGCTTATTTTCATTCGCTTATAACATATGGTACTATATTTTGTGGTAACTATTCCCATTCATGAAAGGTATTTTCAGCTCAGAAACGGGCGGTTCGGGCAATAAGTGGTGTAAGTTCGAGCACCTCTTGACGACCCTTGTTCATTAGTCTGCGTATTCTGACATTGGCATCTCAACGTATATACGAGGGGCGTTCAGAAAGTAAGCTCCGATCGGTCGCGAAATGGAAACGACTATGAAAATCCGATAAAGCTTTGCACAGATGTGTTAGGTAGTGTCTCTAGTATAACCCCAGTTAGCATCACGTCGTTCTTCTCATTTCTGAGCTCGCAGTGAGTGCGTAAAGATGTCTAGAAAATAGTGTCTGCCGCCAAGTACGAGGGCCTGGTGAGAAATTTCGCCTGAAGCTATGCAGCTAACATTACATAACTGTCGTGCTGTTTCTTCTTCAAGACAATTCTCAGCCGCATCCTGCAGGGGCAATGAAGATGCTCCTGCATCGTTTTCAAATGGAAATGTGAGATTACCCACAATACAGTCCGCAATTGTCTCCCCCTGGGTTTCATCTCTGGTCACATGAACCGCTGTCTTTGAAGACAACATTTTGACACAGACAACGAGGTGTAGGCCAGCGTGGAGAATTGGCGGAAAGCACTGGCGGCTGCCTTCTGTGATGAGGCTATTGAAAAGTTGGTACAACGCTATGACAAAAGTCTAAGTCAGAACGGCGACTACGTAGAGAAGTAGCTGAAAGGTGTAGCTAATTGTTACAAGTAAAACATTTCTGATGTTCACTGTGGTTTCAATTTGGCAATCAATCGGAGCTTACTTTCTGAACAGGCCTCGTATTCTTTACTGTCGTTTTTTGTCAATAACATCAGTTTATTCGCAATGATCAGTAGTTTCCACAATGTTTTAAACATGGCTGCGCTACAACAACTGTTACAGAACAGCAGCTATAATAGACAGCCAACAAGTTGTAATAAATGGCTTGTTTTCAAATAACCTTTACCATGGTTTCGACGGATTTGTCCTTCCTCAGAAGGACAAACAGTCAATATAGGTGTCGTCACAAGACATGTGCCAACAGTCTGTATGTCTGTATATCCACATCTAAAAATTAAGGCCCCTAGAATCAAGGCATTGTCACATCAGTAAAACAAGTCTCTTAAAATAACAGATGATGTTAGTAGCTACGCGCCGGCAAGTAGCCGCAGCTCCGGCCGTATTCAAATCGCTCTTGCCGAGACAGGTACAGAAGGGCTTGTTATGTGCTATATACACGGTGCAGTGCGTGCTCAAAGTGTAGTTTCTTCTCTACGTCAATAATCTTTATGTTGATAGGTAAATAAACTAGAATCTCGTGCGTTCTGTCAGTGATAGGAGAGGTCCCAACCCATATTGAAAATTGAAAAAGTTGTCATTTTTATGTACACACACTGTATGGCACGCATAACGAGATGTTAATGTACAAAGCTAGTAGTAATAAAAATTTGTTTCATTCCACACAATATTTCTGGTTTTGAGTTAAAAATTACCCGCCGGTCCGCTCAACCCAGTCATTCTTTCGGGGAATTCTTGTTTGTGTTTTTATTACATTGATTCTTATTACTATGCGGTGTGCGTTCTCCGGAGTGGTCGCGTGGTTTGGGGCGTCATGTCACTGATTGCGCGGCCCCTTCCGCCGGAGGTTCGAGTCCTCTCTCGGGCATGGATGTGTGTCTTGTTCTTACCATAAGTTAGTTTAAGTTAGTTTAAGCAGTGTGTAAGTCTAGGGACCGATGACCTCAGCAGATTGGTCCCTTAGGAATTCACACACATATGAACATTTTACGTGCGTTCTCATCTCGCATGATTACTCAACAGGGGTAAGGGATTAAAAGTCAGATACGGGGTGTAGGACTCATGTGAGGGGCATTCTTTGTAGAATTCCGAGTTAGCATAATGCAAGATCTCCGTAACGCCTCACGGTGAGATCAACACGGAGGACGCCTCTCCCACCCTCTCCACAGAAGAGGCAATGCTGTTTGAAGTCAAAGGAAGAAACTGGATCTCAGCTTTGGAATTTTTGAAGGAGAGTGTTGAACGAAAGCCGCAGTACTGCTCGGACGTGTGTAGTTCCTACGTCAGCTCACATATACCCACGCTGCTGCAACACTTCCCAGTTTTCTTTACATTGAAGACTGTTTTTCACTACAGTATCGATACCACGATAACAGTGTTTCCTCTTGTGACAGCAAGGACGTGTTGCAAGTAAGGTACAACTCTTCCATCTCCACAATGGGAAATAATTGGTCAGTTCCTCAGAAACCTGAAAAATACAAAAGAAACGTGCTTTATTTTAGTTACTGTATCAACCTGAATTTAAAGTATCCAGCGGTACATAACAACACAAATAAATTTATAGTTTATTCACTGTTTACCAACTTATAAATTTAAAAAAATTCACATTAGTAAAATATTGTGGACATTTTGATGGTTTTGTGTGCACAAATGTTCTGTTAGTGAAGTGAATCCTATTCTACTAATAGGAAAATCCCAAGTCGTAACCTCAGTATTATGTTCCAACTAAAACAACGAATTCTCCAAACTCCTAGCTGTGGAAACTATAAAAGCCTTTCAAGTCAAATTTCATTAATACCTATTTGCCTGTTGAAACTTCCTGGCAGACTAAAAGTGTGTGGCGGACCGAGAGTCGAACTCAGGACCTTTGCCTTTCGCGGGCAAGTGTCTACCAACTGAGCTACCCAAGCACGACTCACGCCCCGTCCTCACAGCTTTACTTCTGCCAGTACCTCGTCTCCTACCTTCCAAATTTAACAGAAGCTCTCCTGCTAACCTTGCAGAACTATCTCATTCTGGAAACATCCCCCAGGCTGTGGCTAAGCTATGTCTCCGCAATATCCTTTCTTTCAGGAGTGCTAGTTCTGCAAGGTTCGCAGGAGAGCTTCTGTTAAGTTTGGAAGGTAGGAGACGAGGTACTGGCAGAAGTAAAGCTGTGAGGACGGGGCGTGAGTCGTGCTTAGGGAGTTCAGTTGGTAGAGCACTTGCCCGTGAAAGCAAAGGTCCCTAGTTCGAGTCTCGGTCCGGCACACAACTTTAATCTGCCAGGAAGTTTCATATCCGCGCACACTCCGCTGCAGAGTGAAAACCTCATTCTATTTGCCTGTTGTTTAAGATATTTCTACCGCTTCTTGGTCAGACGAGGACAATAGTGTGAGGAACACACCTGTGACGGACTAAGCATATGTTTTACAATCCCTGGAACATATTTACATATACTGGAAACTCTTAACACAAGATCTAAAAGTGTGTGCTTGAGAAACTGTAGGAACGTGAGTCTGGCTAGTGAATGATCACGCCTTATGGTAAATAGATTCAGATAACTCCCTTATTATTAATGGTAGGGAAATCATTCTGGTATTGTTTTACAGTTTTAAGAACGTGTTCCATACAGTTATTTACAGAGAAACTTGGGAAAAAAGGTTGAGAATATTATTTTTCTCATTTTTGGTTAATATAGCTGAGAAGAAATGTTAGATATCTGTAAGATATTGTTACACATACATTTTTCAACTATTCCTCTATAATTTTGTGCAAAAGCGATCTTTTATGTTAATTCTGTGGGAATTTATAGCCTTTTAAAAATTACTCTAGAAATTCTTACGGCGCCCATATTGATGACGTCATAACCCCAAGCCCACAGCCCGGAGCTTCGGGTATTTTTAATATGTTAACTAGGACATCAACCTGAGACTATTGCAAAAGGTTTCATCTCTCCCCCTCTTTTGTGCTATTCATGCCTTTTTTTGGATAAAGTTATTGGACGTGTACCTATGGTAACAACAATTCAAACCAGTTCTTCAAAAAATTTCTACTGCTGCTTATATTATTATTATTATTATTATATTATTGTTTCATACATTAAAATATTTATTACCTTAAACTTCTGATTTTTTAAATTTTTGTGTAACAAGAAATCGAAAGCACAGAAAAACTCTATTAGCATGTATGTCCAAATGTCGTAATACTTGAATAAAAACTTAGTACACTAACCCTCTGGCTGGAAGAGGGCAACCAGATAAGTCCATAAACAGCCCCATTTCTCCTCAAGAGATGTAAATGTATTTGGTTAAAAATAAATAAATAATAAAAAGAACTTGAAATTGAAGTCGAAACCTCCAAATTTGTCCTCAACGACTCTGAGCGTCATTCAGAAGCTAAAATTCTCTTCCTGGCTGAACTGTGAATCAAATTAACGGCGCACATGTTCTATCTGAATAAGGCGATCATCCGCGCGACATGCTATCGGGGTGAATCACCTAACATTTTCACTGCCAATATTTCGGCCATGGGAGGCACTATCGAAGCGCGTTTTTCACATAACTGAATTGTATGCCAGGTCGCATATTTGCAGTCAATACACAGATTTTAAGACGTTGGCGAAAGTGCGTTTTTTTTACAACAGTTACAAAGTATTAATGGAACAATACTTTTGACGGTAACATCCTGAACGTTGTGTAACGTCCCCCAGCCTACTTACAGTTGTAAAGAACGGGCCGGCCGTTGTGGCAGAGCGGTTCTAGGCGCTTCAGTCTGGAACCGCGCGACCGCTACGGTCGCAGGTTCGAATCCTGCCTCGGGCATGGATGTGTGTGATGTCATTAGGTTAGTTAGGTTTAAGTAGTTCTAAGTTCTAGGGAACTGAAGGCCTCAGATGTTAAGTCCCATAGTGCTCAGTGTTGTGTTGGCAGAAGAGCCAACACAGTGTTGCTAGAGGAGGCCGAAATGCACGCGTTTAAGCTCACGCAGACTGGCGTGAGGTCTGGAACAAGGTAAGTAATTATAGTAGCCAAAAATAGTACATAGCTTCTGGAATACTTAACTTTAATCCATAATTGGAGAACATCGCTCTTGTTGATACATGAATTATAATCTCAATATAAACTGGTAATGGCGTCTTGCTAGGTCGTAGCAAATGACGTAGCTGAAGGCTATGCTAACTATCGTCTCGGCAAATGAGAACGTATTTGTCAGTGAACCATTCCTAGCAAAGTCTGCTGTACAACTGGGGCGAGTGCTAGGACGTCTCTCTATCCCTGCCGTGTGGCGGCGCTCGGTCTGCAATAACTGACAGTGGCGACACGCGGGTCCGACATGTACTAATGGACCGCGGCCGATTTAAAGGCTACCACCTAGCAAGTGTAGTGTCTGGCGGTGACACCACACTCAGAGCCATTTTGTAAAGAACGGCAGCTGTTTGTTCCGTCCTATTGCTTAGCTGTTAGGCGACGATGTTTTGTTTATATACCTTGCTTTGTGTGTACACTGCGACTTCACTGCGACGATCTTGCCGCTTATTCTGCGGTAGTGGACGTAGTGGAACGTGCGTAGAAGATTATGTTTGCCAATGCGGAAAAAGCGGACACGCTCACGGTTTATGGTGAAAGTTGGAAGCATGCCCTTCGTTCATCTACTGAAATATATCTCAATAGATATGAACCTTTTCAACCTCTTATAAGAATTACAGATGATATGAAAAGGTGTATTACTGATGCCTACGCTGCAATTTCCGCTAAAATGCTGGACAATGCGCAGCAATCGTTGCGTGGCAGAAGGAGAGCTTGTATTGACGCCGTTGGTGGTCATTCTGAGCACAGGCTGTGAGGGTACGTTGGTTCTTTACGTGTCAGACACAACAGACATTCACCTTTGTTTGCGTTTCGTTTGCCCTAGGCAAAATCCCATTTAACAACACGACACCTGCGAAGAATTATTGACATCTATGTCGGGCTGCACATAAGCACCAATGTGAAATTCACACGGTGTTTACAGTCTTCAAACAGATATCTCCAGCAAACACCACTGACGTTCTAATTTAGTTATTGAGCACTGTCAACAGACATTGTTCCATCGAAATATTTGTACCTTTCTTATATAAATACATGCTTGAAACTCTTAGTATTCCGTGTATAGGCAGCATAAGCGGACCCTGCCTATCATTCCAGTCTGTGAAATTCGCTTATCAATGGCGCCTTCCATTATCGAAATATCTGACGTGCCAGTTTTAGGCGATTCACCCTGTGTAATTAGATGGAACTGCCTGATGCAGTAAGGGCAGCTGAAATTTTTGAACCGGATACGGGACTCTTGCACCGTCCACTATAGCTCTTCTATTACAGCTATGTTGCTATAATTTGAAGGGTAACGTGGGATTAATGACACACCGCTATCATCACAGGGCCACTGCCAGCAGCTTGCAACGTGCAGCATCCGCAGTCCAAAAGCACGGCGTGAAGAGGAAGAGCAAGCTAGCGACGAGCGTGGCGGCATCAGATAGGCCGCTGCGTGTGGGCTGTCGGCAGGCGCTGCGGCCAGAGGGCGGCGCTTGGAGCGCAGCGCACAGTGGCAGCGGATGGCGACCGCGTTGGGGACCGGAGCTGGACGCTGATGCTCTACCTCGCCGCGGTCTGGACTGACTACAGATTCGTGGTGGGTCTCGATGCTGCGCCTGCACTGTGCGACATGCAAAAGTGCACTGCCGCGATTTATACACTACTGGCCATTAAAATTGCTACACTACGAAGATGATGTGCTACAGACGCGAAATTTAACCGACAGGAAGAAGATGCTGTGATATGAAAATGATTAGCTTTTCAGAGCATTTACACAAGGCTGGCCCCGGTGGTGACACCTACAACGTGCTGACAGGAGGAAAGCTTCCAACCGATTTCTCATACAAAAACAGCAGTTGACCGGCGTTGCCTGGTGAAACGTTGTAGTGATGCCTCGTGTAACGATGAGAAATGCATACCATCACGTTTCCGACTTTGATAAAGGTCCGATTGTAGCCTTTCGCGATTGCGGTTTATCCTATCGCGACATTGCTGCTCGCGTTGGTCGAGATCCAATGACTTTTAGCAGAATATGGAATCGGTGGGTTCAGGAGGGTAATTCGGAACGCCGTGCTGGATCTCAACGGCCTCGTATCATTAGCAGTCGAGATGACAGGCATCTTATCCGCATGGCTCTAACGGATCGTGCAGCCACGTCTCGATCCCTGAGTCAACAGAAGGGGGCGTTTGCAAGAAGACAACCATCTGCACGAACAGTTCGACGACGTTTGCAGCAGCATGGACTATCAGCTCGGAGACCATGGCTGCCATTACCCTTGACGCTGAATCACAGACAGGAGCGCCTGCGATGGTGTACTCAACGATGAACCTGGGTGCACAAATGACAAAACGTCATTTTTTCGGATGAATCCATGTTCTGTTTACAGCATCGTGATGGTCGCATCCGTGTTTGGTGACATCGCGGTGAACGCACATTGGAAGCGTGTATTCGTCATCGCCATACTGGCGTATCACCCGGCGTGATGATATGGGGTGCCATTGGTTACACGTCTCGGTCACCTCTTGTTCGCATTGACGGCACTTTGAACAGTGGACGTTACATTTGAGATGTGTTACCACCCGTGGCTCTACCCTTCATTCGATCCCTGCAGAACCCTACATTTCAGCAGGATAATGCACGACCGCTTTTTGCAAGTCCTGTACGGGCCTTTCTGGATACAGAAAATATTCGACTGCTGCCCTGGCCAGCACATTCTCCTGGTCTCTCACCAATTGAAAACGTGGTGGCCGACCAACTGGGTGGTCACAATATGCCAGTCACTACTCTACATGAACTGTGGTATCGTGTTGAAGTTGCATGGGCAGCTGTACCTGTACACGCCATCCAAGCTCTGTTTGACTCAATGCCCAGAAGTATCAAGGCCGTTATTGCGGCCAGAGGTGGTTGTTCTGGGAACTGATTTCTCAGGATCTATGCACCCAAATTGCATGAAAATGTAATCACATGTCAGTTTCTAGTATAATATATTTGTCCAATGAATACCCGTTTATCATCTGCATATATTCTTGGTGTAGCAGTTTTAATGGCCAGTAGTGATATTGGTTTCCATAAATTAAACCAACAATCGGAAAGTGGCTAAGAACACGTGTAGCGTACAGGGGTTACGCGAAACTATGGAAACACCAAAGCACACCGCCATACCTAATACGTTACAGGAACCCTGTTGGATTCAAAACAGTGTCCTGTCGTCTCGGAGTGAGTAAACACGGATCCTGCATGGTTTTCAAGGGAATATTATACCATTCTTCACGCCAGCATCCTAGCCACAGCGGTAACACCAGTTCCGATTGGATCACCGAAGTTAAGCGAGGTCTGTATGAGTGAGCGCCCAAGTCCGCCAAGCGCTGTTGGCAAGCGAGGTGCACTCAGCCCTTATGAGGCCAGTTGAGGAGCTGCTTGATTCAGAAATAGCGGTTCCAGTAACGAAAGATGATAAAAGATTCGGAGAACGGCGTGCTGACCACATAATGCTCCATATCCGCATCCAGTGATACCTGTCGGCTGAGCAAGACACAGCGATCGGTCGGTACTGTTGGGGTTTCCGAGGCCCGGTCCAACGGAGTTTAGTTGTAGGTCATACCATTTTTGCTGCAGGTAATGATGATAGAGGTGGATAGCGATTTCACACCTTTCTCTCGAAAGTGGACAACAAAGACTCAATAATATTCGAATCTGATGGCTGTAGTGCTCCGGGGAGACACGGTAATTCATCCTCTTGCTCACAAAAACCAGTCCTGGACCATGCGAACGTGTTAACAGAGGCCCTGTCGTCGTGCAACACAGAATCAGAAGTGGGTAACAGACATTGTACCATAGGATGGACCTTATCAACCAAAATGTTCAGATAATCCTTGCCAGTAATGCGACATTGCACAGTAACTGAGGGGATCTATATCGCTGCCTAAGCTATCGACGAATTTCTGTCATGTTTCATCCTTCCGACGTAAACTGGGCTAGAAGTTGGAAACAGTGTGAAACAACACTCATCCGACCAAATGACTCTCGTCAATTGCTCTACGGACCAAGTTTTATGGGTTCAGCACGACGTTTTCCTGTTAAGGGAACTTGCATCACTGATTTGTGAGTTTAGAATTCCATCTTGCCCTGCTGTTCCCTGCAGGTGGAGCTCCCTTCTTATTATTCTCGAGAGCGCGACATTTAGTTCTTCAGTGACTTTCGTAGCTGTCATCCTGTAATTAGGTTGGTGCATAAGTTCGCATTGTTTTTCCATAGTTTTAATAAACACAGTACATACACATAACAGATACTTTAGTCATCGCTAAGATATTCTTCTTCAGTATCTACAACAGTGTGGCAGCGCTACGGTAACTTTTCAATTTCACGAGTGGAGTGTAGAAAACACGTGGTTTTAAGGCGAAGAGCTCGTCGAGCTATGTTCGGAGTGCATTTTCATCTAGTAAGGGAGTTCCTTTAAAGTTGTTCGATAGAGAGCGGAAAAGATGAAAATCTGAGGGTGCAAGATCAGGTGAATAAGGTGGCCGCGGAATGACTTCCCAATTCCACTACTGTATGGTGTTTTTTGACAGTCTAGCAGAATGCGGGCGGGCGTTATTGTGAAGTAGCATCATTTCACGCAGTCTTCCTGGTCGTTCTTGGACTGTATCTGCAAAACGTCTCAGTTGCTGACAAATGTCAGCAGTGATGGCCACACCTCGGGGAAGCAATTCCTAGTACACCACACCATCGCTGTTCCACCACGTGCATAACATTATCTTTTCTTGTGTACACAGGTCTTTATACGGGGAGTTTCTGCTTTGTTTGGGCTCAACCTTACCTTTTTTCTCCTTATGTTAGCGTAAAGACACAATTTCCCGTCACCAGTAACGATACGGGATAGGAATAGTCTGTGTTGTTGACGAGCCAATTGATGAGGAGCAGGCAGAGATGTTCGTATGGTCACCAGCTGATTTTTGTGATTTTGGTTCAAAATGGTTCAAATGGCTCTGAGCACTATGGGACTTAACATCTGTGGTCATCAGTCCCCTACAGCTTAGAACTACTTAAACTTAAGTAACCTAAGGACATCACACACATCCATGCCCGAGGCAGGATTCGAACCTGCGACCGTAGCGGTCACACGGTTCCAGACTGAAGCGCCTAGAACCGCACGGCCACACCGGCCGGCTGTGATTTTGGCTTAGAGCATACAGTACTCACACAAGTGATTTTTCAGCCTTCCCCACTGCATACAGATGTCGCACGATGCTGCAATGATCACAGTTCGCCACATTTGACAGTTCCCGAGTACATTCATGTGAATCATTGCAAATTAATGTGTTTAAACGCTCTTCATCGAACTCCGATGGTCTTCTTGAACGTGGAATCACTGTCAAAATGGTTCAAATGGCTCTGAGCACTATGGGACTTAACATCTGTGGTCATCATTCCCCTAGAACTTAGTACTTAAACCTAACTAACCTAAGGACATCACACACATCCATGCCCGAGGCAGGATTCGAACCTGCGACCGTAGCGGCCACGCGGTTCCAGACTGAAGCGCCTAGAACCACACGGCCACACCGGCCGGCGGAGTCACTGTCAAAATGATTCTCCTTAAAATGAGAAAACCACGTTATTTACTGCTGCCACCCCTCTGCTGAACTCAATCAGAAGACTACGTCGAAAATGTTCCGATTTCTCCACTTGCCACTCTACTTTCTAGCCCCCGCAGTTCCACTGATAATCTTCAGAAGACAAAATGGCGACATGTACACTCAAACAGCAACAGTGAACTGCAAATAAAAAAAATGCCAATCGACAACAAAATCGATAGCAACCAGAATACCAAAATGGAAAACGGAAACGCTACGAACTTATGCACCAGCCTAATACTGTCACAAGCCTCTTCAGTGACTGCTTCCCACGTTCACTCAACACACACGTTCGTCAGCGCTGTGACGTAGCGGATGATGTTTCTCCATTTTCCCTGTTTGCGGTATAAGTCTTTGATTCGGTGTCGCTTGAAACACCAAACACTTTGGCTGCCTTGTTTACGGAAGCGCCCGCCATACGAGCACCAACAGGTTTCCCACGTTCGAATTCACTTAGCTCCGAGACATGCAGCCACAACTACACTGAACACTGTTCTGACCAAGACTTTCATTTGCAGTGCACTGAGGACATTACACAGGTGCCGTTGGTGATAAAACACAACATTGCAACCCGCAGGCTTGACTAGCATGTTGAAGCGTACATTTCGTGCTGTGTTCCACATTGTTGTACAGCTCCTGTATCATTCCTGGGCGCGCATGTGAATTTGTCCTTTTGTTACTGTCGACTGGCAGATAAAAGGGGGGAGGGGGCTTTGCTCAGCCTGGATGTAATGAGCCCACGATCCATAATCCTTCTCAGTGGGCCGGCCGGAGTGGCCGAGCGGTTTTAGGCGCTACAGTCTCGAAGCGCGAGACCGCTACGGTCGCAGGTTCGAATCCTGCCTCGGGCATGGATGTGTGTGATGTCCTTAGGTTAGTTAGGTTTAAGTAGTTCTAAGTTGTAGGGGAGTAATGACCTCAGAAGTTAAGTCCCATAGTGCTCAGAGCCATTTGAACCTTCTCAGTGGGTTTAAAGGCTAGCGAGTATCTCAAAAAGTCAGATGTTTCACGGCAGGTATTGGAAATAAACTTTGGAAAAACCTTGCAGGATGGAGCTCTTTGCGGATTTGTACCAGTAGTGTGAGCAGGAAGTCTCAACGAAAATGTTTAAATTCTGTGCCTGAGGCTGAGTTGCCTGGAGATCGCGAAATCACCTCGTCGGCAGGCAACTTTCACGGGGGCGGGAGGCAGTTCAGTGGCAGTTCAGCGGACGTCTGTGTGCTGGGTTAGTATGAGGCCGCTTAGCAGAAAGAGGGACCATCAGCAAGCGCGAAGCCTTGTTTAACGAACGAGGCGTTCTTAGCGAGGTCTAATAGAGGACATTAAATCAGTTTGTTCTCGTGTAAAGTTAACGCGTCATACTTTTGTGTTACTATTTCCCCCTACTGTGGTTGAACTACTATCCTGTTGTAAAAAACCAGGTGGTTGTCAGATCTAAGAGCCGTATTCTGGTAGTGTTTCGAAAAGTGACTGGATTGATAGGTCACATTTGTTAGTAGTATAGGATTAGAGGCAATTTAACCATGTCTCGTGATCAAGAGAAACTGGTGACTCTTGTTTAGACAAATTTAGCAATATAGCAGTGCCTCGGATTAATCCAGGACCCCCATAAATGTTTTCGAGTAAATCTGCGGAGGAGTGTGTCGCGTAATTTCTCTCATTCTGAGCGCATGAGTCAGCCTCCACATATAAGTGGTCAGCGAATCTGAATTCTACCTGGGGACACTGGTTCGATTCCAGGTATTACGAGGGAATTTCGTTTGCTGGGAAGAACTGTAATAGGGTGAAAACAGTCTCGTGAGGCTGACTGAGCAGCTGCTTCAGTGAGAAGTATCAGCTCCAGGGTCTGGGAAGCTGGCAACGGCCTTGAGAGCATTGTGGTGGCGTGGAGGCCTTGCGATGCGTGACGTCAATGTGGTGTTTCCGACCACTTATGTTTTAGCCACGTATTTTCTGGCCTTGTTGATAATAACAACATCCCTCCACATTTCATACAAGCTTAGGACAGGCTATGCAAATAGTGCCTATACAAATTTAAATACTTTTTATTATTTTATTTTTCTTTATTTTTATCTTCTTTATTCTGCAACATTACTGCTGAAAATTATGAAACTTTTTGTCGTATTGTATGAATTTCATTGCCTCACTCTATTTTTATAAGTCAGGCAGGGATTTTACTTCTTAAATCCTCTGACTCGTTATATTTTTTATGATAGCTTTTAACCTTTTGTCAAGATTTATGTATCTTTTTTTTCTTTTTGAAAGAGAGAGGGCAAATAATTTCAAATATAGCCTTCAGTACTACTCCCTTCAGTACAGTTATCAGAAAGTATGCCTTCGGATGTTTTTGATTTATTTAGCAGTTTAGTCTCCTGTACCAGCCTTCGACAGAGCTCGTGGTCCTGTGTTGCTGTTTGAAAACATTCCATATATCAATTAGTGTGCTAAGATTTTCCGTCCAATGAGAGGCCATATAGTCTGCGAATTGCGTGACCTTTTCTCAACTGAGCATTATTACAATCCACTCTTCATTAACACTGTTTAGTCGAAGCACGCATCTGGAAAGCAATCTGACTCCTCCTCTAGCCCTGTATTCTTCCGTTAATTTCAGTTTTCTACCACTTGCATTGTACGAAGTTGAAAATGCAACCGGAAGGGATGTTTCGAGGAACACTGTTTACAAAGTTTTAATTGTAGCCATTTCAAAGTCTTGCACTCCAGTTTCAGATAACCATCCAGCCATCTCATTTTGCGAGTCAGAAAAAAGTCATTCATATGCATTTGCAACTTTGTTTAGGCGAAAAGCAAATAAAACTGGAGATACCTTCGTCACCTTTTCTGTGTCCAAGAAGTCGACGTGGAATGTGTATAGTCCATTGAACTGTTTCGAAGAGCTGCCAGATTTCCTATCCATAAGACACAGGATTTTATTCGCTTCTTCACAGCCAAACACAAGGATTATTTTGAAACGGTTCCATCGCAAGGTTTCAAAAACCTATTTTCAACAGTTAATTTCAAAATGTGTTCATTCGTTTGAATCTCCGTACTTGAGTCAGCATTCTGGGTCGTCCCAATAGCCCCTTGTAGCACCTAAATTAATATTCACCACTATTTAATGGCAATTTCCACACACGAGGCGACCCATGTGCAGCATCTCCTTTTAATAAACCAGCTTAGCGACAGCTGCTTCGCTCTCGTTTCTTTTTCTGCGCAATTCTGACCAAGCCGTTTTGTCGTGCTGCCTGTTAAGTAACTTTCTTTGATTTAGTTCACAAATTGCAACGCAATTAAACTTTTCACGCTGATTAAAGTCGTAGAAGCGTGGTCTCTCCCGAATGTATTATTGACTAAAAATGGTTCTAATAGCTGGCATCGCCCTTGACACATATTTCCTAATTTCTAACCAAGAAGTAAAACACCCATTTTCATAGATTAAACTTTAAATTTTTTTAATATGATGACACGTTTCCATGAAAATTTTCATCCGTTATTTCAACCCATTAAAGATTGGATTCCCAAAAACACTGAAACATGTATTGTTGTGTTTCTAATCGAGAAGAAAAATACAAATTTGCATAGTTTTAATTTTAAAAAAGTTTTCATAATTAAATGTTCTCATAAAACTTTTCATCATCTATTTCAATTCCTTAGGGATAGAATTTTCGAAAGCAATGAAACACGTATTTTTTAAAATTCCTAACAGAGTAGTTATACAGTAATGACTTATTTTTTTAAAAAAAAGTTTTTACTTTTCAAAACTGCCGAAACAAGTATTTTTTTATTCTTAACTGAGAAATAGTACTTTTCTAGGTCTAGCTTCCACATTGCCTTAATAGCAACACATTTTCCAAAAAGGCTTTCATTCCCTATTTCAGCCCCTTACAGTTGGAATTTCGAAAAATCGCTTCTTAAACTACACCTACGGTACAAGGTCAACACCCTCTCTAAATTTCAAATTTCTACCAACGGTTTGGGCTGGGCGATGATGAGTCAGTGAGTCACTCAGTATGTTTTCTTTTATATATAGACATTACCCGACTACCTAACTAATTATTTAATGAGGATGAGATATGGTCTGTCCGTAGCGTGACACACTGCTGCGCTGGACATGCTAAGAGCTCAAGTTGCTCCTAGCGAATTGTTGCATGTGGAGGACTGCAGTGATCAAATCATAACGAGAAGGTCCAGCATACCTACATGTTCCCTAAATCGCCATTAAGATGCTTTCCTACCTTGTGTCTTGTAAAGTTGTCTCGATGACCAAATCGGCCTCCTCCTCCGCCAACCGCGGCTGTTCACCAGCATAAAATTGACTGCAAATACTGAAATGACAAGCCGGGAAATCTCAGCGTTACTATAATGAAATACTTGAAATAATGGGATACAACAAAAAAAATTTACAAAATTTAAAATTAAATTTAAAAAAACCAGTCTAACGAATGTCACTTCCGGGACTCCAGTCTCCACTCAACGAGCACTTTTAACTCACTAAATTACTTTTACGCAAAAACATATTCGGTTCATTGTACATGTGTGGAGTCTGTCTAAAAACGAGTCCGAGACTGAACAATAAATGTTCCCCGAGATGGACTAACATTTTAAGTTAATTTCAATAATATAAAATATTCCATCACAGTGAGTAGACCTAGATATTGTCAGCCTAAATACTGGTCGAAGACTGCCTAATTAGCTGCCTTCAGTGTTTCACGCGTGCGTGTATAGGGACCTTTGTGATTGGTCGGTTTAATAGGCCATTGACTGACGTATTAAATGAAATTCTAATTAAAATGCGAGCATGATATGGAGCCACTAAAATCACGATTAGGAAGCTGTCAGCGTGGATAATTTCGACAGTCTAGTTGGAGTCGTATGCAAACATTTAAACAGTTAAGACTAATAAACAAAGATATGCCTTTGGCGCCAAGGCACACAGCGCGGACACCGCATTCTCTGTCTGCTCGCGTACGACACGACTCTTGCTCGCATCTCCTTTGTCACGTGCTATAAGCATTTGCCGTTTTGTGGGATGACGATTGCCACCGATCCCTACTGTTGCTGGAGTGTAGCAGCGTTAAGCGTTTCTACACTGTATGACGGAATCTAATAAAAATGTGGTTCGAAACGGGGCATAACTGCTACATTCTCTTCTTGCTCGACATAGTACGAGGGCCGTTCAGAAAGTAACCTCCGGTTGATTTAAAAAAATACACCAAGTTAAATAAAAATATTTTAATATATACATCTTACAACTACATCTTTGCACTATTTTTCTACATAGTCTCCATAGCGATTGAGGCACTTATCGTATCTCTTCACAAGC
Organism: Schistocerca nitens; assembly: GCF_023898315.1. NCBI lineage: Eukaryota > Metazoa > Arthropoda > Insecta > Orthoptera > Acrididae > Schistocerca > Schistocerca nitens. The sequence goes on along the minus strand of NC_064615.1, from coordinate 664,467,731 downwards.
TTTGAAATTCCTTCTGCATAAAAATCACCCGCTTGTGCCTGGAGCCAGCCTGTGACCGCATCTTTGAGCTCTTCGTCGTCATCAAACCGCTGTGACCCGAGCCATTTCTTCAAATGCATGAAGAGGTGATAATCACTTGGCGCCAGGTCTGGGCTGTAAGGTGGATGGTTGATAACGTCCCACTTGAAGGACTCAAGAAGGGCCGTTGTTCTGCGAGCACAGTGAGGACGGGCGTTATCGTGCAAAAAAACGATACCGGAAGTCAGCATACCACGGCGTTTGTTCTGTATAGCCCGTCGTAACTTTTTTATTGTTTCACAGTACACGTCTTGATTAATGGTCGTACCACGTTCCATGAATTCAACCAACAACACCCCTTTGGCATCCCAAAACACCGTTGCCATCAGTTTTCTGGCAGAAAAATCTTGCGAGGCTTTTCTTGGTTTGGTAGGCGAATTTGAATGTGCCCACATCTTTGATTGTTCTTTTGTCTCAGGGTTCACGTACTTAATCCAGGTTTCGTCACCGGTCACGATTCTGTTTAACAATGGTTCTCCTTCGTCCTCATAACGTGACAGAAAGTCTAATGCAGAGGCCATTCTTTGAGTTTTGTGGTGGTCGGTAAGAATTTTGGGCACCCATCGTGCACAGAACTTACGGTAACCCAATCTTGCTGTCACTATCTCGTACAAGAGAGTCTTAGAAATCTGTGGAAAACCAGTAGACAACTCCGACATTGAGAAACGTCGATTTTCACGAACTTTTGCATCAACTGTCTGAACGAGTTCGTCAGTCACCAATGATGGTCTACCACTCCTCTCTTCATCATGAACGTTTTCTCGTCCACTTTTAAATAAACGTACCCATTCACGGACAACTCCTTCACTCATAACTCTTGGTCTGTACACGGCACAAAGCTCACGATGAATAGCTGCTGCAGAATATCCTTTGGCTGTAAAAAACCTTATGACAGCACGCACTTCACATTTGGCGGGGTTTTCTATTGCAGCACACATTTCAAACTGCCACAAAAACTAAACTAGCGCAGGTACGACGTTCACTCGACCACGGCTTGATGCCGACTGACCTGTTGAGTGCGTGAACGCACAGATGGCGTCGCTACTCCCCCCACAACCCGCACTGTGACCAATCGGAGGTTACTTTCTGAACCGCCCTCGTATATTTTTGGGTTACTCATCATTCTAATTTGGCATATTTGGTACGAAATCTAAGACTTTGTCTTTCACATCTTCGAATTATTGTTTATAAATTTAAGAAACAGGCACTGCCTATTCTTCACGGACTCTTTTCGTGCAGTTATCCATTCCGTTTTTTTCGACGTGCACATTCTGTTTCATGAGGTGGGCGAGCCGTTTTTCCGCGGTTTGCAATTATTAAACGGTCTCTAGAATTACTTCGTTTGGAATTCACAAACAACCAGCTCCTATACTCATCGCATTTTCTGTGCACCCGGTAGCGATGACAGTTGAGAAGACACGGCTTCCCTTTTGTTGTTGTAATTGTTTGCAACGCTCACAGTCTCTAGAACTCAAGCCGCGTACGAAACTGCGCGGAAACGAAGGCTGTCAGCGAGGGCACTGTCTGACTGGCGATGACAACGCATCCGCTGCTGGTGAACGACTGGCATAAATCAGCAGCGAGGGTGCTCTGGTCGTGAAACACACGGTCACAAGAGCCACGATACTTGTGGCAACCACAGTAGGGTCAGAAATGCCAAGGTCGGAAAATCCACGAAACTGCTGTGGCTTTCTAAAGATGCCGCTAACCAATAGTCTACGGAAGAACGTAGACAAATAAAACAGAGACAAATAAATTCTAAGGGAAGACGTTTTATGTAAGACGACGTTTACAGTGGCACAGCAACGGTCGTCAGACGCCGTCATCAGAGATCGCCCGATAACATCGGCCAACACTTGCTCATGTTGTGTTCGATGTCCTTCGTCAGTTCTTGGCGGCGTCAAGGGAATTAGGTTAGATTAAATCTATTCTATGTATATAGCAGGTTATACTTTAGCTTTCAGGAATGGTATGGATTATATGACACCTCTGTACTTGGTGATGAGTACTGTATTGCGGCGTTTACTATTAAAAAGATGCCGAAAACATGTAAATGAGTTACATCTGGTTCGAAAAGAACGCAGCGAGTACTGTACACTCTGGTCTCAGTTATGGGAATTACCAGACAAGTTTTACGAATATATGAGACGAAGGGAAAAACGCATGTCACAAAAGTTAACAACGTTTCAGCTTTGTCACGCCGCTTTTCTTCTCCTACCTCCTTAGTGTTAGAAGGAACCGACAAATTGGAGATAATGCCGTATTTAATGATTCTCATATTTGTGCATTGTTTTACGAAAATATTTAGTTTCAGTGATACACAGCATTAAGGATCTCTCCAAAACATGTTTCGATTATGGTTTATTATGCTAGCGTGGTAGGATGTGCGACTCCGGTGTACAAAGGTTTTGCATACCTCCAAAATTCGGTATAGAATAAATTTAATATTTCGAAGAACTTGGTGTGCAAAAGTAAACATATCAGCTTTAAAATTAGTCTTTAGGGCTTCGTAAATAGCATCAAACATAGCACATAAGAACTTTGAAATTGTATTTTTCAGATCCTGGTATAGGCCTAAATATTGGAAAGAAGTAGTCGCCAGAAGTCAAATGTCGAAGTGCCACTTCTAGCTTTACTTAAGTGAGAACTGTATCTTTAATATGACTATTAGATCTTTTAATGGAACTCAAATTACACCTTTACAAGTACTCAAAATTAGTTTTCGTTACCCGAAAGTGCTTCAGGTGTGAGTCTTCGTGGTGACTTAGAAAACCAAGGTCACAGACACTCTGCTTCGCTGAATTTATTTGAAGTTGTGGTGACATACGCCAATTAACCTGTCGCTCAGCATGTGCGAAAGTCAAACGTAAAATTTAAAATAAGATACTATGAACAACTAAAGATTTGAAAAGTGGAAACACATACACCACATTAGCAAACCGCTTCATGTAACAGAATCACGAGCTTAGTGGCATTAAATCGGCGGCAAGCACAAATAATAATGTGCAGACAGCTAATGCCCACCTACCACAACCCAGAAAAAGATCCAGTACAGTAACTTTAAGCGTAAGATACGCCGCCCTTCTCATTTGAACAAATTATTTTCAGAGGTTATAATTTACACTTAAAATTTCCGATAAAGATTTAGCCCACTTGTAATTTCGAATAAACATGCTATTTCAGTCCATAGATTCCGAACCGTATCAGGAATAAGATATTTTTGATCCTCAGGAGGCCACAAACTCTTTCTTTGACCTAACTTATCAAATTCTCACAGTCCATGTTTTGTGTAGTGTCGGCCGATACGACCGAAGAAAAGAAACCGATTTGAATTTCATAGATTGTCGTCCTAAATCAGTACGTTCGGGCGATTAGATCGGCTACATTGTGCCTGCACCCATAGTGGCGTACTGATTTTTTGAGATCGACCGTTGATGTCGGTTGTCGGCAGAATCCACCGACATCGGTACCACCGTGACACAGCCTAAGTTTTATCGAAGGAAAGAAGTCGAGCGTCCAACGACGTTTTCTTCGAGAACGACGCAAGATAAACGTAATTTGACGAGTCATGTGAGGATACGATGCTGGTTGATGGCATCTCGTCATTGTGAGCGTCATGCGGCACTCTTGAAGATGTGGGCCACCAATGTGATACAAGCAAACTTTACTGACGACACAACTATAATCTCACACTTGGAGAATGGAAACATTTTGTGGCTGAAAGACTTCCAGAGCACTGGACAAGGTAAAGTGAATCAGAGAAATTTACAGCAGACTCAGTGCACGAGGTTCGCCTCCGTAGACGAGTGGTCAATGTAGACAGATGCCATAAGGAGAACCCGGGTTCTGTTCCCAGTACTGCCAGGGATTTTTTCCTAGGGGAAGGACTGGAACGTGGTTCAGTCAGACTCGTGATGCCAAATGAGGAGTTGCTTGATTGAAAAGTAGCGGGTCCAAGATTTGGAAAGCCGACAACGACCGGGAGAGCGGTTTGCCGACTCCATGCCGACCATACCGCATCTGAGTGACGCCACTGGCAGAGGATAACATAGAGGTCGATCGGTGCTGAATGGACAGACAGGGGTAGTAGACAGAGCTTTAGCTTTAGCTTTAAGAGTGAGTGGTTCTGGCTCGACCGCGACGAGAGCTAATGAGTGTTTCACACTACATAATACACTGAGGTGACAGAAGTCGTAGGATAGTGATATGTACCTATTCAGGTTCCGATAGAATTGCTTGCACGAGGTATAAAAGATAGGGCATTGGTGACGCTGTAATCTGCACTCAGGTGATTTATGTGGGAAGGTACGGCCGCAAGTCGGGAATTAACAGCCTTTGAATGCTATGGACGTCAATATTCCGAAAGCAGTTTTCACTGCTAACAGACGAGCAACTCTTCGTGAAACAACCGCAGAAATCAACGTGGAACGTACGACGAACGTACCCGTAAGGACACTGTCTCGAAATCTGGCGTTAATGGGCTATGCCAGCAGACGAACGACGCGAAAGCCTTTGCTAAGAACACGACATCGCCTGCAGCGCCTCTTCTGGGCTCGTGACCATATTGGTTGAACCCTAGACAACTGAAAAACAGTGGCCTGGTCAGATGACTTCCGATTTCAGTTGGTAAGAACTAATGCCAGGGTTCGAGAGTGGCACAGGCCCCACGAGGCCATAGACCCAAGTTGTCAACAAGGCACCGTGGAAGCTGGTGGTGCCTCCCTAATAATGTGGGCTGTGCTTACATGGAGTGGACTGGGTCCTCTGGCCCAACTGCGCCGATCATTGACTGGAAATGGTTATGTTCGGCTACTTGGAGATCATTTGCAGCCATTCGTGGACTTCATGATCCCAAAAAATGGTGGAACTTTTATGAACGACAATGCACCATGTCACTGAGCCACAATTGTTCAGAATTGGTTCGAAAAACTTTCTGGACATTTCCAGTGAATGATCTGCCCACTCAGATCGCCCAACATTAATCCAATCGAACATTTCAGTTTGTGCACAAGATCCTGCATCGGCAACCATTTTGCAATAGTGGACAGCTATAAGCATGGCTTATATTTCTCAAACGATTTCCTGAAACCAAGCCACGCCGAGCTGCTGCACTAAGCCGGGCAAAAGGAGGTCCGACACGATATTAGGAGGAATCCCGTGACTTCTGTCATCTCAGTGTATAAGGCAATCGACACATTAGCTGAGTATGTACAAGGATCGACAGATGGTACTACCAAATCGACGAAAAGTATGGAAGTAGTAAGTGGGTACGTTGAGTGCACTAGGGGATTTTTTACTGATAAAACCCAACCCACCCACAAAAACAAATATAAAAATTAAATCAATAAAAAATTAGTCACATAATGAACCCCAGATCACGAAATTCGTTATCATTGTTTTTAAATTTTTTAATCTATATAAATATGACTAATGTGTGGGGTGAATTTAAGTTTGACATTATTGTTGATAGAAATAATAAACCAAGAGAGAAGCAAGTGGAATGTAATATTTTAAACCATCTTTAATTATACATCAATTGAGAAGTCAGAACCATAATGACAGTGTTAATGTATTACAGAAAATTTATAAAGAAGAAGAAAACAAAATGAGGTTTAATAGGTATGATGAAATTGATATAGAAATATAGGAGGAAACAGAAAACTCAGATTCTCTCTTTTCTATGACTGTAAAAAAGTAACGAGTTATAATTTACGAATAAGTAAATTACCAAAATAATACAAAATTATTTTAAAGCCAATTCATTATTTTTAATAGTTTTCCGCACATAAATTAAAGATGTAGAAGGTTGTTGTTTATTGTTGTGGTCTTCAGTCCTGAGACTGGTTTGATGCAGCTCTCCATGCTACTCTATCCTGTGCAAGCTTCTTCATCTCCCAGTACCTACTGCAACCTACATCCTTCTGAATCTGCTTAGTGTATTCATCTCTTGGTCTCCCTCTGCGATTTTTACCCTCCACGCTGCCCTCCAATGCTAAATTTGTGATCCCTTGATGCCTCAAAACATGTCCTACCAACCGATCCCTTCTTCTAGTCAAGTTGTGCCACAAACTTCTCTTCTCCCCAATCCTATTCAATACCTCCTCATTAGTTACGTGATCTACCCACCTTATCTTCAGCATTCTTCTGTAGCACCACATTTCGAAAGCTTCTATTCTCTTCTTGTCCAAACTAGTTATCGTCCATGTTTCACTTCCATACATGGCTACACTCCATACAAATACTTTGAGAAAAGACTTCCTGACACTTAAATCTATACTCGACGTTAACAAATTTCTCTTCTTCAGAAACGATTTCCTTGCCATTGCCAGTCTACATTTTATATCCTCTCTACTTCGACCATCATCACTTATTTTACTCCCTAAATAGCAAAACTCCTTTACTACTTTAAGTGTCTTATATCCAAATGTAATTCCCTCAGCATCACCCGATTTAATTTGACTACATTCCATCATCCTCGTTTTGCTTTTGTTGATGTTCATCTTATATCCTCCTTTCAAGACACTGTCCATTCCGTTCAATTGCTCTTCCAAGTCCTTTGCTGTCTCTGATAGAATTACAATGTCATCGGCGAACCTCAAAGTTTTTACTTCTTCTCCATGAATTTTAATACCTACTCCAAATTTTTCTTTTTTTTCCTTTACTGCTTGCACAATATACAGATTGAATAACATCGGGGAGAGGCTACAACCCTGTCTCACTCCTTTCCCAACCACTGCTTCCCTTTCATGCCCCTCGACTCTTATAACTGCCACCTGGTTTCTGTACAAATTGTAAATAGCCTTTCGCTCCCTGTATTTTACCCCTGCCACCTTCAGAACTCGAAAGAGAGTATTCCAGTTGACATTGTCAAAAGCTTTCTCTAAGTCTAAAAATGCTAGAAACGTAGGTTTGCCTTTTCTTAATCTTTCTTCTAAGATAAGTCGTAAGGTTAGTATTGCCTCACGTGTTCCAACATTTCTACGGAATCCAAACTGATCTTCCCCAAGGTCCGCTTCTACCAGTTTTTCCATTCGTCTGTAAAGAACTCGCGTTAGTATTTTGCAGCCATGACTTATTAAACTGATAGTTCCGTAATTTTCACATCTGTCAACACGTGCTTTCTTTGGGATTGGAATTATTATATTCTTCTTGAAGTCTGAGGGTATTTCGCCTGTCTCATACATCTTGCTCACCAGATGGTAGAGTTTTGTCATGACTGGCTCTCCCAAGGCCATCAGTAGTTCTAATGGAATGTTGTCTACTCCCGGGGCCTTGTTTCGACTCAGGTCTTTCAGTGCTCTGTCAAACCCTTCACGCAGTATCGTATCGCCCATTTCGTCTTCATCTACATCCTCTTCCCTTTCCATAATATTGTCCTCAAGTACATCGCCCTTGTATAGACCCTCTATATACTCCTTCCACCTTTCTGCTTTCCCTTCTTTGCTTAGAACTGGGTTGCCATCTGGGCTCTTGATATTCATACAAGTGGTTCTCTTCTCTCCAAAGGTCTCTTTAATTTTCCTGTTGGCAGTATCTATCTTACCCCTAGTGAGACAAGCCTCTACTTCCTTACATTTGTCCTCTAGCCATCCCGGCTTAGCCATTTTGCACTTCCTGTCAATCTCATTTTTGAGACGTTTGTATTCCTTTTTACCTGCTTCATTTACTGCATTTTCATATTTTCTCCTTTAATCAATTAAATTCAATATTTCTTCTGTTACCCAAGGATTTCTATTAGCCCTCGTCTTTTTACCTACTTGATCGTCTGCTGCCTTCACTACTTCATCCCTCAGAGCTACCCATTCTTCTTCTACTGTATTTCTTTCCCCCATTCCTGTCAATTGTTCCCTTATGCTCTCCCTGAAACTCTCTACAACCTCTGGTTCTTTCAGTTTATCCAGGTCCCATCTCCTTAAATTCCCACTCTTTTGCAATTTCTTTAGTTTCAATCTGCAGTTCATAACCAATAGATTGTGGTCACAGTCCACATCTGCCCCTGTAAATGTCTTACAGTTTAAAACCTGGTTCCTAAATCTCTGTCTTACCATTATATAATCTATCTGATACCTTTTAGTATCTCCAGGATTCTTCCAGGTATACAACCTTCTTTTATGATTCTTGAACCAAGTGTTAGCTATGATTAAGTCATGCTCTGTGCAAAATTCTACAAGGCGGCTTCCTCTTTCATTTCTTCCCCCCAATCCATATTCACCTACTATGTTTCCTTCTCTCCCTTTTCCTACCGACGAATTCCAGTCACCCATGACTATTAAATTTTCGTCTCCCTTCACTACCTGAATAATTTCTTTTATCTCGTCATACATTTCATCAATTTCTTCATCATCTGCAGAGCTAGTTGGTATATAAACTTGTACTACTGTAGTAGGCATGGGCTTTGTGTCTATCTTGGCCACAATAATGCGTTCACTATGCTGTTTGTAGTAGCTAAACCGCACTCCTATTTTTTTATTCATTATTAAACCTACTCCTGCATTACCCCTATTTGATTTTGTATTTATAACCCTGTATTCACCTGACCAAAAGTCTTGTTCCTCCTGCCACCGAACTTCACTAATTCCCACTATATCTAACTTTAACCTATCCATTTCCCTTTTTAAATTTTCTAACCTACCTGCCCAATTAAGGGATCTGACATTCCACGCTCCGATCCGTAGAACGCCAGTTTTCTTTCTCCTGATAACGACGTCCTCTTGTGTAGTCCCCGCCCGGAGATCCGAATGGGGGACTATTTTACCTCCGGAATATTTTACCCAAGAGGACGCCATCATCATTTAATCATACAGTAAAGCTGCATGTAGAAGGTAGAGAGTACAATAAAACTCAGCTAATAAATTTATACCATATGTACAACAAATGTATGGATTTTATTCTTACATTAGAAGATATAGAAAAAAATATTTTAATCTGATTAAAATTTATTAAATAATAAATAATATTTAATATTCATAAGGGGCTGTATCATAATTACCTAGAACTATTCTCTTATTACAATAAAATGAGAATTCTTTCTTAGCCTGTTTGTTGACTACTGTTTTAGTATCAACATCTCTAATGATCTTACTGTATTCTAACTGTATCTTTTCCTTCACTCCATTCTCGATTAATCTTATCAGAGATGTGCCATTCAGATTTTGAATGTACTCTTAATTTAACGTGAATCCCTTTACCTTCATCTCTGTTTTTTTATCGTTTTTCTCATAATAATAACTTTTAGGGCCAGTTGAAGCCCAATATGTAATCCAATTATTTCCTAATTCATCAGTCCATTGGCCTAACATAAAACTTGTTTCCACAGTATTTTCACCATTATCAATATATAATATACTATCTGTATCAAAATGTTTAACAGATTCTCCTAGTTTATCTAACACATCATACAATCTAAGCTTAGCAGGAAACGGTTTTGTTGAATTAAACAAGGACTGCAAAGGCTTGTGATCCGTTACTAAGTAGAATTTTCTGCCATACAAATAGAGTTGGAATTTGGTGACACCATACACAATAGCCAAAGACTCTTTTTCAATTTGTGGATAGTTACACTGTTTGGACAACGATTTTGATGCGAAAGCAATAGGCCTGTCTTTATCACCAATTCTGGGCGAAAGCACTGCACCGATTCCGTAAGAGCAAGCACCAACTTGCAATACAAATGGTTTTTCAGGGTCAAAGTGAACTAAGCATCGATCAGTGAGCAATGCATTTTTAAGTTTTTAAAAAGCTACTTGGTACTCATCTGTCCAAACAAAGGGGCCATTCTTGCGACGCAAACGATACATTGGAGCTGCGAATTGTGCAGCATTAGGTATGAACCGAATACAATAGTTAATTTTCCCTAAAACTGACTGCAATTCTGTGATATTGCAAGGAACTGTCATGTCTCGTATGGCCAACAAATACGACTGCAGAAGATGTACACCTTGACTGTTTATGACATGACCTATATACTGCAAAAAAATCACACTTATCCAGTCTACTCTTTAGTCATACATCATATAACACACGAAACAAAGCACGTAAATATGCAATATGTTCTTCAGGTGTACCACCTGCTACGACAGTATCGTCCAAATAGTTTGCACAGTTTGGCACTTGTGCAGTCAGCTGTTCCAAATACCGTTGGAAAATGGCGGGTGTGGAAGCACTGCCAAAAGGCAGACGCAAATATTTAAACAAGCCCAAATGAGTATTTACTACACATGCTTTTTGAGATTCTTCACTGAGCGATATTTGAAGTATGCGTCGCGCAAATCAATTTTTGAGAAGTAGCGTCCATGAGATCCTCTGGGAGCGACAATGGATAAGTATCAATGGCAGTTTGTGGGTTGACTGTAGGCAAAGTCAACACAGAGACGAACGCGTTTGGAAGTGAATACCTCGCGAGCTATGTTGTTATTCATAACTAATTACGTGAAGCAGGAATGTATTGTTTCCCTGTATTCAACATATATTTTATTTAATTGGAGGAACATCGACACCAATAAGTGTTTTGCAGTAATAAATGGCGTACTTAAAGGTACTTCTGCTATCGTACTCATAATTTAAAGTCGTTATAATAATAGCTGCAGATTTAATTTAATTGCAATCTTTCACTTATAAATTTGTATGTTACATTCATAATTCGCCATTTCCGAGTGATAGGAACCTTCGACCATTCGGTTCATGTGTGTATTCATATTGTATACTGTAGACTCAGCAGTATTTGGCTTGTAATGCGGCAACTATGTATCCAAGCCCCTACACAACGAAACCAGCCGAAACCTTTAACATTTCCACTCTGAGTCAGAGGGTACGTAGTTGGAGGGCCACCACAACACATCATTTCATTTATTTTTGAAAGCCTGCAATGTCTCTGTCCTAACCAAATTAATGACCACGAATGACTTTCTTCAGGGCTTCAAAAATATGGAACCATATGGGGAGAGCTCAGGACTGTATGTAGGACGCGTAAGGGCTTTCCAGCATCCAAATATAGCCAAGGTTGGCTTGATTACACTGCAGAAGTTTCCGTGGGAAGGCCTTACACATCCTCCATACAGTCCCGATCTCTCCCTATGCGAGTTCCCTATTTTTGGAACGCTGAACGAAGATATTAGTGGTCGTCGAATTGCTTCGGACAAAGTGGTGCACGCCTGGATAGAATGATGGTTCCATAGGCAACATTCTTCTAATGAAGGCACTGATGGTCCTCTTTCACAGTGGGGTATATACGCTGATGGGAAAAAATCGCAACACCAGAAGTAATTAATTTAGAGTAATGAAATTTCGGGAATACATTTGTCTAGTGGACTCATTTAAGAGATTAACATTTCAAAATCATAGGTTAATATAAACACGAGATAAGGCAAGGCAAATGTGAAATGCTGATAGATTAATAACCATGTAACCACCAGAATATTGAATGCAAGCTTGAAAATGTATATGGATTGAACTGTCCATGGTTCATGTATCATACTTAAATGTACCACTGCAAGGAAAAATTAATAACAGAATCAAGACATTAAAATCTGCATCACCAAGTCAGCACAAAACAATAATCAAAATACACTGGACCACAGCACGGAGAAGAAAAAATACTCAAAAGCTTTCTGAATATCAGTCATATCACAATACAGTATACCTCTCACGTCCACACTTAAAACTACACAACAATTTAAAAAGTCATTCAAAATATGTTAATCAAAATGTCTCACTTCTTGCTCCATCAAAAGTTCATATTACATTGTTATTTTCAAAATGATTATCATGGTCATTCACCAAAATTCAGGAAGAAAGTTATTCTCATATGCATTTTCACGTCCCATTTCTTAATTACTATTTGTCCCCAAAAGCAAAAGCTTATTTTACTAATCTTCTGGTGGTCACATTTCATTTAGTTACTAGATCCTCCACATCTATACATAATCATAATGTGGCCTCGAATAATGTACAAAATAAATGTACATTATTCACCTTGCAACTGTCTGCCCACGGTAGCTGATACCCGGAAGAAGAGCTATACCCCACCTGCAAGAAAAATGCCGTCAACTGGTTGAAGGGTCACGCGGTATTTTACCTGCTGTCCAGTAAAGAAAGGAGCAAAGGAGATTTTTGGACGTACATATCCGACCAGTATCACAAGGTACTACGCATGAATAATTATTATGATACATACGCCAACTTCCTCAGAAGAACAGTCATGTGAACTCCATTTTCGATGATGCGATTCAGAACATGAAGAAACGAGAGACAATTTGATCTTTGAAAAACAAATACGATCAAGTGACGAACATCACTATCTGGTTTAGACTTGGATTTTTTTCTAAAATGCCAAGGAACCTGTAACTAATTTTAGTTTGTTTCATTACTTTTAAATGTCAGTTGAAAATTATGTACTACTGTGGAATGTTATGACTAATAAAAAAAAAGATGGATAGAAAAAAAAAGTGGTCAGAGTGACAGACTGTTAATCCTAAGGGCCCGGGTTCGATTCCCAGCTGGGCTGGAGATTTTTCTCTGCTCAGGGACTGGGTGTTGTGTTGTCCTAATCTTCATCATTTCATCCCCATCGACGCGGAAGTCGCCGAAGTGGTGCCAAATCGAAAGATTTGCACCCACGAACGGTCTACCTGACCGGAGTCCCTAGTAACATAACATTTTACCTTGCAACTAAAGTGTTACCTAAGCTCAAAATCATTTCCTGGGCTACATGAGAAACTTGTTTTATTCACCCTTACTGAAGTAGCAGTGGTCTCCTTATTTCTTATGCTAACCAACAACATGGCTACCTGTTTCCCTCCACCACCAAACAGAATATTTCTGACTACTGGCTTGTTGGAATTCCTTCAGGTAGCATTAAAAGTTCATAAATCTTCATCAGTTGATTCACACATTCCTCATTATATCAACATCATCTCTCAGTAACTCATAATAGTCATGCTCTAGAACAACTCTATACTCTGAGCAGCCCTTCTGAATATTGGACGATTCCATTCAATAACTAAGACAGAAAAACTTACTCAGTAACATCCTTCACTTAGGAGAAACCAGTACCCTCCATATGTGCTTCCTACCAATACCCCTGAAACATTAACAAAATCACTAAATAACTCTGCCACAGCCTCAACCTGCACTTCTGCCACTAAAATAATGGCACAAATACATACAGAATTAAGTACAGCCTCAAAAGATAATCACATCATTGACCACCGATTAACATTGCAAACAACATAATCAAATTTCACTGGAAGAGATATCCAAAGGCAATTTTTTCATAATTTTGTCCTTACCTGATGCACCAATTTAGATAAATCCAATATTATCCATAACTAATTCACTTTTATCTACCATTGATATATCCCACTGTAACAAGTGACTCCCTCTCAAAATTCTAAACTTAAAAAAATCTGATAGTAAGATGTGAGCAGAAGGAAACAGAATATTACTTTGAAGTCATTTGCAGTGTAGTACTTGCATGAAATGTTCTTGCAATGGCAAGTAAATTGAGAAGATTTTATGCCAGGAATAGAGCAGTTAACAGTACATAAAACTGAAAAATGAGATAATGCTGTCACAGTTTGAGCCCTTGTGCTTGCCACACCTATGATATACAAAGCTGGTTTGTCCTTCTTAGTGTGAAGATCGTATCCTCATTTTGTATCAGATACATAAATTCATTCTGATAATGTAGCTACAATGAGAAAATAATAATGGGAATGGGCAAAGCATTTTTCATGTCATATACTAATGTCATATGGACAAACAGACAATTTTCAGAAGTCCATGTTAACTAAGAAACAGAATAATAATCTCATGCGCTTGCTGAGTAACACCCAGTCGGAAAAGAAAATTCAAGAAAATTACAAATACACGCAGCAATGAAGCGTTTCAATGACTATAAGAAAAAATCACATTCGTCATTCCATACATACCATTAACAAAGACAAAATGAAATAAACACATGAAAAATGCCTTATCAACAGAGAAAATCTTAACAGAGAGATATCTAAAGGAGAAGACATGACAGCAACCTGGTTACACGAGAAGACCTACCAGATAATACATAGACAAAACGCTGAATAGTTCTCACAGGATACAGTAATATTACAAGAACAGGTGTTAATACTCTTCATCATAATGAGAACTGTTCTCATCCCAGTGTAAAAGACGTGACCTTTATACATTACCATTTTCCTATTAAGCTCTACATTTCGCCATTGCAACAGTCCATCAATTAACATTAGAAGTACCGGACTTTGCCATACCCCTAGTAGTACCATGTGGGTCATTTTTGACCCACTGTAGGGAAACACCGTTTTATTCATATTTGGATGGTACTTTGAGTGCCGCCATGTTGAAAGTGTGTTCAGGAGGATTCTCAAATGTAACCTAAGGATAATTTTTTTCTACAATGAATAGTACACTGTCTAATATAAATCTTCAGAAACAAACTTTTCTTCATTTTGAATTTTACAGAAGAAATTCCACAGTCTTTCATCAGTCATCATTAAAATTAGTAAGTAAAACAATATCACAATGTTTTTTCTATAAAAACGTTGAAACACGATCAAATCGTATTGTTTATGTGAGTACTAATACTTGTTTTTGCTTTTACAGATAAATTAAGTTCAGAGTATTAATAAAAGATTCTAAAACACAGTAGGCGACTGAAATGCTTTGCGTGTTTTCTTTCGTATTGTTATCGACGAACCAAAAAATAAGAACAAAAAACTTTGGTCTATAATTGTAAGTATTTGTAAATATATAGGAACAGAGACTCGACAGAGCTGCCTAAGATGGGATGTGCCCACAGTTCAGATATGCAGCAAGAGTTGTTGCTTGGGAGCTTTCACACACTTATTTGTTTCACTTGAAGCATATATTTTATTCCTTTTTGTTGTTTGCAGGAAACCTGAATTTGATAACACCTTCTACTTCCATATTATCCAGCGCCAGTATCGTGTAGATGGAAGGGGAGACTGGCTCATCTCTGCAGTTTGTAGATGGCAGCAAGCTCATCCACTACTCTGAGGATAAAGTCTCGGTGAGAAATATTAGAGGTAATTAATTTAAAAATTATGTGAGTGTTGATCATGACAAGGTCAAAAATACTGTAACAGACATGTACAGGCCATCGGTGGATGCCAGCTCAGACACTGTAGCATCTGGCTATGTGGTCAACAATATCACTCTTAGTTTCATTATAAAACTTCACTGTTTCTTTAAGTTTCTTCTCAGTATTCTCGGTCATATGACATCCAGCATGCATATTACTCAGAATAAGGATATTTTTTTCTTTTTTCCTTGGTATGCTGTGAGAAGTTTGTCGCCTGCCTTGCAAGTATGTTTGCATACAGTACATCATTTCCACTTTGCGTCATAGGAGGGATCTCTTTGAGTGATCTCTGAAGAGTGCCAGCTAAACGTGTTCCTTTTTGTTTCAGCTCATCTGCCACTTTCACACAGGTGAAGGAGTTGTCAGTCGTAATGTTCCATAAGGCCGAAGAGCTTGACATCTGCTGCCGCGTAAAAGAACTATTAGCAGTGCCCCAGACAGCAATGTAGGAGGGGCAGGGGGGGGTGGAGGGGGGCAGGGATATAGCTTTCCCATTATATAATATGTTACTCTGTAGCTTCCCAGTGTCACTCCGTAGGTCTGCATGTCGCCAGTCCGTATAAAATGGAAAGCCACACTGATATAAAGTGTCGCCTGACCTCCGAATTCTTCGTATTTTGCGTTCTTTTTAGCAGAAAGTGTTGTATTATACTCCAACACCTCGTGTATAATGTCAAGGCACGCCCAGAAACTATTTAGTATCTGAAGAGGTGTTACTGCTATCAAATTGCGTTAAAATGTGTATGGGTCTAAAATGCCCCACATGGTACTACTTGTGGAACAGGTAAATTTTTCATACTTTCAGGTGGGAGAGAGAGTTGAAATTTTGATGAGTTGTTAACCCCATAAATGATGAAAAGTCTCTGGATCATTTGGTCCTGCAATGATTATGGAGGGGGGTAGGGCCCTTAAAAACCCTTGGGGTAAAAATGACCCATGCGACTTCTGGTGTGAAATCATCCAGTAGTACCTGTGGGAAATTATCTACTTTCAGCTTAACTTTAAATGCGAACATTTTTAGGTTAGGCTTTACCGTGACTGTTACTGACATTAAATGAAACAATAAGTTTACTGTTACCAGTCACTGTTTGATTTTATTTTTTCCACGACGCATTTAAAAAGGTTTAAACCTCCATCATCGGGTGGATTTACATTAGTTCGTATTACATATGTGTGTATGTTGTGTTACGATTTTGGAGGAACTTGTGGCACTGCCTAGTGGGGAAACAAGACACTATTTCAGAATATGGTTTTGGATAACTTTTGACAAAAAATTAAACTGATATCTAATGGTAAACGTTAATAAGTAAACTAGAGTACCTCCAGTGGTCACAGGTTCCTTTTCCTGTCGTGTTACGTCACTGTCGTGGCACTGCCTAGTGGGGAAACAAGACACTATTTCAGAATATGGTTTTGGATAACTTTTGACAAAAAATGAAACTGATATCTAATGGTAAACTTTAATAAGTAAACTAGAGTACCTGTGACCACTGGAGGTACTCTAGTTTACTTATTAAAGTTTACCATTAGATATCAGTTTAATTTTTTGTCAAAAGTTATCCAAAACCATATTCTGAAATAGTGTCTTGTTTCCCCACTAGGCAGTGCCACAAGTTCCTCCAAAATCGTAACACAACATACACACATATGTAATACTAACTAATGTAAATCCACATGATGATGAAGGTTTAAACCTTCGAAACGCGTTGTGGAAAAAATAAAATAAAACGGTGACTGGTAACAGTAAACTTGTTGTTTCATCTAATACTTTCAGCTTATCAATATCCAGATATATTGCAACACCATTATGAATCATTACATTTAGTAAATCACTAAGTAGGCATATAAAAAAATTGTCACCTCTCATTTGCCAACTTTCCTATGTTCTGCAACACCAATATTACCACAGAAGGAACAATCATTTATTGTTCTACACTCATCTGTAATCAGACACTCACACATTCGTCAAAATCGGGTGATGACCTGGCAACTTTTGAAATTCTGTTCAATCACAATTAACTTCCTTACTTTCAGAAATGTGAAGTATTACATATATGTATCCAGACACCTGTCCTCAGATTTTGTCCACTTCCTCCTTACTTATCATTAATTTCCTTTTGGCAATATTTCTGACAGATTCCAAAACTTGTTCAGTATTGGCCCTCATTAATCCCTTAGTGTTAGGTATCCATGCTTTTTAATAAGACTCAAACTTCTCTATATATCTCATTAATATCCCAAGCCCACTATTTTTAAGAATGTCTGTGGAGTTTGAAGGAACACCCAACCCAGATCCACAAAGATAACTAGGAAAATTATGTACTAATGTGCCACAATACCTGTATGATGTCACCACAAAAGTAGATATCACACTACCATGGCTCCTGAGAACATAAATATATACTTACTGATCATATATGAGCTCAGATAATGCTTCAGAATCAAAGTTTGTCACAAATGAATAAAAAAGGACATCAAATCAAATCACTTCCACTATTAATCACCTTCACACAGTCAGCATTGATGAGAAAGCACACCCAAAAATTCACCAGTCAAGACCCTAGAATGCTATCCACAAAGCTATACTATAGAAAATTTTCAAAGTCCAAGCCAGTCCTCAAGATTTCAATAAATTAAGCAAAATCACTGAAAATCATTAATTCCATTGTGTTCAGCACGCAACAGATATGTGAAAATGATCATATTCCACTGCAACAAAATGTTATTCATGACCACCAAAGCCATAATAGAACCCCTGACACTCAAAGTTTTCTTTCTGTTCCTTGATCAACGTGAAAATTGTAACAATAGACCACATGAGCACCAGAAATGTACCTCAGCAAACAAAATCAGACTGCTTGGCACTAAATACACAGCAAAACTACAGTCATAATCAGTAGAATAAACAGAGTTCCTATAAATTAATAGTGAAACCATCAGGTAGTAACCACATACAATAACTTGCACTAATTCTACAACAGTAGCTCATAACCTAAAGTGCAAACCAAAACCCACAATCAGTTTCTGTAGTCAGCGTCGATCTCTATGCACCAGTTCCATCAATAAGAACTCCAATCTCATAGTAACTGTGCCCAGATTTAAAGCAGAACCCAAGCAAAAATCCAATTGATAAGCATTCCACACTTGGATCATTATATCACCAATCTTTCCACAGAATCTTTACTGAAATAAACTGCCCCACAGAATCCAATATGAGTTTCCAAGAAGCACTGTAAGTTTGACATGATTAATAAATTCACTAAGTTGTTCAAACTCACGATTTCACCTCTAGACAATACCTTCAAATTCCACCTTGAAACTTGACAATTGGAAGGTTTACCAAACGAAATCCTATTAAAATTTCAGATTTACAGTGACCTACCATGAAGAAGATTACCACCCTGTACTAGCACCACAGCAACCGCACATTAAGACTCCTGTTTTCAACAATGGAGAAAGTATTAAATATGTAACCAAATCTCATTTTATCACGGTTTCACCAGTAACCTCACCTGACTCCAGAACACTGTACCAACATGCATTCGTCATTATACAACACATAAAAATAAAGTTTTTCATCTCTAAATTTTGAATGCGAAAGCCAATACTAACTGAACTGATCCACTGCTCACATAATGCAGCAACGATACCTCATATCACTATCATGCATAGAGATAATTGTGAAATATTTAACATAAAATGCCCACAAACTTTTAAAAAGTGCAAAAACTTTCTATGACTTGATTCCATTAATTCTCAATACCAGAACAGCAAGTGGATGTTGAAGATGTGGTGGAGCACATATATGCACTCCTTAATGATGCACACATTCATACAAGTTGTAAATGGATGTTCAAATAATTAAAAGGATCATAGATGTATTATAATGAAAATAATTGAAATCAGAAGCAAATGTTCCTTGCTATTCAACAGGAAAGCAGAAAGCATTATAAGCAGAAAATTGTACATGATTTGCGATTTAGAATTACCACACACCTATGGTTCCAGTTGTTACAGCTGCACTTTAACGTATCAATTTCTGTGCCCTCAACCATGGAAAGATGTGTAACATATTGAAGTAACAAGTAATCTGAAACACTTATTTAATAAAATGACAGGAATAAGTTATGTGTTGTATAAAGCACATTAATAATTTGTTACATCCGAAAATCACATACCACTCAGAATATTCCCAGAATCAATATGAAAGATAAATCTGATGAGTTGTTGCATAGGATAATGAATATTATACTAAAACAATGTGAACACGTATTATTCAGAAAATTATTAGAGCACAACGCTTGGCATGACAACACTTTTCTAATGCTTGTACTGACAATATAAATTGAATATTACACTAATTAATAGTCTTACTTACCTGTGATGTTGGTTTCTGCAACCATAATTTTCAATCGTGGTAAGAAATCCTGATTGGGCAAGCAGTTGTAATCTTACACTAACAGGTACCGTCAGAAGCTGCACTTGCTTGTATTGATATGATCAGATGATTTATAAAGGAAAAGAATGGTGGCAGAGAGTCGCTAGTTGCAAGGCTTCCTGAAGTCTCAACTAGGTATGAGTGTTCATGCAAAATGCTGCACACTCTTCATGTCCTTGAAATTACCCCTCCCCCCCCCCCCCGACTGATAATGTGACTTGTCGTTTTTACTAATTATAGGAGAGGCTAGCGTCAAGCAAACCGCATTGGAAAGGGGGAAAGTTACCCAGAATTTACACAGCTGAACAGTGAATATGCACATGAAACTGTTAACCCCATGCAACACAACCTCCAAGAGTGGTAAATCACTCCTTATAGGTCCTATATGTGCAAGAACGAATGTCTTTGTCATTTTTACCTACTTTTTCTAATCACATGTTGCATATATAGTGATGGGACCAGTAAAAACAAGCAGATATCTAAACAATAGAAGACGTTAACAAGTTTATTTACACTTGTACACTAACAATTGAGTTACGAGTACACATTACTTTGGATGTGGAGGTTGTTCTGTAGTACTGAGCTATATATAAATGACAGTAATTTATAGAACGAAATAGTCATGAAACTTGATACCCATCTATGTCTGTGAATGTTAATAATGTTCAGTTGCGTGGTGCTACTAACTACAGTCTTCTACAATAATATTCAGGGGGCTGAGCTCTGAATTGCGGCTGCTTAAAGGGATGCACTAGTCAATTAGAGTCTCCAGCAGTGCAGTCATGTCGTTTTACTATCCTCTGGTGGCGTGTATGGCGCCCCTCATCAGAAACAGTAAGCGATTGAAGGACAGCCTCGCTCGAAGGCACTTTGGTGAGAGGTTCAAATGTACTGTGTCTGGCTAGCTGTGGGAGGCACATAGCATGACAGGTATGGCCGAAGGGGATGCTGTCGATATTGCATCACCTATAATCCTTTAACCTGTGTGGTGAATGCTGTGGTTTGCAGTTAAATAGTCTCAGCACAAGGAAATCTCGTTTCAGCTTACTTTGCTGAAAATCTTTATAAGAAAAGATCTAATAGGGAACACATGTGCTATGAAATCCTGAATCAAGTCCAATACAGATGAAAAAAAGCACACTACCCCACGGAAGTACATGAGAATGCTAATATGGAGGCAAATAAATGTGACTGAAATTAGTGATACTAGGGAAAGGGGATTTAATGAAGTCATAAAATGTAAATATGGTAGACAAACAGAATAATTTACAAGAATATTGGTTATAAAATCACCCCATGGTCACTATAAATAAACATTGATCAGAAATATATCACCTTCCATCCAAACAACACCTGAGATTCAAACAATAAATGGTTTTACTGATAACCTAAAAGCTTCACCTTGAGAGAGGAAGCTGTTTGTGAGACACTTGAGTTTACAGGTGGTTAGTACTACAGCAGTACGAACACAAGTCAGGACTCGATGTCAAAACCAGGTGCTTGAAGACACCCACAAACTCCTCACTTACGCCTTAGCAGTATAAAAGTGCAACTCTGCCACTTGGGCAATAACTGGCATTTCCAGACATTTCAACAGTGCTTGGTAGACTGCATATGTGACCTCAGCCGCAACATAAAAGCTGGCAATCACCCACAGCTAGACACCGAATCAGCATTGAATGTGGGTCTGCATTTGCCAAGAGGCTGCTAACTCCTTCTGCCATCTCAAAGGGACTGCCAGCCAGAAGTCAAGCTGAAGCCTGCATGGGCTGTGGTGGAGCTGACGTCCGCTCTGCTTTGAACCTCCAGGGTCCACCAGAACCACTTCAGCGACCTATTGCTGGTCTGAGTATAGGTTCAGTCTCACCACAGTTACCAGGCCAAGGGTTTTACATCCTATCGCTGCTCTGGGCTGAAGGATGCACTGCTAGCAATATCGTCACTGTGCCATACTGATGAATTTTCTGACCTCAGCGCATTCTTGCCTGCCCACTTTTGGTGCACTGACCAACCATTATCGATTGTTTACTTTGGACGCCGTACCTACACCCATCGAAATCAGAAATCAATAAACTGTTGGTGGCCTATATGTTCTGCACCTACTCTCAACCACTACCAGAAAATCACCTGCCCACACTCAGGTCACACCCCTTACAAATGGTGTCATTAATGTCCACATCATCCTCTACATCTTAACAAATGATGTCAGAAGGAGGTTGGAATGATAGTGACGACAATGTGAGAGCAGCAGTGCCGTTCATCAGAAATGTGCAAATAAGGTCCCAGTATAAGTTTTTATGTTTGTTTCCTGCTTTCCTACTTTTCTTTATTTTCTTGGGTATATTGCACAATTCTGCTAGTAACAGATGAGTAAAATGGCAGTAAGTGAAAAAAGCGTCGACTCGGGAGACAATTCAGCACTGCAGGATCAGTTAACTCACATGAAAACTGATAACGTAAAATATCATAGGGAAGGCTAGGAGAGGAAAGAAGAGAACAGTCAGTTCCTAAGCCGAGCGGGGTAGCTGCGCGGTCTGCATGGCTCCCCTTGTAGCAGGTTCGAGTCCTCCCTCGGGCATGGGTGTGTGTGTTGTCCTTAGCGTCAGTTAGTTTAAGTTAGATTAAGTAGTGTGTAAGCCTTGGGACCGATGACCTCAGCAGTTGGTCCCATACAGTCTTACCACAAATTTCCAAAATTTCAGTTCCTAACATATCCCCACCTGCCCCATTCTTCCAGGATTTATGGGAAGGACTGGTAGAGCTTTATAGAAGGTAGAACACATTTAAATAATATGGGGAACAACTTAATGATATAACTTAAAAACTGGGAGGGTCTGTGGAGAGTTTCTTGGAACACAAAAGGAAGACAAACGTTAATACATGTACACTGACAGATGATATCAACTTCAGTAAAGCTAGTTTACAGGAGGCAGAACTAAAGACACTAAACGCATTTTTGAGGGGTTTGCCCACAGAAAAGTTGCGTAAAGTGTGTGTAAAGTTTCCACAAATTTTAAACGAGACTTCAACAGCTATGTCCCCTTTGGTAAAGATTGATGTAGTTATCAAGCTTAAAGAGACGAAAGTAATTTTTAATAATGAGACCATGTGTTATAAATGTGGACAGATGGGCCACACTCAGTGATACTGGAGAATATTGCAGTGCAAGAAGTTTAAACGGGTTGCACTCTTCCAACTAGAATGTTGGTGCAGGGATCTCAAACTTGAGGGTGGGGACTACAGCTTAAATCTTGAACCCCAACGTCAAATGAAAGTTAGAACGTTACAACCACCAGGCAGTGTTTCCACTCACAGACTATTCTTTAACCAGCTATATGGGAGAACAAATGGGCAAATTTGTCCTAGATAAGAGATCACAGGTATCCATAACCAGACAAGGTGTAGTTGCTATACAGAAGCTGGCAAGTTGGACCTCCCTTTTTGTAGGCTAAGTGGTGTTGATGGGGATAGTATTCAGTCACTCGGTTTGGCAGTGTTAGATTTCTGAGCGGCGGGAAAGGTTTACAGGCTTGCGTGGAAGCACTCCCTAGTGTACGCTTCAGCTACGACGTCTTACTTTAGGTGTATTTCCTGATCAAACACCACACGAAAGACGATCTACAACAGTGAACAGTGAATCCAGATGGCGCATTGTTCCATCTCGGTTTTATTGTTGGAAAGACTGAATGGAAGGAAACAAGGCACGCCCCAGATATCAGGGAAGCTAGCTACACCGCATATAAAGAGTTTCAGACTCTACTTGCAGGATATAATACTGAAAGGTTAAGGAAAGGTAATCAGGGTGGATACGGGAGAGGATATGTTAGTTAATATTTTATGTGTTGTTAAGCCTTTGATGGAAAACGAAGAACTGGATAAGGTACAGTGTTTTATTCGGTGCACTTTATCCAGTTCGTCCTATGTACAGGATGTTGATGGTAGCTGGATAGTGACAGTCGGAGTCAAAAATTTCGGTTCATTAGAAGAACTGACATGAGGTGTACTGATAGCTAAGTTGTAAGTATTTGAAAGAAGAATTAGATAGAGACTTAAGGGAAGAAAATTCGAAGCCCAGACAGTCAGTCGACTCAGCCACACTACAGGGGAAGGTGTCGCATTTAGAACGACGTGATAGGAAGGAGATAGAAAGATTATTAGAATAATACATAGTGTTGTTTATCCTCTGAAACTATTGTCATACACAATGCAGCATATATTCTCCCTGGAATGAACCAGTAGTTTATAAAAAAAAAACATATCTAGTCCCATACAGTGGCGGCTGTTCAGGGGAGACAAGGATGGACAGGCCTCCTCACATTTCTGTAGTAGAATTAGTGATAACAGCAATAATTATTTTTACATTAAATCTTTATCCACTTCTGTCAGCGAGCGCGAAAGACGTCAGAATGTGTTATTTCTTCTAAACTTCCCGCACTAGAGAGCAATTGAAAGTGTGTAAGCATAACTCTAACATAAACGGATGAAGACACGAAGCATATAGCGAGGAGACCAGACACATATCAGGCTACCTGTAAACGCCTGATTGCTGTGGTAGCCATAATGTCACTACTAAGAACAGAAGAGAGGGTCAGGCCGTTCTAGTTGTGTTACGGAAGGCCACTTCTGTGGTGTCGCCTCTCTTGTATGATCCACTAAAGGTTTCGACAATCTGAAGAATCTGTCTAGACATTTAACACAACATGCTTCTTCTAAATGTCATCTAAGTAGTTTCATTTGATTTAAATAACTATTCAAACAAGTGTTAGTACTCCAGAATTACTTAATGAACATGGAAAACTGATGAATATCAGACTCAACAATGAAGTGAAAGCTAACAGAGACTTCATGAAGATTCCAATTGACATCATAAGTCTTTTGTGCAAGCAGGAGCTATCTTCCAGAGGCTATGATGAAACGGAAGATTCCATGAATCCCGGAAATTTCAGTGGCATTTTTAAACTTGTGCTAAAAAGAAACGAAGATCTGAAAGAACAGTGGAAGAAAATTGGTTGTGTCTGGTGACTTTCAAAAACTGTACAGAATGTATAACTGAGAAGGTTTGTGAATATTCAGTGGTTCATTCAGGTTTGGGTAAAACCTCATTTTATGCCTGTATAGTAGGCAAAGAAACGGACGTTTCAGACAAGTCACAATGCACTATTGTTGTGAAACTAATGGACTCCAAAGGCGACATTCAAGAAATTTTCTTGGTTTTCGTGATGTTAGCCAAGCTAGAACTGCTGTTGCTTTATTCACTCTGCTGAGTGGCATGTTCCGGAATTATGATATGTAGAAAAACTGAAGACCCAAACCTCTGATGGTGCTTCCATTCAGGCAGAAGAATTAAGTGACTGCAAGACAAGGTCTATGAAACTGCGCTCCCATTCCAAAAGCTCTTTTCACTCATTGATTAGCACATCGCTTGAATATGATTTTGGAGCAGAATTGCTTTTATACACAGCCAGAAAGGATTTTTCTCCTCACACTTCAGGCTGTCCCTGCTTTCTTCCACCAGTCTTCCAAACTCACAGCAATTCTTGACAGTACTGTTTAAGGATTTCTTTGAACAGTGTAACAAGACGAAATTCTAGCACGAGAAAAATATCTTCTATTCACGAAAACCGTATGGGGATAATTGAGGTTTTAAATCAAGTAATTGACAGTCCAAACGCTAATAGAACTACTACAAGAGAAACTTGTGGTTCAAAAGTATCCTTCTAGACTTTGAATTTGTTTTTCTTTTCCTTGCTTTTCAACATTCTTCAGAAAAAACAAATGACGTACAGTCTTGCAACAATGCTGTCTCAAAATGCATATCTTACAATGAAAAACTTAAGAAATGAAGATAAATTGATCGAATTTATAAGTTCCATGAAATGCTGTATTAATTTGCAAGCTGAAGCTCCTACGAAGGGAGTTGAAATGATGGATGAATACATTGGCAATCCATTAATGTTAAAATACAAACAGGTATACTTCAAGGCATTAGATAATATTGTAGCACAACAGGAAACAAGGTTTTTCACACTGTAATAAACCGCTCTTCCTTAAGTTAGGTGATACTACTCCGTTCGTCTATTATGATCAGCATTTCCCTGTAGACGGACTGGATTCATTACTACAAACGTATAGTGCACCCTTCAGTCGCTCACAGTTGTGTGTAAACTGGAGACTGCATTTTCTTTCAGACATAAAGAAACATTTCAGTCTGTCAGTTTGGAAGACATAATCAAAAGAATGACTGAGAATGAAACTGACCAAAATTATTCCAGAAGTTTTCAAATTATTTTGTCTGATTGATACCATTCCTGCAAGAAATACTTCAGTTGAAACTTGTCCTTTTCTTAAATAGGTAAAAACATATTTCAAGAATAGTATTTGCCAGGGTCGCTCATCAGCTCTTACTTGTACCTCAGTTGAGGAACCAATTCTGTCAATACTTGAAAGCCGAGACACATGGTATGACAATGTCATCAAAAGATTCAGGAAGGAAAAGGGTCGTCGAGTTAACTTATTATGCGAGTAAACCTGGTCAAATGACCAATCTGTAGATTCGTTTTAAATTCAAGTGGATGTCATTATCATCATTATCATTGTTATTACTATCATTATTAGCAGCAGTAGTAGCGGTAGTCATTGTCGACTCCCAGAATTTAGCCGCATGATCCATCACTGGTCCACATCATTTGCAACCAGCAATGGAGGAATTTATTAACCAGCAGCTCTACGATGGGATTATAAAAGACAATATCAGCCTCAGCGCAGCACCAATAGTAATTGTACCAAACAACAGCCCAAATTGTAGTAAGGCTTATAGATTTTCTTGGGGTTACAGGTATTTAAATCAAAAGACACTTATTGGTGCTTACCTAGTGCCTAGCATCAGGGAGGTCCTGTGTAATCTTGGGCAATTCTTTTATTTTACGACCACAGATTGGCAAGGTGGATACCATCAGTTACAGGTAGCACCAGAGGATCGAGCCAAGATTGTGTTTACAGTCTTATTTGGTGATTTTAAGTACGACAAATGGCATTTGGGCCAAAGAATGCAATGGCGATATTCCAGCGTCTATTTGATGGTATGTTACTGCAATTTAAAAGTGTATGGTGTACCTGAATGATATTATAGTCTTTTGTATGAACATCCAGAAACACATAGTATGATTCTGTGACACCTATAGATTGTTACAAGTGGCATGACACACTGATTTTGATAAAACGTCATTATGTACTAAAACAAGTTCGCTATCTGGGCCATATTACCTGCCAGGATGGAATGTGAACTGATGCTCAACTTGCACAAGCTGTGAAGGAATTCTCAAAGGCTAGAACAGAGAAGGAGTTACAGCCCTATATGATATTAGTTAATTATTATAGGAAATTTATACCAAAATCAGCAGACACAGCAAGACACCTGGCATATAGTGTGAAAAAGAGCATGAAGTTTCAGTGAACTCAACAATGTGAAGAAGCTTTTTTGTGATTAAAAGATTTATTGATCACTGGTCCCTTCCTCACCTTCCCAGATTATCAGAAACAATATGTATTGCTTCGTGGTAGCACCCAATAGCTTATATGTCTCAACAGCTAAATAACACAGAGAGAAGTTATATTACTACTGAAAAGAAGAAGCTCAGTCTGATCTATGGCATCATTTACTTTTGTTGCTACTTGCATGGTCGACATTGTAAAGTTATAACACATCATGCAATACCGAAATGGCTTTCTGAACCTTAAAATTTCCACTTGTTTCATTGAGCTTCACAGTTAAGTGAGTTCGATTTTGAAGTCACATCATCCTGGAAAGACTGATGATAACAGAGATGGATTGAGTTGCAAGATACATGCCTTGGAACGTATTGGTATATCTGCAGATGAGAGGCAGAAGGGTAAGGCTGCTGGTATGAGTTTGAACAATTTGTGATACAAGCCCAGTTTAGAACTGATGATGGAAAATTAGACAAACAAACAAAGTGTGCTCAATGCATAATCATGCTAGTCAGTTTACACAATGAGGTGCTGCGGCAGATTCATTACCGTACCTTGGCAAGAGTTGGATGTCTGTGAGCCATAGAACAGTGCATTACAGAAAATTAATGATGGATAATGCAGAAGTGAACATTCTTGGTGTCTTTGCATAGACACAGGTGTTGTTGTTGTCTTCAGTCCTGAGACTGGTTTGATGCAGCTCTATCCTGTACAAGCTTCTTCATCTCCCAGTATTTACTGCAACATACATCCTTCTGAATCTGCTTAGTGTATTCATCTCTCGGTCTCCCTCTACGATTTTTACCCTCCACGCTGCCCTCCAATGCTAAATTTGTGATCCCTTGATGCCTCAGGACATGTTCTACCAACCGGTCCCTTCGTCTTGTCAAGTTGTGCCACAAACTCCTCTTCTCCCCAATTCTATTCAATACCTCCTCATTAGTTATGTGATCTACCCATCTAATCTTCAGCATTCTTCTGTAGCACCACATTGCGAAAGCTTCTTTTCTCTTCTTGTCCAAACTATTTATCCTGCATGTTTCACTTCCATACATGGCTACATTCCATACAAATGCTTTCAGAAACGACTTCCTGACACTTAAATCTATACTCGATGTTAACAAATTTCTCTTCTTCTGAAACGCTTTCCTTGCCATTGCCAGTCTACATTTTATATCCTCTCTACTTCGACCATCATCAGTTATTTTGCTCCCCAAATAGCAAAACTCCTTTACTACTTTAAGTGTCTCATTTCTTAATCTAATTCCCTCAGCATCACCCGACTTAATTCGACTACATTCCATTATCCTCGTTTTGCTTTTGTTGATGTTCATCTTATATCCTCCCTTCAAGACACCATCCATTCCGTCCTTTGCTGTCTCTGACAGAATTACAATGTCATCGGCGAACCTCAACGTTTTTATTTCTTCTCCGAATTTTTCTTTTGTTTCCTTTACTGTTTGCTCAATATACAGATTGAATAACATCGGGGACAGGCTACAACACTGTCTCACTCCCTTCCCAACCGCTGCTACCCTTTCACGCCCCCCGACTCTTATAACTGCCATCTGGTTTCTGTACAAATTGTAAATAGCCTTTCGCTCCCTGTATTTTACCCCTGCCACCTTTAGAACATTGTCAAAAGCTTTCTCTAAGTCTACAAATGCTAGAAATGTAGGTTTGCCTTTCCTTAATCTAGCTTCTAAGATAAGTCGTAGGGTCAGTATTGCCTCACGTGTTCCAACATTTCTACGGAATCCAAACTGATCTTCGCCGAGGTCGGTTTCTACCAGTTTTTCCATTCGTCTGTAAAGAATTCGCGTTAGTATTTTGCAGCTGTGACTTATTAAACTGATTGTTCGGTAATTTTCGCATCTGTCAACACCTGTTTTCTTTGGGATTGGAATTATTATATTCTTCTTGAAGTCTGAGGGTAATTCGCCTGTCTCATACATCTTGCTCACCAGATGGTAGAGGTTTGTGAAGACTGGCTCTCCCAAGGCCGTCAGTAGTTCCAATGGAATGTTGTCTACTCCCTGGGCCTTGTTTCGACTCAGGTCTTTCAGTGCTCTGTCAAACTCTTCACGCAGTATCGTATCTCCCATTTCATCTTCAACTACATCCTCTTCCATTTCCATAATATTGTCCTCAAGTACATCGCCCTTGTATAGACCCTCTATATACTCCTTCCACCTTTCTGCTTTCCCTTCTTTGCTTAGAACTGGGTTTCCATCTGAGCTCTTGATATTCATACAAGTGGCTCTCTTCTCTCCAAAGGTCTCTTTAATTTTCCTGTAGGCAGTATCTATCTTACCCCTAGTGAGATAAGCCTCTACATCCTTACATTTGTCCTCTAGCCATTCCTGCTTAGCCATTTTGCACTTCCTGTCGATATCATTTTTGAGACGTTTGTATTCCCTTTTGCCTACTTCACTTACTGTGTTTTTATATTTTCTCCTTTCATCAATTAAATTCAATATTTCTTCTGCTACCCAAGGATTTCTACTAGCCCTCGTCTTTTTACCTACTTGATCCTCTGCTGCTTTCACTACTTCATTCCTCAGAGCTACCCATTCTTCTTCTACTGTATTTCTTTCCCCCATTCCTGTCAATTGTTCCCTTATGCTCTCCGTGAAACTCTGTACAACCTCTGGTTCTTTCAGTTTATCCATGTCCCATCTCCTTAAATTCCCACCTTTTTGCAGTTTCTTCAGTTTTAATCTACAGGTCATAACCAATAGATTGTGGTCAGAGTCCACATCTGCCCGTGGAAATGTCTTACAATTTAAAACCTGGTTCCTAAATCTCTGTCTTACCATTATATAATCTATCTGATACCTTCTAGTATCTCCAGGATTTTTCCATGTATACAACCTTCTTTTATGATTCTTGAACCAAGTGTTAGCTATGATTAAGTTATGCTCTGTGCAAAATTCTACCAGACGGCTTCCTCTTTCATTTCTCTCCCCCAATCCATATTCACCCACTATGTTTCCTTCTCTCCCTTTTCCTACTCTCGAATTCCAGTCACCCATGACTATTAAATTTTCGTCTCCCTTCACTACCTGAATAATTTCTTTTATCTCATCATACATTTCATCAATTTCTTCATCATCTGCAGAGCTAGTTGGCATATAAACTTGTACTATTGTAGTAGGCATGGGCTTCGTGTCTATCTTGGCCACAATAATGCGTTCACTATGCTGTTGGTAGTAGCTTACCCGCACTCCTATTTTTCATTCATTGTTAAAGCTACTCCTGCATTACCCCTATTTGATTTTGTATTTATAACCCTGTATTCACCTGACCAAAAGTCTTGTTCCTCCTGCCATCGAACTTCACTAATTCCCACTATATCTAACTTCAACCTATCCATTTCCCTTTTTAAATTTTCTAAGCTACCTGCCCAATTAAGGGATCTGACATTCCTCACTCCGATCCGTAGAACGCCAGTTTTCTTTCTCCTGATAATGACGTCCTCTTGAATAGTCCCTGCCCAGAGATCTGAATGGGGGACTATTTCACCTCCGGAATATTTTACCCAAGAGGACACCATCATCATTTAATCATACAGTAAAGCTGCATACCCTCGGGAAAAATTATGGCTGTAGTTTCCCCTTGCTTTCAGCCGTTCGCAGTACCAGCACAGCAAGGCCATTTTGGTTAGTGTTGCAAGGCCAGATCAGTCAATCATCCAGACTGTTGCCCCTGCAACTACTGAAAAGGCTGATGCCTCTCTTCAGGAACCACACGTTTGTCTGGCCTCTCAACAGATACCCCTCCGTTGTGGTTGCACCTACGGTACGGCCATCTGTATCGCTGAGGCACGCAAGCCTCCCCACCAACGGCAAGGTCCATGGTTCATGGGGGTAGGAGACACAGGTGGGGAGTGGATATGTGTTGGCTATAACTTACTAGTTTTCACGATTTGTAGCCCTAATTGCTGTGCGAAATCAACAAGTGGAAACAATAGCTCACACTATAGTTAATCACTGGTTATTGAACTTTGGGAGGCCAGAGACTGTAATAACAGATCAGGGCGCTAATTTTGTGTAGAACTATTGAAGCAATTATGTGCGTTTTTAGGAAGTTGTGGACCAGTGAACTGCTTCTACAAGTCAGTGGGAGAGCGGGGGTGCATCACACAATGGGATAAAATAGGATGAAAATAGTCACCAAAGTGACAGACATGCTCAATTACAATACATAGTTGTGGCCTATAGTTAAAGATAGATGAGAATACAGGGTTATCACCACATGTGGCTGTTTATGGGCAAAAGGTGTCATCTCCTTTTGAACTGTGTAAACTATCCTCTGGAGAAGATGTATCCTCTGATCAGAGTTTTACTAAGAGATTGAAGGGTATTCGGCACCAGGTTCAGAAGATGAATATGAAAGTCCTGTAATGGCAAGAGGTGCACAAAAAGAGAAAGCCAAGCAACTGATATACCACACAGGACTGTGCATTATGTTGACTAAATATTACATGCCAAAAGGGAAACGAAGAAGTTTGTTATATGGTGCCAAGGGCTTTATTAAGTGATCGAAATGACATCTCCAGTTAATCCGTTTAACATGAAGCTGCAACTCCCAACTCAAACCATGGTTGTACATGCAGCGCCACTTTGTCCATTTAAGGGCATGCCTGAAACAATTCCATCGTTGCCAGCTGCTCTTTTTTGAAGGGGGGAGGGAAGTGGTCAAGACGAAATCTACAATCAGGTGAGAAGAACAAGATTCTTTGTGTTAATATGACATACCTTTATGCCCTAAGATCACAAAGTGGCTTTATGAGCTAACTGTGGATTACATTTATTTTTAGATTCAACAGATATCTGAATTTAATGTGTTTTCTTTCTTTTTATTTACTAGGAATGGGTATATTTGAAAATTGGTGTAATTTATTTAGTCTGTTAGGGAAACATCGATGTTATGTAGTAAACTGTACTGAGTGTGTATGGGAAGTGTGTTGTTTATTTAGAAGTACTGATCCGTTCATTACAGACTGATAATAGAATATCATTGAGTACATGTGTCTGTATAGTCTTGGGTATTAAGATTCAGCTTTAGAGTCGTTTTCTGAAGTGTGTTGTTTGTTGAGTCAATCTGCTCATTTAAGATAATGGGGAACATCTGAGGAACTTCGTGCGACTGAGAATTCACAATATCCTACTGGTAGTACCAACCAGGAAGCCCCAAGTACTGCCTACTACCTCAGAGTTGCTGCAGCGTTGAGTCGAGAGAATTATCGTCTGCCCCATATGACTAATTCATGTGATACCGGGATCACGTGAGCTCAACCAGTTCCACACTGAGAAATCTGAGTTTGTGTGTTCTACGGAAGTAATTGCAGATAAAAATCAGTTCTTCCAAAAAGTTGGTTCACATTGGCTCCTTTCAGTAGCAGATCCTGGAAGTATCATCTGTACCTGCTACAACCGAGTACTCCTGAGTAGCACAAAATACTTAGAACTACAAGGGCAAGGTTGCCGATTAATGGCAATTATCTTGTTTCTGGCCTCACCTTCCAGTTACCCACCATCATCAATGGAACCAAAACACTGAACACCTCTTACTCACTACTATACTTGCTGGACTTTCCATTTCAATTTTGGTCTAAGTAAAACCTAACCTATCTGAATGTCACCATACGCCAGATACTTATAGCTTTCCTGGAGCCAAGAGACGAATATAGTAAGCAGGTGCAAAGGATATAGGATGCAGTAGTTATTCAGAGATGAAGATGGGTGGGTGGGTTTAAAGTTTAAAGGGACCAAACTGCATGGTCATCGGTCCCTTGTTCCATTGCACCAAGTCCATGGGTTAAAATGGAAAACATACAAGAGACACCACAGGAGTAACACACAAAGCTGAGCACACCAGGGAGAACAGAAGACAAGAAGAGCACAGACATACAAGAAGCAGGCAGAAGAGCTTAAAACAATAGAGCAGATGACCCGGGCTGGCTGATCACGAGGATGAAAAAGGATGAGGCAGCCACACATTAAAATCTCTAACCTAAAAGGACTACGATAGAAAGCACGGGGAGACAAAAGCAGGAAATAAAACTCAAACCGAAGAATAAAAATCAGCGTCACATATAAAATGTAAAACCAAGTTAGCTGTGGAGGCATCGTCTCCTAAAATAGAAGGAAGGGAGTCAGGGATATTAAAATTCCGTCTTAGAGCGGCGAGATGTGGACAGTCTACGAAAAGGAGGGCCACTGTCGAATGTAGGCCGCAGCGACAACATGGTGGGGCGTCACTCCAGAGAAGATAGCCATGCGTCACCCAAGTGTGGCCGCTGCGAAAGCGGCAGAGGGCAACAGAGTCCCTGCGAGAAGCCCGCAGAGAAGACTTCCACTCATTTGTGCTCTCCTTGATGGCGCGGAGTTTATTGGGCGTAACTAAGCTGCGCCATTCAGCATGCCAAATCCCGAGAACTTTGCGGTGTAACACCGATCGTAGGTCAGGTACGGGTATGCCAATCTCCAGAAGCGGCTTACCAGTGGCCTGTTTGACCAGGCTGTCAACAAGCTCATTTCCTGGGATTCCAATATGCACCAGGGTCCATACAAAGACTACTGATCGACCAGATTGTTCGAGGGCATAAATTGAATCCTGGATGGAAACTACCAAAGGATGGCGTGGGTATCACTGATCGATGGTCTGTAAAACACTCAGAGAATCACTGCATACCATGAAGGACACACCGGGGCAGGAACGAATAGGCTCAAGGGCATGAGAGATGGCCACCAGCACAGCAGTGAAGACACTGCAGCCATCCAGCAAGGAGCGCTGTTCGACATGGGCCGAGTGAGCATACGCAAAGCCAATGCGACCATCAACCAGTGAGCTGTCAGTATAGAAGACTTCAGAACCCTGGATAAGAAGTGACTGCGGAGTGCCTCAGGAGGAACAGAGTCCTTACGAAAGCGCCATAGGTCCAGCCGTAGTTTCAGCCGAGGCATACACCATGGAGGCATTTGTGTATGGACCCGCCCGAGACGCTGGAAAGATAAGGACTCGAGTTCCAACAGTAGGGAACGAAGAAGTACAGCGATCGTTATCCCTGACTGGGGCCGCTGTTCCGGGAGATGAACCACAGCTCGGGAACAAAAGACGGTAATTCGGATGCTAAGGAGCGCCATGGACGTGCGCTGCATAGTGGACGAGCAGTTGGCGACGCCTGATGTGCAATGGAGGGACTCCAGCCTGAACTAGGAGACTGGCCACTGGACTCGTTCGAAAAGCGCCTGTCGCTAGACGAACCCCGCAGTGGTGCACAGGATCAAGTAGTTTTAACGCCGAGGGCGCTGACCAATCATACACTACACTCCCATAGTCGAGTCGTGACTGAACTAGGGCTTTGTAGAGCTGTAGCACTGTAGAGCGATCTGCCCCCCAAGTGGTGTTGCTCAGGCAGCAGAGGGCGTTAAGATGCCGCCAGCACTTTCGCTTAAGCTGACGAATGTGGGGGAGCCATGTTAGTCAGGCGTCGAAAACCAGTCCTAAAGCCGATACGTTTCGAGTACCCATAGTAGATGGCCATCAAGAAAAACGGCAGGGTCGCCGACAGAAGTGCAAAACGCAGGTCTTGTCGGCAGAGAAGTGAAACCCATGATCGAGAGCCCATGACTGCGCTTTCTGAATGGCTCTCTGTAGTCGGCGTTCAGTAACACCAATGGTTGAGGAACTGAAATAAAGGCAGAAATCGTCAGCGTATGAGGGCGACACTGACGGCCCTATAGCTGCTGCTAGGCCATTTATAGCGAACAAAAACAGTGGAATGCTCAATACAGAGCCCTTGGATATGGGAGCAGCTAAAGGAGCCTCCTACTTGGACACGGAAGGTACGGAGGGAGAGAAAGTTCCGTATAAAAATCGGAAGCGAGCCACGGAGGCCCCACTCATGCAGCGTGGCAAGGATGTGGTGGCGCCAAGTCGTGTCGTAGGCCTTCCGTAAATCAAAAAAGATGGCGACCAGATGTTGGCGCCGTGCAGACGGCAGACTCAAGGCACACCAAATTATCTGTCGTTGAGCGGCCTCGGCGGAAACCACTCTGGGATGGAGCCAGAAGGCCCCGAGACTCCAGGAACCAACACAACCTCTGTCTCAGCATTCGTTCAAGTAGTTTGCAGAGAACGTTGGTGAAGCTAATGGGGCGGTAACTGTCCAGCTCCAGTGGGTTTTTCTCAGGTTTCAAAACAGGTATTACGATGCTTGCCCGCCGTTGCGGCGGGAACTCACCCTCAACACGGATATGGTTGTAAAGGTCTAGGAGGCGTCGCTGGCAGTCCACTGAGAGGTGTTTGAGCATCTGACAGTGGATGCGGTCGGGCCCAGGAGCTGTATCAGGGCAAGCAGCTAGAGCACTTTGGAATTCCCAGTCACTGAACGGAACATTGTACAATTCAGGGTGGTGCGTGTGAAATGAAAGGCTCCGACGTTCCAACCGCCGTTCAGGGAGCAGAAGGCCAGTGGGTAATTCGCAGAAGCGGAACTCTGAGCAAAATACTCTGCTAAGCGGTTTGCCATTGTGTCAGAGTCAGTACAGACTGCTCCATTCAGTAAAAAAGCAGGTATGCTGACAGGGTCCGATAGCCATAGAGGCGCCTAATCTTGGCCCAAACCTACGATGGAGAGGTACGGAGGCCAATGGTGGAGACATATCTTTCCCAGCACTCCTGCTTGTGTTGCCGAATGATGCAGCGGGCCCACACACGGAGCCGTTTAAAGGTGATGAGGTGTTTCAGTGAGGGATGCCGCTTGTGACGCTGGAGCGCCCGCCTGCAATCTTTAGTCGCCTCAGCGATCTCAGGAGACCACCAAGGCATGGTCCTCCACCGAGGGGACCCTGAAGAACAGGGAATGGCAGATTCTGCGGCAGTAACGATGCTGGTGGTGACCGAGTGAACCATCGCATCAATGATGTCATTAGAAAGTTGCTCAATAGTGGCAATGGAGGATAACAAATCTCAGTCAGCCTTATTCATAGACCATCTGCAGGGGCGCCCAGAAGAGTGACACTGTGGCAGTGACAGAAAGATCAGAAAGTGGTCACTACCACACAAGTCGTCATGCACACTCCATTGGACAAACGGTAAGCGGCTAGGGCTGCAGATCTAAAGGTCGATGGCTGAGTACGTGCCATGCGCCACACTGAAATGTGTGAAGACACCATCGTTTAAAAGGGAAAGGTCGAGCTGTGCCAATACTTGCTCAACGATGTTGCCTCGGCCCATTGTCACTGATCCACCCCACAGAGGGTTATGGGCGTTGAAGTCGCCCAGTAACAGAAAAGGTGGCGGCAATTGGGCTGTCAGTGCAGCCAGGACATGCTGTGGGATATCACCATTCGGTGGACGATACAGGCTGCAGACAGTAACAGCCTGAGGTGTCCACACCCGAACAGCGACAGCCTCTAGAGGTGTTTGTAGAGGGACAGACTCGCTATGAGGGGAGTGATGGACGTAGATGCAGACACCACCAGATACCCTTTCAAAAGCAGCCAAGTTCCTATAATAACCCTGATAGCCACAGAGAGCAGGGGCTCGCATTGCTGGAAACCAAGTTTCCTGAAGAGCGATGCACAGGAAAGGGTGAAGGCTAAGAAGTTGTCGTAGCTCAGCAAGATGGTGGAAGAAACCGCGGCAGTTCCACTGGAGGATGACATTGTCCTTGGCCGAGAAAGGCATGAAGGGACCGGGGAGGCAGATTACGCCGCTGGGTCACCTGCTGCCACCGATTGAGTACCTGTGCAAGTGCTATCCATTATGTATGAGGGACTGGCGAGATCTAGGTCCTCAGCAGACGCCAGAATCTCCACCTCATCCTCAGATACATAGCTTGAAGGTTGCGGTGGGATGGGTGCCACTGCAAGTTCCTTGGCCTTCCTCTTGGACTCCTCTTGCTGCTCCTTGGGTTTCACTGAGTGGGAGGGCTTCACTGGTTCAGTCTCCGGGACAGAGGAGGATTGCGAAGCTCTAAGACCAGCTGATCGTGGACACTTATGCCACTATCAGGCGTCATCCTTCCTGCTTGTGGAAACCTGGGAAGGGAGGGACCCAAGGGACCCATTGCGAGCGAGTAGAGCCAAAGTAGTTGGACGCTTCTCTGGCTTAGAAGCGGGGACTGACGTTCGCGATGGGTGGGGGGTGTTGCTCCCGAGATAGGTGGCGCAGGAGCAACAGGGTGGATAGTGCCCCCATGGCCAAGGGGCATGTGGAGTTGTACGGCTCGGCGAACTGGCTGGAATTCGCTGAACTGGTGGGGCTAGCATGGTTGTTGTAGCGATGGCATATGAAGAAGTCATTCGCACAGGATGTAGTCGGTCATATTTCCTCTTAGCCTCAGTATAGGTCAGTCAGTCCAGGGTCTTATATTCCATGATTTTTCGCTCTTTCTGTAAGATCCTGCAGTCTTGCAAGAAAGGTGAATGATGCTCTTCGCAGTTGACACAGACAGGAGGCGGAGCACATGGAGTACTGGGATGTGATGGGCGTCCACAATCTCGACATGTGAGGCTGGAAGTACAGCAGGAAGACATATGGCCAAACTTCCAGCACTTAAAGCACCGCATCGGGGAGGGATATAGGGCTTGACATCACAGTGGTAGACTATCACCTTGATCTTCACCGGTAATGTATCACCCTCGAAGGCCAAGATGAAGTCATCGGTAGTAATCTGATTATCCTTCGGACCCCGATGAACGCGCCGGACGAAATGAACACCTCGGCGCTCTAAACTGGCGCGCACCTCGTCATCAGACTGCAAAAGAAGGTCCCTATGGAAAATAATACCCTGGACCATATTTAAACTCTTATGGGATGTGATGGTAACGGAAACATCCCCCAACTTGTCACAAGCAAGTAACCTTCCTGATTGGGCAGAGGATGCCGTTTTTATCAATACTGACCTGGAGCGCATTTTGGACAAGCCCTCCACCTCCCCAAACTTGTCCTCTAAATGCTCTATGAAGAACTGAGGCTTTGTGGACATGAAAGACTCCCCATCAGCTCTCGTACAAACTAGGAACCGGGGCGAATAACTGTCACTGCCATCCTGAGACTTACGCTCCTCCCACAGTGTGGCCAGGGAGGGGAACGTTTTGAGATAGTATTTCTGAGCGTTAAATTGGGCCCGAGAACGCTTAGAGACTGCTGGTGGCTGGCTACCAGCGAGAAATGATGTACCACACTTCATTGCGGGTCATCCGCAATGATGCCACCCACTCCAACCAAGAGCCCTCCCCACAGGCGCCACCCAGCCTCAGCAAGGGCCAACTGGCAGGATGGCCATTGCCGGGAGTCCCGATGCCCCTGGGAGATAGGCATCTACCCCTTGACATATGTGGGGAGTTAACGGCGCATGCATCACTAGAGTGATCCCTGTGTTGTCAGGGGGCTACAACCAACAGGGTACATGGAGGCCCCACCACAAGGGACTGGCTACAGTGCTCGATATTAAGTGCAAGGAAATCATGGTCGTCGTCTCTGCGAAAAGCAACACTGCACAGTGCATTGTGGAAATCGCACACAGGAAGGTATCCCCGCCCAAGAGATGGATAATGAGCGGGACAGTGATGCGACAACGAGAAAGCTGGCGAAAGGCCTCAATACACGATGGACACAATGCACCACGTAATGCGCCCTTCCCCAGTTGGCTCGCTCTTCGGAATAATTTGGATAGGGGACCGTCACATATAGGCCGAAGCGTTTGAGCGCCTTTTAGTCGCCTCTTAAGACAGGTAGGAATACCGTGGGCCTATTCTAACCACCGAACCCACAGGGGGGAGAGATGAAGTATAGAGTAGCGGAGAGAGCTGTATCACACCAGTTTTCGAACTCAAGACCACAAAAACAACAAGAAGTTAAGTTATCTAACTGATTCGCATATTGCTAAATTAGAGATTATATTATGTCGCATAGAACGTTGGCATGCAACATATAACAGCGTGCCAATAGGAATACCTACCGCTGGTAGACAACAACACACAGATTTTTACACAGACTGTATGCGGATTAAAACACTTCTCAAAATTACAGAAGTATTTCAGTTGTTCTCCTTCTCAAGAAAGCAGTTAGGCTACACCTAAAACACCAACGACCTTCTCCTCTGAAATGTATACACTATTCACTAAAATTATAAGTAACTGCATAAAAATTATGTAATTTAATCGGGGAAAGGAACAAACTGATTTTAGTAGTGAAGAAGGCACAATGCTCCATTTGAAACTCAAACTGAAATACGGAATGGAATAGTGAGTATGAATTTCCACGTTACCTGGAGCACTGTGAAGATGATATGTCAATTTATGTTACTATACTAACGGATACATATGCCAATACTTTTATAGTACTTTCATTAGCATTAATTAAAATTGTACGTAATTCAGAATTGGAAGCAGGGTCGGCAAGAAGGCTCCAGTGCTTTTGAGGTTGCTTTTAAAAAATGTAATTGAAAAGGCATATAAAGACATGGCTTAATGCAATATGTTTGAAATATCTTCGTTTATTTTTATGACATTGTATGTGTATTTCTTTTCCAATTAGGTTTCATTTGAGTTCAGTAGTTCAAGTGTTGGAAGTATATGCTTGTACCTTAAAACATTCAGTAAGTAGGGGAAAACTTTAACAGTGGAAATTTAAAAGCAATCATGAAACTCGATTATATTTAGCCTTGGACAATATATAATCAATATATTGATGGAAAGTAAGTAGGTGTACAATACTGGTCAGTTTCAAATAAGTCCCACTGCTCGTAATTATGAATATACGATCGAAACCTGGAAAGTAGCATCACTTATTGAACTGTATGCGAATAAGCAGTCGACAGAGCTAGTTACAAGTTTCGGCTTGAGTAGAATCACTTCATTTTTTGTTGCTGCTTTTGTGTGCTACGTTTTCCAGCTTCAGAGAGTGTGACTTTTTTCAAATATTAGGAGTGCGTTTTAAGTAATCTACTATGGATTTATATGCCTGGAGAGCTAGTTCATACACATTTAAAAATGTTTAATTAAATCTGTGAAATTATTAGTGGTGTGAAAGTAGTCAATAACTTAACAAGAGAAAGTGGGAGGTCTCTAATAAGGAACATGTTGGCCTTGTTTAACATACTTGTTGCAATAATAAGACTGTCTTGTTTTTATTAATGCCTTCTGCTGTAACTGATTGTGGTTTATATGAGAAAACTCTTCTGACATGGAGATTATTGAGAGCACTAGAGATGACAATTTCTGTTCATAAAACAAAGAAGCCTCAATTAATGAACACTTTACAACGCCTCAACTCTAACAGCCATCCCTCAGCGGCTGGGGGTAACAGCCATGCAGTACATTTGAGCCACATTCACAGCATCAGGCATACAGCACACAGTTCTAAAGCTCACCTGATGCTTCTAAAGTATGTCCCTCTCGCTGCAAAAGGTGAGGCTAAGTCGTGGCTCTGGTTATGAAGGGGTGCTGCAATTGTTATGATTATAGGAAAATGAGGTACAGTCTTTCAGAATAGAGTTCTTCAATTTGAATTAATACATGCCATGTTTTATTCAGTGCTGTAAATACTGCCACAGTGCCATTAATTAACACACAAATTATTAAACAACATGTCACTCATGAAAATCATTACCTGGCTCTCGTGAATAATAATGTTGATCATAGTTTATAATAACTTAATTAACACCAGTGTACAACATAACTGTTCGTGACATTTAACATGAAACCTCAGAAAGATATGCACACTATTACACTCTTACTAATCATGACTTCACGTATGTGCCACTGCGCTTGGCAACTACAGCGATCCGTCTCCTCCAGCTGAGACGAGAGAGCTTCTGCCTCAAGGGTTCCAGCCACTCACAGTCCAGAAAAATCCTTCCTATCTTGTATCGTCATGCTTAGCTTAGTGAATAAAATGTGGGGACACTGTTTTCAAACCGAGCGAGGGGGCACAGTGGTTAGCACGCTGGACTTTAATTCAGGAGGACGACAGTTTAAATCCGCCTCTGGCCATCGAGATACAGGTTTTCTGTCATTTCCCTAAATAGCTCCAGGTAACAAAGAAGTCTTATACATATTCCACATAAACACTCTTCCTTGGAAACGCATGCCCAATTTCCTTCCATATCCTCGACACAGTCCGAGCTTGTGCTCTGTCTCTAATGAGCTCCATGATGCCAGGTCGTTAAACCCAAACATCCTTCCTTCCTTATGACACTGTTTTCAAGTGACTTGCGTCCAAGATGCCATTAAAACTTTCTACCCATGCAGTAGGTCTTTTAACATGTCGCACAATATTACGGTTTATTAAGTACCATTTGCTAGAAATCTTACGATTTCTCCCCTTAATATTTTTTCAACATTTGAAATAGAAGAAAAATGAATTCAGCCATAAACTCCCTTGGCAAATCTCCTTCGTTCAAGGTTTAGCTTTATAAAATGATGTAAACTTTGACCATTAACTTGATTTAGACTATGACTGCTTAAATACTCCCTTGTACTTCTTTGAACAATTTACCTCTTCCCCAAAAATGGCCTAAAAGATTTAATACATTTTCCTTGTATTTTCCACATGATTCTGCTAGTAACATTAATCATGCAGTTCACTACTTACTGTAACACATGTTTTCTTAATTCTTAGAAGAATCACATTTACATATAATGCTAATATCTTTTTCCAGTACTGTTCCATCCAAGTTGTCACTACCTACTAAGACTTCTCTCTCTTTACTCTGCACTTTGTTGCCCTGTTAAGACAAATTTCATTGATCAATTAAATGAACAATAGGTTTATATCTGCTTCTATATTTCGGTGTTTTGGCGCCTTTAAACAAAAAAGAAGTCCTATACATATTCCACATAAACAATCTTTTCCATGGGAGTTACCTAATTTCTACTTCCAGCTGAAGTTGTCTTGCTCCTGGTATGACATACCTCATAGAGACTGGCTCATTCCAGTGGTTCAGCTTTCTGTCGCCTATCTCTCTTCTCCACCAGGTAAACCATTCAGGATTTTTACATGTAACAAAGACACATGTAATCGTACTATAATTCTGTAAAACAAATATAGATTCATCAGATGTTCACATCTCAGGTTGCTACCATTCACGAAGTTCTTAGATAGTGTTAAACGCTGGGCATTATATCACTATCCTATTTGGAAATTAGCTGTGTCCATTGACCCATATATTTTTGTGAGTCTTAGGTCAGCTTACATCCAAGCGAGTCCATTTAGCTGAGGGTTGAAACCCTGCTGGCCTCCAGTTTTCCTTTCCTTTCAACTGCTGTGTATCAACACAGCTCGTAGACATGCTAACCCCTTTAGCATCCCATCATCTCGTCTCTGATTAAAATTTAACATTCTTATTCCTTTCTGCAATCGCTGTTACGAAATGCATAAGATGTTATAATATGTAATTTTTTAGGACTTGTGTTCCTGTTGACTGCAAGCGTCCTATATCCAACCTAATGATGCAGTATAAGCATTGTTGATTCGGTAGCCAGAGGATATCCTTTTTTACTGTGAGGTATTTGACTCTTTCTTAACTTGTCTTTAAACTCAAATCGACATGCTATATGCGTCCATTTCAGTCTATTGTTTCTCAACTCAAAGGTGACAGACTGTTCTTGTGCTACGTTGGATGGTCTCTGCATATCAAGTACTTACCTTATAATGTAAATTACCATATGTTCCTCTCTTAATGCCATTGGTATTACGTTAATAGTTTATAGGTTTTTCCCACATTTTACCTTCTTGAGTTTTTGTCTGATTTTAAAGTAAAAAAATCCTTTAGTACATTCCCAACTCAAAACTTATCTATTTACTTATTGCTCAATGCATTACTTCTTCTTGTAATTCATACTGAAACCATTTGTCACCTATTCAGTACTTTCTTACTAAATGGAGGTGCGGCGTTTGTTGCCTACTGAGTAAAATCTTTGCAGTAATTTCAATACAGCACATTGCCTGATGCTTACATTACTCAATTTTCTTTTACATTCTTACATCTAAATGGCATCCTACAATAATCTGAGATGTCTGCTTCAGCTGGTTTCCTATTATATACCTTACTCTAAATGACTTCTGATATATTATACCTTCTCCACATTTTTAATGCAGGTTTCAATATCTATTCACTCATAGTGTTAGCCACTTACCTTTTGTTGTTCTTTCATAACCTTCAATTATCTGCTTTCCATATTATTTATTTGTGAGTTCATACCACTTTGGTGTATATCATATACGCAGAACACAGTAACGTAAACAATTTTTAGTTGCTGTCTTGCTGACAATATGGTATGAA
Source organism: Schistocerca nitens (assembly GCF_023898315.1). Lineage (NCBI taxonomy): Eukaryota > Metazoa > Arthropoda > Insecta > Orthoptera > Acrididae > Schistocerca > Schistocerca nitens. The sequence goes on along the minus strand of NC_064615.1, from coordinate 664,424,312 downwards.
CATGTTTTATCATTTGTAGCATAAATATTATTTTTGAATATATTCTTTATTATCTTCATGTCTTGTTACAGCTCTGGTTTGCTTTAGAAATATAGAGAGAAAATTTAGCTTTATACTTCAAAATAATGATAAGATAGCTGGAGAATGATGGGTAACACATGAAACGACATGGAAATAACATTACCAGCAACTGAGGCCCTCTTATTCATCAAGTATATAGTTTGCTTAATAGTAAACTCCCTGGGTTCTTATTGCTGAAAACTGCAGTACCTTCTTTTAGTGTACAATATTGTACACCCACTGGTTCAGTTTGTCTTAGTGGCTGCAATTTCTCTTGAATTAGGGTGAGAAAAGTGAATTACCATGTATGTCACATAACTTTTTGATCTCTGCATCGATCTTAGAACATCTGTGTCTAGTCTTAATTAGCACTAACTCACCTACATTGAAAGTTACCTGTTTGGTCTTTTTATGTTCCCTCAGGTTTGTTTCTCCTGCCTCATTATTTATTCTTAGGCAATGGCAGATTCCTTTCCTCGTTGACAATGTGATCCTGAGTTGGGGGAAGGATAGCGATTCTGTAGTTAAGTTAGCTGGTTTCTTACCCATTAATACTTCAACAGGAGACATTTCTATAGTTGAGTGGGGTAACTTCTTGTTCACATCATCAAATTCTGTGATATAACCATACCAGCTGCAATGCTTTTTGGAGCAATAGGTCCTGAATATCCCATTCAGTTCTTTCATGTCTTTAATGGAGGGATTTTGATAGAGATGATACTTGAAAATACAAATGGATATTATCCACATTTGTGCCCAGATTTCTTTCAAAATTTTGGAATGGAACTGAGGTCCATTATCTTTATGGCATGTACATAATTTTTGTCTTATTATCTAATGATCTCCATGAGCTATTCTTAAGGGACACAGTTTCACAGCTTGAAATAAAAGTTTAAATCTATAAATAGAAACAGAAAGCCCCTTTGTGATTTCGGCAGCGAGTCATATAAGTCAACTGCTACTTTGTCCTACACTTATTACACTCCTCGAAATGGAAAAAAGAACACATTGACACCGGTGTGTCAGACCCACCATACTTGCTCCGGACACTGCGAGAGGGCTGTACAAGCAATGATCACACGCACGGCACAGCGGACACACCAGGAACCGCGGTGTTGGCCGTCGAATGGCGCTAGCTGCGCAGCATTTGTGCACCGCCGCCGTCAGTGTCAGCCAGTTTGCCGTGGCATACGGAGCTCCATCACAGTTTTTAACACTGGTAGCATGCCGCGACAGCGTGGACGTGAACCGTATGTGCAGTTGACGGACTTTGAGCGAGGGCGTATAGTGGGCATGCGGGAGGCCGGGTGGACGTACCGCCGAATTGCTCAACACGTGGGGCGTGAGGTCTCCACAGTACATCGATGTTGTCGCCAGTGGTCGGCGGAAGGTGCACGTGCCCGTCGACCTGGGACCGGACCGCAGCGCCGCGCGGATGCACGCCAAGACCGTAGGATCCTACGCAGTGCCGTAGGGGACCGCACCGCCACTTCCCAGCAAATTAGGGACACTGTTGCTCCTGGGGTATCGGCGAGGACCATTCGCAACCGTCTCCATGAAGCTGGGCTACGGTCCCGCACACCGTTAGGCCGTCTTCCGCTCACGCCCCAACATCGTGCAGCCCGCCTCCAGTGGTGTCGCGACAGGCGTGAATGGAGGGACGAATGGAGACTTGTCGTCTTCAGCGATGAGAGTCGCTTCTGCCTTGGTGCCAATGATGGTCGTATGCGTGTTTGGCGCCGTGCAGGTGAGCGCCACAATCAGGACTGCATACGACCGAGGCACTCAGGGCCAACACCCGGCATCATGGTGTGGGGAGCGATCTCCTACACTGGCCGTACACCACTGGTGATCGTCGAGGGGACACTGAATAGTGCACGGTACATCCAAACCGTCATCGAACCCATCGTTCTACCATTCCTAGACCGGCAAGGGAACTTGCTGTTCCAACAGGACAATGCACGCCCGCATGTATCCCGTGCCACCCAACGTGCTCTAGAAGGTGTAAGTCAACTACCCTGGCCAGCAAGATCTCCGGATCTGTCCCCCATTGAGCATGTTTGGGACTGGATGAAGCGTCGTCTCACGCGGTCTGCACGTCCAGCACGAACGCTGGTCCAACTGAGGCGCCAGGTGGAAATGGCATGGCAAGCCGTTCCACAGGACTACATCCAGCATCTCTACGATCGTCCATGGGAGAATAGCAGCCTGCATTGCTGCGAAAGGTGGATATACACTGTACTAGTGCCGACATTGTGCATGCTCTGTTGCCTGTGTCTATGTGCCTGTGGTTCTGTCAGTGTGATCATGTGATGTATCTGACCCCAGGAATGTGTCAATAAAGTTTCCCCTTCCTGGGACAATGAATTCACGGTGTTCTTATTTCAATTTCCAGGAGTGTATTTCTTTTCAATATAAATTTCATACCTTGTTTGTCTGACACTTATCACATGTTTCCAACCATTTTTAACATTTTCTCTCTATTGTCATAGATACAAGTTTCCCTGAGTTTCTCAGTGCATTTCTTTACTTCAAAATGTCCATATTTGAGATGTCTATGTATATTTAATTTATCTACCTTATGGTCTGCCCAGCTTACCTTTCAATCACTGCTGTGTACTAATTAATATTTCCTCAGTTTTGCCTCATTTTAGTCTTCTGGTCATCACTTATCATTTTTAACAGTCTCACAGGAAGGTTAATGTCCTGTGATCTGCATATACGTAAGTTTTTCTCTGCAAATTATAGCATCTAATTTTTGGAAAGCTAATACTATGACCAAAGCGCCTTCTTCTGTCACAGACTAATTGCGTTCCGATTTATTTAAGATTGAGCCAGTAAAATTCATTGATCTATTTTACCCCAATGATCTGAATCAATGTTGAACCAATCTCGTATCTGGATGCATCTGTCGCTACACAAAATCTCTTTGATAGATCAGGTTATTACAACATGATTCTTCTGCATAAATCTTCCTTACTTTCCTCAAATTCTTTACTGTGTTCTTTGGTTCACACTCGAACTGCATTCGTTTCAGCTAAGTATTACAACACTTTTTCATGAAGTACCTTATTTGCCCCAAATTTGCTATAAAATCTTCAGAGGACAAGAAATTCTTTTATTTGGATCCAGGAAAGCTCCTAATAGCCTCAGTTTTCTCAGAGTTCGATCTTATTCCAGAAACTGAAGTAATATATCCTAAAAATTTAATTTCCTTAAACCGAGCGAGGTGGCGCAGTGGTTAGCACACTGGACTCGCATTCGGGAGGACGACGGTTCAATCCCGTCTCCGGCCATCCTGATTTAGGTTTTCCGTGATTTCCCTAAAATCGCTTCAGGCAAATGCCGGGATGGTTCCTTTGGAAGGGCACGGCCGCTTTTCCTTCCCAATCCTTCCCTCACCCGAGCTTGCGCTCCGTCTCTAATGACCTCGTTGTCGACGGGACGTTAAACACTAATCTCCTCCTCCAATTTCCTTAAGATTCACTCTAATGCCCTTCACTGCAAATGCTGGTAAGTTTTCTTTCAGTATTTAGTTGTGTTTGTGCCAATTTTTATTGACATTAATAGACAGTCACCTTAGCTTTTAAATCTTCACCTAAGAGTGGTTCTAGCAAGTACATGGAGACTTCAAAAGATATTTTCAGCTCAAACGTTAATACTACTAATTGAAACATTGATCACCCTAGATATTTCCCGTGTATTTCCTGCACTCATCATTTAGGATCACTTCCCAAAAGCTATTTGTTAAATCTAGGTTTCGCATTACCCTAATATCATTAGTTTTCTAAACATGTTCTTCTATGGTATCTACTTGTGGCACTATGATCTTGTTAATACCCTTGAATGTGCTGTATTTCACACCGATCTGTCTTTTTTTTTTTGAACCAATTATAATTTCACTGAAATAGTTCTTTTGGCATGCTTTTACTATCATTGTCAACTGTCTCTCTTTTTGAGACTTGGTTAGGAAACAGTCACGCTCTAAATGTTTTGATAAATCGAGGTTCTGGTGAAAATACATCTGTATTTATTCAAAATGTCCTTTAACTCCTTTGTTTCTGTAACACTCAACATTTCTGTTTTTGCAACTCTTTGATGTATCTTATGGTTAGCTCAGTATATATCTCATTACCTGCATGTTGATCCTAAGTGACTGATATGAATCGTTTTTATTGTGTATTCCATAACACACATATCTGTGTAATTTTTATTTTTAACTCTGCGTTCTTTTTTCCGTAGGGATTTCATACCCTTTCAATGTATCAGTTATTTTTTTCCATTTACACAGAGTTTACCAATGACAAATTCTATCTTAACTTGACTATTTATTAAACAGTCTGTACCTAGTATTATCCTTACACATAATTCTGGCACCATAATTGCATTAACTGTGTGGTTTATTTCGTTTATCCTGGAGTTTTATAGAACCTGTCTTCTTATTAGCTTACTTTTAGATCCAAATGTGGTGACTGTTCTTACCCCTTGTGTTGGTAACTCTGGGAACTAATTACCTATTTTAATCCTATCAAACAGGTTTTCTGCTCTTGCAGTCATCTCAGATACAGAATAGACTACTGCTATCACATTTAAGTGTTACATCTGTATCTCAATTCTAAGCTGGAATACTTTAGAAAAGTCTCACTCATCCTCCTCCATCCCGATCTCTTTAATATATTCCCTGGTATTATAACCCAAAACTTGTATCTTTATTCGGCTTCTGTGATAGCAGTTTACGATCTGACCTCATAATGTCCTATGAACTCCATCAAGAGTTTTCGTTATAATGATTTTGGTAAACTCTAGATTCTCCATGAAAATTACCTTTTCCTCTCCCTCTAATACACCTGAGAAGACTGTAATAGTATTTATGTGAATCGTATTTATTCCCATTCCCATTTTGCTATTGTTTCTTGGGGTTTGATTTGTTTCTGGGCCAAACATCCAAATTCTTGTTGTCACCTGACACTTTCCTGATGTCTACTTTAGGAATTACAATTAACTTTTCTTGCAATGAAACTGGTAACTTAATCTATATGACAAATTAGATCAGACTCTTTCAGTGGACTATCCAAATACAGAATATCTGAAAGAACTCTTCATAACTTTAACACAGTTACTGGTGAGTTTTTCGGAAACAGTCTCACCACATATGCAAATCAGTAATAAAACTTCCAGTTAGTTGGAATACTTAATTTACGTTCGTAAAATTGATATACCACAGTATTAGCGATTGTCAGTAGACAACTGGTGCGGTCTTGCTGTTCTCTTACTTTCAATACATATTTGCATATGATGTAGTAGTGAAAATGTTGGAGGCACCAAGAGGTTATCAACAGGGATGTGAAATGCCCAAAGCCATAAGAGAGTCACACCCCTGGGACAAGTTCTTGGAAAGACCACGAGGTGTGGTCTGAGGGATCAGTGGCCATTGTACAGAGGTTGTTACCACACAGAGGTGCTGCAGGAAGTTGGGCCATTGTACAGAAATGCAGATAGTATCTCCTGTACAGAAACGTCTGGTGAAAACGTTGTACAACCAGGATATGGAATTAGAGCTCGTTCTCTTTAACTGGAATGCACCTTTGTTTGTGAGATGTCGAAAACTGGCCGTTTCCCCAGAAAAGCACAGGAAACTATAGGTAAACACAACAGTGACGGACAGGAGATGCTCGGTACTGGGCCTTTGAAATTGTTGGAGAGTACTGAATGCTCTAACTTTGCAGAAAAATAATCTTTATTTGATATGGAACCTGTCACTATTGGCTAACATAAACAAACTTTAAGTTAAAAGAGACATTAGATGGTGACTAGGCAGAGCACCTGATTGGCTGAAGAAAAAGACAAGAGTGAGAGTGACCTGAGTTTTTCTGGTACAGTATGGTAGGACACAAGCCAATGATTGACCAGTCAGGGGAAGGAGAAAGGTTTTTGTAATTGACAATTTGATCGGTCAGCGCTTTGAATATTCGGAGCTGAGCCAATCAAATACTGTGAAGGTCAGAAAATACAATATGGGGTTTTCTCCTACTTCACAGTCGACGGAAAATCAGATGGGAAAGTAGAGTTTTGAGTTCAAATTAAAGACCCAGAGCCTCAATCGCCCGACTTTGACACTGAGAGCCACCATGGAGCCTCCTGAGATGCATTGGGGACGAGAAACATATTGGGCTAATTTGGAGATGGGCAATAGTGAGGGTCGTTGGATCCATGAACGATCGATTATACAGCCTCTTGAACCATCACCTGCAATACTATGGTAAAATCGTGCCACAGCTACAAGATCAAGCGTAGGGAGGTTAGAGTCAATTTTTCGTAATCCGATTATTTCAAACATCACTCTCAAACCTCGCACTGTCAGTAATGCACAGTTTGCTTTCGACGTCACCTACGTGTGTGGTAGTTCTCCTTTCTGTAGTACGAGTTACTTACATTAACCTTACAACAATCACTAGTGACTCCACGATTATTAGTATATTTCTTGCGACATTATTAGCTTTTCCCTCAGATCTCTATGTCAGATAGACCAAGGATATTAAAGTTACCACAGGTTGCCATTCAACTGGTTGTTTGTCTATGAGTTTATCTTGTCAATGTTGCCATAGGTTGTCACTGCTTAATGTTCATTTTATTGTGATAAATCAGAGTCATTACAACTCTTGTTTCATTTAATACTCATCAGGTTCTCTGTGACAATTTTGGAGGGTACATTTGCATATGCTTTATCGACTGCTATCAGAATTCAGTTCATTAACCTGGAGCGTAAGACCCTCTTTGCATAGAGAGAAGCATAAAATATAAAATGACCTCGCACAGTACCCACATCTACTGAAATTTCGATCTTGAAGTAGGTCTCTCTTGACGCAATTTTGAGCTCTGGTCAACCAGTGTTAATTCAGAAACGACCTTAAAAATCGATCGTATGTCATCCATAGTGATTCTGTTCTCATTCCCCAGAATAATGCTTCCCGTTCTAGTCTACTAATTATGCAACCAACTGTCTTCTTATCGTCCCTCTGCTCAGGAAATATTCCATCAAATCGTTGTTTCAGTAACAGGATGTATACTTTCTCTGGTAGAGAAACTCTGAAACTTATACACTTACATAATTTATATTCTTATCTTCTCTTATTCTTCTGTTTTCCATTCTCATACCGAGTCTCAAGACTTACTTCTGTTTCAAGCTAAACTTCAATGGCCTACTGAGCCACAGTCTCTAATTCTACCTCGAATGTGTTGTCAATTTCTTTATGATTTCTACCAAATCTGAATGAAGTTCGCCAGAATTCTCTGCACATATCTTCTTGACTACTTCTAATCTGTTATACAAACCAATAAGAACTATTTCTATCTTTAAATTCACATTCTTATGAACTATTTCACAATTCCCTTTAGTTTATCGTTGGTCATTCACTAACATTACAACATTACATTCTATAAAGTGATTCAAGGTTCATGTGCTTCAGTCACTTCCCACTACTAAAGTACTTCTTCTGATAAAGCATCAGTTACTAAGTAGTGTCTGTCTTTCTACTCCTTAAGTAAGAATGAGGTTTCTAAAAGAAACTCATCTTCCAGTTTACTAATTTTTTATGAATTTTTTCTCTGCAAAATTTTAAGTTCTCCTAATTCAGATTAGAGTTGCTTCCTGGATTTTTTAAGATTCTGGATGACAATGGCGAGATTGTTTTGCTTGAATATTCATTTTTGATGTCTTTCCCTGAGGAACCACATTTCGCCAGAATCATAGTAATTTACTGCCAGATTTCTGCCAGATAATTACTCTTTACTGTTAACAGCAATTTTATGAATCACTGATGGAGTGTGACAACTTACATGGGGAACAGTTTCTTCATGTAGTTTTCTGAACTTTATTGTTCTTCAGTATTGATAACATCAAGTCTTATCAGCTGTAACGATTTTTTTCAAAAAAGAATTGTTGACAGAACTACTGCAGTGAAATAAGTAATTATGGTTACGAAATTTCTGGAATAAGGCAAGCTATATTTTAACATCCATAAATGATCAGAGCAGCACATTACAGTACATCGTTAAGATAAGGCTACAAAATATGCAAAACATAGTCAGAAAGGTTTATTACACTGTATGGAGCACACTTGTCGCACACACATAAACATACGAAATATGTTGTTCATAAAATATGTTCCTAAGGCTCCACTCTGAACAGATGTTTCGTATGTCACTTTGACAAGTCAAACGATCTTACGAAATTTCTCCTTGTTCAATGGTCTGGTCAGTAGATCAGCCAAATGTCTTCTGTGCCTAGTATTCTACTTCAGCACGCTCTTGCCATAAATTATCCCTTATAAACTGATGGCTTATATCAGTGTGTTTACTTCTGGCGCTAGTGATGTCATTTTTGCTTAAGTTTATAGCTCCCTTCTTGTCACTAGACTTGTTTGTGGGTTCCATACTGATATTAGGCTCTATCTCAGTTATTGAAATCGATAATTCGTCTTAAATTGTTTGTCACAGAGGCATGTACTCAGTTTCTACATTGCTCAAGCTACCGTTTTTTGTCTTGTATATGACCAGGATAAAAGTCCTTCCATCGATATGAAACAAATTTCACTAATGCAATGTCTATTCTAAAGAAGACTAACATGTTGGTCCATGGCTGTGTAAAAAATACAGATTGACTCTTACATGGGAGATAACAGCAACCAGTCACTTTTTGCAGTGCTATTTGATTGTTTAAATAGCGCCGTTACTGGTTTCCAACTGACAGCTTCCACCTTAGATGGCTAGTTCACGTCAAAATAATTTTATATAAACTTTCACTTTTTGTTTTCACAACTAATGAAATTTCCTTGGGGTGGTGGTGCCCTACAACCAAAAAAAGATGTGACACAATGTCTGTCTAACTTTAATTGTCCTCACAATGATTTCAAGTGATGTAAACAAATCATTAAGGAGAAGATATTTTGATTACTTATGACGAAATATCCACGTCATTATGTTCCGATGCTGATTGCTTGTGATCATGCAGCAGCAAAAACTGAATGATACACTTTTTATGTTTATGTATACACATAATCTGAAGCACAACTCACACACCAAGAAGTTTCACCAAATGGAAGCAAGTATACAAAAATGGCGATATTGCAACCACAACAATGCCAAAGACTTCCACTCTCAGAGACATTTATATACATAAACTTGTATGTGACAGCAGAAGTTCACAGATTACTAATGTTTCATTACTTAGTATATATATCAAAAGGACTGACTAAAATTAAGATAAACAAATAAAGTAGTCAGTTTGTTACAAAGTATTACTGCAGTGACATTACATAAATATTATGATATATATTTGGACCAATGTAAATGATAAGTGCTAGATGTAAATTAATAAATACAACAATTGTCTACATATTATATAAATATTATGCCATACACCAGAAGCAAAGTAAATGATTTGGGATGGATGTACATAAATAAATATTACAATGGTGGACATTTCATTGATTTTTCTAGATATAACTAGTTGAAGGTACTGTATGACAAAGCAAGCTGTTATATATTATTCACTATTTCGTTAGTGTCTGCATGTTGTTACTGTGAAAGGGAGTAGTGTTTAAGTTGGAAAGCAGGTGAATTAAATTTTGAAGGAAGTCTGCATTGATTAACTCGGTCTTTTCATTGAGGAGATTTTCTGTTGATTTGATTTTATGTACATATATTTCAATCTCTTCAAGCAAATTCATAAAGCTACCTTTCTTAGGATGGTGCAATATTTGTACAGGTCTTCAGTGGTCTTTATTTTATGATTGTTAGTAGTTATATGCATGGCAAATGTGGATTTTGAAATGTTGTTCAAATGAATTGCATCTATATGCTCTTTGGACCAAGTCTCAATACTTCTCTCAGTTCATCCTATACAGCAGGTGGGGCAAGTTTTACAGCTGAGTTTTTATATGCCAGATGCTGCAAAATAAAATTCCAGAGAAATCAATTCTTTAGCCTTCAAAGCCAATAAAATAATAACAAGACGTCTCAAATACAACAGTTCACACAGAAACAGTGTTCTAAACTTTCTAACTGTTATTGACTCCAAACTTTCTAACAATAATGCTTTAATAGCTAAAGCTGATAAAAGTAGTTGTGCAGTCATAATGTACGAAAGTGACCATGTTGACAAAACCATGGAATTCTTCAGTAGAAACAATATAACTGAATTAGATTTTGATCTTACACTAAAGTTTCAGGCCAAAATTAAGAAAACACTTAAGAACTGTAATTTCCTCCTAATTGGAAAGCGCATGACTACATTTCCATGAACTTCACTGCACATTGGCTCCAGTCACAGCCTAAGACCCATAATGAAAACTGTGCTATCAGACGAATTTGAACTCTAAGAACGGCCATTCATATAGGTTAAATAACAAACAGCTTGCTGTGCTTAATACCTACTATACTTTTGAAAACAAATTCTCCATCAAGAACACATAATAACTCATTGACAGAATTAAACATGTTTGCATTCCATTGACAGACAGATTTGCATCACTTGAAATAGCAAACCCTTATAGTAACATCCCTACAGAGAACTCCACAAACACAGTCAGAGACAATCTACTCAAACTAAAGTAACTAGGCATGGGAGAGTTCTGTGACTTCATTGAGTTATTCAACTTGGTACTATCATACAGCTACTTTAGTTGTAATAACAAAATATACCAACATAAAGATGGATTGGCAATGGGTAGCAGACTAGCTGGGATGTCAGCAGGTATTTACATAAATCCCTTAGAGCAGATATTTTTTGAAGCTATGAGCCCCATGAACCATGGACCTTGCCGTTGTTGAGGAGGCTTGCGTGCCTCAGCGATACAGATCGCCGTCCCATAGGTGCAACCACAACAGAGGGGTATCTGTTGGGAGGCCAGACAAACGTGTGGTTCCTGAAGAGGGACAGCAGCCTTTTCAGTAGTTGCAGGGGCAACAGTCTGGATGATTCACTGATCTGGCCTTGTAACGTTAACCAAAACGGCCTTGCTGTGCTGGTACTGCGAACGGCTGAAAGCAAGGGGAAACTACAGCCGTAATTTTCCCGAGGGCATGCAGCTTTACTGTATGATTGAATGATGATGGCGTCCTCTTGGGTAAAATATTCCGGAGGTAAAATAGTCCCCCATTCAGATCTCCGGGCGGAGCCTACTCAAGAGGACGTCGTTATCAGGAGAAAGAAAACTGGCGTTCTGCAGATCAGAGTGTGGAATGTCAGATCCCTTAATCGGGCAGGTAGGTTAGAAAACTTAAAAAGGGAAATGGATAGCTTAAAGTTAGATGTATTGGGAATTAGTGAAGTTCGGTCGCAGGAGGAACAAGACTTTTGGTCAGGTGAATACAGGGTTATAAATACAAAATAAAATAGGGGTAATGCAGGAGTAGGTTTAATAATGAATAGGAAAATCGGAGTGCGGGTAAGCTACTACAAACAGCATAGTGAACGCATTATTGTGGCCAAGAGAAGCACGAAGCCCATGCCTACTACAATAGTATAAGTTTATATGCCAACTAGCTCTGCAGATGATGAAGAAAATGATGAAATGTATGATGAGATAAAAGAAATTATTCAGGTAGTGAAGGGAGACGAAAATTTAATAGTCCTGGGTGACTGGAATTCAAGAGTAGGAAAAGGGAGAGAAGGAAACATAGTAGGTGGATATGGATTGGGCGAAAGAAATGAAAGAGGAAGCCGTCTGGTAGAATTTTGCACAGAGCATAATTTAATCATAGCTAACACTTGGTTCAAGAATCATGAAAGAAGGTTGTATACATGGAAAAATCCTGGAGATACTAGAAGGTATCAGATAGATTATATACTGGTAAAAGAGAGATTTAGGAACCAAGTTTTAAATTGTAAGACATTTCTAGGGGCAGATGTGGACTCTGACCACAATCTATTGGTTATGAGCTGTAGATTAAAACTGAAGAAACTGCAAAAGAGTGGGAATTTAAGGAGATGGGATCTGGACAAACTGATTAAACCAGAGGTTGTACAGAGTTTCACGGAGAGCATAAGGGAACAATTTTCACAAATGGGGGAAAGAAATACAGTAGAAGAAGAATGGGTAGCTCTGAGGGATGAAGTAGTGAAGGCAGCAGAGGATCAAGTAGGTAAAAAGACGAGGGCTAGTAGAAATCCTTGGGTAACAGAAGAAATATTGAATTTCATTGATGAAAGGAGAAAATATAAAAACGCAGGAAATGAAGCAGGCAAAAAGGAATACAAACGTCTCAAAAATGAGATCGACAGAAAGTGCAAAATGGCTAAGCAGGAATGGCTAGAGGACAAATGTAAGGATGTAGAGGCTTAGCCCACTACGGATAAGATAGATACTGCCTACAGGAAAATTAAAGAGACCTTTGGAGAAAAGAGAACCACTTGTATGAATATCAAGAGCTCAGATGGAAACCCAGTTCTAAGCAAAGAAGGGAAAGCAGAAAGGTGGAAGGAGTATATAGAGGGTCTATACAAGGGCGATGTACTTGAGGACAAAATTATAGAAATGGAAGAGGATGTAGATGAAGATGAAATGGGAGATACGATACTGCGTGAAGAGTTTGACAGAGCACTGAAAGACCTGAGTCGAAACAAGGCCCAGGGAGTAGACAACATTCCATTAGAACTACTGATGGCCTTGGGATAGCCAGTCCTGACAAAACTCTACCATCTGGTGAGCAACATGTATGAGACAGGCGAAATACCCTCAGACGTCAAGAAGAATATAATAATTCCAATCCCAAAGAAAGCAGGTGTTGACAGATGTGAAAATTACCGAACAATCAGTTTAATAAGTCACAGCTGCAAAATACTAACGCGAATTCTTTACAGACGAATAGATAAACTAGTAGAAGCCAACCTTGGGGAAGATCAGTTTGGATGCCGTAGAAATATTGGAACACGTGAGGGAATACTGACCTTACGACTTATCTTAGAAGAAAGATTAAGGAAAGGCAAACCTACGTTTCGAGTATTTGCAGACTTAGAGAAAGCTTTTGACAATGTTGACTGGAATACTCTCTTTCAAATTCTAATGGGCGCAGGGGTAAAATACAGGGTGTGAAAGGCTATTTACAATCTGTACAGAAAGCAGATGGCAGTTATAAGAGTCGAGGGGCATGAAAGGGAAGCAGCGGTTGTGAAGGGAGTGAGACAGGGTTGTAGCCTCTCCCGGATGTTATTGAATCTGTATATTGAGCAAGCAGTAAAGGAAACAAAAGAAAAATTCGGAGTAGGTATTAAAATCCATGGAGAAGAAATAATTGTAATTCTGTCAGAGACAGCAAAGGACTTGGAAGAGCAGTTGAATGGAATGGACAGTGTCTTGAAAGGAGGATATAAGATGAACATCAACAAAAGCAAAACGAGGATAATGGAATGTAGTCTAATTAAGTCTGGTGATGCTGAGGGAATTAGATTTGGAAATGAGACACTTGAAGTAGTAAAGGAGTTTTGCTATTTAGGGAGCAAAATAACTGATGATGGTCGAAGTAGAGAGGATATAAAATGTAGACTGGCAATGGCAAGAAAAGCGTTTCTGAAGAAGAGAAATTTCTTAACATCGAGTATAGATTTAAGTGTCAGGAAGTCGTTTCTGAAAGTATTTGCATGGAGTGTAGCCATGTATGGAAATGAAACATGGACGATAAATTGTTTGGACAAGAAGAGAATAGAAGCTTTCGAAATGTGGTGCTACAGAAGATTGCTGAAGATTAGATGGGTAGATCACATAACTAATGAGGAGGTATTGAATAGAATTGGGGAGAAGAGGAGTTTGTGGCACAACTTGAGAAGAAGAAGGGACAGGTTGGTAGGATGTGTTCTGAGGCATCGAGGGGTCACCAATTTAGTACTGGAGGGCAGCGTGGAGGGTAAAAATCATAGAGGGAGACCAAGACATGAATACACTAAGCAGATTCAGAAGGACGTAGGTTGCAGTAAGTACTGGGAGATGAAGAAGCTTGCACATGATAGAGTGGCATGGAGAGCCGTATCAAACCAGTCTCAGGACTGAAGACCACAACAACAACAACAAACAATGAGCCACATCAACTACAAAAACATCTACTACAAAAGATGTCTTGATGATATAATTATACTTATTCACGGCCCCAGTGGGGAGATAGACACATGAGCAACAAGTCTGAGCAGCATGAACAGAAACATGAACTTCACTGTTGAATCTGAGACCAACAATAGCATCTATTTCTTAGGCATAAAAATCACCAACAAAAACCTTAAACATCATTTTGAGTTTGTAGAAAACCAACATCCACTGATATATGTAACAACAGCTCATCTTGAATCGAAACCACCGTAAGAGGGCATATTTTAGATCCACATGGAATCGCCAACATAAAATTCCACTTGAAAAAAATTCAAATGCATCATTCAATATGCCCTAGAGAAGTATATTCCGAGTAAGGTTTTAAGGGATGGGAAAGATCCACCACAGTTCAGTAGCCGTGTTAGAAAAGCGCTACGTAAACAAAGAGCACTTCATCTCAGATTCAAGACAAATAAAAACCTAGCTGACAAACAAAAGCTGAAGGGAGCGAAAATGAGCGTAAGGAGAGCAATGAGGGAAGAGTTCAATGATTTTGAAAGTAAGACGTCGTCAACCGACCTGAGTAAAATCCCTACAAGATTTTGGTCGTATGTAAAATCAGTGAGTAGGTCAAAATCATATATTCGTTCTCTCAGCGGCCACATCGGCACAGAAACGGAAGATAACAGAGAGAAGGCCGAAATACTGAATTCGGTCTTCTGAAGTTGTTCACCGCGGAAGATCGTAATACTGTCCCTCCTTTCAATCGTAGTGCGAACGTCGAAATGGTAGCTATTGAGATAACCGATGGAGTAACTAAAAAGCAGCTACGATCGCTTAGTGGGGGGAAGGCTTCAGAACCAGATGAGACACCTATAAGACTCTATAAAGATTTTGCGAAAGAACTTGCTCCTCTTCTAGCAGTAATTTATTGTAGATAGTTTGAGCAACGAAAGGTACCTAACGACTGGAAAAAAGCGCAGGGCATTCCCGTTTTTAAGAAAGGCCGTAAGACAGATCCAGACAATTACAGACCTATATCGTAGACCCGAATCCGTTGTAGAATTATGGAACATGTTTTATGCTGAAGAAAAATTAACATCTCCTCTACAAAAATCAACATGGATTCCGCAAACAGAGATCCTGCGAAGCTGACTCAGCTCTCTCTGTTCCTCCATGAGATCCAGAGCGCAATGGACAACGACGTTCAGGATGACGTCGTGTTCCCTGATCTCAGTAAGGCATTTGACACAGTCCAGCATTGCCATTTAATGAAAAAATACGAGCTTAGGAATATCGGAGCAGACCTGCGATTGGATTCAAGACTTTCTTTCAGACATAACTCAGCACGTCGCTCTTAACGGAACTAAATCGACAGATGTAAAGGTAATATCCGGAGTTCCACAGGGAAATGTGATAGGACCTTTGCCGTTCAGAATTAATATAAATGATCTAGTAGAAAGCGTCGGATGCTCTTTAAGGCTATTCGGAGATGATGTAGTTGTTCGTACCATAGTAGCAACGCCAGAAGACAGTAAGAATTTGCAGAACGACCTGCAGACTCTGGCAGTTGACCGTGAACGTAAATAAATGTAATATATTACGCATACACAGGAAAAGAAATCGACTACTGTACAGCTACACTATAGATAACAAACAGCTGGAGACAGCGTCTGTCGTAAAATATTTAGACTTATCCAGAGCGACCTTAAGTGGAATGACCATTTAAAACAGGTAGTGGGAAATGCAGCCACCAGACTCAGATTCATCAGATGAATCTTAAGGAAGTGCAACTCATCCACGAAAGAAGTGGCTTATAAGGCGCTAGTTCGCTCGATTCTTGAGTATTGTTCATCTATCTGGGATCCCTATCAGGTAGGACTGATAGAGGAGGTAGAGAAGATCCAACGAAGAGCGGCGCGTTCCGTCACGGCGTCGTTTAGCTTAGGGGAGGGAGCTTTAAGGCGATGCTAAACAAACGCCATTGGCAGACGTTACAAGAGAGGCGTTGTGCATCACGGAGAGATTTACTAATGAAAATTCAGATAGTAGTACCGAAAGCATCCCCCACCACACACCATTAGGCGACTTGTGGAGTATGATGTAGA
This sequence comes from Schistocerca nitens, assembly GCF_023898315.1. Classification (NCBI taxonomy): domain Eukaryota; kingdom Metazoa; phylum Arthropoda; class Insecta; order Orthoptera; family Acrididae; genus Schistocerca; species Schistocerca nitens. The sequence goes on along the minus strand of NC_064615.1, from coordinate 664,408,066 downwards.
TGTAGAACCATTTCAACACGAGAAAGAAATATCATGAAAACCATTGCGTCTAACATTGGATACAGCACTCTCATTATAGACGAACTATCATAAAAAATCCAAAAACCATCAGACAACAAAGCTACGCACCAGTCAACCATACAGTAGCACCAGACAGAGCAGAAAACAGCAGAAAATATGTTACACTAACTTTCCTAGGGAGCATATCCTATAAAATAATCAATCTATTTATAAACACAAGCGTTAAGTTTCACAACTTAAAGAATAATAGCTCCCCCCCCCCCCCAGTAAAAATTTGGCATACACAAACTCAGCTGTCAATTTTTTTTTTTTTTTTTTAACAAGAGGTGGAGCCCCTCCACGCCCACACCGGCATGATGGCCAACACAAAAGGTCTAGTTGCCCCCCTACTATATAGGAAAAACTGGGCGAAGCACTGAGACTTGGTTCAAAGACCATGTAGATGCCATACGTTTGAACAACATTTCAAAATCCACATTTATCACGTACATAACTTCTAACAGTCATGGAATAAAGATCCTGAAGAATAAGTACAAGTATTGCGCCATGCTGAGAAAGGAAGCTTTATGAATCTGTTGAAGAGATTAAAATGTATGAAGGTAAAAAAAATCAACACAAAATCTCCTCAATGAACAGACTGGGTTAACCAATGCAGTCTTTCTTCATAATTTAATTCATCTGCTTTCACACTTAAAGTAAACACTACCCCCTTTCATAATAACAATGTGCAGACACTAACCCCATAGTGAATTATGTATAACAGCTTGCTTTGTCATACAGTACCTCCAACTAGCTATATCTAAAAATATCAATAAAACGTCCACTGTTTTAATATTTATCTATGTACATCCATTGTAAATCATTTATTTTGCTTCCAATGGATGCCATAATATTTACTTAATATGTCCGCAATTGTTATATTTTTAATGTACATCTGGCCCTGATCATTTACTTTGGTTCCAATGTATTAAAAGATTAGTTATTTGTAAACTCCTACTGCCGGTTACCTGTATGTATATCGAAATATCTCTGAGAGTGGAAGCCTTTGGTATTGTTGTGGTTGTAATATCGCAGTCTTTGTTCACATACTTCCATGTGGTGGAGCTTCTTAGTGTGTGAGTGACGCTACAGATTATGTGTATACATATACATAAAAATGTGCATCAAATAATTTCGCTGCTGCATCGTCACAAGCTGTCAGCGTTAGAATATAATGGCGCGGATTTGTCATCGTAAGTAACCAAAATATTTTCCCTTTAATATCTTTGTTTACATCGCTTAAAATCGTTTTGGCACAAATAAAGTTAAAAAGACATTGTCCAACATGCTGCTTTGGTTGTAGGGCACTACTACCCCAAGGAAATTTCATCAGTTGGAAAAACAAAAAGTGAAAGCTAATGTAAAATGAGTTTCAACTTGAAGTAGCCGTCTGAAGATGAAGCTGTCGGTTAGAAACCGGTAAAGGCAATACTTAAATAAAAAAATAGCATCGTAAAAAGTGGTGAGTTGATGTTATCTTCTATGTAAGAATCAACCTATGTAATGGAATGTCTGTTCTCTAACCCACTTTCTCAGGCTGCAACACCACAGCCCTCAAGTTTTCTGTTACCTATTTTGCCCTTTCTTAGTTAGAATCCGTTCCTCCCTTTAGAAATCCAAAACTCTTTTAGCATATTTCCACTGTTTCTCTCTTGGGGTTATGGCGAAGGCAATATCAAGCCTTGATGTTTGTGACAAATACAACAAACGATGGCTGCTGCTTATATGTTACATTATCATTGCACTCTACATGTTATTCATTGGCGATTAACTTGGCTTCTTGTTCCATCAGTTACTCCAGATAACTAGTAAACCCTTCTCCCCTCCCCTCCCCCCTGTACCTGCTCAGACCCTGCTGAAGGAGCAGACACCTGTCCATTCACAAGGTGAATGGGCGAAGCCAGCTTCCACACTGGCTCTCCGCCTCAAGCGACGTAAACGCTTTACCACCTGCCCACTCATCCTCCTGTGAGGGCGCATCCATCACGTTGAGTAAACTGGAAGGTGCCTCGATAGCAGAGCACCTCTGCGAAACATAGAGCAGCACATTACAGTGCAACGTTAAGGTAACGCCACAGAGTATAAAAAAACACATTCGTAGAGTTTTATTACACTCTGTGGAGTACGAATACATCTTGCCATACAGATATAAACATATGAAATATATTGTTCATATATCCTTAACTAAATCAATTTGTGGCAAGTCTCCATGTAGTGATGTTTTTTTTTCGGGAGTGAAGGTATTTGGGACAAACTTGGAACTCACTTTCCTCATCTTCAAATTTTTCTGGAGAATGTTTTGAACACTTGATTTAGAGATGTTGTTCCATTGCGATTTGTGACACAACAATGTTGACACACTATTGCCGCAAGTCCACTACTTAACAATTCCTGCTCACAATTCAATGGTGAAGTCCAAGCTATCTTGCAACGAGTATTCCACAGAAGGCGGAAAGTACCACGCTCCTATAAAAAGAGCTGAAATTAACATTCTATATCCGCACATAAGGTACTTTTCAATAAACTTAATTATAGAAACAGCTAATCAGACAAATCAAAATTACTTACCAGCAGCGACGTTTACAATATCGTCAAATCAACAGCCCACTGAAACCAGAACTAAGAAAAAATCCTTGACCCAAAGGGAGCATCATCTGGAGAAACGTAAACAACGATCACCTCACGTCGGCTGCAACATCTAAATGACACGTCATGTCAGCGACAAATTTCAGACCATTTAAAAATTCCGCTAAACACACTTTAGGCCGACCGACGACTGATACACTAATCCACAGATTTATTTGTGAGTATGCAGATAATTTGTGGAAATTCCCCCATCAGAAATTGGCTGTGATCAATGAGACAACCCATGCAGATTTGGATATAATTGACTCAATTCAACTGGAAAGACGAAAATACCCGAATACAAAGAACAACGCTGTAGGCTGGACACTTACACATACTGCAACATATGTGACACACATGCATGACCAAGCAACAACATACTATGACTATTTCTCACACTCGTATATTGGAAACAAACTCTGGCAACATATTAGAAAACCAGGTTAGGCCACAAATACAACAAGAAGAAACAGAAGAAAAAGATCACGATTAAGTTGGTTGTGATGATGCTGTGAAAAAAAATCTTAAGTTTTTTAATGTTCTGAATAACGAAGACTTTTTATGTGCTACTTGATGTGAATATGTCTGCATTAAGTTACATTGTACAGTTAGCATTAGGCTACCCTCAACAACTTACGGGTCAAAATGACCCGAGAGCGACAAAACCATGCATGCCTCTGTGGCAGGTGGTGATAGAGGGTTGTGACCCTGAGCAGTTTTCCATCCAGTCTGCTTGCAGCTGTGCATGCGGCCGGGCCGATGTTAGAGTTGAGCGAGCGTTTGTTATTCATATATAGTGAAAGGAACTGTAAGCCAGGTCAGTATGACCCCACGTTGTATGATATGTTCTACTACTTTCAGTTCAGTGTGAATTTCATTTTCATAAAATTATATGAGTCAATTTGTGGTCTTCCTTTATTCTACATTTTTAGACCCATTCAATTGTTTCAGCCATGATGAACAGCTGACGTTTCCTAACAGGCGAAAAATATCGACGAGAACTCGCAAGATTGAACAACGCCGGTTTTAATGATTAGGAATATTTCTCTGAAGAAGTATTTGAAACTAACGCCGAAAGTGATGTAACATAAAAAAAGGGCAGTGAAGAAGACGTCTTTAAAGTTCTTCCTGAAGACGGCAAGAATATTCAGCCTCAGCATCAGAAGCCGACGGCAAAGCAGAAACTGCATACAGGGGAAATATGAAGAAACTGTCTGGAATGCTGACGCTCTTTTATCGTCCAGAAACGTCAGAGTCCCTTCAATAAACATCATTACTCACTTACTTAAGGCCACAGGAGACGTTCAAAAATTGGTAAACGAGGTAAAATTGTTTTCTTTATTCATAAACCAAGCCATGTTTGACACCATCGTCCAGTTGTGCGTGTGAGTGTGTGTGTGTGTTTGTGTGTGTGTGTGTGTGTTGGGGCTTAAGAGCGCTCAACGTCGAGATCATCAGCGCCCTAACATACATTAAAAGAAGTGAATGTGGATAAACTTAGTAAAATAGAAACATACACCCAAAGAAAGCGGGAAAAGAAGAAAATTGTTGTAAAAGAAAACAAAACGTAAGGAAAACGAGAAAGGAGCGTAAAGGATGCCAGAGGAAATTGCCACTGGCTGGCCACTTACATAAATTATGGGCGAGCCAGTCAACAAATCATGACCCTCTCCCTAAAATCTTGGTAAAAACATTGGACAAGTCACAGAACTTTAAAACTTTAACCACATTCGTTTGAGTATCTCCTAAAAGAGATGGCAGATCTGCCGGCAAGTCAGCCATGGCCCGCTGGTCAGAAAATAAAACGCAGTCCAATAAAACGTGGAGCACAATGACCTGGACGCCACAAGCACCACACATTGGAGGGTCCTCGCGCCAGGGCAGGAAGCCATGCGCCATAGGACTGTGGACTTTCTGAAGCCGAGTGAGGAGAACCTTGTCCCATCTACGAGGCTGGAAGGAAGTACACCACACACGCGTTGTGGGCTTGACTACATGGAGCTTATTGTCAGTCAGTTCCAGCCACTCATCCTCCCACCGACGCATGACTCGTGAGCTCCACAGCGAGGTGAGTGCGTGTGGGGGATGGCACATTGAAAGACTTGTGGATGGAAACATGCCTCCCTGGCTGCAAGATCTGCCCTTTCGTTCCCAGCAATGATGACGTGCCCCGGAACCCAGTAGAAAGCCACCACCTTCCACAGTCGTTTTAGTTGCAGGAGGGCATCCTGGATGGTCTGGACTAGTTTATCTGCGGGATACAAACGTTGCAATGAATGAAGGGCACTTAGTAAGTCGGAACAGACAAGAAATTTAGGACGGGAAGAACGTCTCATCCGCTTCAGTACCCGCAAGATCTCAGACAATTCTGCATCAAACACAGTAAACGCTTGAGGCAGTCGGACCTTGAGGACACGATCCAGAAAAACAAGAGAGCAACCAACGGCATCCCCCTGTTTCGACCCATCCATGAAAACAGCTACATAGTCGTGCTGCCCAGATAAAATGGCAGAAAATATTGCATTAAAAACGATGGCAGGAGTGCTATCTCTCTTGTACCGCACCAAATCTAAAATCACTCTGAACTTCTCCAGTAACCAGGGTGGCAGGCGATTAAAACCCTGGATTTGGGGCTGTGAGGGCTCCACACTGAGGGACTCCAGCACACGTTGCACGTTGAAACGCGTACGTATTCACTGCCAGCGATGGCGAGGCATGACAGAATCTCTGACCAGAGAGTTATTTATCGTTGCTAGTCTGCGCTTGACCGCGCGAGAGTTCAGTTGTGTGTGAAGAGTCGGAAGAGCGAGTAGTCAGTTGCGAGTTGCACTCTGTCGGCAGTAGTTGTAGCGAGTGGACGGTTGTACTGAGCGGGCGTCGGCATGCTCTCCTTCCATCTCTGGTCACGATTCAGGACGAGGTATATTGTTTTAGAAGGTAATGAAGCAGCATTGCGCTCAGCTAATGACATATGTTAATTGTAATTAATTTGTTCAAGAATTGCCCCAATAATAATTTTCTTATAAAGTAACTGTTTTTAAACAAAAAGATTCATTTCAAGTCAAGTAATACTTCCTATGCATTCCCTCCAAGAATTAAAATTAAACATGGGCCAGCATTGCACGGAGCTGTGCCATAAAATAAGAGCAGATATTGATGCAGTTTTACTGAGGTAAGAATTTTGGTTTTTGTGTTCAGGTTTAATTATTGCACAGGGCCGAAGGTCAGCGCAGCTGCCCTTATAAAATTTATCAAGTTCATCTTAACGTTAATTTTCTGGGGACTTAACATTTTTATTATCATTGAGTTTTATTACTGTGGGAAGCTAACATATGGCTCTATTTGCATTTTCATTCAATTCTTTTCATTTAAAATTTTTGCGGGGATGTTACACTTGGCGACATCCGGTCCGGGATCGTATTTCTTTGAGAATCTTCTGAGAAGTAGTTAGATATCTGCTCTTATTTACTTAATATAATTAGCATTTGGCGCAACGCTTTAACTAATTTTGTGACTTTCTTCCACAGATCATCGGCAATTTGTTGCTCTTTGTTGTATTTGTATTTGTTGCATTTTGTATTGTCTTTGTTTCATTATTGAATAATTGTGATTTGCGTAAAAATGCCGCGAAAAACTGTTAATAGTACATCGCGAGGTATAGTGAGTGAAGTAACCGAGTTAAACAACTTGACCGATGTAACTCTTCAGGCTTTCCCGGCGATCTAATGACATCTTGGGTTGTCGGGTGTTCTGCCGGATATCAGCGTCGTACTTGCACGATATTTCGGTCACGTAGCTCGTAACCTTCATCAGATGCGACCTGAGACTGCTCCTCGAGTAAAAAAAAAAAAATAGGATGGGGCCCCTCCACGCCCGCACCAACGTGGTGACCAACACAAAAGTTTTACTGTCACCTCCGTAAGCATGTTAGTTTTGAATCAGGCGTCACAGGATGCAGGCTGTGATGTTATCCATGCGTCTGGGTAAGACTACTCATTAACATGGTCCATCATGAGATAGTAGTGGTCGAAAACGATCGAAGGGTAGCGGTTTTAAGAGCAGAGGAAAAAAAGTGCCAAGGCCAGCGCCAAGGGAAAAAAACCTCTGCGACAGTAGGACGGGTGGTAAGGGCAGTAGCGGCTTGCTAGCTGCGACAGAGCATGCAAGGTGAGGGGGGTTAGCGTGAGGTATCGTGCAACGTTACCTATGTACTGCGTGGTTGTTAGCTGGGGCAGTCCGGTGCTGCGGCTGGGCTCGCTTGTAGTCTCCTGGGCCGGCTGCAGTGGCTTACTCCCTGTAACATAAAAAATTCGGCGCGGCAGGGCGGCGACGCTTCTGCGATGAAGACTGGCCTATTGGCTCCTCGACCCCTTGCGGGGCCCGGTCCCGTAGCAGTCGGCGTCGCCAGCGGCTCCTCTGCGGCGGCGGTTGTCTTCTTCTTCTTTGCGCCTCTCACCCGCACTGCTGCTGGAACAAGAGCTGGGATAGGCGCGCGAACGTCCTTCTGCGAGGTCGCAGGAGTGTTCGCAGGTACAACTGCACTGAGGCCTTGGGCGAAAACTGCTCGCAGTTGCCTCAAGGCCTCTTCCTTCTCTGCAGCCACGGCGGCTGCGAAGGCAGCCCTCTCCGCCGCCATGACGGCTTTGAGGGCTGCCGTGGCCTCCTTCACGGCGGTGCCGAGTTCGAGGTCACATCTCTTCGCAGGAAGGCGAGCTGCGTCCTGGCTGCCTGTTTCCGAGCGGCCGTCCCTGCCCCTGGCAGGTGGATCTGCTGCTGCGCCGTCCCTCAGCTGCGCCGGGCTGTTCTGCGCCCTACGCCGTTTCCGGCGTCGTCTTCTCTTCTGCTGCTGCGTCGGTGTGGCCGCGGCCGCTTCGCCGCCCCCGGCACGGCTGCGGCTTGAGAAAGCCGAACAGCCGCGCCAACTGGCGACGTGCGGGCCGCCACACCGGACACATGTCGGCAGAGCGTTGCTGCCGCGGTCGCAGGCGCGGCTGTCGTGCTCACCTGAGCACTTGACGCACCGCGCCGCGTTGCGGCAATACTTCGCAACATGGCCCTCGCCCTGGCACCTGAAGCACTGGGGCTGAGGATCCATGGCGGTCGGGAGAGCCTCTGTCGTAACCGGGAAGCCCAGCAACTTCCGCAAGTCGAAGATGTCACTCCCGCCGTCGACCGTTTGCACGGTCACGGCATAGAGCGGCGCCCTCTTCCTGTTGGTTCGGTTGTGCAACCTTGCGGCTGCACTACCAAACCCGGCTCGCAGCAGCCCTTCCCGGACCGCTGCCTCATCACAGCACCAAGGCAACCCCCTGAGGAGTGCCTTAGTCGTCTTCATCCTTCCTACGGAAGGTGCCTTCTCACGCGCCGGCGGCGCGTCGACGATGTGGTCGGCCACTGCGACCTTGATCGCCCTGTGGTCGGCCACGTTTGCGGCTCGAACGCAGATCAGCGAGTCTGTATCGACAGACACGTAGACCACCTCGTTCCGAGCGCAGCTCGTCATGGTGTCGAACAGCGCTGTCCACCCGCCTTTGCACTTGACGTACAAAGGGGGGACAGGCCGCGACTCGTCTTCTCGAGAGTTCCTTGCACGGTCGGCAGACTCGGTGAGTTGCACAACCGAAGGACCCTTCGTAGCGGCAGGTTTCCTCTGCGTACGCTTCTTTCCCATGCTGCGAGGCGCGGAACACGACAATTTGCACGCGTTGTCAAAACAACGTACGACAATTTGCTCTCCGCAGCGCCCACAGCACAGAAAAACCTCTTCACGAGCTCTCAACGGCCGAGTAAGCGAAGCGCGCAACACCAGCGATGCGCTCACCTCGCCAGCTCAGGCCGCTCTCGCGCTGCTCCTCGAGTTTAGAGAAAGGATGGGGCCCCTCCACGCCCGCACCAACGTGGTGACCAAACCAAAAGTTCTACTGTCACCTCCGTAAACATGTTAGTTTTTGAATCAGGCGTCACAGGATGCAGGCTGTGATGTTATCCATGCGTCTGGGTAAGACTACTCATTAACATGGTCCATCAGGAGATAGAAGTGGTCGAAAACGATCGAAGGGTAGCGGTTTTAAGAGCAGAGGAAAAAAAGTGCCAAGGCCAGCGCCAAGGGAAAAAAACCTCTGCGACAGTAGGATGGGTAGTAAGGGCAGTAGCGGCTTGCTAGCTGCGACAGAGCATGCAAGGTGAGGGAAGGTTAGCGTGAGGTATCGTGCATCGTTACCTATGTGCTGCGTGGTCGGTAGTGGGGTCAGTCCGGTGCTGCGGCGGGGCTCGCTTGTAGTCTCCTGGGCCGGCCGCAGTGGCTTCCTCCCTGTAACATAAAAGTTCGGCACGGCAACGCATGCGTTGCTGTTAGGCCCTCTGCTGCACCTTGTCGTTAGTGACTTGGTGCAGCTTCATCAGGCCGGTGCAGAACGACGGCGATTGGCTACCGTCCAGCGTCCTCCTCTACTGCACAGCGCAGGACTTCTGCACAGCAGCTTCGAGCAGCTCCGCTTGTTCAGTGAGCTGCGCCGCTTCAGCGTCGGAGAAACGCAGGCCGTTCGCTCTCGCTGTCGCGATGAGGGTCGTCCCCGCGGTCGACGGCGTTGCCACCGGTTCCGCTGGGGCGGCGGTTGTCTTCTTTGCGCCTCTCACCTGCGGTGCTGCTGGAACAAAAGCTGGGATAGGCGCGCGAACGTCCTTCTGCGAGGTCGCAGGAGTGTTCGCAGGTACGACTGCGCTGAGGCCTTGGGCGAAGACTGCACGCAGTTGCCTCAAGGCCTCTTCCTTCTCTGCAGCCACGGCGGCTGCGAAGGCAGCCCTCTCCGCCGCCATGACGGCTTTGAGGGCTGCTGTGGCCTCCTTCACGGCGGTGCCGAGTTCGAGGTCACATCTCTTCGCAGGAAGGCGAGCTGCGTCCTGGCTGCCCGTTTCCGAGCGGCCGTCCCCGCCCCTGGCAGGTGGATCTGCTGCTGCGCCTTCCCTCAGCTGCACCGGGCTGCTCTGCGCCCTACGCCGTTTCCGACGTCGTCTTCTCTTCTGCTGCTGCGTCGGTGCGCCCGCGGCCGCCTCGCCGCCACCGGCACGGCTGCGGCTTGAGAAAGCCGCACAGCCGCGCCAACTGGCGACGTGCGGGCCGCCACACCGGACACAAGTCGGCAGAGCGTTGCTGCCGCGGTCGCAGGCGCGGCTGTCGTGCTCACCTGAGCACTTGACGCACCGCGCCGCGTTGCGGCAATACTTCGCAACATGGCCCTCGCCCTGGCACCTGAAGCACTGGGGCTGAGGATCCATGGCGGTCGGGAGAGCCTCCGTCGTAACCGGGAAGCCCAGCAACTTCCGCAAGTCGAAGATGTCACTCCCGCCGTCGACCGTTTGCACGGTCACGGCATAGAGCGGCGCCCTCTTCTTGTTGGTTCGGTTGTGCAACCTTGCGGCTGCACTACCAAACCCGGCTCGCAGCAGCCCTTCCCGGACCGCTGCCTCGTCACAGCACCAAGGCAACCCCCTGAGGAGTGCCTTAGTCGTCTTCACCCTTCCTACGGAAGGTGCCTTCTCTCGCGCCGGCGGCGCGTCGACGATGTGGTCGGCCACTGCGACCTTGATCGCCCTGTGGTCGGCCACGTTTGCGGCTCGAACGCAGATCAGCGAGTCTGTATCGACAGACTCGTAGACCACCTCGTTCCGAGCGCAGCTCGTCATGGTGTCGAACAGCGCTGTCCACCCACCTTTGCACTTGACGTACAAAGGGGGGACAGGCCGCGACTCGTCTTCTCTGGAGTTCCTTGCACGGTCGGCAGACTCAGTGAGTTGCACAACCGAAGGACCCTTCGTAGCGGCAGCTCCTCGAGTGGACCTGGTCCAGTATTTATGCCTACGGCCTTCCCCCTCTACCAACGGCTGCAGGCGCTTCCTCTGTGGTCCGCGCCCATTCCCTGCGACCTGCTGGAGCGTTGCTGCTTCGTTTTCCGTCCGCTGCGGTTCTAGGTGTTCCCTCTGCGGTCCGCGCCCACCAACCCCGCTCCTGGGGGTTTCATCTACGGTCTGGGGTACCAAGCGTTCCCCCTGCGGTCCGCGCCCGCTCACCACGACCTGTTGGAGCGTTGCCGCTCCGTTTTTCGTCCACTGCGGCTCTGGATGTTCCCTCTGCGGTCCGCGCCCACCAGTCCCACTTCTGGGTGTTCCATCTTCGGTCTGGTGCTCCTGGCAGTCCGTCAGGGGCTCGTTTTCCATCTCCATGTCTCTGGTTCTTCTGTTTGTGCAGTGTTGCAGCTGGCCCCGTTGCTCCTTTAACAATTCCAGAGCCGGATCCCAGGCTCTGCTTAGCTGGTACCCTGTGTCACGGTTCATAAGATCGTCAGCCATTTTGATTTCTATCGATTCTCTTATAACACTGTCCCAAAATCTGGGTGTTTGTGCTAGAATCCTGGTATCCTCATACTTCATGGCATGATCTAGTTCTAGACAGTGTTCAGCAATGGCTGACTTAGTCACCTGTCTTAATCTAGTGTGCCTCTGATGTTCTTTGCACCTGATCTCCACAGTTCTTGTCGTCTGGCCAATGTAGGACCTGCCACATTGACAAGGTATATTGTAAAACCCTGGTTTTCGTAACCCCAGGTCGTCTTTGACACTCCCCAGCAGTCCCCCAATCTTGTTGGATGGACAGAAAACACACTTGATATTGTGTTTACGGAGGATCCTACTGATTCTGGCAGAAATAGAGCCAGCATAGGGCAGATATGCCACCTTCTTTGTTTCATCTTGGTCTTCTTCAGGAACCTGTGGTATGGTGGCTGGTTGGAGTGCCCTCTCAATTTGTCTGTCCATATATCCATTCTTGGAGAAAACTGTTTTGAGACGTTCTATCTCTATAGGTAGATTCTCTTGGTCTGACAGGGCATGTGCTCTGTGGACCAAAGTGTTCAGAACCCCATTCTTCTGTGCAGGGTGGTGGCAGCTGCTGGCCTGCAGCTGGACAAGCTTTGGCAGAAGAAAGGGAAGATGCTGAGTTCTCTCAGTTTTTTGCTGAGGTGTCGAGATGGATAAGTGGTACCAGTATTTGCCAGAATTAAAGATCACATCAACTCCAGAGCGGCGAACAAGATAAAACGCAGAGCCAGCATGGCACTGGTGAGAGAGAGGATTCGAGATATGCGCCACAGGTTAGATGTTGTGGGCAGGGAGCTGTTACACATTCATCTGTACATGGCAGCCTCCTTAACAAGAGAAGATTGGGATTGAGTAGACCGTGCCACCTGGTCTTTAGCTGAGTGTGCTAGAAGGAATGCCTCATCTTGCCAATCTGCAAAGTTTGACCGCATGAGTAAGAAAGCACAACAGATGGAAGAGACACGCACTGTGACGAATCTGAGTGGCATACAGTTTGATGATACAACCTTAAAGGTACTCAGCAAGGGTCTCAACTTTGCTACGACCCCTAGAAATGTACCCATTTCAGGTTTCGTCAGTGCAGTAGAGCAAGTTGCAGCCACACTTCCACCTAATGTGGCAGAGGAAGTCCGCCGAGAGACCTGCAGGGCCCTCACCAAGGCCAGGCCGCCGAAATCGAACATCACAACCGAGGAGAGGCTTGCACTCAAGAAACTCCGGGAAGACAACAGCATTGTGGTACTGCCAGCAGACAAAGGGAACTCCACTGTCATCTTGCAGCGGGTGGATTATGATGAGAAAGTACGCCAACTTCTGGAGGACCCTGCATACAGAATTCTGGAGTGTGACCCCACAGACAAGGTGGCCAAGAAGACTAGTGCTCTCTTGAAGGAAACAGGGATGCCTGATAAGATCATCAGACAACTACGGGAAAAAGCGCCAGGGCCACCTAGACTGCATGGTCTACCTAAAATACACAAGGAGGGCGTGCCTCTACGTCCAATTGTCAGTAATATTGGGGCACCTACGTACACAACAGCCAAGTACTTGAAAGGTCTCCTGTCTCCATATGTGGGCAAATGTATTCACCACATCCGCAACTCAGAAGATTTCCTGCAACGCCTCAAGCAACTGCACATCACAGATTCGGACATCATGGTCAGTTTTGATGTGGTATCGCTGTTCACCAGGGTCCCACTGAAGGACTCACTAGAACTGATTGCAGAGAAATTTGACGGTGCTCTGTTGGACCTGTTCAGTCATACACTGACATCCACGTATTTCCTGTACAGAAACCAATATTACGAGCAAACTGAAGGTGTAGCTATGGGCAGCCCACTGTCCCCTGTGGTTTCCAACATGTTTATGGAGAGTTTTGAGGAGAGGGCATTGGAGACAACCACATTTAAACCCACATGCTTCTTTAGGTATGTGGATGACACCTTCGTGATCTGGCCACATGGGATGGACAGGCTCAATGAGTTTCTTGAACATCTTAACTCATGCCACCCTAATATCAAATTCACCATGGAACTGGAGAAGAATGGCCAGTTGCCATTTCTGGATGTACTAGTCCAGAGGAAAGCAGATGGATCAATTGGCCACAGTGTGTACCGAAAACCAACACACACTGATTTATATCTGCAGGCCAGCAGCTGTCACCACCCTGCACAGAAGAATGGGGTTCTGAACACTTTGGTCCACAGAGCACATGCCCTGTCAGACCAAGAGAATCTACCTATAGAGATAGAACGTCTCAAAACAGTTTTCTCCAAGAATGGATACACGGACAGACAAATTGAGAGGGCACTCCAACCAGCCACCATACCACAGGTTCCTGAAGAAGACCAAGATGAAACAAAGAAGGTGGCATATCTGCCCTATGCTGGCTCTATTTCTACCAGAATCAGTAGGATCCTCCGTAAACACAATATCAAGTGTGTTTTCTGTCCATCCAACAAGATTGGGGGACTGCTGGGGAGTGTCAAAGACGACCTGGGGTTACGAAAACCAGGGTTTTACAATATACCTAGTCAATGTGGCAGGTCCTACATTGGCCAGACGACAAGAACTGTGGAGATCAGGTGCAAAGAACATCAGAGGCACACTAGATTAAGACAGGTGACTAAGTCAGCCATTGCTGAACACTGTCTAGAACTAGATCATGCCATGAAGTATGAGGATACCAGGATTCTAGCACAAACACCCAGATTTTGGGACAGTGTTATAAGAGAATCGATAGAAATCAAAATGGCTGACGATCTTATGAACTGTGACACAGGGTACCAGCTAAGCAGAGCCTGGGATCCGGCTCTGGAATTGTTAAAGGAGCAACGGGGCCAGCTGCAACACTGCACAAACAGAAGAACCAGAGACATGGAGATGGAAAACGAGCCCCTGACGGACTGCCAGGAGCACCAGACCGAAGATGGAACACCCAGAAGTGGGACTGGTGGGCGCGGACCGCAGAGGGAACATCCAGAGCCGCAGTGGACGAAAAACGGAGCGGCATTTTTTTTTCTTTTTTTTTTTTTTTGTGTCACGTGGTGTTATAACAGTTCCTTCGGCTTCGCCGAATCTACGTGTCTTTGTGTGTGGTTTGGTTTGTTATTCTCAGTGATTCATTTTTTATTAACAAAAATAATCGTTGGCTTTGGAGGGCATGGTCGCTAACAATAAGGCCTTGCGGCCCCCGACCATCCTCGATTTATGAGGCGTAGGTTTTGTTGTTTGGTTCTGTGCAGTGGGTGCAGCGGGTACTGCTTCCCACTGCTTTCCTTTTGTAGCGTTGCAGCAGTCGGCCGCTCGGCGAGATGTGGTCGTCGTTCCGTGGCGGACGCTGTGTTCGTTGTTTCCCGCCGCTTGCCCGCTGGGTGCGGGCGTCGTACCTTTGTTGGTCCGCAGCAGGTCTGCGTCTCAGTTTTACATCTATTCTCAAACATCTAGTCTATTGTGGTTTATCTAGATTACTCTATGTATCTAAGGGTGGTCGTGCAGCCGACAGAGAGTGAAAGGGGGGGGGGGGGGGGGAGTGGGCTTAGTCACTACTTCTTAGATTTAGTTGGGGTCCTATGTTATGTTACTTGGGTACAAAACGGTAACCCAAGGGTATCACGATTACACATTCACTAAAATTTTTAACTACTATTTAAGGCACAAACAATTTAAAACATATTTCTGTTCCCTTTTGGTTCCCAACCAGGGAGCAATGGTTTCCAAGGACATTAGCAGGGTATACTATGTTAAGGGCTACTGGACTAAGCTAGAACGAAATCTTATTACACTATTAGGTTTTTAACTATGTCTTACTAGTCTATGGGGTCTTGGATGATTTGTCGTGGCACTCTCTGCCTGTGCCACGTTCGGGGTATCACAGTACCTGTGCCCCTGAGTTGTCTACAGTTTTCTCTGATTTCCTCTAGTTTGTCAAATAGTGTGGTAACTAGTCTTTTTACTGTGTCGTGTATCCTCTCGATTTCCACTGTTTCGTGGAGCTCTCGTACGGGTGTCCACGGTGGGGCGTCCAGAATCCACCTTAGTACTTTGTTTTGCACCCTTTGCAACTTTTTGTGGTTGGTCTGGCACGTGATTCCCCACGCAGAACACCCGTACGTTAGTGCTGGGAGGACTGTTGTTTTGTACAGTGTTCGTTTTGTTTCCATCCACATCTCCCTGCTGAGGAAGAAGGGCAGGAGGGCTTTTGCGAGGTTTATACCTCTCTTCCGCTTTTCCCCGATGTGAAGGTGAAACAACATTTTTTTGTCTAGTGTTACGCCCAGGTATTTCACGGAGTCTCTCCACGGTAATTCCTGGGCGTTTAGGGACATCTGGTTTCTGAGTACCGGCCGCTTTCTTGTGAAATAGACAGCTGTAGTTTTGTCTGCGTTTAATGTCATTTTGTTTCCCCTACACCAGTCTTCTACCATGTCTAGCTGCCTTTGGAGGCGTGCTATGTTTGAATGGTGCTGCCTGCCACTCGTGTAGAAGGCTGTGTCATCCGCGAATTGGGCTATCCTGGCATGCGGTGACAGGGGGATGTCGTTTGCGTATATGTTGAAAAGTGTGGGTGATAGAACCGACCCCTGGGGATGCCGGCCCTCAGGGTCTTTCTTGAGGAGCGTTTTCCGTCTACCTCAACAAGAAACGTCCGGTCTGTCAGAAAGCTGTCTACTACTCTTGTGTACACATCAGGGATCGTCGTATTGTGGTGTATCTTAAAGATCAAGTTATCATGCCATACCTTGTCGTATGCCTTTTCCCAATCAAGGAATACTGCTGCTGTAGAGTTTGTGTAGTTGAAATTGTGTGTGATGTGCTCTGTTAGTCGAAGGACTTGTAGCTCTGCAGAGACCTTTTTCTGGAACCCAAATTGTTCCGGTCTTATGGTTTCATCGTCTATGAGACATTTGTTGATCCTGTCCAAAACTACTCTTTCAAGTGTTTTCCCCATTGTGGAGAGTAAACTGATAGGGCGGTGGTTCGCCGGTAGTTTTGGGTCTTTCCCTGCCTTTGGGATTGTAATAACTTTTGCTGCCTTCCAGGCCGCAGGGAATTTTTGTAGCAGCATGCAGCTATTTATTATGCGTGTTAGCAGGACTAGTGGTTTCCTAGATAGGTTCTTTAGATGTATGTTTGAAATTTTGTCTAGTCCTGGTGCGGATCTGCCCTTTCTGCAGGCTATTATTTTCCTTATTTGTGTCGGTGTTGTGAGTTCTGGTGCTGTTTGTGTCGGTGTGTCTCGGAGATTTTGAACTGTTTGTGTGGTAACGGAGCGGCAACGCTCCAACAGGTCGTGGTGAGCGGGCGCGGACCGCAGGGGGAACGCTTGGTACCCCAGACCGTAGATGAAACCCCCAGGAGCGGGGTTGGTGGGCGCGGACCGCAGAGGGAACACCTAGAACCGCAGCGGACGGAAAACGAAGCAGCAACGCTCCAGCAGGTCGCGGGGAATGGGCGCGGACCACAGAGGAAGCGCCTGCAGCCGTTGGTGGAGGGGGAAGGCCATAGGCATAAATACTGGACCAGGTCCGAGAGAAGACGACGCCGGAAACGGCGTAGGGCGCAGAACAGCCCGGCGCAGCTGAGGGACGGCGCAGCAGCAGATCCACCTGCCAGGGGCAGGGACGGCCGCTCGGAAACGGGCAGCCAGGACGCAGCTCGCCTTCCTGCGAAGAGATGTGGCCTCGAACTCGGCACCGCCGTGAAGGAGGCCACAGCAGCCCTCAAAGCCGTCATGGCGGCGGAGAGGGCTGCCTTCGCAGCCGCCGTGGCTGCAGAGAAGGAAGAGGCCTTGAGGCAACTGCGAGCAGTTTTCGCCCAAGGCCTCAGCGCAGTCGTGCCCGCGAACATTCCTGCGACCTCGCAGAAGGACGTTCGCGCGCCTATCCCAGCTCTTGTTCCAGCAGCAGCGCGGGTGAGAGGCGCAAAGAAGAAGAAGACAACCGCCGCCGCAGAGGAGCCGCTGGCGACGCCGACTGCTACGGGACCGGGCCCCGCAAGGGGTCGAGGAGCCAATAGGCCAGTCTTCATCGCAGAAGCGTCGCCGCCCTGCCGCGCCGAATTTTTTATGTTACAGGGAGTAAGCCACTGCAGCCGGCCCAGGAGACTACAAGCGAGCCCAGCCGCAGCACCGGACTGCCCCAGCTAACAACCACGCAGTACATAGGTAACGTTGCACGATACCTCACGCTAACCCCCCTCACCTTGCATGCTCTGTCGCAGCCAGCAAGCCGCTACTGCCCTTACCACCCGTCCTACTGTCGCAGAGGTTTTTTTCCCTTGGCGCTGGCCTTGGCACTTTTTTTCCTCTGCTCTTAAAACCGCTACCCTTCGATCGTTTTCGACCACTACTATCTCCTGATGGACCATGTTAATGAGTAGTCTTACCCAGACGCATGGATAACATCACAGCCTGCATCCTGTGACGCCTGATTCAAAACTAACATGCTTACGGAGGTGACAGTAAAACTTTTGTGTTGGTCACCACGTTGGTGCGGGCGTGGAGGGGCCCCATCCTATATAAAAAATAAAAAAAAAACTCGAGGAGCAGTCTCAGGTCGCACCTGATGAAGGTTACGAGCTACGTGACCGAAATATCGTGCAAGTACGACGCTGATATCCGGCAGAACACCCGACAACCCAAGATGTCAACTTGACCGATAGTACTTGCGACATGCAGTATAATGATGACAATACTCCGTTTACTGACAATCAGTGTGTACCGACCACTAATGTTGATTTTGATCCTAGTGATGAACAGACGAACTTAATTGCGTCCTCTGTTAATTTGACGACAATTGATGACGCTGGGCGTTCTGTTGCAATGAGCGCTGCCCAGCTTAACACACCCGGTTTGCAGAATTTACGTGACGAACGGACAGATTTTTCTAACGAAAATGAACAGTGTAATCAGAGTACGACAGATTTATTTAATTCCGAGATAGTCACCAACAGTATACATCCGATTAGCAAACATTTTCAAGAATCACAGAATGACCAAATGGTCACACAAAACGTGACAATTGCAGGTACACCAACAAACAGCACACAGAATAGAAATGCTAATTTTGGCTCGGATCAAATGATTGCATTATTGCTACAAATTCTTGAATTAAACAGACAGATTATTGAAAAACAAGACAACCTTATTGAAGATAACAAACGATTTAGGGAAAATTTCAATCAACTTAATGAAAGTTTCAAACTGACGAACGAAAAACACGAGAACCTTAACGAACAGAACAAACACGTTAGTGAACAAATTACAGGTGTTACCGTGCAACGTCACGATACGAAAGAACAGTTACGTGAGGATACTAAGGCTTGTACAATTAGCACGGATACAGCAATTTATTCTTGAATTTTCAGCGCCATTGCCTGTAACGCAAAAGCTAAAGTTTATTTGCAGCGCGTAATTGACCTCAGGGGATTCATTACGCTTTAATGAATATGTGACGTAGCGTGCATAGGGCCCCGAGCTGTAGTAGTGCTGTTTCATCTTTAGTTTTCTGCACTGCTGCCTTTTCTTCTACTATCCCTTATATCTATCAAAACAGCTCTTTAACTATTGCTCTACCTAGAATTAAGAAAAATGAGTAAAGAAAACCCGATAAGACAAGTTATACCGAAAGTGACACTTTTTCATTAGACGCTCCAGAAATGACAACTACGAGAACTTTAATATCAGAGAAAATCTTAATCATCAGTATGTACAAAATTTTCAGTAGTCGCAACCACATTTTAGTAACAATAGACGTTTATCACCGCAACAGCATGAAAGTCAGCCGGTTAGCATACCTAACCAACAATGCAGTCCACAAGGTCAACCAAACTTTAATGTTTCGCCGCGTGCACGTATAGTCCCAGCTACAACAAATAGTAACGCACGGCAGCAAGGAAATAACTACGTACAGAAAACACAATATTTCAATTCCTATGGCAATGCACCATATAGAAATGACTATCATGATAGACGTAAAATTAATGAGCACAATTTCCAGCGTACGTATAATAACAGTCGGTCTCATCAGCAGCAAGAACATCAGCAACAACATATAATCATGAATGAACCAGACAATAGGTATCATCCAGAACGTAATACATTAGGAAGAATTAACAGAACAGTACAAATAGTGGAACTGCCACAGCATCCTCCCGAAAATAATAACACGTCAGATAGAATTTGAGCAGATACAGTACAGATTCCATATTCCAGTAACGTAAGCAATACTTTTGACATGCAGAATCTTGTTCACGAGAATGTTATTTGAAACACGCCTTGTTGAATGCACCACTTTTATCGCACCCAGATCTTACTAAAAAAAATTTCCATTGCCACCGACAGTTCTAACAGCGCTTTAGGCGTACATATTTTTCAGGAAATTGAAGAAGATGGCTCAACAGTAATTAAAAACATCGCATTTGCAAGTCGCATTCTGTCACCTGCTGAACGAAATTATTTTGTTACTGAACTTGAAACATTATGTGTTGTATGGGCTTTTACGAGATTTGGGCATTTTCTTTATGGAAGACACACTATAGTTTACACAGGTCATAGAGCTATACAATTTTTACTTTCCGCTAAATTTACACACGACAGGTTAAGCAGATGGAAACTTTATCTACAGGAATTTAATTTCACAATTGTTCACATTCCCAGCACACAAAATATTGTAGCAGACGCACTATCTCGTTCTCTCGGCAAGAATCAGCAAGACATCGCAACCAACTTCTGCAAAGCAAATTTCAGCGTCATGTACATTCAACAAGTTGCATTTGAAAATTTCATTTCGTCGTCATTACAAGACATAGCACAAGAACAGAGTAAAGACAACGTGTGGAAAGAGATTAAACACCTCTGGCAAGATAGGAATAATGTTACCATTAGAAACCATTACACTGTACGCAATGACATTCTATTTCGCCGCTCTCATCCTGACAGCAACAATTGGTTATTATGCATTCCTGACGAGCTTGTTAACAAATTAATCTGGTATACTCATTTAAGTTACGCACGTTACGTAGCTAGAAAATGTTTTCTTATACTGAGACAGAACTGCTATTTTACCAACATGGAGAATCGTATACGACGAGTTTTAGCGTCATGTAAAATCTGCCAGAAAGCTAAGTCAGACACGACTTCACATATTCCTCCATTACATCCCATTGTACCTGTTAAATTAAGACATATGGCCGCTGTAGACATTTTTGGTCCGATTCCCAGAACTGATAGAGGTTTTTGCTACATCTTTGTCGCTGTTGAACTCTCTTCAAAATTTGTTACCTTCAGTCCGTTATGCAAAGCTACCGCTAAAACTGTTTCGAAAGCATTTGTAAAACATTTTCTATTTCATGTAGGGCATGTGATGAAAGTAATTTCCGACAATGGACCACAATTTCGATCTGCTATATGGACACGTATGTTACGAGCTAGAAACATTTCACCGATCTGTATCTCCAGGTACCATGCTTCTTCGAACCCTTGTGAACGATTAATGAAAGAAATTGGTAAACTGTGTAGAATATACTGCCACAAAAGACATATTGATTGGGACACACACATACTCTCATTCCAAGATGTAATTAATTCCATACCAAATGAATCTACTATGCTAACTCCGTCTGTTATACTGAAAAATGCTGAACCACCTAACAAAATTAAAGAATTAGTAATATTTCCTACATCTCGTCGACTACGACACCATGAAATAATTGACATTGCGCTGAACAACATCAAACGTGCCGCAGAGCGCCGGAGAAGACAACAAAAACAGGTTTGTATACGGCGTGACTTTCACATTGGACAGAAGATATTAGTACGTACACACCATTTATCTAATAAAGGAAAAGGTAGGTGCAGTAAATTTGAACTTCTATACGCAGGACCATATCGAATTCGCAGCATTCCTCACCCTAATTATGTACACGTCGAAACTTTGAGAACCAGAAAATCGAAAGGAAACCACCACTGGTCGAACGTCAAACCTTTTATTGAATGAAGATTCTTTATGATTTAACATGCTATAATGCCATTTGCTAATTTTATGATCACTTATGCAATTATATTCACATGAACACTTACTGATGATCATCGTATTTTTTCTTGGCAAGTGCCCGGCAAGGTAAGGTTTGCAGGTCGCTCTTCTTGTCGTTACACATCAGACCGTGCATATTTTTCCAGATGAATTTACACATTTTATGACCATTTATGCAATTATATTTATGTGATTACTTACTGATGACTGTCGTATTTTTTCTTGGCAAGTGCCCGGCAAGGTAAGGTTAGCAGGCCGCTTTTCTTGTCGTTACATATCAGACTGTGCACATTTTTACAGATAAACTTACGTATCTTATGAATAATTGTGCAATTTTATCTAGTGACATATTAATTTTATTAAATTCTCTCTCCATTAAAGTCTTTAATTACCGCCTCTACTAACTACACAACATACAAGCTGAACACAAAGAAGGTCACATTTCTTGTCATCATTTTTTATGTATGTACGATTGTTTTCATATTTTGTTTGTATGCACTATGAAATAGTTAAGATATGACACACACCAGTTGACTTTGACATTTTTGCCCTATGATATCTCAACATCGTGACTGTTTTACATTTTTTTGCTGCTGCATTGTGATATTTTGTGTACATTTTTGCATTTGAACACTGTCTACTTTTTTCACATATTACGTTTTCTGTCATGTTATACTGTTTGCTTAACTATGTTACCATAAACCAGTCATTATTTAGTGAGTATATGATGTAAATGCAAGACATTAATCTTTGTTCATCAGTTTCAGAAAGAAATTATGCGTGAAAGAAATAAATTAAACAAAAATAGGAATTTCACCTTCGGAATGGTCGAAAGAAGATGCAGACCTTATGAGTAAATGGATCAGAATTAACAAGCATTAACAAGAATATACTATATACATCGTAGAATAGCAGTCTTAACTAATTTTTTCTTTCAGAATACGAGGCGAGTGATGCAGACTGTCAGACAGAACTACACATCTTAGTTTTAGTGATGAAATATGATAGAAATAAGGAATTGTTGTGTAATGAATAATGAAGTTTTTTTTCCGGTGATAATGAATGGTGATGAATAATGATGAAGAATATGCAGCTATGAATAATGAAGTTTTTCTTTACAGGTGATGATGATAATGGAGTTATGATAATATAGATAATGATGTGATGGATAATGAAGTTTTTTCTTTACAGATGAGGATAATGTTGGAGTTATGTATTTATGCTATGTAGTTATTTAAGTATTTGCTGCAGTTCGTTTTGACAGTATGTGTTATATTGCATAGTAGGATGACTGAAAGTTTTGGAAAGGACAGTTATGGAACACATTTTTATACACATTTCACTACCTGTTAATTCGAAGTTCACTACTTTTCAGCATAATATGCGTTTCTTCTTTCAGTTTAATATTCCATTTTTGTATATTTTTTGCAGGAGAAATTATTCATGAAATTAATGTGCTATAAGCAGTTGTTCATTAAGTCTATGTCATTTATGAATGTGATCACATATACTCTATTTGTTTCATAACCTTGCTACAGCTGACTCATGACGAATGACGTTACACATCTTCATTTGCAGCAATAAGTCAAATGCAAATATTATTATGCCCCAGCAATTAGTTATCGATCCCAACGCAATGCATTGCTAGCACAAAAAAGTATTACCAGTCCCAAATAATGCTACCAATTTAAAAGAGTTATGAGTAATACTGAATGATGTTTTCCAACCACAGACTTTGAGTAATAGTTACAGTATAATAATAATGCTTTGTAACTGGGAAATGAATGCTACTGATTACTGTATTGAGATGACCAATGATTAATTATGAACATTATTCTGTAATACTATGTTATTGACTACCTCCTGTTTTATGCTTTGTAACTGGACAATAAATGCTACTGGTTACTGTATTGAGATGACCAATGATTAATTGTGAACATTATTCTGTAACACTATGTTATTGACTACCTCCTGTTTTATGCTTTGAAATGAATGCTAATGATTACTGTATTGAGATGACCAATGATAATTATGAACATTATTCTGTAATACTATGTTATTGACTACCTCCTGTTTTAAGTTATGACTTCTGATGATTTGTAATTAGAAAATGAGTGCCTATGTTCTGTGTAAATGACTTCTGATGATTGTAATTGGGCAATGAATACCAATGTTCCTTGTAAACGACTTTTGATGATTTGTAATTAGTCTATGAATGCTAATGTTCTGTGTAAATGGTTTGTAATTAGGCAATGAATGCCAATGTTCTCTGTAAATGATTTCTGATGGTAATTAGGCAAAGAGTGCCAATGTTCTGTGTAAATGACTTCTGATGATTGTAATTAGGCAATGAATGATTTGTACTCATTATGTCTATTTGTTGTGAAGACTTTGAAGAATTTTTCAGTGCATGTGCACTTATGTCATTTGTTAATATGTTTTGTGCTGGACTTCAGTGAGTGTGCACTTTTGTCATTTCTCAATATGATTTGTACTCGTTGCCTATACATTTGTGATTTCCTGATATGTTCACTACTTCAGTGAGTGTGCATTTTTGTCATTTATCAATATGATTTGTATATACATTTTTTGTGATTTGCTGATATGTTCGGTACTCATTGTATATATATTTTTTGTCATTGTCTGATATGTTGTGTACTCGGTGCATGTACACTATATTTACTTCATGTTCTACACCTATATACTTATATTCTCTGTTTGTAAAGTCAATTAGTCAAGAAAAATTTGTTGCTCATGGCAAGTCCAAATGACTCGCCATCGCTGCCAAATTTTTTGCCCCCCAGTGGAGGGTTATGAAACGCGTACGTATTCATTGCCAGCGATGTCGAGGCATGATACAATCTCTGACCAGAGAGTTATTTATCGTTGCTAGTCTGCGCTTGACCGCGCGAGAGTTCAGTTGTGTGTGAGGAGTCGGAAGAGCGAGTAGTCAGTTGCGAGTTGCACTCTGTCGGCAGTAGTTGTAGCGAGTGGACGGTTGTACTGAGCGGGCGTCGGCATGCGTCGGCGGCGTGCTCTCCTTCCATCTCTGGTCACGATTCAGGACGAGGTATATTGTTTTAGAAGGTAATGAAGCAGCATTGCGCTCAGCTAATGACATATGTTAATTGTAATTAATTTGTTCAAGAATTGCCCCAATAATAATTTTCTTATAAAGTAACTGTTTTTAAACAAAAAGATTCATTTCAAGTCAAGTAATACTTCCTATGCATTCCCTCCAAGAATTAAAATTAAACATGGGCCAGCATTGCACGGAGCTGTGCCATAAAATAAGAGCAGATATTGATGCAGTTTTACTGAGGTAAGAATTTTGGTTTTTGTGTTCAGGTTTAATTATTGCACAGGGCCGAAGGTCAGCGCAGCTGCCCTTATAAAATTTATCAGGTTCATCTTAACGTTAATTTAGTGGGGACTTAACATTTTTGCACATTTTTATTATCATTGACTTTTATTACTGTGGGAAGCTAACATTTGGCTCTATTTGCATTTTCATTCAATTCTTGTCATTATAAAATTTTTGCGGGGAGGTTACAACGTAGATCCGAAACGGCATCATGGCTCGGGGACGGTGGAAAAAAGACGATCCAGAGGCGGTAGAGCAACAATATGGTGAATGATTGAATTTGGAGCTGCGAGAAACTTACATACCTGGCGCACCAGGAGGAGATGCCGCCAGGTGGTAAGTGGTGGTTCCCTGGCCTCAGCACAGAGGCTGGGTATGGGACTGGTCCGATAAGCACCCATGGCCTGTCGAATCCCCACGTGGTGGACAGTGTCAAGGATCCGCAAATAAGAGGGCCTCACTGACCCATACACCATGCACCCATAGTCCAGCCGTGAATGCACAAAAGCCCGATAAAACTGGAGGGGACGCACCCAGTCAGCTCCCCAAGACCTTTGGTTGAGGCACTTGAGGATGTTCGGTGCCTTCAGGGTTCTGTCTTTCAAGTCTCGCAGGTGTGGCACCCACGAAAATCTGGAGTCAAAAATGAGTACCAGAAACCGCATTGTATCTCTAAAAAGTAGGATAGTGTCTCCTATATGCAAGGCAGGCAAATTAAAAGGACGGCGAGAACGATTAAAATGAACACACACACACTTACTGGCAGAGAACTGAAAACCCATCTTTGTAGCCCTTTCCTCTAGCCACCGCACTGTAAGTTGCAGGTGACGGCTCACCGTTGCAACACTGGAGGAGGAACGGAAAAAAGCAAAGTCGTCCACAAATAAGGAGCACTGTACTGGACTCCTTACTGTAGATGATATACTGTTGATGGCTATGGCAAAGAGGGTAATATTTAAAACGATGCCCTGTGGGACACCATTCTCCTGCTCAAATCGATCAGTGTGTGACCAGCTCGGGTCCCAAAAAACTGCTGAGACAGCAAAGACCGAATGAAAATGGGGAGGTGACCACGAAAGCTCCATTGATGCAGTTGTGCGAGAATACAGTGTCTCCAAGTAGTATCATATGCCTCCCAGTGAACTGAGTCGGCGAGGGCTGGAGAGCAGAAAGATAGGTCGATGGCTGAGAATGACCCAGTAGCATCGCAGAAATGAGTCAAAGCACCAGCGTTTAGGAGGCACAGCTCTTGAGATGTCAGAAGGCTTTCCAAAACTCGACCCCGAGGGCAAGCAGACGTTGAGTCCCACAGGACATGGTGGGCATTGAAGTCGCCCAGGAGGAGAAATCGTCTGGGGAGTTGTGCGATAAGATCTGTGAGAGCCTCAGAGTCTAATGCATCCAGTAGAGGTAAATAAAGAGAACCAACTGTAAACCTCTGACGTGCAGAAATTTCAACTGCAACTGCTTGCAGGTCGGTATCCAGGGGAAGAGCAGAGGAGTGGTGCCCATTATTGACAAACGCAGCAACCCCTCTTTCCTTTCACCAGTCAGGTCATCCTTGTGATACAGGGTATAGCCCCATAGTGCAGGGGCATCAGATGCTTTGAAACGTGTTTCCTGTAAACACTAGCACAGAGGGCGTTGCTGCACTAGGAGTTTCAGTTCCTCCATGTGTGTCCTGAATCCATTCATGTTCCACTGTATAATGGGAGCCACCTATCGGGGGGGGGGGGGGGGTAGTACTTTCATCCTGACTTTCTGACGGGGAGGGTAGCCCACAACAGGTGGAGACTAAGTTTTGTAGCGAGATGGTTGCTCCAATCCGACATCAAGCTCCATAGCCCATAGGCTCTAAAGAAGAACCGACAAAGACGTCAGAGAGGGCGATGTCGACATCGTCGGGTTGTTTTCTGCCCGATTCCACCGGTGGTGTACGTTTGGCTTTGGTTTTTTTCCCTGGGTAGACTTTTAAGCCACAATCGTCGTTGCAGGTGTGGCAAAATTGGACAGTGTACCAGACGAAACCTATGGAGAGGCAGGGAGCCCTGCAATGTTAGCAACTACAGCTTTCTCTGAAGGTCTCTGGGGAGGGACAGGCATAGAAACGACTGCAGCAGCACAAGGGCATGGACAAACGCAGGTATTAGAGCCGACACTAGCAGCCTCTGTTTGTGTAGCAGCGTCATCTTTCCGTGTGGGCTGTTTAACAAGTGAAGGAGGTAGCAAAAATAAGGGGCAGCATGGCTTTATAGAGCTATTTTGCCTCAGCATAGGGGATGCGTTTAATAGTTTTAGGCTCCTGTATCTTCTGTTCTTCCAGATACATGCTGCAGTCACGACTCCAGATTGGGTGAGGTCCTGAGAAATTCACACACTTCAATGGAGACAAACAATAGACACTTTCATGGGTAGCCTGACCACACATGACACAAGTAGTTTCTCAACGACACCCAAGAGTAGTATGCCCAAAGTGCTGCATTGGGTTGGGTACATAAGGCCGCACACTTAAGCGAAGGAAAACTGCCTTAATATGCTCAGGGAATTTGGTGCTGTTAAACGTCAGGACAAAGGAGTCGTACTTAACAAGAACCCAATCCACCGTCTTCATGATATTTTGCACATCAGCTATTCCTGCTGGAGCTCATTCATCTTTCAGTTCCTCCTTGGGAATGTCCATCAGATCCCTGCACGTCACAACACCTTTGCTTAATTCAAGGTGGTGCGCAGCTCAGTTTTTTGAGTACAGAAGGCGGAAACTTTCTCGAAAGTGCCCTCTTTCCTTTGAACGATTAAAAACATATTCTGACGGCCAGCATATGTTCTGTTACTAGTCATGATACTCTCTTATTTCGCTCCTGAGTCAGGAAGACTGGCTACACGTGCCCTCTTGTTGGACTGGGTGTTGGAACCTACCAGAAGACCATCCTTCCCGCTGGGAGGAGGCAAAGAAGATTTCAGAGGATCCAGCTTGGTCCCACGAGCAGCTTTGGAACTAGAATACCACCTAGACAGAGCCCTGCGTACCTAGGTAAGCCTTATACAACTGAAGTTCGGCAGGTTCCCCAGAGGTTGCCTGCTATCGACTGTTCCACCTCAACAGCCATGCATCTCATCAGCACATAGCACACCTTGAGATTGAGGGTTTTTTTATAGAGGTTTATTCCATCCTCACAATCCGGACAGTCAAGCTGAGATCCCCATTCCCATACAACGTTCCACCGCCACGCCGCACGATTGTCGCTGAAGCATGCCCAGAGCTTACAGTGACTGGGGACTGGCGGCGCTTACCAGTCCCCGCCTCAGGAAGCCCAGCATCGCCACGCCCATACCCGGAAAATTAATGCCGAGCGCCTGGGGGGCGATTGTCCAGTTCACCAATGAACAAACTGATCGCAGTAAAGCCCAGTACCAGTCTGACCAGCGGTATACTGGACCCATAGATGCCACTGAATTGAAAGCATTGTAACCCTTCTGATTTTAGTGGTCTTATGAGAAATTCAAACCTCAGTATGTCAGTTATGTTTTTCATACATTTGGACCACAGATTTTCGATCAGTAATATCAATAAACAGTTTTATCTTCATACTTGGTTGCCAAAGACCAAGCAAAAGCGACCAAAGAAGAAAGAAAAAGTAATAAATTTGCAGCTCTTTGGGAGTTCTGACAGTTATTCAACCAGAGTTGTTCTGTATATGACACAGCTTCAGAATAAGTGACAGTCAATGAAACAAATTCTCAGTTTCAGGGGTAAATGCCCCTTCGAGATTTACTCACCAGCAAAACTCGACAAATATGGGATGAAGATTGTACAACTCTGTGATGCAAGAAACTTCTTCTTCTTCTGTGGAGGTATCGCTTACACAGAGAAAGGAACATTAACTTAACAAGGTTTCCTATTACTACCCAATGCCCTCTTCTACGAACACAACCTCTCCATCTAATAAAGCGCAATGTCACAAACGATAACGAGTTTTCATCTATAGAACTTTGTGAGGAGGTCTAACGCAAGATCACCATGATTGGCATTCTGCGTAAAAACAAGCGCGAAATTCCTCCAGCTCTCATTGCAGCCAAAGGTCTACCATTAGGAACTTCACATTTCCTTTATAAGCCAGACAAGATGTTAGTTTTGTACCACTGGAAAGAAAATAAGAATGCTGTGGCCAGGACTTGAGCCACCACAGAAACTCTGAAGCACAAACGTGGCTCTCAGCAGTACTTCTGTTGTCAAGGAGTGGAACATGTGGCTCGTCACTGTTCCTTTCCTGAGGCATGCGTCAAGTGCATGGAAGACCTTTCTAGCAAGCACTGCCCACACCCTAAGATGCAGCATCCTCCTACGTGCAAGACCTGCAATGGCAAACGAGTTGTGAGCTGCTGCAGCTGTGAAATGTTTCAAGCAAAGACGACGGTTGGCCACTCTGACCAATGTCTGGTCCCAGGCAGAGAGGCTGGCCAACACTGCCGCTGCTGCACCCGTGCTGACCTCCACCAGGACTAGGGCTGGGAACTACCAACTGGTTAAAACAGATACTGGTATTTTAGTTCCGAATAACCGACATTTTTCATATTTTTGTGTTAGTTGTTATTTATTCATAACCGAACAAAATATCAGGTATATTGATTTGTCACAGCAGCATTGCTAAAATTTTTGGTTTTTAAGTAAAACTGTTTTTAAAAACGAGTGATGTTTATTGGTAAAATCTCCATTGCTTTGAAATATTGGATTTCATGGAAACCAGCACTTTTTTAACAACAACGCTACGGTTGGGAACTAGTAATGAACAGAAGAGATACGAATCAGTACAGCATTGTGGTGTGACGTGTATAGCTGCCTGGTCCAAAAACAAAGAAGCCGGATTTTACGTTATATTTAGCCAGACTTTTTGCTCTAAAGGCCAGACTACAAATTTTGAATTCAGTCATTTATTAATTATCACTTACACTCAGTTGTTTATGACACAGACTATAACGGTGCTTAAATTTTAAAAAAACTATCAATAAAAATGAAACTTCCTGGCAGATTAAAACTGTGTGCCCGACCGAGACTCGAACTCGGGACCTTTGCCTTTCGCGGGCAAGTGCTTCGGTAGCTCAGATGGTAGAGCACTTGCCCGCGAAAGGCAAAGGTCCCGAGTTCGAGTCTCGGTCGGGCACACAGTTTTAATCTGCCAAGAAGTTTCATATCAGCGCACACTCCGCTGCAGAGTGAAAATCTCATTCTGGTATCAATAAAAATCTTTATAATTTGGTAATTATGATAGCAACTAAGTGTTCAGTCTTTTTAATTGCTATCTTTCTCCTAAGATAATATTATGCCAACATAAACTAAAAGCTCTTTAGTAAGCAATGTAAAATAATTGTATGCTATTCTGGGACAGAAAGTGAAAATATATTCAAACATATCTATTTTAGTTAGACTTATAAACAAATAAAAATAATATATAGTTAAATATTAATATTTTTCATTTCAAGCCACTTTATCAAGAACATTATTTTTAATAGAAATAATTTCTTGGAACTTTTGACAGGATAATTTTAAGTTATACAACAATAACATCATTGTTAATTATGTTGGTTTGCCATTTATTGCGGTTCTTTGTCCACTGGGCGTTTATGAAACAGAACAATCGTTTGATGTTGGTATTATTGCCTGGAATTGCAAGGTCATATTCTGCCAGCTCCAGAAATTCCAAATAAAATTATTGCACTTGAGTGTCTCAACATGGGTAGGAGTGACATGCGAGCTTAGCAATGTGGGGCTGGGAGAGTGGGCGTCAGATGATCAACAGGTTCAGTTTTGTTTCAGTCACTCTGCGCCTCGCATGGCTGAGACATTGTATGTTAGGCTCATTCTACAAAGAAAAACATAGGACACAGACATAGGAATAGCACTGGTTGGTATATCTTTGTATCCTTATTGGACATCTCCCTATTCCACCTAATTCTTATTACTCACGCTTTATAATTTCCATGGAACAGGCCATAGTGTGGCGTCTTATACTTCTTCACTAAAAGGCCTAACAAAAGACGTATCTATCAGGTCGGACATGGCCATAAAAATCCGGACATATCTGGCTAAAGCCAGACTCCTGGCAACTCTAGTGGCATGTTCTGATAGTCAATACACGTGTACATGCAGTGTGCTGGACTTGCCCCGACCTGATCTCTACGGTGGTTATCCCCGTCATCCTAGGACATTAGTGGTAATCCAGAATGGTGCCATCTCGGTTTCGTGGTAGTACTTTACAAAGTATGGTAGGGAAGATGTACATCGCTCCACTAGCTTTAAATGATTACAAACGGGAGGAGGCACGACAAAGTTGCAGGATCATATAAAGAGAAAACAGCCACTATGTTCCTTGGAAAAAAGGTAAATTTAATTTCTATACCTATAATTTTATAGATGTGCTATAAAAGTCGGGGTGGTAACTGAATCCTTATTTCTGTGTTGCTTCGTGGTGAAAAATTGATACCATCCAAAAGTGATGCTGCATCGAAGTTATCAACTTGCGACATTGTACCTTCACTGTCACTGCGTCCGTCTCCTTCACCTTCGTAGTCTTTGGTAGAGGCAATGAATTCAACTTCTGCCACAGTCTCAGCGTCAGATCGATCGTGATCTACTCCTTCAACTTCATTAGAAATCCCGCCTTTGTTCGAAGTCTACATTTGTACTGACAATAATAGCAATAAAAAACCGGAAATCAATTATTTCAGGAACCCATTATTATGAAGGTTTTTAGCAGTCAGGTTAAACTGGAGACGGAAAGATTGGTGTAACCGAAAACTGATCGTTTCTGCGATAACCACCATCCCTAATCGAGACTGCAGCCATCCCTGTTCCAGGGCACAATAGAAGACAGGCGCGCACGTGCAAATGCGCCAGAACAGCCACGCCAGAGGGGCAGTTGAATGTTTCCTGCAAGAAGATGTCACCACCGCGATAGGCAACGTTAGCGATGACTCTCCCAATGATATGTTAATCCAAGCTAATGATATGTTAATCCAAGCTACACCAGCCGCTGTCACCGCCAGCCACTTTTCAATGCTGCATCACTGTCTGCACTGCTCAGGCTGTAGCCCAATTCCGTATTGTCTATACCATTCGGTTCCGCAGGTTAGCCTCGGTAGTGATGTCGCTCTCAGTTCGGTGGCCGAAGTTGCTACTCTGTACACTGCTGAGGCCTGTTAACTACTGGTCTGCCTATCAGTTGTTTGTCTACTGTACTGAGAGGTGGTGAGGTGTCAGTAAGGCCGCTCATTTAGTTCGGTGGGTTCGACTGCACAGATAATTTGTAATTTTAGAAGTATTGAGTGATTTTTGTTTTGTATTTAGTCATTAGGTTTTATTGAAGAATCACCGGAACACATCTGAGTAAAAAGTGAGTTCATAAATGTTATTATACATGCATTTCAGCAAACAATCATGGAAATGGTCATGGTGCACGAAGTACTGTTAAGAAGGCAAGAGCAACGATGGTGGACAAGATGGCTCAAGGAAATACTGTTTCATGTGATTTTCCAACATAATCTGTGGGGTCAGACAAGCGCATTTGCAATGCCTGAGAGCAGTTTTGTAGTGAGGTACAGGCTGAGCAAGGGGACAGCCCATAGTTTGGTTGACGAGTTGTTGCCATACATGAGAGCCCATAAAAGAGCTACAGCCATCCCTTTACATCTTAAGGTGCATTTATTTCGCAAGTCCTGAAATGACTAAATCAGTTGTATAATTATTATCAGTCATCAAGTGCAGTGGTTATTTTTTCCTTATATATTTTGACATCTCTTTTCCTGGGGCATTGGTCTGATCAGAGGGCAGTGACTGATGACAGTTCAGCTGCCATGAGTCACCCTGGGTCTCTCAATGTACCTGCACTTTTGAGCAGTTGTGTCTCCTTCCTTGAGACACAAGAAGGTAGGTTTCTTATTTTGTGAAGATACACTACTGGCCATTAAAATTGCTACACCACGAAGAAATGCAGATGATAAAAGGGGATTCATTGGACAAATATACTACACTAGAATTGACATGTGATTACATTTTCACGTAATTTGGATGCATAGATCCTGAGAAATCAGTACCCAGAACAAGCACCTCTGGCCGTAATAACGGCCTTGATACGCCTGGGAATTGAGCCAAACAGAGCTTGGATGGCGTGTACAGATACAGCTGCCCATGCAGCTTCAACACGATACCACAGTTCATGAAGAGTAGTGACTGGCGTATTGTGTCCAGCCAGTTGCTCGGCCACCATTGACCAGACGTTTTCAGTTGGTGAGACATCTGGAGAATGTGCTGGCCAGGGCAGCAGTCGAACATTTTCTGTATCCAGAAAGGCCCGTACAGGACCTCCAACATGCGGTCGTGCATTATCCAGCTGAAATGTAGGGTCGTAACACTTCTGAAATGTAACGTCCAATGTTCAAAGTGCCGTCAATGCGAACAAGAGGTGACCGAGACGTGTAACCAATGGCACCCCATACCAACGCGTTGGTTGATACGCCAGTACGGCGATGACGAATAAACACTTCCAATGTGCGTTCACCGCGATGTCTAAAACACGGAAGCGACCATCATGATGCTGTAAACAGAACCTGGATTCATCCGAAAAAATGACGTTTTGCCATTCTTGCACCCAGGTTCGTCGTTGAGTACACCATCGCAGGCGCTCCTGTCTGTGATGCAGCGTCAAGGGTAACCGCAGCCATGGTCTCCGAGCTGATAGTCCATACTGCTGCAAATGTCGTCGAACTGTTCGTGCAGATGGTTGTTGTCTTGCAAACGTCCCCATCTGTTGACTCAGGGATCGAGACGCCGCTGCACGATCCGTTATCGCCATGCAGATTATTTAAGATGTCTGTCATCTCGACTGCTGGTGATACGAGGCCGTTGGGATCCAGCACGACGTTCCGTATTACCCTCCTGAACCCACCGATTCCATATTCTGCTAACAGTCATTGGATCTCGACCAACGCGAGCAGCAATGTTACGATACGATAAACCGCAATCGCGATAGGCTACAATCCGACCTTTATCAAAGTCGGAAACGTGATGGTACGCATTTCTCCTCTTTACACGAGGCATCACAACAACGTTTCACCAGGCAACGCCAGTCGACTGCTATTTGTGTATGAGAAATCGGGTGGAAACTTTCCTTATATCAGCACGTTGGAGGTGTCGTCACCGGCGCCAACGTTGTGTGAATGCTCTGAAAGGCTAATCATTCGCACGTCACAGCATCTTCTTCCTGTCGGGTAAATTTCGCGTCTGTAGCACGTCATCTTCGTGGTGTCGCAATTTTAATGGCCAGTAGTGTATTATATTGATTATACCTCCTTCATATGATCAACTGTATTCACTGTAAACACACTTTTCGAAAACAATAAAGGGAATAGTGTGTCAGCTAGCCACTTTGGATATGGGCCGCTGTGCATGCTGCAGTGCACCATGTGAACATGCCTGCAGCCGTGGTCAGCTGCCTTCGATTGGCTGGCACAAGGAGAGACGGCAACATGGCATGAGTCCAACTCAGTTCTTTGGGAGCAGGTAGATTCGCTATTGAATGCACAGAGGCTCGGTTGCGGTAAGCCTATTTCTCAGTGCGGTCATTCACCGAACCGATCGCTAGAGTGACTGAACAATACAGAATAAGGCTACGGGGCTCGCGCGTCATCGAGGCGCTGTAGCATTTGGCCGAGACTGTGATGAAGGCTGCCGAAGCAACCACACCGGCTGCACTGCCGGGACGCCGACGTCCGCGCTGGGAGCAGTGAGGGTGGTGGCGGGCGGGGGGGGGGGGGGGGTTGGGGGGGGGTATCTGCCCACTGGCCTACATACGCTGACGGCTTGCTGTCGGCCCCCTGCTGACACCCTGAGTGGGAGATGGGGTAACGAGGCGACAACACGAGAAAGAGATGAGTTTGTTTTCACGTTGCAGACTTTTTTAAGGAACAGCAGCAATGTTTAACCTCCCAACGCACCATGGGAATTACGCCATCCCCTGTGAAGTCCCTGTCTGGTATGGATAATTGGAACCATTTTCCGAATCGCGTCATGTGTAAAATAAAGAATATTCGTGATTGTCAGCAACAATTACGTTTTATAACAAACAAAACCAGAGATTTAATTAATGACGCTGAAACAGGGCGTGGGTACATTTGGCGACAAAGAAAACAAATGAGTGTTTCAAGCATAGGCGCCAATGTTGTTCATATATTTTTTTTGGTAATATGATCTATCCATCTTTTACTAGGTCGTCGACTTGCACTTTTCTTATTTCTTCCTTGTTCTATTCACTATCGGGTCACCTAGTATTATTTCCCTTCCACTACCATTTCATTTTCTTTGCTTTTTGTATTCCAATTTTCCCGTCCCTAACTACTCTTTCTTTAATTGTTTTTATAAATTGTTAGTCTCTTTGGTTCATTTATTTATTTTTTAATTATTATTATTAGTGTAACAACGCATATATGGAAAGAGTGACGAGAAATTCTTTTAACAATGCTGTGCCTTTAATTTCTTTATCATCGTTACCTTCTAGTAAAATAAAATGTATCTATGGAGGTCTTATTGTTCTGGATCTGGCCTACAATTTAAAGAACGATTTTTAGTAACTGCAACTCATGCTAAGGTTCAATATATCTTTCCTACTTCATAGTTATTCAAAGTTGAAATTACTGTTTTATGATCACTGATGTTACAGTTCGTACAATCGTTCAAAAACACAAGTTTGCAGTGGATTTTATTTCTTACTAGAATGCTGTTTCATACCACGACTAGCCCAAGAACATGAGACTCTCATTAAAGAAAATTACGTTATCACTATAAAATTTAGCCAGATCAGAACGGAGCACAGCAAGATTCCTATCAGATTCGGTAAGTACATTAAATTATTTGCACTGTAATTTATATCTTATCAGCAGCCCGCGTCAACCTGCAACACATCATAAAATCTGCTGATCTTCACTGCCAGTCTGGGAG
This sequence comes from Schistocerca nitens, assembly GCF_023898315.1. NCBI lineage: Eukaryota > Metazoa > Arthropoda > Insecta > Orthoptera > Acrididae > Schistocerca > Schistocerca nitens. The sequence continues at coordinate 664,372,623 of NC_064615.1, read as the reverse complement.
CTAAAAGAAATAATATTATTCTACTATTATTTTACCGCTTCCTTGCGGTATACTCGACGATATTGCAAGTCGTTTAAATACGCCGCGTCAGCGGCTCTTCTTTCTCCACACAGCTCAGCTCCACAGATAATAATTTTTTTTTTATATCTGAAAAATATCTTAACAGGATGGGATAATAGGCAAGCAAGCTTTAACAATTAAATAATACACGTTTTCATTTAAACAACTCTATTGAAACATTTAAATATCTCAACAATTACAGACCTGTGTAAATGCACACGTAATGGCGTACAATTCCCAATCTCGACAAAAGAATGCTACCTTCTCGCTCTCTACGACAACAACAGGAGATCTTTCTCTCACAGCTTCCAGATTAAGAAGACAAAGACTTTACTTTACATCATGCATTATATACTAATTCATTTTGTGATCTCTGTACAACATTTATCTTCTGTGTCGGTCTTATTACTCGCCGACGCAGACGTTCTCAGAAATAAATAATAAAGAAAAAATACATAATTTTACACAATGACACAATATGACACATCTAATATTCTCATTATTACACAATATATTGTCTTTGTTTATTACTAGACGTTACAATGCCCCCTGGCAGCAATTGACTAACGTTGAAAATGTTCGGCAATATGCTGCCACTAACGTCTGTTTAGTTATTGTCTGTTACTTCTGTTGGAACATTCACTTTGCACTACTCAGTTCTTTTACACTGTAGGTTTAATTACATTTTGTATACTGTTCTTACACTTTGCGAGGTGACCGTCAACCTAGTCCCAGGGTCATTACATTTATTTGGCTCCCCCATTCGGGCTACGTGCGATCAGAAAACCTGGGAAAACTGCGCCGGAGCCATGGTCATCTCACCAAAAGTTCAAACTCTATTCAATGTTCACATATAACAAAGGCTATTTGTGATAGTATGCTACACTTTTAGTCTCTTTGTTATCAACATAATACTTGTGTTCTGGATTGTAATGTAAGTCACTTGTTACACATTTTTACAATAGTATAATGAATCTTCCTTGCATTTACTCGCGACAGTTGGTTTAAAATGTCTAGCATTCTTGCGAGTATCCTTCATCAACATGACGAAAACATATTAGATCTATACATCACTAAATCCATGAATATTTTGAGTTTGTGTTGGATAAAAAAAAAATGTTTCTCACGTCTTTTCGTGTCCATTAAACACTTCTCATGTTAGTACATTAAACACATAGTTCATAGTTCATTTAAGTGACAACAATGTGGTATGGAGCTGGCGGCGCGAAGCAATTGTTGAGTAGCGTCGTCTGGAACGCCGCGTACCGACGGTCGCTGGGTTCGACGACCGGCTCTCAATAACATCGACGTCGTGCTGGCGTGGCGCCTGCGCAGTCGCAAACCGCGCTGAACCATTCGCTGGTATCGGCGAGTGGCAGTGGTTTACCGCGACCGGCTGGATGGCGGCACGGCATTCGTCTCTGCTTCTCCGCATGGCTCCCCGTCGTAGCGCATGAAACAAATATTCCACAACAGTGTACTGTCTTTAAGGACACAGATTACTAGCTGTGGAAGAAGAGGCAATTTGTTAAAAGCGTTTATTGTTCAGTAAGCCGTCGCTTCACTGGTATGCACAGGATGTTTTGGCGTGATAACAGGTTTCTTGTGGCATTGTGACACTGATATTCAGAGTTCGTCACACGCACATTGTACTACACGTTTTCATTCACTTCCACGGTTGATGCACTGCCAGAGCGTCTTTCAACACGCGAAAATGGTTCGTTACACTCATATTACATGTCTCCGCCGAGCGATGTTTGTTTAAATCGACTCTGAACGGACCAATAACTACTGTTTTTATACATTGTCTATTGTTCGTTGATCACTGCACTAGGACAGTCTATCACTCAACACTAGACTTATCGACGTATATATTGGTGCAGATACAACAGTCATTTTCTGTCCCTACTACACACAATATTCCGTCCTGTACTTAATTGTTTATGCACACAGTTTATTTTTTAACACCTTTTAACTGTTCTTTGCATAGTCACTCTCATTTACATAGCATTTATTTGTTTTTACCTTATCACAACACACTTTTCATATTGTTACTAGGCGTATACAGCCCTTTTGTAAAATTTTTTAAAGGTGTGTGGATTTTTTGTACATAGTTTTTCTTTCCTCCTTAGTGTAGCTTGCCTGGTTATCACCCATCTATCATACAGATTTTACCATGTGCATGACAGCTTGACTTGGGCATATTGCTCAATAAATACTTCATTCATCACTAACATTATTTTTAATGATTTCTCCTATATGACTACAGTGTAGGTTCTGCATTGTTTGACTTAACTCCCGTATCGCGTAATGAACATTCAGGTGCGTGTACCCAGTACACAGGCTTCAATTGAAGCATTGCTACATACAGAACGGAGTTTCCACGGAACGGGTTGTTTTTAATTAGCTTCTGCTCCAGTGTCGTTCTCAAATCACTACTGGCAGCAAACATCATATCACATAATTGTTGCATATTGCAAAGTCAATGTTTGGCTAGTAAAGACTCTCTCTCTCAGGGTTCCTTATCTTAATACAATTACAGCAATTACCTTACTCTATAAGATTGCCTCATTAATTGCACTTACACACTACACATAGAAAATGGTTCAAGACATTAATTCTTTATAAAATGATTCAAGAAATTAGTCCTCACTTTGTCAACAGGAAGATTGTTCATTGTTTAATAAGCACATAATATCTTAATGACTAATTGTCTGTAAACAAAATCTGTCCTGTGTAAGCTATTGCTCACTTTCTGCTTCCACTTCCTCCCAGCTTCATTACACCCAAATTTCTTTTTAAATACTAACATCCTTATATTCTAAAACACAATTAACATCTTCTCACAACTATTACTCTTTATATGTGATATGTCACTGAATAAATAACTTCACGTCTTTACGTGGATATAATCCTTTGATCTTCCCCGTATGGGGATGTGCTAACAAATAGCTACATTCGTGTGGCACGCTTATTACCTCAAAGGGCCCTGAATATAGCAATTGCCCCTTACTATTCTGTTTTAAGTTAGCTGAAGATTTAGGGTGGTTACGAATGAGTACTAGGTCTCCTACATTATATTTCTGTTCGTTTGTTACTCCTCGGTCGTACTTCCTTTTCCTCTTTGCTGCACAGCTGGTTAGTCTATTCCATATCCTTTTCATCTTTTCTTCCCTTGTTTCTGCCTTAACTGGTAATCTCGGTAAAGGCGTGATCCATTCATTCGGTGTCTCATTAAATCCATTCAATATCTCTACCGGTGGATAGCCTGTGCTTGAATGGGGTGTTAAATTGTGTATTTCTACAAATTTCGTTACTAGCTCTGGCCATTTTGTATGTCGGTTTCCTATATAGATTCTAAGGAACTTATTCAATTCTTTGAATATTCTTTCAACTAGACTTGCTTCTGGATGAAATCGGGATACCAGAATATGCTGTATATTTTGTTCCTGTAGGTAATTTTTCCAAGTTCGACCTGTGAAGTAAGAGGCATTATCAGTCGTTATGGCTTCGGGTTTTCCCACTTTGGGCAAGTATTCTTGACTGATCCGCCTGACCATGGTTTTGGCAGTAGCTGATTTTATGCAATAAATAGCCAAGTATTTAGAAAAAATATCGTACATGGCCAGTATGTGTTTCATACCTCCTCTGGCCATGGGATAGGGACCTGCTACATCCACCGATACTATTTGAAGCGGCCTGAGTGGAACTATTGGATGTAATTCAAACTTAGTGGATCTATTATAATGTTTTGCTTTTTGACATATCACGCTAGTTCTAACTGTTGTCTGAATCTGGTGTTTCATACGGGGAAAGTAACAGTATCTCGCCATGATCTCTGCACACTTTCCAATCCCTGCATGGCCCCATGCCAAATGCGTGTGCCATATCATAACTTTTACTGACTGACTGGGTATACATACTGCCCAGCAGTCCTCTTTCGTGCTAATCTTATGATACAAAATATGATTCACAATTTTAAAACCTTGCTCATCTTTATTGTTAACACCCTCTTCAATATTATTAATGATTTTTCTCCACGTCGGGTCTAATCTTTGTAACTCGAACATGTTTTTACATATATATAAAAAATCCTTCATGTAAGTATTGTCACGCACTAACAGCACTTTATATTCCGCGGATTGCTCTAACATTTCTGCTACTTCCGGTAATCTTGCCGGCAGTCGCGACAGAGCATCCGCTATTACGTTATCTTGGCCCTTTATGTACATGATCTTTATCCTATATTCTTGTAAGACAAGCATCCATCTCCTCAGTCTGGTATGGAACAGTTTGCATGACATTAAAAAACTTAACGCCTGGTGGTCACTATATACTCTAATCTCCTTCCCTTGTAGATAATAATTAAACTTTTTTACAGCCCAGACGACTGCAAGTGCTTCGAGTTCGGTTGCCGAGTAGGCTCTCTCGCAGCTAGTTAAAGTCCTACTGGCGAAGCCGATAATTTTTATTGTTGTTGGGTCGTTTCCTTCCTCCCACTGAAACAAGCACGCGCCCAAGCCATAGGAACATGAATCCGTAGCAAGACAAAAATCTTTGGACAGATCTGGGTGCTGCAAAATATTCGCATTCAGTAGGGCGGTTTTAATCGCTTCGAAAGCTTGTTGACATTTGTCATTCCAAACCCACTGCACATTTTTCCGTAATAGATTTAGTAGTGACGCGTCATTTAACAGCTGATTGGGCACGAACCTCCTGAAAAAAGACGTCAGCCCAAGGAACGCTTTCAATTGTCTCTTAGTGCGGGGGCTTGGAAATTGTCGGATCGCCTCTAATTTTTTGTTGTCTGGACTGATACCTAGTGGTGTAATAAGATGGCCTAAAAATTTAATTTTGTTTCTGCCAAATTTTGACTTTTCGAGGTTTGCCGTCACCCCTGCTTGCCTAAATCTCTCTAGTACTCTGTGCAACAGTTCCATATGTTCATCCCAAGTAGCAGTAGCAATTACCAGATCATCTACATATACAGTAATTTTTTCCAATAAGTCTGGACCCAGTACCGTGTCTAGTGCAGTAATAAACACTCCAGCACTCACATTTAATCCAAAGGGAAGTACCTTGAATTGGTAACTTCGCCCTCCGAATATGAAAGCTGTGTACTTCCGGGATTCCGGTGTAAGGGGAATTTGCCAATATGAACTTTTAAGATCGATCGAGGTCAAGTACTGCACTCCATGAAATTTTTGTATTTGCTCGTCTAAATTCTCTGGACGAGTCCGGACAGGTATAATAATTTTGTTAATATCCCTAGCATCTAACACTAGCCTGATTTTTCCATTGGCTTTCGCCACTGCTACAAGAGGACTACTGTACGGAGAGAAGGAGGGCTCAATGATATCCCACTCTAACATCTTTCGAATCTCTTTGGCTACTAATTCCCTCCTCGACCAAGGGATGGAGTAGGTTGCGCGACAGTATGTTTTATGGGGCATTACCTCTATGTGATAGTGGTACCCTTTGACTATTCCTGGTCGTTCGGTAAATACCGTATTATATTCCGATAGCAGCTGCGTCAACTGTTGCTTTTGTGTATCATTTAAACCTTCAGATTCGTGCACTTTGGTTTTAAATGCCTCAACATTTGTCTCAAAATTTTGGTCCTCTAAATTTGGGTAATAGAGGTCTGTTGCATGTGAAAAATCATCGAGTTGTAGTACCCAAGGGTTCCTACCTTTGATATTGATACGATTACAGCACGGCACAAGTACCTCCTTCGATTTTATCATAGATAACTCAATCCTTCTACCCCTATTAATTATGCTTAATTTCCCTACGGAGAGGTCGATCAATGCGTCCCTCTCTCGGAGAAAATCTACTCCCAGAATGCAGGCCACCTTTAATCCTTTAACCACGAGGAACGAGCTCACTATGGCTTCGCCCTCCTTATGAATCTCCACCTGCACCTGGTACTTAACTGATTGGCTCTGTGCACTAATGGCTCCAGACACCTTACAATTGTTAACCGGGAAGGTCGGAATACTATGTCCCTTTCCCAGTGCTTTAAATAACTCCATACTCATCACACTTACTGAGGCACCTGTGTCGATAATTATGTTCACTGCAACATCATTGATTCTAGCTTCAATAATAGCTTGCACATTTTCGTTATTATCTTTCTTACATTCGTGCGGCTCATTCAGTAGCTCTTTATCCATACTAACACCTTCGTTGTATCGCAGCATGCGTATCCCAGGTATATTACTATTACTCGAGTTGCTCTCACTCCATCCCTCGGCCGTCGATGGAGAGCATATCGAGGCCGATTCTAGTTTGTTGGATTAATTACTTGTGAGGTACTGGGACGGTTATTGTCCGCGACCTCCACTATATGTACATTCTGATTTGTAGGCCGCCACGGCTGCGCAATAGGCGCGTTTTGCGGTGGTGGTCTATTGTTGTCATACCGGTCACTAGCCTGTCGTTCTGGGCTTCTACGCTGATTCTGTTGCCAATTTCGATTACTATCATTATAATTGCTCTGCCACTGACCTCGCGCATTTTTCCAGCGGTTGGTCCCTGACATTCCGGATTCGTACCTGTCGTCAAATCGACGCTTTTTGTTATAAATTGGTTGTCCATACCCGTTCTGGCCTCTACCGTTACTACCATTTTGCGATTGTTCTTGTCGCTTGCTACCACCCCCACCATTTCCATGGTTGTGGTTCTGTGCACTACTATTTCTATCGTGTTTACATCCTGACCCATTATTCCGCGAGTGATCGCACGCTGATTTTGCGTCTTCCTGTATCAAGTCTATGGAATCTAGGACCGACAGGAAGTTTTCCATGTCGCTTTCTGGTACATGTATTAATTTCTCCTTGATATGAATAGGTAAATGTGATTTTAGTAGTCTTACTATGTCTCTTGGTGATATAGGTTCGTCCCAGTAGCGCGTTTTGTTTATATATTTTTCAAAATACCGCCTCAAATTCCCAAGACGGGGTGAGTACGGTTCAGGATTATATACCTCTTTTCTTAGTCGCTCTTGTATACAAGGCGACCAATATTTTGACAAAAATGCCCTTTCAAACTGTTCGTATGTCTTGCAGCTGTCTGCTACTTCTGTAGCCCATAGCGCTGCGTCACCTTGAATGTACGACATTACGTATTGTATTTTCTGTGTTTCGTTCCATACACTGGGTAAGATATTTTTAAAGCTTTTTATGAATACTACTGGGTGTACTGATTTCCTTTCAGTAGTAAATGTTTGAAATTGCCTGTTTTTAATTAAACTTTCTTCCACTAATATTTTTGAACTACATGGGTTTGCTGCTGGGACATATGCTGTGTGCTCCGAACCGGAGCTACAGCTCTTCGCATTATCGACTACAGATTCCCCATTGTTGTATCGCATATAAGTCTGTGCGTTGCCAAAACCATGGGCTTTTGGCGACAGAGGTTCCTGTTCCACATGTTTCCTGCTTTGTGCTAAACCTTTCTCCAGTTCGGATATCCGTTTGTTAACATTCACTTGCCACTGCGGAATATCCTCACTGAGTATTTGTTTAATTGTTTGCACATCATTCTGTACTTGACTATTTACTGCGGTACTGAATGATTCAGAATCTCTATTTGCTATGGCTGCTTCTACTTTAGACTTAATATTCGTGTCAATCTCACTCTCCTTCACTTCTAGCCATGAGTTAAATTCTGTTTCAATTTTATTTGCCTGTTCATTCCACTGCTGCTCTACAAGCTGTGTGGAATCTATTTCGAGCTTTTCTACTCTGTTGGCTAATACACCTATTTCGTCTACCATGTTAGTGTTTGCTACTTGCAGGTTGTTGACCTGTTCAGTCAGCTCCTGCACGGCCCTAGGTATCGACTCATAATTCTTTTTCATATCTGCTATCTCTTTTTTCATACTTTCTATCGATTGCACAAGTTGCTGGTCTCGCTCAGCTTGCTGGCGATCTCGCTCTTCTAGCCTGCGATCTCGCTCAGCTTGCTGGCGATCTCGCTCGGCTTGCTGTTGCGCAAATTCTGCCTGGTAATTTAGCACACGCTCTAATATAGCCTGAATTGAATACCCACCAGGCAGATTACCACTCTCTGGTTCCTGCTTTTCTGGTGGTGGTACAATTTCTTTATCTACCTCGACTTGATGACTAGTGGGCGGAGGCACTACTTCCTGTGCCCCTGCCCCCCCATTTTCGCCTATTATATCCTCAAAGAGAGTACTAGTACTACTTGAGGCACCCGGTTCCACATTTCCTTCACTAGCTACTTGTTGTTCCTCAGATTCCATATTGCTTGGACGTTGACTACGCAACTTAACCATATTCCTAAATTGCTTACTAAAACACAAAATCTAACAGTTTTTCCCCTTGCACACAAAATACATCACTTTATATACACTACACTGCACACTAAAAATTACTATCTACCACCACTTTGTCCTGTCAGAAATACTAACATCAAACTACGTACAATATGCACACCACTAGCGATATGAGATTACTCCACTGGAGCTCAACTTCTACCAACAGGACAACTACACTGTAGTCTTACCTTTAATTTATCTTATCTCGGGGTTCGGCTGCCCCCCGGATTACGTAGTCGTTAGAGCTTCTCAGTACTATCAGGATCGTCTTCTCAGACTCGCTTGCAGTAGTGCGTTTTGTCATGAAAGAGTGTTTGCACATTCATTAATACATAGCATAGATCATGATATACATACATACATTTAACACTAAATACATATATATCTATACATACATAACAATAGACACTGAAAGAAAAATACATAAAATTTTATAATTGTGGCCACTGCAAATTCGGGCCCCGCGTTTTTGGGCGACAGTTTCCCGTCCCTAACTACTCTTTCTTTAATTGTTTTTATAAATTGTTAGTCTCTTTGGTTCATTTATTTATTTTTTAATTATTATTATTAGTGTAACAACGCATATATGGAAAGAGTGACGAGAAATTCTTTTAACAATGCTGTGCCTTTAATTTCTTTATCATCGTTACCTTCTAGTAAAATAAAATGTATCTATGGAGGTCTTATTGTTCTGGATCTGGCCTACAATTTAAAGAACGATTTTTAGTAACTGCAACTCATGCTAAGGTTCAATATATCTTTCCTACTTCATAGTTATTCAAAGTTGAAATTACTGTTTTATGATCACTGATGTTACAGTTCGTACAATCGTTCAAAAACACAAGTTTGCAGTGGATTTTATTTCTTACTAGAATGCTGTTTCATACCACGACTAGCCCAAGAACATGAGACTCTCATTAAAGAAAATTACGTTATCACTATAAAATTTAGCCAGATCAGAACGGAGCACAGCAAGATTCCTATCAGATTCGGTAAGTACATTAAATTATTTGCACTGTAATTTATATCTTATCAGCAGCCCGCGTCAACCTGCAACACATCATAAAATCTGCTGATCTTCACTGCCAGTCTGGGAGCTAAAAGAAATAATATTATTCTACTATTATTTTACCGCTTCCTTGCGGTATACTCGACGATATTGCAAGTCGTTTAAATACGCCGCGTCAGCGGCTCTTCTTTCTCCACACAGCTCAGCTCCACAGATAATAATTTTTTTTTTATATCTGAAAAATATCTTAACAGGATGGGATAATAGGCAAGCAAGCTTTAACAATTAAATAATACACGTTTTCATTTAAACAACTCTATTGAAACATTTAAATATCTCAACAATTACAGACCTGTGTAAATGCACACGTAATGGCGTACAATTCCCAATCTCGACAAAAGAATGCTACCTTCTCGCTCTCTACGACAACAACAGGAGATCTTTCTCTCACAGCTTCCAGATTAAGAAGACAAAGACTTTACTTTACATCATGCATTATATACTAATTCATTTTGTGATCTCTGTACAACATTTATCTTCTGTGTCGGTCTTATTACTCGCCGACGCAGACGTTCTCAGAAATAAATAATAAAGAAAAAATACATAATTTTACACAATGACACAATATGACACATCTAATATTCTCATTATTACACAATATATTGTCTTTGTTTATTACTAGACGTTACACAATCTATTGGCTCTTCATTTCTTTGAGTGTGACTATTATCCCAAATTTAGGTAGGGGGTGGACACGAGATAAGGTAGTGAGCGTATTATAGAACATTATGAGGAAAAGTGTCGACAGCTTGATAAAATAGAGAACAATGCAACTAAATTTAAATTACGTCAGCAAGAAGCTTAAAACTGTAGCAATGGAAACAGTAGAATGTAGAATAAAAAGTTACGCAGAAGAAGAAACGCCACTACGAATAATGAGTCCAGAATATAGTGTTTGTAAAGATAATACTAACCAATAGTCTGCCGAAGAGCAGAGACAATGATTGTCTCTGTTCTCTAATTAATTTCTTTTCTTAAGTCTTTTTGAAGGAAGGCAGTCGAACATCTGGTGACGTGCTCACCTGGTTTGACACCACAGTGACACCTGTAGCAAATTCTTGTGTGGGGGCCACATCTAAGAAAAAAGGAAAATATTACTGGTGACATGACAATCATATCACGCTCAAAGAATAGAAAATTTTGTGGATGTTTGACTTCCAGGGCTCTGGACAAGGTAAAATGGCTTAGTCTCAATGTAACAATGTAGTCTATAGTTGTGGCGAGTAGCCATCTTTGAAGAGTTTATCAGATATCGAGTACAGTTACACTTGATCACAATACCTGTATAAACTGACATTTAGTAGTTAGAGTTAGGTGATGGTCTCTTAGGATAAATTGTTGTAATTATATTCAATAAATATAAAACACGATAATCGTCATTGCGTCATTATTAACAGAACTATAATTTTTTATTATACAATTTGATTTATGCATTGAAAGTCCAAGTTTATTTTGCAGCAGCAACAAGTAAATAAATAGATTCCCTAGCTACCTCTCCAAGAAATACCTCATGCATATCGTTCAGTCTCTAGCTTAGCAAATGTCGATGTTTGTATCGTTTGTACATTACAAGCAAAGTCATGCTTAAAAGTAATCTGAACTGGTAATACACATGATAGTAAATTTTGCGCTTCAGATACGTCTAGAGTTTGGATTAAAACATAGTTCGACATTGTATTGTATTGTGTGGAACAGGGGGCCTAGAAACGACAGAGACTTCGTTCCCGCCGTTACCCTCAGTGGTACACAACCCCACAACAGGCTACAGCAGTCCACTCACCCCACTGCCGCCTCACACCGTACCGAGGGTTACTGTGCGGTTCGGCCCCCAGTGGGCCCCCCGGGAACGTCTCACACCAGACGAGTGTAACCCCCACTGTTTGCATGGTAGAGTAATTATGGTGTACGCGTACGCGTACGTGAAGAAAGTGTTTGCGCAGCAATCGTCGACATAGCACAACTGAGACGGAATAAGGGAACCAGCCCACATTCGCTGAGGCAGATGCAAAACCGCCTTAAAAACCATCCACAGACTGGCCGGCACACCTGACCTCGACACTAATCCTGTCCAGAAACTTGGAATAGAAATAAACATAAACATCATTCCCTCCCTTTTTATTGCTCATAAAAACCAGACCTTGCATGATGTACCACCATACAGCGAGACAATCAGACGTGGTGGTCCAGATTGCTGTACACTTCTAATTCCCAGTAGCACGTCCTCTTGCATTGATGCATGCCTGTATTCATCGTGGCATACTATCGACAAGTTCATCAAGGTACTGTTGGTCCAGATTATCCCACTCCTCAACGGCGATTCTGCGTAGATACCTTAGAGCGGTTGGTGGATCACGTCGTCCATAAACAGCCCTTTTCAATCTATCCCAGGCATGTTCGACAGGATTCATGTCTGGAGAACATGCTGGCCACTCTGGTCGAGCGATGTCGTTATCCTGAAGGAAGTCATTCACAAGATGTGCACGATGGGGGCACGAATTGTCGTCCATGAAGACGAATGCCTCGCCAATATGCTGCCGATATGATTGCACTATCGGTCGGAGGATGGCATTCACGTATAGTACAGCCGTTACAGCTACTTCCATGACCACCAGCGGCGTACGTCGGCCCTACATAATGTCACCCCACAACAACAGGGAACCTTCATCTTGCTGCACTCTCTGGACAGTGTGTCTAAGGCGTTCAGCTTGACCGGGCTGCCTTCAGACACGTTTCCGACGATTGTCTGGTTGAAGGCATATCCGACACTCATCGGTGATGCCCATCCTGAGCTGTCCATTCGGCATGTTGTTGGTCCCATCTGCACCGCGTTGCATGGTGTTGTAGTTGCAAAGATGTACCTCGCCATGGACGTCGGGAGTGCAGTTGTGCATCATGCAGCCAATTGCGCACAATGTGAGTCGTAAGACAACGTCCTGTGGCTGCACCTATTCAACATGGTGGCGTTGCTGTCTGGGTTCCTCCAAGCCATAAACCGTAGGTAGCGGTCATCAACTGCAGTAGTAGCCCTCGGGCGGCCTGAGCGAGGCATGTCATCGACAGTCCCTGTCTCTCTGTATCTCCTCCATGCCCGAACAACATCGCTTTGATTCACTCCCGAGACACCTGGACACTTCCCTAGTTGAGAGCCCTTCCTAACACAGAGTAACAATAAGGACGCGATCGCACCGCGGTACTGACCGTCTAGGCATGGTTGAACTACAGACAACATGATCCGTGTACCTCCTTCCTGGTGGAATGACTGGAACTGATCGGCTGCTGGACCACCTCCGTGTAATAGACACAGCTCATGCATGGTTGTTTACATCTTTGGGCGCGTTTAATGACGTCTCTGAACAGTCAGAGGGACTGTGTCTGTGATACAATATCCACAGTAAACGTCTATCTTCAGGAGTTCTGGGAACCGGGGTGATGCAAAACTTTTTTTGATGTGTGTAATAAAAAGGTTATCAGTAAAGCGGAGGATGTTGTTGTTGTTGTGGTCTTCAGTCCTGAGACTGGTTTGATGCAGCTCTCCATGCTACACTATCCCGTGCAAGCTTCTTCATCTCCCAGTACCTACCGCAACCTACAACCTTCTGAATCTGCTTAGTGTATTCATCTCTTGGTCTCCCTCTACGATTTTTACCCTCCACGCTGCCCTCCAATACTAAATTGGTGATCCCTTGATGCCTCAGAACATGTCCTACCAACCGATCCCTTCTTCTAGTCAAGTTGTGCCACAAACCTCTCTTCTCCCCAATCCTATTCAATACTTCCTCATTAGTTATGTGATCTACCAATCTAATCTTCAGCATTCTTCTGTAGCACCACATTTCGAAAGCTTCTATTCTCTTCTTGTCTAAACTATTTATCGTCCATGTTTCACTTCCATACATGGCTACACTCCACACAAATACTTTCAAAAATGACTTCCTGACACTTAAATCTATACTCGATGTTAACAAATTTCTCTTCTTCAGAAACGCTTTCCTTGCCAGTGCCAGTCTACATTTTATACCCTCTCTACTTCGACCATCATCAGTTATTTTGCCCCCCAAATAGCAAAACTCCTTTACTACTTTAAGTGTCTCATTTCCTAATCTAATTCCCTCAGCATCACCCGACTTAATTCGACTACATTCCATTATCCTCGTTTTGCTATTGTTGATGTTCATCTTATATCCTCCTTTCAAGACACTACCCATTCCGTTCAACTGCTCTTCCAAGTCCTTTGCTGTCTCTGACAGAATTACAAAGTCATCGGCGAACCTCAAAGTTTTTATTTCTTCTCCATGGATTTTAATACCTACTCCGAATTTTTCTTTTGTTTCCTTCACTGCTTGCTCAATATACAGATTGAATAACATCGGGGAGAGACTACAACCCTGTATCACTCCCTTCCCAACCGCTGCTTCCCTTTCATGTCCCTCGACTCTTATAACTGCCATCTGGTTTCTGTACAAATTGTAAATAGCCTTTCGTTCCCTGTATTTTACCCCTTCCACCTTCAGAATTTGAAAGAGAGTATTCCAGTCAACATTGTCAAAAGCTTTCTATAAGTCTACAAATGCTAGAAACGTAGGTTTGCCCTTCCTTAATCTAGCATCTAAGATAAGTCGTAGGGTCAGTATTGCCTCACGTGTTCCAACATTTCTAAGGAACCCAAACTGATCTTCCCCGAGGTCGGCTTCTACTAGTTTTTCCATTCGTCTGTAAAGAATTCGCGTTAGTATTTTGCAGCTGTGACTTATTAAACTGATATGTCGGTAATTTTCACATCTGTCAACACCTCCTTTCTTTGGGATTGGAATTATTATATTCTTCTTGAAGTCTGAGGGTTATTCGCCTGTTTCACACATCTTGCTCACCAGATGGTAGAGTTTTGCCAGGACTGGCTCTCCCAAGGCTATCAATAGTTCTAATGGAATGTTGTCTACTCCGGGGGCCTTGTTTCGACTCAGGTCTTTCAGTGCTCTGTCAAACTCTTCACGCAGTATCGTATCTCTCATTTCATCTTCATCTACATCCTCTTCCATTTCTATAATATTGTCCTCAAGTACATCGCCCTTGTATAGACCCTCTATATACTCCTTCCACCTTTCTGCTTTCCCTTCTTTGCTTAGAACTGGGTTTCCATCTGAGCTCTTGATATTCATACAAGTGGCTCTATTCTCTCCAAAGGTCTCTTTAATTTTCCTGTAGGCAGTATCTATCTTACCCGTAGTGATGCTCGCTTCTACATCCTTACATTTGTCCTCTAGCCATTCCTGCTTAGCCATTTTGCACTTCCTGTCGATCTCATTTTTGAGACGTTTGTATTCCTTTTTGCCTGCTTCATTTACTGCATTTTTATATTTTCTCCTTTCATCAATTAAATTCAATATATCGTCTGTTACCCAAGGATTTCTACTAACCCTCGTCTTTTTACCTACTTGATCCTCTGCTGCCTTCACTACTTCATCCCTCAGAGCTACCCATTCTTCTTCTACTGTATTTCTTTCCCCCATTCCTGTCAATTGTTCCCTTATGTTCTCCCTGAAACTCTGTACAACCTCATGTTTACTCAGTTTATCCAGGTCTCATCTCCTTAAATTCCCACCTTTTTTGCAGTTTCTTCAGTTTTAATCTACAGATCATAACCAATAGATTGTGGTCAGAGTCCACATCTGCTCCTGGAAATGTCTTACAATTTAAAACCTGGTTCCTAAATCTCTGTCTTACCATTATATAATCTATCTGATACCTTTTAGTATCTCCAGGATTCTTCCATGTGTACAACCTTCTTTTATGATTCTTGAACCAAGTGTTAGCTATGATTAACTTATGCTCTGAGCAAAATTCTACCAGGCGGCTTCCTCTTTCCTTTCTTAGCCCCAATCCATATTCACCTACTACATTTCCTTCTCTCTCTTTTCCTACTCTCGAATTCCAGTCACCCATGACTATTAAATTTTCATCACCCTTCACTATCTGAATAATTTCTTTTATTTCATCACACAGTTCTTCAATTTGTTCGTCATCTGCAGAACTAGTTGGCATATAAACTTGTACTACTGTAGTAGGCGTGGGCTTCGTATCTATCTTGACCACAATAATGCGTTCACTATGCTGTTTGTAGTAGCTTACCCGCATTCCCATTTTCCTATTCATTATTAAACCTACTCCTGCATTACCCCTATTTGATTTTGTGTTTATAGCCCTGTATTCACCTGACCAGAAGTCTTGTTCCTCCTGCCACCGAACTTTACTAATTCCCACTATATGTAACTTCAACCTATCCATTTCCCTTTTTAAATTTTCTAACCTACCTGCCCGATTAAGGGAACGCCCGATCCGTAGAACGCCAGTTTTCTTTCTCCTCATAACGACATACTCTTGAGTAGTCCCCGCCCGGAGATCTGAATGGGGGACTATTTTACCTCCGGAATATTTTACCCAAGAGAACGCCATCATCATTTAACCATACAGTAAAGCTGCATGCCCTCGGGAAAAATTACGGCCGTAGTTTCCCCTAGCTTTCAGCCGTTCGCAGTACCAGCACAGCAAGGCCGTTTTGGTTAGTGTTACAAGGCCAGATCAGTCAATTATCCAGACTGTTGCCCCTGATACTACTGAAAAGGCTGCTGCCCCTCTTCAGGAACCACACGTTTGTCTGGCCTCTCAACAGATACCCCTCCGTTGTGGTTGCACCTACGGTACGGCTATCTGTATCGCTGAGGTGTGTGTTATATCCCATTAACATTCATTTCGTCTTTCTTTTCCCAGTTTATGGTTGTTCAGACTTTCTGTATCACTAAAGAGAATGGTCTGTAAAATGAGATCTCCTTCCCTGTTTTCCCTTTCCATCTGCTCTTCTCCTCTTTTATAATTTTATTTTGTCTCTATCTTCTTCGAACGATAGCCCTATGGTTCAAGCGAAGCCTCAGTAAATGTATTTGGTCATTACCTGGGTAGCTGCTTTATGTCCTAAAGCTATGTGTTGAATTAACTCGATGTACAGACCAGGGGCTCAGGACGACTTTTGCGAAACAGAGAGCAGTGTGATTTTATGAGATAGATAGCCTGGACTGTTGCGTGTACAGGAAACAATGCCACGGTTCCGCGTGCCGCTCTCATCAGATACACTGCGCAGCGGATGGGGCGACGGCTAAAAGCTGGGCCGTGGTTTGGGTGACCACACATGGTGCGTCCCTCGCTTCCAGAATGAACAATGCTCACCGCTTCGCCTTGTGGGCGCTCAGCGTGGCCGCCACTGCCATTCTAGCCGACATCGCAAACAGCGTAAGTCTTTGCTCTCCACATGGATGTGCACTAAGCTCTTCTACCCGGTGTAACAAGATGAAAGCTCATGAATAGTGGAATGATCATTTAAAGCAAACAAATCGTTTGTGTTGTTTATTTTCAGTTATTCCCCGGGGGATTTATTGTAACTGATGTTTGCCATTATGAGATGCTTTCGTTTTGTTGTTTATTCTTGCGTCTTATTTGCAACTATTTATTGTCAGTTTCACAATTATGAAATTCGTTTGAGTACATATACACTGAAGACTAAAATACAATGGTACACCTGCCTAATATCGAGTATGGCCCACGCGAGCACGCAGAAGTGCCGCAACACGACGTGGCATGGACTCGACTAATGTCTGAAGTATTGCTGGAGGGAACTGACACCATGTATCCTGCAGGGCTGTCCGCGAATCCGTAAGAGTACCAGGGGATGGAGATATCTTCTGAACAGCACGTTACAATGCATCCCAGATATGCTCAATAAGTTCGTGTCTGGGGAGTCTGGGGACAGCGGCAGTGTTTAAACTCAGAAGAGTGTTCCTGGCGCCACTCTGTAGCAATTCTGCATGTATGGGCAGTCGCATTGTCCTGCTGAAATTGCCCAAGTCCGTCGAAATATACAATCGACATGAATGCATGCAGGTTATCAGACAGGATGCTTACGTACGTGTCACTTGTCAGAGTCGTATCTAGACGTATCAGGGGTCCCATATCACTCCAACTGCACACGCATCACTCCATTACAGAGCCTCCCCCAGCTAGAACAGTCCCCTGCTGACATGTAGGGTCCATGGTTTCATGAGGTTGGCTCCATATCCGTATACTTCCATCCGCTCGATACAATTAGACACAAGACTCGTCCGACCGGGCAACATATTTCCAGCCATCAACAGCCCAATGTCAGTGTTGACGGGCCCAGTCGAGGCGTACAGCTTTGTGTCGTGCAGTTATCAAGCGTACACGAAAGTGCCTTCGGCTCCGAAAGTCCATATCCATGATGTTTCGTTGAATGGTTCGCACGCTCTTGTTGATGGCCCAGCGTTGAAATATGCAGCAATTTGCGGAAGGGATGCACTTCCGTCACGTTGAACGATTCTCTTTGGTCGTCGTTGGTCCCGTTCTTGCAGGATCTTTTTCCGGGCGCCGCGATGTCGGAGATTTGATTTTTTACCGGCTTCCTTATATTCACAATACACCTGTGAATTGGTCGTACACGAAAATCCCCACTTCATCGCTACCTCGGAGATGCTGTGTCCCATTGCTCGTGCGCCGACTATAACACCACTTTCAAACTGATTTAAATATTGATAACCTGCCATTGTAGCAGCAGTAACCAATCTAACAATTGCACGAAACACTTGTTGTCTTATATAGTCGTTGCCGGCCGCAACGCCGAATTTTGTCTGTTTACATATCTCTGTATTTGAATGCCGGCCTGAGTGGCCGTGCGGTTCTAGGCGCTACAGTCTGGAACCGCGTGACCGCTTCGGTCGCAGGTTCGAATCCTGCCTCGGGCATGGATGTGTGTGATGTCCTTAGGTTAGTTAGGTTTACGCAGTTCTAAGTTCTAGGGGACTGATGACCTCAGAAGTTAAGTCCCATAGTGCTCAGAGCCATTTGAACCATCTGTATTTGAATGTGCATGCCTATACAAGTTCCTTTCGCGCTTCAGCGTATGAATGACCCAGTGCCTGATGTCGCAAACTGAGAGCGACTTTTGACAGACGATACTGTTCCAGATACTGAAAATCAGTGGTCGTCAAATTTTTTTAAGCAAGAGCAAATACTGACATTTTGGGGCGGAATCTAGGGTGGCATATGTACTATGTTATTATTAACTTATAACCCACATAAATTTGTACGTTATGAGCTCCCAATAAACTAGCTATACACTGAACTGACAAAAGTCGTGGGATGGCGATTTGCACATATAGGAAGTTTCACAGTTCATGCTACACATTTCTAAATGCTGTAGAGGGGACTTAGCATATCAAGTTTTACTTAGGAACCTATGTCCGGAAACGGTTCGTTTCCATGTTACAAGGAAAACAAGATGTATACCTTTCATTTGCTGTGATATAACAACAGCTGTTCGATATGGCGACCATCTGTTTCGGTGCACACTGTGTATCTGCACAGTATGTTCGCATAAACTCTGTCCAATACACGTGGTGTATGATTAATCGTTTCTGCCGCTGCATGATCCGTGTGCTATCAGACCTTCCTCCGACAGGACAGGGGCCTCGTAAACAACACTTTTCACGTGGCCCCACAAGAAAAAGTCTCAAAGGGTTAAATCTGGCGATCTTGGTGGCCGAGCATGTGGTACACCTCGACCGAGCAACCTGTCCCCGTAGACTCCGTTCAGGTGGTTTCGTACGCGAACTGCAAAATGTACTGCCGCGCCATCATGCTGGAATCACAATTAGTGCCTAATGTCCAATAGCACATCTTCCAAAAGCTCCGCCAGCAGTTGTTGCAGAAATACCAAGTATCTGGCATGCCCCAGTCAACACATCCATCGCAGATGCTTGCCCAGACATTGACGGCGAAGGTATGCTGAAATCATAGTGTACACGTGCCTTTGGGGTTTTCTTGATCCCAAATGTGGTTATCTCTAGCGTTCAAAACATCTTGCCTCTTGAAACGCTCTTCGTCGGTGAACAAAATTCGCGTTGGAAACTGAGGAAAATCCACACAACTGTGTAAAAACCAAGTACAGGAATTGACACGTGGCATAAACTCTGCCGGTAACATGACGTATACCTTCTAAGGGTGCTAGGGGTGGAGTTGCTGTTCATACAGAACACGCCAGACAGACGAGTGAGACACAAGTAAGTCACGTCCAGTGGCTCGAGAACTCGTCGATAGGTTCTCTTCCACTTGATGAAGCATTTCCTTTTCTGGTACAACGGTGCGCCACCTTCTTGGATCACCACAATTTGCTCTATCGCTTGCTATGCATTTTCCTCTTCCTCGCAGCCGTTGTTCTACTCTGGAAAACATGGATGAGATTGAGTCACACGATTTTGAAAGTACTCGTGGTACAGACGTTGAGTTTCTCTTCCATTACGTCGAGCTTCACAGCAAATTAACAACAAACCGATGTACTTTGCGAAAGTGCACTCAGGCATTCTGTTACTGCAGTACTAGTCACTTTAATTTCAATTGACGCATCACCAGAAAGCATGAAAACAACGCAGTTGGAAAGAGAGGTCATCGTACCATTCATTAATATAGGTAGCCTATCATAACAGGTGAACTGCGTAAGAAAAATAGGGCGTGGGGCTGAGTCGCTCTTGTTTTCCTTGCAACAAGGAAACGAACCGTTTACGGACTTGGGGTCCCTACGTAAAACTCATCTACTAAGTCCGCTCCACAACGTGTAGAAATGTGCACCATGACTTGTGAAACACCCTGTATATAGATGGCGGTAGTATCGCGCAGACGTGTAGTGCATTGGCGGAGCTGTCACTCGTACTCAGGTGATTCATGTTAAAAGGTTTCCCACGTGACTTTGGTCACACGATGGAAATTACCAGACTTTGAACGCGGAAAAGTAGTTGAAGCTAGACGCATTGGATATTCCGTTTCGGAAATAGTTTAGGAATTCAATATTCCGAGATGCACAGCGTCAAGAGAGTGCCGAGACTACCACATTTCAGGCAGTACCTCTCACCACGGACAACGCAGTGGTCGACGGCCTTCACTTAGCGACCGAGAGCAACAGTATTTGCGTAGAGTTGTCAGTGCTAACAGACAAGCAACACTACGTGAAATAACCGCAGAAATCAATGTGTGTACGACGAACGTATCCGTTAGGACAGTGAGGTGAAATTTGGCGTTAATGGGCTGTGGCAGCAGCCGAACGACGCGAGTGCCTTTGCTAACAGCACGACATCGCCTGCAGCGCCTCTCCTGGGCTCATGACCATATCGAATGGACGCTAGACGACTGGAAAACCCTGGCCTGATTAGATGAGTTCCGATTTCAGTTGGTAACAGTTCGAGAGTGGCGCAGAAATCTCCCCCCACCCTCCCTCCTCCCAAGTTGTGCGCAAGACACTGAGTAAGCTGATGGTAGCTCCATAATGGTGTGGGCTGTGTTTACATGGAATAGACTCGGTCCTCTGGTCCGAGTGAAAATATAATTGACTGGAAAAGTTTATGTTCAGCTACTTGGAGACCATTTGCAGCTATTCACGAACTTCACGTTCTCAAACAACGCTGGAATTTTCGTAGAGGACAATGTGCCATATCACCGGGCCACAATTCTTCGAGATTGATTGGAAGAAGATTCTGAACAGTTCTAGAGAATGATTTGATCTCGCAGATAGCGCGACATAACTCCCATGGAACATTTATGGGACACAGTCGAGATGTCAGTTCGTGCAGAATATCCTGCACCGGCTACAGTTTCGCAATTATGGACGGTTATAGAGGCAGCATGGCTCAATATTTTTGCAGGGTACTTCCAACGACTTGTTGAGTCCATGCCACGTCGAGTTGCTGCACGCCGCCGGGCAAAAGGAGGTACGACACGATTTTAGGACGTATCCGGTTACCTTTTTCACCTGGCACCAAGTACTGACTATTAAAAATCGGCACCATTCCGAACACCTCATGTCGACTGCTATTTATTTCAGATTGCTGCCACCAACAGTGACCCGAAAGTTGTGACACAATAATTGTCTGGCGGAGTATTTTTGTGTTGTCATTGTGAGCGGATGGTTACCTGATCAGTAACAGTAATTGTTAATACTCGGCAGAAATCCAGCCTGCATTTGGATCGCATTTCCTTAACTCTTGTGCATAAAGGTGTGCAATCTACTGCTGCTTGCATTTTCAATAAGCTACTACAAGAATTCAAAAATATTAGCAGTAATCCACGCGCTTTCAAATCGAAAAAGCAAAGTTTCCTCATGGGTCACTCCTTGTATTCTGATGAGGAGTTCCTTGAAAAATGAAACTGATTCTTATGTTACATTTTGATTGCGTTTACTTAAACTTATGGCTTGACTTTTTGTGGGTTCATAAACATTTTATTTTATCTGTTAATACCTTTATGTTGTAATTTCATGTACTGACACGTTCCATGACCTTGGAGATTTGGCCCTACGAAACTACACGTGTAAATAAAAAATAAAATAAACTGAAATGCACTATGCACTATCAGACACCAGTGGTTTGCACTGTGGAGTCGCATTCGGGAAGACGACGTTTCAAATCCCCATCCGGCCATCCTTATTTTGCTTCCCGCGATTTCCGTAAATCGCTTAAGGCAAGTGCCAGGATGGGACCTTCGAAAGTACACGGCCTATGTCCTTCCACAATCAGAGCTACTGCTCCAACCTTTA
Source organism: Schistocerca nitens (assembly GCF_023898315.1). Classification (NCBI taxonomy): domain Eukaryota; kingdom Metazoa; phylum Arthropoda; class Insecta; order Orthoptera; family Acrididae; genus Schistocerca; species Schistocerca nitens. Next base: position 664,350,507 of record NC_064615.1, on the reverse strand, counting down.
TGCCGATGGGACATTCAACACTAATCTTCTTTTTTATAATGTAAGACACGATCACAAAGCTTTACTATACGTTTTGAATGCCATTTTTCTTATACTCATTGCGTTTTATTATAAAAGCCTTAATTTAATTTCATATTCATTGGTACAATTACGTAGTACATTTGAAGATAACCGTCTGACGAATCCGTGTTGCTTCCCTGTCAAAATGTATACCATAGTAACTGATCGGTACTAGTTGCGCATGACCGCCACTTGTCAGTACTGGAAGACAAACAACTGAAAATTCCCCCACTCACGCCCTATAGACCAACAGTGGCCAAGCTACTTACCGCTCTGCCCCTAAGGTAAGCGGCCAACTTATCTCGCTTTCGAATTTACCAACGTCAATTAAAATACAGGACATATTACATTTTCACTGTTTCTGTAAGTATTTTGGTTTGTTCCTGAGCAGGAAGCTCTTAAGGTTGGTTGATGTTTCTCAATTCGGCCATTAGTTGTTAGACGCATGTTACTAAAAAAATATGACTGAGAACCGTGAGTCTCACAAATACTCGACTCGGCCTGCGTGTGATCCGCGGGCCGCAGTTTGACGACCGCTGTTGTAAATGTTGAATGAATGGAACGGAATCTAATCAGCTGCCCTGCCTGCCTGCGCTCCCTGTTAGCAGGTAAAGTTGTCCTCATCTGCCAGTCTTCTATCCGCTGATCCCGAAGACATCAGACCTGTTCATTTAACGCGAGTGTTTGATTGCCGGAGTTAATAAGATAAAGATTGAAGGGGACAAGCAGAAAACCACAGACTACAGACCAATAAAAAACAGCAATTTTCAATAAATCAAAGTATGTTGTTTATCTAAACCGATAAATGCGAGGTGTTCCTGTTACGCAATGGGAAGCAAATTTACCCGCCGTTATGGATGACTTGCCATCCAGCTGTCCTGCTGTAGGACAAGAAAATTACGTGGAGGAAAAACTGTAAGAAACAAATGATAAATCGTCCAGTCCCTAGAGAGTGGCATTTCTAGAATGGCAATCTGTTCTTGTTGGTAAATAGCGAGAAAGAAGGTGGTTAGCCATGACGAGTTCCGGATATGAACGCAAAGAAAAGAGCAGCGTGGCACAGCTTACCGTATCACCCTTAATGAAGTGGTAGTACCGGCTGCTGCGGTATGGGCTGCACAATCGCGTAATTAAAATGAACAAAGCAGCCACGAGCACTGTATCGCGAAGCGTACTAACTAAAACTAACTGACTCTGCGCAAGGCTACTTCCAAGGTGATGGATGCCAGCTCAAGTACAATAAAACAACTTCCGTAACAACTCCCGTAGCAGTAGCGAAGTGACACCTTCTAAAATCTGCAATGAACGGGGCTTGGGAAGTATCTCTCCGTGGTTTTGTTAAGCTCGGACGCAGCGCACCAGTGTGACTCTTCGAAGTGAGAAACGTTGCTGTGGCCAACTTTACTGGGGTGTGACAGCGAAGGCAGTTGCTGATGTTTCCAGCTGGTGGGCAGCCAGACCTCTTGGCGTTGGCCGGTTCCCACTAGAGCGCGGCAGCGCGGCGTGCGGCAACGGCAGCGGCAAGCGTTTTCCGCGTTGACGCGGCTGCTCGCGGAATTGGCGTTCCCACCTGGAAGCGGCAGACGCTAGCGGTAGCCAATGACGGACAGCCACTGAGGTACGGGCTGGGACCCACCGAAACGACCGGTGTGTTTGAATAACAATATCTTACACCTACATGAAGGAAAGACGAAGTTGGGTGAAGACATACCAATTTTTCATTTTCTATACAATGTACTCTTTCATATATTTCATTATTCATGTTTTCTCATTTCACCATAAACAAATTTCATGACTAACGTTCATGATTGTTCACTATCTCCTAACACATTGAAACAATGTACAACAAAAGAGATTATTCAGATGGTTAAGCGAGACAAAAATTTAAGATGTGATATGGTAGCATGTACAGGAAAACAGTAAGAACACAAAGGCTTGGGGGAAGGGATGAAAGTGGAAGCCACCTGATAGAATTTCGCACAGAGCATAATGTAATCATCGCCAGCACCTTGCTTAAGAATCATGAAAAAATAATATATTTTTGGAACAAAGTTTTCGAAACCAGATTTTAAATTCTAAGATATTTCCTGGTGCAGACGCAAACCTACAATAATTTATTGGTTACGAGCTATGGTTTACAACTAAAGAGACAGTAAACGATAGCAAATTAAGGAAATGGAACTTGAATAAGTCAAGACCCACAGTTTTTCGATAATCTTAAAGTTACCGTAATGCAACGACTGACAAAAACAGAGGAAGGAATCCGCTAGAATACGAATGGATATCTGAGAGAAGAAGTGGTGAATGCAGCAGAGTACGTGAACGGGAAGAAGGTGCAGTAGAAATCGTTAGATAAAACGTGATATATTAAATTTGACACAAGGGAAAATATAAAAATGTGGCAAAATAGAGTAGGCCATTGGAAACAGAAATGTCTAAACATGACGTTGACAGAAAGTCCAAAATTGCAACATGATTTTGCACTTGGAAAACATAAGGGAATGAAAATGAGAAAGAACAAAGAAAACTTTGCTCAAAGGAGAAGCAACTGTCAATAACTCATTTGGCAAGCCAGAACTAAGCAAATAAGAGAAGGCTAGATAGTGGAAGGAATATGTAGAGAGGAGAGGGGGAGGGGTTGTACAAACTAACATAAGTACAATGTTAGATTCCTGTGAGATGTCTGAACACGCAAGGCAATACTGATCCTACCACTTAACTAAGTAGACACACTGAAGAACAGCGAAACTGTGTTTATAGCATTTGCATGTTTAGAGAAAGGTTTTGACAAACTTAATTAAAACATTCTTTGAAGCTCTGGAGATGTCATCGATAAAACACAGGGACACAAGATTATCTACAACTTGTACAGAAACCAAACTGCATTTTTAAGGCTTCAATGACTTGAAAGGGAAGCAGTAATTGAGAAGGCAGAAGTAGAGAGGATATAACATGAAGACTGTGAATAGCAAGAAAAGGGTTCTGAAAAAGAAAATTTGTTCACATGGAATATAAATTGTAATGATTGGGTACTATTTTACGAAGGTATTTGTGTGGAGCGCGGCCTTGTAAGTGAAACGTGGGCGATGAACAGTTCTGTCGAGAAGACAATGGACGCTTTCAAAACGTGGTGATCAATAAGAATGCTGAAGATTAGACATGAGGATCGTGTAATTAAAGAAGAGGTACGGATTTAAATAGAGTAGGAAGAGGAAATTACGGCACAACTTTGACTACAAGAGGGGTAAGTTGACAGGACATATTATGAGGCGTCAAAGAGTGAGGACAAAGGGGTTGGGTGATAGTATTCTGATAATAATCATTTGTTCAAATGCTATTCTACTATTTTATCTGTTAATGTAACCAGTGAATTTAGTCTTCCATGCACTCCTCCACAAAACATTTAAACCAAAACTGAAATCAGCGGAACACCAAACCTTTCAACCACTGTCTGACAACTACTGCATTCACTTTCAACTTTCTATAACTGTCACTGGCTAGGAGAACAGAAATAAACAAACAATTTCAGCATATAATTCTTTAGGTTGGCAACATGTACATAAACAAACCAAACAGGAAGGGGCATGAGGTGAACACACTGTAGTTACGACTTCAAATCAGTGTTTTCGGTAAAATGTCTACAGCCAGTGACAGAAGAAAAAAAGAGCGAACATGAAAATTGATGTGTCGGCAGCTGGGCCAACACCTTGTAGAATGAAGTGGCTGAAAGTGCACGCTAAACTAACGCAGACGGGCGTGAAGTACTGGAACATGAGACTTATTAATGAATAAGAAGAAAAGTACGTAGCTGGAATAATATACTTAACTTTATTCTCTTGTTGGAATACATCTCTTGAATAGTAGTAAGCTATAAACACTGATACAAATGGCGCCTTGCTAGGTAGTAGCTATGGAATAAGCTGAAGGCTATTCTATCAGTCTCTCGGCAAATGAGAGGAAGACTTGGTAGGTCTGGTCGCAAGCTATGTCGTCCGTACAACTGGGGCGAGGTCTAGTCCGTGTATTGTGACCTGCCATGTGGTGGCGCTAGGATTGCGATTACACAGTGGCGACACGCGGGTCCGACATGTACTACAGGACCGCGGCCGATTTAAGTTACCACCTTGCAAGTGTGGTGTCTAGCGGTGACACCACAAAAATGTGCTTATGTTCCATAATCTAAGTTTGAGTTCAACCTCCAGCATGTGACCAGGTGAGGGGAAACGTATATGTCTGCCAAAAACTCGATTCACTGTAAGTAATCAGTTATGCATTTAAAACAAAACTGAATCATTCTAAATTCCACCGAAAATGCCTTAAAGTAAAAGGCGAAACGCGCCTTGAACCAATAAAGTACACTCGATAAAGAAAAAAAACGTTTGTTACTTACCAAAGGAAGTAATCAATAGCTGTAGATACTTAGCAAATTACATCTTATGACATACCAGCAAATTAGTTTTGGTTTAACTTCTCATTCCACATGCTATTAAATGCTGTTTAAAACAATTCATCTATCCCTTCTGAAAAACTGTAGTTTCTTTCATATCTCGGTAGATAAACAGATTTTGGATATTTATCATGCGACGAAATACATAACTTTTTACAAGTTATCGTTTGCAAAAAAACGCTTTTAGATTTCTTGAACCGTTTACGAAATTTGCAGTTGATACAACCACATGGTTTACGACGAGCAGGACGAAGTATTGGTCGCGTCGCAAGCGATCCGCGCACGGTCACCGCACAGCCCATCCGCCGACATATCATTCAATATCTCGAGAACGGTGATAGCTATCGTTCTGCTCTCAGCTTTAAAAGCAATTTCGATATGTTGACTAAATTTCATACGCAATAATGTATTACCTAAAATGAACTGTCCGCAAAGTCCACGCAATGCGTTTTTACCTCTGCACACTCATTAAAATTTCGTGTAAAGGTTTACGTAAATGCGATACAGCAAGTAACCACGACGAATATCGAAAAGAAATTCGGCCCTTTATCGAGAGAAGATATCAGGCTGTAACATGCCCAAGAATCAAATTTTTCTACCGAATAGTTTCCTTGGAATCGGATGATAAGTATTTCATAGCTGCCGCCGCGTCCGCGCCAGCGGTTCGGCGAAAGTTCTTGTGGCCCGGGGTTGCGTACCTGACGTCACGCTCAGCGCGTTCTGTGATTGGCGGCGCGCACCTGGGGCGCGTCACGCGGCAGCGGAAGCGGTTCGACATGGGCAAACCGCGACGCAGAGCCCGCCGCGCCGTGCCGCTGACGCCGTTTCCATGGCAACCACGCCGCTGACGCGCGGTTTTGACGCGCGGCAGCCCTAGTGGGAACCGGCCTTTAAGCTGGATAACATGTTGCGGTGCCAGGTCAACGAGCACGGCAGGAAGTGTTGTCGATATGCAGCTTCGTGTCTGCATTCGAAATATGAGCGTAATGGCCCCGTACTTTACTGATTTTTCGCCATCTTGTGATTTTTCTAATTTAATTGACCAGTGAATACCGAAAATGATCCGCCTCAACATTCGATGGTGTTCTATTCTGGCAACACATCGGTTGTTTCCGTTGGCTGTGAAAAACTGATGTGAATAAATTGACTGATTAATTTTATCGACTTCTTAATCAATGAAGCAATAGGCCCATGATCAATGACGTTGAAATTTTGATTGCGTATGCAGTATGAGTCAGGGACTGTGATGATTATGATTTAATTGAACTCTTTCTTTGTATGGGACTGGACTTGACAACTGCTGAGGCTTCTTCGTGTGGGTTATACGCCCCAGAAATGTCTCAAGATTAAGCAGGTATCTATAGGAAGGTTACGACGCCAGTAAAGCAGAAACACCTGCACAGGGTGGACGACTGCCACAGCGGTTGACAATTGACCATAAATGGAAATTGGTTCAAATGGCTCTGAGCACTATGGGACTCAACTGCTGTGGTCATAAGTCCCCTAGAACTTAGAACTACTTAAACCTAACTAACCTAAGGACGGCACACAACACCCAGCCATCACGAGGCAGAGAAAATCCCTGACCCCGCCGGGAATCGAACCCGGGAACCCGGGCGTGGGAAGCGAGAACGCTACCGCACGACCACGAGATGCGGGCGAATGGAAATTAATGCCACGTATTGCTAATGAATAAGCGAAGAGATCCCTTACTCTTTGGCTGCAGAACTGACGATAAACCATCAGATGCTGTAACAAGTATAAGATACACAAGGGCAACTATTCCGAGCGAACTAAAATACAGGGTATTTCACAATGTTTCGACTATTTTAAAGTGGAATAACTCACAACCTGGTAGCTAAACAAAGTTGAATACTTTACACGAGGTACAACATTTATTCAAGTTTACTTATGAAATAATACATCGGACAAATGACGACCATTCGCGGCTACACAATATCCGAGGCGTTTGACCCTGTTTTTGAACACAACTTTCGTAACTGTTGGAGTCATTCTGAAAACTCCAGCGAGAAATCGATCTTTTAACTGTAGAAAACTGGAGAAATCTTCAGCGTTGGACACGTTTTCGTAACGAATGATGAGGGCTCATTTGAAAATTGCTATTCACATATTAGATGTTCTCGGGTGTTCGGACGATTTTCCGAGGCCCAATTGACTTTCGGTTCGAAGCAAGTTTCTTACCCGGTTCAATATTGTTCCACGAGCAGGAATTGGATACTGCGGACGAATCTTGAAACGCCTGCGAAAGGGACCTCCCACGCTCACGACAGATTCGCCGTAGCGAAAACAGCTTCGCACCGTGGACGTTCGATGTTATTTTGACGGGTACAACATGACAATTGGCCCAAATTGGGAGGAGACTTGGCACTCCACACGACTAATAGCCGGCGCTGCCGACGTTGTACCTTTCTTTTTTACCGAGCGTTATTCAAATTTGAAATCATCAAAACATTTTGAAACACCTTGTTGTAGTATGACCGCATAATACTAGGCTGAAGCTCACTGAGATAATCACAACGAAATACAATTCACCAACAAAATAAGTCGTAAGTTCCGTAATGAATTTTCACTCTGCAGCGGAGTATGCGCTGATACTAAATTTCCTGTTAGATTAAAACTGTGTGGAACCATGACTCGAACGTGGGTCCGAGCCCTGGTCAAGAACACAGCTTTAATCTCCCAGTAAGTTTAAAGTTGCAGATTATTTCCCATGTTACTTAATGTTACTGCATCGGGTTCTAGAAATTATGTGAAAATTACAAAAAATGCGAGATCTCGCCGCAGTGACGACTGGTGGAGCCCCAGACACTCGCATATGTTACCCTATAAACTTACCCACGTGCTTGTTGCTGCCTGTCGGTGCATGTCAGCGAGGACGGGCCATATAAACTCACGTACCTCACCTGAACTTCGAAGCTCTGACGTTGCGCTCCTGCACTGTATACAACTTTTGAAAGGAATGACTTGTGTGGGGAGAGGTTGGTTGGCCAAAAAGTAAGTACCCAAGGCATCAGGCAAAACCAGACTGTATTGTTTAGGCTCTGTGCCCTCCGTTTAAGTTCGTGTACATCATTATTTATTTCGAATCAAAGATGAATGTGCATCACACCAGAGGTCCAGAAAACTTCACCGAAGTCACTGATTCAAAGCAATCGTCTTCCATTGAATCTCTGACGTACTATCGACCCCAGAGTAACGTCATAGCGCTGCTTATCTGTATCATCCATAGCGCAGTAGCACGATATAAGCTTTGTTCATATGCTGTAACAACGTCTAAACCAGTAGTTATTGTTACAGTTCAAAATATAACTTTTGAGCACAAATCAAAGTTACCTCCTATGCAACTGTACAATGTCTTATTATGTTGATGCAAAGTTCGTACCGTTTTTGTTTTGCAAGTTGGTATTTCAATTGCTAAGGGTTTATTTATCGTTATTAATTTTTGTTTGTAGTTCACTGACTCTATCTGATTTGTCCTTTTGTCATTTGGAGATTGTGAGTGGAGCTGTGGACGGTAGAAAATTGAGTGCCTAGTGGAGAAATCGTGACACTTCCGACTTACTTTCCTGTTTCAGTTAAACAGAGGGGTGATAGCAGCGGAGGCAACCAGAAACATTTGCACCGTGTATGGGGGCTATGCCACTGGACAGAGTACGGCAAGAAAATGGTTTTCTCGTTTTAAGGAGGACCGTTTTGATATTCTTAAGTCTCTACGAGCAGAAAGACCCTCAGGGTTTGATGATGATCGTTTCAATGCATTAATCCACAATGACTCACGTCAGTGTATTTGAGAAATGGTAGATGTGATGAACTGTGATCATTCCATCATCGGGTGACATTTTAATGCAGTGGGAAAGGTCAAAAATCGGGTGTAGGGGTACCACATGCTCTAAGCGAAAATCACAAAAATCTGTGGTCGCATGTGCATGTCTGCTTGCTCATCATCAATTAGCTCGTGAACAACACCGGACTTTCCTCTTCTGTATCATTACTGACGATGAGAAACTGTGTCTTTATGCTAACATAAGGAAAAGAAAAGAATGGTTGAGCCCAAACAAAGCAGCCACTTCCAATACAAAGACCTGCGCGCATCCATAAAATATGATGGTATGCGTCTGGTGGAATAGCGACGGTGTGCTGTACTACGAATTACTTCCCCAAGGTGTAACCATCACTGCTATCATTTATTGTTAACAACTGAGACGTCTTGCAGACGCAAAACGACCAGGAAGACTGCGTGAAGTGATAATGCCCGCCAGCATTCTGCTAGACTGTCAAAAAACGTTATACAGGTGTCGGGTTGGGAAGTCACTCCGCACCCACCTAATTCACTTGATTTTGCACCCTCAGGTTTTTCAATTTTTCCACTCTCTTTCGAACGTCCTTTCTGGATGAAAATGCACTCCGTACATGGCTCAACGAGTTCTTCGCCTCAAAACTACGTGCTTTCTATAGTCATGCAATCGCAAAGTTACCCCAGAATTAGCAGACTGTTGTAAATAGTGTAGGAGAATATTTTATTGATGACTAAAGTTTCTATTATGTGTATCTGTTGTGTTTAAACTTATGGAGAAACACTATGAACTTAAGCACCAACCTAATACTTCGCCGGCCGGAGTGGCCGTGCGGTTCTAGGCGCTACAGTCTGGAGCCGAGCGACCGCTACGGTCGAAGGTTCGAATCCTGCCTCGGGCATGTGAGTGGGATGTCCTTAGGTTAGTTAGGTTTAAGTAGTTCTAAGCCTAGGGGACCGATGACCTCAGATGTTAAGTCCCTTAGTGCTTAGAGGCATTTGATTTAGATGACCCAACGATAGACCGACAGCCGTCGAGTAAAACAGAAGTAATTTCTGGCGTTCCCCAAACTAGCGTTATAGATCCTCTGCTGTTCCTGATGTATATAAACGTTTTAGGAGACAATCTGAGCAGCAGTCTTAGGTTGTTTGCAGATGATGCTGTGGTTTAGCGTCTCGTAAAACTGTGAATGGATCAAACCAAATTGCAAAATGATTTAGAACAGGTATTTGTATGGTGCGAAAATTGCCGATTGACCTCAAATAATGAAAAGTGTGAGATCATCCACATGAATGCTAAAAGAAATCCGTTAAACTTCGGTTTCACGATAAAACAGTCAAATCTAAAGGCCGTAAATTCCACTAAATTCCCAGGGATTAGAATTACGAACAACTTAAACTGAATAGAACACATAAAAATACTGTGGGGAAGGCAAACCAAAAACTGTGTCTTATTGGCAGAACACTTAGAAAATGTAACAGATCTACTAAAGAGACTGCCTACACTATGCTTGTCCGTCCTCTTTTGGAATACTGCTCTCAGTCTCGGATCCTTACCAGACAGAATTAACAGATATATCGAGAAAGCTTAAAGAATAGCAGCACGTTTTGTATCATCGCGAAATAGGGCAGAGAGTGTTACTGATATGATACAGGATTTTTGGTTGACATCATTAAAACAAATGCGTTTTTAGTTGCGGCGGAATCTTCTCACGAAATTTCAATTACCAACTTTCTCCTCCGAATACGAAAATACACTCCTGGAAATGGAAAAAAGAACACATTGACACCGGTGTGTCAGACCCACCATACTTGCTCCGGACACTGCGAGAGGGCTGTACAAGCAATGATCACACGCACGGCACAGCGGACACACCAGGAACCGCGGTGTTGGCCGTCGAATGGCGCTAGCTGCGCAGCATTTGTGCACCGCCGCCGTCAGTGTCAGCCAGTTTGCCGTGGCATACGGAGCTCCATCGCAGTCTTTAACACTGGTAGCATGCCGCGACAGCGTGGACGTGAACCGTATGTGCAGTTGACGGACTTTGAGCGAGGGCGTATAGTGGGCATGCGGGAGGCCGGGTGGACGTACCGCCGAATTGCTCAACACGTGGGGCGTGAGGTCTCCACAGTACATCGATGTTGTCGCCAGTGGTCGGCGGAAGGTGCACGTGCCCGTCGACCTGGGACCGGACTGCAGCGACGCACGGATGCACGCCAAGACCGTAGGATCCAACGCAGTGCCGTA